>NC_060140.1:424076858-425376858 GCF_021461385.2 Schistocerca piceifrons | reverse complement strand
CGTAATCTTTCTGTAGCACGTTTGTCTCTGAAATGATGAATATTTTTCAACAGCTTTCTGTAGAAAAGGGTGTACTAGAGCACACCAAGATGGATCCTAAACTAAATTTTCCAGATCGTGTCTTTTAAAGGAAAATGCTCTGCTAGTGACCATCTAGGATTACAGAACTTAGTGAAAGCTTCTGACTCTGTCAAGACACGGTGTATATAACTCGTAGGTGCGCTATACTCACAGCCACTATTGATAATAAAGACTAACACTTGCAATTTCGTAATTTTCTTACGCACTGTCACGTACCACGACACTTTCTTTTGACTTCCGCAAACATGGCGGAAGCTTGTGCAATGTGCTTTACTCTGGTCGCAGTGTCTCCTCTCTATGGTATTTATCTCTTTGAGAAAGACATGGAGTTTCAATTGTTTTAAAATATAATGTGCAGGTAATGTGCGGTTTTGTTTTCTTCTTCTTCGCAGTCGGTTTTAACAGAAAATCCTTGAAATAACAATAAACAAGACTCAAACTCGGATAGAGGGGCAAAAGGAGATAACCAGAGTTTGGTATGGAGCAATTGGACAGATAGAGGGGGGGGGGGGGGGGGGGAAGACATAGAGAGGAAGAAGGATATGGAGAAAGAGAGGGTGAGTTTAAAATGGAGAGAGAAACGGTGAGAGAGAGAGAGAGGGAGAAAGAGAGAGTGAAAGAGAGGGAGGGAGAGAGAGAGAGAGAGAGAGAGAGAGAGAGAGAGAGAAGAGGAGGAGGAGGAGCAGGAGGAAGGAGGAGATCGCGAAGTATATGTATTTTCCATATATGTTTAGCAACTTTGGGTGCGCAGCCTAGTTCGCTAGCAATTACTAAAATAAATTAAAACGTATAAGCTCGACAAATTACAACGTAACAAATCGATTGCTACTTAACTTGCTGAGTTCGGTCCAGCGAATCGTTCATTAAAATACTCACGAAAAATGCATACGGGCAGTGATTTGCTATTACGACGAAATGGTCCACGGGCACCGTTACTCACACTGAGCACAAGCTACTCGCAGCTGTGGACACACAGAACGTGTAACGTCAGACCGGCAATTGCAGAGAGGGCCGAAATCTGGCGATAATTCACGTGTGCACGCACACTCACGCACAGCAGCGGTGGGTAGCTGGGCTCTGCGGCAGATAAGCCGGTGCGCGCGGCAGCCGTACGTCACCGCACCGCGGCTGCGGCCGGCGTCGTTTCGGAATTAATCGGTCGTACGGCTGGAGCGCTCGTCGCCCGGGGCGGTTATCGCGGGCAGCGCACGCAGCCAGCAGCCGCAGCCCCTACGAGGCCCGCAACCCGCAAATGATACACACCGCGCCAACGCAACAATCACGGCCGCGCTACAATAACGTGGCGTCATACGGCGCCGACGGGAAAGCCGCGTTCGGATTACACAATTTCAAAAGAAGGAAATTGATAAAGCCTTACCACTGAAAGGCGTGAATTGAAAACTTCTCGACATGTTCAAACTCCCCTAAAGTGTCTGCTCTTTGTTTGTATGAGAAATTAATCTTAAATATACTTGTTAGGCCAATGTGCTATGAACTGCTGTTGTAGTCTGATCTGGCCCAAGCCAACTCTTTTCGGTCGTTTGCATACCAGTCGGCAACGTAACGGTGCAATATCTGGGACGGGTAAGGCAACAAAATGACTGAAGCAAAATATCTGTGACGTAACGGGTAACGACTTTAAGAACTTCATTGAATATGCGATAGGAGTACTGGCTCGACTGGAAGGTAACAACGTCAACAAAGCAAATACTGTACTGTGCACCATAATTAATTACATAAAGGCATACGGTTGAATCTACACGATAACAGAAGTAAAAAATCTCAATAAACATATGCTCTGGAACGCATACCTAATTAACTAAGAGAACTTCTTCATCTTCGATACAGTGAAACAGAACTCTTCTATTGCAAACTATTTGCTTTCCATATTTTCGGAGGAGGTAAGAGGGATAAAAACGCAAAAAAGTTTCCAGTAAACATGCCTTAAGAGCTCTGAGCAGGAAACGTGATGGGATTCACAGTATCGAAGATGAAGCGCTCGTAGATATTAAAGTACGTGCGTTACAGCCTATGTCTGCAGAGACAGTTTTGCTTGCAGTACTTTTAATTATACATCTTTACGAAATCTTATGATACATCCTGTATACGATGTGGGGAGTCAATCATTACTTTTCAATTCCTATAAAGCTCAAGTCTTACACCTGTGGTCCAGGGGTCCTGCATAATAGTTCAACGTCTTCAGACAGAGGCTGTGACTACCCTCTGTAATGAAAATGAATGAATAAATAAATAAACTGAGAAAAGTATTCAGCGACAAACTACTTGGAGTGACCTCCACCCATAAAAACTGTCGAGAAAATGGCGACCAAAATGAAGAAGAAGTAAAAAGGGTTGGCGTTTTCGACTAGTAATAAAAACGTTCTGAGTCCCGGGTTCGATCCCCGTCACCACTCACATTTTGAATAAAAATCACCAGCTTTGAAGGTTGAAGACTTTTCGGCATAGGAAGGAACCCTAGCTCTCAAAACAGACTTGTCAAAGAGGGCGGAGGAGTGGACAGAGGTTCAGGGCACTTCTTGCCCTTTGGGTGAAAATCTGCCATTGGAGCGGAAGAATCAGCAATGATGCAGGGCTTGAAAATGCAGAAGGCAATAGAAAGCGCTGCATTAAAGACACATTATGTGCATCCACAGGTCATGTGACCTGTAACCAAAAAAGTGTCATGATGATCTCTCCAGTGGCAGAAGATTTCAGAGTACTCTGTCATTCGCATCTCCTGGAGGGGACTGACAACGAAAGGTGATAATTAGAAAGAAATTGAATAAACTACCATACGATAACGTTCCACCAGTCGGGGAGTGGAATGTCAGACGTTTGAACTTTGTAGGGAAGCTAGAAAATCTGAAAGGGAAATGCTGAGGCTCAGTCTGGATACAGTGGCGTTCAGTAAAGTGAAATGGAAAGAAGATAAGGATTTCTGGTCAGATGACTAAATATCGAAAGTGGTACAACGGGAGTAGGATTGCTTATGAATGGGAAGGTAGGGCAGAGAGTATGTTACTGTGAACAGTTCGGCGATAGGGTTGTTCTTATCAGAACAGACAGCAAACCAACACCGACAATGATAATTCAGGTATACATGCCGACATTGCAAGCTGAAGATTAAGATATAGAGAAAATATATGAGTATACTGAAAAGGTAATATACACTCCTGGAAATGGAAAAAAGAACACATTGACACCGGTGTGTCAGACCCACCATACTTGCTCCGGACACTGCGAGAGGGCTGTACAAGCAATGATCACACGCACGGCACAGCGGAAACACCAAGAACCGCGGTGTTGGCCGTCGAATGGCGCTAGCTGCGCAGCATTTGTGCACCGCCGCCGTCAGTGTCAGCCAGTTTGCCGTGGCATACGGAGATCCATCGCAGTCTTTAACACTGGTAGCACGCCGCGACAGCGTGGACGTGAACCGTATGTGCAGTTGACGGACTTTGAGCGAGGGCGTATAGTGGGCATGCGGGAGGCCGGGTGGACGTACCGCCGAATTGCTCAACACGTGGGGCGTGAGGTCTCCACAGTACATCGATGTTGTCGCCAGTGGTCGGCGGAAGGTGCACTTGCCCGTCGACATGGGACCGGACCGCAGCGACGCACGGATGCACGCCAAGACCGTAGGATCCTACGCAGTGCCGTAGGGGACCGCACCGCCACTTCCCAGCAAATTAGGGACACTGTTGCTCCTGGGGTATCGGCGAGGACCATTCGCAACCGTCTCCATGAAGCTGGGCTACGGTCCCGCACACCGTTAGGCCGTCTTCCGCTCACGCCCCAACATCGTGCAGCCCGCCTCCAGTGGTGTCGCGACAGGCGTGAATGGAGGGACGAATGGAGACGTGTCGTCTTCAGCGATGAGAGTCGCTTCTGCCTTGGTGCCAATGATGGTCGTATGCGTGTTTGGCGCCGTGCAGGTGAGCGCCACAATCAGGACTGCATACGACCGAGGCACAAAGGGCCAACACCCGGCATCATGGTGTGGGGAGCGATCTCCTACACTGGCCGTACACCACTGGCGATCGTCGAGGGGACACTGAATAGTGCACGGTTCATCCAAACCGTCATCGAACCCATCGTTCTACCATTCCTAGACCGGCAAGGGAACTTGCTGTTCCAACAGGACAATGCACGTCCGCATGTATCCCGTGCCACCCAACGTGCTCTAGAAGGGGTAAGTCAACTACCCTGGCCAGCAAGATCTCTGGATCTGTCCCCCATTGAGCATGTTTGGGACTGGATGAAGCGTCGTCTCACGCGGTCTGCACGTCCAGCACGAACGCTGGTCCAACTGAGGCGCCAGGTGGAAATGGCATGGCAAGCCGTTCCACAGGACTACATCCAGCATCTCTACGATCGTCTCCATGGGAGAACTGCAGCCTGCATTGCTGCTAAAGGTGGATATACACTGTACTACTGCCGACATTGTGCATGCTCTGTTGCCTGTGTCTATGTGCCTGTGGTTCTGTCAGTGTGATCATGTGATGTATCTGACACCAGGAATGTGTCAATAAAGTTTCCCCTTCCTGGGACAATGAATTCACGGTGTTCTTATTTCAATTTCCAGGAGTGTAGTATGTAAGGAGTGATGAAAACATAATAGTTATGGGGGACTGGAATGCAGCTGAAAATATAATAGTTATGGGGGACTGGAATGCAGTAGAAGTGGAAGGAGCAGGAGAACGGTTTCAGGATAATATGTGCTAGGTACAAGAAAGAGAAAGAGAAGAAAGACTAATGACTTCTGTAATAAATTTCAGCTAGTAATAGCTAACACTGTTCAAAAATCACAAGAGGGGTTGGTCTACCTGGAAGAGGCCGCGTGACACCGGAAGATTTCAAATAGATCACATCATGGTCAGACAGAGACTCCGAAATCAGACACTGAATCACAATTTGGTAATGACGAAGAGTAGTTTGAAAATTAAGTGGCTACTCAGAAAAAATATATGTCCAAAGACTTGAGATACGGAAGTACTAAGGAATGAAAAGGTATGCCTTAAGTTCTCTGAGGATATACATATTGCGATAATGAATAGCCGGGTAGGAATTTCAGCTGAAGAGGAATGGACACCTGCAAGAAAAGCAATTACAGAATTTGGAAAAGAAAACATAGATACAAGGAAGGCAATTGAGAAGGAACCATGGGTAACAGAAGAAACACTTCAGTTGATCTATGAAAGAAGGAAGCACGTTATGTTCAGTGTAGTTCAGAAATACGAAAAATACAAGTCACTCAGGAATGTAATAAAAAAGAAGTTCATGGAAGTAAAGGTGAAATGTTAACATGAAAAATGTGAAGAAATCGGAATAGAAATGATTATCGGAAGGACAGACTCCATATATAGAAAAGACAAAACAATCTTTCATGAAATTAAAAGCAAAAGTGATTACATTAAGAGTGCAATGGAAATTAGACTATGTAACTTTCGAGAAGATAGTGTATAAGAGTACATTGAGGCCTTTATGAGCGCGAGGAATTGTCTGATGACGTGATGTAACAAGAAACAGTAGTCGATGGGGAAGAGATAGGGGATTCATTATTTGATCAGAATTTAAATGAACTTAGGAAGACTTAAGGAAAAAAAAGCAGAACGGATAGGTAACATCCCATTGGAATTTCTAATGTCGTTGAGAGAAGTTACTATAAAACGTCTGTTCACGTTGGTATGTAAAATGTGTAAGTCTGGCAATGTACCATCTGGCTTTCGGGAAAACGTCATCCACACAGTTCGCAGGATTGGAAGAGGCGAAATGTGAGAAAATTATCGCACGGTCAGCTTAACAACTCATCCATCCCACTGATGACAGCAATGAGGTAGTTCTGCCGTTGTGCTTGGCAATGGAAGCAAGACTGAAGGAAATCAAGACACGTTCATAGGATTTTTTGACCTGAAGAGGCGTTCGACAAAGCCAACTGGTGCAAGATGTTCGAAATTATGAGAAAAATGCGGGTAAGCTATAGGGAAAGACAGCTAATGTGCATTATGTACAAGAAACGAAAGGGAGCAATAAGACTGGAAGACAAGAACGAAATGTATGGATTATGAAGGGTGTAAGACAGGGATGTAGTCTTCTGCCCTTAGTGTTCAGCCTGTACATCTAAGAAGTAATGACGAAAATGAAAGAAAGGGTCAAGGATGGGATTAAAATTCAAGGCGAAAGTTTATCGATGAGAAGATTCGCTGATGAAATTGCTGTCCTCAGTGAAAGTAAAGGAGGATTAAAGGATGTGTTGAACAGAATGAACGGTCTAGGGAGTTCAGTGTATGGATTGACAGTAAATTGAAGAAATACGGAAGCAGTGAGAAGTAGCGGAGATAAGAACAACGAGAAACTTAACATTAAAATTGAGGATCACGACGTAAACGAAGTTAAACATTCTGATACCTAGGGAACGTAATAACCCGTGATGGACGGAGCAAGGAAGACAGAATTAGCAAACTAGAACTAGCGAAAAGGGCATTTCTGGCCAAGAGAAGTTACTGATATCAAACATGGACATTAATTTGTAGAAGAAATCTCTGTGAATGTACATTTGGAGTACAGTATTGCATGGTAGTGAGACATGGACTGTTGGAAAACCAGAACACAAGAAAATCGAAGCATTTGAGATGTGGTGCGCCAGGCGAATGTTGAAAATTAGGTGGACTGAAAATGTGTGGGAAGGGGAGGTTCTCTGCTGAAACGGTGATGAAAGGAATAATTGGAAAACACTGACAAGAAGAAGGGACAGGATGATAGGGTATCTATTAAGACATTAGGAAATGACGTCCATAGTATTAGAGGGGACAGGAGTGGAAACTGTAGAGGAAGACAGAGATTGGAATACTTCCAGCAAAGAATTGAGGACGTAGGTGCAAGTGTTACTCTAAGATGAAAAGATTGTCATGGGAGAACAATTCGTGGCGGGTTGCATCATACCAGGCAGAAGACTGATGACTCAGAATGATTCGATTACATGATGGAGACAAGGAAGTAGCTAAGTACGAGGATCGTAGCTTGTGTAGAGCTGGCGCACTGCGCAAGCTGCCTGATTACAGTAGTGACTTATTATCTACTATGCTCCACTCACTGCTTCACAGTCTTTTTTAACAAATGACATAGCCGCTTATCATTTACCTAACACGAGAAATGCATCGGAAAGAGAACAGAAAGTATATAATTTAATCAGATCAGGGGGGGGGGGGGGGGGTACACTTCAAAAATGCCTAAGGCAGCGGCGCTTGTTAAACTTACTCTGTATACCTGCTATGTAGAAGGTCTGATGGTGGAATAGACATCTCTGCCTTTTGTGCCTAAGCTACAACTATTTGTAAGAGTGGACCAGCAGACAACAGATACTGGCTACTATTACAGAAACTCATATTCACTCATATCATTAACACACATAGGGTTAAATGATAGATCGGTTAACTATAAAAGTATAGAGAATAAAATGGCTCACTTCCTTCCGCAGACATATAGCAAGTGGCAAAGCACAACAACAGACTGAAGAAATAGTATAAAGATTCATGAGCCAGATTTGATGGACTCGTCTTAACGTGAGTAAAACACACTATGTATGTTACTATGTCAGTTCCACTGAATCACAGTAGTGTGTTGAGGACAGAGATAAACACAAACTGACTTTATGTTCTCAGGGTTCAACTGTGCACCCTCAGCTGTGTCCCAGGTTTAGTTTGTACCCATTGTAATATTTGGTTCACAGCGATACGACCACTAAGCTGCACGACTATCTGAGGGTATTCGACAACGTGTGAGACATTCGAGCTACAAATCGTCGTGTTCCTGTCTGCTGAGAGGTGAAACGGCCTGTTTATGGAAGCAGTCTTGTATTTTTGCCTACTGCTCTGTAGGATGACGGGATTGTTGCTTTGATGTTTATATCCGGCGTTTTAGTACGTCTGTACCTGTGGTAATGATCTTGGACGATGCTATAAATGACCGTGCAGATGATCTGTGAATTCACTTCTGTCATTAGAGCCTGAGGCGATCGCTTACATGCTGATGAGAAGAAGTAAATTGACAATATACGCTGCTGGCGACCCGACCCGGCTTTCCACGGGCAGCGAAACGTATCTCCGCCTAGTCGACTTCATTGTAATAAGAGGTGATACACACAAAAAGTGCTCGTGAATCAGTCTATTACCTGTAATCGCATCAAAACCCGTACAATACCTCCTGAGATCAGCCATAGCATACAAACAAAAAAACACGGTTATAATACTGGCTGGTAGTAATTAAAATGTCGCTAACTGAGAGGGCCCCCATCACAAGCAAGTGATAGTAGGATAGTCAAACATTGTGGAAACTTTTGCAAAGACATGTGGAAGAGAAGTAACGAATAAACCACCGAAAGAAACACGTTTTAATTTCCACATGAGCGTGCAACATTTGTAATTGCCAACCAGGTTTACGTTCCAGGTCAATGTGACGGCCATCTGCATCCGCAACAGCCTGAAAGCACACTAGAGACACCGTTTCCTAATTGCTCGCAGAGCTTTTGGAATGGTGCACTTTTCATCTTTTCGTTTTCGTGACAGAGCTCGTAAGCTGATCACACACTGCGTCCAGCGTTCTCAGCCATGGCAACGGTGACTTCTTCAACGATGTGTGGCGCAGTTAGTCTCCCAGGAGCTCCCTTAATCGCCAGTTAAATCGAACCTCCCAGTCATATTCTTCAAGCCGAGAGCGGAAAGAAGACCTCTCCATATTCGTTTCATGCGTCGATACTCATGAAGAGCACCAGTTCTAATGCTGTTGTTCTGGCAAAACAGCTTTACGAGTAAAGCCCTGTTCATCTTGCCCAGACCGTTGTCGACTGTCTGCAGCTGTAATGCACGCTGATACTTCTTTTTGACCATACGTCACCGTACAAGTACCGGCGCCTGAGGGCAAGTCATGACACAATCACCACTAACAAAGCAAATCCTGCAGTGCAAAGTCTGAGCTTTATTCCTATCAAGTTGGATCCTCCTACGGTCAATAGTCTTCCGTCTACACTGGATCAAGTAGAGAAAGTTGCATTATAATCAATATATTCACCCTGCATGTATGGATGACTACTCAGTGTCCAAAAAAGTCAGTTCTCGTGGCTCGTGTTTATCTCAACTGTCAGTGCGACAGTGCCGGCGTCTGCACCAGAGCTAAAGACGTTGCAACGACGCTTGATCCACAATATTAAAACCAAAATGTTACTGAATGGAACGTGTTGGCTCATCCAAAAAAGTAGCCAGAGGCTTAGGCCAGGTAGGCACGACGAAGTTAAAAAACCGTCATATAACTAACATTAATGGACATATATAAGAACAAACTCCAAATTGGCCTCAAAGGCCTAATGGTACCGGCCGTCTGTCGCGTCATACGCAGCCCATATGCTCCCTGGAGGCGGATATGGAGGGGCATGTGGTCAGCGCACCGCTCTCCCTGCCATTATCATATTTCGTGTCCAGAGCCGCTACTTTTCAAATAAGTAGATCCTCCATTGGCCTTACAAGGGCCGAGTGCACACAAGTTGCCAACTACGCTCAGCACACGAGGACGGTCATCCATCTAGCCCATTTTTCTGATATTATGGGTACCGGTATTACCACTGAGAGAAGGCTCTTGGAGCGTCTACACGCATGTCTGGAGAATATATTAAGTTCGATTGGTATAACTTTTAGTAAAGAATTCTTGGAGACCATCGACCCTAGGCATAGTAACTAACTTCCCTGGATGATGGAACAATTTATTCTTAGAACAATCTGTATGTTTCTGGAAGAGGACAATCTAAGATTCAAAGTATTTTCGTTGACGCAAAAATTCCAGGGTCTTAACCCAGCCCAATATTTGAGCGACTTCACAGATTGTGTCATGAGGTGCTGCTGTCACTGCAGTAGTTGTGGAAGACAGTGCCCGCAGAAGGTCTCTAGATATCAGATGGGACGCGAGTGGGTCATTTACGTCGGATACAGCTGCTGCACTTTGTAAGGCAAGCACTGTTGGTATCTCAAAAAGACTACAATACGGCATGTCGAAAGTAGGCCAAGGTAATGATGAAGATGATTGGTTTGTGGGGTGCTCAACTGCGCGCTAATCAGCTCGCGTAAAAGTCCCAATTTTTATAGAGTGAAATTATTTTACACAGTCCAATCTAGCCACAGTCCTGGCCAGGAATCAAACCCGGGATTCCGTGATCCAGAGGCAGCAACGCTAGCTACTTGACCACGAGCTGCGGACCACCAAACCAAGGTTAAGTGTGGAAAGGGAATTAAATTTCAGCGCGAAGAAAAGAAACCTTAAAGTTTTCCAGTATCGACGACTTTGAAAAGACTTCTAAGAGGAACTGAACAGAAGTGATAGTGTCTTGAAAAAACACAGGAAGATGAACAAGGAAAGTAGAAAAAGAGTGATGGAACCTAAAAAAGTTAAATCAGCCGATGCTGAGAGAATAAGATTAGGAATTGAGGCACTAACAAAGGGCTGAGGCACTAAGAGGAGTAGTGGCCGAATTAGGGAAACCGAGCTCTAGAAGAAAGTAATTTATTCCACAGTCTTATGAGGAGTGATTGGTTGATAGCGTACATCCCGAAGTACCAAGGAATCGCCAATTTGGTAACGAGAAGAGTGGTTAGGAGCGGAGAGGGGAAAATTGTAGAGGATGACCGTGGCTCTAAAATTGTAAGCAAATTACAATAGGTAGGTTACAGTACTTATGAAGTGGCAAAGAGACACGCAGGTTAGGCTAGGGTGAAGACCTGTGTCAAGTAAGTTCTCGTACTGAAGACCACAGCAACAGAAGCTGAGTAAAATGGAGCACAGCAAGTGCCTTTGGCACTGAGACAGCTTTCACCTTTGTCTGGCCAAATGATGATAAAGTTTGGCATCAGGGAACTGCCGAAAACATGTTGTAGAACACGACGCTACGAAGAGTTACCACTGTGCTGGAACAGTGGAAACAGTTGTGTGATGCTAGGATGCAAATAGAATTATTCGCACCGTTACTTAGTAGCGGTTTCCCTCCCTGAGCGTATATCAGTCGCCTACCACGCTACGCCAAGCCCGTCTCGTGCCTTACAAGGAGAGTCACGGCACGGTTATTAATTGCAACGAAGTAACTCAGAACAATGGACTCATCTGCTTACGCTACGGTGGGGAGGGCAATCAGCATAGTAGCACGGTCACATCCGAGAGAAGTCGCTGTTCCTCGCACAGCAGCTTACGTAATTCTGTTAATGGAAGCCGACGTGAACAAAAGAACGAAAACAGCGGCGGACTGGCGCGTGCATCAGCCATGAGATCCAATTACGGAGCGAAGCATTATTTATTTGAGTTCAATGTGCCATAGACGAGCACTAATAAGTTTACTGTCTAATTCCCTTACTTCCAGTCTTGTCTCGCAGTACCAAAGCAGAGAAAGCCACCAGCTCTGACGGCAGCTTATGAAGGGACTGGAATATTTCCATATTTAAACTTGGAGACAAGGGAGCAGACCAGGCACAATGAAATATATTGCAACGTCCACAATTTCACTGCCTTATGTCTGACGTATATACTTTGAGACTCCCCGCAAAATGGTTTAGCGCAGTACGAAGTACAGTTGCGTTGCGCCTGTAAAGAGGTAAGCGACGAAAATCAAAGCCTGTCACTACTTTCTTACTGGTGTACTGACAAGCGTACTGTCCCTTAGAAAGCGACGAAAATCAAAGCCTGTCACTACTTTCTTACTGGTGTACTGACAAGCGTACTGTCCGTTAGAATAGGTTTCCCTGTTTTTCAGAACGAATCTTCACTCTGCAGCGGAGTGTGCGTTGCTAAAGTCAGCGATAACATTTTATTAATAATTGTAGTATAAAGTAATATCTCCAGTTACAGTTACATTCTCAGCAAGTACACCAAGTCCTTTCATCCATACATGAACCTTTTCATGATTACTAACTTTTCTACAGGAGCGTGAATACAATATAAATGGCATGTTACTATAAACATAACTAGGTCTACTTTGGGTCTTCGGGTCAAGGTCACTCGTATTCTATATAAGCGGGCAGTGCACGCCAGCGGAACCATTCCGCTGTGAGCTCTATCTGCAACAGCATTGAAGCACTATGCCTCGTCGACGTGTGTCGACGTGTGGCTGCAGGGTTAATTTTACTCTTGATGTCGCCACTGGAAATTCTGGTAGTGGTTGGTTTACCCTAGGCATTGTTCGTTGTGAAAACGCCTCCCTCCCTGGACTTGAATCTTTCGCCGATCGAGATGTCATCGCATGCAAGACGTGGCATTGTGGTATTGACCCGAAGGCCCAAAGTAGACCTAGTTATGTCTATAGTAACATGCCATTTACATTGTATACACGCTCCTGTAGAAAAGTTAGTAATGATGAAAAGATTCTTGTATGGACTTGGTGTCCCCGTTCTGCGCTCATAGGCAGCACACCGCGCCTGGTACACGCGGCGCTCAGTCGATAGAATAGTTGCTCACGAAAGGGACACACAGATTTAATCTGCCACAGCGTTTCAAATCAGGTACAACAAGGGGACACACTGTTCTACGTTCATAGGCAGCCCACCGCACCTGCTACACGCGGCGCTCGGGACCACAACACAGCTGCGATGCCTGAAGATGGGCTTATAACAGTCCGAAACCGGTCGTCTGAAGAACTTTACATATCAAGTGGAATTTTCAACCTCTGTGATACACAAGAGTTCCATGTTTGCACCTGTTACTGTCCTTCAAGGTAGTCACCAACGCTGTGTAGAACCCGTTGCCAGCAATGTGGAAGGCGTAGTATATCTTTAGCTGAACCTGTTCTATTGATGGTGCGAATGGAGCGGTCTACTGCCTGTCAAATCTCTGGAACATTTCTGAAGCGAATGCCACGAAGTGGTTCCTACATCTTCGGAATCAACTCAAAGTCACGGGGACTTAAGTCCGAGGAGTATGGTGGATAGTACAGTACTTCGCAGTCGCATTGACCGAACAGGGCAGCCACAGCTTGTGCTGTATGCTCCCGCGCATTGTCGTGCAAAATGATGGGTGGGTCACGCAGAAAACGTCACCGCTCCTTTCGCAAAGCTGGTGGCAGGAGATGCTCCAAAAACGAACAGTAATACTGGCCATTGACGGTCTGCCGTGGAGGAACGTATTGCGTTAGATTGGCACCATCACAGTTGTACACGAGAATCACAGTAACTTTAGACCGCTCCATTCGCACCATCAACAGAACAGGCTCTGCTAACGGTATACTACGCCTTCTACATCGCTGGCAACAGGTTATGCACAACGCTGGTGACCATTTTGAAGGACCGAAACATGTGCAAACATGTAACTCTTTTGTATCGGTTGTGAATAAATAGTTGCCACTATTTAAGTTCCAACCCTCTTATTATAATTACATTGCGTCACTGTCGGTGGGAAAATGTTATGGAAAATTATGGTTTTCTTTATGTGTATCAGAGGGTAAACATTAATGGAGGCAATGTCTCTGAGGCTTATCTTGTTACATTAGAGCGCGCGTGTTCCACACTCCAGTATAGCCATGATATAAAATAGATGTATGTATCTCGTGCAAGAAGTGAAGTTGGTCAGTTTAGGGCGAAGTCATATTTTCCGAGAAACGGTGGCAGTGACTATGTGGGCAGATGAATTGAGCTCTAAATAACATCAAGTACCTGTCTCAAAACCGAATTATTCTCTTAATGAGTGAAGCAAATGGAGCATTGTCGCAGACGCCGACAACGTCGTCTCGTCAGCGTCGACAGCCTATAAGTGCACATCAGATTAGAGTTGAAACTTTATGTGGCATGCCCAGTGAATTTCATTGAGAACTTAACAATAATGTTTTGTAACATCGTAAGTCCTCGATGTTGTCGATACTCTGTCATTGTTACATAGCATAGTATCCCGTGCCGTTCCGACTTTAACAGATCTGAGTATTATATCAAATTTTCCAATCTACTCTGTGGCTAATACTGGGGTTCCTGATGCGCGCGCTCTCACGTTACAAGGCAACATTCAGAGCGAGTGCTACCATCACCACAGACATATTTCAAAATTATGCCAGTTTAAAAATAATACTAATAAAGTGAAACAATATTTTAAGAAGTTTTCATATTATGATTTGGTTTATAGAAGCTTCTGGTTGTTCGTATTTCGGATTTTGAGCTGCGTTCAATTTTGTTTATTATTAATTCCTGCGAGAACTTTTGTATTATTTGAATCATGAAAATTTAGTAAAGGGCGTTGACAAAGTTTTTTTTCGTAGTCTGTACAGCCACAACCGGTTTGTCAATCAGGCAAAATCGCCGTGAGTAGTGAGACAATCATCCAAACGATGCACCGGGGTGGAGATATACGTTCGCTAAAACACTGTGTCCTGTTGCATGAAGACGTCCGTAACTGCCTGCTGCACATCCTCGACTAACAGGAACAGGGCGGGTGCTGGGGTGTCTCCCAGTTGGCCTTCCAGATCGACCGGCGTCTTATGCCGAATGGTGACCAGCACGGAACTTGGTGCACCATTCCACAATAGTGGTTTTGGACAGAGATGTTTCCCTGTACATATTCTTCATTCTCTAACACATGTCTGTCATTGTTAATCTTTCAGTGGCTGAGAAAAGGATAACAGCACGGTGGTTCTGTTTGGACGCACTTGGTAATAAAGTCGCCGTAGTTTACGCTCTCGCATTTACAGTATGCATGTTGGAAAGACACGAATGCCACACTGATCCTTTACCTACATGTTGTTTGACAGCAAAACATAGCGGGGTAACAGCTACAAGAAGTAATTAAAATGCAACAGTTTAAACAAGGTGAGTTCTAGTTTTATTTCAGAAGACTGTCAGCGTCACACCATTGTGACAGATAACGATTCGCTCCGCAACTTCTAGCATGCACTGAGAAAACATCAAACATGTCTCCCAAGTTTTTACAATAAATAAGGATTCCAGATCGAAACATTCCAATGATCATCATCAAACAAATTTTGGTTTAGGTATCCTTGTATGTTCCACTTTCAAGGAGAGTACAGCTGCCCTTTCGAGCCCTTATTTGGACGTTCAACATTTATTTTCCCTTGAAGTGCAATTTGTATATTAATTTTGAATATTTCCATGTCATTTCTTGCGGTACTCTAATTTCTGAGTATGTCTTAGATAGTCACTTCATTTCCAATTTCACTATCAAATTTTTTCCATCTATGAGTTTGTAAGCAAGCTAATCGCTTTAGTAATCTCATTTCTGTTGTTTCAGTATTACTTCGTTTTCTGGCGGTTAGAGTTGCATGCATTAGAGCTCCTATAGCTAACATGATACAGAGCTCTAGCACTGCCACTTTCCCAACTTGTATGAGGAGACAGTTATTTATAGTACCCACAATTTTGGCAGTCTGAATTCTCGATCACTATTTGTAATGCATTAAATATCACATCCGAGAAATTTAAAAGTACTTTTTTATTCTAGTGGTTTCTATCAATTACTACTACTCTTAAATGCTCCTTGGCACAGAAACGAATTGCATGAATTTTATCTTCAAATTTTCCTGTTATAACGAATTACTTCCTCGTGAAAGGACAAATTTATCTACCGAATCCGCTAAAATTATTTGATCATCTACAAACAGAAGTGATTTATAACATTATAATAAAGTTTATAATGGTGTACTGCTTTACTCCGCCACAGCTTTACGACGCCATCTTACCATATATTAAATAACCTGAGTGATAAAGGACACTCTTGTCTCATTCCCCGAGAGCAGTTTCACGCAAACAAACTTCAGTTGCACGTTAATTCTTTTGTGTATGTACGTATTTTGAATTACACTTAATAGATGCTCAAATACACCAATTTTTTCTAAAATTTCAGACAGTTTAACTCCGCATATTTATCAAAGGTTTTCTCGTAGCTGATAAAGGCTATGAATGTGATCTGAATCTATTAGCTGTGCTTTTGTATAATTTGGCATGCTGAATGTACACTGTCTAAGCAAGATCTTCCCACCCGAAACCAATTCTGCTATTCTGTAGGAAATGTTTCTGAAAGCATCTCTAACCCATTTGTTATTAGTTTCACATCAATATAATATCCAAAATTCACAGGCTGATACCTCGATAACTGTCAGACATATTGTGTTCGCCTTTTTTTAAATAATAGGATAATAACTGCAGTTTGCCTATGCTCCGATATAATACTGCATTTCCAAGAGTATTTACAAAATGTAATTACTTTATGATCGATGTTTTCCAATTATAAGTAAATAATTCCACACGAGATTTTCTTCTCTCGGGGATTTTAAGTTTTGCGCATTCTTTAGTTCTTCCATTTACGTAAGATCAACACTGTCGTCACTAGCCGCAGTTTTCACTTTTCCGTCAACACCTGTCCATGAACTTTGAAATAATCCAGTCACTTATTTTCTGGAACGAGCCTACTTAGAGTAATGTCTTTTGTGTTTATTAAGTTATTTTCAGTGTCTTATATTCCACTCATAATATTTTCCCACCCTTGTTGTCTTAATTTCCTTCTGTCTCTTTCGACCGTCTCTGTGTGCTCCTTATACTAGATGACATTTTCTTGACTGCATATACTTAAGGTAGGTTTGTTTTTTACATTTCATAATTCCCGCTAGTCCTTTGCGATTGGTTACTAGTCTTCTTTCCCTTCTGCTTTCCCGTAACTGTACATCAGCAGCTACTTGTATTAGTCTCACTGCTGCTTCTACTAATTTCAAACTTTAAACTATGAGCGCGCACAATGGATACCCATGGCGAGTATGGAACGCTACATCAGAGGAAGCGAGGTGATTCCGCTCACAAAGGGGGCAGCTGTCCTCCCAGAGATTTATCAGTGTTGCAACTCGGTCTGCGGGATCCCATGTTTATCTAGCTTATTTCCGCCCAGAGATGGTATGCAACTTGAATACAGTTATGGATGCGTGTGTTTCCATTTCCCTTAGCCGCATGTGACCTAGGACTCGTAAGCAACGTCTTGTCATCGGCTGTAGCTGTATTGTATAGCTGCTGCCCTTACAACACACAATAAGAACAGGAGAACAAGTGTGAGCCAGCTCACGAAAAAGTGTGTAACAGGGAAGATTTGTCAGTCAACCGAACCATGAGGCTATATTATGCATTGCTTACGTGCACACACTGTTCTGCTACGGAAGAGAGTTGGTAAGATATACAAGTTCTATCAGAAAGTCAGCGATAGGTTTCCAGTCCAGTAACATTCATGATCGGAAAAAGACATAATAATTCATTTGTTACAAAGTTATCCATAAAGGCTGACCAGAAGATAACATAGCAACACGGTTGACTTCTAATGAAAATGAGCATAATGTCAGAATTGTAAGTCTGCTCACGTTCGTTGCAAATAGGGGTGTTTTAAAGCAAGTCCCGTACCACACAGATTAGGTATAAGTATCCTAAGGGTTGCTAAAATTCAACTCTCTACGAATCCTTACAGAGGGAGCTACGTAGAGTAAATTGCCATTGTTGTGACATCCAAAGACATCGAAGATATTCCATGCTACTTAACAACTCGTCGCCAGGTGCCATCACTCACTTTTATCTGAATGTTTTCTATCAAAATCTCATTGCATATGTCTTACGTTCTTTATGAAGTTCGTGCAAGAGGCCTATGTAAATTACGTACGTTTGTTTTCTTTGTTGTGTGAGAAGAAAATATTAAGCGTTGGACGGTATTGAGATTACGGAGTACTCAGATAGTAACCCCAAGTGAAGGGATATGACGTTGGTATAGAAACTAGACACTGTATTGTGATACAATGTAACTGCTTCAGGTGTAAGGCACATAACGTGACGTTAGAAGAACCACTATTGGGTAGTTCTAAATTGTTAAATGAAAATCTCTACGATTTGATCAGTACTCTGTCACCATTACAGTATAAAGACGATGAAGTGAAATCATGGGGTTTACGTGCGCACGTAAATACACTACGTTATTAAAAGTATCCGGACACCTGGCTGAAAATGACTTACAAGTTCGTGGTGCCCTCCATCATTAAAGCCGGATTCAATACATTGTTGGCTCACCCTCAGCCTTGATTACACCTTCCACACTCGCAGGCATACGTTCAGTCAGGTGCTGGAAGATTTCTTGGGGAATGGCAGTCCATTCTTCACGGAGTGCTTCATTTAGGAGAGGTATAAATATCGGTCGGTGACGCCTGCCACACAGTCGGCTTTCCAAAACATCATAAAGATGTTCTGTAGAATTCAGGTAGGGCTCTGTGCAGGCCAGTCCATTACAGGAATGTTATTGTGGTGTAACCACTCCGCCATAGGCTGTGCATTATCAACAGGTGCTCTATCGCGTTGAAAGACGCAATCGCCATCCCCGAATTGCTCTTCAACAGCAGGAAGCAAGAAGTTGCTTAAAACGTCAGTGAAGACCTGTGCTGTGATAGTACCACGCAAAACAACAAGGTGTGCAAGCCCCCTCCATGAAAAACAGGACCTCACCGTAACACCACCGTCTCTGAATTTTGCTGTTGGCACTACACACGCTGGCGGACGACGTTCACCGGGCATTCACCGTATCCACACCCTGCCATCGGATCGACACATTGCGTACCGTGATTCGTCACTCCATACATCGTTTTTCCACTGTTCAGTCATCCAGTTTTTACGTTCCTTACACCAAGAAAGGCGTCGTTTGTCATTTACTGCCGTGATGTGTGGCTTATGAGCAGCCACTCGACCATGAAATCCAAGTTTTCTCACCTCTCACCTAACTGTCATAGTACTTGCAATGGATGCTGATGTAGTTTGGAATTCCGGTGTGATGGTGTGGATAGATGTCTGCCTATTACACATTACGACTCTTTTCAACTGTCGGCGGTCTCTGTCGGTCAGCAAACGAGATCGGCCTGTACTATTTTGTGCTGTACGTGTCCCTTCACGTTTCAACTTCACCAGCACATTGAAAACAGTGGACCTACGAATGTATAGGAGTGTGGAAATCTCGGATACCGATGTATGACACAAGTGACCACGTTCGAAGTCCGTGAGTTCCGCAGAGTGCCCCATTCTTGTCTCTCACTATGTCTAATGACTACTGAGGTCGCTGATATGGAGTGCCTGCCAGAAGGTGGCAGCACAATATGAAAAATGTATGTTTTTGGGGGTTTCCAGGTACTTTTGATCAGATAGTTGCAATTAAAGAAGTAACGGTTCTTAGTTTTTGAATAGACTTAATTCACGTGTTTGTAGAGGAATAGGAAATCACTACGTACTATACCGTGGGCTGTGTTTAAAGGTGTGGTGCTAGAGGGTGGGGCGAATACAAGTAGCCCGGGGAACAGTGTTGCAGGGTACAAAGAAACGCAGCAGAGGAAAGCAAATACAGTACTAACCTGACTACAGCAGCACTTTCGGGTCCCGGCCATCAAGCAGCTGATGGCAGATCGAAGATGGACAGATGGTTGGGTGGTTGTTTTGGGGAAGGAGACCAGGCAGCGAGGTCATCGGTCTCATCGGATTAGGGAAGGACGGGGAAGAAAGTCGGCCGTGCCCTTTTGAAAGGAACCATCCCGGCATTTGCCTGGAACGATTTAGGGAAATCACGGAAAACCTAAATCAGGATGGCCGCACGCGGGATTGAACCGTCGTCCTCCCAAATGCGAGTCCAAACAGATGGAATTGCTGCAATCTCATCCGAAATGCTCTGCTACAGTTGTTGAAGACTATAATGGTCATTGCGATACACCTTACAATTAAGGGCACCCCGCATTAAATGTCACACACTGAGAGATCAGGTGACTTGGGTCGCAGCTAGAGTCGCGATCAGATTGACCTCCTCTAACAAAGTAGACCTTGAATATTGTGTAAATCTGCCCCAAGACTGACCAGTTGTATGGGCAGTTGTTGCATCCTTTTGGAAGTAACTGTAGGTCTATCCCTCCTCCGTAAATGCTGTCGCAAATGGTATCCACTCGTCTGGCCAATTTCATTTACCCTGTGCTGTACATTACGGTGCCTCATTTCATCCAAATAATTATGTTTTAATTTTATGGTTATTCGCGTTTTAGCCGCTCGAGTGCTTCATTTTGCACCTCGTTAACGTGGAATATAGCAAACATTGTCGAATGTCATTGCCCATTTTGTGCTTCTCTGTGCGTGAATTTGAGAGGTATGGGAATGCATTTAGTTTTTACCAAAAAGGTGCCAGGTCTTAAAATTCTGTAATAGAATACTATCACATAATGCTACAGTCAAAATTAAAAGTAATTCTGTTTCTTTTAAAATCATCTTAATTAACGTTTTCCCTGGGTTCCTCGATCAGTTCAGGTGAATGCTAATATTGGTCTCAAAACAGCATACATCCGATTTCATCCCCAATTCTTTACCGGCCAGTTGCAGTCTTTGAAATTACCTCATTTCGTGAGACATTAAATTTCCTACCGTTTTTCCCTGAGCAAGGGAAATTTCCTGAACTAATTAATGCATGCAATCATTTCGGTTACGTTACCATCAACGATCTGTTCGCACGTGGGTTGTCGAAACTGAAACCCAGATATTTACGATTGTCCTCGGAAATGAGTCATTCATTACAACTGCATCTGCATGCGTCGAACATGTTATCAATCATCAAGCGAATGGAATGTATTTCCCATTATAATACACCGTGAGTAACCGTGTTGTCTTGAAATATCAGAAAATTCATTTACGTTCAAAATCATACGCGGTAATACACTGTAAATTACCAAGAATTGTTGTAATGATGTAAATTTATGTCATAAAATTAATTAAGTGATCGTTGACATTATTTTATATCTTTCTATCTCCTTTTCATGATTCCACAGTATATGATAAAATACGATTTAAATTACTAGTCGCTATCATATAAGCATGAAACACAAGGTTTCCGGGCTACAGAGATAATAACGTAAAAAATAATAAACTCCTCCCGCACAGGCCATGAAGGACCAAAGGTACCGACTGGCTGCCGTGTCATCCTCAGCCCACAGACATCACTCGACTGGATGAGGATATGGAGGGGCATGTGGTCAGCACACCGATCTCCCGGCCGTATGTCAGTTTCCGAAACCGGAGCCGCTACTTCTCAATCAGGTAGCTCCTCAGTTTGCCTCACAAGGGCTGAGTACACCCCGCTTGCCAACAGCGCTCGGCAGACCGGACAGTCACCCGTCCAAGTGCTCGCACAGCCCGACAGCGCTTAACTCCGGCGATCTGACGGGAACCGGTGTTACCACTGCGGCAAGGCTTTTGGCAAAAAATAATAACTTGAGCAGTAATTGATATATATATTGCCAGTATGTTTCTACAAGCATGGTGACTCAAAATGTGATTTTTATACACACCTAATAAACCTCGATACGCTCACCATTAGCGGCGCGACCTACATCTAACCAGCATTCCACTTCTCTTCAAGTGTTTTACAGCACTGCAGGCGTAACGGTTGTGTCTGCTGCAACAGTGCGGTGGTGCAGATCTGGCACATTACTTAAAGGTGTCTGTTGCTCTTAATTCTCGGTAAACCCCCACTATCAAATTAAGTGGCGAAATGGCCGGGCTTCTAGGAGACCAAGTAATCGATGGACAGCCTCTCACAATCCAGCGATCTGAGAACTCATGGGTCAAAAAATGCCTCACTACGTTCACAAAACGGGATTAGATTAGATCCAGTTTTCGTTCCATAGGCAAAAAAAAAAAAAAAAAAAAATGAGATGGCTCTCTTGGGTGTGAAACATGTCAGAAAGTTGTTGAGTCATCTTGTGAAAAAACAAGTCACGAGGAAGATGTGGCACAGGGTACTGTCCCAATATGTCCACGTGCGTTGTTGCATTAACTAGGCTATATGTTCCACACCACACATTCACTTTCGGGGCGTCACCTCCTCACTCTATTATTACATGGGGGAGGGGCTTCAGTTCGCCATATTATGCAGTTGTGCGTGTTTGCCGTGTGGAATGTAGCGTCGTCCAAGAAACAGACAAACTCGGGAAATGTCTCGTTTTCATCCATTTTTACCAGAACTGTCTCCGCGAATGCCTTCCGTCACGGCTTGTTCTCAGGCTTAATTTTGTGACTGAGCTGCAGTTTGTACGCCCTTAGGTGCAGCCTTGTATGGACATCGCGTAGCTGCTTACTTGCCCGCCGGAATGATTTACGAGGGCTCCGCTGGAAAGACGAACGGATTAAATGAACAGTAACCTTGGAATTGCGTGCATGTCTTGGTGGCCCGATATCGAGAAAAACTCCAAATTTTCCGAAGGCCATTGTCCCATCTTTTGTTCGTTATGTAACTGGAAACACCGTCAGTTGGTTGCAGTCAACACTCATGCCGGAAGGATCTTTTGCCAGTGTAACAGACTTCAGCTCGGAGATAGAAAGCACATTAAACACTTTCTGCTGTGGAGGCCCACGGCTACTGACAAACGTTTACGGAACAGAGCAGTTATGCGCACTTACGTGAGCAAAGCAGTTACGGGCATGTCTACGTGGTACAAACTGCTGCAAGGAAACCCCGAAAACATTTTAGTTACCATACTTGTAGAAGAAAACGGCAAATAAATATCTCAATTACTTTTCAAGTCGTTACATGTTACATTATACGTTTAACCGGGACATCCTGTATCTTTGCCGTACGTCAAACTCAACATTGTGATGTGTCAAACTCAACATGGTGGCACACAGGTGAAGGTATAACATTTCTATTCACATCCCAATTTAAATTTCCTTTGGTTTTCAGACATCATTTGAGGTGACTTCTGCGGTGGTTCCTCGACGTCTGAACTACCAATAACCCTAACCTCTCATCAAACATTGCTTTCCTCGAAGGGATATTATTAGAGGTACATGCCTCTAGCAAGCACAACGATTGGAAATAAGTGAACTGTCCTCTAGTGCGAGGGACTACAAGACGTTACTCACTTCCTGAAGAATTATCGAGTTTTCCCAGAGAACAATCACTCATTTTTGGCATATCCACCTGTATCATCGAAATTGCATTGAGGTCTCTAATATAAGAAGTCATTAGTAAAGACGATAATTTATTTGTAGCTGTGAAACAGCTACAGTGAACTGGCTGATAGAAACGAAAGAAAGAGAGCATATCGTGCACGTGACACCAAGTCACAGCCGTGTGAGGAACGTGGCTTCTACTCCACAGTCCAGACAGGAGCCTCCCACCTGCTGCCCAGAATTCTTCTCAGTACATGTTAGGCCAATATTAAGAGATAGAATCATTAGTTTCAGAATTAAAGCTCTTCATGCAATCTTTCCACTGGTACGCTCCTAAGACAAAAAGAGGACTCACCACAAAGAAATTATGTGAATGGAACGGACGGAAAATGTGATGTTCACGTACAGACAAGCAAATGATTTCAATACGAGAAAAATTATACGATTTATTCAAAAGAAAGAGCTTCACAAATTGAGCACGACAATAACATTTGCCCCACGTGTAAACTGTTATACTTCTTGGCACTGATTGACAGAGTTGTTGGATGTGCTCTGGAGGGACATCGTGCCGAATTCTAACTGTCGCGTTAGACAGTCAAAATCCCGACCTGGCTCGAGGACCCTGCTCATAATGATTGAAACGTGCTCGATTGGAGAGAAATACGGTGATGTTGCTGGTTATGGTACGGTTTGGCAACCACGAAGACAAACAGTAAAACTTCTCGCCGTGTGGGGGCGTGCATAACGTCAAGCGCCGGCACGCCAGTCGGGAACGACAGAGCCTTAGAGGGTTGTGAAGAATACGTCAGCCAATTGCACGCTGACCGATCCCTCTCCAGGAGACAACACGAAAGCAGCGGCCTCTATTCGGAAAGAACATAAGCGCCGCGCCCGACTGGCCGCGGCCCAGTTCTACGAGAACGTTCAAGACCAGAAACTTGAATAGAAGTGTCCAAGCCCGTTATTTGCTTGCACGTTCTATGTAGCTCAAACTTGAAATTGTTATAGTGAAGAATATTGATTATTTTGTCTGTCGCGCTTTTCTTGCGACACATCTGTTTAACACAAAGTTAAGTACTGTATTTTTTTCCTTTCGTAGTAAAACTCATTAATACTATGTGTTTGAATGTTGTCTAGCGATCCGAAAATGCAGGTTTTCGAGACACCCCACATTTGACGACTGGGCAGAATTCAACACTCAGGATGACGTTCGATGAAGGGCAACGGAACGGGACGTAGAATATTGCCGTCTTGCTGTAAGAGTACCGCTGATTACAACTAATGAGGTCCTGCTATGAAAAGAAATGGCATTTAAGACCATCACTCCTGGTTGTTGGACCGTATGGGGGGTGACATTGAGGTTGATATCCCAACGTTGTCCAGGGCATCTCCTGATACGTCTTCGGCCTGGTACGTCGTTGACTGAAATAGAGAGGTCTTCAGTGATGAGTCACGCTTCGAAATGAGCCCTGATAACCAACGGAGACCCGTCTGGAGGCGCTCCGGCAAGCGGTGGGGTACAAAGCTGGCTCTTGCCCGGCATACGGGCCGACAGCCAGGAGTGATGGTGTAGGGTACCTTTCTGTTTTGGTTGTCATTCGCAGTGCTTTCACAGGACGGCAGTACGTCTACTTTGTTCTAGGCCCCTTGTTGCTGCCATTCATGGGAAGCCACCCTGGGCTTATATTTCAGGAAGATAATGCCCACCCGAAAACGATGATTGCTCGTACCGTGTGTTTTGGTGCTTGTCAAATCCTGTCTTGGCCAACAAGGCCACCGGGTCACCTACCCAGTTGAGAACATTTGGGGCATAATAGGCCGTCCAACCAATTCGTGATTTTGACGAATCACCACGCCAGTGGACAGAATTTGTCACGATATCCCTCACGAGGAGAACAAAGAATTCTGAAAAGAAATGCCAAGCCGAATTACTGACTTCCCAGTTTGTGAAGTGCTTTCTCCTGGATAAATCACGGAAATTTTCTCAATTTATAATCATTTGTTCGACCCCATTCTGAACTTTGCAGGAAAATCCTGCTTCCTTTACGAAGAGGACGTAATTCTCTCGAACTTATACTGCAAATTACTTCACGAATGCGAATGTTCCCACCTAAGTAGATGGTGAGATTTTAATTTTGTTCGAAGGTATTAGTTCAAAAATTAATTAGACATGGTTCCAAAATTTTCCAATAAAAGAATACCTTTCCACTGTATTAGAATAACAATACGGTACTAATCATGGTTATTACCAAAGCGACCCATAATTTTTAACTGATTATGCCGGAAAGGCAGTCCTTTTATTCTGCGTTTGAAAACGCACGGCATACATATGGAAACGACAGAAAATAGTGTGCACTGTAACGATAGTTTCAATATTACTAAATATTAGTTACCTGTGAATTATTTGTGTTCACTGCTTGACAAAAAAGTGACGCAACCAGACGACATGGTCGGATTTCAATGTAACTCGGGTACACGTACATAGTGTTGATGGGTATCTACACGATCAGAGACCAAATTCTTTGCGACTGGTAGAACAGCCAGCATAGTCACTATCGTAGTTCGCAATCGTGTTGTTACCAGGGTGTGTAAGGGCCGTGTGTAGTACTAGCTCGGACGTAAACTACATTCCAGTGCCAGTATCCAGAATGTTAACGATTATTCACAACAGATGTGGGCCAGCTGCCTCAGGAGAGGATACAACAGCTTCGTTACACCCTTCCCAGCGACATCAGTGAATGCATCCAGGCCTGAAGGTGTGCAACATCATAGTGACAAGTGAGCTCATACTAAAACACGACTTTGTAATTACTGAAATAACGTCACTTACCATACCTTTTGTATTTGTATTGAGTGTAGCCATGTATGGAAGTAAAACGTGGACGATAAATGGTTTCGACAAAAAGAGAACAGAAGCTTTCGGAGTGTGGTGCTACAGAAGAATGCTGAAGGTTAGATGAGTAGATCACATAACTAATGAGGAGTTAATGAATAGCATTGCGGAGAAGAGAAATTTGTGGCACAACTTGACTAGACGAAGGGATCGGTTGAAAGGACATATTCTGAGGCATCAAGGGATCACCAATTTAGTTCAAATGTGTGTGAAATCTTACGGGATTTAACTGCTAAGGTCATCAGTCCCTAAGCTTGCGCACTACTTAACATAAATTATCATAAGGACAAACACACACGCCCATGCCCGAGGGAGGACTCGAACCTCCGCCGGAACCAGCCGCACAGTCCATGACTGCAGCGCGTTAGACCGCTCGGTGTAACGGTACTTTAACTAACGCGCCTCCGCCAATACAAAGATATGATTAACGATCGCGCATCCAGAAGAGCGCTGCGCCAGCGACCGATATTTGTAAATAATTTTGATCTTTTCTTTTACTTTTGCGTAGGTGTTTGTTTTTAACCACTAATTGACTACAGCCGGCCACGGTGGCCGAGCGGTTCTAGGCGCTTCAGTCCGGAACAGCGCGACTGCTACGGTCGCTGTTTCGAATCATGCCTCGGGCATGGGTGTATGTGATGTCCTTAGGTTAGTTAGGTTTAAGTAGATCTAAGTTTTAGGGGACTGATGACCTCAGAAGTTAAGTCCCATAGCGCTCAGAGCCATTTGAACCATTTGAACCAATTGACTACTATCTTTCTCTTGTCTTCATACGAAAGACCTGTATTTTTCGGCGCTGTGTTAAATATGCTTTTAAGTGGAAATTAAAACTATATTACGAAACGAAGTTATTTCAATAGCGATTCGAAATGGTTATCGCCAAATTTATAAATTAATTCTGACAGTGACAACTTAAAGAAATTTTCAACAGACGGAGAACAATGAAAACAGGTCATCCTACGAGAAAATTAAGAAGACAGCCACGAAGACTATATTATAATTAATACTACGTTTCTAACAGACTTATAAGGTAAATTTCAACTAATTTCTGATGCTATTTCTGTACAGTCGCTTTTTGTAGTGTTGCCGACCTGGTCTGCCATGCACGGTCAAATTACAGCACTATCTCAATCAATAATACGAAGTCCGCCTTATCCATAACTTATTCCATCAAAATTCAAAACCCAATCAGATATTCTATTTTATATTTTCAAGGCAGAACTCCGAGGAAAGGAAACACTACATCGGCTAATTCCGCGTGGCACCAATTTAGTGTTAGAGGGCAGCGTGGAGGGTAGAAATCGTAGAGGAAGACCAAGAGATGAATACACTAAACAGATTCTGAAGGATGTAGGTTGCAGTAGGTACTGGGAGATGAAGAAGCTTGCACAGGATAGAGTAGCATGCAGAGCTGCATCAAACCAGTCTCTGGACTGGAGATCACAACAACATCTACCATACCTTATGAATACGCGACGCTCCAACACGTTTCCTCATAGTCTTTATAGTGTTTCAGTTTCTTATCGTCGCGTGTTGTGGCCGCGCGGTTTGAGGCGCTATCTCATGGACTACGCGGCCCCTCCGGCCGGAGGTTCGAGTCCTCCCTCGGGCATGCGTGTGTGTGTTGTTCTTAGCATCGGTTAGTTTAAATAGTTTGTAACTCTAGGAACCGACGACCTCAGCAGTTTGGTCCCTTAGGAATTCACATTCATTTGAAGATTTGAACTTCCTTATCAGGCAAAGCACACAGAACTTTTTTTTTTTTTTCAAAACTAGAATATTGGGAGCAGTCTACGTTAATCAGATATCTCGTTGCATTTATCTTTACTTTCTCCAGCGTAAAATTATCTACGCAGACACAAATATCGCCTATAAGGAGAAGAAATTTTAACGGCCTTATTTACCTCCTTCCACTTTTAGAGTGTTTTAACATAACTTTAATGTAAAGTAAGCAAGGATACAATAGCATATCAATTACACAGATAATTTCCTTGTGAAGGCACGTGAAACCTATTATTGACTAGTATCATTTTACTGAGTGAGGGACTTATAGCACTCGTAAACTTTATCGCTAGTGTAAAAGCCACAGAAACTTCAAATTTCGTATTTATGTAGTAGTAGGGAATCTGAGAAGCAATATTTCATTATTTCCTTGCTATTTCTTCACTGAATTGCATTTGTTTTGAACTACAATGAACAGTATTATTTAGAGCCAGTCATATTTCTATTATTGTTACAGCCATCAATTGTGATGCTACCGCTAGTATCTATATGCATTACTAGCGATCTGACGCAGCTTCACACGCGTAGCATTGTTTACCTATGTCCAGACAACATGACTGGCGTAGTGGTAGGCTTCTATTGGACCAAACTGCTGAGGTCATCGGTCCCTAGACTTGCATATTACTTAATCTAACTTAGGCTAGGCACAACACAAACACCCATGCCCGATGGACACGAACCTCCGACGTGGGGAGGCACGCATCCTGTCTGATCACCTGCATCCATTCACGTCCATTGTGCGTTCCGACGGTCTTGGGCAATTCCAGCAGGACACTGCGGCACACCACAAGTCCAGAATTGCTATAGCGTGGCTCCAGGAACACTATTTTGAATTTAAACACTTCCACAGGCCTCCGGACTCCAAAGAAATGAACATTGTTGAGCATATCTGAGATGCTTTGCAACGTGCTGTTCAGAAGATATCTCCACCCTCTCGTACTCTTGCCGATTTATGGACAGCCCTGTGCGAGTCATTTGTCAGTTCCCTCCAGCAGTACTTCAGACATTATTAGAGTCCGTGCCACGTCCTGTTGCGGCCCTTCTGCGTGCTCACGGGGGCCCTACACGATATTAGGCAGGTGAACCAGTCTTATTGGCTCTTCGGTGTACATATGAATACGATCGTAACTCGTTTTCCGCTAGTACTTGTCTGTACATGTAAGCCAATATTTCTACGCATTTTGTTTCCTGTCGATGCAGCTGTGATTCTAATATGCTGATACTGTTATTAGATGCAACACGTAGAACAGCTGCTACTCCTGTCACGTGTACGTATCGTAGCAGACGACACAAAGTTTAGTAATCGTGAGATTATTATCACTACCGATGTATGCAAAAGTCTGTGAACATCTTTTTCTCTACCAGTAGTCAGTGATTAGCTGTTCAGTCTCCTCTGTGTGGTATTAATCTGCTCATGGGGTTAAAACCCTTTGAGAGGTTTAACATGAATGTGTACAGTCCCCAGGACAGTTTTATAGATTGTAGATGTGGTTTATACTACGGTGTGATAACAGGTAACAGGGTGCGTATTTATGATGTGTGGTTTTCTTAATGAGTCACATCACTGATTTGTAAAATAGTGTACTTTTATTTTCAGTGTATTATTCATGGTTTTTCACCTGAAGACGACGATTTTATATTTCGCAAATGTGATGCTGTGAATACTTTTATGTGCATATACGTTACATTCTATAAAATGTCTAAATAAGATTAGAACCTGATGCCATTATACTTTTATGTGCATATATGTGACATTCCACACAATGTCTAAGCAAGATTAGAACCTGATGCCATTATATAACAGCGCATGTAGTCAACGCCTGCACTGAGCTACTGCTGTTCATTTACACACAGGATCCACATGAATCCAGATGTCAAACGGTAAAGTGCCTTGGACACCATTGTTGAAATCAACAATGTTTCTATTTTTCAATCCCCCATCGTAGCTTAGATAGCCTATCGTTTCAGTAAGTGCTTAAGGTGAACACTGTAGTAATCAATTATACAGTATAAACATATGGCTGATTCTCTCCTCTACTCAAGTTTGACCACAGATAGGGTCTATTGAAGAAACTGTAACGATCGTAACTCAGTAGTTTTCCAGATTACTGGAAAATAATTGCCTCTTAAGTAAACCGCTGACCTATTCTAAAGCAGTGCTCAAGCCGGTAGGTTCCGTGTCAGGTCGTCCTCAGAGAAGCTCTGAAAAGAGCTTACTTCTATGATCAAACGACCACAGAGAAGCAATTTAGTCCATAGGAAATGTTACATATATGTGTGTATGTGCGTGTATGTCTCTCTCTCTCTCTCTCTCTCTCTCTCTCTCTCTCTGTGTGTGTGTGTGTGTGTGTGTGTGTGTGTGTGTGTTTTCACAAATTTTAGTTGGGAATTGTTTGTAGAATAGCAAAATTCATTTGTATAAATTTAGAAAAGTGGTAACGGTAAACAGTACAATACATGTACAGCATCCATTGTATGCTTCGTAAGGTAACGAGATGGCAACACTTTACATGAAAACCGCCATGTAGAGCTGCTCTTAGATGAGAGAAAGCCGGCCATGCACTTGACGCGAGTGGTGAGGACACGTGTTTCCGACGAGAGTAAACTGCACCGCTCGGCGGGCACATTGCGGCTACGATGAGATATGTCAGCCTTCCCCCCATTCTCCAGACTAGGGAGGTTTTGAATGAAGAGACACCGTGGGAAGAGACTATGGATGCGTAATAGTGAAACCTAAATTACGAATTAATATGTTCAAATGTTCAAATGCGTGTGAATTCCTAAGGGAACATACTGCTGAGTTCATCGGTCGCTAGAATTACACTCTACTTAAACTGACTTATGCTGATAACAACACACACACCCATGCCCGAGGGAGGGGCCGTGTAATCCGCCACATGGCGCCTCAAACCACGCGGCCACTCCGCTTGGCTACGAATTAATAGCTCAGTGATCGACATGAGGTAACATGATATCTTAAAACTAAAGACTTATATGAAAGGGAGATGTGTATTTTATGAATATTACGTAATAAGTTGCAACAGGTGGAAGTGACCACAGACGAGCTGGGAAATCTGGAAACAAATGAGTGGCTAAATTTAAAGCAATGCAGTTACGTGCATGAGGCTACTATACCACTAAAACTGCTGGGCAGGACCTCACTCTTGGTTGCCATTTGTGCCCTAGGTGCTCCGGGAGACTGGTGATTACAGCTGAAGACAGGTAAAATTTCTATGGAAGTGCTGTAGCATATCTAGAATTAGATATGTAGACAAGCCGCTGCTATTTATTAACGTGTTTTATTACTTCTCAGATGTTTCTATCATCACATGGTAGTAAGTTTATTTAAATTATATGTTGTTGAACGTTTACTGTGCCTGATGGGAAGAATGCGTCATGACACTTTCGCCAATTGGTAATGGATGATTAGGAAAAGAAATTCACTGCTCTGATTTGCACTTGAACTGCAGAAAATCTTGTTTCTTCCTTTTGTATGTAGTAAATCCCATACATATAATATTTAATTAATTTTTCATATATTCCTGTGTTATTAGTTGACCTGCAAGAGGATCTTAATTAAACTGTAGTGTAATAAATTGTTGGACCGAGTGCAAAATGGCTCTGAGCACTATGGGACTTAACTTTTGAGGTCATCAGTCCCCTAGAACTTAGAACTACTTAAACCTAACTAACCTAAGGACATCACACACATCCATGCCCAAGGCAGGATTCGAACCTGCGACCGTAGCGGTCGCTTGGCTTCAGACTGTAGCGCCTAGAACCGCACGGCCACTCCGGCCGGCGCAGGCACATTTTAGCGGTAGGTTATGTTGGCCGCGATATCGATGTTGAACTTGAACCAGCAGGCCGACATGGATGAAATGCTAATTTACATATCCTGTGAATATGAACGTCCTATCTCTTGTCGTCCACATGAGTGTACAATATGCACAAGAACCATGAGATAAAAGTAAGACTGGATGACCAAGAACGAAGTACTCGGATTAAAATATTGGAAATAAAATTAGGGTTCAAAAGTGGATTAATATTCAAAGTGAAAGGATGTCAGAAGATTCACTGATGATACTACTATCCTCAGTGAAAGCGAAAAGGAATTACAGAATCTATTAAATGAATGAGTGGAGAATAGGTACTGAGAGTATGGAAGAAATATGAAAGTAATGGCAAATAGCAGAACTCAGAACAGCAAAAGCTTAAAATCATATCTGGTATTCACCAAGTAGATGTAGTTAGGGAATGACACTACCTAGGCAGCATAATAAACCGTGATAGACGAAATTAGGACGACACAAAAAGCAGATTAGCACTGGCAGGAAGGGCGATATTAGTATTAAACATAGTTCTTAATACGAAGAAGAAATTTCTGAGCATTCAACTGTTGAGAAACCAGAATAGAAGAGGATCGAAGCATTTGAGATGTGGTGCTACAGAAGAATGTAGAAAATTAGGTGGACTGATAAGGTAAGGAATGAGAAGGTTCTCCGCAGAATTGGCGAGGTATGAAATATATGGAAAACACTTACAGGAAGAAGGGACAGAATGATAGGACATGTGTTAAGACATCCGGGTATAACTTCCCTGGAACTAGAGGGTGCTGTACAGTTTTAAAGCTATAGAGGAAGACAGTTTGGAATACATCGAGCAGATGATTGAGGGTGTAAGTTGCTAGTGTTACTCTGAAATGAAAAGATTGGCATGGGAGATGAATTTGTGGAGGGCTACATCAAATCAGTCAGGAGACTGACGACTCAAAATAAATGGACGATTCCTTGATGGCTCAGGATTTGTCGTTACTCGATCTATCTATGCGATTTTTATTCTTCTCTAGGAACATACTTCAAAAACTTCTAATCTCTTCTTGTCTGAACTGCTTAAAGTACCCACCGACTACCCTACGTAAAAACATTTTCAACACCTTATAACAGCTAAATTTATGTTATACGATCAAAATTTTTTTTCTTCACGAACGGTTTTGCTTCTACAGCCGACCTGTATTTTATATCCTCTCTATTTTGGACCATTGTGAGCTTTCTGCTGCTCAAATAGCAAAATTTGTTTTAATGCCTCGTTTTCTAATCTAATTCTACCATTTTCACCTGATAGAATTGGATTACGTACCTTCACTCTTGTTTTCACTTCTTTCCTTGAATATTAGTTCCCTTTCCAAATTCATTCGTGGCTTCCTTCACACCTTGATCAATGTATAGATCGAATAATATCACATCCCTTACAAATACTGCAGCTGTTTTACGCCCTTGAACCAATATATCTAAAGTCTTGTTTCTGAACCAATTGTAGATAACTTTCGTCTTTCTGTATTTTAGCCCTGTTGCCTTCAGAATGTCGAAGAAAGTATTACATTTAACGTTGTTAACAGTTTTCTTTGTGTCTATAAATGCTATAATCCTAAATTTAACTTTCTTCAGGCTATCTTCTATGGTAAGTCAGTAGTTCTATCAGTTTGTGTAAGCTGGAAAATTATGTCACTTAAAGTCAAGTAGGCTTGACCGGTATTTACTTTCAAGTTTTTTTTACTTTGGTGACTCTACAGTAAGCGAGTTTGTAACAATGGCTTCCAAGTCACGAAAGAGACGACGGTGCTCTGACTGTGGTAATCACTTCTCTCTGCAATAGTTATCGTTAAGTTACACATGCTATGCCAAAGGCCTCGGTGTAATGATAACGCCGGTTCCAGTCAGACCACCGAAATTAGGCCATGTCAAACTTACAGCACTGGAATGGGTGTGCTGGGCTCTGCCGAGCGCTGTTGGCAAGAGGGGTGCACTAAGCCCTTGTGAGACAAAATGAGAAGCTACTCGACTGAGAAGTAGCGGCTCCGGTCCTGAAAACTGACAATAGCCGGAAGAGCGGTGTGCTGACTGTATATCACTCTATTCATGAACCTGTGACACCTATCGGTTGAGGATGACACGGCGGTCGGTCGGTGCCGTTGGACCTTCAGAGATCTATTCGAACGAAGATAGTTACACATATTACGAATGTGGATCAGTTTTGGAGTTCTGGCCAAATTTACAGATGATTGTAATTTTCTCTGAGTATTTTTCTGCAAAGTCTATGAAGAGAAAAATTTACATACAATCAATAACAGATTTCGAAAAGGAGCTTATCCATTCCTTATTTTTTAATTTAGCTACACACTATACTGATTTTGTGGAACATACGTAGGTTTCTAGGAGCTTTCGGTAGAAGTAGTAGTCATGCGCAATTGGCAGCCCTGCGATACGGCAAGCTGTCGTGTTGTGTGCTAATTAGCTGCAGCCGGCTGAGTGGCGACACACTGGTGCCAGTAGCTGCACTATCTGCAGCCAACAGCGCTGTGACGTAAGCGCCACGGCCGTTAAGGGTTAATTAGCGAGAGAACGAGCAGCGTTACAGAAGAGAAGTTTTCAGTTGGGGATGTTCGTTTATAGCTCTCTTTTGAAAATGAATGCAAAGGCTAGTGATATCAGGAAGACTTATTTGTGCCTCCCGGACATGTTGAACTCAAGGAATAGAATTTCTGCTCAAACACTTTTCAATATATTTCTGTATATCTTCTGAAGCAATGACTGCATGAAAGCAGATTTTTGTGTCACGGGCCTTCTGATTATTTCAGAGCGTCTCGTCACCACGCTCTTTCTTAAACCAATCTCTTACTTTCAAATCAACACTGCCTCTAACCCCACTCAATTTTTCATAGTATTCCGACCTACGTCTTGCACTATACAAATATCATTCTGTAACACTGTAAGCTGCTGTTGGAACTATTCTTCAATTTGCGATCGGTTTCGGTCAAAGACCATTTGCAACAAGAGTGGATTAACACCAAGAGCAACACTGGAGTAAAATGACGTCCAAACAAGAGCACTATGTGAAAAAGTCCAGTGAGGGAGTAAAATTGCTCATATGAAGTAGATGGTAACAAAATCGAACAGCAGACGTTCGAATAGGAACATTCTTTGTGACTTTAGTTCCACAGGTGTAATGAACTGGAGAGCAAACAGCTGAAACCTTTCGCAATATCCTTGATGAAAAGTGACATCAACTGATCAGTTGGCTAGCGTCGTGTAGAGCGACAGCTAAAAGTAATTTAATCACTGAGTTTCTACATTTGTGCTAGCTGTGGCATCGTAAGGAGCTCAGAGCAGTGACTCAACAGGCAATAACATGGCAAAATACAACACCATCAGACGAAATATCTTCTTCAGCAAATCATAAATGCCAGAATTATCATTCAACCAGAGTTTTCCATATAAGAAGACCTAGATGTTTCTACGCTTAACCATAAAGAGGAACCACCACATATTTATTTTTTCACTTCTTCTCGATTTAAAAATGATATCAGTAAGAAAAGATTCACTTGAAGAACTATAAGAAATTTTCTAACACTGAAAAGTATCTGCTTTAACTTTTGTTCGATGTCGTTGTTGATATTTTTGTTGTTGTCATCTTCAGTCCCAAGACTGATTTGACGCAGCTCTCCAAGCTACTACATACTGTGCAAGCCTACGAATTTCTGCTGCAATCTACATTCATTTGAACCTGCATACTACACTCGTCTCTTGGTCTGCCTCTACAATTTTTATCCACCACACTCTCCTCCAGTACCTAACTGACTATTACTTGATACTTCAGAATGCGTCCTATTAGTCGATTCCCTCTTTTAGTCAGGTTAAACCCCAGATTTCTTATCTCGCTAATTGTTTTCAGTACTGCTTCATTAGCTACGCAATCTGTCCATCTGATCTTCTCGATACTTCTATGTCAATACATTTCAAAAGCTTCTATTCTCTTCTTGTCTGAACTACTTGTTTCACTTCCATACAAAGCTACACTCGAGGCAAATGCCTTCCGAAAAGACTTCCTATGCGATGTGACAAAATTCCTCTTCTTCAGAAACGCTTTTTTTGTCATTGTCAGTTTATATTTCATATCCTCTCTATTTAGGTCATCATCAGTTATTTTACTGCCAAATAGCAAAATCATCTTCAAATTTCCTGTTCTAATTTACTCAGCATTGTCTGATTTAATTCATCTACATTGAATTACACTTGTGTCTCATCTGTTAATGTTCATATTATATCTTCCATTCAAGACCGTCCGTTCTATTCAGCTGCACTTCCAAGTCCTTTTCTGTCTCTGGCGGGAGTACAATGCCACCGGCAAACTGGAAGGGATTTTTCTTCTTGTCCATGAATACTATGTCAGTTTCCAATTGCTTGCCTCACAGCTTGATCAATAAACAAACGTTCAGTGTTGATTACAGCCTGTCTCACTTCGTTCTCAACCATTCCTTTCTTTTTATGTCCTTCTACTCTTATACATGACATCTGATGTCTGTATAATTGTTCTATACTCATCATGTATTGCCACTGTAAATTACAAAACGCTAGATAACGTATTGGCTGGGTAAGACTGTTGTTGCTAGTAGGCGGGAACGTAAACCAAGGAACAGAGAATGAAAAACAGCTTCCCTGCAAGTAACAGCAAGTAGTAGCAAAGGACCTACACAGCTATAGCAGGGCGTGGCTGCCTACGGCTAACAGCTCGACAAACAACAGCGACGCTAGGGTGGGGGAAGGGAAAGGGTTTGGGGAGAGGGAAGGAAGGAGAGGGAGGTGTTCAGAAGCTCGGCAACAGCGCACGCCTTCCTCCTACACTCCAGACGACGTGCTGGCTACTCACAGCACCTGGACGAAATCATTATCGTAGTACCATGGCCGTGACGCAAGTAAGCCGCCGAAGGTAATGAACAATAATAAATAAATATCAGTGTAATTCACGTTCCAACTGTATTATACACCGGAAATTGAGTTACGCCTTAGAGGAGCATTACCAGATCATTATCCATGGAAAAGGAGTAGTGTAAGGTAATTCTGTATGAGTAATAAGAACTTGGAGTAATACTGCAGCTCCCTAGCAATGTAGTTACACATGAGATTCGCGGCCACCATCACTGACAAGTCACTAGTTGCTTGCTGTTCCAGTCCTCGTAGAGCTGGCGGACGAATGGTAACAAAGATATGATCGTGCAGAGTATTTCCTGAGATAAGCAATCAGCTCAAGGAATGCAGTGCGTTGTGTTGGAGTGTGACTGCTCGATTGACATGAAAATAGTGTCAACTATGCTCTGGCGAAACTTAATATACTTGGAACGATTTACCATACAGGTTCAGCAAAACTCTTAGGTTGTTCGCTTCTGCTGTTATTGTGTACATGATACTGTCATACCTGCATGACGATGTGGAGATGCATATCTAATTGGACAAAAGTATTTTCATTTTATGTAGAATACCTTAAATTGAAGTGATAAATTCTTGAAGAAGTGATATCCTGATACTGTCGTGTTTAAAAGGTTAGTTGTCAAAGTAAGAATATTTAGGAGAAAAATCAAGCCCAAGCATAATCAGACGGGATCACGAACGGAAGACCTAAAACGGTTAGGAGCAGAATTGCCGTTTCAGGATCTATAGGCTTCTATGGTGAACCAGAGGAAAATAGCCGACAAAAATACCACTTATCCAGTTCGTAACGCAGAATTTAACCTTTATTAACTGCGTAAAACTTTATTGCCATTTATGACGTAATAAATTGGTGAAATAAAGAAATGAAAACAATATTATTAAGGTATTCAACACGATTTATTAAATCAACAGTGTTTGTTTTTCAGAAAAAAAGAACATTTATTCGAAAAGTCATTATTTCAGGTTCATAAATAACTTATTGTGAAAGTGAACAAAAGTCTTTCATATTGAAAACCAAGATTACAAAAGAAATGTTTCAAGCAAGAAAATTCTACCTACACCGCATTCAAATACAGTATTCTCTAAAACAATTAGCCTTGTAATTAAAGTTTTAAATAATATTTTTGGCTACTTGGTTTGCGCCCTCTCTTGGTACTAAAGAACCTTCTAACAACGGGCACTTAACTATCAGTATCAGTACTGAGTGATGCCAAAACGTTGAGCATCTAAACCCCGTTCATGATAACATCAACTTTGAAAATCACCGTTTTCGACAGCTGTTTGTGATCATAAGTGACACGCACATACTTAGAGCAACCTCGATGTTAAGAAAACAACCGTATACATTTCTATGAGCCGGGGTTTTGATGAAATAGGGTACGGAGCATATCGACTTTCGCGGAATCGAAGTGGTTTCAAACTGACAAAATACCGTGAATAGTTCTTTTAAAACTCTGTTAGGAAAATCAGAAAGACGACACTACTGGAAGTACTGAAACTCCACAAACATATGACTCACATTGACAGTTTAGTGGAAGATGACCAGACTCAATTTTGTTTCTCCTTTCTCCATTCTGTTAAGGTAAGCATCCATTGTATAAATGTCAGATTATAATTGTAATTATTCATTAGTTATTAGCTATATCTCCAAACAAAATAATTGTGTGCTTCTTTTAGTTAATATAGCTCAGTGATTTCTGTTCTACATGGTTACAGATATCTTATCTCAGAGTGCGGGAGTTTGGCGTGCCTGCTGATTCTTGTCACTTGCATGGTCCGTTGTAATTAGGCAAAAATATTCCATCACTTGCACGTGCTTAAAGTGTTCTATACTTATTTCTGGCTTTAAACATTCTTTCAACATGTGATGTAATCGAATGATGAAAGGAGCTGAATCAAAAAGCATTTTCAGTTTGTGTTCTCGTGACATTGCGTGGCAACCATTTTGTAATAAGGCAAGAAACGAACTAGGGACATTTTTGGCTGTTTTTTTCAGGCAGCTGGAGTTAGAAATCCAGATAGTACAGATGTTAGAGAATACTATTTTTTTTACGGAAGAGAAGATTTGCATGTCAGTATTTTTGTACCATTTGTTTCATCTTTCTTGATAATATCTGTGTAAGTCACACGTAATTTTATCTGAGTTTGTGATCTTCAGTTGTCACTTGATGATGGACAAAAGCATAAAAAGGAGAGCGAATGCAGAATGAGTAAATACTGTACAATCGAGGACTCTCAGCATTGTCTCTACATCAGCAACTGTCAGGCATGACGATTACTATATACGAATACAATGACTGATCGGTTAGCAGTTATATTTCTAAGACTGCTGTGAATTTTAATATTTGATTTCTATACATAAAACATCTAATAATTACGTTGACACACACAAAGACAAACAAAGACTTTCGACATATTGTCTGTGAAAACATCATTACAAGAGAAGGGGTGAGTAATTATTACAATACCTTACAGTAGTCTTCGAAAAATTACAGAAATGCATTATAAGCTACACACCTTGCTATTAGCCCACAAATACAAGTTGCCATGACGAAAGTAACACACAAATTTTGCACTTTCTGGTCATAGGGACATAAAAGTGACATTGATCTTCACGTGGTGGAGGTAGAATAAAAAAAATAAATACACCCATTTGTTCGTACTGGACAACGGCCTTGCGGCAGTGGATACACCAGTTCCCGTGATATCGCCGAAGTTAAGAGCTGTCAGGCGTGGTCGGCACTTGGATGGGTGACCATCCAGGCTGCCATGCGCTGTTGCAGTTTTTCGGGGTGCACTCAGCCTCGTGATGCCAATTGAGGAGCTACTCGGCCGAATAGTAGCGCTTCGGTCAAGAATGTCATCATAACGACCAGGAGAACGGTGTGCTGACCCCACGCTCCTCCTATCCGCATCCTCCCCTGAGGATGACACGGCGGTCGGATGGTCCCGATGGGCCCCTTGTGGCCTGTAGACGGAGTGTTTTTTTATATTATTTATTTGCACTGGTCGACCTTAGTATGATTTTCAGACGTCGCTCTTCCCGTAATGGAGCACATTTACAATTGTATACACTGGGCCACTCAATTTTCTTCTTGCACCCTCTGTAGCCTCTCTACACACTGTTTCGCTAGAGACCGTCTTGTCCTGACAATCGGTCATTTTACCCTTTAGGTGCACCTCTGCAGCAGGATCAAGCACTCAACTTCCTCACTGAATCACGACTCGCCTTACACCCAGCGGGAAACGGGTCGTCGAGTAGGAGGCGAGAGCAGCGCCACCCTCTTCAGGCTCGTTATCACTCACAGAACTGCAGTGGGAAGGAAGGAATCTAGTACACCATAGACGTAACAGCGGCTCCTTGATTTACAAGGTATGCAGCCGCCACCATTTGACTCATACTCGCTCCGTTTCTGATCTCTAGTGCGCTCGGACTGTCTGTCTCTCTCCGTGCCGCCCTAAGTGGTAAGGAATAACATACCGCCAAATGAAAACGTCTTGGATCGTATAACTGCGTGTATAGAAGTGGAAGAGAACTTAAACGCCGTGAAGCTGCGGACTCGCCGGCAGCGGGTGCCCGCCGCCTGCTGACGTACCGACGTCTGTACGGCGAGCTGGCGTCCGGCGCCTGATTACGGCTATCTGGCCGCCCCGGCCCCCGCCGCGCCGCTTTGTGGTGTGCTAATGCCGGCTAACGGCGCGTAACGCCGCCATTACTGCCTCGGCGCAGCCCCGCCGGCCGCCGGATTACTGCGGCTGCGGCCGTCCTGCTGGCCGCACAATGGCCGGACATGCCCTCCGACTGGGCGCCAACTTGGCGCAGGCAGCTCACGGTTCAAGTGATTTTCTGCGAGGGATTTACTGCTCTCCTAAAGCACCAGTGGGGTGCAAGTCCCCAAGCCAGGAAGCGACGGACAGGGTTTGGAGGGTGAAAATGAGCTGGTATAACGACTTGTCCACTTTGTGGATCAATGTTCTTTGTAATAGTCGAAGTGAGGGGGTGGCAAATCTAAGGGATACAGTGGATGTTCTAACAATTATCGCTTCTAAACATTCAAGGCTTCCTGTTCCTAAAACATCTATTAACCCTGATGAGGGTTGTCTTTTTGCCCATTTTCGAGCCACGTCAGCTCTGACAGTACATCATTTGTCCTGATTATTATTTGGATTCCTGGTATTTGCACGTCCCTCGGTAACTGGATATGAACGTCGAGATGCGTGTTTTCTAATGGCGTGATCTGCTTTTACCAAATAAATATCTCATATAGTCTCACGAGAGTTACAGACAGCATCGGAAGGCGCTGCAAGACCGTGCTCGTTGTCAATAACATTGACCACTTGGGCCACGAATATTTCAACAAAATGTTTCAAATGGTTCTGAGCACTATAGGACTCAACATCTGAGGTCATCAGTCCCCTAGAACTCAGAACTACTTAAACCAAACTAATCTAAGGACATCATACACATCCATGCCCGGGGCAGGATTCAAACCTGCGACTGTAGCAGTCACGTGGTTCCGGACTGAAGTGCCTAGAACCCACGGCCACCGCGGCCGGCTATTTCAACAGACTACTCATATGAGCGAGGCGAAAGTAGCCACAGATTGGTAATATAAGCGCCGATTAATAAGTTTCTGTTCGAAGGCCGTGATGTCCAATATCAGTATGCCAATTGAACAAAATCGCCAAGAGCATTGAGCTAATCTTCACACTCGCACACCAGGTTGAAGATACTTGTTTCACAGTGCGCTGCTGTCTAAAGAATCCGTGACTGCTTGCTGTTCATCCTTGTACATCAAGAATCGTCAATAATTCAAGGCCTGTTTGAAGGGACTGAAGGTGTGATAATCGCATGAGGCGAGATTACGACCGTAGGACAGGTGCTCGAGTGTCGCCCATTTGAGTTGGAGTAATTTCTGTGTCACGACATTGATCGCCATCTTCTGTCGAAATGCGACCAGCCCGGAACTTGGCACACCATTCCACGATCGTTTCGCAAGACACACATTCCCCATTCTCTAATGGATCTCTATCAGTGTTTGTCCTTTGGCAGCCAAGAAAAGAATAACAGCATATTAGTTCTGCTTGGATGCATTTGGTAATAACGTCATCACGCTTCTGCATTCACTGCATACAAGCACAAAAAAATACGTGAAAGCAACATTAATCACTTTCCTACATGTCATTGTTTGTATACCAGCATTGGAACCATGCTACGTTCAATATATCCTGCAGCAAAGTCCTCAAACAGAAACGTCTTGATCGCTCCTTGTAGTATTGGTTATATTATTATATTTTATGTTATTGGAGTGCTTCATTTCTTAACACACCCTTCACTGACTTCAGAAAACTACTATCAATGGTACTAACTCAATGGCAATAACTCAGAACAGTAATCGTACCTAAACACAATCAGTGTCATTAATTTAGACATTTCTATGAATTTATTTATTGTACCCTTGCTACTACTTATCGAAATCCACCGGAGAAAATATTACTGCGCCTCCCGCCCCCCGTCCCCCGCCCCAAAAACAGAGCACAGTTGTAACTTTGTAGCCCCGTGGAAGGTGTAGAAACAGAACCAGGCGGTCGTGTTATCCTCCACTGCTTATGGATGTCACGCTAGTTCCACAATGTGTACATGCCAGTCAGTTGTAAGGAATCGCTCGAATGGAATGCGTACATCATTTCCAAATTTCTTGATGTATTGTTATGGCTCAGAAGAGTAAAGGTGTAGTAATTAGAACACTGCCGTAGGGAAACTCTAGTCATCCTAGAGACAGAGGTGGAAGGAAGAGGCGATCCAGTATGTGTCAAGTCTTCGACGCATTGTGACACTGTCTGTCGAGTTAAGGATACGCATTCAGCAGGAATGGCCGGCCGAAGTGGCCGCGCGGTTCTGGCGCTGCAGTCTGGAACCGCGCGACCGCTACGGTCGCAGGTTCGAATCCTGCCTCGGGCATGGATGTGTGTGATGTCCTTAGGTTCGTTAGGTTTAACTAGTTCTAAGTTCTAGGGGACTAATGACCTCAGCAGTTGAGTCCCATAGTGCTCAGAGCCATTTGAACCATTTTCAGCAGGAAGGAGACTGCAACAGAAAACCAAAGGAAGCGAGACAAGTATTTTCGTTAGCTTGTAAGGTTCAAATGTCTCTGAGCTCTATGAGACTTAACATCCGAGATCATTAGTCTTAGCTTGTAAGACATCTAGCAAGGAACTCTATCTCTTTCAAAAGAGTACTGCCTTCAATGTCTGCTCTTTACGATAGGAATGGAAATACTATCGGCAATTGTGCAGCTAAAGCAGAGTTACTAAACACAGCCACCCGAAATTTCTTCACCAAAGAAGACGAAGTAAATATTCCAGAATTCGAATCAAGAACAGCTGCCAACATGACTAATGTAGAAGCAGATATCCTCGGAGTAATGAAGCAACTTAAATCACTTAACAAAAGCAAGTCTTCCGTTCCAGACTGTATACCAGTTAGGTTCCTTTTAGAGTATACTGATACAATATCTCCATACTTAACAATCATATACAACCGTTCGCCCGACGAAAGATCCTCATCCAAAGACTGGAAAGTTGCACAGGTCACATTAATATTCAAGAAAGCTAGTAGGAGTAATCCACAAAATTACAGGTCCATATCAATAACGTCGATATGTACATATGCTGTGTTCGAAAGTTATGAATTACCTCGAAGAGAAGTGTGTTTTGACATACAGTCATCACGGATTTAGAAAACGACGTTCTTATGAAGCACAACTAGCTCTTTAGTCACATGAAGTATTGACTGCTATCTACAAGGGATTTAAAATTGATTCCGTATCTCTAGATTTCCAGAAAGCTTTGGACAATATACCACACAAGCGACCTTGTAATGAAATTACGTCTCAGTGATGTCAGTCGATTCGTGATATCCTGTCAGAGAGGTCACATTTCATAGAACCTGACGAAAAATTATCGAGTAAAACGAAAGTGATTTCTGGCTTTCCCGAAGTTATTGTTAAAGGCCCTTTGCTGTTCCTTACCTATATAAACGATTTACGACCCATCTGAGCAGCGGTCTTAGGTCGTTTGCAGATGACGCTGCCGTTTATCGACTAATGAAGTCATCAAAAGATCAAAACCATCCGCAAAACGATTTATAAAAGACCTCTATATGGTGAAAAAATTGACAATTGACCCTAAATAATAAAAAGCGTGAGGTCATCCACATGAATGCTAGAAGTAGTCCGTTTAATTTCAGGTAGACGATAAATCAGGCGAATCAAATGGCCGTAAATTCAACTAAATATCTATGAATTACAATTAAAACAACTTAAATAGGAAGGAACACATAGAAAATGTTGTGGGTAAGGCTAACCGGGGACAGCTTTTTATTGCCAGAACACTTAGAAAATGTAACATATCTACTAAAGAGCCTGTCTACGCTACACTTGTCCGTCCTCTTTTAGAATCCTGCTGCGCGGTGTGGGATCCTTACCAGATAGGACTGACCGAGTACATCGAGAAAGTTCAAAGCAGTGCACCACGTTTTCTATTATCGCTAAATAGGGGAGACATTACCACTAAAATGATACACAATTTCGGGGTGGACATCATTAAAAAGAAGGCGTTTTTCGTTGCGCTGGAATCGTCTTACAAAATTTCAATCGCCAATGCGAAGATATTTTGCTGACGCCGATCTACATAGGGAGAAACGATCATCATAATAAAATAAGGGAAGTCAGAGCTCTCACGGAATGATATATGTGTTAGTTTTCTTCACGCGCTGTACGGGATTGGAATAATAGAGATTTATTGTGAAGGTGGTTCGACGAACCCTCTGCCAGGCAATATGTGATTTGCTGAGTGTCCATACAGCTCTAGATGCAGATGTAGAAGAGCACATAGAGATGAACTGATACAGCAATGAACAGCCCATTCAGCGAATATAGCAGAATGAAGAGTACACATGCGGTCATTAAGAACCGAGCCATGAGTCATAGTTTCACGCTAGCTCCTTTTAAATACTTCAGTTCTCCAGCTGTCACCATGAGTAGATTACTGGAATCAATGGCATTCACAGTAAATATACTCAATTCCTTCATTACAATTCTGTAATCATCTATGTTCTAGATTCCAAGCGCAGTCGATACATTAGCCAAAGACGTACTCGAGACGATGACTTTCAACATATAAACTTCATGTTGCTCACCGTCTAACATCTATTGATGGAGAAATGACTGTCTTCCGAAATAAAAGTACATCACAGAGTGCTGTCAGTACTGGGCTTCAATATGGAAGCCAGCAACAAGGCTTCTAGGGTTCCACAGACTTGTTCAACACGCAGGCTCCTTCGGGTGCTATCTCCTACCAGAGTTAGGGAGGAGATCAACCGACAAAAAAGGCTCGACGGCAGGTATATCGCGGATGGTCAAAGGTCATCGAGGAATTCCGAGTGGACCGAGTACACTCCAGCAGCCAGTGTCAGACCCACTTCGCGTAAGGCAACGGTCGTGCCTGCTAGTCGGCAGTCCATCGAGACGCCAGGGTCACTGACATTCTTCTGGTGGGCGTACAACCGCTGAGCTCACTCCACAGATGTCAGCTAGAATCCAGCCTCACAGTGGAATGAGCTACAGCCGAGGCTGCTGCAGAAGAATGACGAAATGTAAGCATTCAGAATAAATGCTTGAACTCTAGTAATGCTTTACTATAGTTGTTGACACTTCACTGGTTTCCAACACCTACCATGATTTCACACAGAGGTGTCTCCGCTCAGCCCTCTGTAGCATCAACGCAGACTGTACAAAGGATCTACAGAGAATGCTGTACCACTCTTTAGCATGTAACACAGTTACAAAGCCAACAAGAATTTCTGCTGTCAGTGGTTGCATATCCACCTGTTTCCGATCGAAGTTTGGAAGGCGAACTGCCTGCGATGGACATTTGGAGATGGGTAATTCACAATATTAGTTAGTTAGTTACATGTTCCATAGACCATTTGAAGGATTCTTTTATATAAATGATGTGGAACAAGCCAGTTTACAGCGCATGCGCACATGATAAACGTCGGTAATGAACACGTTTTTCAGTCCTATTCATGCAACTCCTCTTAAACACCAGATTATTTATTTCTTCCAGGCTACCAGTTTTTAAAAATAATTTCGTTCATGGATTAGGAGGAGTAGTCCAGGAGAAATGATTTGAGTTAGATTTGAAACTTCGCTTACTACCTGTTAGACATTTGCTATTATTGAGGAAGTGATCACTTCTTGGGAAATTAAAACTGTGTGCCGGAATGAGACTTGAACTCAGGGCCTTTACCTTTCGCGAGCAAGTGTTTCACCGACGGAGCCAACCTTCACACCTTTACCTCTGCCAGTACCTACCTTAAAAAATTTCACAGAAGCTCTCCTGCTAATCTCTCAATACTGGAATAAAAGGTGTTCCCGAGACATGGCTTAGTCACAGCCTAGGGGACGTTTCCGGAACGAGATTTTCCCTCTGCAGGGGAGTGTGCGCTGATCTAAAACCTTCTGACTGATTAAAACGGACCGAGACTCGAACTTGGAACCTGTACCATTCAGGGGCAGATGCTCCACCAACTGAGCCACCGGACTCACGATCGATCCTCACAGCTTTACTTCCGCCAGTACCTCGTGTGGTGGAGCACTTGCCGAGAAAATGCAAACGTCTCTGTTCCGCACACAATTTTCATCCCACAGGAAGTTTCATATCAGCGCACATCTCCGCCGCAAAGTGCAAACTCTCATTCTGACCACGTACTATTCTTACTGCTCGAGTTTGTGTAATCATTAATTTCTTTCCAAGTGGCCAGTTACTCCATAAAATTATTCCATAAGAGATTATTGCGTGGAAATATGCAAAATTCGTCAAAGGCCATTTCTCGTCGGTGCACGTAGAGCTGCACGTAATCAGTGGGTCAAACAACAGAGAGCTTGGGCAGTAACTGCCTGATAGCGTGTGGAGTGGTCTGATGAGACGCAGTTTTATTTGGTTTCAAATCAAACAAGCCGTTAAGGGCACAGACTCTTACCCTGATGTTTCCTGGGGGTGTAGTTCAGACCAGAGATGGTTCTGTGAGGCTTTGGGAGCATCTTTAGCACCATGGCCTAGACTTATTCATTCAGAGCACCGTGAGCAGTAACCTATATGTTTATTTCAACATCTAAGGCTGAAAGTACCTCCGTCAGCCCTCCGCTTCTCCTATGACTCACCTCAGATCACCCTAAAAATACAGTCTCCCGATGAGAATCGCTGACAAAATCAGATAACCGGAGTACCATCAATCACATATATGTGACGTATCATTGTTCTACTTAGAATCTACATATTCCACAATTACTGACAGAAGTTTTGCATTCCTGAGCGCAAATAAGAGGTCCATTTTTACGTAATAAACTTTTAAACCGAGAGTGAGACGAGGTGACTCAATTGCTAAATCACCAACACTTCAAACACTTGTCTACTGACGTGACCTTAAAACCTGTGGCAGATAAATATATACTACTATACAAAAGACAGGCCATACCTCCTAATATCGTGTCGTATCTCCTTTCGCCCGGTGTAGTGCAGGAACTCGACCTGGCAAGGGCTCAACAAGTCGTAGGGAGTCCCATGGAGAAATATTGAGCAATAATGCCTCTATAGTCGTCGACAATTCTGAAAATGATCTTGGTGTCGAATTTTGTACGCAAACCGACCTCTCGATTATATCCCTTAAATACTCGACGGGGTTCATGTCGGGTGATCTGGGTGGCAAAATCATTCATTCGAATTGTCCAGAAAATTCTTTAAAACAAATGCGAACAACTGTGACCTGGTGACGTCGCATATTATTAACCATAAAAATTCCATTGAGGTTTGGGAACATAAAACTCATTAATAGCTGCAAATGGTAGCCAAGTAACTGGTCATTCAGAGGACCCAACACATTCTAATTAAACACAGCCCACACCATTATGGAGCCACCACCAGCTTGCACAGTGCCTTGTTGACAACTTGAGTTCATGGCATCGTGGGGTCTGCTCCTCACTCGAACCCTACCCTCAGCTCTTACCAACTGAAATCGCGACTCATCTGACCAGGCCGCGGTTTTCCAGTCGTCTGTGGTCCAACTAACACGGTCACGAGCCCAGGCGATATCGTGCTGTTGGAAGAGGCACTAGCGTCGGTCGTCTGTTGTCATAGCCCAATAACTCCAAATTTCGCCGCACTGTCATAACGGACACGTTGATGGTACGTCCCACATTGGTTTCTGCCGTTATTTCACATATTATTGCTTGTCTTTTAGCACTGACAGCTCGACGTACACTCCCCAGCTCTCAGGGCCGTGCGCCGCTGCGTTGTCCGTGTTGAGAGGTAGTACCTGAGAATTGGTATTTTCGACACACTCTTGACACTGTGGATCTCGTAATATTGAATTGCCTAACGATATCCCAGATGAAATGACCCATGCGTCTACCTCTAACTACCATTCCGCGTTCAAAATCTATTAATTCCCGTCGTGCGGGCATAATCATGGCGGAAACATTTTCACATGAATCATCTAAGTACAAATGATAGCTCCGCCAAAGGCCTGTTCTTTTATACCTCGTGTACACGATACTGCCGCTATCTGAATACGCGCATATCTCTGTCCTACAACTTTTGCCACCTCGGTGTATCTACAGAAAAGGTCGATGTAAGCGAGCATCTTAACAGCGGTTGTAGCATGCAGCTTTTCATTTCTCTGGGAGTACGAAACGATGTTAATGATACATTGTCATCTGCCAGCTTACCTGTAGGCTCATGTCGTTGGATTGGATACTGCTGGCTGTATAACATGGTAGACAGAAAATTTTCCACGTACCCAAAGAAGCTATAAGAGAGGAATGTGCGGAGCGCGTCTATCACATTTTGCACACGAGACGAACACCCACTCCCATTGCTGGGCAATGCGAGGAATGCGGCGATAGTTCTCCTTCTTCGCACGGTTTCTCCGCACAGATATCCCACAGTCTGCTTCCAGTATCGGCGAGAGAAGCAAAAAGACGAATATTGCAGCACCGGTGTTCCGTCAGAGGACAGTCCCCGCCGGCAGCGCGATCAATAGCACGTGACGCGCACCTGTGGCGGACCCACGCATCTCACGCATACACGGCGGGTGCGTGTAAGCTGCATGTCTCACATCTCAGCTTCCCGTTCTCTCCTCTACTGTATATATTCGAGAAAGTTAAAGGTGATCTAATGTGGCAAGCACTTATGATTTCGAGAGGCCCCATCGACTTTCGAAGATATGTTATGGAATTCCTTACGTTCTGTGAAATTAGGAGGAGGTATGTATGAAAGGTGATAGTGATTATATGGCGCAGTGAGACACTGTTAGGACCGTGAAGGAATCGATCTCAAACTAGCGAATTGGCTCCAGTGAGGCGAATCCGAATTTGGTACCTACCGTGTAAAATTTAGGAATTAAAGGAATTGCTCAAGATAATGGATGTGGAACTTATGAGTCACCACCTAATTATGAGAATTCGGGGGATCAATAACAGCTTCAAGTTATGCAAGTGAAAAAAATGGTTAAGAACAGCTACGAAATATGAAATGTCATTTAGGAACCATAAATTACTTTTTCTTACCCAAAGGTACGCCCGCCGTACTGATGAGTTGGCAAGCAAGTGATAGAACTCAGTACGTTTTCCTCGATGGTGAGTGTTCATCAGAGGTGAGGGTATCATCCGGAGTGCCCCATGGAAGTGTGGTAGGTCCGCTGTTGTTTTCTATCTACATAAATGATCTTTTGGATAGGGTGGATAGCAATGTGCGGCTGTTTGCTGATGACGCTGTGGTGTACGGGAAGGTGTCGTGGTTGAGTGACTGTAGGAGGATACAAGATGACTTGGACAGGATTTGTGATTGGTGTAAAGAATGGCAGCTAACTCTAAATATAGATAAATGTAGATTAATGCAGATGAATAGGAAAAAGAATCCTGTAATGTTTGAATACTCCATTAGTAGTGTAGTGCTTGACACAGTCACGTCGATTAAATATTTGGACGTAACACTGCAGAGCGATATGAAGTGGGACAAGCATGTAATGGCAGTTGTGGGGAAGGCGGATAGTCCTCTTCGGTTCATTGGTAGAATTTTGGGAAGACGTGGTTCATCTGTAAAGGAGACCGCTTATAAAACAGTAATACGACCTATTCTTGAGTACTGCTCGAGTGTTTGGGATCCCTATCAGGTCGGATTGAGGGAGGACATAGAAGCAACTCAGAGGCGGGCTGCTAGATTGGTTACTGGTAGGTTTGATCATCCCACGAGTGTTACGGAAATGCTTCAGGAACTCGGGTGGGAGTCTCTGGAGGAAGGCGTTCTTTTCGTGAATCGCTACTGAGGAAATTTAGAGAACCAGCGTTTGAGGCTGACTGCAGTACAATTTTACTGCCGCCAATTTCATTTCGCGGAAAGACCACAAAGATAAAATAAGAGAGATTAGGGCTCGTACAGAGGCATATAGGCAGTCATTTTTCCCTCGTTCTGTTTGGGAGTGGAACAGGGAGAGAAGATGCTTGTTGTGGTACGAGGTACCCTCCGCCACGCACCGTATGGTGGATTGTGGAGTATTTATGTAGATGTAGATGAAGTGACGTGTTCATGTGCGTGCTGTTCTGTACAACAGTTTGTTTAGTTCTGCGATTTAGTTTCCTAGTATTTTACTATACTATTTCTTCCTTTTTAAACTGTTAATGACACGCTGAGGTATCGGAACAGGTAACCTGAGTCTGTAGGGTAATGCAAAGAAAATATTTTCCAATATCTATCGAAGTATCGACAAGTACTCTTATTTGCCATATCATTAATTTTCTCACTTCATGTAGCACAGTCCCGGTGATAGTAGTACAAATAACTGTTCCACTATGTACAGGTGGGCACGGCTTTGCGACCATTAAATTAATCTATGTACTTTTTCACGGCTGACGAGGTGTGTCACAACATGTGCCGGAGACGTTCGTTCACAGATTACGGGTCAATTCATGCCCTTTGAATTGTTCTTGACGCGCCAAACTGTCTGCAAATCTGTAAATGCAAAATCTTAAGGTAGAAATAACTGGAAAGTCCATTCTGTAACGCACAAATTAGATTAGGAACAGGTTTTTTATATTGTTTATAGTATGAAAAAATTCAACACTTGTAACAAACTAAAAATCTGTGTCAGATTGGATGCCAAACTCAGATTATTATCTTTCGGAGGTACTGGTCTCCCATTTCCGCCCTCCATCTGCGCTTCTTGCACTGACACTGTTTTTCTACTTGGTACTGGTTGTTTCAGCCGTATTTCATATTTCACACATGCACTCTCACTGTAACATTACGAGCGACGACAAGAATCGTATGTGTATGCAGGGAATTTGGTGGATGGAAAGTTGCCATGATGTGGCTACTTAGAAATCCCGATCGAGTAATATGGCAAAGTGGCTGAATGTATAAAATGAAAACCTGACACATTCACTAGAAACACCGAAACTGCTTAAGGTCTACTACGTAAAATCTAACGAAAACGTCGTATTCGAGATGGTGACAAGAGCTCACTAAAAATATTTCCACGCTTATAAAATGGTTATTAACATTTGAAACTTTCAAACTAAAATTAACTGTAAAATCCATGGCTAAGGATGCATACACGAAATACACTCCTGGAAATGGAAAAAAGAACACATTGACACCGGTGTGTCAGACCCACCATACTTGCTCCGGACACTGCGAGAGGGCTGTACAAGCAATGATCACACGCACGGCACAGCGGACACACCAGGAACCGCGGTGTTGGCCGTCGAATGGCGCTAGCTGCGCAGCATTTGTGCACCGCCGCCGTCAGTGTCAGCCAGTTTGCCGTGGCATACGGAGCTCCATCGCAGTCTTTAACACTGGTAGCATGCCGCGACAGCGTGGACGTGAACCGTATGTGCAGTTGACGGACTTTGAGCGAGGGCGTATAGTGGGCATGCGGGAGGCCGGGTGGACGTACCGCCGAATTGCTCAACACTTGGGGCGTGAGGTCTCCACAGTACATCGATGTTGTCGCCAGTGGTCGGCGGAAGGTGCACGTGCCCGTCGACCTGGGACCGGACCGCAGCGACGCACGGATGCACGTCAAGACCGTAGGATCCTACGCAGTGCCGTAGGGGACCGCACCGCCACTTCCCAGCAAATTAGGGACACTGTTGCTCCTGGGGTATCGGCGAGGACCATTCGCAACCGTCTCCATGAAGCTGGGCTACGGTCCCGCACACCGTTAGGCCGTCTTCCGCTCACGCCCCAACATCGTGCAGCCCGCCTCCAGTGGTGTCGCGACAGGCGTGAATGGAGGGACGAATGGAGACGTCTCGTCTTCAGCGATGAGAGTCGCTTCTGCCTTGGTGCCAATGATGGTCGTATGCGTGTTTGGCGCCGTGCATGTGAGCGTCACAATCAGGACTGCATACGACCGAGGCACACAGGGCCAACACCCGGCATCACGGTGTGGGGAGCGATCTCCTACACTGGCCGTACACCACTGGTGATCGTCGAGGGGACACTGAATAGTGCACGGTACATCCAAACCGTCATCGAACCCATCGTTCTACCATTCCTAGACCGGCAAGGGAACTTGCTTTTCCAACAGGACAATGCACGTCCGCATGTATCCCGTGCCACCCAACGTGCTCTAGAAGGTGTAAGTCAACTACCCTGGCCAGCAAGATCTCCGGATCTGTCCCCCATTGAGCATGTTTGGGACTGGATTAAGCGTCGTCTCACGCGGTCTGCACGTCCAGCACGAACGCTGGCCCAACTGAGGCGCCAGGTGGAAATGGCATGGCAAGCCGTTCCACAGGACTACATCCAGCATCTCTACGATCGTCTCCATGGGAGAATAGCAGCCTGCATTGCTGCGAAATGTGGGTATACACTGTACTAGTGCCGACATTGTGCATGCTCTGTTGCCTGTGTCTATGTGCCTGTGGTTCTGTCAGTGTGATCATGTGATGTATCTGGCCCCAGGAATGTGTCAATAAAGTTTCCCCTTCCTGGGACAATGAATTCACGGTGTTCTTATTTCAATTTCCAGGAGTGTATATGCATATGATACGTCATTATAAAGCTCTTCATGTCAGCTGTGACATGCACAGGTCTATTATTGCTAAACATGTAATAAAACAGTCACGAATTGTTTAGTGAATAATATGGGATAGAGTGTCTAAACGAGATTTCTCCACTTGTACACATTATTTCGTAATGTTTATTCTTTAACGATTATTATCCTTGTATTATTTGTTATATAATTCGCTAATGTCTATGTTAATTAATGTGCTTCGTAAGTGATCTATATGTCTACAAGAGCGTAAAGTAACAGTGTAAGACCGGCCTCTTTTGACTAAGTGAGCCTTACTTACAAACGAGAGTCGTGCATTTGACCTCTGCTGATTAGGTAGCAACTAATTGATACTGACTGGAGAGTAATCACATTTGTTGTTACCATAGCTACTAAGAAGTTGCAACACGATGCTGTGGAACTCAAAATTTTCGGAAAGGCATTAGCGATTTCTTCTAAAGCACGGCTTGAGGAATGTTTGTAACACATGTTACTAACCATACGCTTGACTGAAATAAACGAAGAGGATCAACTTTAGCTGAATGGAGCAGACAAGTAGTAGTTTTAACACTGAAACTTGACACAGTACGGCTTTTTTACTGTCTGTAGACGATCGTCATTGCTGTAATTACGAAAAGGTTTCATTTGCCGACACAATCTAGTTACCTTAGGTAAAAAGTTTCGGGTTGTTAGGGTGCGTTACATTTCTTCTATACGATGACTTTCGGTCTCTCAGCTGGGACTTTCTTCAGGATCTTGTGGTCTCTACGATTGACTTAACACTGTCAGACACCATCGTCGCATACTCTTGTAAAGAGGGAATTTTCCAGCGCTGATGCGGGAGGAGAAGGATTATTGATTAAAATTCCTATGGAAAGCATTGTAGGGCAATATACAGAATAAGAAAAAAAAATGCAGCGGTATGTATATTAAAAAACTGCGAAAATGGTCTTTTTTACAGAGAAAGGCAAGTACAAAGCCTACAGAGCAGCCTTCAAATGGTTCAAATGACTCTAAGCACTATGGGACATAACATCTGAGGTCATCGGTCCCCCAGACTTAGAACTACTTAAACCAAACTAACCTAAGGACATCACACACATCCATACCCGAGGCAGGATTCGAACCTGCGACCGCAGCAGCAGAGCGGTTCCGGACTGAAGCGCCTAGAACCGCTCGGCCAAACCGGCTGACGGAGCAGCCTTCGAAAGTTATTTCTTATCAAATGTTCTGGTGAAAGAAGTATTGCCTCATAGCCTCCCAGCACCGTGAAGTGTCTGCATCGTGGAAGTCCGTAAGTGGAAGATCAAATGTTTGCGGTGGAATAAAGTTCCGGATTTCAAGAAAGTGCTATGTGTGCTCGTATTTTCGTTTGAGCATGTATCACTGCGTAAATGTTCTGTGAAATGTAGCAGAATGGGGTTGGATAAGACGTATCTATCGATTCCTCTTCTATTCGGGGATTATGATGTTGATAACGCGTATTGTTTTTACTCACAGGAGACAACTTCTAGTTTATTGTACATACTTTTATTTAACAGCAGAACATCCTTCACTAATAATAACTTGTATTGAAGTATTTAGTAATGAAAAAAATAAAACATTCTATTGCAAGATATTTCATCTTGTCATACCACAAATAAACTTTCTAAGCACAAACGATTTGCTCAGTAAAATGTGTGTAATGTACAATATTATAGAACATGTTAGCAATGTTTAATTCAATGCAGTGTTGTAGTAATTTGTATTTTTATACATCTACATCTACATCTACATGATTACTCTGCAATTCACATTTAAGTGCTTCGCAAAGGGTTCATCGAACCACAATCATTCTATCTATCTACCATTCCACTCCCGAACAGCGCGCTGGAAAAACGAACACCTAAACCTTTCTGTTCGAGCTCTGATTTCTCTTACTTTATTTTGATGATCATTCCTACCTATGTAGGTTGGGCTCAACAAAATATTTTCGCATTCGGAAGAGAAAGTTGGTGACTGAAATTTCGTAAATAGATCTCGCCGCGACGAAAAACGTCTTTGCTTTAACGACTTCCATCCCAGCTCGCGTGTCATATCTGCCTCACTCTCTCCCCTATTACGTGATAATACAAAACGAGCTGCCCTTATTTGCACCCTTTCGATGTCCTCCGTCAATCCCACCTGGTAAGAATCCCACACCGCTCAGCAATATTCTAACAGAGGATGAACGAGTGTAGTGTAAGCTGTCTCTTTAGTGGACTTGTTGCATCTTCTAAGTGTCCTGCCAAATGAAACGCAACCTTTGGCTCGTCTTACCCACAATATTATCTATGTGGTCTTTCCAACTGAAGTTGTTCGTAATTTTAACACCCAGGAACTTAGTTGAATTGACAGCCTTGAGAATTGTACTATTTATCGAGTAATCGAATTCCAACGGATTTCTTTTGGAACTCATGTGGATCACCTCACACTTTTCGTTATTTAGCGTCAACTGCCACCTGCCACACCATACAGCAATCTTTTCTAAATCGCTTTGCAACTGATACTGGTCTTCTGATAACCTAACTAGACAGTAAATTACAGCATCATCTGTGAACAACAATCTAAGGGAACTGCTCAGGTTGTCACTCAGGTCATTTATATACATCAGGAACAGCAGAGGTCCCAGGACGCTTCCCTGGGGAACACCTGATATCAACTCAGTTTTACTCGATGATTTGCCGTCTATTACTACGAACTGCGACATTCCTGACAAGAAATCACGAATCCAGTCACACAACTGATAAGATACCCCATAGGCCGGCAGCTTGATTAGTAGTCGCTTGTGAGGAACGGTGTCAAAAGCTTTCCGGATATCTAGAAACACGGAATCAACTTGAGATCCCCTGTCGATAGCGGCCATTACTTCGTGCGAATAAAGAGCTAGCTGCGTTGCACAAGAACGATGTTTTCTGAAACCATGCCAATTACGTATCAATAGATCGTTCCCTTCGAGGTGATTCATAATGTTTGAATACAGTATATGCTCCAAAACCGTACTGCAAACCGACGTAAATGATATAGGTCTGAAGTTCGATGGATTACTCCTACTACCCTTCTTAAACACTGGTGCGACCTGCGCAATTTTCCAATCTGTAGGTACAGATCTATCGGTGAGCGAGCGGTTGTATATGATTGCTAAGTAGGGAGCTATTGTATCAGTGTAATCTGAAAGGAACCTAATAGGTATACAATCTGGACCTGAAGACTTGCCCGTATCGAGCGATTTGAGTTGCTTCGCAACCCCTAAGGTATCTACTTCTTAGAAACTCATGCTAGCAGCTATTGGTGTTTCAAATTCTGGAATATTCCATTCGTCTTCCCTGGTGAAGTAATTTCGGAAAACTGCGTTCAATAACTCCGCTTTAGCGGCACAGTAGTCGGTAACAGTACCATCGGCACTGCGCAGCGAAGGTATTGACTGCGTCTTGCCACTTGTGTACTTTACATACGACCAGAATTTCTTCGGATTTTCTACCAAATTTCGAGACAATGTTTCGTTGTGGAACCTATTAAAGGCATCTCGCATTGAAGTCCGTGCCAAATTTCGCGCGTCTGTAAATTTAACCAATCTTCGGGATTTCGCATTCTTCTGAACTTCGCATGCTTTTTCCGTTGCCTCTGCAACAGCGTTCGGATCTGATTTGTGTACCATGAGGGATCAGTTCCACCTCTTAATAATTTATGAGGAATGAATCTCTCAGTTGCTGTTGCTACTATATCTTTGAATTTGAGTCATATCTCGTCGACATTTGCATAATCAGTTCGGAAGGAATGGAGATTGTCTCTTTGGAAGGTTTCTAGTGACACTTTATCCGCTTTTTTAAATAAAATTATTTTGCGTTTGTTTCTGGTGGATTTGGAAGAAACGGTATTGAGCCTAGCTACAACGACCCTGTGATCACTAATCCCTATATCAGTCATGATGCTCTCTATTAGCTCTGGATTGTTTGTGGCTAAGAAGTCACTGTAGTTAACTTTATGTAATTGAGTACCGGAATGTCGATGTATTCATGAAATTGTCATCGTCATCTCCAAATGCATCAACGAGAAGTATGAAATCGACGATGGAACCAAATTTATTATTTAAGAGACATTGCTGGACCCATGTGAGCGATAGAGTTGGATCATTTTTTAGAGGCGAAGTCTGTATTGTGTGAATGTATAAATTGTCACCGAAAATATAACTAGTTTCATAATTCTAAAACTTGGGTGCAGCCTGAGTCTTTAAGTGTTTAGCGATCTTGCAGCTGTATGGAATTTCCTTGGACATCAAGATTTCTGCAGCCAAGTAAACGAGTTACACTCAGACTGGCTTAAGACGAGATCCAGCCACAAATTTAAGCGTGCTGCCATCGGTTACGTTTTAATTTCATCTTTGAAGCTGGGGAAATTTCAGATTCGGATTTGAGGCGAAATTAAAAAAACAAAATTCAAGAAGTTTATGTAACCACGAGCACTGAAAAGTGGAAGATGGAGCGATATTGTATATTGATTGACGAATGTGAAGCCAATGAAAGTGGGTCACTGTTTTTGGATAAACTGTGCTGGACCTCTACAGTGTGGACGTAAAAGTCACGTACTCTGTTTAATTTTTATATTTGCTGTTTTGCATGCTTGTTAGCGAACTGATGGATTATGTAAAATACTTCTTTTTTAGTTTGTGTTGTATTTAAGCAGTGCTGAATATCGAAATTCAGGAAGAATAATGAACCCATTACAAATGACAATACGGAGTTTGATCAAAATCTTAGAAAAATACAATTAGTTTGGATCAGAAATGTCGGACATAATCAGAATCTAGTCGAGGGAGCATTGGTCGACGATATATGTGGTATGAGCAGTTAGTAACAACAATGTACTGAAGCAACTAAAAAATTTTACGATGGAGAAATTTAAAAACCGGAGTAAAGACTTGGAGTTTCGAATCGATGAAACAAATAATAAAATGAAGGTATTAAAAAGTGGACTAAAAACAATATAGAACATTCATTGGGAGGAAAGTTCATGTTACCTGCAAAGAGGTCAAATAGCTTGGAAATGAGCTTTTAAATACCACTTTACGGTCTCAGAAATAAGAGATGACTTAACCAAAGTTCAAATGGTTCAAAAAAAAATGGTTCAAATGGCTCTGAGCACTATGGGACTTAACATCTGTGGTCATCAGTCCCCTAGAACTTAGAACTACTTAAACCTAACTAACCTAAGGACATCACACACATCCATACCCTAGGCAGGATTCGAACCTGCGACCGTAGTAGTCGCGCGATTCGGGACTGAGCGCCTGAACCGCTAGACCACCGCGGCCGGCTAACCAAAGTCAAACACACAGTAGAAAGAGAACACAATCAGATCGATGTTCGCATTGTTTCAGTTGAAAACAGAACTGAAACTCGCTCAATTCTCAAAGCCAAAATTGGGCGAACTGAGAAATTTTTGAAATTTCACATAGAGTAATGAAACACAGAAATAATGATTTGCTTTGTGAAATGTGTCAAAAACACAGGAAATCAAAAAATATTCGAAAATCTAGAGACCAATACCAATAAAAAAGTTTCTGAAATCGAAACAGAGGTTGCTGTTGTAAAATATTTGTAGATGGATTCTATAATGACATGAATTATATTATCAAAAAGGTAAAAGCTGGAGTAAATTTTTTTTTAAATGTTTTACTAGTAACTGCAGTTGTATATGGCCCAACGTTCCAATGAGACATTTACCTGAAGATAGTACGCTCACCCAGTTAAATGTGAACAACTTTATCGAGATAATTTTATTTATGTCCTGAAAGAATCACTTAAAATTAAGTTTATAAATAAATTTTTGGACGGAGAGCCTCTTTCGTGGTCGAATCTAAGCACTAAAACAGAAATGACGCACAATGAGTTTTAGAAGAGTTTTATAAGTCAGTTTTGATCATGAACAGGCTACGATTAAAAGAAGAATTTTAGATGGACCTAGTTATAAAGAAGTACGTGGGAGTATGAAGGAGTTTTGCGAGAAACTGATTTAAACTGATTTAAACTTACACACATAAATACTATGAAGAGAAGTTTACCAGGATAAATACAGTAGTTGAATTTTCTCATTTTGAGAAGACGGAAGGCATTATATATTTTACTTGTGAAAAACATTCTGAAGCCAAGATAGCAAAAATACCTCTTTATTTAAAAAATCAATTTCGACAGATTTTACTGTCATCTTCAGAAGTTACAAAATCTTTAAGTTAAGAAACATGTTGATTTTAAGCATGACGTCATGCTAAGTTGTCATGTGGATAAAAAGCAGCACATTATAAAAGGTGTGTCATAACTAACTTATTTAAAAATGTGAAGCACCCTGTGCAAATAGCCATATATATGTGGCAATGGATGTATCTGTTCTTGCTTGCTAGTGCTAGGCACTAACAGGAATATCAAGTTCTATTACAACATACAATTTCCTTTCACCCCTCTCCCCACTCCAGACTGAATGTAACCTCTGTCAAAATTACTGTAATGTATCACTAGTTTAATTATACAAAAACTCAATATTTCATCTCAATAAATTTTACTTCTCCCTTCCTATCCATACAAGTGTGCACTGCTCTACGGGTATCAACAGAGAAAGTGCGCAACTGCTCCCTTCCTATTAATTTCCTGGCGTCCCTGGCTATTTTAATGTTGTTGTTGTTGTGGCCTTCAGTCCTGAGACTGGTTTGATGCAGCTTTCCATGCTACCCTATCTTCACCTCCCAGTACTTACTGCAACCTACATCCTTCTGAGTCTGCTTAGTGTATTCTTCTCTTGGTGTCCCTCTATGATTTTTACCCTCCACACTGCCCTCCAATGCTAAATTTGTGATCCCTTGATGCCTCAGAACATGTCCTACTAACCGGTCCCTTCTTTTTGTGAAGTGGTGCCATAAAATGCTCTTCTCCCTAATTCTATTCAATACTTCATCATTAGTTATGTGATCTACCCATCTAATCTTCAGCATTCTTCTGTAGCACCACATTTCGAAAGCTTCTATTCTCTTCTTGTCCAAACTATTTATCGTCCATGTTTCACTTCCATACATGGCTACTCTACATCCAAATACTTTCAGAAACGACTTCCTGACACTTAAATCTATACTAGATGTTAACAAATTTCTCTTCTTCAGAAACGCTTTCCTTGCCATTGCCAGTTTACATTTTATACGTTCTCTACTTCGACCATCATCAGTTATTTTGCTCCCCAAATAGCAAAACTCCTTTACTACTTTAAGTGTCTCAGTTCCTAATCTATTCCTTCAGCATCAACCGACTTAATTCGACTACATTCCATTATCCTCGTTTTGCTTTTGTTGATGTTCATATTATATCCTCCTTTCAAGACACTGTCCATTCCGTTCAACTGCTCATCCAAGTCCTTTGCTGTCCCTGATAGAATTACAATGTCATCGGCGAACCTCAAAGTTTTTATTTCTTCTCCATGGATTTTAATATCTACTCCGAATTTTTCTTTTGTTTGCTTTACTGCTTGCTCAATATACAGATTGAATAACATCGGGGAGATGCTAAAACCCTGTGTCACTCCATTCCCAACCACTGCTTCCCTCTCACGTCCTTCGACTCTTATAACTGCCATCTGGTTTCTGTACAAATTGTAAATAGCCTTTCGCTCCCTGTATTTTCCCCTTGCCACCTTCAGAATTTGAAAGAGAGTATTCCAGTCAACGTTGTCAAAAGCTCTCTCTAAGTCTACAAATGCTAGAAACGTAGGTTTGTCTTTCCTTAATCTTTCTTCTCAGATAAGTCGTAGGCAGTATTGCATCACGTGTTCCAATATTTCTACGGAATCCGAACTGATCACCCCTGAGGTCGGCTTCTACCACTTTTTCCATTCGTCTGTAAGGAATTCGTGTTAGTATTTTGCAGCTGTGACTTACTAAACTGATAGTTTGGTAATTTTCACATCTGCCAACACCTGCTTTCTTTGGGATTGGAATTATTATATTCTTCTTGAAGTCTGAGAGTATTTCGGCTGTCTCATACAGCCCGCATCTCGTGGTCGTGCGGTAGCGTTCTCGCTTCCCACGCCTGGGTTCCCGGGTTCGATTCCCGGCAGGGTCAGGGATTTTCTCTGCCTCGTGATGGCTGGGTGTTGTGTGATGTCCTTAGGTTAGTTAGGTTTAAGTAGTTCTAAGTTCTAGGGGAATGATGACCATAGATGTTAAGTCCCATAGTGCTCAGAGCCATTTGAACCATTTGTCTCATACATCTTGCTCACCAGATGGTAGAGTTTTGTCAGGACTGGCTCTCCCAAGGCCGTCAGTAGTTCTAATGGAATGTTGTCTACTCCTGGGGCCTTGTTTCGACTCAGGTCTCTCAGTGATCTGTCAAACTCTTCACGCAGTATCGTATCTCCTGTTTCATCTTCATCTACATTCTCTTCCATTTCCATAATGTTGTCCTCAAGTACATCGCCCTTGTATAGACCCTCTATATACTCCTTCCACCTTTCTGCTTTCCCTTATTTTCTTGGAACTGGTTTTCCATCTGAGCTCTTGATATTCATACAAGTGGTTCTCTTTTCTCCGAAGGTCTCTTTAATTTTCCTGTGGGCAGTATCTGTCTTACCACTAGTGGGATAAGCCTCTACATCTTTACATTTGTCCTCTTGCATCCCTGCTTAGCCATTCTGCACTTCCTGTCGATCTCATTTTTGAGACGTTTGTATTCATTTTTGCCTGCTTCATTTATTGCGTTTTTATATATTTTCTCCTTTCGAGAATTAAATTCAATATTCCTTCTGTTACCCAAGGATTTCTACCAGCCTTCGCCGTTTTGCCTACTTGATCCTCTGCTTCATCCCTCAGAGCTACCCATTCTTCTTCTACTGTACTTCTTTTCCCCATTCCTGTCAATTGTTCCCGTATGCTCTCCCTGAAACTCTGTACAACCTCTGGTTTAGTTAGTTTATCCAGCTCCCATCTCCTTAAATTCCCACCTTTTTTGCAGTTTCTTCAGATTTAATCTACAGTTCATAAACAATAGATTGTGGTCAGAGTCCACATCTGCCCCTGGAAATGTTTTACAATTTAAAACCTGGTTCCTAAATCTCTCTCTTACCATTATATAATCTATCTGATACCTTCTAGTATCTCCAGGATTCTTCCATGTATACAACCTTCTTTCGTGACTCCTGAACCAAGTGTTAGCTATGATTAAGTTATGCTCTTTGCAAAACTCTACCAGGCAAAACTCTACCTCTTTCATTTCTTAGCCCCAATCTATATTCACCTTCTCTCCCTATTCCTACTCTCGAATTCCAGTCACCCATGATTATTAAATTTTCGTCTCCCTTCACTACCTGAATAATTTCCTTTATCTCATCATACATTTCATCAATATCTTCATCATCTGCCCAGCTAGTTCGCATATAAACTTGTACTACTGTAGTAGGCGTGGCCTTTGTCTCTATCTTGGCCACAATAATGCGTTCACTGTGCTCTTTGTAGTAGCTTACCCGCACTCCTATTTTTTTATTCATTATTAAACCTACTCCTGCATTACCCCTATTTGATTTTGTATTTATAAACCTGTATTCACCTGACCAAAAGTCTTTTTCCTCCTGCCACCGAACTTCACTAATTCCCACCATATCTAACTTTAACTTATCCATTACCCTTTTTAAATTTTCGAACCTACCTGCCCGATTAAGGGATCTGACATTCCACGCTCCGATCCGTAGAATGCCAGTATTCTTTTTCCTATTTTGATAATGGTTCCCTATATTGCTGAGGAAGTTGCCCGTAGAATCTGTGAAGAGTGGAACGCATGGAAAACACTGGTGAGAAAAGGGACAGGACGACAGGACATGCGTTAAATTATCAGAGATTTATCTGGATTGTTCTATAGGAAACTGTAGTGGGTGAAAACTGTAGAGGAAGAGACAGAGATTTATATATGTCCAACAAATAATCGAGGACACAGGGTACGAGTGACGCTGTGAAGGAAACAGGTTCGCTCAAGGAAGGAATTCATGGAGGACAACATCAAACCAGTCATTAGACTGATGAGTCAAAAAGCTTACTTTCAACACTTTCTCTTTAATGTCTACTTATATTTTGTCGCATTTAAATCATGTCTAACAAACATCTCACTTCCCACTTCATCAAATCCCTCAACATCTTTATCATTACCTGACCAATTCTGCACGATCTTCTACTTATACTTTAGATACATTCTTTTCTCTCCCCTCATCACAATTGTTTTGTATAACTTCTTCCCCTCTTCTTATGTTGCAAGTCTGTCAGACTCACATGTCTGGCTCAAATATTACTTTCGTCACTACATTTTTCATAATTTTTTTATCCCATTTACATCAAAGCTACACTCATCAATTCTTAAGCACCCCCGAAGAAAATTCTATTATACATTCCACTATACATATTTGTTAGATTTTCTGCGTTCAGTTCTGGTTTAATACTATATGTAATAAATTATCTACGTTCATCAGACTTCATGGCGTTCCAAAACGTTCTGTTAAAATTCAATCTATTCATCTGTATCTTCCTCTATTTCCACTGTGTGTAAGATCTCACATCTGTCCCACCTGCTCCTTCCTTCCATCATACTTAGTCTGATTTCTACTCCTTCCTTTCGTGCCAGATTTACAGGTTCCTAATGATGAGAATCTAATTTACATAACTATTTTCTCCATTGTCTTGACTTCTATTTCTATGGTCTATTCCTACTGTCAAATTCTCTATCTGCATTCCTGTTACTGTCATTTCACTGAAATTCTGATCTCTTACCTCCTCCATGATAATCATTTCTGCAGTTACTTATATTTCTTCTCCCCTTATTTCCCACGATATAATTTTGGTTGTAGCCTCCCTGTTGAAATTCACCATGTGCTCTCTGATGAAAACTCTGCCTGTTGGTCTCTCTAACGCTCTTTCAATTTTGACCACATATTTCAGGAACTCTTCAATAGATTCATCAGATCCACAAGCCAACCCCCACTCACTTTCTGAAAACATTGTAAAGTCAAGAGCGCATAGATATTTCTTCGTTGAAGGTAACCGGTTTCGACAGACTTTTTTTTTGTTTTCTACAGATTTTAAAAAATTGTTGAACCTCACGCCTGGTTGTCATGTGGATAAAAAAAGCACATTAAAAAGAGGATCTATGATTATATATTTTAGTGATTACTCTGCTTTTCACAATAAATTGCCTGGCAGAGTGTTCAACGAACCACCTTTAACCTGTCTTTCTATGTTCCATTCTGAACGGCACGCGAGAAAAAAGAGCACTTAAATTTTTCTGTGCGTGCCCTGATTTCTCTTACTTTATTCTTATCATAATTTCTCCCTATGTACGAAGCCTGTTCAGAATGTAAGCTCCGATTGATTGCCAAATTGAAACCACAGTGAACATCAGAAATGTTTTACTTGTAACAATTAGCTACACCTTTCAGCTACTTCTCTACGTAATCGCCGTTCTGACTTAGACTTTTGTCATAGCGTTGTACCAACTTTTCAATAGCCTCATCATAGAAGGCAGCCGCAAGTGCTTTCCGCCAACTCTCCACGCTGGCCTACACCTCGTTGTCTGTGTCAAAATGTTGTCTTCAAAGACAGCGGTTCATGTGACCAGAGATGAAACTCAGGGGTAGACAATTGCGGACTGTATTGTGGGTAATCTCACATTTCCATTTGAAAACGATGCAGGAGCATCTTCATTGCCCCTGCAGAATGCGGCTGAGAATTGCCTTGAAGAAGAAACAGCACGACAGTTATGTAATGTTAGCTGCATAGCTTCAGGCGAAATTTCACACAAGGCCCTCGTACTTGGCGGCAGACACTATTTTCTAGACATCTTTACGCACTCACTGCGAGCTCAGAAATGAGAAGAGCGACGTGATGCTAACTGGGGTTATACTAGAGACACTACCCAACACATCTGTGCAAAGCTTTATCGGATTTTCATAGTCGTTTCCATTTCGCGACCGATCGGAGCTTACTTTCTGAACGCCCCTCGTAGATGGGTGCCAACAGAACAGTTTTGCAATGGGAAGAGAAAACTGGTGATCGAAATTTCATGAGAAGATCCCATCGCAATGAAAAACGCCTTTCCTTTAATGACTGCCACTCCAATTCATGTATCACATCTATGGCACTGTCTCCCCTATTTCACGATGATACATAACTTGTTCGACGTCATCCTTCCTGATGCGGATCCCACACCGTACAGGAATACCCCAGAATGGGGCAGACAAGAATCGTCTAAGAAGTCTCTTTAGTAGACCTATTGCACCTTCTAAGTGCTCTGCCAATGAATCGCAGTTTTTCGTTTACTCTACCCATAATATTATCTATGTGATACTTCTGAGAGTAATAAATCTTCCACCACCAACTGCATTTAATCTATCCTTTCTGAACACTGTTTGAAAAAAATTTGAATGACCTTATTTTCGGCTTTAACCAGCTTTCTGTACATGTAACTATTTGAGGTTCAGTGCTTTCTATTGGGGCTTGGAGCTCTGGTTCTTTCCCAAAAAAGCTACGACAACTTACAACTACAACAGCTATTGTTTCTACAACTAACTTACTGTGTTTTACCAGTCCTCTTTTAGACGGACGCCCTTTCTGTGGTTCCCTCAGACCCTCTAACCTAAAAAAACTGACCAGTCCCTTCCACACAGCCCCCGCTACCCATGTAGCCGCTTCCCGTGTGTAGTGAACTCCTCAACTATTAAGCGGAACCCGGAATCCCACCACCCGATGGCGCAAGTCAAGAAATCAGCAGCCTACACGGTCACAGAACCGCCTGAGCCTCTGATTTAGTCCCTCCACTCAGCTCTGCACCGAAGGATCACAGTCGGTTCTATCGACAATGCTGCAGATGATGAGCTCCATCCTAATCTCGCAAGCAAGACTGGCTGTCTTTACCATTTCCACTAGCCGCCTGAAACCAGAGAGAATCTCCTACAATCCAAAGCGACACGCGTCATTGTTACCAACATGAGCCAACACCTGCATCCGGAATTACCCTTTACACATATGGAATGACTGCCCCCCCAGTGTGTGCACTGGCTTCCTTCCCCTCCTTGGCAGCCATGCTCCTAAGAGGCAGCATTACGCGCCTAACATTGGAGTTCCCAACTACCAGCAAACCCACCTTCTGTGAATGCCCAGACCTGGCAGGACGAGAAGCTTCCTTTGGAACAGGGTGGTCGATTGCATCCAGCTCAGAGAAATCGCCAGCTACGATTACGCCCGAAAGCTGTTCGTCAAATGGACCGAGGAGGCCTTAACATCGGCCCTACGGAAGGTTTTTCGCTACCTGCCAAACTTTGGAATGATCTCCCACTCTTCCACAGGTGAGGGGTCAACCTCGGTGCAGGCAGCACCGGGGGCGGCCACAGCAGTGGACCGATCTCTTACATGCCCACGTCAGACCCCCCTCAGTGCGATTCCCCTTGGCAACAGCCTCAAGCAGTGTGACAGAAGCCATCGCAGTCTGGAGCTGTGAGCGAAGGGTCGCCAGCAAAGCTCGCATCTGTATACAGCAATCACAGTTCATATCCATTACTTCAGTCGCTCCTGTTTGAAGCTCGTAAAAATATATAACAAACTAACGACGTGCTCGGCTTATTAGCTGCAGGAATTCGAAGTACTCTCTCGCTAATGATCTAAACGACACTAAGCTACACTAACCAAAACAAACAAAAGCCTGTATCATATGAAGGTCGGGAACAACGGTGGTACTGTACACTACACTGTTATTGAAATAAAAACTTATGCCAAGTGAACACTTGAACACGCCAGAAATTACAAAAATAACCTAGTAACTACATAGGTATCTGTAAATAAGTCGCTCCTGTTGGAAGCCCGTAAAAATATATAGCAAACGAACGGTGTACTCGTCTTATTAGCAGCAGAAACGCGAGGTGCACTGTGTTTGATATAGCTTAGTTGACACTGGTAGCTTGTCTGTGAAATGAGTAAAATTTTAAACAGAAAATTCTGCACACTCCAAATTTTGTAGAATTACCTGGAATTTGCAGTTATGAGTAAAGTTAAGGGAGCTACTGAGAAATGTAGTAAGGCTGTGAAGACGCAAGTGCTGTTTAAATTGAAGATTAGTGATATAACTTTAGTTCGGTGATGTCTTGTTATTTCACATTTGAATGGAAATGTAATTTTTGGCTTGGAGTGGATTGTAAAAGCAAAGATGGGATCCTGTTTGCCAAAGAAAGAGCTAGTTTTTAATTAATCAAAAAGTGGGATTGCTGGTCAAACAAGGTTGATCTGATCATCTCTAAAAAGTTTGCCAGACAGGATGGAGGAGGGTGGGGGTGGCCAGATGAGACGAGTCACTTTAAACATGATCAAGTTTGTACAGAGGTGATCAACTAGATGATGGATACTATGGATTAACAGTAGAATGCAACCTTAAATTACTGCTGCTTGTGTTAGTTAAATGATTGAAGAAACCACTGAACAAACCGTATAGTACAGAAAGCTTAGGGATGCGTATTGTATTCATAAAAGAATAAATTACTTTCTTGTTTTATTTCATACGTTAAAACACAAGCACTTATAATTGAAACCATATAAGGTAGTAGACAATTTAAGTCCTGTTGATACATGGAAATTTAGGCATGTTCTCGCATTTTAGATAAAGGTAGATTTCGAAAGTATCCAGGTACATGATTTCTGTAACCATTTTCCCATAAGAAAGAGCCGCAAATCTTTTCTCGGAAGTCGACGAAAAAATATTAAGCTTAGGTGTGTCCCTACAGGATGCGGCTGCTGTAGTTCGTTTATTATTATTATTATTGTTATTATTATTACATTATGGTGGTTCACTTTTCCACGTCGCCTCATCACTGAATATTGAACGTAAAAGGATATTGTTGTCTTTCATTTCCTCGCCCATAAGGAGTTCCAAAATCTTTACACGCTGTTTGCAACCATCATGTGCTTGTAGTCATTGAATATTGTGTGGTTTGGAACACAAATGGGAGACACCTATATCAGGCATGACTAAATCTCTGCTGGCACGGGGCGTAGAAATCTGGGAACTACGTGCAAAACCTCTGTCGAATGTGCTCTACGTCTTGAAGAAACGCACGGTCGAGCTGAGAGTTTCCGCTTTCGTATATACACATGGCCTTGAAACTGACAGCGCCATCACCGAGTGCTTTGAGATGTAGGAAGTTCAGTGCTGTGGTCTCTAGAAAATGACGCCATGTTGTGGCAACAGAATTGCAGCTGTTGAAGTGGATAACGTAATATTTCTTGCGTGGCACTGCTGTCTCGATTCGACGCACACTGTGCGAAGAACGAGCTAGGGAACGGGCTAGTTGCACCAGGAAGGCGACTCCTGTGGACTACACGGACAACTGGGGGCCAAGGTGAACTTTCGGTTTCGATGGTTATTTACAAATCACCATAGGTTTCTACCTTCAAGTGGAATACAGCTTTGTGAAATTTGATTAATTTCTTTGAAACATCCTGTACTATCTCTTCATTTTACAATGTTGCTCCAAGCAACAACAAAATTGCATCCAGTTTTCAGCAAGATGTCGCATTTCTCGTCCTTGGATGTGTAATGTTGCTTACAAGAAACATATTAGCTATCACATGCAGTGATATTCTGTTGTCTCTGGTGAAAAGTTTCCGAATAGCGTGCATCTTTAGCAGATCTCGTGCAAGGTTATGTGAGCGTCAGTTACCGATGTAGCAGTTTCTTTCGAGTTTTTAATGCTGTTTTCTTATTGTGCAAGGCAAAACTGCTTGTAAACGGGAAGGGAACGCCTTGAAGGTGAATTATTATACAAATGTGTTAGCGAATTATTACCTGAGACACTGCAAATGCACTGATCTTTCTGGGAAGAAGTGCCCTGGCTTTGAGTGCTGGATAGACAAGACCGGAAGAAGAAGAAGAAGAAAACAGTAGGTCCTGTACCAGTGAAAGATATACGATATGACAGTTTTGTTCACTGGCCAAAGTATGGGCCAAAAGCGAAGATGTCAATTTTATCCTCAGGGATAGTTAACTGAAAAATGTGAAAATTGTGGAATTTTTCTGCTCGTTGTACCGAAATGGAGTTATTTTAATGTATTTGAGATGGAATAGTGCAAAAGGCAACCATTTTTTCAGCCACAGTAACAACGGTTAAGTACTTTTACTGTAGCACACGTGCGCCTTTTGCAGGCAGTGATAGTTACAGGTAACATACTGTATTTTGAAATAATGTATGTAAAATTGTTCACGAGAACGTGTACATATAATTTAAGTAACTTAATGTTTTTTCCCTTTACAGTACTTCAGTGTGTCAAATAAAAAACTAAGCTCAACCCGTACGTCCCCTTCACACAGATAACTAACAAGTGCCATAAGCACTCAGGATACTAAACATCATATGAAAAAGTTCAAATCACGACGCCCCATAGCGTAGAAATTATGCATATCTGGATACGGGTCCCTTTAAGAAAATGTCCTGCTTTCCGTTGCATAATGTTATTCCCCCTGTTATTCCCCCCCCCCCCTTTTTCAGCGATTTTTGATACATAATGTAGGCCAACAGCATCCACGTCGGTACTACCTCTACGAAATGACATAAGGTTTCCTCACAGGGACGCTGTATTGTGCAGCAGCACTTTTTAAGCCAGGCCCTTTAAGTAAACGACTGAACGTCGTGGCATATCACGCAAGGCAGTAGCCACACACACACACACACACACACACACACACACACACACACACACACACACGTTTGAGTTGTACCCGGCAGCGAAAGAAACGACGGCGCTCTGGGCAGTTACTCACCGTTATCTGCTCGCTGCACGCGACACTTCGGACTCCCGGCTCCCCCATCCGTTAGCCATAGCGTCCTGCCCGTTACTTTCCCTGTATTCACTCTAGCGGTCTCGAGCCTACGAGGTCGGATCTTCGTTACAATACAGCATCATACCCGTACATCAATAGTGTTACCTAACAACGGAGAGGCTTCGTCCCGCCGTAGCCCTCAGTGGTTCACAACCCCACAACAGGCGACAGCAGTCCACCCACCCCACCGCCGCCCCACACCGCCACAAGCGCCACGATTTGACCACCTTCCCCCCTCCCCACCGGGAATGTCTCGTATCAGACACCAGACGAGTGTTATGCCAAATGCTTGCGTGGTACAGTAATTATGGTGTACGCTTATGTGGAGACAGTGTTTGTACAGCAATCGCCGACGTAGTGTAACTGAGGCGGAATAAGGTGGACCAGCCCGTATTCGCAGAGGTAGATGGAAAGCCGCCTTAAAAACCATCCACAGGCTGGCCGGCACACCGGCCCTCGACACTAATCCGCTGGGCGGATTCGGCACGCCTTCCCGCTTGGAGCTGGCCGCAGTGGCCGAGCTGTTCTAGGCGTTTCAGTCGGGAAACACGCTGCTGCTACTGTTACCGGTTCGAATCCTGCCTCGGGCATGGATGTGTGTGATGGCCTTAAGTTAGTTATGTTTAAGTACTTATAAGTCTAGGGGACTGATGACCTCAGATGTTAAGTCCCATAGTGCTTAGAGTCATTTGAACCATTTTTGAACCTCCCCGCTTGGGAAGCAGCGTGTTAGACCGACCGCGCTGCTCTCCGAATATTGATACAGGCCTCCGTCAGGCGGTGACATAGCTAAATCTCTTACATATCGTAAAACGGATTTTTTACACTATTCTTGGACAGTGCCTTAAATAAAATCAAGTTATACGAAGTAGTTTTCTAAAATGACTTGAAAATACGTTTAATCTTCTCTAAGGCAATTAAAAACATCAAATGTAGATACGCACTTCCAGCACACAAGTAGAATCCGCAACTGAGTGTCGCCATATATATATATATATATATATATATATATATATATATATATATATATATATATATATACTGTTGATGCTTTTGTAATTTCATTGAATCAAAGGTATGGATTTTAAATTATGTAATGTTTCAGAAATTGGTGCCAAGTCTCTTAAGAAAGGGTTACTCTTTACCACTTAATACTCCTGCAAAAATTAGTTTAAAGCATAATAAGAAAGTGGGTCGATGTTACCCTCGTGACAATTTATTGTACTGCATCAACATTTGTATCTATACTCCGCAAACCATCTTACATTATGTGGAGGAGGGTGCTTTGTGTACTACTGTCACTTATCACCAGTGCCTCTCGCGAGATGTGAGCTCGAATCTAATTTTACCTTCATGGTGTTTCTTCGACATATACACAGGAGGAAGCAATATATTAGTTGACCCATCAAGGAACGCACTCTCTCGGAATATTGACACTTAACATCGTTACGCAGGACATCTCTCTTGCAAAGTTTGCCACTGAATTATCAGAGTATCACCGTGATGTTGATCCCAGACTGGCGACCAATGTTGAAGTACTGGTCAAACGGTTTTGGAAGCAACCTCTCACGTGGGTGGACTACAGCTCCCGAGCATTCTTCCAATGATTTTGTCTTCCTTATCAGGGAGTGGTTATATATGGTCGTTCCATTAATGCTAGATATTTTAATTACTCCCAGCGATTGTGTAACCATACAATAAAGGGTCTTTCTGCCTAAGTATTCGGAATATGCTTTATTTAAGTTGAGGGTTAATTGTCACTACCTGCACCAAGCGTCCGTCTTATGCACGTCTTCGTGCATTCCGGTACAATTTTCTAGCGTTTTAACTCCACTACATGCAACAGCGTTAAGTGCGAAATGCTCCCTGGAAATTCCGACGTTATTCAACAGAAAATTTAGGCACCTTATGAAAACTAATGTTTTTATAACTCGCCCTTGAAATTCGCCTGTAGTTACTTTTATATCTCAAGAATTTGGAATGACATGCTGTGTTCTGCGTTTTAGAAACTCTTCAGGCCAATCACAAAGCGGGTCTGAATTCTGTATGCTCTTATTTTGTTAATTAGATGGCAGTGCTGATCTGTATTGCACACCTTTCGGAAGTCAAGGTACCTGGAAGCCATTTACGATGCCCTGTGGGCCTTGCTGACGAACAGAGCGTGCTTGGTATCAAGTGATCGTCATTTTTGAAATCTAAGTTGATGCCTACAGAGCAGACTTTCGGTCTCCAGAAACGTGGTAACATGCGCTTATAAAACATATATTGTAGACTGACGTCAGAGATATAGGAGTACAGTTTTGTCCCTCCGTTCGACGATCTTACTCGAAAGCGAGAATGTCTTGCGCTTTCTCCACTTATTAGGAACATTTGCCACTCCAGTGACCAACTGTACACGACTGCAAGAATAGGAGCGCGTTCTTTCTCACTCTCTATGAAAAATCGTGTTAGCATTCCCAGTAGCTTTTTCTCTGAAGAACGATTTCAGCTATTTTTCTATCTTGTGGTCGCTTATTTCGATGCTCACAGGATGACAGGACAGATGGCTTCGATTCATAACATAAGACCTAAAATTCTTAGGATTTTGTCGCGTCGCTAGACAGAATTCTAGTTCTTAATTCACTGAACGCGTGGAAACATGGATGTCTTAACGTTAATTTTAGTTTCGTTTAGTTATTGTTTACTGAGATGCCTTAGCAACTCTTCAAATTGCAGTGGAACTCTCTTTCCTTTCTTATCAGATTTCTAATACAGGTCTCGAACCAGACAGTCTTTCAAGGCCCTCACTACTTTGGTCGGAAATACCTTTTTAATAAATACTGTGCGGTACTCCAATGATGCAGAAAAATTTCAGCCCAGGTGACCAATTTTTCATGTTTACTGATCAAGTATTCTGAAATTTATATTTCATCCTCTTTCTAAATAGACATACCTTCCTAATATCCTTTCCATTTGCAGACGTATGCATTGATGCTCTAATGGCATTATCATCAGTAATCTACCGTTAGTGATTTCCCTAAATCACTCCAGGCAAATGCCGGGATGGTTCCTCTGAAAGGGCACGGCCGACTTCCTTCCCCATCCTTCCCTAATCCGATGAGACCGATGACCACGCTGTCTGGTCTCTTTCCCCAAACCAACCAACCAACCATCGGTAATCCCTGTTCAGTCCTTATTGAATCGAAAACTTATGGACTTTTTTGACCATGAGACCTAATAAGTTGCTTTTACGAATCGGTTGTCTGCTTAGAAACTCCAGGCAATTTTTTCGTAAAGTACTTAGAACATACTCACACGATTTCCTGTTGTTACTACCCATTCTAATCACTTTGGTCTCCCGGTCTGTAGCTGGTAATTTGAAACAAATATGTGATTTCATTATATGACCATGAAGTTGTGGTGAAATTTAGTGCCAATGTTATATCATTAACCCACTTTACAGCATACGGTTCACGTGGGCTTCCGCGAGGGTTGCGTCGCTGGGCCTCATGCTTTTCCACCACGCCAGAGGAAGGTTGAAGGCACCTTTGAGGTAACTTTCAAACTTAAGAATCACAACGGGAGGAACTGCAGGGTTGGAAAAAAGTGATCCTTTAATTTTTTTGCACAGTTTACTTGCAAAATCCTAAGGAATCGCTTTCGAAGGAAGAAACTATACCGGGAGACAATATCTATCGGATTCCTTTAGGCAAATACTAATTTTAGGTAGAAATTATTGTAGGAAGACTACTGCCAAGGAGACACTATGCGTTAATGATACAAGTATAAATAATATAAATATTTAAGTCTTAATGATAATTTTGATAACAGTAATAACTGATACCGCGAGGAGTGGTAACGTGGTTTAATGTGCCATGCACGGATTGCGCGGCCCCTCTCGCCGGAGGTTCGTGTCCTCCGGCAGCAGTGGCTGTGTGTTGTTCTTAGCATAAGTTAGTTTAAGCAGTGTGTAAGTCTAGGGATCGATGACCTGAGCAATTTGGTCCCTTAGGAATTAACACACATTGGAAAATTTGAATAACTGACGATACAGCGACGCAGTAGTTGGTGTTTTTCAGTCAACTATTGCGTATTCCTGTACATCCACTTTCTGTATTTGTCGTGTATAAGGACTTCTACAGCTCTTGATGGAAACAAACGTGAAGACAGTGATAAAATTAAAAATTTAAGACCGTAGCTTTCCTTTTTCCAGAAACTAATAATGTTCATGGTACACAGAATTTTATCACTGGAGCGAAACTGTACGCAGTAATGTGTTAGAATGCAGCTAAGAACACGTGCTCCCCCGTGATACAACACTGTATAGGGTGTTTCACAATTCCTGTTACAGGCTTCTCGGTATTTTCGACGAAAGATTTTGCAAGGGACACTCACCATAAAACGTAGCGTTTGGAAGAAACATCAGTTTCAAGATCGAAGCACTTTGAAATCTCCTGCGTCAAGGCACGCACACGGCGGAGAAATACACCTGTGTGATTTACTGGAACCCATGGCATGGAGAATGTCTCGAGTACTGTTCGAGGATTTTCCTGTACGTGTCGGAGGACGTCTCTTTCCAAGTCGAGAGTGCGATGCGTCTGTGAAGCGCCACAGACAAGACTCCTGGAAGCGAAATCACCAGTTTCTCCAAGCTCTTTCCACAGTCGGGCAAAAAAGGCGTATGATGTCATAATTAGAACAGAGACTGGCAACAGCACCATCTTCTCAGTTTGTATGCACACCGATATTACGCTTATTTTACCCTATATTCAAACGGTACATTTCCGGACTTCCCTATCAACACTTCATCTACTGAAGCCCCTCTACAATCCCTGGAAGCCTGTAATAGGAATTATGAAACACCCTACATATAATAAAATACTGTGAAAAGTGTGGCAGTGATGGTCACAGTAAGTTCTCAGTAATCTCAGAAAAAGTGGTGAATCCTCCTTTCTTAAGCAGAACTTTCACGTATCATTAAAACATTCAGCGAGCGATTCGGGTTGCTTTGAGAAACAGAAGTTCTCTAGAATGGCATCGCGTGTCTAACTGTAATAAGCGGAAGATAGCCCTGCCTATTCTTCCATCTTATTTGTTTGTCCATCCGTCACACATCATGAGATGGCTTTCAGAGTATAGATGTGGATAAAATCCATCTAACCTCTTTGCCTCTACACAACTTCTTATTCACTTGTCACGGTAACAAATATAAATGGGGATTTACGACCACACAGGCATCTACCGTTTCGCAGATCAGTCTCTTGGACAAATTTCAAACAGTTTGTAGCAGCTCTTAATATTCTACTTGAGTAGATACTTCCATTAAATAATCGTTGAGAGTCTCACATTTTTAGAGTATTATTGCCAGATAATAACAATGCTTTTCGTAAAACAACATTGGAGAAATCAGCGATCATAAAAGAAATATTTGAAATAAATTATAAAACAGGCTATATCGTAAGACACATGTGTTAAAAGGTTGATTACGGTCGTTCAGCAATTCCTGATCCATGTAGAGCCATTATTCATTAGCAGCTGACTGTTGTCATTTAGCGGTTCCCGCTCCATTCTCAGCCATTGTCCATCAGTACGGTTGTTAGTCGAAAGATGATTATGTCATGATTGAAACCGGTCACCTTTTAACAAACGTGCCTTGTAATCTAGATCTTTTTAATTAATTTCAAACAACAATGATGTTGAAATAGACAGAGCGCATAGCAGTAAGAACTGCGAATCGCAGCTTCCTGGAAGTTATTATGTTGTGCAGTTACAGTATCTTCATTCTTTTGACAAGAATGAAGTCATATTATCAATTTTTGTTGATATTAATAACATAAGTCTTTGTTTTAGTCTCTTTTTCATCAGCAGGGTCAAACCTAAAAATCTGCTGGCCTGAAAAGTGTTAGTATCTAAAACGTACCACAATTTGGTTAATTTGAAGAGAATTGCTATATTTCTCATCATGTGAACGCTAAAGAATAAATACCAAACCGTGAACCATTTACTACGCATTAAAATTTAAGGCTGCTGACAGTGACAAAAAAACGGATACTAATAGAAGCACGATAATTTCTTTCTTTCATGGCAAACTGTTTTATCAGTTAACACGTGGTGGGGAATATTCAGCGTCATAAAAGTCCATGGGATAGTTAATAAGGGAAGGACACGCTTTACACCCATCGAAAATCAGTTGGCTTCCACGTATTTACTTCGTGCACACAGCTGGAACGGTATAAAACTGGTTTAGTGTACTTTTCTGGAACAGCCGTGACTGAATTTTAGCCCTACGACAATAGTCATGTGACCATTAAAGACAGGTAGTTGTCATGGATTCGACGCAATGGCGTGGTGGCATAGGTTTGTTGGTGCTTAAGATCTTGACCGTTCTTCTGGACGGCTCTGGTCTTTCTTTGTTAGGGGCAACCCTATTCGCAATTGCGCCTCTTTGCAGGTCACGTGTAGCTGAGATACTACACGGTCTTGCGTATTCATTGCAAGGGGTATCGTGAGAAGATACATTTGCTATTTGTCTTCCCTAATTGTGGATGTACAGTTTCTGTCATCGTGCTGCCTTCGCCAGCACGCTGCAGTTCTTGCCTGCTTGTAGTAGAGTATGGTGGCGGGGAGGGGAGAAAGGGGAGGGGCACAACTGAAGGGGAGGGGCAGAGCTTAGTTTTTAATTGGACGTTAACGAGCTCGCCGCCCTGCTGTAGGAGGCGGGCAGCGCAACGCCTCTGGCGGAGGAAAACAGGTCCCATCCGTGCGAGTGTCACAGCCCGTTACCAGCAGGCGCTTGTTCGTACGAGCCCGAATAATGAACAGCAATGTCATGGCACGTCATGTTCTCAGACTAGAGTGGCTAAAGTGAAATGTTCTCCGAATTTCATCTGCATAATCACCTCGTCCTTTCCGGCTGTTCGCAATGCTAACATCATTGTAATAAATTTGCATCTTCATGGGCCTCTGTGTTCTCATGATGAAGGACACCACTGAGAAAAAGAATTGCCGTTCCCATTAGAAAGATATACAGTCGAGAACGCATTTTCTAAATTCTGAGTTTGATTGCAAAAACGATATCTCTACAACCGGTAAATTACGTTATTTCTTGCCCTTCCAGCCTCTTCAAAGCGCTTATTTACGTATCTAATGCATCAGTTATCAACACTAAAGCGATTTACTAATACGAAAATTATGAATTACGTCAGACTACGCACAGCGATGCCTTCAAACACTAATATCGAGAGACTTCAATCAACCTGAATCATCCTAGAGCCCCGCGCCAGACCTCTGTTCGGGCAGAACATACCTACAAACGAGACCTCGAATTATCACATGACATGTACAATATTTAACTACACGTTTTGAAATCTGCTATCGTTTAGGACAGTACCTTGTCTTAGGTATTTCGTGGAGAATATCTTCAATTCGTCTTTAGTTCGATTACAAAAAATGGTTCAAATGGCTCTGAGCACTATGGGACTCAACTGCTGAGGTCATTAGTCCCCTAGAACTTAGAACTAGTTAAACCTAACTAACCTAAGGACATCACAAACATCCATGCCCGAGGCAGGATTCGAACCTGCAACCGTAGCGGTACTGCGGTTCCAGACTGCAGCGCCTTTAACCGCACGGCCACTTCGGCCGGCAGTTCGATTACAAATGAAAGCAAGAGAGTGATGATGACACCACCTGCTAATCATAATTATCAGGAGCGTTCATCCCCTGAATGCAGGAATTACATCCAGAGTGTTGCAAATCTTGTAGAGAAGCACTTGTTGGAAAATTTTTCGATGACTCCATGTCAGACTACAAATTCATAGGTCAGGAGCTCTAACATCAGTCGGCTTTAGATCTTTTCTGTCATTTATGACTTATTTATTCATTTTCTTGCTCGATGTAATTTTTGAATTGTAAATCCACATTAAATATACACAGTATCCTATCAGATTCTTTATACAAGATGACCTTTATTGCACCATGTATTACCTTCCTGAGCGGTTTCGACCTGTGACCATTTTCAAATCGAGTTAAGTAGATGATGTGTGTGTCATATCTAAAAGCCATTTAGTGCTAGATGGGAAGACAAGTTTGTTTTCAAAATGGCGCCTGATTTTTTGATTTACGGTAACGATTTTCAAGGTGATAACCAAAAACTGCCCGTGGTTCATAGCCGACGTTGAAGTCTACGTGTCCCACCTGTTCAGAATTCGGTGGAAGGCAAGGGAATACACCTGCAACAGGATTATGCTTAGTAAGGTACAATGGCGTCCAAATTGGATTCTGGTTTGGGTATTTCTTTACTTTAGTTACTGATCTCGTTCAAAATGGCTCTGAGCACTATGGGACTCAACTGCTGAGGTCATTAGTCCCCTAGAACTTAGAACTAGTTAAACCTAACTAACCTAACGACAACACAAACATCCATGCCCGAGGCAGGATTCGAACCTGCGACCGTAGCGGTCTTGCGGTTCCAGACTGCAGCGCCTTTAACCGCACGGCCACTTCGGCCGGCTACTGATCTGGTAAGCATTAATTAAACAGCTGTAAGAATGTACAGCTATTACTCGTAGCATGGGTAAAAGTGTTTACAAACACTATTCGTGGCACTGTTTGGGCCACCACTTCTTATTTTGCTGCTTGTACTTGCTCTCCGTCCTTTCTTCAGCAGTTAAGGGGTTCGCGCCGTCATTTCATGATTTCACTTCTACTTATTCATACGTTGCGTCGAACCGTTTACATTTAATATTCCGTAGCCTCTTTAAAACATGTGTGTTTATAATTTTTTCAAAAAATGGTTCAAATGGCTCTGAGCACTATGGGACTTAACATCTATGGTCATCAGGCCCCTAGAACTTAGAACTACTTAAACCTAACTAACCTAAGGACAGCACACAACACCCAGCCATCACGAGGCAGAGAAAATCCCTGACCCCGCCGGGAATCGAACCCGGGAACCCGGGCGTGGGAAGCGAGAACGCTACCGCACGACCACGAGATGCGGGCTATAATTTTTTCACCGAGGCACTAGTGACGTCTCAGGCAAACATTACAACCTCAAGTATTTAACTTTTCTGATCTCAGACGCTTTTTTAAGTTTACTGCTGACCTCAGGTTGCTGCAGACGCCGTTATTATGAAAAATACTATACTATTTCCCCCTGTATAATAAAACAGCACTAGGTGGAAAAGCCATTTGTGGTGAAACTTTTCAACAAAATTTTTGTGAAACGTATTCATGGCGCAAACACGGTGTAAGATAGTCCTAGTTTATGTAACCACGTGGCGAACTTTTCCCGGTCTACTCATATGTACATACTTCGTACAGAGCTTCAAATCAAGTGGCTTCAAGCACTATGGGACTTAACATTTGAGGTCATCAGTCCCCCAGACTAAGAACTACTGAAACCTAAGTAATATAAGGACATCACACACATCCGTGCCCGAGGCAGGATTCGAACCTGCGACCGTAGCGGCAGCGCAGATCCGGACTGAAGGGCCTAGAATTGTACAGAGCTTCGTGAAGAGTACTTAGTACCAACATAGCTATTTTAAGTCCTATTCTATTCGCGCTCTGAACGAGGAGAAGCCGTCTGTAAGTCCCGGTACAGCCTTTATCTCGCATTATTATCACAATTTCTTCTACAGATATAAGAAAAAAGACACAGAATGCTCTCTATCTTAATGGTAAATTAGACATTTAAATGTACCCGTTCGAATCCCCTTCCTATGACGATAGGATGTAACGCTGAACTAGCACATTCCCCGTTCTGATAATACAACTTTGCTAAAAGCGCCTTTTCAGTTAACGTCAACAAGCTGTGACTACTGGAGCATCTGATTCTCTCTCTCTCATTACAGCTCCTTTTATACACGATTGTCATGCGCAGTCACTGACGTTTTGCTGTCCAGCGCCATCTGTCGGACATTTTGTGAACTTTGTTTTTTTTTCCTTGTAAAACCCCATGTCATTCCAAGCATGTGTGTCAATTTTTACCTCTCTACCTACATTATTACGTGGTTTATTAAGTTTTCAAATTTATACTGACTTTTTGATCACCCAGTATTACTGCGAGAAGGTACAGCTATTGTTTACAGATTAATGTATGTCAATCGTATGTATTAAGCAACAATTAACGGCATTCATAATTTATTACCTTACAATTTCGTTTTTATCCATTGGTAGGCATTGAACAGTTCTAACATTCGATTATAACGCCATATTGGGTACGCACGAGCACTAATGGAACACTTACTACACACATTCAATCCGAAGACGAATTCGGACCTAGGACCTCCCGTACTCAAGGATTCAACGAGCGGGAGAACATCTTCAGTTCTGGAAAACTGGAAGGACGGCTAGGCACATAGCCTGTGTCGGCCGTCAAACGATCCAGCGTGCGTTGACCCTCCCGCAGTGAACTCCCGCGTACCGCCGGCCTGACTCGACCGTCTGACGCCTCCAGTTTTAAGTATTCATCAGCGGTCCGCGCGGTATGGCGAAAGGAGGCTGGGTAGAGGGGATGGGGCGGGCTGGCCTCGTCTCCCCCCCCCCTTTCCCTGAGAGCAAGGGCGTCGCCACCGCGGCTCGCAATACTCGGGGGTGACGTTCTCCTTCAATGTGTGAAGCGCATTCGACCGCAGCTTCCCCTCCTTCCAGCTGTCCGCTCCCCTTCCTTCACTTGCGTACAACTTTTACAGAACTCACACAGGGCCCGCGAGTTGCTTTACATTCCCAGCATCGACCAGAGCGCCTCCGAGTTCCTTCTTCCATTATATCTATGGTCTCTCAAGCGAACAGCTACAGCGCCTTGTTCAAATAGCCTTTCATCCTGATAACGACTTTCAGAACTTTCTCAAGTACAATAATCTTTCCGTGGCATTGCGCCACATTAAATTTTACTTGCCGCCATCGAAGGTCAAGGATGATCTGAGCACGTTTATAAGAGGGAAAAGCTTAAGTTTTTCCTCACTGTTCTTCCCTGGCAATAAAACAAGCTGCATTACTGACGAATTACATTTCATGTAACAATCAAAAAAACTAGGCACTCATCTTTTTGTGTTTCCCACGCTGGTCTCGTCGTAGTATCATGGCTCAATCGTTGAAAATCTAGGTGGTTATGATTCAAGCTCGGATGCAAAGAGGCCTGGGTTTTATCCTGCTATATTCAAAAGTTTTGTAGATGCGCTTCACAAACCATTCTTGAAGATTACTCTTTTGCTGGACAATGGTGATGTAAAAAAAAATAATCAGCACTCCGAAATTAAGTTACACTTCCTTTTAATTGCAATATCACGTAAACACAAAACATCACAATACAAAACATACTTGAAAACATCTTCCTCACAGTCACTGTTGACTGTTGAGTTGTTAAAGAGTCGGACGTTGAGAAAGTCAAGTCTTGGACGTCATGTTGGAAAGACGCATATTATAGTTGGCTTATAAAATGTGAGGAAGATGTTTTCAAAGATGTTTTGTATTGTGAAGTGATGTTTTGTGTGTTACGTGATATTTGCAATAAAAGCAATTAAAAGGAAGTGTAACTTAAATTCGGAGTGCTGATTATTTTTTTACATCACCATTGTACTAAGTTTGAAAGGTTTAATCTCCAAGAATGGTTTGAGAAACGCATCTACAAACTTTTGAATATAGCAGAATAAAACCTAGGCCTCTTTGCATCCGAGCTTGGAATCATGTGTTGTATTGTTCTAAATTCAATAAGAACTCCCTATTAAGTGGAGTAGTAGGAATGAAAAAATAAAATTTCTTTTACATTTTAAGTATAATAATGGACATTTTAATTATATAATTTACAGTTTAGTTTACTTGTAACCTGAAAAATGGGGGATTAATACAAAAAAACCTTATTCCCATGTTAAACATGTCATTGTTTAACTACGTCGGTTATGCGCTGCATGGAAGAACACTTATTAGTATGTAGTTAAAGTTTACAAAACTTACAATGAAAGCAGCTGAAAATTGATTTAAAACACAAAATGGAAATATCCTGTTAAGAGGCATACAACCTAAAGCTGTCTAGTAGATGTACTGACAATTTCATTTTTACGTAAAATCATTACATTTGAGTTTTTCTAGACTTTGACTGAGCAGACTCTTTCAAACCATAAAATAAACCTGTTGACTCCAGTTCACAATTAGTTCTTGAGGAGATGTTGTTTTAAGGCAAGTCTTTATCAACTAGAGTTTCCTTGGACAAACTGTGTCTCTACCTTCAAATTGATGACGTATTTATCTACAGAGTTTGACATGCTTACAAGGGCAGATGCCATACTCACCCGGTTTCACCTTCATAAAACATTTGAAGGGGCAGCGTCCCCTAAATATCCTGAGCTTGTCATCAATGGTGAGGTGCACTTCTCGTTTACACATTGGTAGAAACTTATCGTTCACTTCCTTGAAAGTTTTCTAGATTGCAGTGAACTGCGTCTGCTTCCTTTCTTGGCTGGTGGATAATGTTGCCATCAAATCTAATGATATAGTAAGTTCCTTAAAACGTGCTTGTGGTATAATATGATTGTAAACAATGCCGCCCATTAGGTTCAACCAGAGATCGTCTTTATTTGCATTTGTAAGTAGTAGTATTCCTACAAAGTATACAACTATTTTTTATTCGTAGAAGAAACATTTAGCTTAACTGCCTCTTTATGTGAATGTTTTACTATAATATCCATGAAGTCAGGTGTAAAATATCACAACAAGGCTTTTCCAGGAGAATGGCAAATAGCGTCTGGAAATAGTCCTTACTATATTCGCAACAGACCTCCTAGATAATCTGGACTGTATGATTATGTGTCTTCTTCTAGACTGAGCCACACTCACATACTGATGGTCACTAACTGAAGCGAGATTACCTTTATCGCCTTCATCATCTCTAACAACCCCCCCCCCCCCTCTGACCCGAGCTTAATCATACTCCATACTCATCTTCACGACGTGAACTACAGGGAACTGAACTGACTCACTGGAAGCATAGATGGCAAACAATAGCTGAATGCCATCAACAACCACTCCCTCTGAAAATAGGTCGCTTTTTGAGAATATAAGACTGCCAGCCAGCAATAAATATAGACCTGGATTGTTGCAGAGATGGAAAATAAAAAGTGTACGCTGGCAAGTTTCCTGTAATATGGAAATCCAAGGTGGATGGCGGGGGTGTGTTGGACCCATATTAAAAGTTTCATACCTTTTCTTTAAAACAAGGAATCTATTAAATTTATTGACACTAAAGTTTTATCCAATATGGAGTAAACTATAATTCAAAGGGAAAATGTTGTATGACATTTACTTGGGCCGCGACTAAGGAACACGAACACTGGAAATCCGGAAATTTGTGGTAAGTTCTTATGGGTCCTAACTACTGAGGTCATCGGTCCCTAAGCCTGCACACTACTTAATCTAACTTACGCTACGGACAACACACACACACACCCATGCCCGACGGAGGACTCGAACCTCCGGGTGTGGGGGGGGGGGAGGGGGACGAGGGGGGAGCCGCACGGACCGTGACAAAGCGCCCTAGACCGCGCGGCTACGCCGCTCGGGGAAGACAAATAATTGTTGGTTCAACCAACCCCCCTCCATTTTACATTCCAATTACAGTCTAAGAAAAAATTTTATACAAATGTGAGGGTAGCTCATAACGACGCTTTCGTATTTATCTCCCGAAATGCTCGCCTGGAGACCCAGGTTTACCGGAAAGTTTCTGTATTTATTACGGTGTACCTTCACCAGTTTTAGTTACAAGTTATGATACATTCTGTACACATATTGTACACTTGGGGGAGTCTCTGACAGCCATCTCAGTTTGGTACCCCAGGTGGCTCTAAGTGTCGCTTGGGCCTTAAGCCGATCCTGCCTGCTTTCTGTGCGATAGAAGAAAAATAGCTCAGATACCACGAGAGGGAATTTTCAAGGATGATATCAGGTAAATTTGTAATCTCCTTTTAAATTTTGAGTGTCTTTGGATAAGAGGCAAAATAGAGGGCAGTTTGCTTCAGAGTTGCATGGTTCAAACGTAGAAGAGAAGAGATATTGGACTTGTATTGCAATTATGGAATAAGAACAAGTATTAGAAATAAGCAGACTGAATGAAAAGTACGTCGTCCATCCAGTCGTAATCAGCGTAATTGACCAGAGGGAAGAGTGATATGATCAGAAAACCAACTGCTGCTCGCGTATATTACGCACGCATTCAAAACCTAACTCTGCAGCTATTGTTCACTATTACAGTAGTAACGATTTGGCGAGACAGGGTGTTCAACAATTTTTGCTTACTTTTAAGTGGCCTTTCTGGAATGAGTGTAAGGAAGAGAGAAATAGTCTGCATGTTGCAACATTTTGTTCTTCCTACAATAGAGCAAATAACGAACGTTTCAGCAATTTTACCGATTATTCATCGATTCAGTACGCAACTCCAGGGCAGCATAGCTCTCCAAACATGGCGAAATTGATAAATGAAGCAGTATACATATTTCAACATTCTGGGAGCCGTAGTGTTGCTGCCTCGTCTACATGTTCATGTTCAGTATACTGTTGACATTCCAATATTCCGAGATGATAACACTCACTGTTCACATTGCTGTACAAACCTGTATCTAGTTTGACCAAAACCCAGGCACTCTGTAGCATCTCGAGAAACCCGCTAAGTAACTCGTTCTTAAACACAAAGAAAGTGTCTGGAACAGCAGGTGAAACGTCGTAATCAACATCTGCACAGTTTTGTAGTTCTAGCCATATCTGTCTTCAGCTTGGTACGGCATGCATGAGAAAAACAATGGACTCTTCCTCGCCGCAATGAGCCATTAATCAACGCTCAACGCTGGAGGTGTTACATGGTAACATCGTGGTATTTCCTGGAGGTGGTTTTGTTCTAGTTGTGGCGTTCATTCCGCATTGTGGAATAGGCCGTGTTCGCAGGTAGGAAAAATAATCCTACATTTTGCGAGTGACAGATGGTAACGACACCTTGACACGGAGAATGGCAAAACTCTGAATTCTACCCGGCTGTACGCCGTTTATTTCGGCTTCTCGCACTTCATCTGCAGCCGGCGGGTAGCTGACTTCAGTGCTGCAGGCGCTCCTTATTCCGAAGTCTGCTAACAATTGCAAGTGCATCGCAGTTATGGATAGCGTACTGTTGATAAACAATCTGCTGATATCCTAATTCCTGGTGCCACCAGGAGCGTTATCATCACTCAAATGTAGTGCACACATCGACAATGGCGGCGTTGCAATCGAGGAGCGTAGTTTGCATCTGCGGGTCCCGGGCCCGCCAACCACCCGTGTATAGCCCTCCGCCTGCTGCATATTTAAGTCGCAGCTCAGCCTCCAGCAGCTCAGCTCCAGGCTTAACGACGACCGCTTCCAGCAGCCCATCTGTCGGAGCTCTAGCCTACGTGTACTGTGACGTCCCTCCAGTAGCCACAGCCATCAGGAATTACACTCCAGACCAGGACATCAGCTCCTCCACGGCAGGCCTTCCCGTGACTCAGTGCCACTGGATGAGTGGTGCTTCTTTGTAAGTTAATCTGTGTACTCCTGCCTAATAGTTACCACTGCGATGAACGACTTTACGGACTTTATATTGATCTAACATTAGATCAGGAAGACGGTTAAGCTGCGTTACACAGACACTGCCTTATGGTGAACTTGGCTTTTTTGAGTTGTGTAAATAAATGAGTACTCGAAAACTACTAAAAACATAAAACTATGATAATTGGCTACTCCATAGCCGAGCGGTCTCAGGCGCTGCAGTCATGGGCTGTGCGGCTGGTCCCGGCGGAGGTTCGAGTCCTCCCTCAGGCATGGGTGTGTGTCCTTAGGATAATTTATTTTAAGTAGTGTGTAAGCTTAGGGACTGATGACCTTAGCAGTTGAGTCCCATAAGATTTTCACACACATTTGAACATTCGTCTGTAAGCGATAGCAAATCTAAGGAATTCTCACTTCAAAATTGGGACATACAGACCTTGCATCCAGTGATTATATGTAAGTGTTCGACGAGTCATGAGCCAGCCTCCATTACGTGAACAAGTATCAGTTACGATTAGTTATTTTCGTTTAAGTGAAAGTGATAAATTATAATTTTGCCTAGGGAAACGTTAGATTGACTTGTATGTCAATACAATTAATTAATATTTTATATTGATGGTGCGCGAAGTTTTACAAGCAGAAGCAGTGATCATTATACTGATTAATAAATTTCGACTGTTTCTCAAGCTGATTGGATTGCACTGACTAAATGGTTACTTTTTCACCTGTAGCGCTAAACAAGGTGGTACCGCTTGTTCTTTATTCAATCTTTATTATTATAATAAAAAGTAATCAACTGCCTTTTGTAATTAGCGGTCCTTATTGATGTTTTTCTTCAAACTTGAAATATTTTAGTGACCATAGTAGGAATCCCATAGGCCACAATAAATTTACGCTTATTAAAACTGCAAGTTAGAGGCCGCGATCTACAGAGAACGGGGATTACAGGGCAGCGTTAGAAGCTCCTCGATGAATCAGTGAAGTACTGAGTACAGGCTACTATGATTTGCTCTTGCAGTTTGTCCAATGTAGCTGTGCGTATGCAACGTTGCTTGAGGGGCGACTTACGGTGTTATAATGTACTAGAGAATGACGTTTCTCTGTATCGATCTTTTCGAGGAAGCCTAGTATGCCAGTCACCCTCGTAAGTGACGGGTAGGCAATAACTCTTACCTCGGGGCCATTATACAAGTTGTCAGTCTCCCACTCGATATTGAACAGTACTGATTATACGATAATACGTGATTTCTGCAAAAAATGTCGTTGAAATCTGCTCCCTTGATTTTCATTTAGACCCAAAAATGTTTACCACTAAACAGGGTTTGGTATAATCAAGGGTAGGAGATGACTTCATTGCGCAACGGGAAGAAACGGGCATGAATAAATATTTTGACGAATCTAAGAACAATAGTGCTTCTAGTAATGGCTTAAGATGGCCATGAGTGTTTATGTGATTTCCTTTATAGGCTGACCACGTGCGACGAAGGTGTAAATCTCAAACTGAGTGCCTGACGTCGGTCCAAGATCACAAAATATAACAATCGCGTCGAAAAATGTCATGAAACAGCACTTAGTCTCTAAGTCTCGTCAGCACTACTGTTCCTAAATAGCTGTAAAGGCATGTAGAGAGATCAGACTGCATCTAATAATGACAATTATGCTTCACGTTGACTATTAATTCAGCTGAAGGAAAAATTTACAGTAAAGTTCGTTTTCCAGTAAACTAAAAACCCTAGGAAGCGTGAGCATACCAATATAGCAATCATATAGCAATCATGTCGTAAGTGATTGGAGAGGTAAAATAAGTCTTAGGTACTTTAGTGGATTTATTAATACCTAATTGAATAAGCACAGGCATTTGATGCTCAGTTAACTACACTACACCAGCCAAAGACGACAGTATTTTCAGCAAACTAGAACAAGGTACAAAATGTCTTCGCAACTTATTTGCGGTTCAGAGTCCACCTGCTTAGCTGGGTGGTAAGATGCTCGCCTCCCATGCAAGCAGGCCCGGCTTCGGTTCCCGATCGAGTTGGAGATTTTCTCCGCCCGGGGAATGGGTGTTGTGTTGTCCACCTCATCAGTTCATTCTTATCACCGTCTCGCAAGGCGCCCAGTGTGGCGTCGACTGAAATAAGACTTGCACTTGGCAGACGAACTTCCTCAGATGGGGCCGGGATATTTTTTTTTTTTTTTTTTTTTTTTTTGCGTTTCAGAACTTGTTAGCTTTTAACGACCGATTTTAAACGTGTATGGTGAAGAAATTTTATTTGTTCTGCGTTAGTGCCAGATTAAGGAATCGTAATGGAAAGAAAGCTCTAGGAGTATATTTGAGCTATTGTTGTTCCTGATCGATAATGCCATTTGTTGCTCTGCTATTGACAAAATTCTCACCTCTAATTTCTCCACTTTAGTCAGTACGAATTATTTACAGAAGAATTGAAAAACTGGTAGAAGCCTATCTCGGGGAAGACCAGAGAAATGGAGGAACACGCGAGGCAATGCAATGGGCATTCAAGTTATAACACGATTTTTTTTTCAGAGGTCTGGAAAGAAATATAAACATGCGGCTTGTTTCAAAATGCACGTGCGCTAGTTTTGTGCATAACGCAGATGGCAGCACCGTACGGCACACAGAATTCTAGCAGCAAATACCGGAATGATGACCGCTTTTGATACTTACAGACGCTAAAAGTACCCTCGATTGATGACGGACGACCACAATGATGTGCTCTTGGCATCTTGCCAGAAGAAGTTGACGCGTGATGACAGCATGAATGTGACTTTCTTTTCATCGATTATGACAACGGATCAGACACGGATGCGATGTTCCAGTGGTCAAACTAGACTTCTAAAGATGTGTTCGCAGCAACCACGGAAATATGACGTCGATGTTGTGAAAAATGTGTATGGCTTTCCGGAGATTACGTCGAAATTGACTCAAGTTTCACACTTTTCCTGTGGTTAGTTAGCAAGGTAAAAAAGAGAATGGATTATAGTTTCAGTCTACCTCGTACTGATTCTACGACTTTTCTTAGAAGATAGGTTTAGGAAAGACAAACTTACATTTGCAGTATATGTAGATTTGGAGAAAGCCTTGGAATGGTTGACGGAAATATGCTTTTTGAAGTTATGAAGGTAACAGGCGTAAAATACTTGGAGCGAACGGTTATTTGCAACTTGTTCAGGAAGCAGGCAGCAGCTGCAAGAGTCGAAGAGCTTAAAAAAGAAGCAGTGGTTGAGATGGGAGTGAAGGACGGTTGTAAGTTGTCCGAGAAGTTTATTCATTTATTCATCTGTACATTGAGCAACCGGTAAGGAAAATCAAAGAAAAATGGAGAAAGAATTGAAGTTCAAGAACAAGAAATAAAAACTTCGAGGTCTTGCGATGACATTGTCATTGTGTCAAAGATGTCTAAGGACTTTAAAGAACAGTTGAATGGAATGGATAAATTCTTTGGAAAGGAGGATATAAGATGAACATAAACAGAAGTAATGCAATTCTAATGTTATATAGTCAGATTAGATCAGACGATTCTGAAGGAATTAGACTAGAAAATGAGACACTAGGAACAGAGGATGAGTTTTGGGCAGTGAAGCAACAGACGATGGCCAATGTTTGGAGTATATAAAATGTAGACGTGAACTGCAAGAAAGAGATTTCTGAGTAAGAGAAACCGGTTGACACCGAATATAGATTTAAGTATTTTCTGAAGGTGGTCTGGAGTGTAGTTTTCTGTGTAACTGTAACGAGCAGGCCAGACAACAACAGAATAGAAACTTATGAAATATGGTGGTGGAGAAGAATTCTGAAGATTACATGGGTACACCCTATGATCAATGAGGCATTACTGAAAGGCACTGGTAGGAAAAGAAATTTGCGACACAATTTCATAAAAATGACGCACTCTGGGATGTCAAGAAGTCATCAGTTTAGTGTTGGAGGGTATTGTGAGAGATAGAAATTGCAAAGGGACGACAAGTCATTAAGTAAGTAAGTTAGTTAGTTAGTTAGATAGTTTCATGTTCCATGAATCTTGCATGATAAATCGTAATGACGTGGTGCGATACATTTTACGTGTACGACACAAATTAATTTGTATATATGGCTACATGGTGAGTATTTCTAACATAATTTTTAAATGTGCAGATGTAGATTAGTATTTCCTACCCACCGGCTTTTACACATTGCAATAATAAATAATTTTTCTACGGAATAGAAGCACTTCTCAAGGAGAAGTTTATTTTTGGATTTTACTGTCTGTCAAATATTTTTCGCACTGGATAATTAGCCAAAAATTTAAGTTGTAGAATTGATCATTCTTCTGAGCTAAAGACAGACTTAATGTGGAGTAATGAATAGGATATGTTCTTCTGTTATTGTAATCATGTACATCATTGTTCTCTTTGAACTGTACTGTATTATTTACAACAAATTTCATGAGTGAATACTATGAAGCAGCAGGCTGAATGCCCAGTTCTTTAAACAGACATCTAAACCACAATCATGGCGAAAATCACATGTTATTCTTACAACAGGCTTGGATCAATAAAGGGCTTTCTTAAAGAGGAGTCACCCCACAACATTATTCAGTATGGCATTATTGAACAAAAATATGGTGAATATTTCTGCTTAATGATTTGTCGATCACAAAGATTTGTAATGAATTTAAACTTCCAAAATGCGCTTTTCCCAGTTTAAATTCTCATCAAAATGAACATCTAAGGATTTTGCACTTTCCATGCCACTTATTATTTCTTCACCATTTGTTATACTTATCATTGGAGTAATACCTAGAGACGTGCTGAACTGAATATTTTGAGCCTTTTATAAAATTGAGTGTGAGGCCATTCCCAGGAAACCAGTCAATGGTACTTTTAAGAAGATTTTTTACAATTGTCTCCATTTGTACAATACTAGTGTCATCTGAAGAAAAACGTAATTCCGCTTGTTTTGTATTAGATGGAACCTTAGCGGACCTGTGACTGAGCCTTGGCGAACCCAATACGCGATTTCTCTCCAGTCACAATAATGCCCACGGAGCAAACTGAGTGAATAATTAAGTAAAATTTTCTCTATTCTTTTGGTTAGGTACGATATTCTCCACTGGTTGGCAGTACGAGCAGTCCCATAAAAATTCAATGTTACTTAATGCGCGTAAGACTTAGTGGGTGAACATGTAAATGGAATTCTCAGTAGAGCAACTTTTCTCAAATCCGCATTGTCGTTTGCCGAGGATATTATAATTACTCAGATCAAGTACTATTACAGAATACATCACGTTCTCAAACATTTTGGAAAATAATGTCTGCAGTGAAACACATCAGTGTCGTCCACATCTCTAAAAAAATGGCTCTGAGCACTATGGGACTTAACTTCTGAAGTCATCAGTCCCGTAGAACTTAGAACTACTTAAACCTACCTAACCTAAGGACATCACACACATCCATGCCCGAGGCAGGATTCGAACCTGCGACGGTAGCGGTCGCGCGGTTCCAGACTGTAGCGCCTAGACCCACTCGGCCACCCCGGCCGGCTCACCTTTGAGGAATAGAGATTTGACAAGGGCATATTTCAGAAAAAAATGCTTGGATATAGTGATGCATTTCAGATTCCATACAGCATCTTTAGTATTCTATTGGAAACATCATCAAAACGGAAACAGTTTTAAGTGAATTCATCACTTTCCTAATTTCAGAAGAAGTTGGTAACATGAATACAGTGAGCGGGTTCCAACGGATATAGGCTGCAGTAGCTGTTTCTAGATGAAGAATCTTTCCCAGGATAGATTAGCATTGTGAGCTACGTCTAACCAGTCTTCGGACTGAAGAGCACAACAACAGTCTCTTTCTACAGTATCAACTCCCACGTTGCAGTCAGACGCGTTATTCATCGTAACCCTGGTGGGAGTGTTGTGTGTCACTGTGGGGCACAGTGTTCGCAACGTAGGTTGTGCCACTTCGGTAGACGGCCTTGCAGCGTGGCCACCGCAAAGTATGCTAATTCATGCGTCGGCCGAGCAGTTGCGGCTACACGGCGATCTTGTGACGCGATCCCAAGCAGGGGGCCAAATATTAGCACAGAGGCGCGGCCAGGTCCCGCTCCCCACACGCCGCCTTTGTGTTCCACCGGCGCGCGCGTAATTGATCACAGACGCCATGCGCAGGCATCCCTTTATCGGTGGAGGTTTGCATGTCCCGTGAATGAGGTGCACATACCCGTTCCCTTTTCTGTCTCTCCCTCAATTTTTGCCTACCCCCTCTCTCTTTCCTCTCCCTCTGTGCTTTTCTCCTCTTTCCTGTGACATGCGCAAAACTACCAATAAACGTTCTGACAGGTTGGAAAGAACGCTGTATCGGTCGCACTGGAAACATCAGTGACCGTTCAGTGATTCTGATGCTACCGCTTTACTTACTGGTTTCGGCGATCTGTAGATGGCAGTTGGAAGCTGAAACCGCTGATTTCTTATCAGAATTATGTTTGATCGTAACGGAAAAGAAACTACGAGGGCTGATCGGAAAGTAAAATCTGATAGGTCCTGTATATCAGTGAAAATCAGAGGAAGCTTTGTACAGATGTGTTGGGAAATGTGTATAATATGCCCGTAGATAGCGTAACGTTGCTCGTTTCAGTACTGAGCGCCCAGTGTGCGCGTAAAGATAACTGGAAAATAGCTTCTTCCGCCAAGTATGGTTGCCTGCGGTAACATTTCGCTTGATTTCGTGTAACCCCACGTAACTGTCATGTAGTTCCTCCTACATCTAGATCTACATCCATACTCCGCAAGCCACCTGACGGTGTGTGGCGGAGGGTACCCTGAGTATCTCTATCGGTTCTCCCTTCTATTCCAGTCTCGTATTGTTCGTGGAAAGAAGGATTGTCGGTATGCTTCTGTGTGGGCTCTAATCTCTCTGATTTTATCCTCATGGTCTCTTCGCGAGATATACTGCTTGACTCTTCGGTGAAGGTATGTTCTTGAAACTTTAACAAAAGCCCGTGCCGAGCTACTGAGCGTCTCTCCCGCAGAGTCTTCCACTGGAGTTCATCTATCATCTCCGTAACGCTTTCGCGATTACTAAATGATCCTGTAACGAAGCGCGCTGCTCTCCGTTGGATCTTCTCTATCTCTTCTATCAACCCTATCTGGTACGGATCCCACACAGCTGAGCAGTATTCAAGCAGTGGGCGAACAAGCGTACTGTAACCTACTTCCTTCATGACAGTACTCGGCCTCACACTGCAGGGACAATGAGAACGTTCCTGCAGCGTTTTCAATGGGAAGTGGTTGGTCAGCCAACATACAGCACGGAATTGGCTCTCTGTAATTTTCACATCTGCTCAGATGAACCGCTGGCTATTCAGACAACATTTTGACACAGACAACGAGCAGGAGTCCAGAGTACAAAATTGTCGGAAAGCATAGGAGACTGCCTTCTATGACGAGGGTAGTGCAAAGTTGGTAAAACGCTATGACGGATGCCTAAGTCGGAGAGGCGACGATGTAGGGAAACAGCTGGAAGAAAGTTCCTGGCAGATTAAAACTGTGTGCCCGACCGAGACTCGAACTCGGGACCTCCGCTGCAGAGTGAAAATCTCATTCTGGAAACAGCTGGAAGAGTTGCTAACTATTGCAAATATAAGAGTTTTGTTTTTCACTGTGGTTTCCATTTCGAGACTCATCGATTCTTACTTTCCGAATAGACCTCTTACTTTCAAAACAATCTGTTATATGTCATCCCGCAACCACATTACGTCAGTACTTCAAAAACAAACGATCTGAAAATAGTGCAAGAAAAAGATTTAAAACAAGTAAACTTCGACTGTCTTCTATTGACGAAATACCAACTGAGCTATCCAAACACGACTCACGACTCACCCTCGCAACTTTACTTCCAAAAGTAGCTCACCAGTTTGTAAACCAGGGAACGAGAAGTGGGAGAAACCACAGCTACAAGGGCACGTCGTGAGTCATGCTTGGGTAGCTCAACAGGTAGAATTCTTGTATGTGAAAGATGAAAGTCTCAGGTTCGAGGTCTGTTCAGTACGCAATTTCAATCTGCTATCCTTCTGAAAGGCTTAATGTACAACTGTGTTATCGTCCAGCCCTGAAAAATTTTCACCATAAATTTCATCAAAGTCTTTGTTTGGAAACTGTTTCTCTCCTTCTTCGTATTTTTTTTTTAAATGAAACATTTTGTCCTACTATTTCTCAGTCGATTAATCACGAAAGTTCATTCAGGAAGGTCAAGAAAATAACCACCCATGTCTCCATTGCTCCCAACTCGTTTTCCAGCCGCATTTGTAAATTTACAGGTAGACTGACATAGCTCCACGTTGCAAAAATCACAGATGCAGATATACATCTACATCTCCGTACTCCGTCAAACACTATGAAGCGTACAACAGTGAGTTAGTTCCAGTTCCTACCGGGAGTTGACTTGGAGAGAAAGATTAGTTAATGCCTCTGTGCCCGCTGTAAGTGGTTTATTTTTGACTTCGGCCTCTCTATGGTAACGATAAGCATGTATTTCTAGATTATTAGTACAAAAATGAGCACAGTTTCTTTTTAACGTATATTTCTACATCTTTCACTTAGTACTGGTTTTTGAAAGTTTGTAAGTAGGCTTTTACACAATAATTTTTATTTGTCTAAATGTTCCCCAATTTAGGTTTTTCAGAAATAAAATAATTAATGGAACCATTCGTACTGGCCTTCACTAAATACGTTTCTTTCCCTACAGTTCTATTAGTTATGGATTTCAAACCCATGAGCAATATTTTAAGATGAGAAATAAAAGACCGTTTTAATGTTTCTTTTGTAAACTGACTGCATTTTTCCAGTGAACCAAAGTTTACCTCATATTTTACCAATCACTGAGCTTATGTGATCATTCCGTTTCATACATATACCAATTGTTACTCGCAGTTATTCGTATGCCAATTTTGACTCATTGATATTCTAGATATAGAGTACACTGCGCAAAAGAAGTGAACATTTACAATTTTGAAGCGGCCTCATTTTTCCCTCTTGTAACACAGAAGTGGGAAATTTGGCTCGAAGATGCCTGCAACCTACCTCTGTAATGGTAAAAAGGCATGACGCCCTACGCTCTCACCCTTCTGCTCGGTGACAGTTCAGGCGCAAAGGAAAACGACAAGAGCTCAGACGTTCATGTGATGTGTCAGAGTCCTGCCCAACGCCACCGTGGACGTCTCACACAATGAGAACGTCGCCAAACCCTCTCTCACCCACATCTAAGTCCTTCTTTTGACGCCTCTGTGACTGAAGTCACAACCGTGACAACCAATGCTGCAATCACGCAGTTTTCGTAGGTGGAAAAGGTTTTAGTCATGCTGCGGCACAAATTCGACACGAAAGAGCCTAAAAGTGGGCATAAAGTGTGTAAATGAAACCATCCCTTCAACTGGTACATTCATTTACACACACTTTGCTGTCGAAAAAGGCAGTTTACATTGCGATGTACAACAGAACGTTCTTGATATCTTTTGACTCTGCAGACACCCCCTGGATGATTCAACCCTACTCTGATGACACCGTGGACCTGCAATACCTTTGAACGTGACCTGACCGCATTTGGAATGTAGCGTGACCACAGTTTTTTGATCTGGTATAAAACGTAGAACATACAGTATACGGACCATTACAAAAAGAATCCTAACCATTAAATAATGTGTGTGTTTTTTCAGCCCTCCTACTTCGCACCCTTCTGTGGCGTGATCGTAAGGGTCTGTGACATGGCTTCTGGGCAGGCAACCCGTTCGACTGGCGTCACACTCCAGCTTTAGTGCTTGCTTATATGGATTTCTGGAATCAGATTTGCCTGCCCGCAGGTCCTAGGAATAGGTCGAGGGTCAATTCTGTACAGGTATATTTTTTAGAAGTTCTCAAAGAAAGGTGTGTGGGTGGTGTTGAGAATGTTGCCAAACTGGGGTATTACATAGGTCCTTTGCCATTTTCTTCATGAACATATCTGTGTCGGGCACGAAACAGGAAGCCTGAACAATCATAAAACTATCAGCTGCTTCCAATCACATTCAGATTTAGTCAAATGGTTTTGAACGAGCCCTAGTGGCTCCACACCGTAAACCAGAACAAAAATTGAGGTCTCGTTGCACTATGAAGGGGTCAGACCACGATCACTGTGGTTGTAGCACCACAATATCGTTACAGAAGGATTTAATCGTCTAGGGGATGTCAGCAGTGCAAAGGTTGTCAAGGCGTCCATTCTGTTGAACATCGCACTGCATATTGTCGTTTCCAACTGCGAGATATGTGTAAATGAAGGCCCCAAGAGATGGGGTGGTATCATTGATGACTTTTTGTCACACCCTGATGCTCTTTTTGTAGATGGTAAGCAGCGGTGAGCCTGAAATATTTTCCGTGGATGCATGATTCCACTGTTGTGTGGCGACGTCCTGACCTACATCCCAGAAATGTCAAGAGAGGTGGTCTGTGGTGCTTAAGTTTGGGGAGTGGGCGTTGGTGACACCCTGCTCTTCATGTGACACGCCAGCGTTGGTATTTGGTACAACTGTGTTGAAATTTAATGCCAGTGTGGCATTATTAGTCAACATTACACTTCACAAGAACTTCTCCAGAAGATACAGGACACACAGCGCCATGTTCCCAAAACTTGGGGGTCACTTAGTTAATGTTAAGCTCCAAAAAAGGTCATACAGTATGTTAGCATCTACCATAGGGCAGCCAATTAATAAGGAATGGACATCCATCTGCCATATACTGGGTGACTGAGCTCCCATACCGCTGAGTTTTTTGCAACACGTAACGCCTTCAAATATCATGTGATGCTTGTAAATTTGCATTGGATCTAGGACTATACCAGTGTTTGAAGACAGTGTAAGAGAACATTGACGTATGTTGCTACATAGAGCATTCCTGCTCCAATTAAGCATTGTAAAGTGTTTCTCTCTCTTGCTATACACAAACTATTAGTCCAACAGAAGAAAAGGAACAGAACCTTTTTGTAGGAAATTTAACTTAGTTAAATATTGTACTAGGTTGTGTTTTCGCTAGAGGCAGTAGTTTTCGAATTATTCAAGCAAAACAGACAAAAGTGATCTTTGAACGCATTTTTCTTGATTACCTCGAAAACCCTGTCCTCCAACGAAAACGTATCGGAGTACAAAAGTAACTACACTAAATTTCCTACATAATACGACTGTTTATTTTTCTATCGGACTAAAAGTTTGCCGTTAGTGAGCGAGAGAGTTTGAAATTTTTGCACATGATGTTTGAAGGCGTTGTGTGTTGCATAAAATTCAGCAGTAGGGGCAGCTGTATCACACTGCACATAAGCAGTCACTTGGATCCACTCAGCTGTTATCCAGTACCACACCCCAGGTTAGTACCACTTGAAAGTATAACGACGAGTGTTTCTGGACTCATCTACAAGGCTGCCCAGAAGAGAGAAATGAACGTTATAAAAGTGAAGCTTGTAAATTTGCATTGGATCTAGGACTATACCAGTGTTTGAAGACATTGGAAGAGAACATTGACGTATGTTGCCACATAGAGCATTCCTGCTCCAATTAAGAATTATAAAGTGTTTTTCAATACATTATCGTAAATTGCTGTTAATCTGCCTTGTCCGTTGTCCTACCGTAGGCGTTGTGGAACACTATTTGGCTCTGTGACGACTCTTTGTAGTTGCTACATATGGATAAGCCACCTCACAGCAGCAACTAATCGGTATTGGGTTCTCTTCGTATTGCATTTACACGTTTGATACCGATTGCACTTAGTTTATACAACATTTTTGTTCAAAGCAGCGTATCAGTCTCTGCAGTACTTTCGTTTCGATACTTGTTCACCTCTTTTCAGATAGTACATCATTATAAATAATTACACTATCTGCGGTTAATATCGATATTGTCTATCAGATCATTAATATACAACATGAACAGCAAGAATCCTAATGCATATCCATGATTCACGCATGAAGTTGTTTCTATCAATGTCTCTCTATCCAAGATAATTAGCGGCCTCCTCCCAAGTGAAAGATCCTCAATCCAGTCTCAAATTTTGTTTTATACCCCCGTATGATCGTGGGTTTGCTAATGTAAGTTGGTGTGGCACCGATTCATATACTCTACGACAGCAGTCAAGACATATCTCCTTCACCTGATTGCCTTTATCCACGGTTTCAACTATGACTTACGAGAAAAACGTGAATTGGCTAACACCGAAAGCAGACAATTGACACATGCATAATATCACTCCTATTTGATCACATGTAGCGAGCCCATTGGCACTTACTTCAAGAGAGGCTAAAAAGTCATAAAATAAAAGAAGTACGTTAGTCAGCAATGCAAACTATGAAGAATCAGAACAATTTCATTTGCAATAAATTGTTGTTGTACAATATGAGAGACATGTTAAGGTATTACTGAGATTACAGTTGAGAACATTGTGTGTCTTCACAAGAAACGTAACAGTTTGTGCTATGTCCCGAAAAACATCAAATTTCCTGCTACAAGCAACTGTCATTGAACTACAACCTCCCCACGCCGTAAAACAAACTTAGTGAAGAGTGGAACCGGACAACATTGTCTGACATAGGTTATCTGTCTTTCGATGACATTTAAAACAAAGAGAGTGAGTGAATAAAAATACAATATTTTGCATAACTTTTGTTTGAGGAACTAAAAACAAGTATATCAAATCTCACTTTCGCGCACTGCTGTTTTCATTAGCTTACGTGCGAAACATACCTCAACATAATTGAATCCAACGTTAAGACTTTCGTGTTACTGCTACATGCCACTTAACGCTACTGCTACAACGGTTAATTTATGCTTTGTACATCTCCCCGTTTATTTAACGGGGAAAGTACAATGTAGACAAATGCAGGCTGCAGAAACCTTTAGTGGAATTTAACGCTGTGGAGACAAAGCAAATGTTTGGATTCGAAATACAACTCCGTTTACAGTGCGGCTGGGAAATCTGTTGTTTCTCTCGGACGGTGATAAAACCGATTTAGCCGAAACGACCTACGAAGTAGTGAAGAATTTATTGTCAGCCAGGATTGGTAATGTAAACATTAGTGGTTCTCCCCGATTGTCCCAGCATGAGATGACGGCTCCACAATAGTACGACGTATGGCAGCCTTCCAGAACCTATTTGCACACACCAGTAGCTTATATATTTAACCGTAGAGTTTGCGCGGAAATTAATGCTTCAAAAACGTAAATTTGGGAGCTATAAAATGACCTTGATCATTCACATTATTTGGTGATACTGATTTTGTTTAAAAAACTATCCTCTACTGTTAATGCAGAGCAGTGTGACCATTAGTCACTGAATACTACCTGGTGATGTTTCGGGCACACCCCCCCCCCCCCCCGGTAGCCGGTCGGAGTGGCCGTGCGGTTCTAGGCGCTCCAGTCTGGAACCGAGCGACCGCTACGGTAGCAGGTTCGATTCCTGCCACAGGCATGGATGTGTGTGATGTCCTTAGGTTAGTTAGCTTTAATTAGTTCTAAGTTCTAGGCTACTGATGACCTCAGAAGTTAAGTCGCATAGTGCTCAGAACCATTTGAACCATTTTTATGAACCACCCGGTAAGAAAAGTATGTAAGGAGGGCCACAAATGCTGGTATTTTAACAAACCGCCTATTGTTACGGCCCACTGGCTATAAAGGTGCATTTCGGAAATGCGAAGCAGTTACAATGCTTTTGTCATGAGCAACTAACGAAAGTGGATGAAGGACTACGAATCCATGACTAGGCTGTTGGGTACTGAAAGTCCACTTCTTACCATAGAACGTAGAGGTCTGAGGCAGGCACAACTGATTCATTGCTTGATGTCATCCTCGATGGCGATATCATTTTTACAATTTCAATTGACAGGGCGAGAATAGTATTAGAGTGCTCAGCTGATGATTTTAGAATCTAATCAATAATGTTTGGTAATAACAAGCGTATGAATAATAATAGTAATAACGTAAAATGATTGAATAAATTTAAAGAAAATAAACCACTCCACCCATGAAAGTGACATTAATGAACTATGTATTTCGTAAATAAATGTTGTCTTAATATACAGTTTCGACTTAAGAGAAAGTACATTAAATGACTGTAAACACGTGGACGCCTTGAAATTATGAAGCGTGTTTCAGTTGCCCCTACAGAAGGCGTTTTATGCGACCTTCAATATTAAATCTGGCCTTCAAATATCATGCGTGAGATATTCATATTCTCTCTTTCGCTACTCCCAAATGATTAGTCCCACAGAAAGAAATTGACAGGGCTATTTTGTCAGTAATTTAATGCATTTTCGCTGGAGGCCACGGTTTTCGAGTTATTCAAGAGAAATGTGTTAATGTGGCCTCCAGACACACCTCCACCCCCACACACTTCCCTCACCTGTCAGGATTTCTAGTATGTTGTACGTGGCACTCGATCCTACCAATTCTCAACTGCACGAACTTCCCAATATTCGATCGTTTTTGGTCTGTATTCATTGGGGTGTTATGGGACCAGCATAGTCAGATATTTCGTTAACATTATTTCTTTAAATGTGAATGTGAGGGTAATTAAAGAAAAAGACTCCTGTAAATGTTACGCGAATACTAATTACGTCGATAATTCGACCTAAATTTAAACCATATAACCACAGTAGTTTTGCTGTCAGGAAGCCTGACGAATGTTGTTGTTGTGGTCTTCAGTCCAGAGACTGGTTTGATGCAGCTCTCCATGCTACTCTACCCTGTGCAAGCTGCTTCATCTCCCAGTACCTACTGCAACCTACATCCTTCTGAATCTGCTTAGTGATTTTTCTCTTCGTCTCCCTCTGCGATTTTTACCCTCCACGCTGGCCTCTAATACTAAATTCGTGATCCCTTAATGCCTCAGAACATGTCCTGCCAAACGATCCCTTCTTCTAGTCAAGTTGTGCCACAAATTTCTCTTCTCTCCATTTCTGTTCAGTACCTCCTCATTAGTCATGTGGTCTACCCATCTAATTTTCAGCATTCTTCTGTAGCACCACATTTCGAAAGCTTCTATTCTCTTCTTGTCGAAACTATTTATCGTTTGTGTTTCAGTTCCATACACGGCTACACCCCACAAAATTACTTTCAGAAACCACTTCCCGACATTTAAATCTATACTCGATGTTAACAAATTTCTCTTCTTCAGAAACGCTTTCCTTGCCATTGCCGGTCTACATTTTACATCCTCTCTACTTTGACCATCATGAGTTATTTTGCTCCCCAAATAGCAAAACTCATTTACTACTTTTAAGTGTCTCATTTACAAATCTAATTACCTCAGCATCAACCGATTTAATTTGACTACATTCCATTATCCTCGTTTTGTTTTTGTTGATGCTCATCTTATATCCTCCTTTCAAGACACTGTCCATTCCGTTCAACTGCTCCTCCTGGTGAAAGAGTGATGCAGTTGAGGATCAGTCAGTGGCCGACCATCTTCTGAGAAACAGGAATTGATTGCCTCGTCTCGAGCTGGGATAAATGTCTTCACTCTGTTATGATCACTTTTGAATGGAACCATTTTAAGGTCCCATTGCGGCAGGTGTTCGTTTTTCATTTGATACTCCCTTATATCTTCCCTCATATCTATGAAATGAAGAATATTTATTTTGTAAGGAATGGTATTGTAGAGAAATCGAAACAGTTCTAAATTTATGTGGTCTTAACTATTTTTCCTGGCTGCATCGTCATACTGAAAGCTGTGAAAACAAGAGTCCGAGTCGCCGAAGGCAAGGACGAATCGCCAGAATATAACTGAGCATGGCGTTGCCCATTCTGTATTAATAAGAACTTTTGGCTATATTCGCTTCACTGAAACACCTCTCTACTTCTGAATTGGACCGAGGCAGCACTAGAAGCATCTTAGACTAATATTTTCATATTTCTGACCAAACGTTAACCATGTCTATCAGATTCTCCCACTCCATAAAATTTATTTTCTAGCATGAGAGGTTTTCTTGTTTTACATTTCATTCCACCTCAGAAGGAGATGGTGGACGATTGGCTGTAAGAGAACATGGGCCTTTTCAGCCAGTAGTTGTTTGTGTTGCTGTGATATCATTTATTTAGGATAATTAGGTGCTTATTTAATTTTGTAGGATTTTTAACTGAATAGAGAGGCTACAGTTGAGAGAAAGGTGTTCATTTTGTTTCGTTCATTTCATACCCTGGCATTTGTCTTATGAGTGAGGGAAAAACGTCTCGGTCGTACATAAATATTGTATGATGGTTAATGACAAAAACTGGTAGATGACTAATGGGACAAATAGACAGCTAATGATTAAACATTATGGAAGCATTACAAACAATATTGACCATATGGAGTAAACGATACACTGAAATCTCGATCACCCTTTGATAGCCATTTGTAGAAAGTTTGTAAACTTATGTTAAAATATGTATCGAATGTCACAAGAGTTAGGTGTGGGGAGAATGATAGTGTAGAATTTTACTGACGCGGCACGGTATCATTACCCACCTGGGACAGCGTCTCCACCTGATAACGGCCAATCAAAGCTCCACCATATACGGCAGCAAGAAATTTCCTTCGTTGTGATTAACTAAAGCCCTCAAACCAGAAGTTCTCTCGTATCGGCAGCGGAAGTTGCGTGGCGACGGTGGCGTCGGTAATGGCTCTAGCATATTGTTACGAAATACTGTTTTATGAAATGGCTGTTGACTGGCGGCGGTCACAGAAAGCGTTCGTGCATGTGGGGCCATTCTCGAAAAGTATGCAAAATATATTAATTATTGCACTATTAAGCAGCTGGTTGGTGGTGGCATGGCCATCACTGTACAGATTTAAGTGTGTAATAAGTTATCAGAAACATTAAACCACGGGCTGGATCTGAGCGCGGTCGTGTAAATGCACAGAAACTAGTAATATACAGAGTTAGATATTAACATGATTTTCTACATAACTCTTATATTGTGTAATGTTGAGAGTTTTCTGCTGAGTATCGCAGCACTTAATAAAAGACTTCCCTTGGAACAATAATTGCACGAGCTTTATTGAAAAGCAGTTCACGACTTTCCTACGATTCTCAGCCTTACAGTGCCAATACTAAACGAGACCACGACCAAGCCTATCCACTGAGCAAGAGGAACGACTTTACAAGGCACGAGGTGAGTGCTCAGTGAAAATGCCGCCAGATAGGCTTACGTAGTTCATTCTCAACGGCATCCCTCACGTTCAAAGCTGATCTGTTGCCACCAGATACCGTGGAACATTGTTGTAACGAGAGGAAGGTGTATGTTCTGCTTTGCTGGATGTTGTCTTTCCCCATAGCAATGAAAATTTCCGTGATCGAATTGTACATGATCCCGTCGAACTGCTTTGTAACTCAGAGAAGACTGCTATACATATGAATTGAGGTTTCAAAAGAATGCAACGAGTTAACAGAACTTTGCGTTCTCGCAAAAGCTGTTTCAAAAAGTCAACAAATCCAGCGTTGGTCACCACAACGCATTGATTAACTTTCGCTTGAAGAAGTGTTAAACATCAAGGATACACGCCACCCACGCTACACAGTTCACGTTCGATATTAATAAGCAAATTCAAGTTGCTTGTGATCGTAGCGTATGTTTCTGCAATGTGCAATTGCCTGATTAGTCGACTCAGACTGCACAAATGACTCCGCAGCTCGTGGTCTAGCGGACAGCGTTGCTGCCTCTGGAATACGGGGTCCCAGGTTCGATTCCCGGCGGGGTCGGTGATTTTCTCCGCCTGGGGAGTGGGTGTTTGTGTTCTCCTCATCATCATTAGGTAAGTGACGAGACTCGAAATGGAAAGATTTGGAACTTCTACTGGATCTGATGACTACGAAGTCGGGCGCCCCACAAACGAATATCATCACCACCATCAACTGCACAAATGACAGCAGCCAATACTGAATAACTGAATCGCAGATATCAAACGCCACAATGGAATTTTATTTGTGCACTGTAGCTGCTAACTGACATATTGTCGCAAAGCTCAACCCTCGCATGGATAAAACTCAAAAAGTTTAGTACGGTTGCGGCGAACTTCATATTTCATTTATGAGAGCGTAGCAGTGAGCTGTTAGACAAAATGGCGACAGGCATCTAGGATAGGTTTTGTCAGAAGCTCATCTTCAGTGATGAAGTAACACTTTTCCCGTGATAGGCAGAATAAACAGTCGCAGATTGGGAATCTGATAGGCTGATAATCTTCACTCTATCGCCCAGCAGATTCGAGATTCACCAACAGTTAATATGATCTGTGCAGTCTCCTATCCCTTTTTTCTGCAGCCAGCCCGTGTGGCCGTGCGGTTCTAGGCACTTCAGCCTGGAACCGCGTGACCGCTACGGTCGCAGGTTCGAATCATCCCTCGGGCATGGATGTGTGTGATGTCCTTAGGTTAGTTAGGTTTAAGTAGTTCTAAGTTCTAGGGGAATGATGACCACAGATGTTAAGTCCCATAGTGCTCAGAGCCATTTGAACCATTTTTTTTTCTGCGACAAGACGTTAGAGAACAAGTGTATTTGGACATGCTGGAAAATTGGTTCAAACCACAACTGTAGCAGCAATGTGAACTTCATCAACAAATATGATGGTGGTCCTCCCCACTTCCACGATGATGTTGATGGTTCCTTAGGCAGGAAATTGAAAAACTGGTGAGATTGATGATCAGCAATTTATGTCATGGAGTCCACGTTCTCCCGATTTAACCGCATGTGAATCATTTTTGTGTGGGGTTATGCGAAATATATATAGTTTACGCTTCCTCTTCCAAACCGACCAGAACTGCGAGTTCGCATCAACAGTGCTTTTCAACAGATTCATAGGAACGTACTGCGCCGAACATGGGAAGAACGTGATATCTGCAGAATCGGTAGGGTGGAGAGGGTTGGGGGGAAGGCGGACACACACGGAGAACTTTTAATATGTACAAACACCTTTCCGATTTCAATTTGTGTGCAAGGCATATGACAGTATGTCAAATAATATAGCTATAGGTAATCTGTAAAATCAGCCATTTACTATAATTTTGCGTTTTTTTTAATAGGTAGTTACCTGGTAGAAACATTTTCATTTTTAATGTTCTATGTTGCGGTGAAATAAATATATGAGTAAATAGCTTCGTGCTATTCGAGTAGCACCTAATGAATAGTATTTAATTAAATATAGAAAAAAAGGACTTCACAGCTACTAATTCTTCTTAACAAAATTATTATAGGTTGTGTGAGGTACAGACGAGGAGGTTAATTCTGACTGCATATATAAACTTCGTGATTGGCAAAGTAATTTGAAGATAACGCAAAGAATATAGAAAAGGATTTTCAATGATTCATGTATTTTTCGTTTATACAAGTCATCTCCGAGTAACTTGAGCATTCCAGGGGTTAGAATATCACAGAGTTCAGGGCAATAGCGGAAACCTGTATCGTCACTACATGTCTAATAATCATTCTATTCTAGGTTAAGATGAGAGCATACAGTAAATTGTATGCACACTTGATCGTTTTGGTGCGAATCTGGCAGTCAGCTGTATCTGTCAATATCAGGACGTGAAATATGCTTGGAGAATATTATTTCGAGCGCGATTGGGAGGAGAAGGCTAAAGCAAAGCACAAGGTGGTTATAATGAAACTTCCGCTACATGAGCCGTTGTAGACGAAACTATTTAACGCTTGGGTATCCATCTTTATAGTAACGATTTTCAGACTGGCCGCTGTCGTATTTGCGTTGCTATACTGTGTGTCATGACTTTACTATTCGACGCCGGTACTGGTACAGTGACGTATGCTTCAGACACAAGCATCAGTGCATTACGGTTACAGGCAGTTAACATTTGCCTCGACATGTTGAGCAGGGTTTCACTCGTAAGACTGTCTTATTAAAATGACAACAAAAATGTTGCTGCACTTTGCGAGTATCGACTCCTTAAAAAAGTATGGAAGGTCTCTTTCTGCACCGTGGTTGAAGAATATAATTCGGAGATTCGAATTAACTAGCGAGTTGGGAACTGCTTCTGGGAGAGGACAACGATCAATTGTCCCACAACTGTTGAAGAAAATGCTGTGGTCGTGGCTGAAAATTATGGATGCAATATGCGATATTCAAGCTGTGCGCGAGCTGTGTCATGACAGCTGAACATTCCATGGTCAACTGTTCGGAAAGCGCTGCGAACAACTGCGAAATAGTATCTCAGGTTTGGTCCTAAGCTGTTGTGTATGCAGATGATCATCACATTGAGCAAAGTTTGTATCCTGGGACATAAATATGGTACGTAATTCTAAATCATTACCTTCCTATGTGAAGATTAAAATGAATATTTTTCAATGGTTTATTCAGTATTTGTCGCAGGTCCTCACAGATGTTCCCACAAAGTTTAATTTTCCTGCTATCACTCGTTTTAAAGAAGGCGCTCTCAGATAGCGAAATTTCTAGATGGAACCTCCTATGTGGCTGGGTAGAAAGGTATCCACGTCCGGTCTTCACACTCTAATTATTTGGGAAAATGACTAAGTGAATGCAAAGCTGAGCACAAATAAATTTCATTGTTAGCCGAACTTCTCTTATATACGCAGACTGCAAAAGGATTAATTGTCTGTATGTTACTTGAAAAAATTTTCCAATACTGGCTACGTCGAGCTTCTTTGAAGCATCAGGTAGAAAGCAGAGCATTACATGGAACCGAGGAAATACATACATAAACCAAACGTATAAATATGTCCTAACTTTTACCACAGAAAAACGTACCCTAGAATAATTGCTAGCGGCCAGTTCTTGTCGACATAAATCTACAAAGGAAGAGAATGGGCAAATATACTCCGTAATAACTGCGATCATTGTCACTGGAATTCATACCGGAAAAGCCTAAATGAAAGCCCTTTTCCTTTTTTTTATTACTCTGAGATGTATGTTGTAGACTTTAAAATTATTTGAAGTTAGTACGTGAAAAAAGGAAATTAAAGTGCATAGTTCCCAAACAGGACTACGAACTTAGCGGATATTTCTAAGAGACCAGCCTCTAAAGTATCGACAACATCTTGCCATTAAAAAGACTAAACCTTTGTAATATAAAATATTTTATAAAATTACTTCACAGACTGTGAAGAAACTTTAAATTTAATTCAAAACATTGTAATCAGCGAATTACGACCAAAAAATGTATTCCCTATTTTGCCCTACATCCGGCGATAAACATTTCTTCCAGCTTCAGAAACTGGATTCTTTCACTCCAGCTCCGTAATCTATTGCCGTAAGACGAAATCACTTGTGGTACGGTTGGGGCGTATGTTTTTCCTACAAGGGCGTGAAAGGAACCTCATTTTGCTGAAATTATCGAACGCTTATAGTATTAAATATTGTGCTGTGCATTAGCATTTTATTGTGGTGATTCGGCAAGCAGATACCACACAGGAACATTATATGTTGACATTATTAAATGATGTACCACAATCATTGCCTCTCTTCATGTTCCATTCGCTGATGATGCACGAATAGAAAGATGGTCGGAACCCCACAACACCTAAAATCTGTTAATCATTGCCGAAGACATCAATAATAGAAAATACTATATTACTTGTGTCATGTTGGATGGTTGCCTCAAGATGTTGTGAAGGTACAGCTTTTACACACTACACAGGAGCATTCTTGTAGCGTGTCTAATTGGATTTCGTTTAACACATCTTTGACGATCTTATTCTGATTAAACCAATCCATTGTAGGTCTTTCTTGAATATTCTGTAGTCCATCCGCTAATGCAACGTGGTAAGCGACCGAGATTACGAATATGATGAATTTCAACTTCTACGTAATTTGGATGCTCCATATGATTGCATCTTTCAGTAACCGAAACACACTACTATTACTGTAACAGCAATGGCTTAGACATTTGTGAGCTTTGGAAATTACACAAATAAATATATATTAAGGATACAATGTTTTCATCAAAATCAGTTTTTACGGGTACTACATCATGCACATCATAGTGTAATTGAGGCACTGATAACCACAAGGACGCAATGAGCCGACACTAAATTTTGAGAAAAATAAATGTTACTGAGAATCGGATTACAGACAAGCCACCAGTCTCATTTGTTTAACTTGTTTATTAACCAAGTCTCAACCATCTATACGTTGAGAAAATAATGTACCCATTTTATATTATGAAATATTATATTTAGGATTAAATTTATTATTAATTACTACATTTATTATTAATGTTAATTCACAATACTTCCATACATAGGATAGTGACAATAGCGTTTTTGACAGTTGTTAAGTTTGGAATTAATGAGAAACTAGAATCAGAACATAAAGATCTGATAATACACAGACCACACGTGCAGTTAAAAACCTATTCCAACACTTGATGGTCCTCATTATGATTATTTTCCTTAAGCGTATTCTGTGGCTTTCGGTTCAGATAAAACTGTCAATATACTTTCCATTACAAACTACTATTGCTACGTGCATGATGAATACTCTGAACTATGTTGACAACTCTCGATAGTAATAGAAAAATGATATTGTGCTTTGTGTTTTGGGCTTTTATGGAAATTAATTTCAGACAAATCGGTCAGAGAGATTTTCATGAATTTTCATTTCATAAAATGTGAGCCAACAACATAGATAAAACTAATTCACCATACAATGCGTGGATGTCAAGAGCATACATACATGTTACAAGCTCAAAATCGATGACAGTATGCTTTAGGCCTTTTCTGTTCTCAGCGTATCATTTGTTTTCTTACCAAAAATATTACGGCGGTAATATGTCGAATCAGATCAGAAAATACCTGCAAGAATAGTAGTAGCAGTAGTAGTAGTAGTATCTCAGAACGCCGACTTTTTATTGTTATATAAGCTTCCTTAAGAAGCAGCTTAAAAATGTATGTACCTTATAATGAAAAACTAGCTTGTAGTTAATTTCCATAGTAACATGTCAACTACAATTCATAAATTTAGCTATTTTGTACAGAAATAACTTTCTGTGTGGCTGCAGTTATCGTTCTCATTTTTTTGTTTTTATGACTATATCAGGAGTGTACACTTTAAATATAGCTGACATTACGTTGGCCATAATGATAAATTTAGAAACGTTTCCGTCAAACAAAAGGAAGGAGTGTTTATATACACCAGAGATACCTGATAATACTTAGTGTTGTGTAAAATACCAGTTTCATATTACTTGCATTGAAACTGAGAACTCTGCGGTTTTGCTGAAAGACAGGGATATGTATTTCAGTGATAACTTTAATTTCAAAGGATAAAATATTTTTGCTCAGCAGTTCTCATATACATAGTGGTGTTTTGTTCTGCTTTAAGTTTTGTGGATAGTTCTACTTCGATTGTGGAGAACTTTTATACAAACAGAATAAAATGAGGCAGTGAGATAAATGTAAACAATTCTTATAGATTACTTCACGAGACAGTTATCTACCTATTGTAAATAGGCTGCATTTCCATTTACTTAGAACAGTAACAACGAGTTTTGTGCTATAGCCAAGATTCAGCATACAGCTTTCGACAGAAAGCAAGACTAGCACAAAAGTCGTGGAACAAAATGAATCTCTAATACGCCTCACTCCTTCTGAAAAGAAATTACACGAAAAGAGGAAAATACATGAAGCTTTATATCATCTTTGAGTTTATCTATATTATCTTTGAGTGACCTTATGTTAGAAGACGACTTCAGGATACTCAGTGAAAAAAGTAACGAAATTTTATAATCACAGTAACCTAAAAAGTAGGAAGGGAAATAACAACAACAAGGTAATATCTGGTATTAGTTATTTATGAAAGGCATGAAGCTATGTTATGAAAACTGTGTATCAACAATGACATTATGTTAATTGCATCCTTTTTATATTTATCTTACTTTATAAACAATGAGAAAAGTTGACTGAATCACGACTGTTATCCGACGACCAAATTTGTTGTCAAATTTAACAAGGTTGTGACCTGACTAGTTTGATGAAGAAATTCAGATTAGTAACTACACACTAGCAAAACCCAAACGTATCCAGTATTATTCTGCAGTTCACTATGAAACATCCTTCAGGTAAAAATACTACAAAACAGATTTAGAATTGATCTCGAGTTGCTTACAGCTTACAGCAAAAAAAAAAAAAAAAGACTGTGAACTATTGTGAATTATGCCTCTCATAAGCGAAGCACGTTCTGTAGCGATTGGAACAGACCACAGGACCTGAAATCCGTTCTAGGTAAACTGAAACAAATGAATAGTCTTAAATGTTACTGTACATATATAATAATTAGATGGCAACCTACCTTCTTCATGAACGACATGACGTTGGTTGGCAACATGTTTGGTGTCTGTGTGGTACTGCAGCAGATAGTTTATGTCAGATGATGGCAATATTTTCTTTGGTCCTCGATGTAAGGTAGTGTTTGGCGATCTGTATATCACCGGCGCGAGATGCACGTGGCTGATACGCGTCACGGAAGCGCGACGCGGCCGTTACTCTAGCGGTGACCACTGCGCTCCTTCGTCGGCAGTGCTGGCAGCAGTGCGTGATGCGGTCACATGGTCAGCGGCAGGCTTATGCGATGGCAGCATGACAGCTGCTGCTGCGCCCCATAAGCGGTCATTCCGCAGGGCAGCCAACCTGCAAGTGAAACAAAAAACACACATAATGTTATTTGCAGGAAGAATGGGAGAGCCAGACTCATATCCAAATAAGAAATATAGATACTAAGCATTATATTTCATCACCATTTTATTAGCAGTAAACATCAGTGTCACATTTTAGTTCAACTATATGTTGTAATGACCTGACACTGTCACTGTAGGGCCAGTGATCTGTTATTTCAATAAATGTTGATGTATTGTAAAATCTTTACTATCCAAGAGCGGAATAGAAAATAGACAATTATTTTCGACAATTTCTCTTCATCTTCAGATCTTAAAGATACCGAAATGGAGGGTACACCACAGGAAATGTATTGAACTTTAATGATATTTAGAAAAGGTTGTAACAATATTATCGTACAACACACACCGAAATATAAAAAAGCCAGATCTAAGAATGTTACAGAATGCATAGCACGTAGTGAGTGGATCTTTACAGTAACCTAAATATCGGTAACGTATGTCCTAGACGTGTGGTTACTGTAGCATTTTGGCATTGAACAATATTTACTTCATTTCGTTAGTCTTAACCTTAGCCTTACCATGTTCTTTTACATTTTGAAAACGTTACTTTTAACTGAATACTTTTCTTTACTCCACTGCGTATTGTTCATTTCATAATTTATTTTATGGAATAACGGAAAATTGTAGATGGTCTGTATATCCAAATAATCTTCACATATTCTCCAGTGCACACAAAGGTTAGCTATTAGTTACCTATTTGCATAGATTTTGTGTGATGCAGTAATTCTACAGGGCCAGAGTCTCACAGTATGCAAATTCTCACTATTGCAGGGACATAATGTGTTGGTCTTCCTTATTTTAGATTTCAACAGTTACCTGCATCACAGTTATTTTTTATAATTTTTACATCAGTGACGGAATTAGGATGCACATTGACATAACAACTTCATGAAATTCAGATATAGTGGTCATAATTATACTCTGAAGTAAACAAAATTGAAACTTCATTAAATATTTAATGTAGAGTAATGAAATTTGGGGAATATGTTTGTCTAGGTAGCATATTTAGGTGATTAACATTGTAAGTACACACCTTAATGTAAGTTCGATATAAGTCATGGCAAATGTGGAATGCTTGTACGTTAATAAGTGATGTAGCTGACGGAATGTTGAATACAAGCATGCAAACGTGCATTAATTGTGTTGGACAGATGCCAGATGTCAATTTGTGAGATGGAGTTCCAATGTCTGTTACAATTGCTCTGTCAATACAGGGACGGTTAACGCTGTTTGTGGATCACGCTGGAGTTGTCGCCCAACGAAGTCCCATTGTGCTCTATTGGAGACAGGTCTGGTAATCGGGTAGGCCAAGGGAACATGTCGACACTCTGTAGAGCATGTTGGATTAAAATGGCTGTATGTGGGCGAGCGGTATCCTGTAGCAAAGACCGCCTGGAATGCTATTCATGAGTTGCAGCACATGACGAGACAGTACTGCAGTCAGGGTGCGTCCGATATCCATGAGAGTGCTCTTGCTGTCATACGAAATCGCACCTAGACCATAGCTCCAGGTTTATGGTCCAATATGTGTAGCACGCAAACAGGTTGCAGGTCCTCAACTGCCTCCATCTAACCGAGAAACAGCTATCACTGGCATTGGAGCAGAGCAAATTTTCATCAGAATACACAACAGACCTCCATCTTGCCCTCCAGTAAGCTCTTGCTAGATACCACTGAAGTGGCAAATGGTGGTGGTTTTCAGTAAGTGCAATGCAGGCTATAGGGCACCTGTTTCGGAGCGATTTATAATCATTGACTGTGTCACTATGTTACCAATTTCTACTCAAATTGCTGCTGCAGATGCAGCACGATGCGACAGAGCCTTACGCCAAACACAATGGCCTTCCCTCTCGGCAGAGCCACATGGCCGTCCAGAGACCGCTCTTCTTACAACCGTACATTCTCATGAGCACCGCTGCCAGCAATACTGTACAGTGGCTACATTCTTGCCAAGTGTTTCTGCAGTATCTTAGAAGGATTATCCAGCTTCTATTAGTCCCCTTACACGAACTCCTTGAAACTCAGTGGGGTGTTGATAATGACGTCTTTGTTGCCTTAAAGGCATTCTTTACTAACGTCAACTCACTAATTTCAATCTCAAAGGCACTTAAGACTCACTACCGTTGCTGCTTGTATTTAAAGGAAACCTGATTCGCAACTTCATAGGGGTGCTAAGACCGCCATTCGTATGTGACTGGCGCGAAATACGAACAAACAACATCTTTCAGGTGTAGAAACACGCCTACCAATTTTCGTTTATGTCATCTAGCACCTTCTTGGTGTTTCCATATTTTCTGTAAGTGTATTTTTATGCACAGATACAAAATACTTCATATTCAGATCTGTATAAATTGTTATACTATTAGCTATTCTGTTTTATTAAAAATCCTTATAACAACACGACATGTGCAAGAGCTTCCATCTGTATATCTTCATATTTACACAAATTGTCTATTTAACTCCAATAACTGCCTTCCCACAATTGTAAATTTAACTGTTTTTTGATTTCATTTTACAACTTAACTATATATTACTTGTTATACTAAACGAAATTGTATTATACTATTCTGCCACCATATGGTGTTTTCTTCACCAATGAGCCTGGACACAATAATCTGTAAATACATTTAAAATATAATGCAATTTCAGTCTCCTAACTTTAAATGTCGCATCTTTCAGATCTGAACATGACCGGATATGGTCGAAACTACTTATCTTACTATAATCGATCATTGTTAAAAAGATTTTAGAGAAAAATCAACATTCACTACCACTATTTGTGGCCAACTTCAAATCAGTGACAGTCTGTACTTCGACCTAGCTTACCAATTATGTGGTACTTATGCCCCTCTAAAATCTCCATATTGTGATGAAGCAACATGATGAGCTACACCATGCACTTAAGCTTTCACATATTAGAATGTGGAGGAAAACAGTGGCTGAAATTAGTCATTTTGCTGTATGAATTCAATGGTTCGAAAATTAACTTTCATAGCTGACAAATTCCTTTTTTCTTGTTACAGTTAGTCATATATTACTTTTTACTTAGTATTTTGTTTAGACTGGTATCACTCTAGCTACGTGACTGTGTTGTACTGAGAATACCTGCTCAGTAATATAAATGTATACGATTCGGAAAGTGTGCCACGTTTGCACAGAAATGTCTCCATTTCTTTGCACTGCAGTACGGCAAAATGCTCTGTAGCTCCTTTGTTCTCGAGCTTTAATTGCATACTCTTCATATGTGTACAGATTTTGTTTTTGACAGTGTTATTGTTAATTCTGCAGTAGGCGGTGCAGTGTAGTTTCTGTACGTAAACAATCGGGGAGTTTTGAGCTGGTGGAAAAGTTGTGAGTGCGTACCTACAAAGTAACGATCGAGCCAGTCGCAATTTTGAACACTTCTTCTAACGGGTGAGAAACGTTTCATGTGTACACGGTTATGGGGTAACAGGGTTGTTACATACCCTTTATTACGTTTACTTATTTTTCTGCTCACTTGAAAGTTTCGCACCTCTGTCAGAGTTCACAAACTGTTGCCAAGAGATAAGGTGACATTAAGTTCTTTTCTACAGTGAACATCATATTTCAACAGGAATATTTCACCGTAGAGTCACAACAAACATTCAGACTGTAGGCATTATGGCTGTTTTCTGGTTACTGTTAGAGCAATACAAACATGATGGCAACAGGTCTCACAAAGCGTAGATGCTCTGTTACTGGCGACTGGAGACCGAGGATTCCTCGTATAAAACACAGAAATAAAGAAACCTTAGAAATTTCGGAAGAACGTCAGTAGATTACCGTGTTATCATTCACAGCTTATCATAATACAATATAGAACAGAAAGTTGGCACCATCTGAAAAAATAATATTCGAGTCATATTACAGAAGCTTGGGAATAAATTATGTCTAGCTCGCAAGGCACGTTTATTGAAAATCTGTCCTGTTATGTCTCAGACATATTCAAGGAAAGTGGCTGCGTGTGAAGCAGAAACTACCGAATGATGATAATGAACTGCAATTATTGTGAAGCCCTTTCTCTTGACTAAATCATCCAATTTTTCTGAAATTGCAAACATTTGTTTGTCTGCACATCACATCTACGGATTTCCGCCCCATTCCGATGATTCCTTCATGGTGCGTCCTTTTTTTCATCTTATAGTGTATGTGAAAACTATAAAATGATCATAAATAAGTGTACAACCATATACATTATGATTTCTCTGTATATATGATTTCATATTTGTAGCGAATTATTGGAAATACGATTCAATAAACCCAACTCAAACAGAAAAAGTGAAGTAACAGACATCCGGGTAGCCCCTGCAGTACGTAAGGAATAAACGTCGAAAATTTTTTACATCTGTTCTCTAGACTAGAAATATTTATTAGTGTTGTTATTTTAACATAACTGCATGTCTATCCACACATATCAGATTAATTAATAATTTTTCATTGCGCATTATCAGCTGATATACTCTAGAAGAAATCGAGTTTATTGTAAAAATTCAAATTACTAAGATGTATTGATCGTAACTGAGTCTTAAAATTAAAATGGAAGAGCAACGAGGGCGGGAAGAAGGGAAAACGAAAAGAATGGAACTGTGCACACTTGACAGTGCACGTCCACCTACGGTAATTCGTTACGAGCAGCTAACAAGTAAAAATGTCATTGACCTAAGCTATTTGAGACGGCGACAGGGGCAACGTGGGAACAGCAGAAGGAATTCCAGGAGCCACGCTGTCGGAAGTGGTCGACCGCGCTCTCACGTTATTGGCTGTTACGGCAGACGCCTATCGCGTGTGCCACCAGTTCCCTGGAGGCCCCGGCAAATGGGACAAGGGACCCAAGACGAAGGAAGCACCTCAGAGCCCTCAGGATATTTTGGAACGTAATAGACGTCTCCAGGGGAACGATTAGGTTACGTTATTCCCCGAGAAACAGATTCGAAGTCAATGAGGTTTCACAATATTTTTGACACAGAAGAAACAAGTGGGTAATGGAATTACATACCGTACTTTGATGGCATGAAATGCTATACAGAATTTAAAAAATTTTCTCGAAAGAGTCTAGAACTGACCTAATATAAGCCATGATAAGCTGGTTCATACGAGATGTTAAATGTAAAGTAAATTATACTTCATATTTCGGGTTCCGTTTCTAAATGGGTAGAAAACGTAACCATTATAGGATCATTTTGCTGTCTGTTTGTATGTCTCCCTGTTTGTTCAGTTGTAAAAGAACCATTTTCTCCAAAGCGGGTAAAAGTATAAGTTGAAATTTATGTCAAATACTGAGGTATAAATTACTTAGGTGGTGTAAAAACTTTAAGATTCGAAGTCAGTGTAGCCAAGGGATACGGCCATTTATGTCAAATGTTTTCAAACTCGCAGACTCACTCACAAAAATCGTCGGGTACTTACCGCTAGCCTAGAATACTGAAATTATGCAAGAAGCAAGGGTTCGCAGTAGGAAAAAATTCGAATAATATGAATTTGTAATTACATCACACGAAAGAAGTAGTATTTGTCACTTGTTATTCGACTTTCTATTCGCCCCTTTAGTAAGACTCCTTTCTCTCAGAAACTGGTAGATATATCAAGTTACAACTACTAGGGTGTATGGTCGCTTGGGTGTGCAATAAATGTAAGCTTATAAGTCAAAATTTATGGCCATTGATGTCATATATTTTGAAACTCACAAACTTACTCATCAAAATCTATAGGGTACTTCGTGTTGGCCTAGAATCATAAAATCAGTTAAGAAGAAAGATTTGTACAGGTAATTATATCGCATGACAAAATATTTCTTTTATCATTTGTTGCGCAGTTCAATATTATATTTAAAACGATCTCCAAAATTTTGGAATCTCCGGGACAGATATCTTGCCAATGTTGATAATAGGTAGAAATCGTCGAGCTTCTCGATTCCTCGGATGGATGAGCTGTCTGCACACATAATTAACTTTGTACGGAAACGTCAGTGCGTGAGTTCTACGCGCACCTGTCCACTTTTTTTATTAACAGATCAAATCATAAATACTTCATTATCAGAATACTAGTGGTGTGCCGCGCTTAATAAAAGAATGGTTGAAACTTAACTTCCATAGTGAAACATTTCGAAATACCGATGCTCTGAAACGCTTTGTAACACAGACGGTGAGAGATAATTACGACATGCACACCAAATATTTACATAACATGTGAAACGAAGTATTAACAAGTAGTTAACAATTCAACAGTCCAGATGTCATGTTCACTTTCTCTTTCAATGTTGTTTTTCAGACTTTAGTTAGTGAGCTCTAAATTAGTCGAGCCCTTTAATCAAATTGCAACGGCTTACTATTAAAACGTCGAGTCAATGTTTAGCTTCCACAAACGATTTCCCTGCATGCACTGAGGGCTCAGTGTAACGTTGTTACCCATCCCAGAGGGTAGTGGTAGGGCGTGGTCGATACATAACCACAGAAGAAGCATTCTTGACATTTGAATAGGCAAACGACACGTGAAGCGTTGCTGAGAAATCCCTCATTTTTTCAGTGGTACATTTCAGAGCGTAGCACTCAATTTCTTATAAAGGACTGTATAATGCCACACTGTAAATGCTACCTACTTACAAGCCGGATTTATCTTGGGAAGTTATCAGCGTAAGAATTGACTACTGTTTGTCTGTCTATTGCGCGTTAATACGATTTGTAAAAAGTGGTCGAAGGATTTTTTCATAAAATAATTGAATATCCAGGTGACAAGGTCGTCTGAAGCGTACCAATCACTGCACAAATAACGATATTGTCACTAAAAGTCTGAAAGAATTGTAGGATCTGTTGGCTGGAACGAACAGTCTAATGAGCACACACAGTGGATTTAGAATAAACGAAAGAAAAACATAATCTGTAGAAGAAATGATATTAGCGATAAAATTACCAAAAATGGAGGCCGTGAAGTAGGGGAAGTAAGGAGTTACTGAAGTGCAGATACTGTCGAGCTACAACTTCAAGATGAGGACATGCCTGCTATGTAAATGTGTATTTAGTTTTTACCTTTTATATACTGACACAACTGCAATGACTGTGCATGGATGAATATTATTAAATGTCCTCTGCATCACATTTTTAACATGTAGATGAGTGTTTATAACTGCTTTACGGCCAAGGCTAAAGCTAAAAAAAAAAAAGACATAACATTATTAATTTCGTTATCAGCAGTCAGCTGAAGATCATTTACGCACCGTGTCAAATTTTATGTTAGCAAAGGTTGTTTTTAAAGTGATACGAATAAAACTTAACATTGCATGGGAAAAAATAATGTAAATTTCATATTATTTTGTTGGTCTAGCGTTTTATAATACATCATGTTTGATAACTCTTTAGTACATTTTTAAACATATTGCACAGAGTTTCAGGGAGAGCATAAGGGAACAATTGACAGGATTGGGGGGAAGAAATACAGTAGAAGAAGAATGGGTAGCTTTGAGGAATGAAATAATGAAGGCAGCAGAGGATCAAGTAGGTAATAAGACGAGGGCTAGTAGAAATCCTTGGGTAACAGAAGAGATACTGAATTTAATTGATGAAAGGAGAAAATACAAAAATGTAGTAAGTGAAGCAGGCAAAAAGGAACACAAACGTCTCAAAAATGAGATCGACAGGAAGTGCAAAATGGCTAAGCAGGGATGGCTAGAGGACAAATGCAAGGATGTAGAGACTTATCTCACGAGGGGTAAGATAGATACTGCCTACAGGATAATTAAAGAGACCTTCGGAGAAAACAGAACCACTTGTATGAATATCAAGAGCTCCGATGGAAACCCGGTTCTAAGAAAAGAAGAGAAAGCGGAATATAGAGGGTCTATACAGGGGCTATGTTCTTGAGAACAATATTATGGAAATGGAAGAGGATGTAGATGAAGATGAATTGGGAGATATGATAAGGCGTGAAGAGTTTGACAGAGCACTGAAAGACCTAAGCCGAAACAAGGCCCCGGGACAACATTCCATTAGAACTACTGACAGGCTTGGGAGAGCCAGGCCTAACAAAACTCTACCATCTGGTGAGCAAGATGTACGAGACAGGCGAAATCCCCTCAGACTTCAAGAAGAATATAATAATTGCAATCCCAAAGAAAGCAGGTGTTGACAGATGTGAAAATAACCGAACTATCAGTTTAATAAGTCACAGCTGCAAAATACTAACGCGAATTCTTTACAGACGAATGGATAAACTGGTAGAAGCTGACCTCGGCGAAGATCAGTTTGGATTCCGTAGAAATGTTGGAACACGTGAGGCAATACTGACCCTACGACTTCTCGTAGAGGAAAGATTAAGGAAAGGCAAACCTACGTTTCTAGCATTTGTAAATTTAGAGAAAGCTTTTGACAATGTTGGCTGGAATACTCTCTTTCAAATTCTGAAGGTGGCAGGGGTAAAATACAGGGAGCGAAAGGATATTTACAACTTGTACAGAAACCAGATGGCAGTTATAAGAGTCGAGGGACATGAAAGGGAAGCAGTGGTTGGGAAGGGAGTGAGACAGGGTTGTAGCCTCTACCTGATGCAATTCAATCTGTATATTGAGCAAGCAGTAAAGGAAACAAAAGAAAAGTTCGGAGTAGGTATTAAAATTCATAGAGAAGAAATAAAAACTTTGTTTGCCGATGGCATTGTAATTCTGTCAGAGACAGCAAAGGACTTGGAAGAGCAGTTGAACGGAATGGACAGTGTCTTGAAAGGAGGGTATAAGCTGAACATCAACAAAAGCAAAACTTGTATAATGGGATGTAGTCGAATTAAATCGGATGATGCTGAGGGAATTAGATTAGGAAATGAGACACTTAAAGTAGTAAAGGAGTTTTGCTGTTTGGGGAGCAAAATAACTGATGATGGTCGAAGTAGAGAGGATATAAAATGTAGACTGGCAATGGGAAGGAAATCGTTTCTGAAGAAGAGAAATTTATTAACATCGAGTATAGATTTAAGTGTCAGGAAGTCGTTTCTGAAAGTATTTGTATGGAGTGTAGCCATGTATGGAAGTGAAACATGGACGATAAATAGTTTCGACAAGAAGAGAATAGAAGCTTTCGAAATATGGTGCCACAGAAGAATGTTGAAGATTAGACGAGTAGATCACATAACTAATGAGGAGGTATTGAATAGAATTGGGGTGAAGAGGAGTTTGTGGCACAACTTGACTAGAAGAAGGGATCGGTTGGTAGGACATGTTCTGAGGCATCAAGGGATCACCAAATTGGTACTGGAGGGCATCGTGGAGGATAAAAATTATAGAGGGAGACCAAGAAATGAATACACTAAGCAGATTCAGAGGGATGTAGGCTGCAGTAGGGACTGGGAGATGAAGGAGCTTGCACAGGATAGAGTAGCATGGAGAGCTGCATCAAAGCAGTCTCAGGACTGAAGACTACAACAACAACATATCTACAACGATGTTTACAGAAGCATCTCTTGCGTCTGATATGGAGCGACACTCTTCCGTTCCAGAAAGACAAACCAAACCAAGTATTCGCCTATGGAGTCCTGCAACTGGATGGTCAGAAATAGAAATGAATGGGACTCCCCCGACCGAGTAACTGACAGAAGAAGCACGAGAGTTAAGGACAATCCACAGAGTCGTATTCACATGATCGATTTGCTTGTACACTTGTTGATCATTTAATTACATCAGCACTGAGTTAGAGAAAGAGTAGGATTCTCCAGAAGCGCAATTTGGATGCTGAAATTTTTCGACAGTGGTTACGTGGAGTACTGCAACGATTTTCGCTTGAATCTGTCGGTATTTTGTGTTCCACTGCTGACAGTATAGACTTAAGTAATGTTTTGATATTACTAGATGCCTGGTTGATTTAACTGTAGACTGCAGACATCGAACGGGTGATGATGTTTGGCTTGTGAAGAGCTCGACAACGCGATTATTAGCATCTGTACAAATTACCATTCTTTATATTGACCAGTCCCGCCATTTTTCGCGAAATATGATGAAATGATGAGGACAACACAAACATCCAGTCCCCTGGTGGGAAAATTCTCTGACCCGGCCGGGAAACGAACAACGGGCCCCATGATCCCGAGGCACCAACGCTAGACGACAAAATGCGGACAGATATCGAACTGAATTCACAGTGATGCTTGATGTACAGAGCAGACAAAAGTCATAAAGAAGCACTGAATGTCATAAATCATGTCAGTCGCTGAAGCGTATGCAGTTGAAATGGGTTTCTGGAACCTAAAACTATAAATCGATGGTGGTATCAGTGGCAGTAGACTGACGAGTGCTCCATATGCCTCTGTGGATGCTCCGTGACATACATTTGTAAAACATTTGTAGTCGCCTTTGCAGCAATGAAACGTTATCTCTGCGAAGTTGAAGTTACACCCTGCATCTGCTTACCTCGGAAACACCAATTCGTTGTAATCTCGTGCAAGCTGTGACACATGCACCTTGCACAATTACCATTCCACGGTTAAAGTCAGTTAGTCATGACACACTGCGATGTTCGCTTCACACCTGTCTGATGGTACCTATCCTGGCACGGAAAGAGAAATGTAGTGCGCCCTTTGGTAGTAACTGTTTATATGGTTCCTCGTTGCTAAAATCCTGGAACATTGGATCACTTACAACGTGGATGCCTACTGTATTTACTGTTTTTGAACTTTTAAACGCTAATCCTTAAGGTAACTTGCCAGAGAACGTTTGGAAAAGCAATAAGAATTTTCATAAAGTTTATGAGGGTCTAACTACATAATCTGTACTCTGAGTACAAAGAAATTTTAACACAATCAAAATGTTTTATGGATGAAGATTTTGGTATAAGAATAATCAGAATAGCTTTGATATAAACTTTACTATGTGAACATTTATGTCGGTGAGTAATTTAAAATTTTTCCTGCCAGTCGATGTTTGAAGTCTCTAGACTTATTAACTACGTTTCTTAGATGCTTAAAACTTTGTGTACACATTTATGACGCTGTTATCTAAATAACAGACTACAATCAAATGATTTCAATCAATAGTTTTTATACTATAAATACATATAAATTAGACAGTCAAAATTAAGGTAATTTTTTAATAATTAATAAGGGTATATTTTTCCTCCTGGTGATACTAAGCTGGAGTCTGTAGGCTACTTTTCTCCAAATGTTAGCCTGATATACCAAAAAAATTTCAGACCTCCAACTCAAATAGTTATTTTGCCTAAAATAAACATGTCACAAAACTTGATTCTTGGGAAATTCAGTTTAAAGTTGCATTTCACCTATTACTCACCTTTGATGTTCTTAAAATCCTCCAGTTGCATAATATTCTTGTTTTGTTCGTTCTTCAACTTCTCTCTTCCTTTTCTTGCTCCTCTTTGCTATTCTGGCTTCATTGGTTGCCTCAAGAACCCATTTTTGGCCTTCGGCCACTCTCAAGGAATCAATTGCCATCAGTGCTTGTCTCATATTGAAACCAGGAGTTAGTGCCAACAACTCTAAAACATCACATCTGCTAACTGCCCCATCATTAAAGCAAATAACTGCATCTAATACACCTAATATCATGGTATTGAAACCAACAAACACAGTTTTAGGAAGGCGTTCCCGTATCTCATGGTTGAAACATTCATTAGCATTTTGTATCTTTCCATGAAAGCACCGTGACAATAGTTAAGAGTCCCTTAGGTCTCTGTATATGGGATTAATTGCTTCCAATACCTCAACTGGCAGGGAGTGATGGTGTGCATTAGTCTCATCATTTGCTATTGCTTTTTTGTAACCACATCATGTCTCTACACCACTGTCGCAGAGAGCATGGGGTGGATGGTCATCCGTAGAAACTTTATGGAAAAAGGTAGCTCATACTGGTTTCTTCATTGCCTCAATATTGTCTCGATTCTTTCTTATGGCTAAACCATAACAGAGGTGCAGTTTGTTCACCTCTTCCTTAGTAAGACGACCCCGACCACCAATTGGTTTGCCATCACTGAGTTTCCCCTTCATATCTGTTATTAGCTTACGTAAACGAGTTCCCATCCTCTTTTGGACATGACCAACATATTTTAACTTTTTAATTTTTACAGTTCTTCCATAAGCATATTTTGCAACACATTTAAAAACGCTTTCGAGTTCAAGGCCGCATACCGACATACATTTAAATTTGTTTTTAAAGATGTTCTTGATGTCCGAATCGATTCATTTAACTGCCATTTTGGTCACAAAACTCTAAATATTGATTTAAGATGGAAAAAAATCGAATTTTTGATGCAGATTCACTATCAAGTGACCTTAAATGTTAACTTGAACAACAGATGTTTGTTCGTGTGATGTAATCTGACTGTAGTGAAATTTTATTGACAGACTATGCCATATTCAGTCTTTAATTTTGATCTCTGAAATTCACGAGTCATTACCGTGAAACACTATTCAGAGGTATCTTCTACTTTGAAGATGTATTATGCCACACTTGAGCATAATCTGCTCTGTGTTTCCTTTAAGGTAATGCCGAGCTCTGCTTGAGTGCATAGACCTCGGCATTAGCCGAAATAATGGTCTTAGAATTATTCCTTTTGGGTCTTCACTTATTATTTAAAGTTTGTTTTAATGGCACCAAATCTTACCATACATCACTACTGACGGAAGCAAAGCTGTGAGGATGGGTACAGAGTTGTATTTGGGCAGCTTACTGGGTAGAGCACTTGTCCGTTCCGAGTTCCAGTCTGGGCCCTGTACACAGTTTTAATCTACCAGTAAGTTTCATATCTGCTCACGTTATGCTAGAGAGCGAAAATTTCCTTTTGGGAACATTAACAATGATTCTACCTTTTTACTTCACTATCTTGACTATTCTGTCAAAATAAAATTTATTGGACGATTTTCCTATTTAACAGCCACGCCGATCTTATGCCTCCAATGTTCGACGTAAGAATTGTTAATTATATCACAATGTCAGCGTCACTCGCGTATCATTCGCCGTCGAACACACCTTCGCCTACCATTCTCGATGTCTTCAGCCCCTTTGTTTGTGTCGGTGTCTCCTTTCGCGGCTTATTATCTTTGCATCACACGCTATCCTTTTCACCGATTGCGTCACGTGGCTTCACGTGATTTTCTGCTGATTCCTATATTCTTCTAAACAATTTTCTTCCCTTATCGGTGCTTTTCCTTAACAAACTTCTGCATAAAATTGGGATTGAGTTCAGGGTGAATTTAGCTATTCATTAACATACACGAAAGTTTTAATTACTTTTCATTTATAAAGGTGAGTGGTCATACTGACGGTCACCATACACTTATCCGTAACTGACTTAGGTGTCATGCCCACAATCACGCCATATGCTCCATCTAACTGCAATATTCGGTCACCGTTCATATATTCCTGTCAATGAGAAAATCTTCACACTACATTTCACCATCTAGTTTATACGGTGAAGAGCAAAAGAAACTGGTACACCTGCCTAGTACCGTTTAAGGTCCCCGCGGGTACGGAGAAATGCCGAAACACGACTTGGCATGGACTCGACTAACGTCTGAAGTAGTGTCCATAAGTCCGTAAGAATAAATGGTGTTGGAGATCTCTTCTGAACAGCACGTTTCATGGGATCCCAGGTATGCACAATAATGTTCATATCTGGGAAGTTTGATGTCCAATGGATGTGTTTAAACTCCGAAGAGTGTTTCTGAAGCCACTCTTTAGTAATTCTGGACGTGTGGGGTGTCGCATTGTCCTGCTGGAATTGTCCAAGTCCGTCGGAATGCGGAATGGACATGCACGTATGCCGGTGATCAGACACGATGCTTACGTTCGTGTCACCTACCACAGTCGTATCTAGACGCATCAGGGGGTCCCATATCAATCCAACTGCACAGACCCCAAGCCATTACAGAGTCTCCACCAGCTTGAACAGTCCCCTGCTGACATGCATGGTCCATGGATTCTTGAGGTTGTCTCCATAGCCGTACACGTCCATCCGCTCGATACAATTTGAAACAGGACTCGTCCGACCAGGCAAGTTCTTTTTTAGGCCTTAAAACAGTCTAATGTCAGTATTGACGGGCCCAGGTGAGGCATAAAGCTTTGTATCGTGCAGTCATCAAGGGCACACAAGTGGCTCCGAAAGCCCATATGGATTATGTTATGTTGAATGGTTAGCACGCTGACACTTGCTGGCGGCCCAGTATTGAAATCTCCAGCAAATGCGCCGAACGGTTGCCCTTCTGTCCTGTTGAACGCTTCTCTTCAGTTTTCGTTGGTCCCGTTGTTGTAGGGTCTTTTCCCGGTCGCAGCAATGTCGGAGATAGGATGTTTTACCGGATTCCTGATATTCACGGTACACTTGTGAAATGCTCGTACGGGAAAATCCCCACTTCATCGCTACCTCGGAGTTGCTGTGTCCCGCCGCTCTTGCGCCACGTTCTAACTCACTTAAATCTTGATAACCTGACATTTTACCAGAAGTAACCGATCTAACAACTGCGTTAGACACTTGTTGTATTATATAGGCGTTGCCGACGTCAGCGCGGTATTCTGCCTGTTTACATACATTATCTCTGTATTTGAATGTGCATGCCAATACCAGTTTCCTTGGTGCGTCAGTGTATGTGCATTATTGTTAAATATTTACTTATGTTTTATATTATCAAGTTGTTGTACCAAGTCTAAAAAATTGTGAATGTGGGTGGAAATCTCGTACTTTCTTTATTGACTGTTGTAGCAGATCTTTCGTTAATGAGATTTACGATTTGTATTATGTCGTCATATACCAAAATTGAGTGGCGCATAAACATGGCGTACTCGTTGGGATTGAACAATACTATCGAAAGGGTATCCGTGAACGAAGAATTTTGGAATTTAACTCAGGCGACTTACGCACGTTAGGGGAGACCAAAAACTCATTTGAGGTGAACGAGGACAAGATACTCGCTGCAAAATGCTAACTAATGATCCACTAAGCATAGGAAAAGATACCTATTTTTCACAACTGCAGAAACTTGCGTGTATCCCTTACAATCAGTAATTACCAACAGCTTCAGTTTACAGTTCAGGCATTGTCCTGTTACAAGCCGGTTATTCTTCCCTTTCACCTTTCGCTGTGCAAGCACCTTTACTCGTGATCGAGGTACATATATATCTCACCATTAGACAGAGCCTAGGTTTGTTATTTCCAGTTTAATTGTTTTAAATATTCAGATAATGAACTACCTTACTGTGTATTTGATTTTTCGTACTTGTCTCAAATTCCCATGTAGGCTCGATTGCGCAGTTGTTTGCCCCTACTTCGATGCCTTCCTTAATTATTGGGGGCTTTTACTAATGTTGCGTCTATTAACGAGATAACCAAAAGTGTATCATGCTAATAATAAACGGAAATTTACCATCTTGTTCGTTTCTTACTGTATTGTTTCTTGTCTTCAAATTTCTATCAATCTAACTTAATTATAAATTTTTAATATGGTAACAGTGAGCTGTCTACCGCCCTTACACTCTTTGCAAACGAATATATGAAGTTAAAGTGGCGTATCTCTTTAAAAAAACTGTAATTGCCTTCCTCTGAAATTATCGTTTCAAGCAGTGGCAAGGAAATGTAAAAACATTCTTAGTGGTCTCGTAGATTCGTTGCCAGCTGTTGACATCAAAAGGGCGCAGTATTTCGCTAATCAATCTTGCCATAATAATCATCTGCAAAAATGATAATCTCTGTGATAGTTCTTGTCATCATTAACACACCTACATCTGGCGATAAGCTGTAATGCTTGTATTGTCCCCTTTGGGCACCAACAGCTGCGTTCGAACAGCATGGGTCATGCTGCATCTGTCTTTCTAGAAAGAGACTTCATGGAGTATTGTCCTGCGTCGTTGGAAGTAAAAACTCAGAAACCTGGTGGCACTTTCAGTGGATGAAGGGAACACAGAAAGGTCTTGTGAGCGAAAAACCGCAGCATAAGTTCCGCATCTCTCTCCTAACTTCCACTCTTCATAAAAGTTCTCCTGCATAAAGCTGTGAAGGGCAATCATGAGTCGTTTCTGGGTAGCTCAGTCGGCAGAGCACTTGCTCGCGAAATGTGAAGTTCCAGGGATCACGTCCCGTTCTAGCAGACAATCTTAGACTATCAGATCAGCGCACATTTCGCTTAAGAGTGAAAATTCGTTCTGATGTTCTAAAATTGTTTATAAATCTTAAAATCTAAATCGTGTCAGAAAAACTAAGCCTGTTACACTGCAGGAAAAACTGCAACCAGCAACAAGTTTTAGAAATAGTTTTATAATAACGTTACTAGCTTTGGTCTTGAACCCATCGTCAGACGGTAGCTTTAATATCTTAATAAGTTTTATATTTGTTACATTACGAAGATTTTACATTTGTGTCCTAAAATGTGACGAAGTCTTTGTCATTGCACAGTTTAGAAAATATTTTACTTTTATGTCCTAAATTACAGGCTATAACGGGTATGAGTGCAGATATATTTTTTAGTGACTGACGACAGTACACTGAACAACATTACATGAGAATCTGATTCATTTTCAGAGTAATATTTATTGTTATCAAGAGTAGTATGTTTTTAGAGTGCTTAATATCTCCAAGTGCATGAGACAAGAGCAAGGTATTAATATTTATTTTCTCCTCGGCAGTAGGTCAGGTGATGAGTTGTGGATGCGTGGACGCAAGCAAAATGGGAAGTCTACATTGAATGGCATGGTCTACTAAGTGATGCAGTCACGACCGTGGATACAGCATCAGGTCGCAAATTTTGTGACTTGTCTATGGGAGGAATGTTCGACGCAGGGAGAAAACAACCAGAGCTCTGTTGTGTGTACATATAAGGCAATATCTACACTTACATCCGTTACATCCTGTATAACAAAGTTTTTTTGATTACATGGTTTACCAATGTTTTACTTTCTATATAACTATATACATTGTACTTACTTCAGGAAAAGCCCTCCTTTATATGTTATAAGAGAAGTATTTGATTCTGTTTTTCGATCCATGCTGGTACAGGAGGTAAACTAGATAAAATAGTGCATACAATTGTTTACACCCGCTACTGATTTGCGTGGCAAAGAACATAATGTGCGTACAGATGTGGCATAGCTCTGGAGCTACTGCAAGGATACGTCTTCGTAGTACAGATCATTTTAAATTATACCTTTAATTATTTGAGTTTGAAAGCTGCTCGTAATGGACAATGAAAAATAACCTCTCTGTCAGTTAATTATTATTTCTATCATTTCGAAATATAAGAGATATATGAAATTTTAGATGTGTATTTAGTTTCTTAATTCTAGTTCATGATTCAGGGTGCAGTCAGGTCTACTGTGCATGTTGTTGTACGTTTCTAATTCTTCTAATAATTTCATTTTTACTTCTCCTTCGGCAGAATGAGATATTTCTAAGATTTCTTCGATGCTTATCTCAGTGTTTCCATGTAGGGGCACGTGGGCAGCGGAAGTTGATTTACTTGGGATTTTAAGTCTGAGAACATCCATTTGTTTTCGGTATCGTACGTTGAAACTCCAAACAATTTGGCGAAAGTACAATTTGTGGCACATCGAAAATTACAGTTTATAAATGCCAAAAATGTCACTACAAGTACATCATTCTTTAAATTTAAAGTTATAAACAAGTTTTTCTTTCGATTTATATTTTGTTCTGTGACACATCAAATCAGCAGCCGATTTACAAAAATGTGTCGGTCATCTTGTATTTAGTTTGGGTCATGGATCAGAATGATTCGAAAAAGAAAATCAAACCTCTTTCTTATAATATGCTAATAGAGTTTTTATTGAAATAAGTGTAACGTATAGAGAATAAATACAACATAAATCCTTTTGTAAACTATGCGTTCACAAAAACTTTGTTATATTTTAGGGCTCAAACGTAAAAGTTGCCACGAAATCAACGCTACCATCTTACGCTGTGATATCCCTCGAAACTAGTAACGGTACAATAAATTTTTCTTATTTCTAAAACACTTGTGGCTGTTTGGAGTATTTCCTACAGCGTTATTTATTAAAACAGCTGTAGAGCTCTAACCATAACGGAGAAAACAAATGAACGTTGGCGTCTGCCGCCCTTAATAACGCATCGGCCGAGGAGACCGTTAGCCGTGCGGCGTTAAATGATTAATGGAAAATCTCATATAGAGATGTTAAACAAATACTAACAAAGAGATGGAGGGGCTGGCCAGTACTTACCTCAGCTCAGTACAGTTGCTTCATAACCTGGGTTGTGAGTAACTGAATCCACTTACCCTTCTTCCCCTTTTTTTCCCCTCTCTCCTCCCTGATGAAGGAACAAAGTTCCGAAACCTAGGATAAAAACTTTCTGTTCTGTTTTGTGTATCTATCGGCTGTACTGAGCTGAGGTAAGTACGGCCAGTCCCTCTATCTTTTTGTTAGTAAGCGTTATAGTATAACTATTTAAGGGATACAAGATGTGATTGTCTGTGAGAACCCCGCAGTCACAACATTATATTCATTATAGTTTTAGATCAACAATTTTCACATAGGCAACTAAACTGCAAAGTCGATAGTCTGATAGCTGGTTACGTAGAAATGAGCACCATTGAACAAAACGAGGTGGTGGTGACGAAAATTGATGTAGCAGTCCCGGCAAACAAGTAGTGCTTGAAACCAACACCGATCTTCAGCGCTGAACGTATGCGTTATTGATAAACTGCTGTCGGTCACACTCTATAAGAGTTTTACTTAGAATTTCCGAACAGCCTATTAACATGCGTGTCACTTCTGAATCTCATTTTTTACTGTTGTGAGCAGCTTCTAGAAGAACAATTAGTGGCGAAATATGTTTGTTTATTGTATGTTGATAGCCCGTTAATCTTCCTGCTTTCGTGTATATCTTTTCTGCAGCGGACGAATCGTTCTATTTTGGAATTTTCGCGAGGAACCAGACACTAACTCCTGTATGTACCGTATCAGCTTAATGAATCTAATTGCCTTCTGGTGCTTGGGTTTGAGAAGTAAACGAAAGGTGAACCAAAGATGTACCATTTCCCTTGATTATGAAGGTATTGTGGTTGACGGTGGACAGTGACTATCGGTTAGCGATTGTGAGAATTATCGCACAATCAGCTTTATAGCTCCTGCATACAAGTTGCTTACAAGAATAATATAAAGAAGACTAGAAAAGAAAATTGAGGATACGCTAGATGACGATCAGTTTGGCATTAGGAAAGGTAAAGGCACGAGAGAGGCAATTCCGACGTTGCGGTTGATAATGGAAGGAAGACTAAAGAAAAATCAAGACACGTTCATAGGATTTGTCGACCTCGAAAAAGCTTTCGACAATGTAAAATTGTGCAAGATGTTCGAAATTCTGAAAAAAGTTGGGGTAAGCTGTAGGGAGAGACGGATCATACGCATTATGTACAAGAACCAAGAGGGAGTAATAAGAGTAGGCTATAAGACAAGGATGTGGTACATCCCTACTGTTCAATCTGTACATCGAGGAAGCAATGATGGAAGCTTCAGGAGTGGAATTAAAATTCAAGGTGAAAGGATATCAATAATACGATTCGCTGATAACACTGCTATCCTGAGTGAAAGTGAAGAAAAATTACATGATCTGCTGAACGGAATGAACAGTCTAATGAGTACACAGTGTGGATTGAGAGTAAATCGATGAAAGGTGATGGTAATGATAAGTAGTAGAAAGGAGAACAGCGAGAAACTTCACATCAGAATTGATGGTCACGAAGTAAATGAAGTTAAGGACTTCTCTATCTAGGCAGTACAATAACCAGTGAATGACGGAGCAAGGAAAACATCAAAATCAGACTAGCACTGGCAGAAAGGGCCTTCCTGGCCAAGAGAGGCCTACTGGTATCAAACATAGGCCTTAATTTGAGGAAGAAATTTCTGAGAATGTAGGTCTGGAGCACGTCACTGTACGACAGAGAAACTTACACGGCACCACGGTCGATATGAATTCATTTTTAGTAGATTGAATGAAAAGACCATCGCCTTCATAGATGAAAGTAAGTTGTTAGGCTCTGCTCGTCTTGTGAGTATTTTACCCGAGTTCATGTGTCCCTTTCCAGTGTGAAACATAGGCAGGAGAACAGAGTGTGTCACATATCTTTTATCTTGCACCTAGCGAATTTTTCATTTATAGACTTTATTGTGGTTTTTCGTCTCTACGTTAGGAGATCGTTTACATACTTGTGTTTACCGTGCTTCTAATCCATGGGTTTTATTATAGCTCAGTACGCGTAGACTAATATCGTTCCTGTTTCTGAGAGTTTGTATTATTCTTGTTATCCTTGCTCTACTCCACCCTCCATGTCTTCCATTTATTTTATGCAAACTGTATCTGTAATAACATTCCCATGTCCTTTACCTTGTTTTATTAACTGCATTAAGGGGCCTTTCTTTCATTATGTATAGTTTATCCATATGTTGATGAATTTTCCATCTATCCTTCATAAAGACTGAGGACAAGCATGCATCTTACCGATCCTCGATCTTTTATTGGCACTATACACAAATCTAAATTTGCACCAACGAAGAAGTGAACGTTTTGGAAGGGAAATGATTTACCATGATGCATACTTGACCATTCCATGCGTTAGCATATACCTCTTAGCTTGTGAGCTAATACTATAGTTATCTGAACACACAGAATCAACGTTAATGACGTTATTGGGAAGATTCAACTGTATAGTTCAAAACATTTTGTCGAGTCACAGATTCCACCCAGTCCGAACCGCACTTGAACGCACATGGATTACATGTTACAGTTTTCTTTAAAATACGCTCCCTCCCTGTTATCTGGCCTCCCAGCCCCGATACCACTGTATAATTTCAAACGTTTAATTTTCTTGAAGCCACTCCCCTCATCCTCACCGTACTTTCCATCTGGAGAACCAACCGTATATACTCGTATTTTTTATGTCCACCAAGAGAGCATAAGGTTATTAAATTCCGCTTAGAACAACCATTACGGCCCTCTACTGAATAAATTTTTTTTACACATATTTATCATGCAACGCTGCATCCGGTGACTTTATTTGGTCGGTACTGACGACATCTGTCAAATCTGTGTGCGAGGACATAATTTGATTTTATCGTGAAATTCCCTCACAATAATGTAATACGATTTCTGCTCTTTGCTGCGGGGCAAATATACTGTCAGAAAACGAGCGTCTCAGTGATAGATGAGACATCGAGGAAACTTACTAAGGTCTTTATTAGCCCTATATGGCAATCAGAAGCCCCAGCTGAGAGCTGTCTATAACACACGTTGTTGGCTGACACGAAAGTTTTCTGAGTATTGTACCGTGACGTTACGTGAAAAAAGTTATACATTATGACGCTGTACGAAAGTCAGAGAACATTCGTGACAACTGACTCTGAACGCGGAAGTCCACGCAACTATACGTTCTCGGTGTTTGGCAGCGATTGAATTGATAGATGATGTATTCTAGCAACATGAAGTTACAGGAAATCATTTAGGCGGTTTGACCCATATCCATTGTTTCTTGGTAGTTAGAGGACATCTTTGTCCTTACGGCAGACATAACTGCTATCGTAGCTGTGTTCGTCATGGGCCATAGCTGGAGTGTTAGCTGCAGAATCCCGTTTCCCTTGTATCATGTATCTCACCCTCCTTTATACTTAACAGATCAAGCACCGCAACAAATCTTTATCGCTTTAACAGGCTGGTTCTTGTAGCTAAATGGAACGTTGTTCAAGGAATTGTAATGGTGTGTAGTAGGGTTGAAACTTTCGTTCGGTCTCCGTGATACCGAGCGAGGTTATACAGTGGTTACTGCAAAAGTAAGATCAGCGTTCGAATACCTGTCCAACGGTAGACGATTAACGTTTCCTTGGTTTCCATAAATGTTGTTGTGATTCCTTTGGAAAGGACGCGGCCTGTTTCCTAGGCCATTCTTCTCTAACTGACAGAGTTGTTCATTCATCGTCCATGGACGGTAAATCCTAACGTCCCTTCTTCCATATCTTCTCCTTTCACTACCACTTTTGTGTTTTCTTTTCAGCTGAGGCGGGTTATCTTGACTATTATTGTCCATGATTACCCTCAGTCTCGGTGGCCTTAGGAAGCGTAACTGGACAACCACCAACTTGTTATAAGGCTGATCCTCCGTAACTAATTTATCGCAAGGAATGCAGTACACCAACATCACGTAGTTACAATTAGAAAATGGTCAACAGCGAGACTGAGTGATTATTCTAACTATTGATAGTTGTCATATATATTTCGTACTAACCCTGAACCACTAGAAATCTACGTGACCAATCCGAGCCTAATAATCTTCGAACTGATCCAACTAAACGAATAAAGAATTAAAACAGTGAGACCGAGACAATCCTAAACGGCAGTCGTAGTCTCAGGATGTGCTAATACTTCAAGCTTTTACCTCATCACAGTCGAGAGGCGTTCGATGTATTTCAATACACTCTCTGCCAGGACTCTTCAACTAAATTCCACTCTTGATCGATACTATCAGAGGAGCTGAAAATGGATAGGACAGGCGGAAAGTGACTACAAAACAGAATTTCATGCTTATCGACACATCTGTTACACGAAGATATGAAAGAATCGTCTACCTGGGGCACACGTGCAGACAAAATATCTGTTCTAGTTGTAGGGATATACAAGAAAAATTTAAGTGCTGAGCATGGATTTTATACTCGTAATATCCAGTAGGTGGTGACTAATGTTTAAAGTATGCCAAAGCCAGTGAGATGATTTAGCTCTCATCTTAAATGCGACCACGAATTAGGGTCTTTTTTATAATTTTTTTAATCGTTCAATAGTTGACCGTTCAATAAGTCACGCTGCACGAAATACTTTCCGTTCTCCCTGCCCCTAAGCGCCCTGGGCTTACTCTATGGACATTGTGTATAGTTCAAGCTCTACATTGTACTGGTGGCAGCTATGACGAAACGATGAATCATGGTTTCCAGTTATCGTCTGATATTACAAATAGTGTTCGAATAATATTGCTGTGTCTGGTGAGTGTTCGATGGTAGAATTGTGCGCACATTTCAACAAATGTTAGAGTGTATCATCAGATGCTGAAGAAGACAGCGAGCCACACCGGTAAAATATCGTGAGAGAACGAAGCGAACAACCGATAGAAGAACAGATTATTCAACATGTCAACCAGACCAGAAAGAAGGAATTAATACTATCGTAGGCTGTGACAGAAACCAGTTAGACCTCTGCCTTGATGCTTTGACATAAAGCAATCTGGTTTCGTTGTTTGGATTGATGATATGACATATTCAGAAACTTGAATTATTCTCATAATTGTTAATTAGCCACGGAATAAACAGTATACTTTTTACCATTAGCTCACTCATCTGAGTACTTCAGAGAAATAGTCAATAAATATTTTTAACTTGCAGCTGCAGCTGTGAATGATACCTATGTTGTTTTTCCTTACGTTCTTGCTAACTCTACAAATGTTATCGTCGAAAAGTAATTATTGTGGAAACTGCAACCGATAGCGACGGTAGTGGATGAAATTTGATATATTGTTCCAATGGCAGATAATATTGGAGAAATCCAGAAGATTCCTGCTGTCATCTCACACAGAGAACTGCTGGGAAAAGGATAAAGCGAACTTCATTGCTTTCCAACAAAACACTGCCGCCGTAACAGAGTTAAGGTGCGAACTTCTTCCGTTAGGAGAAGTTTCAGCTTTCTACCGACGGTGAAAGCTAACACCTTGTGTTGGCGTCTTCCTGGCGCCTCCACGTAAACTGTTTACCTCCTTCTGGAAGACTCACAACTCTGTGATGCTTTTCCGAGCGTATTCTCTTAGCACGAAACTGTTAAATAAACGAGTAAGTTTGCGTCCCATTTAACTTCAAAGCACCCCTTGTAAATATAGGTTAGCCTCCACCACTGAGCTCCTTCTCCTGAACTCATTCTTATTCTACAATCCTACGATGCAAAAATATTTAATTTCGGTAGCTCAGTAGCTAGTTGATGTTCTTAAAGGGTATTCATTTTTTGTGGACTGTTGTCTACAAAAGGTTCCTAAAGTACCTAGCAACTGAACATAAATCTTTTCAACCTCCCATACATCAAACCTTTCGATATTTTGTCCATCCTGGAGAGTATTTGCAGTGTAATTGGGGTAACTATTATACTATCGTCAAAAAATTACGTAACTCTTCTTCCACCTCTTACAAAATCTCTTTGAATCACATGCATACTGACGCAATTATATTGATATGAGGACTTATGACACTCGTCTGTTTGGAACAAGTAGTGCGACTTACACCTTAAGTAAAACATAGTGATTATACTCTGAAATTAGCGTATATTGGCTTCATTTAATGCAGTCATTTCAAAAAAGTAAAAAAAAAGTGTTGGATGATTATGCAGTGGTACCAGAGGCTTAATACTTCTTGCTCCCACTCAAGAGCGCTTCAGTATTGCGATTCAGTAATGTCAGTTGCTAACCGTTAATTCACCATGTGAAGTACACTAATACTGAATTTGTGAAATCGTCCATATTTTACTAAGAGTATACCTTTCATGTCTAGGGATGCGGGTCGACCCATGCTCTAGAAAATATTCTTGAGACATAAGAATTTTAGAGACGGTCGCAAAATAGCTCTGTGGAAACGCAGTCTTTAGTCAATGGGTCAGAGTACTTTACATTTAAGAAGCACGCTGTTCACGCAACGGAAAATAAATCGATACTTTTTTAAATGAATATTAATGCCGCAAACGCAGATTAGCTGTTAATTTGTTCGTTTGTTGTTTATGTCACGAACACTGCAGATAACGGAAACCAAGCCTATGTAAAATTTCGTATTAGTTTCGTCAGTAAATCCGAGGCCCTTGCCAATTTGAGAAGAGCTTCAGGAATCGGCCCCATTTCCTCGTAGGTAATCACAGATGTGCTCGACAATCCTAATTGGGGCATGAAGCAGAAAATACTTTCTGAATCTACAGAAGTCTTAACTATAATGATATATTACGTTCTCCCACATTCATTTCTTATCACAAGCAACATGTTATAACTTGGAAGTCAAATGGCTTACTTCTAGTATTCGATTCATGTGACAATTACCGTGAGATGAATAAGTATCCGTAGGTTATACACAATCCATTTCATTCTTGTACAGTGATTCCCTGGGTACAGATGTCGGCATTACGGCAGTATCTGACTCACTGAATTCATTAGATTCGTGAAGAGTTAGTGTTCATACTGTTGCGCGTAGCATGTTCCACGACGACATAGTGGCGGCCAAATACGATTCCTTCTTTGAATGCCTTTAATGTAGCAATCGGGCAGTGTTGAGATACGTACTTGAAGAAGGAGCATCTTTGTGCATCATTCAACATCAACAGGAGCTGAAGAATTGTTTTACTTGACGGGCTGCTTACGTATTCGATGATTATCTTCCGAAATGAAGACTTGCTTGGAGCTGTGCAGCAGACAGACTTAAGCACTGATTTACTCCTGTATAACATCTTAACAAAATGATGGAAAAAGGATCTAGTATCTGGTGGCTTCCGTACGTTTTCAAATAAACAGATGTTAGTCAATATTTAGTCAAATAATTACGGTTAACTATAGTCTCCTTAGTTTCACAACCTCTGCCGTTCGCCGTGGCAGTAAACAGATGGCAGAATCAGTACAAACATTTCTCGGTTTGCTTGCGAACAAAGTATTTGTATTTTAAGTACTGTTAAATAACTAGAAAAACGTTACGCATATTGAATTACACTCTCTGCAGACGAATATATGCTGTTTTAAACTGCATAGCAGATTGATCAGTACACCTAATCGGTACTCAAAATTTGGAAACTTTGCCGCAGATTACCAACTGAAGTATCCAGGATTGGAGAGCTCATTTGGTAAGACAATTACCAGGGAAAGACAAGGTTACAGGTTCGGGTCTCAGTGCAGCACGCGATTTCAATCTTCCAGGAAGTTAGTAAGATCGAAATTTTCTAATTACTTGTGATGATGATTTGTGACACTTGATTTATTCACCTCCCCCACATCATTTAGGTGGAATAGTAGTTTAGAGTGGCTCAGAAAATCATTACATTTGTAACCAGGTAATTACTGTTACAGTTGTGCCCCATGCGAATGCCTATGCTAGTTTTGCATTAGGATGTGATCTGTCAGTGGAGAAAGGGTTACCGAGTGGGTAATACGGTACACGTATACTGCACTGATGATTTGTATTTTAAGGTTATCAGTATAGTTAATTGATAAGGAAGCAACGATCACAGTGCAATTTAACCAACAAGACACCGAAGGAATAATTCATTATTTTGCATATTAGGACGTGTAAAACGAAACGACGAGTTCGTATTTAAAAATACTCCGTCCCTGTTACAATCTCTGTAAGTGCTCAACGAGATACACCCTATACACAACGGATAGGTCACATTGTTTTATTAGAAGCGTATACATGCGACTGGGGGATGTAAACGACTTTCTAGGTCATAGCAAAAACTGCACATGTACGATTACTTTTATATCTTTGTTTTGATCAACAGGGGACATTTAATAAATTCAATACTTCTTCTTTCGTAGTTGCTTGTTGTTTTTCCAGTGTTCCTTCATCTTCTCCAGAAGTTGACCTTTTCTTTCTTACATCCATGAACCTGATTTAAACTTTATTCTGCTTTGGAAACATTCTAAATTTAAAATTTTATTTTTAGAGAGATTTCTTCCTACCATCTTCAATTTTTTGATGATACGTATTCCTTCCGAATTTTCTTGTTCCTGAACACACATCAAAAAAAGTTTTGCATCACCTCGGTTCCCGGACCCGCGTTGCTGCTACGGTCGCCGGTTCGAATCCTGCCTCGGGCATGGATGTGTGTGATGTCCTTAGGTTAGTTAAGTTTAAGTAGTTCTAAGTCTAGGGGACTGATGATCACAGATGTTAAGTCCCATAGTGCTTGAAGCCATTGGATTTGAACCTCGGTTCTGATAGTTCCGGAACCTGTACAGAAAATTGGAATAGAGATCAACATAAACATAATTTCTGCCCTTTTTATTGCTCATGAAAACCACACATTGCATGTTGCACCACCATACAGAAAGACCTTCAGAGGTGGTTGGCCAGATTGCTGGACATACTGGTAACTCTAATAGCCATTAACCCCTCCTCTTGCACTGATGCATGCCTGTATTCGTCGTGGCATACTATCCACAAGTCCATCAAGGCACAATTGGTCTAGATTGTCCAACTCCTCAATGGTGATTCGGCGTAGATCCCTCAGAGTGGCTAGTGGGTCACGTCGTCCTTAAACAGCCCTTTTCAGTCCATCTCAGGCATCTTCGATGGGGTTTACGTCTGGAGAACATTCTGGCCACTCTAGTGGAGCGATGTCGTTATCATGAAGGAAGTCATTCACAAGACGTGTACGATAGGGACGCGAATTGTCGCCCATGACGGAGAATGCCTTGCCGATATGCTGCCGATATGGTTGCACTAACGGTCGGAGGATGGCATTCATGTATCGTATAGACGTTACGGCGCCTTCCATGACCCCACATAACGTCACCCCAAAATAGCAGCGAACCTCCACCTTGCTGCACTTGCTGGACAGTGTGTCTAAGGCGTTCAGGATGACCGCGTTACCTCCAAACACGTCTCTGACGATTATCTGGTGGAAGTCCTATGCAAAACTCATCGGTGAAATGAACATGATGGCAATCCTGAGCAGTCCATTCGACATGTTGTTGGGTCCATCTCTACCGCGCTGCATGGAGTCGTGGTTGAACAGATGGACCTCACCATGGGCGTCGGGAGTGAAGTTGCGCCTCATGCAGCCTATTTCGTGCAGTTTGATTCGTAACACGACGTCCTGTAGCTGCACGAAAAGCATTATTAAACATGGTGGCGTTGCTGTCAGTGTTCCTCCTAGCCATAATCCGTAGCTAGCGGTCATCCACATCAGTAGTAGCCTTTCGGCGGCCTGAGCGAGGCATGTAATCAACAGTTCCTCTCTCTGTATCTCCTTCACGTCCGAACAACATCTCTTTGGTTCACTCCGAGACACCTGTACACTTCTCTTGTTGAGAGCCCTTCCTTGCACAAAGTAACATTGCGGACACGATCGAACCGCGATATTGACCGTCTAGGCCTGGTTCGTCTACAGACAACACGAGCCGTGTACCTCCTTCCCGGTGTAACGACTGGAACTGATCTGCTGTTGGATCACCTCCGTCTACTATTCGCTGCTCACACATGGTTGTTTACATCTTTGGGCGGGTTTAGTCAAAGGGACTGTGACTGTGATACAATATCCATAGTCAAAGTCTATCTTCAGGAGTTCTGGGAATCGGAGTGATGCAAAATGTGTTTATTTTACTGTCTGTGTAGGGGAAGATTTGTTTCGTTAAACTCTTCTCATTAGTTCGGTACAGTTGTCCACAGAAGATTAATCTTCGCTTTCCATTATTTCTCACATTATCCCTGTATCTTAATGGATCTCCCAGTTATTTCTCATTTTACAGTCATTGTATTGGAAACGTTATTTTCCTAAATATCTGTCTTTCAAGGACCTCGTTTTACAGGAAATACAAGTAATGTAACGGCAATTACGCGTACGATGAGACTCCAGTTGTACAATTTATTGGCAACAGATGAAAATTTGTGCTGGACTGGCCCTCGAACCCGAATCTCCTGTTCACCGCCAGCAGTAAATACACTTTATCTCAGCGTACATGAAGCTATCTCCTTATGACATTAGAACTTTTCAAATGATATTGTAAATTGCATTTCCACGTGCTACTGTGAAGTTACTTCAAATAAAACAATTAGCACTGAAGTTATAATCCTCTTCGTCAGCGGAAGCTCTAAATAGGATAAAGCAAAGAGACGTTTAATCTCTAAATTAAATTTAGTGATAAGGTCATTTTAGCAAGGCAGAGCTCATTCATGTCACAGATAATTCAGTTTATATTTCAACCATTATCGGTATTAACGCTTCTCTAGAAGCTTTTGCTGAACTCGCAGTACTGGCAGCTGCACGGATGGCGAAAATGGGTCAGTGTGTTGTTACGTAATTACCCTTATAATGGGAGACAGCCGGGGAAGGGCTACCTTCGCTTTAACTAATGCCTGCCTTGAATCGCATTCATTAAGTTAATAGCACGGGAGTTGAGGCTTTGTAAAATCCTTACATGATACAATGCTCTCCAGTAGAAACACACAAACTCTGCAAACAGAGACTGCGCTGCAATAAATTTCCGTTGTACTGCGTCCAAAGCGAACACAGCGCAGCAAAGCCAGCCTTGAAACGTTGCAAGTTCTGCCGTGTGAACATAGTACTACTAGCCTGCCGTTAGAAGCTGAACAACGCTCAAATACTAAGGTGTAATAGACGATATATTTTGATTTCGCGGATGACTTCCCTATCTACAATTACCAGCAAGAATGCTGGCAAGCTGTACCAGACGTAGCAATAAACTAATACAGTTTGTGCACAAATCAGTCGCAAATATTATAAATTACTGACATTATTAAATTTCATTTAGAAAGCCGCAACATCTATTTCTGTACATTCTCCAGAAAGCAATAATACCTACGGAGAACCGCCTTATGCAACTCTCAGAGCTGCCCTATTCTGTGCCAACCGCTTCAGTTCTGCAATCTACATCCATCTGAACCTACATTCATCCCTTCTTCTCTCTTTACAATTTTTATTCCCCACACCGCCATCTATTACCAAACTGACCAATCTTTCACGTCTCAGGATGTATCCGGAACTTCTTTTAGTAAAACTGCACCACATTTTTTCCCTCCATTTCGATTCATAACCTCATCTTTGGTGTATCCATCTTATCTTAACGATTCTTCTGTAGCAGCTGATTTCAAAAGCTCTTGTCTTCATATCTACAGTGTATATGGACGCTATTTCCTCCGACACAAATAGCTTCAAAAAATTGATACCATTTAACTTTAAATTCGAAGTTAACAGCTTCCTACTTTACAGAACTTTTTCTTACTTGCAATTTAAGTCCTTTCTAATGCCGCGTTGTCAGGTATTTTGAGCCCAAAGGGCAAAACTCATCTGGTACTTTTAGTGTCTCATTTCCTAATCTAATAAATTCTGCTTCATTCCATTAACCTTGATGTACTTTGTCGATGTTTGTCTCATAACCTTTTTTCAAGACATTATTCATTCCATCATTCAACTCCTCTCACACGTCTTTTTCCCCTGTCTGACAGACCTCCAATGTCACTGGCAAACCTCGAAGTTTGTGTTTGTCCCTGAACTGTGATCCTCCTTCTAAATGTGTCTCTTGGTTCCTTTACTGCTTACACACAGACTGAATAACAATGGGGATAGACTACAACCCTGTGTCACTACTTACGCACTATTTTACTTTCCCTTCATGTACAACGACCCTTACACATTGCCTGACAAAAACAGGTGAAGCCTCCAGAGGGGTCGGAGGCTATGCGATGTCATTTCAGTGCTCAGAATGTCGTGCCAAATTCACTTGGCCGTACGAGCCCACCCTAGGATGACTTTGCACTCTCAGTGCCCGTATACATGCACCGATTGGCTTAGGAAGGGTGTCATTACGCCGTTGAATCCTCTCTTGAGGCAAGACGGATCACAACTGTTGCAAATATCGTGGATACTGGCAGCGGGACGGAGTTGGCGTCCGAGCTGGTCACACACATGTTCTATCAGGGACAGATCTCGCGACACTGCTGGCCACGAGAGTACCTCAGCAATATGGTCAGTCATAGAGACACGTTCCATGCGTGAACGAGCGTTATCCTGTTTAAAAATGACACAGCGTTGCTGTCATTTGAAAGGCTACATATGATTTCGCAAGATGCCGGTGACCAACCGTTTTGCTGTCAGTTCTCTCAGTCATTAACAACCGCTATCTGGAGTCGTACCCAATGGCTCCCACTCCATGAAGCCAGGTCCAACACCGCTGTTCCTCGCCAAAACAGTGGAAGAATGGGACTACTTCCCAGACCGCCGTCACACTGACCGACGATGGTCATCCGGAGTAATGCGCAGCTGCGATTCATCTCTGAACACATTCCAACCGCGTTCATCAGCAGTCCATGCTTCCCCGTCACGGCGCCACTCCAGATGCAGCGGTCTCCGTTGCAATGGTAACGGCGGCCTCAGCATGGGACCGTAATCCCCCAGTCGGGCCGCTGCTGGTCTCCTGCCAGTGGTGCGGTATGACACAGAATATAGTAGGGAGTCTCAGGTGGCAGGCGCTTGTGTTTAGGGGCTACGATGTACCTGGTCCAGAATACAACAAAATGCGCTCAGTTTACAATGCCGTCAAACATCGGGCGACGGTGACATACGAATGCTGTCCAATGGAGACTTTCAATCAGACACGGTTTCGAACTATTGAATAGTTGCTGATAACAATGTCTCAGTGTAGTGGGCGGCACTTTGGCACCCTTCACACCGATCGCTCAACATCTGACGCTGTTTACGTTTCATAGGTACCCTTCCACTCCTGGTATCATTACTTAACACGAACAACACTAGAGCACTCTTCTAGCCTTTCTAACTGTCGCAATAATTTGTAACTTTAACCATTTACATAACCACCGATGGTGAGTACATGCAAAGAATTAGACTGACATTCACCCATGTTATCTGAGTGTTCCACTTTTTTGTCAGGCAGTGTAACTGCACTTGGCACGCATGCTCAAAGGATCATAAATATAACCAGTTGTGTCGCACAAGGAAGCAACACTATTTTATACAAAGTGAAGTGACCGTGTAACCTAAGCTCAAGGAACACTTCCATTCATAATGGGATATTCGAAAACTGCAGTTCGTCCGTTGAATCCTAAACTTTTATCATAGTTCCATACCGCAAAGTGGTCAAGTCAGAGATATCATCATGAAGCAGGACCAAAAAGTGATATAAAGTAAATAGGTTAGAACTGTTTTAGGACTATTTGGGGATGATAAATCTCAAGATATAGGAATGGAGCCGGCCGCGGTGGTCTCGCGGTTCTAGGCGCTCAGTCCGGAACCGCGCGACTGCTACGGTCGCAGGTTTGAATCCTGCCTCGGGCATGGATGTGTGTAATGTCCTTAGGTTAGTTAGGTTTAAGTAGTTCTAGGTTCTAGGGGACTGATGACCACAGATGTTTAGTCCCATAGTGCTCAGAGCCATTTGAACCATTTTTAGGAATGGAGGGAAAACACTATAAGTTTCACGATAGTCTTCTCAGAAAATTGCAAGTTCGGTTTAAGGACGGAAATTAGGTACAGATCTAGTACAGATTCCGAAGTTAAAATCGCGTTATGATTAGTCTTCCCATGGAGGCAAAGAACGGTGTTTTTTTCCCCGTATTCGAAAGATCCATTCGTGAGACAGAAGAATGAAACTTTATGCTTAACATGTTATAGATGTGGATGTCATTTCAGATGTATATGTGAACCCTTTGAACCCACTGTGCAGTCTTGAGGGCAAGGTGGATCTAAAATGTTTGGTTAATGGTATTGTGATATAAGAAGTGTGATGTAAAAAAAAAAAAAAATAAATAAAAATAAAAAAATTCTCACATTCACAACGACGTTGCTCACAATATATTTATGTCAGCAACTGCAGTATAATAATTTATATTGAATTTCATACCATCTTTCTTAGTCGTGGGAGGGGAACAGGTGTCTTTAACTACAAATTCAAAGATCTTGGTTTGTGGAATCAATCCTGGTCACATTTAGGGAAAAAAATCAGCTACTGCAGCCACAGACTTCCGATGTAAGGAGTCACCCTTTTTCTGACCACGCACTCAAGGAGGGGACGGGATCAGATTGAAATTTTGTCCGTTAAGTAGGAAACGGCTGCATTATGAACTCATAAAATGGATGTCGGCCCAGGACACACAGTCTTCTAAAAAGTAATGTTATGATGACCATTTTCTTTCAAAATGTTCTGGAGGTAAACAGATCGCTATGTAGTGACTGCCCACAAGGAAGTCGTCAGGACGGTGAAGAATGAAACTAAAGTGGTATTAGTAGGCGGTCTATGGATGGTGCAGAACTGAAAGGAGAGGCCACCAGGTTATACAGGAGGCATTAGTGAATCGAAGTGGAGAGGGACAGAAATTTGATTCAGATTGTTACATGGTAATATCAACAGTGTCAATAAATGGTGTTACAAGTGTTTGATAAGAATGTAAAGCTGTGAGCAAAAGTGTGACAAATTTATTCTTCTGTGTATTCAAACTGAGTCTTCTCCAATCAACATTTGACAGCCTTACTTGCCCCCATTATAAGATGACGCTGTGAAAAGAGAAAATATGGAGAAATAGTATGTACTATATGTATTATGATAGATGAAGATTTGGTAATCCTGGATATTGATATTGTAATGGAGGGAATGGATGGCAGGATAAATGGAAAACACAGGTTATGAAAAGTAAATATAAGGTGGGAGGAGGGGACGTTTCTAGTCCTGCTATTGCTTACAACCACCTATTTGTAACACTTTCTTCAAAAAACAAGAGAAGAAGATATGCTTCGGTAAGACCAGGACACAATAGGAGATCAAATCTGAACTTTGTCGTGTATAGACAGAGATTTGGAAATCAAATTCCAGACTACGAAACATACCGCGATGAGAACATAGACTCACAGTATAACGTCCAAGAGATTAACAGCAGTTAACGTCAAGAGCATAAATAAAAAGAAGTCTATAATGAAATGAAATACGAAAATTTCAGGACAGAATCAAAAGCAGGAGGAAATTCTATGCGGCAGTGAGCAATGACGTGTCAAGAGAAGTTCTGAAGATGAGGATCTGAATAGAATAAAACAGAAAATAATGAGGCAAGACAGTACACCACAGGTTTAGGGTAAGCAGAAGTCTAAAGCCATTTATTACACAGCAAATGCTGAGCTTATAGATAGAAGAATATAGTGTAACAGTCTTCTGAACGAGATGATAAAAGAACACTAAAGTTTACTTAGATTTGTATTTTGTCAATTTTCAGCAAACGTAGTATTTCATAATGAAATAATAAGCAACCAGTTGAATACAAGAATTTTAATTTCTTGATCGGTTTTGGGCACTTAGTGTTCTTCTTCAGAAGGTTATGCCTATCATATTACTTACGAGTGTCAATAATAAAGTGCACTTTGTTAATGACACTCGCAAATAATGCGATAGGTATAACCCTCTCAAGAAGGTCCGAACCGGACAAGAAATTAAATTTCCTACATGCAACTGATTGCTGATTATTTCATTATGTTTGCTCAGGAATCGTATTAAAAGGTAATGCAAACTGGCTAACTCTGTATAGGTGAGAGCAACATTTAATTGATATCCTGTGGATGCAGACGGAAAACTTACATCAATTGCAGAAGGAATGGCAGACAAATGAAAGGAATACTTCTAGGAACTATACGATGAAGAAGAAGCACCCCGAAGTGGGAAAAGAGATCAAAAAGAAGCTGAAAGGTATAGCTGATCAGGTAATGGGTACAGAGTTTCACAGATCGCTGAACGACTGGTATTCAAACAAGCAACGGGAGTTGAAATACCTTAGGCAATAGTGAAATGTGAGAGTGATATTGGAAACAGAAAGTTATTGGAGACGGTGTAAGAAAATCAGTAAAAATAGTGACTTACCAATTTACCACATACTGTGTTAAAAGTACCGGAAAAATATATATCAAGTCATAACTGCAATATACTGACTATAATAATATAGTCCTATATTGGGTTGTACATTGAAACATTTGGATGGGTATGAATAATATGAAACAGATACAAAATCCAATTGAGGGTTCAAAGACCTGTTGTAAGAAATAAGTAACTTACCTAGCTTAGAACAGTAAGGATAAACAAGTCAGAAAGTCGATTTCAAACCTGATACAATCTGCTGCTGTTAGTGAATGCTGGATCGTTTCCAATAGCTTCCCAAGGAATACTACTAAGTGATTGGCATGAAATGGAGATTTGTACTCAAGTACCTAGCAAAACTCCGTTGCTTACAGCCGCATTTCAAGTTGCGTATCTTCAGTGGGCCGGATAACACAGACACTGGGCAGTAGCTGAGGTGTGCAGTCTGGTCTGACGACTCACGGTTTCACCTTCTGCACTTGCTGGACAGTGTGTCTAAGGCGTTCAGGATGACCGCGTTATCTCCAAACACGTCTCTGACGATTATCTGGTGGAAGTCCTATGCAAAACTCATCGGTGAAATGAACATGATGCAAGCCGTTGAGCGCACAGACGGCACAATGAGATGTTTGATTTGCAATGTGTGAGTGGGATGAACTTGGTGTAGATGATTCTTCGATGTTTCAGCTCGTGATAGTGAACCATGTTATTTATTTTATCATACTTGGTGCCAAAGTTTTGTCGTTTCTTTCACATCCGCTTGACATATATTCTGCGAACACATTTGCCTTTCATTATGCTCACGGCGGGACCACGGTGCTCCTGAGCTCACACTGACCTTGATGTTGCTTATCTTGCGCATAGACTACTCAGTTTGTGTATTTTGCTTATTTTTTTCATAGTTCCACACAACTTATTCCTGTTTTCTCGATTGATCTGTGTTCAGTTTTTCAAGGCCTATCCCTGTGCCAACTTATAACTAAATCTGAGGGGGGTGCGATGGGGAGGTTCCCTTGTTAGAAGAGAATGTGTGAAGACCAAGACCTGGGTGTTGCTTGATATCTTTTCGGATCTATGCTGTTTCGAACAAAATGGTGCAATGCATGACAGTAGTGGGATAATATCGTGATTTAAGTTTCCTATCGTGTTCCAAAATCTCTTAAGTGAAAACCTGGGAGGAGTCCTTAACAAATGCTATCTGCCATATCCCACAGCACCATTTTACACCCACATTTTGCGGTTTGTCTCTAATGATATCGATGTGGAAGTGCTGTTAAACTAATATTCTTTCATCTCTTTGTGGACATTGGTACAGATATTTTTTATCGTTGGTGCTTGGAGGTGATAACCTGCTTATAAAATATTCCAAGGTTTTGAGCTGAGATCAGTTTTTGCTTTTGCTTTACGTAATTGAGTAGGTAAATGATCGAATACAAAAACATCAGACGGGACAAATGTATTGTATTGTCTAATAACATACACAACCGATTTAGTATAAACATTTTTAAAAATTTGCCCTTCGTCTAGCACAAATAAATAATATATGAATTCTGACTGTACTGAATGAACAGAAAACATCTGTCACACTAGAATAGCTAAATCGACATTCGTGACTGTTTATGAATTTACAAACTGAGGCTGTTATATACGTACGCTCTTTCAAAACATGTGTATCAGTCCACTAAAAAGCCAACAACATTATAGAATGACTTGATTATTGCATTAATGTTTACACCTGTGACAGCAGCAATAAACATCATTCCAAGCCTACTGAACTGGTTGCTTGTTATGATAACACTTCTCCCTGTGCAACTGTTTCTTTCATTCTTACACATTGCATCGTTCCTATCTATCAGGCCGCGATTTAAGTGGTTTCCGTCACTCACTTATTCTTTTTTGATCATTTAATTGTAATTTGCGTAAAAACTGCGTTCGGAGAGCTTTCAAACTTCACTAAATTTATCTTCAGAACTTCACTCAAATGGCTCGGTGAAGGAATGTGGGAACGAAATAAGGTCGCTATAACTGGCAGGAACATGACAGCAGAGCTGTTTGTCTTCTTAGATTGAACTAATCACTTCATCCCTGAATATCCGTCAAACCCAATGACATCGGTAAGCTGCTGAGCATATTTTAAGCTACGTCTGCTCCAACAGTATCCCCTTTGTTATTCTTCTAGCCAAATTAAAGTACTATGGACGCCTGGTCCTGTCAATGAGTCTCCTTTTACATACGATTCTCCCCGGCTCTCATTTTTTCGGTAGGCACTAATGCATTTCGGCTATCGACGAACAATGGAAAAGAATTGTCACTACATAAAAATTTATTTAAAATACATCGACACCTAAATAACATCATACCGAGTACAAATACGGCTGTAGGTGTATGCTTATTGAAAATCACGGCCGGTTTCATAAATGTAATTGCTTCATCAGGTGAAGCCGACTGCCGCATGATGCCAGAGTACATTTGATTAGTCTTCCCACGGTTCCTACAAACATAAGCCGTTCTGAAAATCATGTCACTTATTCAGGACATTATTCTGGAACGTTACAAGAATCTGAATGTGATGCTTAGCTATTCTAAGTACGACTCTGTGATCTAATTCCATGACACACCAACTGGGTGTTCGTAACTAAATAAATGAAATTAAACGGTCTAAAATTCCGAAAAAATTAACTGATACAGTCCATCCAGCCATTCTAGGGGTAAAGCGATTGTTTCTTATTTATAAATTGTTCCACATAAATTTACACCTACAGCAAGGCCTAGCGTCTTTGATTAGTAATCAAAACGTCCACGGTCCCGTGTCGCTAACACCGTCACCTCTTACATTTTGAATAAAAGCCTTCGCACTGACGGCCATAGACTCCCGACATAAGAAGACATTCTCATTATGTCAACGACCTTGCCAAAGAGGACGCAGAAGCGGACAGTGGTTCAGTGGGCTCTCTTCCATTGGATTGGGAAACAGCCCCCAAGGGTGGAAGAATCAGCAATCATCAACGGTATGAGCATCCAGAAGGCAATGGAAACCACTGCATTAAAGAAACGTAATGTATATCCAGAGAACATGAAGCCTGTAATGGAAAAAGGGTTATGATGATATCTCTACTGGCTAAAGATTCCGGGATAATCGCCCATTCGGGTCTCTGGGAGGGGACTACCAAGGAGACGTGACCATGACTAAAAGTTAGAATAACCAACGAAAGTATAAAGCTTTACGCGTCGGGGCATGGAATGTCAGATATTTGAACGAGGTAGGGGAGTCGAAGTCTCAAGCTGAAGAAATAGGGAAAATATATATGAAGATATTGAAAGGGTAATACAGTATGTAAAGGGAGGGGAAATATAATAGTCATGACGTACTGAATGCCGTTGTATGGGAAGGAGTAGAAGAAATGGTTACTGGAGAATATGGGCTAGGGACAAGAAATAGAGAGGATAAAGACTAATTCAGTTCTGCATTAAATTTCAACTAGTATTAGCGAATACTCGGTTCAAGAATCACAAGAGGAGCAGGTATACTTGGAAAAGGCCGGGTGACATTAGAAGATTTCAGTTAAATTAGACCACAGGCAGACACAGATTCCGAAATCAGATACTGGATTGTGAGGAGTACTCAGGAACGGATATAGACACAGATCACAATTTTGTAGTGACGAAGAGTTGGTTGAAGTTTAAGAGATTAGTCAGGAGGAATCAGTATGTAAGGAAGTTGAATACGGAAGTACTAAGGAATGACTAGGTATGCTGTAAGTTATCTAAGGCTGTAGATCCAGCAATGAGGAAGAGATCAGTAGCCAGTACAGTAGAAGAGGAAAGGACATCTTTAAAACGAGCATTCACAGAAGTTGGAAAGAAAAACACAGATACAAAGAAGGTAGTTGCGAAGAAACCATGGGTGACAGAAGAAATACTACATCTGACCGATAAAAGAAAGACGTACAAAAATGCTCAGGGAAATTCAGGAATACAGAAATATAAGTGGCTGAGGAATGAAATAAATAGGATATGCAGGGAAGCTAAGATGAAATGGCTCCATGAAGAATGTGAAGAAATCGGGAAAGAAAGGATAGTCGGAAGGACTAACTCGGCATATAGGGAATTCAAAAGAATATTCAATGAAATGAAAAGCAAGAGAGGTAACATTAAGAGCGTAACTGGAATTCCATTGCTAAATGTAGAGGAGAGAGCAGAGAGGAGGAAAGAGTACATTGAAGGCTTCTGAAGAAGAAGCAGGAGTGGATTTAGAAGAAGTAGGAGATCAAGGATTAGAATCAGAATTTAAGAGAGTTTTGGAGCACTTAAGAACAAATAAGGCAAAACGAACAGACAACATCCCATCAAATTTTCTAATATCATTGGGGGAAGTGGCAACAAAACGACTATTCAAGTTGGTGTGTAGAATGCATGAGTCTGGCGACATACCACCTGACTTTCAAAAAAATGTAATCCACACATTTCCAAGACTGTAAGAGCTGACAAGTGCGAGAATTATCGCACAATCAGCTTAACAGCTCACGCAGCCAAGTTGCTGACAAGAATATATACAGAAGAATGGAGAAGATAATTGAGGAGGTGGTATGTAACGCTCAGTTTGGCTTTAGTAAAGGTAAACGCACCAGAGAGGCAATTCTGACGTTGCGGTTGATAATGGAAGCAAGACTAAAGAAAAAACAAGACACGTCCATATGATTTGCCGATCTGGAAAATGCGTTCGACAGTGTAAAGCGGTTCAAGATGTTCGAAATTCTGAGAATAATACGGGTAAGCTACAGGGAGAGGTGAATAATATACATTATCTACAAGAGCCGAGAGGGAATAATAAGAGTGGACGATCAAGAACGAAGTGCTCGGACTAAAAAGGGTGTAAGACAGGGCTGTAGTCTTTCCCCTTTAGTGATCAATCTATACACCGAAGAAGCAATGATGGAAATAAAGTAAACCTTCAGAAGTGGAATTAAAATTCTAGATGAATGAATGTCAATGATACGATTCGCTAATGAAATAGCTATCCTGAGTGGAAGTGAAGAAGAATTACATGATTTGCTGAACGGAATGGACAGTGTAATGAGTACAACATACAGATAGAGAGTAAATCGAAGAAAGACAAAAGTAATGAGAAGTAGCAGAAATGAGAATAGCGATAAACTTAACATCACAATTGATGGTCACGAAGTAGACGAAGTTAAGGAATTCTGATATCTACTCAGTAAAATAAGCAGTGAATGACGGAGCAAGGAAGACATCAAAATCAGACTAGCACTGGCAGAAAGGGCCTTCCTGGCCAAGAGAGGCCTACTAGTATCAAAATTAGGCCTTCATTTGAGGAACAGATTTTTGAGAATGGACATTTGGAGTACAGCATTGTGTGGCAATGAAACATGGACTGCAGGGAAACCGGAACAGTTGCTACAGACGAATGTTGAAAATTAGGTGGAGTGATAAAGTAAGGAATGAGGAGGTTCTGCGCAGAATCTGAGAGGAAAGGAATATGTAGAAAACACTGATAAGAAGAGGTAACCGATGATAGGACATCTGTTAAGACATCAGGGAATGACTTCCATGGTTCTAGAGGGAGCTATAGAGGGCAAAAGCTGAAGAGGAAGACAGAGATTGGAATGTATCGAGCAGCTAATCGAAAACGTAGTTTGAAAGTACTACTCTGAGATGAAGAGTTTGGCACAGGAGAGGAAATCGTGGCGCTCCGAATCAAACCAGTGATGACATGATTCAAAAAAAAAAAAAAAAAAAAAGGAAAGAAGAGAAGGAAAGGGGAGCTAGAAAACCTAAAGCGAAATGCAAAGGCTCAATATGGATATAGCGAGGGTTACTGAAATGAAATAGAAAGAATACGAGGATTTCTGGTCTGGTGACTATAGGATAACAACGCCAGCGGCAGAGAATGGTAAAACTGGTATAGGTTGATTGGTTGTTCAATGTGGGGGAGTGGAGCAGGTAGTGAGGTCATCGGATTAGAGAAGATTGGGGAAGGAATTCGGCCGTGCCCTTTCAAAGGCACCATCCCGGCGTTTGCCTCGCGCGATTTACTGAAATCACGGAAATCCCAAATGAGGATGGACAGATGCGGGTTTGAAACGCCGTCCTTGTGAATGCGAATCGAGCGTGCTAATCACTGCGCCATATCGCTCGAAACATGTCGAATAGGATCGTCGCCTCAGCCCGTAAAAACGGCTGACCAACAAGCCGCTAAACACCACCCGGTGAACAGCTCAGGAGGAGCGCGATAGAGAATTCACATTTTTGCTGCAGGCCGCTGCTGAAACGTCCGACCAAGTTAGGACCATTTCTCTGGAGCCAGCCTCCAGCTGGACGTAAGGTACACCATATCTTCTCTCTCCTCATTTGTGTGAACGTCGTTTCGACTTTATAAACTACAACCCTCCAGTAATACCTCAATTGGATAATGGTGTGTCATTTCGACTTGGAATACATGGAACTGTGAACTCTCTTATTTAACCGAGAAGTCAACTTGCAAACACCATCATTCACTGTGACCATGAGCCTCGTCCATCTGCTACCTAATAGGCTCGTTACACTTAAATCACTGTTAATCAGTCCTAACGTTTCTGGTTGGAAATGAAAACTCTCTGAAACATATTTGTCATACTGCTCGATAATTGTGTTTACACTAGTCTCCCATATGGTACCAGAAACAGGATATGTCATTCTGTAGCCTGACGCAGGGGATTTTTTTTTTTTTTTTTAATTCAGTCGAAGTTGCCACGAGAAGTATCGTTTATTCGAGGTGGCTAGTTTCGGACATGGCGTCCATTTTCTAAGAATCTCCTCCAGCCTTAGTATGGAAACCTAATACAACCTTTATATTTGCAAATAACCACAATCGACAATACTGAGCAATACGTACAATATCATCTAAAGCGTATTAACAGTGCTTCTTCTCAAACAGCACCAGCAACGTTTGCAAGATGCACGGTTAATGAAATGTAGTTGATTTTCTTCACGTTACACATGAGTGCCGATTGTGGCTATTTACAAATGTACAGGTTGTATTACGTTTCGATACTAATGATAGATGCGATGATGATGTTTGATAATCGACGTTCCGTCCAAAACTAGTCATAGCAGATAAAAGATATTTCTCATGGTATCTTCGATAGAATTACAAATAACTGTTTTCAGAAATTATTTTTGTGTCCATCGTATCCGTCCGAAGAACAGCGGCCATTCGTCTTTCTTCTCTGTTGACGAGGATATGGTTCCCTTTGGCACGGATCTAGTACGAATACGTACCCGCGAATGAAGCCTCTGAGGGAAGGATATAAAGGGGTTTACGCGATTCAGTTACAGTTTATGCCTGTAGCACAGAATTACAAGATTTCACTTATTGTAACAAACTATAGGAAGAGTGGTCATAAAAATATCAAACTATTTGCATTTGAAGGATACAAAGGTGGTGTTCGACTTGTTCACAACCACGACGCCGATGTCTTCCTGAAGAAAGGTATCCCTGTTATGATCAAAGAATATAGCAACTTGTCAAGATAAGGATTACAGTTTCAAATAAAAGGTGCAATATCATCCAGGACAACCACGATATCTACGCTTCATGATCAACGAGTGACAACCGTACTGACTCGCAAATGGAAGGTGTCACACAGAGCTACAGTTACATCTATGATACTCCTTAGCTATGATTACTATGACAAAATCATCGGGAGCATGACTGATTCGATAAACTGAAATAAGGCAGACACAGGTAGACGTTCCAACAAATAGTGGCATTCTTTGCTTATTTCTTGGTTAATTGCGGTATGCCGAAGAATTTTCTGTTATGAAAGACACACAAGAGCTCTACGTCAAACCAGGCTCAGAACACTTCGATTGAACTTAGCAGTCGTAAGCATCAACTAAGGGGACATAGCGACTGCTGTAATTCATAATTAATGAGCAGAACACAGCAACAGATTGCTTGTTATTTTATTTTTACTGGTTTCAGTCGTTAGAGGCGAGCATCGTTAGACGCTCTATCTGAGACGTGGCGCGTTATCGATATGTATCGAAAACGCGATTTAGCCTCTTTGCTCGTAGCTAAGCGACGGTCTACTTAGCGTCCCGCGGCGAGGGAACACGGGGTCCGCCACCTCATCGAGTTAACGCTGCCCCAGATCAGCTCGGTCTCATTTCACTTCTCGCATACCGATATCCGCAGGATGGTGATCCAGGCGTACTTCCTGGATATTATGAAAGATATCTGGCGTTCCGTGGGGATTCTTTTGTTTCCGTTAACGCCAGTGTTGTTAAGAGGCGCTTACCAGTAGTTCACTTGTATTTCTTTTTTTTATAATAAATAATATGTTGAGTTGTTCCTGCCATGTGTTTTCAGCGTACAGACAAGCTCAGGTTACTTAGTTGAAGTAATTATTTATTTATTAGAAGTTATTATTTATTAACCTTTTTGCTAATGGTCGCTGTCCATGTTAAAAATATTCCTGTTTCTTTGGTGCGAGCCTAGTTTTTAACTTATGACTTTTATTTACGCCAGCATTGACAGGCAGGATTTAATACGAGGGTGGTTTGAAAAGTTCTCGGAATCATTACGAGAGGACAGCGCTAGCGCAAAGAGTTTCTCACGTGACATTCATTTGACTGTTGCCTGTAAACACGTGACACTACAGTGCTCTTGTAAGAGAGCTGTGGCAGTGACGTGCTTCTATTGTCGTTCCCACGTAGTGATTTGCGAAGATGGAAAAAATTCAAGATTCGAGCAGTGGTTAAGTACTTCGTAAAGAAAGGTATGAAAGAAAATGACATTCATGCTGATTTCCAAAATACACTCTGGGACTCTGCTCCTTCACCTTGAACTGTTTCCATGTGCACAAATGAATTTAAATTTGGACGGGTGAGCTTAGATGATGATCCGCGCATTGATCGGTGAAGATGTGTCACAACTCCAGAAATAATTGCAAAAGTACACAAAATGGTTATTTAGGTGCGGCAATGGAAATTGTGTGAAATTGCTCACGCTTTCCAGATGTCATCTGAAAGGGTATATCACATTTTAACTGAAGAATTATAAATGAAAAGAATTATCTGTAAGATGGGTTCCACGACTCTTGACGCTGGATCAAAAACGCCTGAGCCGTAAGCATGGCAAAATTACACGAACTGAGGTATGGATTGTTGCCACACCCGCCTTATTTACCTGATGGCGGTGGTGATGATGATGATGATGATTGGTTTGTGTGGCGCTCAACTGCGCGCTCAACAGCGCCCGTACGAAGTCCCAATTATTACATAGTCCAATTTTTTACACAGTCCAATCTGACAACACAAACACCCAATCCCCGGACAAATAAAATCCACAACCTGGGACCTCGTGATCCAGAGGCAGCAACGGTAGCCACTAGACCACGAGCTACGGAAACACACCTGATATGGTTCCGTCAGACTTCCACCTCTTCCCAAAACTGAAAATTTTTCTTGATGGACTAAGATTCACTTCAAACGAAGAATTGATAGACGGAGTTGGCATCTATTTTACAGACCGGGAAGAACTCATTTTCGAGATGGGATCAAGGCACTGAAACTTCGCTGGGCAAAGCGCATTAATCTACAAGGAGACTATATTGAGTAAAGAAGAAGTATCAGTGATGTAAGTACTTTTTCTTTAAATGCGTTCGGAGGAACTTTCAAACCACCCTTGTATATTACTACTCTTTTTTGAAAAATCGGGTGTTAGTTTTTAAAATTTTATTTGTATATTTTTTATTTGTACCCAGCTGTTTCACAGTCTTCTTTAATGGTGGCTCATTCTCTGTTCTGAGCTGACAACTAGACGTCCATTTGTGATAGTTAGTGCATATGTAACCTACTAAAAATAATGCTGAAACACAACTACTGACTCTCCCAAGTTAAATCGTCCAATTTCTGATTTTAAAATTATATTGTTTTTTGCCTGATTTATTCGTGTTCCACAGAATTACGAAAGATGTGTTACTCAAATATATGGATATTTTCATCATCGTTTATGCCGAACGAAATAGCATTCCTGGGAAGAATGGTGGTTTCTTAGAGTTACTTCTAGAGGAGACAGAGTTGATACTATAACACATAATTAATATAACTATATTATAACTTGAACAAGATGAAAGACTTAATTTTGAAACAATCCAAAGCCATAGGACTCTTTGGTATGTTCCTTACTGTCACTGGTCACTAACATATCACTTCAAACAGTAGTCTCTTCTTCCAAAGTAGAAGTGACTGTCAAGTTTGCTGCAGCTCTGTCTAATACAGCTGTCGGGTAATTAACATGCCGTAGCGGTGGCCTCTCATTCGCCGTTGCGTCTAGCAGTGACAACACTTGCTTGCAGTTCTGATGCGAGATACCAACCTCTGGAACCCGTTCTTCAGACGACATGACCTTTTTTTATTATTAACATGTCTTTTATGGATTAAATGTTATTATTGGATTCCAGCGTCTTACCTGGCGTCTTACCACTCCAACCTCATCCCTATATAGGGTGGTCCATTGATCGTGAGCGGGCCAAATATCTCACGAAATAAGGGTCAATGGAAAAAACTACTAAGAACGAAATTCATCTAGCTTGACGGGGGAAACCAGATGGCGATATGGTTGGCCGGCTAGATGGCGCTGCCATAGGTCAAACGGATATCAACTGTGTTTTTTAAAATAGGAACCCCCATTTTTTAATACATATTTGTTTAGTACGTAAAGAAATATGAATTTTTACTTGGACCACTTTTTCCGCTTTGTGATAAATGGCGCTGTAATAGTCACAACGTATAAGTACGTGGTAACACGTAACATTCCGCCAGTGCGGACGGTATTTGCTTCGTGATACATTACCCGTGTTAAAATAAACCGTTTACCAACTGCAGAAAAGGTCGATATCGTGTTGATGTATGGATATTCTGATCAAAATGCTCAACGGGAGTGTGCTATGTATGCTGCTCGGTACCCTGGACGACATCATCCAAGTGTCCGGACCGATCGCCGGATAGTTACGTTATTTAAGGAAACAGGAAGTGTTCAGCCACATGTGAAACGTCAACCACGGCCTGCAACAAATGATGATTCCCAAGTAGGTGTTTTAGCTGCTGTCGCGGCTAATCCGCATGTCAGTAGCAGACAAATTGCGTGAGAAACGGGAATCTCAAAAACGTCGGTGTTGAGATTGCTAAATCAACATCGATTGCACCCGTACCATATTTCTACGCACCAGGAATTGCATAGCGACGACTTTGAACGTCGTGTACAGTTCTGTCACTGGGCACAAGAGAAATTACGGGACGATGACAGATTTTTTGCACACGTTCTATATAGTGACGAAGCGTCATTCACCAACAGCGGTAACGTAAACCGGCATAATATGCATTACTGCGCAACGGAAAATCCACAATGGCTGCGACAAATGGAACATCAGCGACCTTGGCGGGTTAATGTATGGTGCGGCATTATGGGAGGAAGGATAATTGGCCCCCATTTTATCGATGGCAATCGAAATGGTGCAATGTATGCTGATTTCCTACGTAACGTTCTACCGATGTTACTACAAGATGTTTCACTGCCTGACAGAATGGAGATGTACTTCCAACACGATGGATGTCTGTCACATAGCTCGCGTGCGTTTGAAGCGGTATTGAATAGCATATTTCATGACAGGTGGATTGGTCGTCGAAGCACCATACGATGGCCCGCAAGTTCACCGGATCCGACGTCCCCGAATTTCTTTCTGTGGGAAAGTTGAGGGATATTTGGTATCGTGATCCACCGACAACGCCTGACAACATGCGTCAGCGCATTGACAATGCATGTGCGAACGATACGGAAGGCGAACTACTCGCTGTTGATAGAAATGTCGTTACACGTATTGCCAAATGCATTAAGGTTGACGGACACCATTTTGATCATTTATTCCATTAATGTGGTATTTACAGGTAATCACACTGTAGCAGCAAGCGTTCTCAGAAATGATAAGTTCACATTGGAACAACCTGAATAAAATGTTCAAACGTACCTACGTTCTGTATTTTAATTTAAAAAACCTACCTGTTACCAACTCTTCATCTAAAATTATAAGCCATATGTTTGTTATTATTACAGCACCATTATCACAAAGCGAAAAAAGTAGTTCAAATAAAATATTCGTATTTCTTTACGTACTACACGAATATGCAATAAAATGGGGGTTCCTATTTAAAAAAACGCAGTTGATATCCGTTTGATCTATGGCTGCGCCATCTAGCGGGCCAACCGTAGCGCCATCTGGTTTCCCCCTTCAAGCTAGACAAGTTTCGTTCTTTGTAGTTAGACGCTTATTTCGTGAGATATTTGGCCCGGTCACGATCAATGGACCTCCCTGTATACAGCATTTCACTATTTGATCAAAAATATTTAGACACCTATTAATGGACATTAATATGGGTTACGCCTATCCTTGGCCTTATGTCGGCTTGTATTCTGCTCGAGACAGTTTGTCTGAGGAGGAACGCCATCCCATTCCTCGTCCAGTCGAAACCAGAGAAGTCGACACTGACTTAACCCCAGCATTTCTATTCATTTCATATCGGGAATCTGAGCAAATCAGTGTGATTCAGGGATGCTGTTATCCACAAATCATTGCCTTAAGCCGCGTGGGATTAGCCGAGCGGTCTAGGGCGCAGCAGTCATGGACTGTGAGGCTGGTCCGCGCGGAGGTTCGAGTCCTCCCTCGGGCATGGGTGTGGGTGTTTGTCCTGAGGATAATTTAGGTTAAGTAGTGTGTAAACGTAGGGACTGATGACCTTAGCAGTTAAGTCCCATTAGATTTCATATATTTCACACACATTTTCATTGCCTTAAAGGCCCCGCTTTATGACAGGGTGCATTCCCATGCTAATACACTGTTCTAAGGTACACATTACACATTGTTGTAAAAAGTGCTCGTATCCTTCCACATTTAGAATATTCTTACGCGCAATAAGATGATCATCACAAAATGCCCACTAGTGCCGTATCACCACCTTCTCTGCACTTTACTTTTGAGTCTGCACATGACACTGCCCGAGGTTTAGGGGTAGCGTCTAAGATTATTAATAAAAAATATTCTCGGTCAGGGGTTTGAACACCCTCACAAGTTTCGAATAAAAATCATCAGCAATGGCGGTCGAAGAATCCTGGCATAACCCGTCACCCTCATTCAACCAACGACCTTGTGAAAGAGGGCTGAGGAGCGGACGGAGGTTCAGGGCTCTTTCTTTTCCATGGGCTGGGAACCTGGCCATGAAAGACGGAAGAATCGGCAATGATCAAAGACATGAGGCTGCAGAAGGCAATGGAAACCACTGCATTAGAGAAGCATAACGTATATCCACAGGATATGTGGACTGTAATTGAAAAAAGTGTCATGGCTATCTCTCTATTGGCAAAAGATTCCGGACTAGTCCCCCGTTCGGAACTGACTGACAATGGGGAGGTGAACACGAGAAAAATATCGAATAACAATCGAAATTATAAAGTTCTACGAGTTGAGGAACGGGGCGTGAGAAGTTTGAACGTGATAGGGAAGCTAGACAATTTGAAAGAGAAGTGCACGGGCACGGTCTAGATGCAGTGACGATCAGTGAAGTGAAATGAAACGAAGATAAGGATTTATGGTCAGATTAGGGTAATATCAACAGTGATCGAAAATGGTGCAGCCGGCCGGTGTGGCCGAGATGTTCTAGGCGCTTCAGTCTGGAATCACGCGACCACTACGGTCGCAGATTCGAATCCTGTCTCGGGCATGGATGTGTGCAACGTCCTTAAGTTAGTTACGTTTAAGTACAGGGCTATTACAAATGATTGAAGCGATTTCATAAATTCGCTGTAGCTCCATTCATTGACATATGGTCACGACACACTACAGATACGTAGAAAAACTCATAAAGTTTTGTTCGGCTGAAGCCGCACTTCAGGTTTCTGCGCTCGAGAGCGCAGTGAGACAAAATGGCGACAGGAGCCGAGAAAGCGTATGTCGTGCTTGAAATGCACTCACATCAGTCAGTCATAACAGTGCACCGACACTTCAGGACGAAGTTCAACAAAGATCCACCAACTGCTAACTCCATTCGGCGATGGTATGGGCAGTTTAAAGCTTCTGGATGCCTCTGTAAGGGGAAATCAACGGGTCGGCCTGCAGTGAGCGAAGAAACGGTTGAACGCGTGCGGGAAAGTTTCACGCGTGGCCCGCGGAAGTCGATGAATAAAGCAAGCAGGCAGCTAAACGTACCACAGCCGACGGTTTGGAAAATCTTACGGAAAAGGCTAAAGCAGAAGCCTTACCGTTTACAATTGCTACAAGCCCTGACACCCGATGACAAAGTCAAACGCTTTGATTTTTCGGCGCGGTTGCAACAGCTCATGGAAGAGGATGCGTTCAGTGCGAAACTTGTTTTCAGTGATGAAGCAACATTTTTTCTTAGTGATGAAGTGAACAGACACAATGTGCGAATCTGGGCGGTAGAGAATCCTCACGCATTCGTGCAGCAAATTCGCAATTCACCAAAAGTTAACGTGTTTTGTGCAATCTCACGGTTTAAAGTTTACGGCCCCTTTTTCTTCTGCGAAAAAAACGTTACAGGACTCGTGTATCTGGACATGCTGGAAAATTGGCTCATGCCACAACTGGAGACCGACATCTTTCAAGAGGATGGTGCTCCACCGCACTTCCATCATGATGTTCGGCATTTCTTAAACAGGAGATTGGAAAACCGATGGATCGGTCGTGGTGGAGATCATGATCAGCAATTCATGTCATGGCCTCCACACTCTCCCGACTTAACCCCATGCGATTTCTTTCTGTGGGGTTATGTGAAAGATTCAGTGTTTAAACCTCCTCTACCAAGAAACGTACCAGAACTGCGAGCTCGCATCAACGATGCTTTCGAACTCATTGATGGGGACATGCTGCGCCGAGTGCGGGAGGAACTTGGTTATCGGCTTGATGTCTGCCGAATCACTAAAGGGGCACATATCGAACATTTGTGAATGCCTAAAAAAACTTTTTGAGTTTTTGTATGTGTGTGCAAAGCATTGTGAAAATATCTCAAATAATAAAGTTATTGTAGAGCTGTGAAATCGCTTCAATCATTTGTAATAACCCTGTAGTTCTAGGATCTATGGGACTTATGACCGTAGATGTTAAGACTCATAGTGCACAGAGCCATTTGAACCATTTGAAAATGGTACAACGGAAGTAGGATTCGTTATGAACAGCAGTGTAAGGTAGAGAATGAGTTCCGAGTAGGGTTACTCTTATCAGAATCGTCAGCAAACCAACACCGACAGCGATAGTTCAGATATATATGCCGACGTCCCAAGCTGAATATGAAGAGAAAGTACACAAGCATATTGAACGAGTAATTCAGTACGTAAAGGGAGATGAAAATCTAATAGTCAAACGGAATTCGATTGTTGGGGAAGGAGTAGAAGGAAAGGTTACAGGAGGATGTGGAATGGTACTAGGAATGAGAGAGGAGGGAGACTGATTTCTGCAATGAATTTCAGCTAGTAATAGCAAATACTCGGTTCAAGACCCATAAGAGTAGCAGGTATACATGAAAAAGGCCGGGAGATCTGGGAAGATTTTAGTTGGAGAACATTTTTGTGGGTTGGCAGGAGAGCCAACACCGGGTTACAAGAGGAAGCTGAAAGGCACGCGTTGTAGACCTTCGGCGAAATTAAAAGCAATGGGAATTCCACTGTTAAATACCTAGGAGAGAGCGGATAGCTGGAAAAGAGTACACTGAAAGTCTCTGAGAGAGAGATCCTGTCTGATGTTGTGAAGAAAAAGAAACAGGAGTCGATATAGAAGAGATAGGGTATCCAGTATTAGAAGCAGAATTTAAAAGGGCTTTGGAAGATTTAAGATCAAATAAGGCGCACGCGATAGATAATATTTCATCACAATTTCTAAAATAACTGAGGGAAATGGAAACAAAACGCCTCTTCACGTTGGTGCGTAGAATGTATGAGTCCAGCGATGTACCATCTGACTTTCGGAAAAAAAAATCATCTACTTAGTTCCGATTTCAAGTGCGGAATTATCTCACAGTCAGCTTAATAGCTTATACATCCCAGTTGCTGACCAGAATAATATACAGTAGAATGGATAAGAAAATTAAGGATGTGTTTGTCACAATCATTCGGCTTTAGGAAACGTAAAGGCACCAGAGAGGAAGTTCTGACGTTGCGGTTGATAATGGAAGCAAGACTGAGGAAAAATCAAGACGCGTTTATGGGATTTGACTGTGTTGAATGTAATGAAGAATCTAATGAGTACAGAATATGGACTGAGTGTAAATCTACAAAAGAGGAAAGTAATGATAAATAGCAGTGACGAGAACTGCTAGGAGCTTAACGTCAGGATTGCTGATAACTAAGTAGGTGAAGTTAAGGAATTCTGCTATCGACGCAGCAAAGTAACAATTGGCGGACAGAGCAAGGAGAACATGAAAGCAGAATAGCACTGGCATTTCTTTCGGTCTACTAATATCAAACATAGGCCTTAATCTGAGGCAGACGTTTCTGAGAAGCTACGTTTGCAGCACAGCATTGTGTGGACTTTGGAGCAGAAGAGAACAGAAACATTCGAGCTCTAGTGCTACAGAAGGATGTAGAAAGCTAGGTGGTCTGATAAGGTGAGGAATGAGGATGTTCTCCGCAGTATCGGCGAAGTGAGGAGTACGTGGGAAACACGAAGAACGGGCAGAATGACGGTACATGTGTAAAGACTTCAAGGAATTACTTCCATTGTACTAGAGAGGGCTGTAGAGGATAAAAACAGCAAAAGAAGACAGTATAACACATCCAGGAAGTAAATGAGGACGTAGATTGCAACCGCTACTCTGAGATGAAGAGGTTGACAGAGGAGAGGTATTCATGTCGCACCGCATAACCAGACAGAAGACTGATGAATAAAAAAGGAAAATGACGGCATCCACCAGTCCCACACTTTTCCATGGGATTGTCACGAGTTGCAGCGTGACTCATCACTCCAAATAACTCGTTTCCAATCGCTCTTTACGCCACCTGAAGCGACTCATAACGTTGGCTACTGGGGTTGCTCGACCGATGAACCCCAGTCCTTTTACTCCTCTACGCACAGTGATTGTGCTTGATGAGCCGCTGATAGCACTTTGGAAGTCACAAGTGATGCCAGCAGCTGATTTTGTGCGTATTTTTTTTTTTTTTTAACGATTACTTTCCGGATTGCTCGACGGCCCTTGTTCGCCGGTACATGAGATCTGCTGCGGATGTTTATTCGCGTTTCCACTTCGCCATCACATGACCAACAGTCGAACTCGGCAGTTTTAGAAACGGTGCTCCGTCCATGACTGATTGATTACTCAAGTGGATTCCGAAGCTCTGGTCTCTCATGACAGATACATTTTGCTCTTACTGCTTCTCTACTGGCGACACATCACTACCCGACTACCGAGCGAGGTGGCGCAGTGGTTAGACACTGGACTCGCATTCGGAAGGACGACGGTTCAATCCCGCGTCCGGTCATCCTGATTTAGGTTTTCCGTGATTTCCCTAAATCACTCCAGGCAAATGCCGGGATGGTTCCTCTGAAAGGGCACGGCCGACTTCCTTCCCCATCCTTCCCTATTCCGATGAGACCGATGACCACGCTGTCTGGTCTCCTTCCCCAAACCAACCAACCAACCAACTACCCGACTCCTTTAACAACGGTGGGTCTACCACCCGTGAAATCCAATGGTCAATTCTGTATCACATAGCGCTGTCCGGACACTTTAGTTCAGATAGTGTAGTGCGCACGTTGTGTACATGTGTGTGTGTGTGTGTGTGTGTGTGTGTGTGTGTGTGTAACTGCGGACGCTAAACGACGATATAGCAAGGCCAATGGGAAGGTTAGTAGAAACAAATGCGATTGAACGGTATAAAATGGAATAAAGTAAATAAACAACAATTGCAGATAAAATCGGACTCACTCTACCCCAGTCTCACTAATAATCATCATCTAGATCATTGGAATGAATGGATTTTCTGAAACTGTCGACGGAATAGGGAAACTAAAATAAATTCACACGAATATGTGTCTGGCTGATCACTTAGAAAGCACTGATGGGCCAACTACCATGAGAACACATTAAAACAATCGCTCTGAAATCTACAGACATTTTAAAAAACATAAAAGACAGACTAAATTCGTGTCATTGTCATTTAAAATAGAGGGCAAATCTGTCAACAAGTGAGATGATTCTCTCTTATCTGAATACAAAATACAGGCTTAAGTTTCGCAATAGCAAAGTTTAGTCTTAGAAGCTGTATCAGCCGTTACTTTCTTGCAATTTATTACAGTTTAACTTCACACTTCGAGATGAAAATCTTCTTACGTATTTATATCTCCTGCCAAAGGTCATGATTTGAGAACAGCTTTATACTGACCACTTATACACTTGTATAAGCGCTTCCAAATTCTGTCAGCTGTTTCTACTGACGATCATCAAATATCAAGCGAATCCTTTGCGATAATGTTTGTTCAGTTGTACCACTCCTTCAATTTCTGTCTCACACGCAAAGTTAAAAACGTATGTATGCAGAAAAATTTGCGAATCCCATTCGAGAGATACCAACGACGAGTTCGTGCTTTAAGCGACAACACACAATCCGATCTATGTAGTAACGCATCAGTGGAGACGCAGATTTTGATGGTCCATCCGCCTCAAGCATTAGGGCTGCGAAGCAGTGAGCGTGCGGTGGTCTAATGCTGTACGGGAGTGGGAGGGGGCTGCTAATTCCACAGCTCTCCGCCTGCCCTGATTGGACGCTCCTAATGGCCCATTTGAAAGGCCGTCCGTCTAGGGACGCTGTGCTCTCCCGCCCTTTGGTCGGTCTGTCTTGTTTCTGTACAAACAAGCAAAACTATCAATTACAGTGTTTAACTCTCCGTTTGAAACAGATAAAGAAGCAGCGTATATTTAACCAAACTGATATTATTTTTGTATGTCGTCTGGGTGAGACGTCCTGCTAAACCCGCAGGACAGGACAGGTAGTTGGAATTGTGGAAAGGGGCCAAAATGAGCGGCTGTCAGTTACACTCGAACATATATAACTTTATTTATTTGACCAAACATTGCAGTACAAATTCTTGAACTTAGTTATGAGCTGAATACTCCTTATGCCTTAAGGGCACAACCACTTCAATTAAAAAAAAAAAACGGCTAAAAGCCATTAACTCAAAATTCACACCTCAAAGAGAATATTTAGAGGGCAGAAGGCCTCATCTAAGTAAGTTCTATAACTTGGCTGAAGGAACAACAAATCTAACACTTGGAAAGCGAACAAGTTTAATTTAAAGACGGCTGAAGGCCCATGATTTAAGACTAAAGGTAAAATGATGTGGGTATAGTGGTTCATGGTGTGGGTTCCTGCAGTCATGTCCTAGTTCATGAACCACGGGAAACGTATGAGTGGCCAAGTAAGTGGTCCCGACAGTCGGGATACCAGTTACATTGAAATAAGACTGGGCATCTCGGACATATTCTGAGTCGTGGTCATGGGTGATTTTAATGCCAGGATTGGAAATCGAACAGAAGGGTATGAAAAGGTTATGGGTAAATTTGGAGAGGATATGGAGGCTAACAGGAACGGGAAACAACTCTTGGATTTCTGTGCCAGTATGGGCTTAGTAATCACAAACTCCTTTTTTAAACATAAGAACATTCACCGGTATACTTGGGAAGGCAGGGGAACCAGATCTGTCATTGACTATATAATAACAGATCAGGAAATCAGGAAGGCTGTGAAAATGGTTCAAATGGTTCTGAGCACTATGGGGTTCAACTGCTGAGGTCATTAGTCCCCTAGAACGTAGAACTAGTTAAACCTAGCTAACCTAAGGACATCACAAACATCCATGCCCGAGGCAGGATTCGAACCTGCGACCGTAGCGGTCTTGCGTTTCCAGACTGCAGCGCCTTTAACCGCACGGCCACTTCGGCCGGCGAAGGCTGTGAGGGACACACGTGTATTCAGGGGATTCTTTGATGACACTGATCATCATTTAATCTGCAGTGAAATTGGGATTGTGAGGCCGAAGGTGCGGGAGGTCAGGTCCATATGTAGGAGGATAAGAGTGGAGAAACTTCAGGATAAGGAAATCAGGCACAAGTACATAACAGCGATCTCAGAAAGGTACCAGTTAGTTGAAGGTAGTCAAATACAGTCATTGGAAAGGGAATGGACTAGGTACAGGGACACAGTACTAGAAGTGGCTAAAGAATGTCTTGGAACAGTAGTGTGTAAAAGTAGGATGAAGCAAACAGCTTGGTGGAATGACACAGTCAAGGCAGCCTGTAAAAGGAAAAAGAAAGCGTATCAAAAATGGCTACATACTGGAACTCAGGTAGACAGAGAAAGTTATGTTGAAGAAAGAAACAAAGCCAAACAGGTAATTACAGCATCCAAGAAGAAATCTTGGGAAGACTTTGGAAACAGGTTGGAGACTATGGGTCAAGCTGCTGGAAAACCATTCTGGAGTGTAATTAGCAGTCTTCGAAAGGGAGGTAAGAAGGAAATGACAAGTATTTTGGACAGGTCAGGAAAACTGCTGGTGAATCCTGTGGATGCCTTGGGCAGATGGAGGGTATATTTTGAAGAGTTGCTCAATGTAGGTGAAAATACGATCAGTAATGTTTCAGATTTCGAGGTAGAATGCGATAGGAATGATGATGGAAATAGGATCACATTTGAGGAAGTGGAGAAAATGGTCAATAGATTGCAGTGCAATAAAGCAGCTGGGGTGGATGAAATTAAGTCGGAACTCATCAAATACAGTGGAATGTCAGGTTTTAAATGGCTACACAGGATAACTGAAATGGTGTGGGAATCGGGACAGGTTGCATCAGACTGGACTAAAGCAGTAATCACATCAATCTTTAAACATGGAAACAGAAAAGATTGTATCAACTACAGAGGTATCTCTTTAATCAGTGTTTTGGGTAAAATCTTTTCAGGTATTGTTGAAAGGAAAGTGCGAGTACTAGTTGAGGACAAATTGGATGAAAATCAGTGTGGGTTTAGGCCTCTTAGATGTTGTCAGGACCAGATATTTAGCTTACGGCAAATAATGGAGAAGTGTTATGAGTGGAACAGGGAATTGTATCTATGCTTTATAGATCTAGAAAAGGCATATGACCGGGCTCCTAGGAGAAAGTTATTGTCTATTGTACGAGATTATGGAATAGGAGGCAAACTTTTGCAAGCAATTAAAGGTCTTTACATGGATAGTCAGGCAGCGGTTAGAGTTGACAGTAAATTGAGTTCATGGTTCAGAGTAGTTTCAGGGGTAAGACAAGGCTGCAACCTGTCTCCACTGTTGTTCATATTATTTATGGATCATATGTTGAAAACAATAGACTGGCTGGGTGAGATTAAGATATGTGAACACAAAATAAGCAGTCTTGCATATGCGGATGACTTAGTTGTGATGGCAGATTCCATTGAAAGTTTGCAAAGTAATATTTCAGAGCTAGATCAGAAAGGTAAGGACTATGGTATGAAGATTAGAATCTCCAAAACGAAAGTAATGTCAATGGGAAGGAAATATAAACGGATTGAGTTCCAAATAGGAGGAACAAAGTTAGAACAGGTGGACGGTTTCAAGTACTTAGGATGCATATTCTCACAGGATGGCAACATAGTGAAAGAACTGGAAGCGAAGTGTAGCAAAGCTAATGCAGTGAGCGCTCACCTACGATCTACTCTCTTCTGCAAGAAGGAAGTCAGTACCACGACTAAGTTATCTGTGCACCGTTCAATCTTTCGACCAACTTTGTTGTATGGGAGCGAAAGCTGGGTGGATTCAGGTTACATAATCAACAAGGTTGAGGTTACGGATATGAAAGTAGCTAGGATGATTGCAGGTACTAGTAGACGGGAACAATGGCAGGAGGGTGTCCACAATGAGGAAATCAGAGAAAAACTGGGAATGAACTCTATAGATGTAGCAGTCAGTGCGAACAGGCTTAGATGGTGGGGTTATGTTACACGCATGGGAGAAGCAAGGTTACCCAAGAGACTCATGGGTTCAGCAGTAGAGGGTAGGAGGAGTCGGGGCAGACCTAGGAGAAGGTACCTGGATTCGGTTCAGAATGATTTTGAAGTAATAGGTTTAACATCAGAAGAGGCACCAATGTTAGCACTGAATTGGGGATCATGGAGCAATTTTATAAGGGGGCTATGCTCCAGACTGAACGCTGAAAGGCATAATCAGTCTTAAATGATGATGATGATGATGATGATAGTAAAATAAAAATAAAAAAAACAGCACGAAGCCTTATCTTAAATTAGGCTGAAAGCAGCAAACAATCTCACACTTGACAAGCAAGAAACTTTAATTTCAAAACGGCTCAAGGCCCACGACTAAAAACACAACTAAAATAACCTTTAAATGCCGAAGGCCTAAGGCTTTATCTTTAAACAATATTTCAATTAGGCTGAAGGCCCAAACAATCGAAGTCTTGACAAGTAAGGAAATTTAATACTAAATCGGCTGAAGGACCATGACTTAAAACACAACTAAGTTCGGCCAGCACTTGAAATACTAACGTTCACTTCGGTCAGACAGGGAGTCAGCCCAACCATCCTCAATCCGACGGCAACCCAACCAACGGATCCCAGGCAACCCATAAGGGGTGGACGCCCCGAAAATCCACGTCGTTTAATCAAACGACCGACTAACTCAGAGGCAACACTTTAATAAACTTATCAGTGAAAATCACATAACTACACACCGCCCCACGAACATCAGCACGAGATCTAGACGATGCTCACGGCCGTGACTGTGCAATAACTAGTACGAACCACGAGTCGGCGCACACAGCCAACCCATCAGCATTCGCCAGCCACATACACGTCGTCTAACGAGACCATCGACCGACAGTGAACCAAGGTCGTCCCCACTCAAAACATGTGTGGCGGCAATCGTCGGGCAAGTGATGGCTATCCGCACCCTCCTGACGCTGCATGCCCCACTGGTGCTACGTCGCGACTGCGCCAACCGGCCAACTGCTACACAACAGCGCGGAAACTGCTCTAAAATAACTGGGCAGTCGACATCACAAGCTACAGATAATATCACAAACACATGGACGAAGAACGCGACCAATGGTAAAGGCAGTGACAATGCAGTGACGAGAACGAACCACGAGTTCAGACACACACATCTCCATCCCATAAACGATCGGCGAGAAATCACGTCGTCCGGTAAGTCGACCAACCGGCGATCAACTTCACTGTCGCTCCCACCCGACCGACTCCTGCCGCGTCCCAACCGTTCGACTGCCAGGTCCGAACTCTACTGCTGGCACGTTGCAGCTCTCTGCCAGATACCAGCTCCCCCCAACACACGACAACCGGGAAGTAATAGCAGTCCAGCAAAGATAATAAGCGGGGCATATATTGATAAGCGCTGCTACTGCCGCTCACGGGCAGACAAGGCAGCATCTCAGTAACACCAGTAATTCATTTAACAAACTAGGTGGCAGTACAATAAAACAGAATGTAAAAGGGAGAAATGGCACGAACACGAGCCACTCACAGCTCACTGGGGCGACCGAGGCTGCTAAAATACGCTGGTGGAATAACATCACAACATCAATAAATAACTAATTTGGCTTGGTAACATATTTAAGTGTTTAACATCGCATGATCAGAGGTCAATCAAGCGCGAAATAAGCCACTGCAAATGTAAATTGATGGTACATTAATAACCGGTGTAAACGCCAGAATGTTTAATTAAAGCCTGCAAATGTGCGTGCATTGTGTTATAAGTTGCTGCATGTTAGCTCGTCGGATGGAGTTCCATGCCTGTTGGACTTGATCGGTCGATGTGGGGACGGTTAATGCTGGTTGTGCATTACACTGGAGTTGTCGTCCAATGATGTCTCATATGTGCTCGACTGGAGGCAGACCTAGTAATCGAGCAGGCCAAGGCAACACGTCAACACTCTGTAGAGCATGTTGCGTTACAACATCGGAATGTGAGCGAGAGTTATCCTGTTGGAAAACATGCCGGGTGGTACGACAAGTCGAATCAGCAAGATAATGTACAAATTTGCAGTCAGGGTGCGTGGGATGACCACGACGCAGCTCCTGCTGTCATACGAGATCGCACACCAGATTACAACTCCAGGTGGGGAGCTAGTTTGTCTACCATGCAGACAGGTTGGTTACAGGCCCTCCACTGGCCTCCTCCTAAGCGACGTACGTCCTTCACTGCCATCGAGACAGAACCAAATTTCATCAAAAAATATAAAAGATCTGCAGACTCCTCTCCAATTAGCTCTCGCTTGACACAACTGAATTCGAAAATGGCGGTGTTCCGTGGTCAGTGGAATGCACGCTACAGGGCTTCTGGCTTGTAGCTGCTCAAACTGTTGCTGCAGATGCATTGCTATGCGCCAGAGCCATACGCCAAGCTCGATGGTCTTCCCACTCGCTAGTTCCACGTGGCCGTTCGGAGCCCGGTCTTCTTGCGACTGTACATTCCCGTGACCACCTCTGCGAACAATCATGTAAGCGGTTATACATTCCTGCCATATCGTTGTGTAATACAGGGTGGCCAGAAAACGTGTGAAATGCTTGTAGGGATGTTGCAGGGCAGGTTGTACTGAGACATATATGTTATTTAGCATAGAATTTAGCCAATCGGGGCGTCGCGTGCTCATACTCAAGCGGCCTACCAGGGGCGGTGTTGCCCAACGAGTGCTTTGTCTCGTTAGCTCAAACTTGAATTTACGCACGCGACGATCTGATTGGCAAACTTCAATGCTAAATAACTCGGAAACGGCGCAACTTATCGAATTTTTTTCGCAACATTCATATCTCAGTAAAACCTGCCCTGCAACATCCCTACAAGCGTTTCACACATTTTTTGACCACACAGTATAGAAGGAATACCTAGATTATCGTGACCTATCAAACGACCGCGTTTCATATGAGTCAGATGTCCTTACGGAAATCAGGTTTGCTTAAGGCAGACGCTGTAATGGTCGTGAGAGTTAGTTACCTTTGAAACTGGAGGTGGTAAGTTAATATTAGTCAAGCATGCATTTAAGGCGACAAAGACGCTATTAACACAACTCTTATGCGACTGGCACAAAATTTGAATACATACCATCTTTCAGATGTAAAACATGCCAATCAACTTTTGTTTATGTCGGACAACTCTTTATTGTGACGCAGTTTTTTTCCGTCAGGGTAGCTGGATCTTCTTTTTTTCAGAGGGCTCATAATTATCTTTCCAGAATTCAACCGTTTCAAGCGTTTTCCCTCGTGAACTGTCAGATAATAAGTGTCATAAAAATTTTGACAATCCACCTATTGAAAGACTATGGTTGTAATGCAGCTGTCACAGAAAGACATTTCCGGAAAGGATAATGGTCCCTTTAGAAAGGAAGGACAAGACTGAAGTCTCATTTCACTTCCTGGAACTCTGCTCCTCCAGTAAGGCACTTGCACTAACTGTTAAAATAAGAAACTTCAATATTAAGTAAGTGTACCTCCTTCTTATTTATAACCACCAATTCCTTTGTTGTTATGATGTTGACAGTTCGTTGCAACAAGCACACAAGCTACTAAATTTGTTGGTTTACCTATTCTGTAACTACATTGGTGTGGAAAACTTAAGCACGAAAGTGATTTTCGCTTGATGTTTCACCGCCAACTATCACTTCGATCATACATGGGAAGACTTGCTACAGTATAATAAAGAAGGCGCCTGCAAGAAATACGCAACGAGACGAATAAAAATGACAGTTTTATTTAAAGAAAATAATTATACTGAAGTGATAGCGATTTATGCGGTTTATGATGGTTCACGGGACATTGGAAGGAGTGGGATATGGTTCATAATAGCGTATGTGATCGCCAAGGACAGTAATACATGCTCTTCTACTTGCTTCCATGTTGGTCACAAGTTTGGTAAGAAGTTACTGTGTTTGAGCGTTGCATTTCTCAAATATTTGTGTTGGCCGCTACTGGATAGTTGTTGTTCCATGTGAGTAGTTTCTTTCGACCTTACGTTTTGCACATTACTCTACGTAGTTTCAACCTTGAGGTCATCATCCGGCCGATGATGACCTCAAGGCTACTGATTAATGAAAACAATTATTTTTGCTGCTTGTTTATTTACTACAAAACGTCTTACTTAAACTGTAGAACACAATTTTAAGAAAACTTTATAGTCCTTACATCAGCCTACCTGTAACTGTAATATTCACGTGACCACTGTATCCAACAACAAAAAATGCTTGTCTTGCATACTTGAACAATACTGTTTTGGGTATTAGGCCACGTCATTTTATAGCACCGAAACAATAGTGCAACAGAGTCAGTCCAATTATCATTGCTGCGTTCCTTTTCACGACGCAGTAATATTTCAACGTCCTAAGACAACTGCTGAAAATACGGTCTAAAAGACAGTTTTGTGGCATAAAGGTTTTGTTTGTTGTTACAAATGCGCACCCCGACACCCAATAGCATTTCAATCAATTTGGCACAAGCTGTGAAAACATAGGCACTTACATCCATCTCACACTTTTTTATATTTTTTATCACTCCAATGTTTTTGTTTTGATTTCTTTGTGCAATAGAAGCAACTGTCCTTTCATATCACCAAAATTGTCACTAACTGGTCAGTTAATATGTTACAGCTGTTTTACAATAACACTTCTTAATTTCCTCCTTACAAAAACCAGTAATTCCGTAATTCCACTGAGCATGTCATTTTTAGCTTTGTTCTGGATCGCTATGCCTCCTATGACTTCAGATTTGTCACTGCGTACGCCTCTTCAACGGGTTGGTAAACCCTACCGTTTTCCTTCACCAACTGTATACTCCATTGCTGTAATGTACTCTCTTAAAGTGCTTTCGTGAGAAAGTACCCTTTCATGACAGTGCTGTCCGCCCCCGGTAGCTGAGTGGTCAGCGTGACAGACTGTCAATCCTAAGGGCCCGGGTTCGATTCCCGGCTGGATCGGAGATTTTCTCCGCTCAGGGACTGGGTGTTGTGCCGTTCTAATCATCATCATTTCATCCCCATCGACGCGCAGGTCGCCGAAGTGGCGTCAAATCGAAAGGCCTGCACCAGGCGAACGGTCTACCCGACGGGAGGCCCTAGCCGCACGACATTTCATTTTATGACAGTGATGGACACCACGACGCTGTTCGCATTACAAGAGCACGGCTGTTGTTCGACCCTGAACTGTCTCCTTACGTTGTAGCAGGTTTCATCAATGGTGTACTTACCTGTGGCGTTGCACTCTCATACAGAAGGCCGTTCTTTTTTTCAAAAAATGACACCAAGGTCTAAACGTTTCTGCATAGCTATTTCAACCAGGCTGCGCTGGGTTCCGCCGTTTTTACCTTTCGATGGAGAACTCGTCTGTAGTGATAAACTGCCGTCTGCTGCCACTGAATCGGTCGAGACTGATGAAGCCCCGTTACAACTTATGGACGTTGTTCAAGTTCAAAAACGGCTCACCATAATACGCTACAGAAAGGAAGCTCCTTATTAATGAGAGCTGAAGCACTTGTGTTTTGCTGTGATTCGCATTGTGAAAACGTTTGAATAAGGATACAGCAGTTAACATGACCAGCTTGCCATATTTCGGCACTCAGTTTAACAGATTTCACTCAGTTGTGAATATGTGCTGCAGCCATTATATGTATAGCGTTGTCGAGTTTCCTTGACAGTGAACAGCACGGTTCGGCTTCAGCTGTGTGGCTCTCACAGGGGACGATGTTGGAAGCACAGTTGGCGAACGTTCAACGGCCGCTCCTCTACGGTCCGATTCTTATATTAAAAGCCGTTGTTGGGAACATAGTAAAGGTCTGAAGTTCTCCGGTAGTTGTAGAGTTACAAAATTAGCTTTCATCAGCGCTAGCCAGTAATTAGAACTCACTTTGGCGCAAAACGTGTTCCTCTTGGAACTTTTGTCCTCCCAACTTACCGCATTTGGCTGCGGGCACCAGTAATCGTCCACAGACAAAGGTAATAAATGGCTGTTAGATATAGTGCAGTTTGAAACAAGTGCCACTTTGCCTTAACCATTTCCCACAGAACAGAACACAGCCTTTGCTGTAACTTTTGTTTGTAAATAGTCTTGATGTAGAAGGAATTAGTGGTTTTATTCCGTACTTGCAACAGACGTTCTGGGATTAAGCGTGAAAATGCACTTTACAATATTACTTACATCTGTCAATCCACTTCCATCTACGCGAAAGGAAGCCACATTTAACGGGACAGTCATAGACAGGTATATCTGTACAAAGCATCTCGAAAGCGAAAGCAAGTTTCTTCACCGTGAGAGTGTAAAAGTTGCTGAAATTGTTCATAAGTTCCACAGAATGACCACATGTTCTAGGTTATGGTCCAGACTGACCTGTATCATAAACACAAACGCCATATTAAATAACGTAACACAGTCACTTACTTTAAAAAGATGTACAGCACTTAAATCTCGTCTGATGTTCAAAGTGCTTAGAACAGAGAGAGACGACCATTCTAAAATATCTCTGAAATCCAACTAATAGAAGTGGAAGCTCAGGAAAGCCACATTAAGATGTGTACAAGGTGCAGCTAATCAGCATATTTCTTTATTTCGAAAATCGAAGAGTCAGTGACAAAAGTAAAAGAAAAGTATGGAAAAGGACAAAGCGGAAGGAGCAATGCTAATGTATGATGACATAGTCCCACTGGCCGGATTTAGGGAAGACTTGAAATACCTGTTAAGCGAAATAGCCAACATAACACAGAATAGTATTTGAGGATAATAGAAACATAGAAGAAGGTGCTGAAGAATAGTAAGGAGAATATTGCGTTACATAGAAATTAGGAACGGCAGATGATGGACGGAGCAAGAGAAACATCACAAGCGGATTTTGCGCCGCGAAGAAAGTTTTCTAGCACAGAAGTGTTGGAATGCTGTAAGCCTTTAGTATCAGGTTGAAGATTAATTCTTTGAAAGCGTAAATCCAGAGCACAGTGTCATATATGTATGAAACATAGACCACAGGACAACTGATGAAGAAGACGCTGGGTGCATTTAAAATTTTACGCTTATGAAGAATATATATAGAAAGAAAGAAAAAATACAAACAGTTTATGTGCGGAAAGAAGTCTATGGAATATGTCTACAAAGGAACAGATTAGTGGGGCATCTGCATAGTAGGTGTAAAAAAGGGCAAAATGGTTCAAATGGCTCTGAGCACTATGGGACTTAACTTCTGTGGTCATCAGTCCCCTAGAACTTAGAACTACTTAAACCTAACTAACCTAAGGACATCACACACATCCATGCCCGAGGCAGGATTCGAACCTGCGACCGTAGCAGTCACGCGGTTCCGAACTGAGCGCCTTAACCGCGAGACCACCGCGGCCGGCTAGAAAAGGGCAGATGATACAAAACAGCTTATAGGAAATGTTGGGTGTGGTGCTGATGATGTGCTGAAAAGTTTGGCAAAAGATCGGAACATATGTAATCTTAAAAACAGTCCGAAACTGATTACTTAAAAGGAAGTGTCATGAGTGTAATATATGAATATTATTGGAAAAGAACTTCTCCATTACGTCAGTTATATCCAGGTGTCTATCAGATAAAAGCAAAATAATTTTTAGTTTCTTATTTTTCAGATTGTTTCACTCTTTTATACAGTATGTCATATAGTATCGTGGGTCTGGCGAACGTAAATTACAATAAATTCAACATGTTACGCTTAAGGTACCGTTAAAAGAATCCACATAAGAAAGACTAATACAGCATACAGCACGCTCCATAAATACCTTACCGCAGACACATCGGCAAAACAACCCCAAATCACTTTGTGTCATACACAGCAAATAACTGGTTACAGCGGGAAAGTTCCGTTGTTTTTGTGTTATACATTTGTTTCCGAACATCAGAAGTCTTTCATACGATGAAATAACGAAATGTAGCTATTTGTTACCGTTTTACATCAATTTCAGGTAACAGGAATAATTTTCACTCCTCAGTTGGAGCGGTATGTTGAAAACTGCGAGCCGACATTTCTTAATTTCTCAATGTGTTAATTTAGTTGTTATTAAAACCGGATAATGTGCTCCCATACACAATGCATATAGCAGTCAGGTGATCTTTATTTAACACCTGCTGCTGTTCGTCTCATTTTAATACACGACAGCGTTTCTACTGGAAACGCTATACACTTTAAACATCATTAATCAGATGTCCCACAACCTCGTTTCGCGAACCATTAATCAGTTTCTGATACACGTGTTTACTGGAGCGGTGAAGGCTGTCGTCTATTTGTTCTAGAGCTGACTGCTATGATGCTTCGCAGCAAATGACGCCTTTCAAGCGAGGTCCTCGTGGGCACTGCCCTGAAACATCCAAATATCAGAACCAACGGAGACATCGTGCTGAGGAATTATTACAGTGAAATAAGTAGCTTTTTCAGATTCTTATTCTTCTCTTGAATATGGGAAGAACTGTTATTTTTTCAGAGGTGGCGGGGGGGGGGGGCTCGGTGTTTGGTGGGGGAGGGGAGTGGACAGACAGTTTCAAAGATTTTTTTTAGTTGCCACGCGCTTACGTTTCAGATGTGCCCTGAAGAAAAACCCGTGCACCAAAACAATCGTATCCATACATGTTATAAAACCAATTGATCGATGTCAATCAAACTTTGTACACATATAACTTACGAAGGCTTTTCTTTTATTAAGGTTTCCACTGTGATTTTCATTTTGCGACAGATCTGACGTTGATAAACGAATGACACTGTTATCGTCTCAAAAAAACGACTGTGTAGGTAAGAATCATCTCTATCAAAGGGGTGGAGGTGGTGGTGAAAAAGTACCCTAGCACATGAGGCGCAAATAGCCACACTAAATTCATCCAGTATTTGAGAATGACTTAGTGACTTGCAACAAACTTCACAAATAGTTTCAAACCCTTACCACACTTTTTCTCGCTCACATCCCCACAAAATCATGAGAGAAAAAAGTTTATCTCTTACTACACTGCCGCATCAAGAATGAGGTTTTATTACTTTTTAGTACTAATCCTACTCGCAATACTTTACCGGCCAGCTCAATGTACCTGGAAAAATATATAACTGTACGACACATAGTACAGGGGATATAACGTCGTAAACAAGGAGATGCATGAAAAACTGTCGCATCATGAATGATGTTTAAACGCATTGCTTCTTTGCTACTAACTCTATTCGAAACATATCTCGCAGATAGTATGCAAATACGCCGTTGAATGTATCTGCAAAATATATCATTCTACGACACATAGTTCGGGACTTATGACGTCATAAACATTGAGATGCTTTAAAACGAAACTTGCGGGTGAAATTCGCTACAGAAACAAGTGAAATATGAATACAAAGATGAGTGAAATATGCTAAATATATGAGATATATGCGTGAGAACTGCATACGCCGACAAAGTTGCGCGTAAAATGCTTTTCCTTAGTCCCCAGCTCAGTTTCAACCAAACGTGGTACATGTATTACTTACTATTTGGAAAGAAATACTGTGGATGCCAGAAGGAGTAACATTCTTTTGGCGTGGAGGTGATAATTTGGAGGGAGAGGAGGAGACGCGCACAGGGAGAGGTTGGAAAAGATAGAGAGAGTGGGTGGAGAAGGTAGACAGAGAGAGGCAGTAGAAGAAGGTGGACGGAAGGAGGGGAGGAGAAGATGGATAGAGTGAGAGGAAGGAGGAAACACGGACTAGTAGCAGATTTGAATAAATACATACTCAAAAAAAAAAGGTGTTGCGATTTCAATATCGAAATTGCAGAGTTCAGAAATAAAGATGTAAGGGTTTCATGACGTGTGTGGAATTCTGTTGTAGAACTGCATACAGTACTGTGTGATGCTCCCTGAGTTGTAATCTGAGTTTTCAGACACAGTAAGGTGGAATAAAGGAGCCTAGGCATGTATCACATGGATTTTATGTGTGAATTCGTAAAGCAATATTTGTTAGAGGAATGTGACAATCCAGTTGCTAACGAACGATATTCGCTATGTATTTAATGCTGGAAAATTGAGTATAAATTTAAGAGAACACTTTTGTTTGAAATAGGAAACATAAGAGACTGTTTCCCCCTCATTACAAAAATATTTAATTTTTATCTTATATATTGTTCAACGATGTGGTGAAATTAATATTTTCTCGTTGCATCAATCCTTCCGAAAGTGTTATTATTGTTATAGGTCATAACTTTTCAATCCACTACCACTCTCAAAGAAAGGATAGTTAATGTTTAACCGCGGGACTGCTACGGTCGCAGGTTCGAATCCTGCCTCGGGCATGGGTGTGTGTGATGTCCTAGGTTAGTTAGGTTTACGTAGTTCTAACTTCTAGGGGACTTATGACCTAAGATGTTGAGTCCCATAGTGCTCAGAGCCATTTGAACCATGTTTTTTTAGTTAATGTTTAGTTTCGTTGGTGCTGAGCAGTAAACAAGAATCCTCCAATCACTGTAATAGAGATTTACTCAGGGATAGTTACCTTTACTGTTACGTTTGAAAACATGTCCTGCGCTTTAGCTATTTGGCCGGGTACATTAAGAAAATCTGTTTCTGATGCATTCTGTTTACGAATAGATCACGTTTATGCAGGCTTACTGCTCTTTTCTTCCTGGAAATTGTATTCTGTGCTTTGGCCTGAATCCGTGGAACGCAAGGCATTCACCACTTGGGACGCAAATGACCGGAACTTTCCTGAGATTCGTTCCGCATAAAATTTTGAGTGTTCGACCCGTCATAGCGATACTCTTTAAGGGGTGGCTTCAATCTCGGTGCCAGAGATGGAGGTCGCGGCCCCTCGCGTTTTAGTACGCTATCAGCAGTCGAGTGGACTTTGCCGTTCGGTCCTCATCTTCTAACACCAGCGTCACAGTGTGGGAGAAGGTGTGGAAAATCTTCCATCGCTATCGGGGATTGCAATGACATAAGCGGCTATGGAAATTCTCCCATGAGTTCTCAAGATGGTTCAAAATAAATCATGTACTTTAATATAATTAATGTATTTTCTCCACAGCTGATTTTGGTAACTATTGTGTGTGACGTATTATTTGAAAGTAAGGGAATGAGGTAGGCTAAGTCTCTTGATCCGCCCGCATCTCGTGGTCGTGCGGTAGCGTTCTCGCTTCCCACGCCCGGGTTCCCGGGTTCGACTCCCGGCGGGGTCAGGGATTTTCTCTGCCTCGTGATGGCTGGGTGTTGTGTGCTGTCCTTAGGTTAGTTAGGTTTAAGTAGTTCTAAGTTCTAGGGGACTTATGACCACAGCAGTTGAGTCCCATAGTCCTCAGAGCCATCTCTTGATCTACATGTACATCTATACAGTGCAAACCATAGTGAAGCGAGTGACACAGGTTTTTTTGTACTTATTGTACCGTTAATTGAGATTTCTTCCCATTTTATTTGTTTATATACAGCAGGAAGAATGTCTGAATGCCTCCGTGCACGATGTAATTTATCAACTTACTTTATGGTCTTTATTGGAGTGTTACGTAAGAGGCCGTAGTACATTCTCCATTCCTCACTACTGAAGCTGCTCGTGAAATATGAACAAAATTTTGAAGAAAATATTTCTGCTCTGTAGGAAGACCATTCTTGCCGTTTACAAAACTGTATAATTTATGGAAATTTTCATATACCGTTTGTTCGAAAATTTAGTTTGAACGAAATGCTGGATAGATCACACGCCCATGTGTCATTTTAAAGTGCATCAGAATACATCAAGGGTTCCTCTTTTATTTTTCATCTTTCAAACATATGTCGTAACATGGTAGTATTCTAGAAGGCTCTGACTACCGGAACCAATTTAGAGGCACATATTGAACGCTACGGCTTGGCTACGCTAAAGATATTATATTTCTTTACTTTTTGCTTTCGGGATATGAAATACGTGTTTCGTTGTCCTATTTCACGGAATGTGTTTTCTGTGTTACAAACACCAAGAAGGCAAATGAAAGTTTTGTGGAAGCCATTTCAAATATCAAGTAATACTCAGCATTTGGTTCAACAGTCTCCGACAGAAATTTTGTGTACAGGCATGCAATACACTCAAAAGCATTCTTTGCTGCTACGGAGGCAATTAAGCTTGAATGAAGGGATCTGGTAAATACATATCTTCTTAGGTAGTATCGATTGTTGCCTTGACCTTCACGTTTTTCAAATCATCTCACTCACTGAAAACATCTCGTCATAGAACAAATTCTCGAGTTTCCAGTCGAGTGAATCAATTTTGAATCCACGAACTTTCGGCCGAGAACTCCTTGGCCATCTTCAAGTGGTCATTCTCTTTTGGTTTCTGCTACTATCCTTATATATACACGCTGACTTCTGTGATAAAAATGGTGCCGTCTGCATCGTCATACGAGCTAATGTTTTCGTTGTGCGCCCGCCGCGCCCACTTCAACCTTCCGATGTCCGGCTCCCAAGTCATGTTTAGCTGCAGACCACCGTCTTTAATTGAGGATGTTGTCAAATTTTTATCCCGATTTTTACATTTAATACGCTGTCACGGGAACTATTAGTCTGTGCAGTAACGGTTGTCTCTTCGAACACAATACGATGTTCGTTTTCTAGAGCGTGGTCTGCTACCGCTGATTTGTCAGCGTACCGAAGGCGAAAGCATCCTTCTGCTTCTACACATCGGTGTTCAATAGTACACACAGTTTGTGCGACATAAAATTGTCCAAATCCACTCGTGCCGTGTGGCTTTCTGAGGGCTCCCTCCCATATCATTGTGCAATACATAGTTCAGAAGGTATGAAGTCATAAACTTTGAACTGCATGAAAACGAAATTGCAAGGTGACATTCGCTAGAGGTACAGATGAATCCTTCTTATTCACAGACATCCGCACATATAAAAATGATGTACATATGTATGTGCGTATGAAAGTATGTATGCTCCATATCTCCTCCTAAAGAAATTGGCCGTTCTCACACAAACTTGGTACACATATCGCTCACTGTCTGGAAAGAATCTCAGCCGGTATAATAACAACCTACTTAGCAAAGGGAGGTAGAGTTGAAACATAAGCTGTAGGCAGGCGAATTCCCAGACTCCATTCATCCAGTGTTGGAGAAATAAGCACATTATTTGCAACTAACTTAACTCATAATTTAAAATCTTCGAGAATATTCTTCTCGCTGACAACCCCCAAAAATTGATAAAAGGAAGTAAGTTCATCGCTTACGACGTTTCCACAGTTCATGCAGCAGAACTGTACCATAATGCATGACTTTCAATTTATTACCGGTTCGCTACCATTTCTATTCGCAACACATTACGCAGTCTGTATCGAAATATGCTGCTGAATGTACCTTCGACAATATATCATTGTGCAACACATAGTTCAGCAGGTATGAAGTCATAAACACTGAACTGCATGAAAACGAAACTGCAAGATGAAATTCACTAGAGGTACAGGTGAAATATGGGTGCAAATATGTTTGATATGTTAAATACAAGTGAAACGTATTTTATATTTGCGTATGTGGGATAAGCTATGGATGGAAAGCTCCTTCCACACCCCTGGATCTATATCAAGCAAACTTGGTTCACATACACTGATCAGCCAGAAAATTATGACCCCGGGCCTACCATCGATATAAACCCGTCTAAGCGATAGCGCTTCACCTGACGAGGAATGACTGCAAGTCAGACACACGGTGCACTTAGTATCAGTGAGCGTGTAGTCCTTTTGTAGAATGGAAAAAGCGCGCGATCTATCTGAGCTTGACCGATGTCGGATTGAGATGCCTGGAAGCTCAGCATGAGTATGTCAGAAACAGCATGACTTATCGGGCATTCGAGGAGTGCTGTAATGAGTGTCTTCAAAAGGTAGCGAAACCACTGTGAAACTACGTCCAGATGTCGTGGGGTTGGGAGGCTATCCTTCATCACAGATATTGGATGTCGTAGGCTGGGCAGACTGGTAAAACAGGACAGGGTGCGAACCGTGGGGGCACCATCATCAGCCTTTAATGTTGGGGTGAGTACAAGTGTGTCTGAACACACAATGCACTCAACACTCCTAACGATGGGCCTTCACAGCCGAGGATCCATGCACGTGCCAATGTTAACACCACGACATCGGCAACTATGACTGACGTGGGCAAATGACCATCGACACTGGACGTTAGCGCAGTGGTAGAGCATCGCATGGTCTGATGAAACCCGATACCTTCTTTATCATGCAGATTGGAGGGCACGAATCTGTGGTTTTCCAGGATAACAGCTTCTTGACACTTGTAGTGCGGAACGAAGACAAGCTGGATGTGGCTACAATACGCTCTGGGAAACATTCACAAAGAGCATCTATGGGTTCAGTGGATCTCGTGTAAGGCATCATGATGGCCGAGGAGTAAACGTACATTGGTTGCAGGCGAAGTACACTTCTTCATGAAGCTCATGTTTTCCTATTGCAGTGGCAAGATAATGCGCCATGTCGCAAAGTCAGGAGTTATGGAGTGGTTTGAGGAACAGAGTGGCGAATTCCAATTGATGTGCTGGTCCCCCAACTCACCATATCGAAAGCGTACCATCTGCATCCATATGCTGCCTCGGCATGGCGGCAAGACCTTCACTGTCCGTCGCCGACCACCCGTCGGTCAGTACCCACACAATTCCGAAACCAGTAGCCAATTCGGCATGCATCATGTGTGTCTTTAGATCTGTCCGACAAGGCTTTTCTCAGTTGATTCAGTAGTTCATCGAGTCGTTAACCACCGTAGAGTTGGCTTCCGCCACGAGATCGCCACTGCCTCTGCCACCATCCGAACAGTATCATCTACCAAGGGAGGTCCAGCCACAGCACGCTGGGCTATGGGCTTAACCACTGAGTGTTCGCCAGCACCAGGTACTGCCAGCCAGACGCTGGTCCGGAGTTCGCTCCTAGGATGCCTGCACTCATCATTTACCATGGTCGAGGGAATCAGCCGCCACCCTCAGCAGGTCTCGCCAGCTGCTGTATCAGCGGTCCAGGACCGTTCACTGCCCGAAGTGGCGCCACCCTTGGGCAGGGCTGATCTGTAACATCAGCTGCTGCCCTACTGCAATACTTCGCTGCTGCTGGTCCTAGGGTCGGGGTCCATCTTCGGGCCGCTACCAGACGAAAGTCTAAATTTGTAACAGATTAATAAAGGGATTCTGCTTCCTACGAGCAGGTTCTGATTCATCCTCGGCTTCCCATCCCTTACCAGAATACACTCACAACCTCTACACAATCAGTTTTGGAAGAAACATTTACTATTCAAGTATATTGTATCGAAGAGGTTTCCCACTGCGTCATAATCGAATTCAGTTCCTTGTTAATTTTCAGGTGGTGGGACTGTACATAGCGGTAGGGTAGTTGTTAATATATCTCTATATTTTTGTGAATATTTCTTACTTTACCATCCACACCGATAAGGTAAATATGTTGGTATCACTAACTTGTTTCTCTATAGTTTTCTAGTCCTATAATCTACGAGGACGTGCTGAAAAATAATACACCCGAATTTTTTTTTAATTTAACACGTTTAAAGCTTTTTCAATAAAACAAACATTACTGACATTCGACTTCTTCATGTCTGCATATTTGGAGCTCACTGCCACCAGAGGACTCCAAACTGCAGCTTATAAAATAGAGATCTGTAATGTAAACATCGTTGCATGAGAAGCAGCATGCTGTAGTAGAGTTTCGAACTCGAAGATTCTCCACACATGTCACATACCCTCCTTCAGCATGACAATGACGGGCTACGCAAGAGAGACAATCCGACGTCGGATTCACTCTCATCGATCATCCTCCACAGAGTCCCAGCCGGGCGCTATCCGATATCCTCTGTTTCCGAAACTTAAAGAAAATCTTCTAAAACTTCACTTTGATAATGGTTAAGCGGTGCTAGCAGCAGAGCTGAGTATGTGGCTTCGTCAAAAAAAGTCAAACATTGTACGAAGAGATTGGCAACAAATTGGTCTCTCGCTACGAGAAATGTCTTCGTTGTCGGGGTTACTATGTTGAGAAATAAATATATAGGCATCAAGAATAGAGGTGTGGAATGCTAATAACGTTTGTTTTCCTTTTAAAATGTTAAAAGTTCTCACATTAAAAATTCGGAGGATTATTTCACAGCGCGGCTACATAATATGAGTAAAACAATGAACTTTGCAGTGAAATCATTCCTCAATGAAGCATCGAACAGTGGACCGCGTACTTATATTTAAATTTTGGCAGCTCAAATAAAGTTACGAAAGAAGAGCAATATTTTGATTATTTATGAAGACACTGAAGTCATTAATTTGATTCAGGCGTCATTTCACTATGGTTGGAAGCTAACAACAACTGTCTCGAAAGTATCTACTGCATTCCAGTTGCGATGCGCGAGGTGAAATTAGAAGTTTCGTGGAAAAGGATTTGCAGCTACTCTAATACATTACGTATCGAGCCCAGTTTATGAACCTACAGTAATGAGTGAAACGGAGGTTTTACAATATTATCACTACCTTTATTGTTGCCGTACGAATGAACATATTGGAAAGCGGAATGTCTGCACCAGTATCTACAACGATGAATTGGTCCAACAATTGGACCAAGTACTGCATCTGCGTGTATGACAATGGGTACTCTGGCTGATGTATTTTCTCGTGCTGAATACTCGCGATTGTCATAGACCAGCTAGGATGTCACGAAGTATGCGGAAGATGGGAACAGAAAATGCTTACTAATCAACATAAAAGAGCAAAGAACGCCAAAACGGGCGTCGTTTCCTCAACTGCTGTCGACAAGATAAAAACGCATTTGTTTCTCCACATAGCCAGCGAATTCAAGCAGTCTTCTGTGTGGAGGAATCATATCTACCGTTATTCTGGCTGATTTCATGACACGGAGCTCAACAATTGCTGTAGCTTTATACTGCAAAATTCTTTTCGAAGTAAGACACACAATCCAAAATCGATGGTTCGGGCAGATTGGACAGAGGCAGTCCTAAACGACAAACAGACATACCTACACCGAGGCTAGAGTGAAGTACATGTTTTAGGGACCTTGTGACCACCCACCATATAGTCAGGATCTCGCATTCAATAACTGTTACATCTATTTCCTCTCAAAACAATGGTTTAGTGAACAACAGTTTGAAGACCACCGTAGTGGTCAATGTTCAAGTTACTGGCGAAGAGGACCTGTGCAGAGTAACTGAAGCAGTGGCGCACCATTATCGATAATGGTTATAAGCGAGTAGTGATTAAGTGGAAAAGTAAGTACATTTGTAGGAAACTAAAATTGTCAATAGGAATTTCTTCTGATGTATTTTTTGTAACCAAGTGACTGTAAGATTTGGAGTTTGTCTCGTTTAATTACAGTAAGCAGAGCAGAAATGAACAAAGCTAAAACGTTACATTGAATTAAAAAACAAGGAGACGAGATTACAAAGTCCTTCAATGGTATGTGACAAATGCTACTAGAACTCCTTAAAAAAGCTTACTACCCACAACTTCAGCGAAAGTAAAATTCTTTAACGTGAATCTACTTCTAACAGTGTACTCACTGTGAGTTCAAATGGTTCAAATGGCTCTGAGCACTATGGGACTCAACTGCTGAGGTCATTAGTCCCCGAGAACTTAGAACTAGTTAAACCTAACTAACCTAAGGACGTCACAAACATCCATGCCCGAGGCAGGATTCGAACCTGCGACCGTAGCGGTCTTGCGGTTCCAGACTGCAGCGCCTTTAACCGCACGGCCACTGCGGCCGGCTCACTGTGAGTCACACGGATATACTTTCTAATACAAAAGCAACCACGCACCATGTAGCAATTACCCTAATGGTGACGGAATCGGTAGATATGAACAGACAAAAAAATAATTGCAGTTTCAGAAAAATTGTATGATTTATTCAAGAGAATGAACTTCAAAAATTGAGTGAGTCAATAACTCGTTGTCCACTTCTGGTTCTCATTGGGCTTGATGCTTACTGACAGAGTTGTTGGATGTCCTCTTGAGGGATATCGCGCCAAATTGTGGCAGCTGGTGCGTTAGATGGGCAATACCCCGAGGTAGATCAACGGGTTATTGACTTGCTCAGTTTGTGAAATTGATTCTCTTCAATATATCATCCAGTTTTGTTTGTCCGTACATGTACTTCAAATCTACCGATTTCGGGCCCATTCGGATAATACCCTCGTGGCGCGTTTTCTTTCTTTTCTTCCCTTTTTCCACTTGGGCTATATTTCACACAGTGCCGAGTACCAAGTACCCAAAAAAGCCGAAAGTCATCTACTTATCTGTAGCATTGCAGATTTCATACAAAATACTATATTAAAGATAAATTGAAGGGCTAAATGGAACAATGAGTAGTGATTATTTCCACATCGAATTTGACTAGATTTTCTGAAATAGTATACACGCTGTTGGCGTTCAACGCAGTGGATTCAGCATGTAATTAAAAATTAACTAATGATAGCTGTAGCTACTGACCTTTAATGCAAACAGATTTAGTAAAGTGTCATATTGAGACTTAATGATAAATCCATACAGATGACCTGAACTAGGGAAATTACGTACGTAACATCAGAAACAGCTCCCTAGATATGTTAATTTCCTAACAATTTCAACGCGGCAAAGAGGTGGAGGCAGTATTCGACAATTCCAACAGGAGGCGGTCAAAGAGCAGTTATTTCACCTTAATCGTGAAGTACCTTTCACTGTCATACACGACCTCCACTAGAGGGATACGTGACTGTATATCTCTCTGTATCTCTCTCATTAATCTGATGACAGCTCTATCATGGCTCGCACATTGTCCTTGTGTGTGAAGGGAGTCAAATGAAAAGCAGAGTGACGAAAAAAGTGAGTAAGCTGTCTATTAATTCAAAATTAACTTCATAACTATTCTTACATTTATCGTACTATGAGAGAAGACGGTCGATGTCGTAACGGAATAACGTTCCAGTCGCCTACGGAATCACGCTGTATCGTGGTGTGCACCTCTTCGTCCGGAGTAAATCGACGCCACGAGTGTCTGTCTTCAGGGTTACAAAAATATGGAAAACGCATGGGGAGAGATCGAGATTGTATAGAGGATGTATAACGGCCTACCAACGAAACATCTAAAGCGTAGTCGAGACTACATGCACGCCAGCTCCGGGAAAGTCATTATGACCTTTTTCTTTTATAAGCAGTGTCCACACTCGCAGCTGTGTGTTATTTTTTTATTATTTCCTTCGCTTTGGCTATTGTTTCGGCTAAATTGGCGTTATCGAGTGACCTTCGGTACAATGTGGGTGAAATCACTTTAATTATGCTTTTATATATTGTAGTAAAACACTGAGCATTGACTACTATTGATGTATACTTTGTCTAGATGAACTATCATACATATAACATCGTTGGCAACTGTAGTTTACTGTAGTTCTATATTCGCTGAATTGGGGCTGTAATTCATTTGTTATGACGATAATTTGACTGTTTTGAAGCTACGATGTCATCTGCATACACACGATAAGCACTGTTACACAGATGATGCATAGATTATATTTACTTGCATGTGTATCTATGGCTACTGTATGTTCGAAGTAGTCTATGCTCATACCGATTTTAGGGTGCTATTTATTTATGGGTGTTTAGTGCGTAGAGGTGTATCAATTGACGTGTATACTTTTGTCACTTGTAGTTTCGATAATTTTTCGTAAATTATGACATCCTCGTAACTATTGTATTGATCCTGTGGCAATTGTTTCCAGAGTGTGTTAATGAGCACTGGTGCTAAGGTTTTACTTTGGTGTGCATCGCCATGGACACATATGAGCACTTAGCACGTATTTTATTTTCCTTGTAGATATTATTTCTTTGATTAGTCGTATTTCGCTGTGTACTTTGTTGGGCTTGGATGTCACGTATCTACTGGATAATTAAGTGACGATGTTATTGTCGAAACTGTTTTATGCACTATATATTGGAGTGTGTATTCCTAGTGGTAGATTTGGAGTCTGATAACCATGGAGCGAAAATATGAGCTTTTGTTACACTGGGTGACAGGAGGTTGCATTTATATTGCAGTCCATAAATGTCGTATTAGTGGTAGCCATCATTTCTGCTGATCGTAAAGTCTAAATTATTTATTTCCATTTTGAATTTGATTTTTGGTTGTAGATTCCTTAAGGCTTGGAATATTTCTTGTGTATCAGCGTGAGTGCCATTAACTAGCATAAGGGTATCGTCCAAATATATGTAGTAATCTACAGTAGTTTTGGTTTAGAGCCGTTGGAAGTGAATAAGTTTTCTTCCAGATCGTTGAGGAAACTATCCGCGGTTGCACGTGCTATACTGCTACCCACAGCCACCACGTCAGCGTGGGTATAGACATTATTATTAAATTAGAAATAGGTTGTAGATAATGCTATTTCCCAAAGAGATACGAATGGTTGTGCAGCAACTATTGACTTTTTCTGTACTGCAGTAAGCTATGTTTATTGATCTGTGTTGTTTCTTATACTGGCACATTCATATATGTCATCTGGATATGTCTTTTGCTAGAATGCAAGAGTTTTTTGTGGTACATTGTTTAGTATACAATAATAATTTTGTCAGTACTGTATAGAGCTCTTTGCTTAGTACGTACGTCGCAGTTAATGATCGAACGTATAGCAATCGAAGGCTTGTGTGTCTTAGGTTGCGCACGTAGTTTGCGTGTACTTGGGTTCAAAACCATACCAGCTTTTTTTCTCAAAATCAGTTAAAATGGCAGTATGGGATTTGACGGCCTTCTTTGTCTTTGCTACACGTCTGTTAGTTGGTTTACATGTTTAAGTTCGATTTTATTATTCGTATCAGCGAAAGACGTATCCTTAACTACGTAATGAGTGCGATAAATAAGGACGGTGCTATTTCCTTGGTCATCTTTTATAGCTAAGGCATTATTTGTCGATAATTTGTGGTCTATGTCTTTGAGAGTTCTATGTTCTGAAACTGAGTAGTATTTGTTTGTTTTGTTATACAACTTTTTCTCAATTAAGCTTGTTAACTTCACTAGGAGCTCATTTTGCTTCCTGAATATAGGATCATTTATGTCCAGCCTAGTTTCCGTAGTAGATATCAAATGTTTGATTGCTGAATGAAGAAAATTTGACGTTAGGTTGTATTTAAGCCCTTCCTTACGCAAATGAGCTTCTTGGCCTGTAAATACAATGTCTGCAAGATTCATTATTCTTGGGAAAGCAAAGTTGGCTTACTATTCTTTTACTGTATATTTTGCGTGTTGTTAGGTAACCATGAGGTTTTTGGATTTCCTGTTATGAGTATTTCTAACTAGCATACTTGTTAAGTGTGTGCATGCATGCATGTCCGAAGTAACAGGCACTATGGTGACTACAGTCATTATGAAATACATGAAATGTATTGGGAGTTTGGAATATGAACAGCCATCAACTGTATAAGGGAATTACAACAACGAAAATTTGTGCTGGACCGGTACTCGAATCCGGATGCTGCGCTTTCCGTGAACGGCTCACGGTGAGATCGAAACTGCATCACAATAACGTCTGACCCGCGTGTCGCCACTATCAGTGATTGCAAACCGAGCGCCACCACACGGCAGGTCTAGTCTAGAGGGACTCCCTAGCACTCGCCCCAGTTGTACAGCCGACTTTGCTAGCGATGGTTCATTGTCTATATACGCTCTCATTTGCAGAGACGACAGGTTAGCTAGCCTTTAGCTACGTCATTTGCTACGACCTAGCAAGGCACCATATTCAGTTACTATAGTTACTATCTTCAAGAATGTATTCTGAACAGATAATATTGTGAATCATGTACCGTCAAGAGCGGCTTTCGTCATTAATGGATTAAAGTTAAGTATCAAACTAATTACGTCCGTTTTCTGAATTCTCAGTCCTTGTCATGTTCCAGACCTCACGTCAGCATAGTTCTTCCCCCGTCACGCCAGCCTGCGTGAGCTAAAACGCGTGCATTTCGGCCTCCACTCGTAACGCGGTGTTGGCTCTTCTGCTAACACAAAAATTATTCTTTAATTTTCTTTATTGGTTTAAAAACTTCATTAATTTTATTTACTTAGTGAATTTTTTTGAGCTAGACTTCCGGTCCTGCACAAATTTTTAATTTTGCTATCCCATTACACAGCTGATGTTTGTCGCTATTCGTAACGGCTGTATTTGTCAGAGTGCTGGTTCCTTCAGACATGCAGGAACACCGCATCGTTCTTCTGAACAACAAATGCACAGCAGTGCTGTACATAGGATACATACAGATTACATTTTCTAAGAAATTAAATTTGAACGATCCCATAGACAATGTTGTGGGGAACGCTGATCAAAGACTGCAACTTGTTGATAGAACATTTATAAGCTGCTACAGACCTACTAAAGAGACTGGCTACACTACGCGTTCTCTGGAGTATTACTGCGCGATGTAGGCTCCTTATCGGACATTGTTCACGAACGACATCGAGAAGTTTCAAAGAAGGGCAGCTGTATTATCGCGAAATAGGGGACAGAGTGTCACGGAAGTGATCCGCAAGTTAGAGTGGCAGTCATTAAAACAAGGCAGTTTCCGTTCCGTCTGAATCTCTTCACAAGATTTCTATTACCAAGTTTCTCCTACGAATGCGAAAATATTCTGTTTGTGCCAACACACATAGGGAGCAATGAACATTATAACAAAATAGGAGACTGAGAGGTGGCACGGAAAGATTTATGCGTTTCTTCTTCCCGCACGTTATTCGAGAGTGGAACGTAGAGAAATAGCTTGAAGGTGGTTCGATGAACCCTCCGCCAGGAATGTAATTGTGAGTTGCAGAGTAGGCGTAGATATAGAGTATAGAGATTCAGAGACGTGTCGCAGTCTGACGTTCCGTTCCCAAACAATACGAGACGTTGATGTTCCTTTGAATTAACAACTCAACCAGTCACTTCGCACAGCTTTTCTCAAGGAAATAATTTAATTTTCCAGTACTTAGCTTATGAGCCACTAAAGGCTGCTTCAAAACGTGAAGTGCCTGAGTACCATCTTCTGATGAGGCCTTAGTGGCTTGAAAGGTAGCTAATGGAAAAATAATTCTTTTGAAAAAAAAAGCAGTATAAACGAACTGATGTAGTATTAATTCAAAACAACGGCTATCGACAATCACATTCGCAGGTTGGCGCCCATAATGGATACAATAAAAATAATAACTACTGTTGCCTCAAAAAATTCAGTTAGCTTGATTTCGTATAGAATTCACACTAACTACGTTAAATCAGGAACCTAGTCACCTATTGTATTCGTACACATTGGTTTCTGTGCCCTTTCAATTTGGGAGTGTTATGCTTATTAAAATCTACTTGACGTAGATGGATCATTCGGACCATTTCAAGTAACTCAGACGAATTGACGAGGGTTCATATCGTTACATTTACCAAATTTTGCTCCTTGTCACAATTTTCTGCCACACAAAAACAATACTTTGGAACATTCCACACCTAAATATAGAATTATTGCATCAGACATTCACAAAAGAATCTACTAAAACTTCACCACGTTATTTTTTTGGTAGTCATTTGTTTTCTTTCTATTTTTAACAATGAAGGGCGCAGCCAGTTCTGAAACATTTTGTTATTCAAATTAATAGTTTTCAATATCGGCGAGCATAATTTTATTGTCAAATGCTAACTGCTGTGTAGTACACTCGTAATGAGTTGCTGTCTATCTACATAGAATCCTGAGGGAGTAAATGGAGCGACAGAAAACGCAAAACAAAGAAATAGATAGATAGAATATGGCCTAAATAGTATTGTACATGTGGTACATATGTGGTTTCCAGTTAAAATGATCTAAACAGGTGTTATGGTTTCAACACACACAATAAATGAATCATGATTGTTCTACCTCAAAAAAGGCTTATCATTAATTCCACATCATAAACAATCCGAAAGTGGTATACAAATTCACCACAATGAACCATCTTTCCTCCATGCTTTATGAAGAAGAGTCTCCAAACACACTCTGGCAAATGATTATAAATTCACCACGATTTTTAGATTCACTTTTCTCTCTCTTTCGCTTTTTCTTTCTACAGATATGAATTATGAGTTGCCTCAGTTAGTACATATCAGTTTTAGTGTTTTGGAGGGGTAATTTCTAAAATATCCTCTTTCCTCCAGAGATTATTCTTTAAAATGGAGACATTCAAGGACAGAGAAAAGCAGCTGAACTTAATGGATAATGCGTTGACAAGAGGTTATAAGATTGGAATTAACAAAGTCTAAACAAGGTCAATGGAATGTGCTCGAATTAAAACAGGCAATGCTGAGGGAATTAGATGAAATGAGGCACTGTCTGATCTAAGCTTTACTGTTAGAGCTGCAAAAGAACTGATAATAGCCAAAGAAGACAGGGTGTAAAACGCAGACTCACTACAGCAATAAAACAATGTATCTGTGAGGAATTTCTTAACATCCAACATAATTTATGTGTTCAGAAGTCGTTCCTTATTGTATTTACCCGTAGTGCAGTTTTGCATAGAAGTGAAATATGGACAAGAAACAGTTCAGTCCAGAAGAGAATAGAACAAACCTTAGAAATGTGCTTCTACAGAATTATATTGAAGATTATATTGATAGATAAAGTATTTCATGAAGAGGTAATAAATCGAACTGGCAATGAAAAAAAATTATGGCACAACTTGACTAAAAGAGGGGATCAGGTGATGGAACACACTGTAGAGGGAGACCAAGGGTTGAATGCAGTGACCATGGTCAAATGGAAACACATTGCAGTAATTAGTTGCTGAGTAGTTACTTGGCCTGTATGTGATAGATTAACATAGAGAACGAATTATATCGTCTTTGGACATAATACCATAACAACAATAGCAGTGTATCTAAGCTGACTACAGTGCACTTGCAATTAAACGACCTTGAAAAATGCAAATGCGCTACAAAATGCATAGTTCTACTATCCGTAACGTCGAAGGCCACAGCTTCGTTACGTATGAAGTCATGAAATTTCCAAAAACACAACCTTATTTCTTGGGTCCGTGGTGGCCATTAAAATGAAAGACATGAAACAGAGAATCACAAAAGTTAAAAGCATTTAAAATGAAATAGTTACAATGTAGCGGTAGAGCTGCCATTTTGTTTGTAGTCTGAGCGATTAGAAATTTCTGGCGTTGTGTTCACATTACACACTAGAAAATATAAAGGATGATGTTTCTTGGCAGTTATTCCTTTTCATTACAATTGATTCGAATCTAATCGAGATTAGGTGACGAAACGACATTTGGGGATAGGTGCAGTATTCTCCGATGGAAACTATGGTGCTAAGGTTTTCTAAAATACGTACAGGTTGTATTTTCATAAACAGCTGCTAAATAATAGCAAAATCTAATCAAACTACGCCATAGAAAAATACCGAGTGTAGCCACAGGCAAACAACCTAACCAGATACCATTTTAGGATGGAAGGAGAAAGATATTTTGATGAGATCTCCATTGGGATGTAAAACTTCAAGAGGACTTGGTAATATGGAATGTTTACATACTAAACAACACAACCAAAGATGGAGGTGGTACAAGTCATACCTGAAAGGTCTGTATCTCGAAAATACAATCTTTGTCACCAAAACAAAATTATATATCACAATTAGTAACGATAAGAACACACACAAGAACACACACACACACACACACACACACACACACACACACACACACACACACACACACACAAACATACAATGGTTATCATAATACATTATACTCATAGCTCTCTATTCCCCAAAATGTTACTATTTCAAACATAAAACATCGATGGTTCTACTGTCATACCTTAGTTACAAGACAGTGACAGTTGACACAAAAAAACAGGTATTCAGAACTGAAATGGTACTCTAAAATCAGATTCTGGCAGTGTATGAGTCAAAATTTGAGAGTGGATGTACAATAATATGATAGCAGGTGTTGATTACTGCATCTTAAAACTGTAACCCCCAAATATCTGACCATATGTGCAGTGTGTGTCTTCTACTTGGAATGTCAGATGCTGTGGAGGTATCAGCTGCTGTTTGCCATCCATGTTATAGAGAAACTGTAACACATTACATGTTACAGGAAAACGGTAACAAGTTACAAAAAATATTGTGTGTGGCAACTTGTCACAGTTTCAAGACAACGTCTAATAGTTTTAGGCAGTTGTAACAGTTTCAGGGCAAGGTGTTATTGTTTTGTGCCTACTTGTTACCATTTTGCTGCAAAATCAAGGGCAACTCATCGCAGTTTCACTGTACCACGTAACACCTTGTTACAATTTCATTGTAGTATGGGGAAACTTGTTGTAGTTTGAATTTAGCATAGAGCAATTTTCTACAGTTTTGCTGTAACACAGAGGGCAAACCAAGTAACTGACACCACCATTTTCAGACACTGTCAATAGCTGACACCACCTACAGCTGACACCCCCCATATAGATCCCATGTTACTGATACCGTCAGTTCCTGACAACACCAGTAGCTGACACCCTCAGTAGCTGACACCCCAACTAACTGACAGCGCCCAGTGGATGGCACCCAAGTTGCTGACATCCCCAGTAGCTGACACCCCCAGTATCCGTCACCCACTGCAAATACATGCTGTCAGTTTCGAAGATTTGATATAGTGTTTCATTATGGCGAGAATGTGACTTACTGACACTAGTCCGAACTAGTCTGTTTGAAAGTATACTAAATTCTCCACCGCGGATTCGGCACATAAACTGTGAGCTTCGGGTGTTAGGTTACTACTTGGAGCAAGTAGCTGATGTTTACATTACTACACAAACTCTGTCATCATGCATTTCCTTTAATGCTGGTTACCATGATTGTGGTAATGGCAGTCACAATGTAAAAGGACCTTCGTAATGCCTACAATATCAACCACGAAACTGTAACATGGAGTGCCTTCTCACAGTTTTACTGTAGCTGGAGAAAGGTGTTACACTTTTTCCCCAAGGGAACTCGTTACAGTGTGCCAGAATATATCTAAACTTGCTTACTCAATGCCAGACACGGTGAGGTCTGCACGTGCATGTTGATGAAATATCCAAGAATGTCCTATTTTGCTGACTAGATAAAGCACATGCGATGTAATGACTGTCACCATGTCAAATGACCTTCATTGCACCATCCAACTCTTTCTAAGACAGTTATACTGTAAACCATTACACTGGAAATTCTGTAACATAGGGCTACTCGTTATACCTTTGCTTTAACACATACCCAATATATTACAGTTTCACTGTAACATTAGGGAATTTGTTGTATTTTTACTGAAACATGGAGAGAAAATCCAGTAGCTGACATACTCAGCAGTTGACACCCGAGAAGTTGACATCCGCAATAGCTCACACCCACTACGCATATACACTGTCAACAACTGATGTTACAATATTTTTAAGATCCACTAGCTTACACCTGCTATCATGTTACTGAACATACACAATCCAGTTACAGTACGTACAAGTCAGCTTATGGTCTGAGATTACTATTCCAGTTCCGAATGCCTGTTTCTTTGTTAGAACTATAACTGTTTGACATGCTTAGCACTATCAGTAGAAAATAACATTATTGTAGGATGGAGTCATTTTAATGATTGAGTGACTTTGTAGGTGGGTAGTTGAAAGTATACCACCCCCTTCACCTTATTTTATCTCTATGTATATTATTACTGTTCAGTATGCTGTTTCTTCGAACTGTCATGTAGTTTCCACTGTATGACAGCAGAAGATGATGTTTTAAACCTCAAGATGAAGTTTAATACCTTATTATGGGGTCACTATAATATGTGGCTACTCTGATATCGGTTTTAGAGATTATTTTTTGACGAACTGAGGTGTGATAACAACAATTTTTACTTCTACATCTACATCATACTCCGCAAGCGGAGGGTGGAGGGTATTTTCGGTACCACCATCTGATCCCTCCAACCCTGTTCCAGACGCGAATAGTGCGTGGGAAGCTTCTGTATTGGCTCTAATTTCTCGAATTTTCTCCTCGTGGTCAATATGCGAGATGTATGCGAGGGAAGTAAAATGTTGTCAGACTCCTTCTGAAAAGTTCAGTCCCGAAATTTCAATAGTAAATCTCTCCATGATGCACAACGTCTCTCTCGTAACATCTGCCAGTGGAGTTTGTTTAGCATCTCCGTAACGCTCTCTAGCCAGCTAAATGATCCCGTGACGAAACGCACCGCTCTCCTCTATCTCCTGTATCAGTCGTACCAGATAGGGTTCCCAGATAGATGAACAATACTCAAGAATTGGGCGAACAAGCGCCTTATAAGCCAATTCTTTCGTGGATGAGTTACATTTCCTTAAGATTCTTACGATGAGTCTGAGTCTTGTGTCTGCTTTTCCCACTATCCAAAATGGCTCTAAGCACCATGGGACTTAACATCTGAGGTCATCAGTCCCATAGACTTAAAACTACTTAAACCTAACTAACGTAAGGGCATCACACACATCCATGCCCAAGGCAGGATTCGAACCTGCGACCATAGCAGCAGCGTGGCTCCGGACTCAAGTGTCAAGAACCGATCGGCCAAAGCTTCCGGCGGTCATTCCAGTTAAAGTCGCTCTGGATGGTTACGCCTAGATAGTTTACGGCAGAAGCTGTCTCCAGCTGTTTGTCGTCAGTAGTGTAGTTGTATAGTAGGGGATTTCTTTTCCTATGTATGCACAATATGTTACATTTATTTACGTTCAGGTTCAACTGCCAGAGTCTTCGCCATTCATCAGTTCCCTGCAGATCGTTCTGCAACTTCTTACTATCTTCTGGCGTTCTTTTAATTCGATAACTCTCGTTGAATTTGGAACTTAACTCAGAAGTATTCAGATTCTTTGGACAGTTTTGAGCACAGCCTAGATGGCTGTTCTGGGGTTACAGTTTGAATGGCTGTTTCATATTAATGGCCACCACCTTAGCAAGAAATGAGGGGTGGCTTATTAGAATGGGACTGGTGCCACAGGTATGAAAGGCATGGCCTCTAATGTCATGGACAGTACAGTTATGAGGTTTCTAGCCAACATGCAGTTCTCAGGCTCATTGAAGTGATTAATTCGCTATTGTCGAAACAGATTTACTATTAACAACAGCTGCTATTAATATTTATGACGGATTTTGGCTTAAGTAAGCCGTGTTTGAATGTGGTTAACGTTCATTTGTGCAGTACCTTTGTGAAATGATCTTGTACTAGTAGTACTTTCATAACGCTAACTACGCTACAAACATCGATTTCCACTTCAATTCATCACTTGTAAAGCTAGTAACATGTTACATAACGCATGTGCCGTACTTGTTAACGATAAATAAGTCTAATAACTATTTCATAATCCAGAAAGTGGCGGGGGCCACTTTTGATGGGTTTTTAAAATATTAATAACCACTGTCTGTCCTAGCTGTCAAATTTTTCTTTTTCTGTCATATCCCTCACGGATTTGTCTGTGAAAACGTTTGTTTGGAGTTATAAAATTTTCTTTAAAAATAATATTTTATGTCTGAACCATGGCTGGAACTGAGAATGTGTACTATACAAGTGAAGTAGTTCAATGCATGACAGTTATGGTGTAGTTGTCTACTCCATATGCAGTGGTTGTACTGATACAAATATATTGTGAAATAGTGTCGTAAATTGGCATATTTGGCATGATAATATATGGAAAGTAATTTACTTCCTAAAGAATTTTCCTATCATATGTAATGTACTGAGTGAGTGACACTTTTATTACTGTGTGGCACAGAGTCAAACGCAATCCAATTTGTCGCCAGTTTTAGGGTGTACTACTCGTATTTTGAAAGATTACGCCATTCGCACGGGGAGATACGTACTGACAAGATGCACTCATTGACGATCCGAGGACAGAGTGTAAATCCCTTATTGATCTGAGGGTATTGTAAATAAAATAGATAATGTTAAATGTTTGTTTCGGTATTGTCGTCGTTGTTGTTGTCGTTGTTGTTGTGGTCTTCAGTCCGAAAACTGATTTCATGCAACTCTCCAAGCTGCTGTATTCTGTGCAACCCTCTTCATCTCTGAATAACTTCTGCAGTCTATATCCTTCTGAATCTGTTTACTATAGTCATCTCTTGGTTTGCCTCTATAACTTTTCCCCCATACACTTCCCTCCAATACCGAATTTAAGGTACACTGATGTCCCAGAGCATGTCTTATGAATCGATCACTACTTGTAATCAAGTTGTGTCACAACATGATTTACCAATCTGATCTTCAGCATTCCTTTGTAACATTATATTTCAAAAGTTCCTATTCTCTACTTGTCTAAAATGTTTGTCGTCCATTTTTCACTTCCATGCCTGGATACACTCCAGAAAAATACGTTTAGAAAAGACGTCTTAAAACAAATCTACATCGAATATTTTTTTCTTTTTTTGCCATTGCCAGTCTATATTTTATATCCTCTCTGCATCGGCCATCATTTGTTATTTTACTGCTTATATAGCAAAACTTCTTCTACTACTTTTAGTCTCTAGTTTTCTAATCCAATTACCTCAGCATCACCTGATTTAACTGCATTCCCTTATGTTTGCTTTGCATTTGTTGATGTTCATCTTCCAGCTTCCTTCGGACACTCGATCCATTCCATTCCACTGTTCTTCCCAATTCCTTTGCTGTCGCTGACAAAATTGCAACGTTGTCCACAAACGTCAAAATTTTTATTTCATCTCTCTGAACTCTAATTCCTTCTCCAAAATTTCCTTTGATTTCCTTCACTGCTTGTTCAGTGTAGATTGCAAGACATCTGGGATAGGCTATAACCCTGTCTCTCACCCTTCTGAACCACTTCATCCCTTTCTTACCATTCGCCTCTTACAACTGTCGTTTGGTTTCTGTTCAAGTTTCTAACTCCTTGCGCTCCCTGTATTTTACCCTGCTCCCTTCAGAATTTGAAAAAGTGAATTCCAGTCAACATTGTCAAAAGATAAGTCTTGTAAGTCTGAAAATTCTATAAATGTATTTTTGCCTTCTCAGAGAAATCATAGAGTCAGTAATGCCTCGTGCATTCCTACATTTCTCCACAAACCAAACAGATTTTCCCGAGGTCAATTTCTACTAGTTTTTCCATTCGTCTGTAAAGAATTCTTGTTAGTATTATGCAACCTAATTTCATTGAACAGACAATTCGGCAATAGTTCCAACTATCGCACCCGATTCCTTTGGAACTGTACTTATTAAACTCTTCTTCACGTACGATGGAATTTAGCCTGTATGATACATTTTGCACAACAGGTGGAACAGTTTTCTCACGGATGGTTCTGCAAACGATATCAGTTAATTCTGACAGAATTTCGTCTGTTCCAGAGGACTTGTGTCGACATAGGTTTCTCATCTTGCAGTTTCTTATCTCTCATCTCATCTTTGTCTACGTCCTGCTCCCTTTCTGTAATACCGCCTTTAAGTTAAGTTTCCTGCCACCTTTCACTGTTCACTTCTTTGCATAGTAATGGTTTTGCATCTGAGCTCTTGATATTCGTGCAACTGTTTTCCTTCTCTTCTCTTCTCCAAAAGTCACTTTTGCTATAGGTGGTATCTGTCTTTCCCCTCCCGAAATATGCTTATATATCCCTTCAATTGTCTGCTTCATATGCTGCATTTTTATACTTTTTCATTTCATCTATTAAATTCAATAGTTCCTGTGATATTTGCCTTTTTACCTATTTCGTCATGTACTACCTTCACTATTTGATCTGTCAAAGCTACCCATTCGTCATCTACTGCGTTCCTTTCCACTGTGCAGTGAATCGTTACCTCATGTTTCTTCTGAGACTGTTGACAACCTCTGTTTCTATTAACTTATCTAGATTCCACTTCCTTAACTTCCTATCTTTTTGCAATTTCTTCAATTATAATTTACAGTTTAAAGAAATGAATTGCGGTCAGAGTCCACATCTGCACCTGGAAATGTCTTGCAGTTTAAAATCTGGTTCTGTAATCTCAGTGTTACCTTGGATAATCAGTCTGAAACCTTTCGGTGTCTCCAACTCTCTTCCACGCAGACTACCATCTTTCGTCATTCTTGACCGTGATTCAATTACGCTGCCAGGCGGTTTCGTCTTTCATTTTCCTTGCCCCGTTCCATGTAAACCAAATATTTCCCTTTCTCTCAGTTTTCCTACTATAAAATTATAGTTCTCCATCATAATTTTTGTCTCCTCTTACTACCTTAATAATTTCTTACTATTATAAATATTGGCGTCGTATATATATTTTCTTAGATAATGTATTCACTATGTTTTTGACAGTATCTTACCCATATTTCTATTTTCTTAATGATTTTTAGGCCTACTCCTGCACTACCTTTATTTGTTTTTGTTTTTGTTACCCTCTACGCACTTGACAAAAAGTCCTGTTCCTCCTGCCACCAAACTTTGACAATTCCTACTATATCCGATTACGATCAACCCATTTCCCTTTACTAAATTTTCAACGCTTCCAGACCCGTAAAGGATCTAACAGTTTGTTTTTCCTGATGACGACGTCTTCCAGAGTACCACACCCCCCTCGCCCCCTCCCACGCCTTCTCCAGAGATCCAAATGTGGGAGTATTTTACCACAAGAACATTTTAGCCTACATGACGACATCACCTTTTAAAGATACAGAAGAGGTGAGTACCTCTGAGAAAAATTACCGTTACGGTCTACTCCTTCTTTCAGGCGTTAGCAGTGCCAGTGCAGCAAAATCATGTTGGCTGATGTTTCAAGGCACGTTTAAGCAATATACTTTCTGTTGCCCCATAGGAATCCAATCGGTATTCAATACGAGGAACTCTCGTATGACGAAATATCTACACTGGAGATAACAGGTCATGTGATAAGAGGACATGAAATGCGTATCAACCCCTAGAATCCAAAAGATTTTGTAAATAAACATTTCACGCTCTTCCCTCTTTCGACATGCAGGGTCGAAATCTTTCCGTTACATTTGAATTTTTATTTTTAAGACTTCGTTTGTTAGTAAACTGCGCAACGTAATTAGATGATTACTTTTTCAAAACCCGGTAATTATCTGCCATTGTTTCGCAGATGCTTGGAATTTGGCTCAATGGCACCTACAAAATTCTTATTTAATGGTGCAAAACTGTGGCGCACTGTGACGTCAGCCTCGTGCTCGACAACGCTTCGAACAGCAAGGTGTCTTGCGAAAAAAAAAAAAAAGGTCAGAGCTCGGAAGTGCATATGATGTGTAAAGTTGGTTAATGATGTTACATTGGCACCAAATTTCACCAAAATTCTGCCAAACGCCACCATTTACATGTCACACGATGGGAAGGTCAGCACAGCCCATCTCATCCACACTTCACCCTTCCTTTTCAAGCTTCTGCGATGCAGCTGAGGACTGCGACGCCCAGCGTTGAAGTCACACAAGTTTGTTACGCGAAGTAGAGCGTGACGTCGCAGGGAGTTACGGTTTGACACCATTCCAGAGGAAGATTGTAGGCATCTTCGAGCCAAATTTCAAGCCTCTGCCTCACACCGTGAGGCAGTTACGGGGTTTCGAAAAAGTTATCCTTTAATTCTGTAGCGCAGTGTAGTTCATAAAGAGACATTAAAAATAGCTGTCAAGCAGCATGACGATGTAGATTTTGGAAATAGTAAATTGTTTCCATATCTTTACGTTGAATTTCTTTGAGATAAAGCATCACAGTTCTAGTAATTTTCAATTCGGTACCCATACGGTAAGTATCTATTCAGAGGTGTATTATTTACTTCAGTATCAATTATTGGAACTCATTTCGCCATATTAATCCTATCTTGAACTTGATCTGTAGTCTACGCTTGACTCACAGGCTCATTTTATATTAAGTGGTAGTAGCCCTGTCAAAGGCATCTTTTGTCTCATCTGGGCTTCGCAGAGCGATTTTAAACTGCATATCTCGTAACAAATTGAATGATGCTCTACGGTTCATTCTCCATTAAGCAAGCAGTCATGGTATGCTACATACTGTGATCGTAAACTGGTGTATCTATTTTTAGCATCCTAATACTTACAGCACCTGATATACAGATAGATCTATGAATTTTTTTATACATAGTACGAAACACGTCAAAGGTTACTGTGCCTCGTAAAAGCAGATATTGCATATCATTACAGGTTTCTTCAGAGCAACGTAGAGCAAGGGTTAATCGGCACGGGTAAGGCAGAAATTGCAATATATCCTACAAATAAATGAGGACACAAGTTGTTAGTACTACTGACAGAAGAAGAGTTCGGTCCTGGAGACGAATTTGTGGTAGGCTGCGTCAAACCAGACAGAAGGCTGGTGACTTAAAAAGAAGCTCTGGCGTTACTAAATAGCTTCTTGCATATCAAAGGGCAATGTGTCTTGCAAAACTTCGAGTCGAACTCTGAGCTATGAAACGCAGAAAATTATTGATCTGACAAAATTTGAAATATCTTAATATTCTTAGGGAGGAAATTCTGTAGTTTTTACTTTCGTGTGCAGTTGTAATTTTCCTCAGGGATCAAATATCAACCGCAAATACTTATTCTCCAAGCCATCAGTAGCCCTACTAGTACTACTGTTTCCCATTGCAGCTAATTTAAGCACAATTGTTACATCTGTGTAATCCGAAGGTAATAGCTCAGCTACAGACAAATCTTGCTTGCAGGTGAACATTGCTCAAAACGTGTAACTACTAAAAGCAACTTTTCCTCTTTTGACGTCTTTTCTTTTGCGCCCTTAGCAACATAAATTATTCGCCAACACTGTTACTAATAAATGAATAAGTAACAACAAAAGTGTAAACAAATTTGTGCTATCACAAGAAACAATCACCGTTTGATGACGACGAAACGGTTACACACTGGCTATTGTTACTCTTACTCATTTATAGTGGTACAATTCAAAATTAATTATAAAATCTAATAAAATATTGCTACTAATAAAGTCTGGCTGATCCTATCTTTTACCAATTTCTAGAAATATTATCAGTGAACTTGGCGATGATACGTAATTTGCTTGCAGATTAATACACCCTTAAATGAATGTACCATGTATTCGTTCCAAAAATTATATATAACAATATATCTTGACCATTAAGTTTCCTCCTCAGTTTCAAATCTCTCTTTCTTTAAGACATCTTATATATTCGAACCACTGATAAACATCACTGGACGTTGTTTAGTTTCTCGATGTCAGACAGTCAGGTACTTCAGGCTTCAGATATTTATCCTGACAAATATCCGCAGTCACTCTAACAGTATCCGATGTCTCTATCGTCGCACACTTAAGGCTACAACTTTGGTACCAGCCAAGTGGTGTCTGCAGTTGCTATTCAGGGCATGAAACACGAAGTTTCCACTGCTGTCGTTGTTTTACAGGTCACGTGGCCGACTATGTGCTCAGAGAACTCCAGTAAAGTGCACTTGAGCAACAGCACTCGACAACGTGACCTGCCGTTCGCATGGCGGAATAAAAGATAGTAACAGCGGTAGGTTTATTCTGGTACATCAAATTTATCACAACAGCCATAAAGAAGGCAATAAAGAGCAGTCTGTCGCTGCAGTCTAGGAATCTTCTTATAGCAGAATAATTCAAGAACTGATTCAACGTTTTTCGCTATCATAAACAAACTAGAATTAATTGTTACGTCTTCACGTCATGTAAGAGGACTGAAATATAATCTCAAGAGAAGCTGAATAGTAACAAGCTACATTTTGGTACTGTGGTAGATTCACTTAAGGTCTTTCAGTACAAGAGTTTATGTCTCACTGATAACCCTCGGATATCTTAAGATGAGTAGTAAAATTATGTAATCCTGCCTAATTATAGTCAATAGTTCCATTGTTTGTGTTTACCCGAATGAACACGATTTCTGGGCATTACTCACTATTAAATTGCGTAAAATATTTCTAAGGTTAACTAATAAAAGGCAACTGTTGAGCAACACTCTAGGGAAGTATTCAAACAAACCGTGCTCCCTACATAACTATTATTGAGATAATAAAATAACATACGGCAGTAATAATCAAAGAAAATTCATCAATCAACTGTATTACGGATATATTTGAAAACTCAATGGAAATGTAAATCGACATTGGGGTTCGTTACTCACCCATTACTGACCCCTTACTTACCCATTATTTATGTCTAAAACAATATTCGTCAGTGTTGCTCGTAACAAGATCTACTTTCTGAGCGTACAGTTATTATTTTACTTGATATAAAAGCAGTTACTGGTTTTGTTATAAAAAAATTGAACAGCAGACTTCATCATACCTCCCAACACTGCACAGATTCATCTACGTTAGTCTAGTCGGGACAAGAGTCAAACGTGTGTAACAACATCTTGATGTCTTGTGACCTGTCATAAGCGAATTAAACGTTAATGGAAAGACGCACCGTCAAGGAACTGGTCTTCCAAAACTGAAAAATATTTAATTCACATCTTTGATTCTTTAAAATCTATCTACTCTGTCTTCATTCTTCCCAGAAATTTCGACACTATTATGGCGACTGTACTGTCGTTTTACTAGCATGGCCAAAATTGTTCTCGACGATATTTAACACTTGCTTAGTAAGATCTTCTTTCAACATCTTCAGTTGTTGTGCACTAATACAGATTTGACGTGTAATATTTAGTTTTCTGACGTTCTAAAACACATGTTTTCTCCTTTTCCAGTCACTTAGAACACTATTTCAAATACTCACCAATGAACGTCCCTTCCCTTTTGATGATTAAGTAAGCTCCGAAAACATTTCAGAGGCCTCTGTTGGTCATGATCACATATTTCAATATACTCTTAGGCTTCACTATTAAAATCTCGTATTTCTCCAGCTTAAAATTTCTACCATTCTTCCTGCTCCAAGTCTTCGTTCACATGATATGCCCAAAATCCGATGTATTCTTGCCATGCACCTCTCTTTTATACACGGTTACTTAAACACGTTCCACTGACATTTTGAATCCTACTTTTGCAAAACTGCTTTTAATATTCATTTATGTATTTTACTTAAGCTGTGTCTGTAGATGATACTAGAAATCCCGAAATCCATCGTGTAATAAATATAGTATAAAACCAACCTTGCAATCAGAGCTATTTTGTTTATAATTGCTAATATTTATTGTCAATTTTTGTGTACTTTAAAATACCTTTTCAGTTGAAATAACCTTTTCCTAATGAGTGGATTTATCTGCTGTTAGCTCACTCCCCTTCGTAGGGAATTCAAATAAAACAAGGCAAGAAAGGTAGAGAATTCTAAATGGAAATTAAAGGCGGAATTCCATATAAGTAAAGCACGTGCATCCAATCGCACATAGGTACAACACCATGCAAATGATGTGCTAATGTTGTCATACCTAGGAAAGTTTATAGGCAAATAATGATCCGCAGCAAGTGTAGCATGGTCAAAAATATTTCCCACGACCCAAAATGCAGAAATTCAGACAGTGTCTAAAATCGCCGTTTTGTAAGGCATTCCGAATGAGGTCTAAGATATTTTATTTTTGAGGCACTGTGTTCTTTCAAGGTATGTTCTGGCTGACCTCTAAATGCCCTATAAACATCGATCTCTTCTCAATAATCTAGATATTTTCCCTTACCGATACTGTGATGAATTTGTAAGGAGTTTTTGATGACATTCAACTTGTGTTTGGTCTTCCGAAGCCGGTTCCCAAACGAAGAGCTACTTTTGTCACTGGTCTAAAAGTGATCTCTAAATCTAATGGCAAACCTATACGTTTGTCCTACATAAAAGTTTTTGCATTCCCCGCAGCTGATTTAATAAATCCCTGAATGTGCGTATGATTTGGTAGGTTAGATGCTGTGTCGCATGGTCTTACGTAACGAGTTGTTAGAATGGACGCTCATTCGCACTTCCTTATCACAGAGCTTCCTAGATCCTCTATTAGACACAGATCCACTATACGGTACAGGCATGTACTTAGTTTTGATTTACACTCCCTTCTGTAACCATATCTCGAATATTGTGTGAAACATACGTAATTTTGCGGCAAATATTTTAACTATCATCTTGTATTTAAGGCCATTATGCACCGCGTCTGAGGATCGCAACTTTTTTGTCACTTTCGTCATGCTCCAGAGGGAGACTGACTAATCTATGAATCCTGGAATGAGAAAAAAAAATTCCTCCTATGGGCTCGGGGCGGCAAGAGGCATTGTGTTTGCCATTATTAGTTTAGGTGGGTTCAATGCAGGCGCTAGATCTATGGGTACAGCTATTGGAATCCACAGTCGGATTTAGAAAATTAATGGTGTGTTGTTTTCCCAACCCCATAGTGAAGGTGATGTTAGTACGTTTACCATTAAGTTGTGTTACTGTAATATCTACCTCACTGAGTGATCATGTAATGTACAAAAACGTGTCATCAGAATACCTTCTATAATATTAAATTTTACTATGTGCGACGAGGACGTTTTTGAAGAACTGAGTTTCGGGATGATTGCCAAAATTGTCAGCAACTGTACTAGCAATTGAGTTGCGAAAACATTCGTCGTACATCTTAGAATAGGTATAGGAGAGTATCTGTGAGATGTCGCGTTACTGAACAAAGGCCGGCATGTTCTAAGTGATGGAGATTTCATTTTATTAAGTTGGAGTCGAGTTGAATGTTATAGAGGAAGCTAAGGCCTCTCCTACAAGAAAGGTGGCCTTCTGTACATTCATAACGGAACCGTAGCTACAGTGAGTCTCCTTGCCTCAAGTGATGTTAACCAAGGCGGAAAAGAAGAGACGCAATTGACTTCGACAGCTATTTTCTTCTCTTTCGTCTGTCTCTTTTTTCCTATTTTTTTGGGATGACTAACAGCTAATATCATGATTAAGTAAACTGTAAGGATGACCGAAGGAAGATACGGTACATTATTACTTTAAATAGTTGAATTCTAAAGTTAAAACAGTATCTCATCGTAAAAATAGCAATAATTAAGAAATAAATGATAGAAAGGTAGTTTGCTGGCAGAAACGAAGCCTCTTGATTGTTCAATTAATACCGCCTCTCTTGGAAGACGGGAAAATAGTTTCGAAGCCAGGAACAACAGCTTGGCTTGTTGCTCTGGATGGAGAAGGACATGTTAAGGTATAGGCGCTGACTTAGTCATTTTTCGACAGTTAAATCTGACGGGTTGCTCAGTCATATTGTCCTGTGTTTTCATCAAAGCACCTAATCGATTAATAACTTTAACATTGACTAAGCTGTTAAAAACATCGACTACCTAGCTTAAGAGCATGTTTTGCTACAAATAAGACAATTTATTTATGACAAACTGTAGTGATTATTTAATGAGCATTTCTAGAATATGTCTTTTGAAACAACGAACTGTCTTCGGATCCGTAGCTGTAGATATATTGGGAGATCTATTGGGTCGAGTCCGTTCTTCCATAGAAAACGACTTGGAGAGAACTCCTAATTTTCAGATGGAATGTGGATCACTTGATATATGAGCCACTCATGATAAACTGTGGGACATTTAATTTTAACAGAACTTTATTCATTGTGGAGTTATTCGTTACACGTGACGCGAAAGTTGGTGGCAGTAACATATACCGAACAGATTGAGGTCTTCCTGATACAAAACTAAAGGACCCCTCATTTTATTAAAGATTATTACAATAACTGCCATCTAGACAGACAATGTAATGGTGAAACTTCCCTCGAAAATCCGTGAAACTGGATCTATTGCAATTAAACTGAAAGCTGGGGAATCGAAAACTGCTATGGAAAAGTGTCGTCAACCACTCTTGTGGCATCATCCGGTGAGAGTCTGGAGCGCGGTTATTGCAGCATCTCGCAGGAAACTGAAGTACGGCGTACATCAGTCATTGTAATTTTAGCCACAGATAAACAGCGCCTTTAGGAAATGCAAATGTTACAATGTCTGTTCGAGGAATATTTAGCCGGCTTCAGTTTGCAAAATTTGTGACGCGCGAGCTGGACAAAACTGTCGTTTCCCTATGACATAATGTCTATAAATGAAACTGTTTCCTTGTTAACGGGAAGTCAAGTAAACGGAATTATTGCCACTGGTCAGATGTCAACCGTCACCAGATAGATCCATCGATAGAAGCTTACACACCGAAAATGATGCATTGGTGTGGGAAACGTGCAGTTGACGACAAGGTCATTAGAGGTGGTGGGAAAATTTGGCATGAGGAAACATGGGGAACGAGTTCGCGGGTGCTAATTTAAAGGAACTATCCTGGGATTTGTCTTAAGCTACATACTGAAACATGTGGAAACCTAAGTGCTGGACGAGGATTTGAACTGTCGTCGTCCCTAATACAAGTCCAGTGTGCTAACTACTGCGCCGCGTGGCTCGCTGGTTTCGTGTTGTGTGTGGGGTTTTGGTATTGTTCGGCTCCTTTTCATTCATGTTACACTAACAGCAGCCCGTTATCACCAGTTGCTGGACGAAGATGGTATGTGCTAATGTCACTGCTGGCTGACGAACGGATGTTTCTAACTTCCTATGAATATAGCAGTGCCCCCCCCCCCCTCACATAATGGGGTAGGTGTTCCAGCCATGGGGTCATATAAAGGTAACAGTGAAGCGGGAAAGATCAGAAACTTTTCACAGCTCAGAGAGCGTGATCATAAAGTTTGTGCTATCATTCCGGTACCTGTGTGGCCTGGAGTCAATGAGGAATAGATTAAGTGGATAAGAAGGGCCTTAGAGCGCCATGGGCAACTCATGGAGCGCATCCTGTAGTCTTCGTGTGTTATCACCAACGTTTGTATTGTTCCATACGACATGCAACGTAACTAAGGATTGAATAAAGCTATGCTCGAATGAAAGACACTATTTACTCTGTTTTGATACGTCACGTAACAATATCTGAAAATAACGGGTTACATCCACGACAGCCAAAACTAAAATGGCTGTTATGTTGGTAAATGGCCTCGCACGTTTTCCCATCACCCATCTCATACTATTTCACTTTAAATTTACGTTTTTGGCAGCGTAACTCTGTCTGCAGGTAACCTAGGAACTTTCTGCTAACTATGCGCCAGTCTTGTGTAATGGTCTGAACATCAGACGACAAATGTAAATGTAATGTAACCACTATCGTGGCGTACAACCAGCCGACGGGGCCGGCTGCTTAGTGCGCGGTGTGGGATACAGGAGGTCCGCAGTAAATGTAGAATGGTGCGTCGCGAATGTTATTTCTAACGCGCATAGTATGAACACTTAAAAGTATAATACTCACGTATATTAAGGAAGGAGATGCTGCTCAGGCATTTCGAGCACGTACTTAAGGAGATGCTCATCACGCTCTGCAATTCCCACTGAGAAATGGCAGCAATTTCTTGACGAATGTTAATTTTGAATTCATCTCATATTTGTACTTGTGTTGAACATTCTGTTTTAATGCTCCTAGTGACAAAAATCGCGGGGTATTTAATCGGGTGAACTAGGGGCCCATATATTGTTAGTGATAACTCAATCTTAAGACATGTCATTAATTTCCTGTTATGAGAAGTTGGCTGTATGCATCGTCGGAGAGTCCTGCTGAAAGGTTACGAAAGCATGTTCTCTCTCAGTTAATGGGTCAAAAATGGGCCGGAAAATGTTTTCCACGTCTCGCTGTTAATCAAATGGTTCAAATGGCTCTGAGCGCTATGGGACTTACCATCTGAGGTCATCAGTCCCCTAGACTTAGAACTACTTAAACCTAACCAACCTAACGACAGCACACACATCAATGACCGAAACAGGATTCGAACCTGCGACCCTAGCAGCAGCGCGGTTCCAGACTAAAGCGCCTAGAACCGCTTGGCCATAACGGCCGGCGCACTGTTAATCGTTTCATGGATAAAGTAGAGCCTATTAGACTCTCACCTCTGATAACACACGACACTCCTATGTTTCGATCTTGCGAGGCTTTTCGTGTATTACGTCAGGTTTTGAGAACAGCAGTGACGGCTATTTTGTGAATTATCATACTCAGACAGGTGGAACCAAGATTCTTTCGAAAAGAAAGTTACTCCGTTGGAAAAATCTGTGGAAAGCCGAACGGTTTCGACTGACCATTGGGTCATCCTCAACCGATAGGCGTCACTGGATGCGGATGAGAAGGAGGATGTGGTCAGCACACCGCTCTCCCCGCCGTTGTCGCCTTTAATGACCGGAGACGCTACTTCTCAGTCAAGTAGCACCTCAATTGACTTCACAATGAATGAGTGCACTTCACTGGCCTACAGTAATCTGCAGCCTGGGTGGTCACCCATCCAAGTGTCAGCCAAGCCCTTCAACGCTTAACTTCGGTGATCTGGCGGGATTCGGTGTTACCACTGCGGCAAAGCCGTTTGTGAAAAGGAGGTTACGTTAGATCAATTTCTCCATTACGCTCCGTATTCAAAATCCAGTCACAAAGCCGGAACCTTTTTTTCAAAGTCACATATTTTAAATTTTTGCACTGCAGCTATTTTATAGGGCTGTAACTTCAGTAACTTGATAGCCACTTGAGCATAGGTAATTCCCAGTTGCTGAGGAAGAAGTAGACTTGATTTTCTAGTAGACTTTCCCAGAGTACGTGCCATGTTAACCAGTTTCTTCTGCAAGCACTCTGCTTGGCTGTGTGTGTATCCTGTCAGGAATACTTCCCGTTTCACGAAATTTGTCTACAAATCGATGAACAGTACGTCAGTTAGAAACCTAAACATCAGGTAATTCCTCTTCAGATATTCTTCTTACTACACGCTCTGATTATGTACACACATGTGAATCCCACATGAATACTATTTGACGAATAGGTCACTTGTGTTTCCCCATTTCACATGAAACAGTTTATCTCATCAAAATGTACCGCATTTTATGACTACAGCATGCACCTTATTCTTCGAAAAAATGACTCCAAAATTCAGCTGAGTCTTATAGACGAAATTAATATGAAAATTTCCAGTGTTTGATTTAAAATTCCCGCCTATGTAAAAAAGGCCGCATATTCGATGCCGCGGGATACCCATCTCTATCTGGCAAAATTGGGTTTAACCGCCAGCAGCAGTGCACCGATCCGACGAAGATGAGTTGCGGGAATTCTAAGGCATGCTAACACTGTTTCTCATCACAAAGCCAGAATACTGTCTAGCATACGATGCGTGATTGCGGTCTACAGTGCCAGTGAACTTGAATCGAAAGTGATTTATGTTATCGGTAACAATAGCACCATATTTTTGTTAGAAGCTATTTTGACAATGTAAAAAAATAAAAGGTATTCATACGATGCAGTGGAGGAAGACTAAATGTACAAGTAGAGTACTGAACGCAAAATGGCCATAAGTAGAAGATGATCATTTTCAGGAATTTTAAACGTCAGTTCTGTTTTAAAAACTAAGACTTTTTTAGTCTGGATTTCCAATCTAATACTAAAAACGGTAAACTTTTTTAATTGCATAAATATTAGAGTGCATCCTGTAATGTGTAGCGTCTTATAATACGTAAAATTCGATACTAAGTCGCCTAACACACACTTGCTCCGTCTAAGGCGCTGGGGTCATGGACTGTGCGGCTGGTCCCGGCGGAGGTTCGAGTCCTCCCTCTGGCATGGGTGTGTGTGTTTGTCCTTAGGATACTTTAGGTTAAGTAGTGTGTAAGCTTAGGGACTGATGACCTTAGCAGTTTAGTCCTGCAAGATCTCACACACTTTTTTGATCGCACTTGCTATTTGCGCAAGAGTTCTATGCATACGCGAAGGTCTTGCAACGAAGGGGAAATGTATTCGTCTGAAGTCTCGCAGCCGGCTGGCTACCGGAGGGGAAAGACAATCAGTACCAAGGCGGTTTGAGATGGGAGAGGTGGAACACCTGTGAGGCCTAGTTACCAAGACTGCGGTCATTTTCGTCACGGCCACCCTGCTGATGGACACCGGAGAACTACTGTATAGGCGGTGTGGCTTCGATTACCTGTCGCGGAAGCCACACACTGTACCTGCCGGACCGCGGCCCTCGCTTCCCGGAGCATGGAGCGGTGCGCTGACAGAGACAATGCGAGCTACTTGGGACACTGGAGACGCGGCGTGGACAGGCAGGCGGCCGGCCGGGCGGCCAGCCGCGGCGCGTTCCCCGCGTGCCTCAGCGCCGCCGCCGCGACAGCTGCACGCGCCTGGCGCGCCCGCCGTGCCCGCCGCACACGGCGGACAGTGCACGGGACCGCTGCGGCGCTGACCGCACAATCACACACCCCAGGTACCCCACCGCCGCACAGCACAGCCACTGACGGAACAGTCATGCGAATGAAGACGCCTTTACAAATCAAATGGCTCTGAGCACTATGGGACTTAACATCTGAGGTCATCAGTCCCATAGAACTTATAACGACTTAAATCTAGCTAACCTAAGGACATCAAACACATCCATGCCCGAGGCAGTATTCGAACCTATTACCGTAGTGGTCGCGCGGTTCCAGACTGAAGCGCCTAGAACCGCTCGGCCACTGCGGCCGGCTGACCATTATGGACACCTAATATGTGGTCCAGCCACTTTAATGCGACCACCACCTACCCTCGACGTCAACGTGCAATAACCCTTCGCACATGACAGGTGACAGTTCAAATGGTTCAAATGGCTCTGAGCACTATGGGACTTAACATCTATGGTCATCAGTCCCCTTGAACTTAGAACTACTTAAATCGAACTAACCGAAGGACATCACACACATCCATGCCCGAGGCAGGATTCGAACCTGCGACCGTAGCAGTCAAGCGGTTCCAGACTGAAGCGCCTAGAAACGCACGGCCACAACGGCCGGCCAGGTGGCAGTAACAGCAGTCGATGCTATGCAGGATGTTACAAAAAGGTACGCCCAAACTTTCAGGAAACATTCCTCACACACAACTAAAGAAAAGATGTTATGTGGACATGTGTCCGCAAACGCTTTATTTCCATGTTAGAGCTTATTTTAGTTTCGTCAGTATGTACTGTACTTCCTCGATTCACCGCCAGTTGGCCCAAATGAAGGAAGGTAATGTTGACTTCGGTGCTTGTGTTGACATGCGACTCATTGCTCTACAGTACTACCATCAAGCACATCAGTACGTAACTTCAACAGGTTAGTGTTCATCACGAACGTGGTTTTGCGGTCAGTGCAATGTTTACAAATGCGGAGCTGGCAGATGCCCATTTGATGTATGGATTAGCACGGGGCAATAGCCGTGGCGCGGTACGTTTGTATCGAGACAGATATCCAGAACGAAGGTCTCTCGCAGGAAGACGTTCGAATCAATTGATTGGCGTCTTAGGGAGCACGGAACATTCCAGCCTATGACTCGCAACTGAGGAAGACCTAGAACGACGAGGACACCTTCAATGGACGAGGCAATTCTTCGTGCAGTTGACGATAACCGCAATGTCAGCGTCAGAGAAGTTGCTGCTCTACAAGGTAACGTTGGCCACGTCACTGTATGGAGAGTGCTACGGGAGAACCAGTTGTTTCCGTACCATGTACAGCGTGTGCAGGCGCTATCAGCAGCTGATTGGCCTCCACGGGTACACTTCTGAGAATGGTTCATCCAACAATGTGCCAATCCTCATTTCAGTGCAAATGTTCTCTTTACGTTTCTCTTTAAGTTTAGTTTATTTCAAATAATATTAATTCGTGATGGTGTAAGTCAAAATATTGATGGGATTAATAATAATCCTAGGAATGTTCTAGTTCAGTTTAATGATAAATTGAAGATATTAGTTGATGGATCAAATGTTGAAAATAAGTTTGTTATCATTTTCAATTTAAGTTCTTTATATCAATTGTTCTTTTTTCTGCTCTTTTAATAAGGTTTGGTTTGAATGAGAAAAAGTTTATTTGATTAAATAAAATTAATGTAGTCGAAAATATAATGAATAGGGAGAATCATATGAGAGGGGATATTTGAGGGATTTGGGTTATAATTCCCCATCAGAAGTAGTCGTTAATTTACTATTTTTTGGTTTAAGAGACCATTACTTACTTTCAGTCATCTGATGTATTTCAAGGTGTACTAATTATTTAGTTATTTTAGATTGACACTCTAATGTTATATATTTTAACTAACTCCTTAGATTATCTTAGATAATCACTTGATAAATAAGTTTACTGAAGTTCTTTCAATTACAATTGGTATAAATCTGTGGTTTGCTCCACAGATTTCTGAGCATTGTCCAAAGAATAGTCCAGGCCGGTTTATTGTAAATGTTCCTTGGTTTAGTCGACCTGGCGTTGCGTCAATTTTAACTCCTAATGCAGGTACTGCTCATGAATGTAGAACGTCTGATGCTCTTGTTAATACTCGTACTTCTGTATTTATTGGTAAAATTTTTCGGTTATCTACGTCTAGAAGTCGAAATCCGTCGTTTTCTAGGTCTTGTTCTGGTGTTATATAAGTGTCAAATTCTACATCTATAAAGTCTGAATATTCATATCTTCAATATCATTGTCGTCCAATTGTTTTAATCGTAATTATTGCGTCTACTGAATCATCAAGTAAATATAGAAGTCGTAATGATGGTAGTGCAATAAAAATTAGTGTAATTGCTGGTAGTGCTGTTCAGATTGTTTCAATTAAATGCCCGTGAAGTATGTTTCGGTTTGTATAGGCAATGAATAATATGTAACTTAGGGCATAGCCTACAATTACTGTAATTAATAATAATACGACCATGGTATGATCATGGAAGAATGATAGTTGCTCCATTAATGGTGAAGCTCCATCTTGAAGGGATAAATTTGATCATGTTGCCATTAATTTTCTAATAAAAGGTCAAACCTTTATTTGTAGAGCTTAAATCTACTGCACTAATCTGCCATATTAGAATCTAGAAATTAATGGTAGTTCTGAGTAACTGTGTTCCGCAGGTGGGTTATTTTGCAGTCATTCTGTTGATCTTCTTATATTAGCTCTAAATATGATTGCCCGGTTTGTAACCATTCTTTCTCATATAATTACAATGAATATAATGATTCCTACAATAGAAATTGTGGACCCAATTCTTGATACTACATTTCATGATGTATATGCGTCTGGGTAATCTGAATATCGTCGTGGTATTCCTGCTAGTCCTAGGAAGTGTTGAGGAAAGAATGTTAAGTTTACTCCAATAAATATAATTGTGAATTGGATTTTTAATCATGTATTATTTATAGTTAATCCTGTAAATAATGGGTATCATTGAATAACACCTCCTATAATTGCAAATACTGCTCCTATAGATAAGACATAATGGAAGTGGGCAACTACATAATATGTATCATGTAATACGATGTCAAGTGATGAATTTGCTAATACTAATCCTGTTAGCCCACCAATTGTAAATAGGAAAATAAATCCTAGAGCTCATAATAACGGTGGATTAAATTTGAATTTAGTTCCATATAGTGTAGCTAATCATCTGAATACCTTGATTCCTGTAGGTACAGCAATAATTATTGTTGCTGATGTAAAGTATGCTCGTGTGTCAACGTCTATTCCTACTGTGAATATATGATGTGCTCATACAATAAATCCTATTAGTCCAATTGATAATATAGCATAAATTATACCTAGTGTTCCAAATGATTCAATTTTTCCTCTTTCTTGACATACAATGTGAGAAATAATCCCAAACCCTGGTAGAATTAAAATGTAAACTTCTGGGTGTCCAAAGAATCAGAATAGGTGTTGATATAAAATTGGGTCACCTCCTCCAGCAGGGTCAAAGAATGATGTATTTAAATTTCGATCTGTTAATAGTATAGTAATAGCCCCTGCTAATACTGGAAGTGATAAAAGGAGAAGAAGGGCTGTAATAGCTACAGATCAGACAAATAAAGGTGTTTGATCTAGAGTTATACTTTCTGATCGTATATTAATTGCTGTTGTAATGAAGTTTACTGCACCAAGAATAGATGATACACCTGCTAAGTGAAGTGAAAAAATAGCTAGGTCTACAGATGCCCCCCCATGTGCGATAGCTCCTGCAAGAGGGGGGTAAACTGTTCATCCTGTACCAGCACCGTTATCTACTATAGAAGATGTAAGAAGAAGGGTAAGTGAGGGCGGTAGTAATCAAAAACTTATATTATTTATTCGTGGGAATGCTATATCTGGTGCACCAATTATTAATGGTACAAGTCAATTACCAAATCCACCAATTATAATAGGTATTACTATAGAAAAAATTATTACAAATGCGTGAGCTGTAATAATGACATTATAAATTTGGTCATCTCCAATTAGAGATCCTGGTTGACCAAGTTCAGCACGAATAAGTATTCTTATTGATGTTCCTACTATTCCTGCTCACGCTCCAAATAAGAAGTATAAAGTACCAATATCCTTATGGTTTGTTGAGAATAATCATTTTTGCGGTAAGATGGCTGAATTTAAGGTGGTAGACTGTAAATCTACTTATGAGATGTTTCTCTCTTACCATACTTTAGGTCTTATATTCAATTATGATTCTAGACTGCAATTCTAGAGGTGTAAAATTTTACTAAGGCCTAAAAGATTATTCTTTTAATTATAACTTTGAAGGTTATTAGTTTGTTTAACTTAAGTCCTTAGTATAATGAGATTAAGGTTGATGTTGAGACTAATCCTATTGTTGAAATTATTACTGTTATAGGAAGAATAATTCTTGATTTTTGAGACTTTATTTTTATAGATCACGAATTTTCTGTGTATGATATAATTAGGGCTGAGAATCTAATACGTATATAATAATAAAGTGTAATTGTAGTTAATACAACCATAATTGTTATAATAGTTGTTATGTTATTTTCCATCAATGATTGTATTACAATTCATTTTGGTAGAAATCCAAGAAATGGTGGTAAACCACCTAATGATAAAAGGGATAAGAATATTATGAATTTAATTTCAGTTTTTATATTTCTAGCTGAATAGATCTGATTTATAAAAAATAGATTTATTTGCTTAAATAATAGGACCATAATTAATCTTAATAGTGAATAAATAATAAAGTATAGTTCTCAAATGTTTTCTCTAACTGTTAGGGATCTAATTATTCACCCTAAATGTCTAATTGAGGAATATGCTAGAAGTTGTCGTAGCGATGTTTGATTTAAACCACCTATTGCCCCAATAATAATTCTTAGAATAATAATTGTTCAAATGAAAGTTCTTAGTTGAATACAGTAAGATAATACTATTATTGGGGCAATTTTTTGTCATGTTATTAGTGTTAAACAGTTATTTCATCTTGAAGCTCCTATTACTTCTGGAAATCAGAAATGAAAGGGTGCAGCCCCAATCTTTAATAATAATCTAGATCTAATTATTATTGATGGAATAAATTCTGTTTCTCATCCTATTGGATACTTTATTTGAATCAGCAAAATTGAAAATAATAGTATTGTCGATGCTATTGCTTGGACAATAAAATATTTAATTGATGATTCATTTATTATTATATTTTTATTTCTTGTTAGGAGCGGAATAAATGAAAGTAAGTTGATCTCAAGTCCTATTCAAACTCCGAATCAGGAGTTTGATGAAATGGACAGGATCGTTCCTATCATTAATGTTGATAGGAAGAGAAGTTTTGTAGAGTTGTTGGTCATTAAAAAGGAGAGGATTGATACCTCTATAAATGGGGTATGAACCCATTAGCTTGTTTAGCTTACCTTTTTACATTAAGGTGTATGATGCACGTTAGTTTTTGATACTAAAGGAGGTAGTTTAATTCTGTCTTATGTAATTTAATGAAGGTAATTTTATTTACTTGATTTACCCTATCAAGGTAACCCTTTAATCAGGCACTTCATTTATATTTAATATATAAATTAATAATTTTTTTTAGAAATTTGTTTATGTATTATTTTGGTTATTTCTAATTAATTTATCTCGTTAGGATAATCTAAATATATATATTATATATAATAAATAATTTATATTAATATATTACATTTAATTAAATTTAAATACCTATAATGTTATTTCATAATTATTAAATGATTATTTTAATACATTTATTTACCTAGGATTATAGCTACTTATGTTTTTAGCTTAAAATAAATTATTGTATTATAAATTATATAATAATATGTGAATTAATATTTACTATTATTATAATTGGATATAATAAATATAATTAATATTATTAAATATAAAATTTTATATTAATATAATTAATTATATTAATTATAATAATATAATTTAATATATTATCTATAATTAGATTATTTAACTAATTAATATTTAAGTTAACTTAATATAAAGTTAATTTTATATTAATAACATATTACATTAATTTACATAATTATATCAAATATATTTATTATATTATTTAATCTTTCTTTATTATTAGTGAAAAGAAAGATTAAATAAGAAAGAATATAATACATTTATCGGTATACATGTTCCATATTAATCTTTATTTATATATAATAGAGAAGTTGTTGTGGTCATTCTAGGGTGCGTTTCTTTTTTTTTTGTTATTTTTGTGTTTGTTTTATTTTGTTTTTCTTTAAATATTTGAATCGTTTATTTTTTCTTATTTTTATAAATTTTTAAATTTCTTATTTTGTTTCCAAAAGTTTTATTCTTGCTTATTTATTCACTTTTTCTTTGTATTATATGTAAGTTTTGTTAAACTAAATGTTCTATTTTGCAGTAATTTGATTTAATTATCAAGTGATTTTGGATTTAGCAATTGATTTAGTATCGGCATAATTCGTGCCAGCAGCCGCGGTTATACGATTGATACAAGTGAATATTATTGGTTAAAACAGTTATTTATATTTTTAGGGTTAAAATATAAATTTGTAAGGTGAAATGTTAAAATTTATTTATAGCTCTTTCTATGAATCTGTGAAATTTGAATAATAAACTAGGATTAGATACCCTATTATTTTAAATGTTAATTATATTTACCTGGGTACTATTAGTTAAGGTCTTTAAACCCAAAGAATTTGGCGGTATCTCATTCCATTCAGAGGAACCTACCCCATGATTGATAATACACGATTTACTCTACTTAATTTATTTGTTTGTATATCTCCGTTATCAGAGAATCTTTTTAGAGTTATAATTCTCAAGATTTATAATTATAAAGTATTTCAGGTCAAGGTGCAGCTTATAATTAAGAGGAGGTGGGTTACAATAGATTTTTGTTTATAACGGATTTGATGGTGAAATACTATTAATGAAGGTGGATTTGATAGTAATTTAATTTATTTAATTTAACTGATATTGGCTCTGAGGTGTGTACACATCGCCCGTCGCTCTCATTATTGATTATTCTATTTTATTACTTTAATTTAGCTTCAATTTAGATGAGATAAGTCGTAACATAGTAGATGTACTGGAAAGTGTATCTAGGAAGAGTTTCAAGATATAACTTATTAGTAAAGTGTTTCATTTACACTGAAAATTTTTCTGTGCAAATCAGGATATCTTGATTATTTATTTTATTATATTTATTTTTTGTTTATTTAATTATTTAATAAAAATAATTTTGTCGAATTTTGTCTTAGTATATTTTGTAGAATTGATTTTTTATATTATAGTTTATTGGTAATGTAATTGTTTTATGAAATATTATTTTAAATTTTTAAAAGTAGATTTTATTTATTGTACCTTTTGTATCAGGGTTTATCAAAATTTTAGTATTTACTTTACTTATCTCGATTTGGGTTGATTTATAAATAATTTATAGTTAATGTATCATAATTATTATTAAATTATTTATAGAAATGAGATGTTAATCGTTTCCCAAGATATCTAGTTTCTTAAGAAAAAATTTAATTTTTTAAAGATAATTGTTTTTATTTAATTTTTTAGTTATAAATATTAACTTATTTATTCTTTAAGGGATAAGCTTTGAAGTTAATAACCTATAATTTGTTTTAATAAAATATAATAGTAAGCTTTAAACCAGCTATCTTTAAGATTACGTTTTAGTTCATTATTTTTATTTTTGATTTTATAATTATTTTAGGTTTTTTATTAAGATTATAAATTTAATTTTGAAATTTTTGTAATAATGATAGAATTAGTATATTTATTTGTATATAATTTTTACCTTGTTAATTTATTATAAGGAACTAGGCAAAATTGATTTCCGCCTGTTTATCAAAAACATGTCCTCTAGAAAATATTTTGAGGTCTGGCCTGCTCACTGAGCAAATTTTTAAAGAGCCGCGGTATTTTGACCGTGCAAAGGTAGCATAATCATTAGTCTCTTAATTAGTGGCTGGAATGAATGGCTTGACGAGAAATCAACTGTCTCTTAATAAATTTTTGAATTTAACTTTTGAGTCAAAAGGCTTAAATTTTTCTTTAGGACGAGAAGACCCTATAGAGCTTAACATTTTATTTTTATATAGTTTTTTGTTTGTCTTTCTATATTTAATGATGATGTTTTGTTGGGGTGACATGAAGAATAAATAAACTCTTCATTATTATATCATTTATTTATGTTTGTTGTTTTGATCCATAATTTATGATCATAAGATTAAGTTACCTTAGGGATAACAGCGTAATTGTTTTTGAGAGCTCATATCGACAAAGCAGATTGCGACCTCGATGTTGGATTAAGAAAAATTTTGGGTGCAGTAGCCCAGTAATTAGGTCTGTTCGACCTTTAAATTCTTACATGATCTGAGTTCAGACCGGCGTGAGCCAGGTCGGTTTCTATCCTAAGATTATTAATTCATATTAGTACGAAAGGACCATATGGTTGAAATATTTTTTATTTTATTGATTAATACTAATTAAATTACTATTTTGACAGATTAATGTGTTGAATTTAGAATTCATTTATGTAGATTTTTTCTACAAATAGTATTGATACTTTATGATTTATTTATGTTTATTTTGAATTTTCTTTTATTAGTTATTTGTGTTTTAATTAGTGTTGCTTTTTTAACTTTATTAGAGCGTAAGGTTTTAGGTTATATTCAAATTCGAAAGGGTCCAAATAAAGTAGGTTTTGCAGGAATTCCTCAACCCTTTAGTGATGCTATTAAGTTAATTTGTAAGGAGCAGCCAATTCCTATTATATCTAATTATTTACTTTATTATTTTTCTCCTGTTTTTAATTTAATAATTTCCTTGGCTGTTTGAGTGATTTTTCCCTACTTAACTTATATGTGTTCTTTTTCTTATGGATTTTTGTTTTTTTTATGTTGTACTAGATTAGGTGTTTATACTGTTATAATTGCTGGTTGGTCTTCTAATTCAAATTATTCTTTACTAGGTTCTCTTCGTTCTGTTGCTCAAACAATTTCATATGAAGTTAGTTTGGCTTTAATTTTATTATCTTTAATTATTTTAATTGGTAGTTTTAACATGTTTGGTTTTATAAACTATCAGCTTTATTGTTGATTTATTATTATTTCTTTTCCTTTAGCTTTAGCTTGTTTTGCTTCTTGTTTAGCTGAAACTAACCGTACTCCTTTTGACTTTGCCGAGGGTGAATCTGAGTTAGTTTCAGGGTTTAATATTGAATATGGTGCAGGAGGTTTTACTTTAATTTTTTTAGCTGAGTATACTAGAATTGTTTTTATAAGAATGTTATTAGCTTTAATTTTTTTAGGTGGTGATTTTTATTCTTTTATATTTTTTATTAAGCTTGCTGTTATGTCCTTTGGTTTTATTTGAGTTCGTGGCACATTACCCCGTTTTCGTTACGATAAGTTAATGTACTTAGCTTCAAAAAGTTTTTTGCCATTATCTTTAAATTTTTTTATTTTCTTTGTTGGTTTAAAGATTTTATTTATTTCATTTATTTAGTGAAATTTTTTAAGAAAAGTTAATAGAAGAGTTAAACTTCTAGTTTTATGTTTTCAAAACATATGCTTTTCCTAAGCTAATTAACTTATTATTCCTTAATTAGCTTATCTCATGCGTTTGCAACATGCACATTAATTAAGAAGTATGTAAAGTAAATAATTGTTAAGATTTGTCCTGTTATAATATAAGGTTCTTCAACAGGCCGTTTTCCAATTCATGTTAATAAGCATACAACAACTACTATAATTCAGAATAAAATCTGGTTGATAGGATAGAATTGAATACCTCGGAATGGTGTTTTATTATAAAATGGTAAAATTATTAAGATTCTAATTGATAGGAATAACGCAATAACACCTCCAAGTTTATTAGGGATTGACCGAAGAATTGCATATGCAAATAAGAAGTACCATTCTGGTTGAATATGGACAGGAGTTACTAATGGGTTGGCAGGTACAAAATTATCCGGATCTCCTAGGAGGTAAGGATTGATCAAGCACAATATAATTAATAATGATGTTATTAATACAAATGTAATAGAGTCCTTGAAAGTAAAGTATGGGTGAAATGGAATTTTTTCAATATCTCCATTTAGTCCTAAAGGGTTATTAGACCCTGTTTGATGAAGGAAAAATAAATGAATTGCTGCTATTGCAGCAATAATAAATGGTAATACAAAATGGAATGTAAAGAATCGATTTAATGTTGCATTATCAACAGCAAATCCTCCTCACACTCATTGAACTAAATCTGTTCCTAAGTATGGGATTGCTGATAATAAATTAGTAATTACTGTTGCACCTCAGAATGATATTTGACCTCAAGGTAAAACGTATCCTATAAATGCAGTTGCTATAACTAAAAATAGGATTACTGTACCAATTATTCAGGTGTGTATGTATATGTAAGATCCGTAGTAAATTCCTCGTCCTACATGCAAATAAATACAAATAAAAAATATAGAAGCTCCATTTGCATGTAAGGTTCGAATAATTCAGCCATTATTTACATCTCGGCAGATGTGAACTACACTACTAAATGCTATCTCAATATTTGATGTATAATGTATAGCTAAAAATAGTCCAGTTACAATTTGAATTACCAAACATAGCCCTAGTAGGGACCCAAAATTCCATCAAAATGAAATATTTGTTGGTGCGGGTAAATCAACTAAAGAGTTATTAATGATTTTAATTAAAGGATGTCTCAATCGTAAGGGTTTATTCATTAGTAAATTATCTTATTTTACGAATAGGTCCCTGGTTAATGTTGGTGATTTTAACAACTGCTAATAGTGCTAAAAATAAATAAATTATTATTATTATTGTAATAATGAATGTTGGTCTATTATATAGTTTTTCTAAAGATATTGTTATTTCTTGATAATTGATTGAATTATCAATATTTATAGTTTCAGTATTTTTGAAAAAGTCTATAAATATTGTTATATCTAAAATAATTAATGTTGATATGATAAATATTCATATTGTTAAGGTAATAATTATTGTAATTGATTTAGGTTGAAATATTTCGTTTGATGCAATTCTCGTAATATAAATAAATAGAACTAATATACCACCAAGAAATGTTAAAAATAAAATATATGATAACCAATATCTTTCCATTATTGTCCCTGTTATTAGCCCAACTAAAAAAGTTTGTAGGATAATGAAAAGCATTATTGATATTGGGTGTCTTAATTTAATAAAATTAATATTTATTACGTTTGATAGTGATATAATTATTATTTTGATCATTTCAGGGGTTAGTTTATTTAAAATATCGGTTTTGGGGACCGATGATGGGAAGCTTTCCACCTCTGAAGTTTTAAAAGCGGGGGCCAGGCTTATCTCCGGTTTACAAGACCGGCGTTTTTTTTAAACTATTAAAACTAATGTTTATATTCTCTGTCTTTACTTCTTTATTGATTTATTTTGCTGGTGTTTATGTTTTTTCTTCTAAACGTAAGCATTTATTAATGGTTCTTTTGAGATTAGAATATATTGTTCTTTCTTTATTTATGTTGGTTATTGTTTTTCTTATTGAGTTTGATTATGGTTATTTTTTTCCTGTTATTTTTTTGGTATTTTCTGTTTGTGAAGGTGCTTTAGGTTTTTCTATTTTAGTTTCAATAATTCGTTCTCATGGTAATGATTTTTTTTAATTCTTTTGGTTTATCTTTATGTTAAAGTATTTATTTATAACTATTTTTTTGATCCCTCTTTGTTTAGTTAATAATTGTTGATGGTTGGTTCATTCTTTAATGTTTCTGTCTAGTTTTGTTTTTATGATTTGTGTTTATTCATATGCAGATTTAAATATGATTAGATATTATTTTGGTATTGATTATTTTTCTTTTAGTTTGATTCTACTTAGTTTTTGAATTTGTTCTTTAATAATTACTGCTAGAGGTTAAGTTTATTTAAGTTCTTATCATTCTAATTTTTTTGTTTTTATAGTTTTAATTTTAATGATTATGTTTTATTGTTCATTTGCTAGATTGAGTCTTCTTTCTTTTTATATTTTTTTTGAGGCTAGATTGGTTCCTACTTTACTTTTGATTTTGGGTTGGGGTTATCAACCTGAACGGTTGCAGGCTGGTGTTTATTTAATTTTTTATACTTTGGTTGCTAGATTGCCTTTATTATTAGTTTTATTTAGGGTTTATGATTTTTCTAATACTTTATATTTTCCTTTATTGGTTGATTTTGGTTCTTATTATTTTATGTTTTATGTTTTTATAATTCTTGCTTTTTTAGTTAAGATGCCAATATTTTTGGTTCATTTATGGCTTCCTAAGGCCCATGTTGAGGCCCCTATTTCAGGTAGAATAATTCTTGCTGGTGTTTTATTAAAGTTAGGTGGTTATGGTATTTTTCGTGTTATAAAGGTTATTTCTTATTTGGGTTTAAAGTTTAATTATTTTTGATTGTCTTTAGGTTTATCCGGTGGGGTTATTGTTAGATTTATTTGTTTTCGTCAGGTTGATTTAAAATCTTTAAGTGCTTATTCTTCTGTTGCTCATATAAGAATGGTTATTGGAGGATTGATAACTATGAATTGATGAGGTTGTATAGGTTCTCTTTCTTTAATGGTTGGTCATGGTTTGTGTTCTTCTGGTTTATTTTGTCTATCTAATATTATTTATGAGCGTTTAGGTAGACGAAGATTATTAATTAACAAGGGTATAATTAATTTAATGCCAAGAATGGCTTTATGATGATTTCTTTTGAGATCTTCTAATATAGCCGCTCCTCCTTCTTTAAATTTGGTAGGTGAACTTAGATTATTAAATAGAATTATGTCTTGATCTTCTTTTAGATTTCTTGCCTTAATTTTTTTGTCTTTTTTTAGAGCTGTTTATACTTTATATATGTATTCTTATTCTCAGCATGGTAATTATTATTCTGGTGTTTATACTTGTTCTCTTGGTTATTTTCGTGAATATCATCTTTTACTTTTACATTGATTGCCTTTAAATATTCTGTGTTTAAAGGGTGAGTATTTTTTTGTTTAGGTTGCTTAAGTATTTTAATTAAAAATGTTGTTTTGTGGAATCAATGATATGAATTTTTTCATCTTAGGCCGTGAATTTGTTTTCTATTTGTTCTTTGAGTTTTTTTTCTCTATTTTTTTCTAGAACTATAATTTTTATTTTGGGTATTTATTATTTAATAATTGATTATAGAGTTTTTGTTGAATGAGAGCTTTTTAATTTAAATGGTTCTATGGTTGTTATGACTTTAATTTTGGATTGAATGTCTCTTATTTTTATATCTTTTGTTATGTATATTTCTTCTTTGGTTATTTATTATAGAGAGGATTATATATCGGGAGAAAAGAATATAAATCGTTTTATTATTATTGTTTTAATATTTATTCTTTCTATAGATTTATTAATTATTAGTCCTAATTTGATTAGAATTTTATTAGGATGAGATGGTTTAGGTTTAGTTTCTTATTGTTTAGTTATTTATTATCAAAATGTAAAATCTTATAGTGCGGGTATGTTAACTGCACTTTCTAATCGTATTGGTGATGTTGCTATTTTAATTTCTATTGCTTGAATATTGAATTTTGGCAGTTGAAATTATATTTATTATTATGATTTTATTTCTAATTCTTTTGAAATAAAGCTTATTACTATATTAATTGTTTTAGCAGCTATAACTAAAAGAGCTCAAATTCCCTTTTCTTCTTGACTTCCTGCAGCTATGGCTGCTCCTACTCCTGTTTCTGCTTTGGTTCATTCTTCTACTCTTGTTACTGCTGGGGTTTATTTATTAATTCGTTTTAGACCAATATTAGATACTTATAATTGTGGTTGATTTTTACTTTTAATTGGTTGTATAACTATGTTTATGGCCGGTTTGGGTGCAAATTTTGAATTTGATTTGAAGAAAATTATTGCTCTTTCTACTTTAAGACAACTTGGTTTAATAATAAGAATTTTGGCTATGGGTTATCCAAAACTTGCATTTTTTCATTTATTAGCTCATGCTTTATTTAAGGCTTTATTGTTTATGTGTGCAGGTTCAATAATTCATAATTTAAAGGATTCTCAGGATATTCGTTTTATAGGTTCAATTGTTAATTTTATGCCTTTAACTTCAGTTTGTTTTAATGTTTCTAGTTTATCTTTGTGTGGTATACCATTTTTAGCACGTTTTTATTCAAAGGATTTAATTCTTGAGATGGTTTGCTTAAGATGAAATAATTGTTTGATTTTTTTTCTTTATTTCTTTTCTACTGGTTTAACTGCTTCTTATTCTTTTCGTCTTTTTTATTATTCAATATCTGGTGACAATAATTTTTATTGTAGATTTTCTTTTGACGATAAGGGTTATTATATTTCTTTTGGTATAATTGGTTTATTGTTTGTTGCTGTTTTTGGTGGTAGCCTTTTGTCTTGGTTAATTTTTCCTGTTCCTCATGTGATTGCTCTGCCTTATTATTTGAAGTTTTTAACTATTACTGTAGTTGTTTTAGGTTCTTATTTGGGTTATCTTATATCTAATTTTGATTTTTCTCAAAATTTATTTTCTTTAAGTATGCTTTCTTTTGTTAGATTTGCTGGCTCTATGTGGTTTATACCTTTCATTTCAACTAAGTTTATTAGATATTTTCCTTTAAAATTGGGTTATTATTCATCAAAGTCATTTGATTATGGTTGAGGTGAATTATTTGGTGGTCAAGGTTTATATAGATTATTTATTTATTTAATTAGTTATATACAAGGTTGATATGATTCTAATTTTAAGATTTATCTTTTAACTTTTATTTTTTGAATATTTATTTTGGTGGTATTATTTTTCGTTTACTTAAATAGCTTATAATTAGAGCGTGACACTGAAGATGTTAAGGAAGTATTTTTACTTTTAGGTATTTATAAATATACATATATTATTTTTACAGTGAAAATGTAATGTTTTATTTAAACTATATAAATTTTAGAAATGTTAACGGAGTTTAACCGCTAATATAAAAAGTTAGCAGCTTTCATATTGGCTTTACATTTCCTTAATTGGAACTTTATAGTTCAATTATATTATTAACAGTAATACGCCTCTTTTTGGCTTCAATTAATAAGAATAAGGGTATTTTATTTACCAATCTTCCAGGTCGAAACTGACTGCAATATTTCGCTTCTTATTCTATTTAAGGTTGATTGATTATATCAATACTTTTTGAATGCAACCCAAATGTTATAGTTAACTACAACCCTTTATTCTGCTCATTGTAAGGCTCCTTGATTTCATTCATGGTATAATCCACCTAATAATACTATAATAAAAAATATTGTTGATACTGTTCAGATTATAATGTCTGAAGTTTTTAAAATAATTACAATTGGAAGGATTAATGCGATTTCTACATCAAAAATTAAGAAAATTACTGCAATTAAGAAGAATCGAAGAGAGAATGGTATTCGTGCTGATCTTTTTGGGTCGAATCCACACTCGAATGGTGATCTTTTTTCTCGGTCATTAATTAATTTTTTTGATAATGTTGTTGCAAGGATTATAACAATTATTGGAATAATAAATCTAATAAAAATTCTTGTAGATAAGATTAGGATTGTTTTTCTTGATTTATATCAAGCTTTTTGATTGGAAGTCAAATGTACTATTTATACTAGAAAAACAATTATCTACCTCATCAATAAATAGAAATATATAAGAATAATCATACTACGTCTACAAAGTGTCAGTATCATGCTGCTGCTTCAAACCCAAAGTGGTGTCTTGGTGAGAATTGATTTATTGAATGTCGAAGTAAACATGTTGATAAGAAAATTGTTCCGATAATTACATGTAGACCATGAAATCCTGTTGCAACAAAGAATGTTGATCCATAAACTGCATCTGCAATGGTGAAGGGTGCTTCTCAATATTCATATGCTTGAAGTATAGTGAAGTATAGTCCTAGTAGTACTGTGAAGAATAATCCTTGTAATGCTTGAGTATGATTAGATTCTATTAGACTATGATGTGCTCATGTTACTGTTACTCCTGATGCTAAAAGAATAGCTGTATTAAGTAATGGAATTTGTATAGGATTGAAAGGTTGAATTCCTATTGGGGGTCATAATATTCCTAATTCAATAGTAGGTGCTAGTCTTCTTCTAAAAAATGCTCAAAAAAATGAAACAAAGAATAGTACTTCTGATGCAATAAATAAAATTATTCCTCATCGTAATCCAATTGATACAAATCCTGTATGTAGTCCTTGGTATGTTCCTTCTCGTACTACATCTCGTCATCATTGGATTATAGTTAGAAGTGTAATTCCAAATCCAATTATAAATAAGTTAATGTTAAATAGGTGAAATCATTTTGCTAATCCTGATACTAGAACTATTGCTCCAATTGCTCCTGTTAATGGTCAAGGTCTGTAATCTACTAAGTGGAATGGGTGGTTTGAGTGAGTTGTTAACATAAGTTTAGTATACTTCTCTAGAATATAAAGTTCTTAAAATTGAGAAAACATAGGCCTGAATTATTGCTACTGCTGATTCTAGGATTAATAGAAGTATTTGTCCAATAATTAATAGTGAAATTAAGTTTATTGCTATAGATGGTCCTGTATTTCCTAGCAACGTTAATAGTAAGTGCCCTGCAATTATATTTGCTGCTAGTCGTACTGCTAGTGTACCTGGTCGAATGACATTTCTAATTGTTTCAATTAATACTATAAATGATATTAATGCAGGTGGTGTACCTTGTGGAACAAGGTGTGCAAATATGTGATTTGTATGATTAATTCATCCAAATAATATAAATCTTAATCATATAGGTAGAGCAATTGCAAATGTTAATGCTATATGTCTTGTTCTAGTAAAGATGTAAGGGAATAATCCTATGAAATTATTAAATAGTATTATAATAAAGATTGAAATGAAGATGAATGTTGTTCCATTAAATGATTTTGGTCCTAGCAATGTTTTAAATTCATTGTGTAAGGTTAAGTTTAGTTTATTTCAAATAATATTAATTTGTGATGGTGTAAGTCAAAATATTGATGGGATTAATAATAATCCTAGGAATGTTCTAGTTCAATTTAATGATAAATTGAAGATATTAGTTGATGGATCAAATGTTGAAAATAAGTTTGTTATCATTTTCAATTTAAGTTCTTTATATCAATTGTTCTTTTTTCTGCTCTTTTAATAAGGTTTGGTTTGAATGAGAAAAAGTTTATTTGATTAAATAAAATTAATGTAGTCGAAAATATAATGAATAGGGAGAATCATATGAGAGGGGATATTTGAGGGATTTGGGTTATAATTCCCCATCAGAAGTAGTCGTTAATTTACTATTTTTTGGTTTAAGAGACCATTACTTACTTTCAGTCATCTGATGTATTTCAAGGTGTACTAATTATTTAGTTATTTTAGATTGACACTCTAATGTTATATATTTTAACTAACTCCTTAGATTATCTTAGATAATCACTTGATAAATAAGTTTACTGAAGTTCTTTCAATTACAATTGGTATAAATCTGTGGTTTGCTCCACAGATTTCTGAGCATTGTCCAAAGAATAGTCCAGGCCGGTTTATTGTAAATGTTCCTTGGTTTAGTCGACCTGGCGTTGCGTCAATTTTAACTCCTAATGCAGGTACTGCTCATGAATGTAGAACGTCTAATGCTCTTGTTAATACTCGTACTTCTGTATTTATTGGTAAAATTGTTCGGTTATCTACGTCTAGAAGTCGAAATCCGTCGTTTTCTAGGTCTTGTTCTGGTGTTATATAAGTGTCAAATTCTACATCTATAAAGTCTGAATATTCATATCTTCAATATCATTGTCGTCCAATTGTTTTAATCGTAATTATTGCGTCTACTGAATCATCAAGTAAATATAGAAGTCGTAATGATGGTAGTGCAATAAAAATTAGTGTAATTGCTGGTAGTGCTGTTCAGATTGTTTCAATTAAATGCCCGTGAAGTATGTTTCGGTTTGTATAGGCAATGAATAATATGTAACTTAGGGCATAGCCTACAATTACTGTAATTAATAATAATACGACCATGGTATGATCATGGAAGAATGATAGTTGCTCCATTAATGGTGAAGCTCCATCTTGAAGGGATAAATTTGATCATGTTGCCATTAATTTTCTAATAAAAGGTCAAACCTTTATTTGTAGAGCTTAAATCTACTGCACTAATCTGCCATATTAGAATCTAGAAATTAATGGTAGTTCTGAGTAACTGTGTTCCGCAGGTGGGTTATTTTGCAGTCATTCTGTTGATCTTCTTATATTAGCTCTAAATATGATTGCCCGGTTTGTAACCATTCTTTCTCATATAATTACAATGAATATAATGATTCCTACAATAGAAATTGTGGACCCAATTCTTGATACTACATTTCATGATGTATATGCGTCTGGGTAATCTGAATATCGTCGTGGTATTCCTGCTAGTCCTAGGAAGTGTTGAGGAAAGAATGTTAAGTTTACTCCAATAAATATAATTGTGAATTGGATTTTTAATCATGTATTATTTATAGTTAATCCTGTAAATAATGGGTATCATTGAATAACACCTCCTATAATTGCAAATACTGCTCCTATAGATAAGACATAATGGAAGTGGGCAACTACATAATATGTATCATGTAATACGATGTCAAGTGATGAATTTGCTAATACTAATCCTGTTAGCCCACCAATTGTAAATAGGAAAATAAATCCTAGAGCTCATAATAACGGTGGATTAAATTTGAATTTAGTTCCATATAGTGTAGCTAATCATCTGAATACCTTGATTCCTGTAGGTACAGCAATAATTATTGTTGCTGATGTAAAGTATGCTCGTGTGTCAACGTCTATTCCTACTGTGAATATATGATGTGCTCATACAATAAATCCTATTAGTCCAATTGATAATATAGCATAAATTATACCTAGTGTTCCAAATGATTCAATTTTTCCTCTTTCTTGACATACAATGTGAGAAATAATCCCAAACCCTGGTAGAATTAAAATGTAAACTTCTGGGTGTCCAAAGAATCAGAATAGGTGTTGATATAAAATTGGGTCACCTCCTCCAGCAGGGTCAAAGAATGATGTATTTAAATTTCGATCTGTTAATAGTATAGTAATAGCCCCTGCTAATACTGGAAGTGATAAAAGGAGAAGAAGGGCTGTAATAGCTACAGATCAGACAAATAAAGGTGTTTGATCTAGAGTTATACTTTCTGATCGTATATTAATTGCTGTTGTAATGAAGTTTACTGCACCAAGAATAGATGATACACCTGCTAAGTGAAGTGAAAAAATAGCTAGGTCTACAGATGCCCCCCCATGTGCGATAGCTCCTGCAAGAGGGGGGTAAACTGTTCATCCTGTACCAGCACCGTTATCTACTATAGAAGATGTAAGAAGAAGGGTAAGTGAGGGCGGTAGTAATCAAAAACTTATATTATTTATTCGTGGGAATGCTATATCTGGTGCACCAATTATTAATGGTACAAGTCAATTACCAAATCCACCAATTATAATAGGTATTACTATAGAAAAAATTATTACAAATGCGTGAGCTGTAATAATGACATTATAAATTTGGTCATCTCCAATTAGAGATCCTGGTTGACCAAGTTCAGCACGAATAAGTATTCTTATTGATGTTCCTACTATTCCTGCTCACGCTCCAAATAAGAAGTATAAAGTACCAATATCCTTATGGTTTGTTGAGAATAATCATTTTTGCGGTAAGATGGCTGAATTTAAGGTGGTAGACTGTAAATCTACTTATGAGATGTTTCTCTCTTACCATACTTTAGGTCTTATATTCAATTATGATTCTAGACTGCAATTCTAGAGGTGTAAAATTTTACTAAGGCCTAAAAGATTATTCTTTTAATTATAACTTTGAAGGTTATTAGTTTGTTTAACTTAAGTCCTTAGTATAATGAGATTAAGGTTGATGTTGAGACTAATCCTATTGTTGAAATTATTACTGTTATAGGAAGAATAATTCTTGATTTTTGAGACTTTATTTTTATAGATCACGAATTTTCTGTGTATGATATAATTAGGGCTGAGAATCTAATACGTATATAATAATAAAGTGTAATTGTAGTTAATACAACCATAATTGTTATAATAGTTGTTATGTTATTTTCCATCAATGATTGTATTACAATTCATTTTGGTAGAAATCCAAGAAATGGTGGTAAACCACCTAATGATAAAAGGGATAAGAATATTATGAATTTAATTTCAGTTTTTATATTTCTAGCTGAATAGATCTGATTTATAAAAAATAGATTTATTTGCTTAAATAATAGGACCATAATTAATCTTAATAGTGAATAAATAATAAAGTATAGTTCTCAAATGTTTTCTCTAACTGTTAGGGATCTAATTATTCACCCTAAATGTCTAATTGAGGAATATGCTAGAAGTTGTCGTAGCGATGTTTGATTTAAACCACCTATTGCCCCAATAATAATTCTTAGAATAATAATTGTTCAAATGAAAGTTCTTAGTTGAATACAGTAAGATAATACTATTATTGGGGCAATTTTTTGTCATGTTATTAGTGTTAAACAGTTATTTCATCTTGAAGCTCCTATTACTTCTGGAAATCAGAAATGAAAGGGTGCAGCCCCAATCTTTAATAATAATCTAGATCTAATTATTATTGATGGAATAAATTCTGTTTCTCATCCTATTGGATACTTTATTTGAATCAGCAAAATTGAAAATAATAGTATTGTCGATGCTATTGCTTGGACAATAAAATATTTAATTGATGATTCATTTATTATTATATTTTTATTTCTTGTTAGGAGCGGAATAAATGAAAGTAAGTTGATCTCAAGTCCTATTCAAACTCCGAATCAGGAGTTTGATGAAATGGACAGGATCGTTCCTATCATTAATGTTGATAGGAAGAGAAGTTTTGTAGAGTTGTTGGTCATTAAAAAGGAGAGGATTGATACCTCTATAAATGGGGTATGAACCCATTAGCTTGTTTAGCTTACCTTTTTACATTAAGGTGTATGATGCACGTTAGTTTTTGATACTAAAGGAGGTAGTTTAATTCTGTCTTATGTAATTTAATGAAGGTAATTTTATTTACTTGATTTACCCTATCAAGGTAACCCTTTAATCAGGCACTTCATTTATATTTAATATATAAATTAAAATTTTTTTTAGAAATTTGTTTATGTATTATTTTGGTTATTTCTAATTAATTTATCTCGTTAGGATAATCTAAATATATATATTATATATAATAAATAATTTATATTAATATATTACATTTAATTAAATTTAAATACCTATAATGTTATTTCATAATTATTAAATGATTATTTTAATACATTTATTTACCTAGGATTATAGCTACTTATGTTTTTAGCTTAAAATAAATTATTGTATTATAAATTATATAATAATATGTGAATTAATATTTACTATTATTATAATTGGATATAATAAATATAATTAATATTATTAAATATAAAATTTTATATTAATATAATTAATTATATTAATTATAATAATATACTTTAATATATTATCTATAATTAGATTATTTAACTAATTAATATTTAAGTTAACTTAATATAAAGTTAATTTTATATTAATAACATATTACATTAATTTACATAATTATATCAAATATATTTATTATATTATTTAATCTTTCTTTATTATTAGTGAAAAGAAAGATTAAATAAGAAAGAATATAATACATTTATCGGTATACATGTTCCATATTAATCTTTATTTATATATAATAGAGAAGTTGTTGTGGTCATTCTAGGGTGCGTTTCTTTTTTTTTTTGTTATTTTTGTGTTTGTTTTATTTTGTTTTTCTTTAAATATTTGAATCGTTTATTTTTTCTTATTTTTATAAATTTTTAAATTTCTTATTTTGTTTCCAAAAGTTTTATTCTTGCTTATTTATTCACTTTTTCTTTGTATTATATGTAAGTTTTGTTAAACTAAATGTTCTATTTTGCAGTAATTTGATTTAATTATCAAGTGATTTTGGATTTAGCAATTGATTTAGTATCGGCATAATTCGTGCCAGCAGCCGCGGTTATACGATTGATACAAGTGAATATTATTGGTTAAAACAGTTATTTATATTTTTAGGGTTAAAATATAAATTTGTAAGGTGAAATGTTAAAATTTATTTATAGCTCTTTCTATGAATCTGTGAAATTTGAATAATAAACTAGGATTAGATACCCTATTATTTTAAATGTTAATTATATTTACCTGGGTACTATTAGTTAAGGTCTTTAAACCCAAAGAATTTGGCGGTATCTCATTCCATTCAGAGGAACCTACCCCATGATTGATAATACACGATTTACTCTACTTAATTTATTTGTTTGTATATCTCCGTTATCAGAGAATCTTTTTAGAGTTATAATTCTCAAGATTTATAATTATAAAGTATTTCAGGTCAAGGTGCAGCTTATAATTAAGAGGAGGTGGGTTACAATAGATTTTTGTTTATAACGGATTTGATGGTGAAATACTATTAATGAAGGTGGATTTGATAGTAATTTAATTTATTTAATTTAACTGATATTGGCTCTGAGGTGTGTACACATCGCCCGTCGCTCTCATTATTGATTATTCTATTTTATTACTTTAATTTAGCTTCAATTTAGATGAGATAAGTCGTAACATAGTAGATGTACTGGAAAGTGTATCTAGGAAGAGTTTCAAGATATAACTTATTAGTAAAGTGTTTCATTTACACTGAAAATTTTTCTGTGCAAATCAGGATATCTTGATTATTTATTTTATTATATTTATTTTTTGTTTATTTAATTATTTAATAAAAATAATTTTGTCGAATTTTGTCTTAGTATATTTTGTAGAATTGATTTTTTATATTATAGTTTATTGGTAATGTAATTGTTTTATGAAATATTATTTTAAATTTTTAAAAGTAGATTTTATTTATTGTACCTTTTGTATCAGGGTTTATCAAAATTTTGGTATTTACTTTACTTATCTCGATTTGGGTTGATTTATAAATAATTTATAGTTAATGTATCATAATTATTATTAAATTATTTATAGAAATGAGATGTTAATCGTTTCCCAAGATATCTAGTTTCTTAAGAAAAAATTTAATTTTTTAAAGTTAATTGTTTTTATTTAATTTTTTAGGTATAAATATTAACTTATTTATTCTTTAAGGGATAAGCTTTGAAGTTAATAACCTATAATTTGTTTCAATACAATATAATAGTAAGCTTTAAACCAGCTATCTTTAAGATTACGTTTTAGTTCATTATTTTTATTTTTGATTTTATAATTATTTTAGGTTTTTTATTAAGATTATAAATTTAATTTTGAAATTTTTGTAATAATGATAGAATTAGTATATTTATTTGTATATAATTTTTACCTTGTTAATTTATTATAAGGAACTAGGCAAAATTGATTTCCGCCTGTTTATCAAAAACATGTCCTCTAGAAAATATTTTGAGGTCTGGCCTGCTCACTGAGCAAATTTTTAAAGAGCCGCGGTATTTTGACCGTGCAAAGGTAGCATAATCATTAGTCTCTTAATTAGTGGCTGGAATGAATGGCTTGACGAGAAATCAACTGTCTCTTAATAAATTTTTGAATTTAACTTTTGAGTCAAAAGGCTTAAATTTTTCTTTAGGACGAGAAGACCCTATAGAGCTTAACATTTTATTTTTATATAGTTTTTTGTTTGTCTTTCTATATTTAATGATGATGTTTTGTTGGGGTGACATGAAGAATAAATAAACTCTTCATTATTATATCATTTATTTATGTTTGTTGTTTTGATCCATAATTTATGATCATAAGATTAAGTTACCTCAGGGATAACAGCGTAATTGTTTTTGAGAGCTCATATCGACAAAGCAGATTGCGACCTCGATGTTGGATTAAGAAAAATTTTGGGTGCAGTAGCCCAGTAATTAGGTCTGTTCGACCTTTAAATTCTTACATGATCTGAGTTCAGACCGGCGTGAGCCAGGTCGGTTTCTATCCTAAGATTATTAATTCATATTAGTACGAAAGGACCATATGGTTGAAATATTTTTTATTTTATTGATTAATACTAATTAAATTACTATTTTGACAGATTAATGTGTTGAATTTAGAATTCATTTATGTAGATTTTTTTCTACAAATAGTATTGATACTTTATGATTTATTTATGTTTATTTTGAATTTTCTTTTATTAGTTATTTGTGTTTTAATTAGTGTAGCTTTTTTAACTTTATTAGAGCGTAAGGTTTTAGGTTATATTCAAATTCGAAAGGGTCCAAATAAAGTAGGTTTTGCAGGAATTCCTCAACCCTTTAGTGATGCTATTAAGTTAATTTGTAAGGAGCAGCCAATTCCTATTATATCTAATTATTTACTTTATTATTTTTCTCCTGTTTTTAATTTAATAATTTCCTTGGCTGTTTGAGTGATTTTTCCCTACTTAACTTATATGTGTTCTTTTTCTTATGGATTTTTGTTTTTTTTATGTTGTACTAGATTAGGTGTTTATACTGTTATAATTGCTGGTTGGTCTTCTAATTCAAATTATTCTTTAATAGGTTCTCTTCGTTCTGTTGCTCAAACAATTTCATATGAAGTTAGTTTGGCTTTAATTTTATTATCTTTAATTATTTTAATTGGTAGTTTTAACATGTTTGATTTTATAAACTATCAGCTTTATTGTTGATTTATTATTATTTCTTTTCCTTTAGCTTTAGCTTGTTTTGCTTCTTGTTTAGCTGAAACTAACTGTACTCCTTTTGACTTTGCCAAGGGTGAATCTGAGTTAGTTTCAGGGTTTAATATTGAATATGGTGCAGGAGGTTTTACTTTAATTTTTTTAGCTGAGTATACTAGAATTGTTTTTATAAGAATGTTATTAGCTTTAATTTTTTTAGGTGGTGATTTTTATTCTTTTATATTTTTTATTAAGCTTGCTGTTATGTCCTTTGGTTTTATTTGAGTTCGTGGCACATTACCCCGTTTTCGTTACGATAAGTTAATGTACTTAGCTTGAAAAAGTTTTTTGCCATTATCTTTAAATTTTTTTATTTTCTTTGTTGGTTTAAAGATTTTATTTATTTCATTTATTTAGTGAAATTTTTTAAGAAAAGTTAATAGAAGAGTTAAACTTCTAGTTTTATGTTTTCAAAACATATGCTTTTCCTAAGCTAATTAACTTATTATTCCTTAATTAGCTTATCTCATGCGTTTGCAACATGCACATTAATTAAGAAGTATGTAAAGTAAATAATTGTTAAGATTTGTCCTGTTATAATATAAGGTTCTTCAACAGGCCGTTTTCCAATTCATGTTAATAAGCATACAACAACTACTATAATTCAGAATAAAATCTGGTTGATAGGATAGAATTGAATACCTCGGAATGGTGTTTTATTATAAAATGGTAAAATTATTAAGATTCTAATTGATAGGAATAACGCAATAACACCTCCAAGTTTATTAGGGATTGACCGAAGAATTGCATATGCAAATAAGAAGTACCATTCTGGTTGAATATGGACAGGAGTTACTAATGGGTTGGCAGGTACAAAATTATCCGGATCTCCTAGGAGGTAAGGATTGATCAAGCACAATATAATTAATAATGATGTTATTAATACAAATGTAATAGAGTCCTTGAAAGTAAAGTATGGGTGAAATGGAATTTTTTCAATATCTCCATTTAGTCCTAAAGGGTTATTAGACCCTGTTTGATGAAGGAAAAATAAATGAATTGCTGCTATTGCAGCAATAATAAATGGTAATACAAAATGGAATGGAAAGAATCGATTTAATGTTGCATTATCAACAGCAAATCCTCCTCACACTCATTGAACTAAATCTGTTCCTAAGTATGGGATTGCTGATAATAAATTAGTAATTACTGTTGCACCTCAGAATGATATTTGACCTCAAGGTAAAACGTATCCTATAAATGCAGTTGCTATAACTAAAAATAGGATTACTGTACCAATTATTCAGGTGTGTATGTATATGTAAGATCCGTAGTAAATTCCTCGTCCTACATGCAAATAAATACAAATAAAAAATATAGAAGCTCCATTTGCATGTAAGGTTCGAATAATTCAGCCATTATTTACATCTCGGCAGATGTGAACTACACTACTAAATGCTATTTCAATATTTGATGTATAATGTATAGCTAAAAATAGTCCAGTTACAATTTGAATTACCAAACATAGCCCTAGTAGGGACCCAAAATTCCATCAAAATGAAATATTTGTTGGTGCGGGTAAATCAACTAAAGAGTTATTAATGATTTTAATTAAAGGATGTCTCAATCGTAAGGGTTTATTCATTAGTAAATTATCTTATTTTACGAATAGGTCCCTGGTTAATGTTGGTGATTTTAACAACTGCTAATAGTGCTAAAAATAAATAAATTATTATTATTATTGTAATAATGAATGTTGGTCTATTATATAGTTTTTCTAAAGATATTGTTATTTCTTGATAATTGATTGAATTATCAATATTTATAGTTTCAGAATTTTTGAAAAAGTCTATAAATATTGTTATATCTAAAATAATTAATGTTGATATGATAAATATTCATATTGTTAAGGTAATAATTATTGTAATTGATTTAGGTTGAAATATTTCGTTTGATGCAATTCTCGTAATATAAATAAATAGAACTAATATACCACCAAGAAATGTTAAAAATAAAATATATGATAACCAATATCTTTCCATCATTGTCCCTGTTATTAGCCCAACTAAAAAAGTTTGTAGGATAATGAAAAGCATTATTGATATTGGGTGTCTTAATTTAATAAAATTAATATTTATTACGTTTGATAGTGATATAATTATTATTTTGATCATTTCAGGGGTTAGTTTATTTAAAATATCGGTTTTGGGGACCGATGATGGGAAGCTTTCCACCTCTGAAGTTTTAAAAGCGGGGGCCAGGCTTATCTCCGGTTTACAAGACCGGCGTTTTTTTTAAACTATTAAAACTAATGTTTATATTCTCTGTCTTTACTTCTTTATTGATTTATTTTGCTGGTGTTTATGTTTTTTCTTCTAAACGTAAGCATTTATTAATGGTTCTTTTGAGATTAGAATATATTGTTCTTTCTTTATTTATGTTGGTTATTGTTTTTCTTATTGAGTTTGATTATGATTATTTTTTTCCTGTTATTTTTTTGGTTTTTTCTGTTTGTGAAGGTGCTTTAGGTCTTTCTATTTTAGTTTCAATAATTCGTTCTCATGGTAATGATTTTTTAAATTCTTTTGGTTTATCTTTATGTTAAAGTATTTATTTATAACTATTTTTTTGATCCCTCTTTGTTTAGTTAATAATTGTTGATGGTTGGTTCATTCTTTAATGTTTCTGTCTAGTTTTGTTTTTATGATTTGTGTTTATTCATATGCAGATTTAAATATGATTAGATATTATTTTGGTATTGATTATTTTTCTTTTAGTTTGATTCTACTTAGTTTTTGAATTTGTTCTTTAATAATTACTGCTAGAGGTTAAGTTTATTTAAGTTCTTATCATTCTAATTTTTTTGTTTTTATAGTTTTAATTTTAATGATTATGCTTTATTGTTCATTTGCTAGATTGAGTCTTCTTTCTTTTTATATTTTTTTTGAGGCTAGATTGGTTCCTACTTTACTTTTGATTTTGGGTTGGGGTTATCAACCTGAACGGTTGCAGGCTGGTGTTTATTTAATTTTTTATACTTTGGTTGCTAGATTGCCTTTATTATTAGTTTTATTTAGGGTTTATGATTTTTCTAATACTTTATATTTTCCTTTATTGGTTGATTTTGGTTCTTATTATTTTATGTTTTATGTTTTTATAATTCTTGCTTTTTTAGTTAAGATGCCAATATTTTTGGTTCATTTATGGCTTCCTAACGCCCATGTTGAGGCCCCTATTTCAGGTAGAATAATTCTTGCTGGTGTTTTAATAAAGTTAGGTGGTTATGGTATTTTTCGTGTTATAAAGGTTATTTCTTATTTGGGTTTAAAGTTTAATTATTTTTGATTGTCTTTAGGTTTATCCGGTGGGGTTATTGTTAGATTTATTTGTTTTCGTCAGGTTGATTTAAAATCTTTAATTGCTTATTCTTCTGTTGCTCATATAAGAATGGTTATTGGAGGATTGATAACTATGAATTGATGAGGTTGTATAGGTTCTCTTTCTTTAATGGTTGGTCATGGTTTGTGTTCTTCTGGTTTATTTTGTCTATCTAATATTATTTATGAGCGTTTAGGTAGACGAAGATTATTAATTAACAAGGGTATAATTAATTTAATGCCAAGAATGGCTTTATGATGATTTCTTTTGAGATCTTCTAATATAGCCGCTCCTCCTTCTTTAAATTTGGTAGGTGAACTTAGATTATTAAATAGAATTATGTCTTGATCTTCTTTTAGATTTCTTGCTTTAATTTTTTTGTCTTTTTTTAGAGCTGTTTATACTTTATATATGTATTCTTATTCTCAGCATGGTAATTATTATTCTGGTGTTTATACTTGTTCTCTTGGTTATTTTCGTGAATATCATCTTTTACTTTTACATTGATTGGCTTTAAATATTCTGTGTTTAAAGGGTGAGTATTTTTCTGTTTAGGTTGCTTAAGTATTTTAATTAAAAATGTTGTTTTGTGGAATCAATGATATGAATTTTTTCATCTTAGGCCGTGAATTTGTTTTCTATTTGTTCTTTGAGTTTTTTTTCTCTATTTTTTTCTAGAACTATAATTTTTATTTTGGGTATTTATTATTTAATAATTGATTATAGAGTTTTTGTTGAATGAGAGCTTTTTAATTTAAATGGTTCTATGGTTGTTATGACTTTAATTTTGGATTGAATGTCTCTTATTTTTATATCTTTTGTTATGTATATTTCTTCTTTGGTTATTTATTATAGAGAGGATTATATATCGGGAGAAAAGAATATAAATCGTTTTATTATTATTGTTTTAATATTTATTCTTTCTATAGGTTTATTAATTATTAGTCCTAATTTGATTAGAATTTTATTAGGATGAGATGGTTTAGGTTTAGTTTCTTATTGTTTAGTTATTTATTATCAAAATGTAAAATCTTATAGTGCGGGTATGTTAACTGCACTTTCTAATCGTATTGGTGATGTTGCTATTTTAATTTCTATTGCTTGAATATTGAATTTTGGCAGTTGAAATTATATTTATTATTATGATTTTATTTCTAATTCTTTTGAAATAAAGCTTATTACTATATTAATTGTTTTAGCAGCTATAACTAAAAGAGCTCAAATTCCCTTTTCTTCTTGACTTCCTGCAGCTATGGCTGCTCCTACTCCTGTTTCTGCTTTGGTTCATTCTTCTACTCTTGTTACTGCTGGGGTTTATTTATTAATTCGTTTTAGACCAATATTAGATACTTATAATTGTGGTTGATTTTTACTTTTAATTGGTTGTATAACTATGTTTATGGCCGGTTTGGGTGCAAATTTTGAATTTGATTTGAAGAAAATTATTGCTCTTTCTACTTTAAGACAACTTGGTTTAATAATAAGAATTTTGGCTATGGGTTATCCAAAACTGCGATCAAATCATAAATTTTCACAATCAACATGTGTGGGCTGACGAGAATCCGCACGCAATTGTGCAATCACGTCATCAACACAGATTTTCTGTGAACGTTTGGGCAGGCATTGTTGGTGATGTCTTGATTGGGCCCCATGTTGTTCCACCTACGCTCTATGGAGCACGTTATCATGATTTCATACGGGATGCTCTACATGTGCTGCTAGAACAAGTGCCTTTACAAGTACGATACAACATGTGGTTCATGCACGATGGAGATCCTGCACATTTCAGTCGAAGTGTTCGTACGCTTCTCAGCAACAGATTCGGTGACCGATGAATTGGTAGAGGCGGTCCAGTTCCATTGACTCCACGCTCTCCTGACCTCAACCCTCTTGACTTTCATTTATGGGGGCATTTGAAAGCTCTTGTCTACGCAACCCCGGTACCAAATGTAGAGACTCGTCATGCTCGTATTGTGGACGGTTGTGATACAATATGCCATTCTCCAGGGCTGCATCAGCGCATCAGGGATTCCATGCGACGGAGGGTGGATGCATGTATCCTCGCTAACGGAGGACACTTTGAACATTTCCTGTAACAAAGTGAAGTCACGCTGGTACGTTCTGTTGCTGTGTGTTTCCATTCCATGATTAATGTGATTTGAAGAGAAGTAATAAAATGAGCTCTAACATGGAAATTAAGCGTTTCCGGACACATGTCCACACAACATATTTTATTTCTTTGTGTGTGAGGAATGTTTCTGAAAGTTTGGCCGCACCTTTTTGTAACACCCTGTATAATTAACGTGTGTCTTGGGCCGTACCAACACAGTGCCACTGGGTGCCGATCGATGATACACATTTCAGCCCATTTCTAAGACATCATGCACGGTCCATTCACATTAATGTGATCACCACCTATTGCGGGGTCCTGCACACTTTTATGTTACAGGGTGATTATGGGACGCTGACTTCTCGCATAGCTATACAACAATTCAAGCTTATCACATTAATAGTTTTTATTATAATAAAGAAAATTGGCAGTACTTAAATTTGGATTGACGAAGAGTTGTCGCAAGTAGCGGGTGACATGCAAACAGTTAGTGTCTTTCACTATATACAATGTCCATGTAAGCATTCTCATTCGCTCACAAGTCACTGCTATTGTTAACGTCACTGCTCAACTAGGCCTCTCCGAAAGTGGCCGTCTTCTACTGTCCCTTTACTGTACGGACGAGGCTGGCAGGAGCAGCGCTTATATTCCCTTCTTGTAGAGGCCGCTCCTGTCGTGGTGCGTGCTCGTCAGCGGGCTTTTGGTTGATGTCGTTTCACAGTTTTCTCTGCTCTAGTGTTCTTCATCTTCGAGTTACATGGGAACACCTACGTTCGACGTGAACTTGCAATAACCAGTCACAGGTAGCATGCGGCAGCACTAGCTGTCGATGGTACATAAAGCGTGTCGTTTGGGAGGCGAAAAACAGTGCAGTTGCTGTCGTAAACGGAGAAGAGAGATTTATCTGACGTTTAACAGGCCGTGATCATTCGCTTTCGGAAAGATTTGTAAAATATTCGTGTGCTGTCGTTGTTGAAGTATATCGTACATGAGAAAACGGCACTAAGCAAAACGGGCGCCTAGGGACCTGTGGTGAATCAAGGGTCTTGGATGACAGAGATGAACGGCGGTTGCGGAGATATTTTCGGGAATAGATGAGCTGAACAATCAATTTTTGTGCTACATTGGACACATGACCGTTGGCGTGTATGGCATGAAACGTCTGAAAACAAACACTAGGCAGCGGTTGTCGGAAAGATCTGGTCCGAAGGAGGAGCATTATGATCTGAGGGATGTTTCCGTGGCATTCCCTGGGTGATCTAGTCATTCCCTGAGTGATCTCGTCGTTTTGGAAGGCATAGTGGATCAACACAAGTGCACATCTATCCTTGAGGACCATTCCATCTCCACATGCATTGTCTTCTTCCTCGGCACGATGGCATCCATCAACAGAACAATTCAACGTATCACACAGCTTGCAGTGCACATGCCTGGTTCGAAGAGCATCAGAATGAGTTTCTCATACTCCTCTGACCAACTAGCTCGCCAGATCTAAACCCACTCGAGAACCTTTGGGACGGTCTCGATCGGGTTGTTCGCGCCATGGATCCTCAATCGAGAAACCTTGCCCAGTGGGCCACGGCACTGGAGCCGGCAAAGCTCCACAATCGTGTCAGTACCTTCTATAATCTCACTGACTCTGTTCTTGCAGCAGTCCGCACTGCGAAATGTGGTTATTCAGGCGTTTGATAGGCCACAATAATGTTACTGGGCAGTGTAAATACGACCTGGCAGGCTCACATATAAATTGCATTCGCAGTTTTATACCTGAAAGGAATGTATGAGCGAATAGATTCTAATCATCTTGGGGTTGAAGCTCTTTCTCTCCGTGTTTGCTTTAGCAATACGTATGTTTTTGGATAGGGTCCGCCTTTAGCTGGTAAACAATGAAACAGTGACAGTGATGGTGACAGTGGCAACTCAAGATAAAGTGTTTCACAGTGATGAAGATGAGGAAACAGAAAACGTGTTAGTGGTTGCAGATGACAAACTGTGGAACGAAACAGTCACTGTAGAAACACAACACATCAGAGAAACCACACCATGTGGTAAAAATACATAAAATAAAAGCCTACTGCAGTGAAACATGTTTGGGTTAGAAAACAAAATTCTGTTTGGTAAAGGCGGACCCCATCCAAACACATACGAATAGATTCTGATTACTCATTGCACACAGCGTCTGCTCTGTACAGTCATGGCTTCATCGCCTCCAGTATCAGTGGCTCATCTTCCAGATCAAAATGAAATGAAACGCCTACGAAAACCTGTGAAAGAGAACTTCGATGAGATTGCCCTTTGTAGAGTGTTTTCTTCGCACTCGCCAAGGAACCTCTGTTAAGACACCTCCACCGAACTATCTATCTACATGGCCTGAATAAAGTTGCCGTTCGAGCTTATGCAGATGATATCACCTTACTTATCCAAGATAAAAGAGATGACCATGTCGCCAAACGGATACTAAAAAACTACGAACAGCGGTGCGCTCTTGAGTATATACGAATCTGCAGTCTTAAGTATACGTCAGCATCCGAGTGAAATGTAACACTCCTGTTTGCCACGAGCTCACATGCGAAAAAATCTTTGGCTGTTCTTTAGTGTCCGTCCAAACGATATGATAGGGAACAACCGATAAAAAGTACCAAAACCACATTATGTACACAAAATATGTGCTACCTTGGTCTCGTCCAAATATTATTCTTCGTCAACCAACACGTTCTTAGACTGCATCATACAGCAGTGGAGCCGCACTTTATGAATGCGTATGCACGAAAAGACCTGGTGCAAACATCTTGATACCCTGACAATATAATTAATTCAATATAATCATCGCCACACCAAAATAGTCAAGGTAACCTCAAAATATATGAACTCCCTGAGCGGCGATTCTGCTGCGAGGGCGTACAGAATTGATCAGTGATACTAGCGACAGCGTAAGTTAATACCTCAGTAAACGCCTCCACCAAGAAACAGATCCATGGCAGACTCGAGATGTTGCTTCTACTCTAACAGAACACGTTCGTGTCTGCTATCAAGTCCAGAATCAACAGCGCTACGCAGAGCTTCGCCACTCCATGTCATTCGTACACTTATGAGCCAAAGCTTTTCATCTCCAACTTGATAGTTAATTCGTCCGTCTTTGGAACGAAATACATAATTGATTCTGTGCACCACGGATCCGACAGTTTGCTGGTAGGTTTGTAGGAGGTCTGTGGCATTAGATGTCTACGCAAAGTCATGTAATTCGCATAATTAAGGAGCTGATGACTTCCGTACGCGGTGATACCACCCAATAGCAATGCAGATTGTTTCCATAGGGTTTAAATCAGGTGAATTTGGCAGCCGAAACAACTTGCGTTCGCTATAATACTCCTCAAATCACTGTAGCACGGTTCTATCCCGAGACACGGACTATTATACTGCTGAAAGATGATATCGCTCTCGGGCAAAACACCAAGCATGAACTGAAACGGATGGTTCGTAACTGTCAGCGTTTCTTCGATTGCTACCATATGTCCCGTGCTAGCGCAGGAGAACGTCACTCATAGCACAATACTGCTCCCACCAGACTACGTCGGTGGCGCACTGCACATTTCGAGCCACCGTTCACTTCGATGACAGTGTTTGTAGAGAAGACCTCCGACATAATGTAGCAAACTGTGGGTCATCCGAAGAGCCGACACGTTGCTATAGATCGACGGTCGAAACCCGATGGTCCCGTGTCCACTGCAGTCGTAATTGACGATGTCAGCATAAGAACACGTAGGGGTGGTATGTTGCAGAGCTCCATGTTCATCATTGTACAATAAGCGGTATACTCCGAAACTCTTGTGCATGCACCAGTATTGTGCTCTTTTGCAGAAATGCAACAGATCACCGTCTATGCTACTTTCCAGAGCAGACAGACGTCCGGACCCCACTTGTGTTCGAATCTTGCTCACTGCAGCAGGCTTGTGTTTCTAACAGGATTAATGAACCAGCACTTGACTAGTTTAGGATTACATTATTTTTACAAGTAAATAATTTGAAGTTTTGTGGAAACTGCCTAACGTGTAGTGCCATAGCGTGGGAGACCGATATGTGAGCCAGATTCGCAGAGAATGTGAATGGTGGAAGATCGTAGATCTAACACACTGGCCAACCTGAATGTGGTTTCTCGATCGTGTTAAGGCAAAATCGGAACCGGTTTTCGGTTTCTGCTTCAGAAAAACCGATACACTAACAGTTAAGACACGATGATACACAGATTGCCCACACAACTACCCTCTTTATGCTGACAGATGACTGTCAGCATAACGCTGTTAGAGGTCCGGTGTTATCGTGATGTAATATTTTTTTTTTCTTGTTTTTATGCCGGATGTACTTCCTGACTGTGGAGTCAGCAAGTACATCCGGCTAAGAAAACTGTTATATCATGAGCAACATCCGACCCCTGACAGCGTTATTAGTACGAGGAAGGGTGCCACACTCATTGTCTATGCGTAAGCGAAGTGTGCTGTAAAGCACCAATCGGTAACAGCTTAACACCGAAAGTGGATAATCGAGGAAGCAAATTTAGTGAGTGTTTTCGGTAAATATAGTGTCACTTAAAGTACTTATTTCGACTGTGGCACAAAAAATAAAAATACTATCGAGAAGCTCTGCTTATAGACGCTCCTACGTCAAGAAGATGTCAGTTTGGAAGACGAGGGGGATCAATTATTGAGAGTCAGAATTTGTCAGAGCTTTGGAAGACTTGCTGACAAACTAGACAGAAGGAATATATAACATTCCACCAGGGTTTATAAAATAATTCGAAATCACCACCAGACTAGCGGAAAAATATCTTCCACATAACACCGAAGGTAGCACAATCTTCTCATCAGCTAATGCGTCCAAATTTCTGTGTAGAATAATATACAGAAGACCAGGAAACCAAACTGAGGATTTATTAGGTTAAGATATCTTTGGTTATATGGAAGCAAAGGACACCTTAGTTCAAATGGTTCAAATGGCTCTGAGCACTATGGGACTTAACATCTGAGGTCATCAGTCCCCTAGAACTTAGAACTACTTAAGCTTAACTAACCTAAGGGCATCAAACACATCCATTCACGAGGCAGGATTTGAACCTGTGACCATAGCAGTCACGCTGTTCCGGACCGAAGCGCCTAGAACGGCTCCGCCACCGCGGCTGGCAGACACCTTAGTTTCAGGTCTGACACTGTGCTTGATAATGGAGTCGAGATTTAAGAAAAATATACTGTCATAAGATGTACAACCGTAAAAATGCATTTAAGAATATAGTATGCTGTAAAGTATGAGAAATGCACAATATGCACAAGGACGAAGAAGGAATAACAAACATGTAAAACCAAGAAAGAAGTAATATGTTTGAGGTACGGCAAAAGTTCAGTGAATTTCCCTTGCTCCACAACCTGTAAATCGCAGATGCAATGAGGGAAATAACGGAAAGTTTCAGACGTAGGATAAAAATTGCGGGCGAAAGGATATCTGTGATAAGTTTCGTTTGAAACATTTCTGTCCTCACTAGAAGTGAGATACAATTACATGGTCAGTTGAATAAAACGACCAGTCTAATGAACATGTAATAGAGATTAAACATAAATGAGAAAAAGACGAAGACCGTGACAAGTAGCAGAAATGAAGATCACGGATCACCTTGTAATGAGACACCCCCTCTAATATTAACTTTTTCTATAGAAGTAGCCGGTACCAGAATTAATCACGAATCTGGGATAGGTGATCATTCTCGGCTGTTTCACTGAAAGAGTTTCATCTGATTTTGTATACAATGTATTATATTTCAGACTAAAATGTATAAAGAGAAATTAATTTGTTACGCCCTGCATGTACGGTTCAAACTATTCTTCTTTTAGAAATATTTGAAATTACGAAATATCTGGCATACTTAAAATTCATATTATTAATTGCACAATCAAACGCGGATTATTAAATTTATTTCTGGATTCATTTATAAGATAATGATACAATGTGGTAAAGATTATACTTTTTTCAAGAAAGTGTGTAAACTTTTTGCTTTGTAAACTCTTTGGAATATTGTGAGTACTGTAGAACGTAGGAGTATCGGGTATGTCTGTGATAGAGACAAACGTATTTTTATATTCGACACTAACAATGTAGTTTGTAATATTAAGTGGAAATTGTAAAGACGGTGTGATATTGAAAAATAAGACAAAAATAAAATTCAAGAGTTAAAAAGGCAAATCTTCAAACATTATTCAGATCAACAGGAACCAACACAATCAAAATTTCAGCCTCAAGAATGTACCCCTAGACGAGAGAACTGCAACCAACAACAAGAAGAGAAAATGAAGATAAATAAAAAGTTTTTCTTTTGTATATCTTACACCACTCGAAGCGTTTGAAAATAGTGAAGAGACTAAGTGAAATTTAACTATAGGGTAAAATCATAACTTGAAGACGAAGTGAAGCAATTCTACAAACGTAGAATTACTACAGTAAGATGGACGAAGCTGGCAGTATTGGCAGATGAAGTGGATAAGACATAAACAAGAGCGGCGCGTTTCGTCGTAAGTTCGTTTACTAAGCGTGAAAGCACCACGGAGATCTTCACGTAGCTCCAGTGGCAGATGCTGGAAGAGTCTTCGATTATAACGATGTAGTTTACTGTTAGAAGTCCAAGAGCGAATATCCTAGAAGAGTCAGCCAATTCCTCCGACGCATATTTTCCGAACAGACGTTGAAAGTGAAGTAAGAACAACAAAAGGCAGAAATGACAGTGGTACACAAAGTACGCTCTGACACACGCCACACGATGTTATTACATTACCATAACGTGCTTGCGGAGTATAGATGTAGATATCAGACGCAGATTAGACAAGGAGAACATTCCGAGTTATAGGATGTCTGCTAGTATCAAACGCAGTTCTTAGTAAATTGGAATGTACTCAAAAAGCAGCTAACCACATTGGGGGTAGGTGCTACTGAGATTCAGAAAACGTCCAGGTGGGTCATGTTAAGCCATTCGTAAGATTGACGACGGCAAATCGCTTCACCTACAATTAAGGAAAAACACGTAAAACACGTTTAGTGGAAAGGTAACAAATTCATACTCATTTCTTAGTGTCGTGTTATTAAATTCGAAGGATGTGCATACTTCCTATATTCACTGTCGGTATACTGTTGCCACATAAATTTTCGGATTTACCGGTTGTCTTTAATATCACTGTGAAGCTTCTAATTTATTTCCCTGTTACAAAGTTGTTTAAACGATACTGATACGAATTAATCAAATAAATCCGGCATGAAAACGAGTAACTGAACAAATCTGTATTGAAGCGGATTTGTGCAAAACACGGCAATGCGCACTCCTTTATCCCGTCTGCGAATACAGAATTTTATTTCATTTCTAGCGAACATTCACACGAGATGAATAATCTTTACCAAATGAAATGCATCCTTTAACAGAGAAAACCTGGGATCAATCCACAGATGCTTTATCAAGCAGTACAATTGCTGTAAAATTAGCATTTGACTATTTGGAGAAACGTATCTGTAACACACATTATTACTTCGCGTGGTACCACTGAATACTGTCGCTGTGTGTTCGTAATCTGACCCGGTCAATTCACCGTTGCAATTACGTCGAGTTAGTTTACACATGTTTAGTCTGTTGAAGCATGCTGCCAGACATATACAAATTAGAAAAATAAAATTTAGGTATCAGATTCTCATACTTTAAAGCTTCATTTGGTTTTCCACGTAGACTGTCTCATTCGTGACTGCCGTTTTCGTGAAAGAACTCGGGGTGTAAAGTTCTCTGCAACACTTAATGTCTATGTTCTTCGAAAATTCATGTATTTCTCGTCGTAAACTCCTTTCAGGCGAATATACTTTACTTATCGTTTTCCGGAGAGTTCTCGTCTCTGAAGCCCAATTAAAACATTTCTACTAAATAAAGTCTGTGTCTACTAAACAATTTCACTGGACTCGAAGGTATCCCAGGTACGATGTGAAATCGGTGTAAGTCAGACTATCGTATATGATAGTCAAGGAAGATGAGATTTGGCTTTCTAAGTGGATCAACTTTTCATTGTCAGTGGAGAGTCCCACTGAGTTGATGAAATATTCCTTTTCCTTGTCATAGCACTTTTCCCATAGTTGATGGAAAGACTTCGGTGGTAACTGTTAAAAAATTTGGTAGCATACAGCTGTAGTAGTAAATTCATTACACAACCATATGAGTTATTATCAGGATAATAATTAGGTGTGTGACAACCCATAAACGCTATCAAACAACTTGTCACAAGCCATCATCTCCTTTTAACCCTACGCCATGAGCACATATAGCGTACAAGTATATGTGTCAAAGTACATGACGATAATATAGTAGCACGTAATCCTCATTCATGAATACTTCATAGATGCCAGAGTAGTCGGGAGCGACACAGAGCACATTGTGTACTTCATGACAGGTAACAACACAACATGGCACCTTATTATCCTTTATCAGTCAAAAAGTAACAAGATTAAATGGGAATGTGAAAATTTGTGACACCATAATGCCTGACCATCCCATTTTGTCAAAACCTTAAGAAATTGATTGCGTACAATATATGGTCATGGACCATTACACCAGTGTATAAAATTGTATGTTCAGGAAGAATGAATACACAATCTCGACAGTCATATATATTTTTATCCAACTGCGATTTTACGTGAACTGAAATAAAATTTCAAACCCCAAGAAGAATGGAAATGAATAACCATTTGCTAAAAAATAGAAACCAACATATGACTGTATAAACCTTGCAACTACTATATTAATCATCAGGTAAACGTAAGTACAGTATAAGGTGACTTAAAATATGATAAGTTTTTGTCTGAGAATCACCACATCTAGGCCTCCTGTACACTCATCCTTATCAGTAAATAATCACAAAATCAATAGCCATGTTCTTAGGATAAGAGCAACAGAGAAATATACAACACACTATACTACCTATTGTTATATACCACCAAAAAAGTCTAACACTTGCATTATGCAAAAACTTTATTTGAGAGATGACAAACAAACTAAAACAGTGTAATGACGTTTTGTTGCAATAACCTCATTAATATTATTTATTAGGTTACGAATAAGTAACTTAGCTGAAACGAATATCTTGTGATATCAGTGGGATTTCTGAATCCAGACTATTATTATAATGAAAATCAGAACATAAAATGAGGTTACATTCCATGCAATTTAGGTGACCTACATTATAACACCAACAACTTATAAAAAACCATTCATGTATCCAAAGTCTCCAATTACATTTTAAGATTATCACAGTTCAAATTAAAGTATACGTCAAGTACTGTATCAATAAGACTGCAGAAAGGAATGAATAGGTTTGTACATAAATCTGCTTAATCAATCATAACTGAATGTTTATAGTTTATTGGTCTTTGTCAGTCGTCGTTCTACTCTGTTTAAGGTAAATAATTAATTAGTACACCAGAAAACACTGAAAAATACGTTCCACGCTAAGATGAAATTTATTTTGTCTTGTGTGCTACATGTTTACTACTAACCAACTCTTGCTACCTGCTTTCTTTAGTAGGCTAGCTGACGCACGCTTCTGCCATATTATCGAATTGAGAAATCACTTTTCACATCTTGGCACTTGCTTCATATGAGCCTGTTGCTGCAAAAGCCATTGACAACTGACTCATTATTGTGTTTGTACCAACATAACAAAATCAAAATTTCATTTACATCGAAGAATTCTGTGGCAGGCGAGAATTTTCCACTCTTTCTTTGTATGTCTTACCACATGTCTATCATAATCTGCAGATGTTAAAGATACAAAATAAAGAAATTTAAACCTCAGATTTTCGAGACAGTAATGTAGGTACCTATGCGGCTGTAATGTTTATGTTGTCCTTACAGCGTTTCTTAAGCCACATGAACGTTTGCTAATTATTGTTTGCTGTTCTGTAAAATATTACGTCAGCTACATTGCAGCCCCACTGTATATGCTTTTGGGCACAGAACAAGTTGATTGATGTACACAAGCAGTAGGAATCTCCCTGAATAATGACGGCGACTGGAAGCTGCTACGAGCGTACGGTAGTACTGAGAGTCACGTACACTCATACCAAATGCACTTAAATTACTATCCTGTCCCTTGGATGCTGTTTTCTCTAAGGATGTGCAAGATCTGTCACAACCTGTTCACGCGACTCTGGGTGAACCATCAGTGTTACATCTAGGCGGCCTATACGGCGAAGACAGGGACCAGAGAGAACTCAGGGTATCTCAGGAATCTTCCTAAGCGAAGTTTGGTGTGCTGGGGAGGCAGACAAAAAACCGTAGGGTCTTTTAAACATCGACAACTTAAATTTTCTGCGAATAATAGTACCTCTTAGGGAAATGGCAGCAAACAGTGGGTGGCAGGGAAACAGGTGCACTAAATGTGTGTGCCTGGGAGCCACATTCAACGTGATAAACATGCTGTTCCGGCAGCCGTTGAAGGAGCAGGGTGTAACCAACTGTGGACTATGGCACACGTTAGAACAAACAATGTGTGTCGTCTGGTCTCCGAGGTCATACTTGGATCACTCCAGCGACTGGCTGTGTCGTGAGGAAGATTTGAACCAGAGGCTTCGAAGTTTCTGTGACAAGCTAAGCTGAGACTTCGTCGATTTGCGCCATATGGTTGAGAACCTCACACCGCCCCTTCATTTGATACGGTGTGCATTACACATCAAAGGTATCTACCCAGGTAGCTGACTAAGTTGGGTACATGCAAACTTCTTTTATATTAGTCGACTCTTCATTAACGATAACTGTAGCGCACACAGAAATATCAGAGTGATATTCAAGGAAATACGGCATATGCTAGTGGTTAAATGCCAAAGAATTTGAAACAAAGTCCCAGAGTTTAAAGCGCACCTTAAGAAGCAGTGGAGTTCACACATTACATTGCTCTGTAAAACTTGGAAACGACGTAGATAAAATAACATACGATATGAAGGACTATGTGGAGGTGAATGAAAGTGCACGATGTTAGCGTGATCACTGCGACGAATGGGCCCGCCCTCATAGCACAACACACATGAAGGAATGAGAAAAGAATGTACGCCAGCTTACAACAATTACAGTAAACAATGGCGGTGTTCTTCATCACATTATGGCCAGGATGAAACATCTGAATGACTTCACCTGCGGAAGATGACATTACACCACGAGGAATCATCGAGAAACTGGATGGACGATGTGTGACGTGTGTAGCCCAAAAGCAAATTTAGTGTGAGTAGTGATTGTGGGCATACACCTATATGGCGAGTGGTGGGAACACGTAACGCATCCAGGGAGGTGTCAATTAATTAGGTGAAGGGTTTTCTCTAAAGTTTGAGCCCCCCTCCCCTTACTAAGATTTGTTGAGATTTTTTGGCGGCTCCGTCCCCGTAAAGCGAGGTTAACCCCATAATTTGGTAAAAATACCAATAAATGAATATTATTAACTTAAATATTAATTAAAACACTTTAATAAAACCATTTTTATTTAGAATGTATACTAAACAGTGTTTTAAGGCGTGGCTTATTTTAAACATGCCAATCCTGACTGGTATTCGCACGGACAGACGAACAAAAGGGCTCCACGAAAGTGGTATTAATCATGTGGAAAGATCCTTGAAAAACTGAATTTTTATTGCTATGTTTGTAAGTTAAATGTCACTGGATCTTTACTTACTTTGCAGACGAAAGGCAACGTCATTAGTACCTGCCTGCGAGCTGTACTACTATACAGCTTTCCCGTCTCTTCATTTATATGATCACTAAAGAAATTCTTGTCGATTAACCTCGGCTTAGCTTCCTTCCAGAGATGATTAACTTCTTGCTGTCATGTCAATGCATACGCATTGTAAAAGTTTTCATACAGACTCATGGCATTATACTGTATGTGTTGCGGAATATCACGACTGACTCCCCGACTGATGAGCAGTGATTTCGGCCAGCGTGGCAGAGAACTCCCTGAATGAAACCTGTCAATTGTGCGCCACTTGTTTCATACTGGGAAATCCCAAACAAGGCACACATGTAAAGCACCATTTCAGTTCATAGAGGACATAAGGATTTGTGGCACTTAAATATCCCCAATGCTTGGGATTAATTTTACAAAACTGAATGTACGACGTGTAATGTATATTCTCTGAATTAAGTAGCTGACGCGAGATTTTGGTTGCTCCCGACCCTGCCCACTTAAACGAGATGCGGTGAGATTCTGCTGGACCCTCCCCTTCCCACGGTTTTGACCTCACGTAATTAATGGACGTCCCCGAGGAACATTCTGGAACGTCAGCGGTCAGTGTTGCTGTGACACTGTACTCATTCCCCATGTGAATCTTGTCTGCAGCGCATTGGGTCCTGACTTCATTACAAGTGTCGAAAGTGCACACGCGCATCGATTCGGCGAATAAACTGGCTTGTTCGTTCCCCTGAGGACGGGTGAGATGCGCTGGAGTGACGTACTGCACCAGTGAGCGTCCAGTAATTGTCAACAGCGCTGGTCGATGAAAAGAACCCGCTACCACAGAATTCCTTACATTTCAGAGCATGCATTGCTGTCTGTAGTGACAACATGCCCCTTGGTGACCCATTTTGTGAGGTCCAGGAGATGATGATAAATCGAGGAGACGTTAGTGTAATCATTTTCTGTAGTAAAAGTGTCATTTCCGTTCGTCTTATTGTGCATTTTTTTCAGTTACCTTCTGTATCATGCTGCAGCATTTCTTTACATGTATCATCCAGGCGTCATCGACCTATGTTACTTGGCAGCTATATATGATACGACAGTTACAGCACTCTGTCTTCAGGCCACATCGGGATCATCCGACTTCCGTGTCATCCTCAGATGAGTATGCGGATAGGAGGGTCGTGTGGTCAGCACACCGCTCTCCCGGTCGTTATGATGGTTTTCTGTGACCGGAGCCACCACCATTCGGTCGAGTAGCTCCTCAATTGGCATCACGAGGCCGAGTGCACCATGAAAAATGGCAACAGCGCATGGCGGTCTGGAAGGTCACCCATCCAAGTGCCGGCCACGCCCGACAGCGCTTAACTTCGGTGATCTGACGGGAACCGGTGTATCCACTGCAGCAAGGCCGTTTCCCATGCGACAGTTACTTTCATCCTAAATTTTTGCACACCAGTGTACTAAGCACTGAAAGCAGATTATAACTTGAAACTGATGTCAGTGAGATTTCTTTTTCGAAAAATTTAAGTGAGTATCGAAAGCACAAGCTAATGGGAAATGCAGTTATCATATATGTTGTGTCCGATGGTCTGTACAAGACAGTAGCAGGGTGGGTATGACGCATAATTCGATCTTTATATCCATTTACCCTCAGATGCAACCAAAAACATCAGAGAAAACCTCAGTTCGCTAAAATGTAAATTCCCCAATCATACCCTCATCATCGAAGGAGACTCTGTTCATCAAACAATCAAATGGAATATTTATAATTTCGTTAGTGGTGGGCGTTGCGAGACACCCGGCGAAAGAATAATAAATGTGTTTTCTGACAAATCGCTGGAAGAGAGAGTTCGGAACAGCTCTCATGATGGAAATATATTGGTTCTAATGGGAAGAAATGAATCGAGCATCTTTTAGAACGTCCACATTGAAACATGTGTCAGTGACCCAGACACAACTGAATCAACAATGATTACCAAAGTACAAAGCGCAAGTCTAACAGCTAGGAAGGACTAGATAAAGAGGCAGCAGTCATAATCCAACCAAGAATTTGAAATGTTTAGCTCTGAGCAGGAACGTCCAGAAGAACTATCGATTGAGGTTAAAAGTACAGCTGATTATACACTGAATAGGTGCGTATTTAGTAGGACAGTTCATGATGAGAAGAATCCTCAGTTGCCTAGTCATCGTAAAACTACTTCTAAAGAAACAGAGACCACTGTATAATAAGTGTAAAGCAGAGAATAACGCTTTAGATCAAGAGATGTTGAATGAAATGCGTTTGGTTAACGGAGAGTAACACGTGAAGCTTTCTGCTGTACCAAAGTAGGCTTAGGAGGATGTGCTGAACATGTGTATGTGACATACATTGCAGACATACGAGACGTATTCTACGCTTAAACCGTGTGTAAACCTTCACTATCGACTGGGTGGAATACCTTAACTGGATAATTTAATTAAATAAATTAGTTCGGCCCTGTAATCGTCTCTCGTCAAATTAAGAATCAAGGAATGCAAATGACTACTAATCAAACAGTGATCCCAGTGAACTCAATTTACTACTCATGAGTAATCTAATTTCATAAGAAACGAATTTAACAACAGCTGAAATCAATAATATGATTCCTTGGCAAACCTGGATAAAGGATCATGGATGGTAATTCAAACTAACACATCTCTGAACAAAGCAGTTCCATTTGTCGAGAACGTAACATGATTGCCACATGTTAGCATATAGAGACAGAAATTACTAAAGAGGAATATGTGTGTGCATCTATTGATATCTATTGATGTAGCTGAAATCACGTTGAATTTCTAATTCCAAATAATTCTTCAATATGAAGACTGGAGTTACTGAACATCCTTAAGAAAACCTCTTCTTTCCCTACAGTTCATTTCGCTGTTGCAGCTGTGTCTCACCATAGTTAGGATATCTAAGTGGTGGATGAAGAGGCTGCGAATCCGGTCATTGGCTGAGTACCAACAACTCACCTCTGTCTTGTCCAAGTTCAGCTCAGCCAGATGGCAGCCTTCAATCTCAGATGTGCAGAAGTTTTTAAGAAGGCAGGAAAGACTGAATATGATATCTGGAAGTGAAGTAACAATCTGGACGGTAGTTGCGACAATGAAAACTGTGAGATCTATGTTTTACAGAGTTGCATAGTATTGACTGGGCAAAGAATAGTTTTTGCGAGACCAGACCAGTAAGGTGTTGTCTTACAAAATGCTGGCCTCCCTCCGTTACTTGAATTTCAAGTTGATAACCAGCGAAAAAGCTTGTTAGTCTTCGGACTCCAAAATGTGCACAATTTACTTCCACTGTCTGCCTATCTTCGTGTGTTGGCCAATATGACTGGATCCCTGAAAGCACAATCGCACCCTGTTCTCCACTCCTGGTTTATTTATACAGCAATCTCTACATTTCCTTAAACATTCAGTTTGGCATCACTGGTCAAATGTTAGCCTCACACGCGCTACAAAGAAGTCCCAACTCTCTTTTCCCGTTCCACTTTCTCAGAAGTTATTTAAAGCCTGCGGTCTTTTCCTCAAAGTTTGACATCCTGCTGCTTCTCTCCACAACAGTGGTTCGTCCGGGTTTCTGGCAATTACCTGGTGTGCAACACCCCATGGACACAGCTAGTTCAACACAAACCCTGTTGTCCTGCACATCCTAAAGATGTACTCTGCATTGCGTGACTCCAAAAGTGCAGCGTCAGTGTGTCCATCTTTACTAACCCCCGCTCAGCAAAACACAGCACTGGTTAACTTTATCTGTCTCACCTTCCCCGTCAATTAAGGACGTGAGTGGAATTCTATGATTAATGCTGTGGTTGAATTCCCAGTTGGTTTCATGGCGTACTGTACGTCCCTCTTCTTTAGCTGCATTCGGCCTGCTGCCACAGTGGACTCTCGTTGAGCTACACATGCAATGTAACATACGAAATCGATGTAGTTATCAGTTAGCAATCACTATTATTAATTCATATTTCAGTATCTGTTGGGGATGAATGTATTGCCGTTTAATGTGAATCTCTCTTATGGATTTACAGAAGTTACGTAACAGCTTGACTGACGGTCACACAACAGCATATATTAAAATTAACAGCTAAACATTGCACAACTCTCTTCTTTTCTCTTTAACGTAGTTCTTAAATAGTCTTTGTCTTTGTTTAGCATTTTGTGCTATTTGTCATAGAGACGGTTGCCTGACTACGTGAATTATTTGTTTACTGTCTCTTGATTGGATGTAAATGAACCCTGCCAGATATTTCAAAATAAAAAACAAAGCTAAACTATCTTCTTATATCTACCAATACTTCTTAAGCTAATTTAGAGAGTCCATTATAAACGTTCTCTTTACCTTTGTGTCGATGCCAAATATATTCCACTGCTTGATAAAAAAGTTTCATAAAGGCAACTCACGGTCATCACTAATCCTCTCACCCACTCTTTTCTGCCACCACATATTTTCACCTTTGGCGCTGTACTTTTTCCTTAATTGTCCATAATACCACACTCTGAAATATTAACAATTCTTCTTGATATCACCAGACTACAAGGATGTTAGTGATTGAAATGACTACTGTGGTTAATCAAGTTTTTTTTCTTCAACAGTCTTAATAGTAATACAGAATTGACAGAATTATAAGCCCGTGACCTCATGAGATTAAGTTTACTGACGTTACAATGAGCGATATTTCGTATACATTTAGTTTGTAATAACCTAGAATAGAACACCAGGCTACAGGCCAAACAATGTCTCCAATTATGTTGAAAAGAAATATGGTACCCGAGTTTTCTGTTTAGTAGAAAATGATTAACTTGAAGTTCATTAGCTTTAATGATTTTTTGATTAATATTTCTTAATTGTTATGTGAACAGCATAGATGATTTTGATAAGTGTTAAACTTAGGAGGAGCAAACAATTATTTTTGAGTAAATGTATTCTGTGCAGGGACCTGATTTACCATTCATTAGTCAGTCATTATGCGAGAATGTTGCATGAAAGTTCAAATGCCGCATTCTCAGAACCTTACGACTCTCCTAATCGTTAGAGTATAAAACTTTGACAGCACATCCGTGGCATTTCTTGTTCTTTTCCATATTGCTTTAATATTGTCCTCCGTCTGTTCACATCTTGCGTCTTTTTCTTATGTGTAACTACCAGAGACAACATCCTACTTAATCTATATTGCAATCTGTAATATTCCTCTTCTTCTACTCTCTTTGCGCTTCTGCTAGCACCAAGATATTTAGTTCTGGAGACTTTTCGAGAATTCCGATTAATCTTTCGCAACTTCTGGCAAAGTTCTTACATGAATTTCTCTCCTCGACTGTTCTTTCTGAAAATTCTTAATTTTGTAGGTTAAATGACAACTTAATTTCTAACATTCATCCATGACAATACAATTCAATTGCTTCCAGGTGCAACATCTTCTGATTTCTGACGCTCTTTGTTTTAGTTCTGTGTAGTGCTGTATGTTAAAGACATACACTTCCGCAAACTCCTTCCTAACTTCCATGCCAATAACCGATATCAGTCAAGTCATTCTAAATTTTGATCTCACTCAGTACCTACATATTTCCTACGTTTCTTCTTAACATTACATCCAGCCAGAAGGCGATGTCGTTTGAAAAGCTTAGTACTGATGTATTTATGTGCGTTCCTCGTCCATCAGTATTCTTAAAAAAATTTCCTAAATAAGGCATTCGTATCACCTAAACTGGTTTTACTCGATTTTTTGGTCTCACGATGGGTAAGCATTAAATATCTTCGCAAATCTCGTAAATAACGTCTACTAAAATTTCAAATCCGTTATAGTAATTGATAATCATCTGACACCCGGAATTTCGGAACTTAAGAAACACTGCATCTACCCGAGTACCTTGTGCCATGGCTTTCCGGATGTCACGTGAGAAAACGCGGGTTGCGCTTCAGATGATCACATCATTGGAGTTCGCGGGATCGGTGCTGGTTGGCTGGGAGGATGTATTCTGTTCGAATTACGTGTATCATCACGGTTGAGGCATGATTAACTGCACATTTTAAAGATGTATGTATCTATGTTTGTTCAGCCTCTAAGCTACTGGATCCATTTCGACCAACTTGGTACACGTATTACTTATTACATTGGAAGGAATAATACAGGGTTAAGAACTACCTACCTCCCAGAAGTACTCGACGCGGGGTCGAAAATAAGCGTAACTTAGCGCTGGCAAAAACCCAGACGTATTCATCCAATATTTGAGAATGAGAGCACTTAGTCACCTACAGCAAACGTGTAACATAATTTCAAATACATAATTGACGTCAAATGTTTAAGACGTTAACTCATTTGTAAAGTTGTCAGAAGTTCGGATCTCTTTTTGACAGAGATGCCCGATTGTTTAAGGAATCGAGAGTTTACTGGTTACTTACAATCTGAAAAGAACCTCTGGGTGGTTAAGAACCAGCTGCATCCCTCGTGAGGGGGAATGAAGAGCGGGTGACATCGATGCATAAACATAGTATGGGAGTAAGAATCCCCAGCACCACTAAGGTTGAGGGTGTGGATCAGAAAGGTAGGTGCAAAAAATGTAGGAAATTACCAACTGATATTTGTTTCCTGTATATAGTTCGAATACTTTAAGAATAATGTAGTGCAGTTTGTCTATATTATCTCAACTGTTCGATGTGTCAATAAGGGCGCGAGAATTGAAAAAACAGTGGGATAATACTTTCGTCAAAGCGTTTAGGGACCTAAGACCAATCCACACGGCTGAATATCGAAGATAAATTTAACATCCTCTCTGAAAACCAATAGTGTGAAACAGCGAAGAATCAGACATATAAAGCCAAAGTCCATCGTAGAACGATGAGAAATCCGGCCAGACTGATATTTCATTCCCAGAACAAAACCTCAGCGTACATTGTCAACATGGAGGACGTACCTGGTAAACATACTGTCTGAATACTAGATTGACTTGCTGTCGCTGTACGGGTCGCGTTATCACGCTCCGCAGGTCACGGTTCATGCCATGTGATGTGACGTGGCGGAAATCATTTTACTGTAAAGCCATAGGAGAGGAAGCACATGGAAGAAGAAGTACAGAGAGGGTTTGACGTCCCATTGTCAGCCATGTCATTATGCAGATCCCTATGTAGTTATTCATATAAGTTTTATGCTATTTCTTACGTAACGGGTGGCTTATGGCACACTGCCGTTCCTTAGGGATTGCTCCCTACAGCCAAAATCTACAAGCACTTTACAGATTTTCTGCGTGAGACTTTTACCAACTACGACAATCCATATGACTTTATGTTCACATTTTTAAGGAAGATAAGCGTCACAAGACAGTTATACTAGCAGTATCTGACGCAACAGCGTAGCCACATTATGCACTACTGCTGAGCACAAATTTCTGAGAAAAATAAAGAATATTAATACAAATACTTAAAAGGTTTTGTTTTTAAGCGTAAATGAAACTTCAATTGTATCTTGTTCTTGCCCACAAATTGCTTGTGTATCGTGAAACTTGACATTGTCTCTTGGAGTACGTACTCTGTCTGGTATGTTTTTATTAATCTGTCATTATCAGCAATATATCAGGCTTGACACTATGTTGCAAGCCACCAGCATATTTCAACTGGTGATCAGTTGTTAATAGTTATCTATGTTCAGTGGTATTAACTTAAAGTCTGTCAGCTCCACTCCAGATTACATTCCGTTCACACATTTTCTGGAATGTGACGTAACCAGTGCAAATGACCGTGGAGAACAGCAGCCTAAGCCGGCTGTGAAAGAGAAGTACGTGGTATGAGCAGAGGAGAACAGTGAATGAGCAGCTGGTGACTGCACAGACGTGTAGAAAGCCACTCCTTGCACAATCGAAGGCTCTTACCTGAGTCGCGATTGGAATTCGGGTGACATGAGGGGCACGCTGGATGGAGGAGATGAAGTTCTGTGCGCATGTTCAAATGTGTGTGAAATCTTTTGGGACTTAACTGCTAAGGTCATCAGTCCCTAAGCTTACACACTACTTAACGTAAATTATCCTAAGGACAAACGCACACACCCATGCCCGAGGGACTCGAACCTCCGCCGGGACCAGCCACACAGTATCTGTGCGCATGGTAGACGAAAAATCAGCGGTTATCTCCGACGTTTAGCGACTGCATCTTTTGAAAGAAATGTTCACTCTTTCAAGCGAAAATCAAGTAATGTATGATACGTTAAATACTTCGAAAAACCTGATCACGTCTTTATTCGTATCGAGGAAATGAACACCCAGACACTACATAACGCTGAAAATTGTCGTTGTTACGGTTAATGCACCACAATAATCAAAACTTAAATTACAGTTACATACATACAGAAGCAGAAATAAGCATATCGACAAAATGTTGCTATAGCCGACATCTTTGTCTCACGCATATAACTCAGTGATATATTAAGCGATTCAAACGAGACTACTAGAATTAAGTCCACGCAATGTAAAAGCAGAAAATATCCACATTACTGTGTAGACGGGTTGTAGACTTATGGTTGGCTTCGTGGTAGATCTAGCGTTTACTTTAAATGGCCAGTAATTAAATGGACTGTATTTCAAAAATGGTTTAAAGTATAAAACGTATTAAAGCATAAAACAAATTGTACATAAAAAGCCGTTTCAAAATGGCTTGCCATATTCATCAGCTGAATAATTGACAGATACTTTTCATATGTTTTTGATACATCGATAGATTTGCCATCTAATTTGTTGAAAGAGAACATTTATGTTTAGAAACGACTGTAAGGTCCAAAAAACGGCCTGTGTAGAATGTCGAATAACCTCCTACCGTACGCGTTATGTAATTGTTATTGGAAAGTGTAAGTAGAGGTAATTTCGTTCGGAACTAAACAGGCTTCTGCAGCCAGTGACAATATGATTAAAATTCTTCTGGGAGTAGCACATCGTCAGAATATGAAATACTTTAAAATATAATATTTAAACCGATAAATCTGCCCTTTTACAATGGTCTTCCTCAGGGCAAGACCTGCCCTGACTGAAATGACCATCGACTATGAGCGCCACTTCTAAAATCTGTTCAAAGTAGTGGACAGCAAAGTTTTATTGCAGTACAGCGGTGAGTGCCGATAGCAAACACACGGTTGTAGGCGAAACGCTAGCTGCTGCTCTCTTTTGCAGAGAGCGCCTGTAACGCTTGCACTCTACGGCCTAAAATAATAAATGGGGCTAGTGTCGATCCACTGGGCGGCCAACTGTTAGTTGTCGTCAGCCTGGCCATTGAATTCCGCAGCTTCCTTTTTGCCACAGGTGTTCCCTGATCTGGCGTCATTACAACCGTCAGAATGGTGGGCATTCCTGTATCACTGCTTTCCTCACTGCCAAGAAGATGCGCCGCACTAACTCGAATATTTTCGACGCTCGTTCAAAACTGAATATTCTCAACGGTCATCACCCAATTATTGAAAATTACTGCTTGCAGATGTCGGTTCCTCTGTCGTAGGAAAATTATTATTTTTAAGTGGTCATTGCCAAATTACGGAAAACTACTGCTTATAGATTTCGTCTCCTCTGTATGTAGGGTATTATTATTGTCGTTATTATAAAGTTTCGTTCTATTGCTTTCCTTTCTGTACTTAATCTAATGCTTTAATTTGCGGTTTAATTTTTAAGTCTTTCAAAGTAAAATTGATACACACATTATGGATATAGCAGCGATTTGTTCCTCATCAAAACTTTGCGAATCTGTCACCTGATTTAATAATTACTTCTCGACTCATCCATTGTTTTCCGCCTTGTCCGACCGCTCATAGGCAGTGGCGTTCTCGTGAGAGTTCGAAAAACGAGTTGTTACAACGTCTACCAAAAACTATTCTATATGAAAGCAACTTTTCGTGAAATATAATGGCAACTTCAGATGTTATCGTCAGATTCTCCCTTTACGAACAGCGCTTGGTACTAAAAGATTTCAGTACTTTGATGATCTTCAGATTTATAGAGCTCTCCTGCTCTTCTTGAAGCACTTGCCTGCACCCTTCCGAAACATCAAATCCCCCGCTGCGTTTGAATTCGTCAGCGATCGAATTGATAGTTCGGGAGGACGCAAGCACAGTCAACATTGGCTTTATCTTGGTCAATGTGTGGTGGTGCTTGTCTCTTCTTTCGAAGATATTTCTTCATATTCATTTGCTCATAATATGTGATCGACATCTCGCCCAGATGTGTTAAAACTCATTAAATGATAGGTCTCTGTTGACTGACATGTATTTCAGCAAAATAAACAAATACAATAAACAAATTTATCAGTTACAACGTTTTACGTGATAAAATGGAGCATTCCTTAACTTCAAGTACAATATGGATCTACGAACTTTCTTCAGTTATACGTCAAACGGACAAAAGTTGGTGTAATACCACATCAAAAGTAACAAATGAATATTTAGCTGAACAGGCAATTTCATAATAAATTGCGACACATGTACAGAAACAGAAAGATGCTGCTTGTGAAAACATATCCAAGGGAGAGAACTTATTTGTAAAATGAACACAAATCCTTTAGTCTATTAGCTACATAATCCTTCATCTCAAAACATAATTTTGTTAATGACAGGAAAAATATGGGTGGCCTAAACCCACTACACTGACAACATAATTTTTCTTGATGAAATAATACAAAAGTTCTGCCATCGTCGGCAATTTGGAATTGAAATCAATTCAATGGCGACAATAGAAAATTTGTGCCGGACCAGTATTCCAATCGGAATGTACCGCTTTAAGCCAGCGATTGCCTTAACCATTCGACTATTCGAGCATGCGTCCCATCCAACCCTAATTTCCAACTTGTCGCGCACTACTTACCCTGTCCACCATACTTACCACCTGTCCACCATACTTATTTCTCGCAGTCTCACGCTAATTCCTGCAAGAGTTCAGAACAGAAACTGCATCTGCATGAGAATAATCTGTGTGTGGTGTTTGTTATTTCGGACATATCAACTCAATTTTTTCAGCGAGTCAGACTTGAAAGTACATGATGTGAAACTAAATAGATTAATGACATTGCTGTGCACTCTTTGACCTCTTAGCAGTATGATAAATGATGTAAAACTCTCAAAACCCAAAATTGTTCATAATTTATACGTAAATGTGAGTGCAGTATTGGGAAACATTATTATTATCTGATTAGTCTCTGTGATTAGATAGCGACTAACATCCTGTTTCAATACACGCTCTCATAAGCTCACGTGAAGTACCAGTGTGCATTGTACATACTGTTATCAATCAGACGGCATGGTGTAAATTATAAATTATGTATCTGAGCTGCATTTTAGAACTGAGTTTGGACTCAAAGTAGTGGAACTGAGTTTCCAAAGTGATTAAAATTATGTGTCTTCTTTGATACATCTCATGTGGAGGTTTCATATCTGTAATAGTAGTGAACCATTTCAACCGTATGAATCAGCTATATTTGGCTGTGCATCATTCATGGTAGAGTGACAGAAGCTATCTCAGTATCCTGGAAATGACAAGCATTTAATTTTTGCAGTTGTTTTGAAGGTACATTGGACTACAAAACCTCAATGCAAGAATATTTCTGAAATCTCACAATTTCATTGTAATGTAAATATTTTTTGGATCAAAATAACATGTTTTATGACAAAAGAAGTCATCGGCCGCATTTGGGCACTAGAATAAACTCAACGATGAGAAACATATGTGCTGGACTGGTACTCAAACCCGTATTCCCCATTTTACGCGAGCAGTCGCCTTAATCGCCGCGGCTATACGCTCACGCCTTCCTCCAATTCAGATTCTTAGCTTGTCATACGCTTGTAGCATCCACTGCCCATTGGCTGAATTGCTTCTGCTCAGAGATAACATGCACATCTTCGGCGATTATTGATATCGTCAGAGATCATCAGTCTACCAACGTGTCCTCAATTTTACCGGATAGCGATTTGTTATCATTGGCCACTCTGTGCAACTTGTTTCCATTGTGAAATTCATAAAAATTATAGATGTGCCATAAATCGCCTACTTTCTACTGGTTTATACACCTGAAGGAAATCGAAATTAATGTTATCTAAACAAGATTTATGTTCTTCTTGCGACTTTTGTCATTTCTTTGGCATTTTCTCATACTGGATGCAGAGTTTCAGTAAGGTTCAAATATTTCCTCAGAAGATTATAGAAAAATATTAAATAGCTGCATTAATGAGACGTAAATGACCGTCTTGTGAAACTGTTCGTAGCAACTCTTCGATGTTCCCGCTCGCTTATATGAAAAGAATTAAATCTATGTTTCGCTGGTTGTTCCTGCGTAGTGAATATACTTGCCATAGGTGTGAGAAAGCCTTGAAGAGAATAAATATTTACTAAATAAATGAATGAAATATTACTAACAGTCATCTACGTTGTTGAGTACGTGGGTTGAAATATTTGACTGCTGAAACTACGAGAAATAAATATTGAGTTTGTGATCGTTAAATCTAACACTTACTTAACATTCGCCTTATAGTACATAAATATTCTTAATGCCAGTTCTTACTCTTATTGTAGTGGCAGCTAACACCACCCGTATGTCTCGTTCACGCCTTACGGTCACCAGTGAGATGTCAGCGTCCGAATCGTACCTGTGAACAATTTTAAGATTAATTTGTGATGACGAAAATGGTTGTATTGCTGAAAATTATACTAAATATTTAATACCCCATATTCTTTGATTATTTTGTACATTGCAATGTAAGAAACTTTATGATACAATATTCTGTTGAGGTCGTGAGAATGTCTGCCGTCGATTGTCAATAGAATACAATACAATACAAATATGACCAATGTTTAGCACTCAAGTGATGCTACTGATGCTCGAGTCCATATTATGGTTGCAGTAATGAATGGTAAATCTAAATTCAGCTCCGGCATCTTAATTCTACTCTAAGCTTGAGACACCTTGCTCTAACACGAGGCATGCTGTCTCAAGCCTTGCAGAGATACCCTAAGGAAAAGTGCCCACGAAGATGTCCCTGGAGCAAATGCTCTCTTAATCTCCTCTACAAAGCTTAGCTGGTTCTGTCAGCTCGGAATCTCGCCAGTCAGCTGCCAACTGACCTTGCTAGTTTCGACCAATGATAGTTTAATAAACTTGCTAACAATTTCCCTAGTCTTACTCATTCTCCCGTTGTTAACCTGTAAACAACATTTCTTCCACGGACTGGCATAGAAGGTAGAAAGTCCACCTACTATGTCACGGATTTCTTGTTATAGCCAATGTTTGGTCGCTTGATTTGGTGGGAGGGGACCAAACAGCGAGATCATCTGTCCCATCAGTTTAGGGAAGAATGGGGAAGGCAATCGGCCGTGCCCTTTTAAAGAAATCATCCCCGAATTTGCCTGATGAGATTTAGGGAAATCACGGAGAACTTAAATCAGTATGGCCGGACGCGGGTTAGAACCGTCATCCTCTCAAATGCGAGACCAGTGTACTAACCAGTGCACCACCTCGCTCGATAAAGCCAATGAAAATACGTACAGGTACACATGCACGAGTTCTCACTGCACCACGAGTTTATCATTGACCTCCTTACTAATTTATGAAAAAATTTCCAGCTGCCCTCCTTCGTGGCTAATGGCTGGATTCGTCGCTACACAATGAAACTTTATAGCGGGCTGGGCCGACTTCGTCTGTCGCCGCCGTTGCATTCGCCCGGCAGCCAGTGCATCCCAACGTGTACCTGGGCAAGAATTGGATTTAAGGGGAAACATTTTGACAATCCATGCTGTTCCGCTCATGACTCTCGCCTTTCACAGCCTGCTAAAAGCCCCAGGCTCCAGCATATCACACGAATCCGTCACTGTACCAAACGAACGAGTAACTGAGCAAACTGGATTATCAATCATTGGCATTTCGTTATTACTGTTTGCAGCTTTCATGCAGCGTTAGTAATTCTATTTGATTTCCTGGTACATTCTACATATTGAGTTATTAAGCAGGTTACGAGACAGCTTCGGAGAACACATCCATGTAACATATTGCAAAAACCGGTCTATCAAACAGCAGGTGTTTCAGAAATCGTGACGGGCTGTAACATAAAATAGTGTGGAGCCATCTATTTTGGGATAAAAAAGCGCTTGTAGGGAAATGTAGAGGATAGCAATTATAAAGGAACACAGAGATCTGGAAACATCCGATAGTTGCCGGCGGTTCTAGGCGCTACAGTCTGGAACCGCACGACCGCTGCGGTCGCAGGTTCGAATCCTGCCTCGAGCATGGATGTGTGTGATGTCCTTATGTTAGTTAGGTTTAAGCAGTTCTAAGTTCTAGGGGACTGATGACCTGAGAAGTTAAGTCCCATAGTGCTCAGAGCCATTTGAACCATTTTGAACATCCGATAGTTAATTTGGACGTATGGTAGAAGTGTTACTCTGAGATGACGAGGATAGTGCAGGAGAGGAATCCGTGGCAGGCTACGGTTATTATTAATAATTTGGACGTTGTATACCTAAATCTCCCATATACCTCCAACAGATCGAAACGGTTTACATGACAGTAGATATTCGTAATAACATAATTCCATGTAACAAATGCAAGACAAAGAACAATAGCTCTGGCCTTTTTAATTTGCATGAACGTAATACATCGCTGATCATTTAAGTTGTGAGTCACGCGGCGTAGCAGCGCGGTGCGAGGCACCTTGCCACATTTCGAATTCGCGCGGCTCCCCCCGTCGGAAGTTCGAGTCCTCCCTCGGGCATGGGCGTGCGTGTGTTGTCCTTAGCGTAAGTTAGTTAGATTAAGTAGTGTGTACGCCTGAGGACTGATGACGTCAGCAGTTTGGTCCCATTGGAACTTACCACAAGTTTCTAAATTTAAATTGTGACTTCATGAATGATAGGAAGTCAGTAGTAAGTAGTACAAAAAAAAAATTGGCTCTAAGCACTATGGGACTTATCATCTGAGGTCATCAGTCCCCTAGACTCAGAACTACTTAAACCTAACTAACCTAAGGACATCACACACATCCATGCCCGAGGCAGGATTCGAACCTGCGACCGCAGCAACAGCTCGGTTCCGGACTAAAGCGCCTAGAACCACTCGTCCACAGCGGCCGGCAAGGTAGTACACATGATCAAATTTTTAACTGATTTCGTGTCATAGAGACTTCGAAATTTACTACTCAGAGCTACCGCATGTGGAAGACGCAATGGCACAAACGCAGCTGGTCATCTATTCGATCTGAGTTTGTAAGACAGATACGGGTGTGTCATTCGAGCTGAATAAACTGTATACCAGAGTTCATCAATCATCATGGTGACTGCTGCTGGTAGTGTGCCAGTCTTTCGGCGACCCATGTAGAGAAGTTTTCACTGAGAGATCTAGAGAATGTTCTGGCCAGGGCCTGTGTCGACCACCCTCTGCAACGATGCAGTTCGTGGCAGCACAGCAAACATGTGGGACTGCTTTGCCCCGTTGAATGATAACGTCACGGAGATCTCCAAAGTAGGACACAGCTACCGGCTTTATAGCACAAGGAACATGACGCCTGACAACTACAAGACTAGAGGTCATCGTGTTTCGTACCCAACAGCACCCGATGACATCGCGCCAGGTGTTGGGCGCACATGACGACGGCGAATACAATCTGCAGCGGGCGCTCTCCACAGAACTTCCACGCTCGCAGTCATTCTTCGTGATGCTGTTCGCTGATCTGGCACACATTAGAAAAAGGCGACGTGGCGACGCTCCTGCTGGGTGTACCACTGTCTATGCGCCGCTCTATGTTGCCGTCTCGAGGGAAGTCAAATCGATCGCCACAGCGCTGATAGCACGCGATGCCGCAGTCGTTGTCGCGTTAGACGTTGGGATTCTTAGGAGTGGTATATTTTCAACATCGATCAGTGACGAAATGAAAGTCACAGTAAGGAAGGGGTGAAGCTTTGTGCAAATGTGTGGCGCAATGCCTCTAGTATGCCTGCCTGTTGCATCACAACACGCTTTTTAGTTCTGATCGCACACAGAGCTATGCCTAGGAAACAGTGTCTCCTGTCAAGTGAGACGTTCCGCTGGAGATGTTTCACCTCATTTCATGTAACCCACTGAACGTATCTGTCACCCGTTTTCCTCTGAACGACCATTATTCTCCGTCGCACATTGGAGAGGAAACGCAGACACTCCTGCAGCATTTCCGATGGGAAGTATTTGATCACCCACCATACAGGGCGGACTTCTCCAATTTTCATTTCTTCATTTACATGAACCGTTGGATATGAGGTGCAGACAACAAGCTGCAGACAACCGTAGGGAATTAGCGGAAATCATAGGCAGCTCCACTCTACAACGAGGGTATTCCTCAAAGCTGGTATCATGCTACAACAAATGCCTCAGTGGAAACTACCACTGTGTAGAAAAGTAGCCTGAAAATGTAGCTAAATGTTCCAAAGAAAACACTTTTTACTGTCACTGTGGTTTCCATTTCGCGTCCGATCGGAATATGAAGAGACAGATAGTTCTCGTACATTTCCGCAGACAACCAGTTCTTTAATTCAGTGTGCGTGACGTGGCTGAGCGATCCCGCACGGCTGTCCAAGAACATTTCTGTCACCGCAGGTGACGTTGAGAACCTGCATGGTGTTGAATATGGTCTCCTAAACCTATCGATTCCACATGCTCATGACAATCATTCGATCCCGACCAATAATAATATGGAAACAGCAACATCGAGAATTCACGATCATGCTGCCAGTGTCTAAATGTGACACGTTCTGACAGTTGTTTCTCCTTACACAAGACATAACACGGTACTCTCACAAACAGAATGCGACCTCTGAATGAGAAACCGCTACGTAATCGTTACTAGTACACAGAAAGTGGATGCCAGTTGTACTGATTTTTTTGTGTATATTCTCGTATGAGTGTGTAGATTCGTTATAGCGTTAATGTGTGTTTGTCGAGTGTGGGTCCGAGTCAGTGAACAATAGGTGTGAGTACATTTGTAGTGAATAACACATCGTAAGATCACATGAGCCTTTTTACAACATATTCAATACAACTTCATTCCACGGGCAAGAAACCTTATCTTCGATATTGTTAATGTTTTTTGTATTATCGATAAATTAATCACTTTGGAGGGTTTGCATATACTACAATAAATTGGGAACAGATTGATGTGAATCACCTTAATCGTTTCCGTTTAGAAATATTTCAGGGTTGTAATGGGATGTCTTTTAGCATCAATAATAATTTATACTTTCGTAAGATCACGTCGAGATAACCCTTTTACGTGGTACACTTATTATTAATTCAAAGCTGAGCACTTTTTTAATTGTGAGAAAGCTCATCACTTGGACAAAAGCGGCAACAACAAGAATCTGTTTTGATATCGATGTTGCTCCATGGAAAAGGAATGAAATTACCTCGACTTCAGTCTGTTTATTCAAGAAATTAGTTTAACACATATGCTTTTGACCTTACGCCACGGAATATTGGAGTAACTGGAAAAAGAATCTGCCGTCCTGCTAAAGGAAACCAACAGTACTAATTCCAACTCGCGTTGTACCCCAAATTATTAATCCCCAAAAAAATTAACAATTAATTTTTCATACATGTAGCGACGCTAATGCTCCAGAAAAGATGTGTTGTGGTCATATATTTATCAGGTTATTAGTTATGTATTTACCAGAAATACGTTACAAGAGACATACTTTTCCATTCACGTCTTTCTCGTAGGATGATTCGAACCCGAGCAAAAAGATTATGAAAATGTATTTCTATTGTTTTCGTTATTTTCGGTATCTATACTGCAAAACACAGATTATTATGAAATATTGTTGCAACTTTTGATATACATCGTAGTGAGGTAATTAATACTTTCACGTACACTTTTTTATACAGAAGAACATTTTTTTTTGTTACGTAAACGTTTCATGTCAACCATAAACAAATATTTCGCGTTCCTAGAAGACCTGTATACAGTCTTCCTACTTACTTTGAACAGACAGGCTGCAACGCTTAGCATCCGTGAATACAAGAATGTATTATATTTTATGCCAGTTTAAAGTTTGTTGCACAGCCACTTCACGGCACTAAATTTTAAAAGGCACTGTGTATGTACATCAGCAGATCGAAGACAGGACTCAATTAAGACAACCACTAGAAATTCCCAGGATACGACATAATTCGAGTTGATGGATCTGACTGTTTCGCTGAATACACGATTTTAATCAACCGCGACGTGCATTACAAGACCCATTCCCTGCGACATAACGAACAACCACTGCAGACAATCGGCTTAATATTGCAGATAGAAAATTTTTTGGTTTCATTCTCCATAGCTGTCACGGTTTCTGTAATTGCTTGACAGTTGAGTGGCCAGGACCAAGGATCATGAATCACATGTGTAAGTGGGTTTACTTGTAGCCGAAGCTGGCATCTTCTAAATTTCTTTGAAGAAAAGCTTTTTTATAGCCATCAACTTTACACATTCACCCTCAATCTTTACAGGTTTCAGTATTTGCATCAGCACGGGAAGATCGAACGGCAAATCAGAAAAACACGTACTGTATACACAGACGAAAAGAACGAAAAATTTAAGAATCGTACTTATATGCATCAAAATCATTGTGAGTACTCACAGAGCAGTACATCAGATTGATCAAAAATGTATAGTACTTATACAAGACTTCTTAGCATACCAAACACAACGATGGCTCACAATGGTATTTAAAATATACGTAATTTAGCCAATGTTATAAATCACTGACACATTGCGTAAAGACTTACAGTTACCCTGCGAATGACATCAGAGGTACATGCAACCAAAGATCGCGAAAGAGTCTCAGACAGCAGAAACGTATGAAGATCTTGAATACAGCCATTGGAAGAAATCGGAGAGTGCAACTGACAAAAGACTAGTTCGCTGTTGGCAACGTGTTGTGGTTACAACCATCAACCGACACATAATGAGTATAGCCTAGGGATAATGAGCCTAGAAAATGATACCTCATAAAATATACCAACTATATTATTCCCAAATCCAGGAACAAAGTCTTTTTGGATACACACTTTCTGTTTAATAATAATGCTTCATAAAAGGCACTAGTAGACAGTGATTACAGTCAATGAGCTTGTCACCCAAGAAGCCAATAACAAAACCTCTGTTTAAGGTACAATATTTTAAGATGCAATATCAAGTGTCATTCTTCTCACCGACAACGTGTAGGTAACAAACGTAATGCTCACTATGATTTTGATTTACGTCAGTGTAATCATTATATTCTTCGATCTTTTCCTGTGCAACTTACGTTTTTCTGTTTCTGTTGTATCGATTTCTGGTGAAGATGGTTGTAAAAGCCGAAACCGGTAATGCTGAATGAGTGCAGCTGACGGCTGTAAAATGCTTTTCTTGAAACTGATGCCGGAAAAGTTGAATGCGTGCACCTGATGGCTGTAACATCCTTTTGCTGAAATATTTAACAGTTGCAGAAAGCTACAAAATAATAATACTACGTTTCTAAATATTGAACCAATTCCACGTGCCAGGAATTACCTAAGAGAAATAGTCTTTTTCTAACCACGGTGACGTCATGTCAGTTTGATAACTCCTGTACCAGTACCTGAGAGCCCATGACACTCAGTGTCCGCTAGGAGAAATTCGAAGTATTTTTCAATAATTTAACTATTGAAAAAGATCTATTTATCTATACTGAATAAATAAATCTTCACACGGAACACCAAATTTTAAAAATTTCTTCCTCTTCGTAGTAACTCCTCCGACTGGTTTTAAGTATCAGGAGACGTGTCTGCCGATGTCATTTCACGTCGGTGCGCGTTACGTAGAGAAGAGTAATATGAGAGCAGTTTCGGTATGTAGCATTGCATTTCTACCGATAATTTATTGACCTAGCACTGAAGTCTTGCCAGGCGTCGGTAAGCGCATGAGTACGTCGCACAGTACGTAGTGATTGGCCGTTCGCCTGACGCCTGAACTCGTCACAATCGGGTAAATCACACGGAGAGAGGCCAGACCGCGTCACAGACAAGGCTCTGTGGGCCTCACCTCATTGTACGCTTCCTGAGCCCGTGGCGCTGTTTCATGAACTGTGTGTCCCGTAACTCCATCTTGCTGAGAATTTGCATAGAGTCGTTCATCTTCCGTAAGCTGGTACATAATATGATTAAACACATCTCTGGCCAGTTGTATTGAGGCCAAATTACAAGTGCTGCAGCCGATGCTGGAGTCATTTCTTTCACTTGTAACTACTGTGCTAAGGAGTTGGTTATCGGTAGTTTGGTAAGACCATGAACACTAATACAGCGTTGAAATGTCATAGTAATCGCGTAGTAATTAGTTTGTGGGACACGAATTTTACTAAAAAACTGGTTTTCAGAGTTGTCGAGAGGTTAATTAAGGACAGGCTCATACACAGTACGACTTCTCTCAGTTTTAAAGCTTTCGTCTGGATTTCAGCGTAGAAAGAGTGACAAGGAGGCAAATTTCAGCAGAGCGACGCTCAAGAAAATTATCTCGGAAGAGACTCGTGGCGCAGGGATGAAGTAAAAGGAGCGCAGAATTCTGTGTCGCACGGGTTATAATTAAATCGTTCCGCCGCGTCAAGCCGAGCACGCGTCCCTCGGCTCCTCGCAGACAGACAACTTAATTATTTCGATATTTTCGTAACTGGCAGGGTGGAGCCCTTTCCTAATCGCGCAGCAGGGAAAGCGACACGGCCCGGCTTTTAAAGGCTCTCTTCGCAGGGAACTGCAGCCCGGCCGCGGGCGAGCCGGGAATTTCGCAGCCGTCTGGCTGCCTGACACTTGCCTAATTAGAGGGCAGATACACAGCGAGGCACGCGCGGGCGATAATTACGTGCCTACAGCGCGCTGCGTGTCGCTCACTGCCGAGAGGGGCCAAGCTGCGAGGCGAGCAAGTTGGGAGAGGCGCTTCAGCTGACGAAGAAGAACTAACGACACGTTCCTCTCACAATGACGTAACCTCCACCTAGTCGGCAGAAGAGGCAGAGGCAGCAGACAGGGTGGCTTTATTCTCACAGTGTCGAGCCAAATTATTATAGTCACTGAATGGGCATAGTCGCTACAAACTAATGAGGCAAAACATGACCAGTGCCCAACGCGACTTTGGATACCGCCTGGTGGCGTTGCGGGGTACGCGGTAACAAGAGTATGTAAGCGGAGCAAACAGGAACGGGGTATCACCATGTCGAAGATATGGGCTGCAAATGCGGTAATCCATTGAGATAAGCGCCTTTGACAAAGAGAAGATTGTTATCACACAGAGCCTGTAAACGAATATCTCGAATATGGCAAAGTTGGCAGAATCTACACGTGCTACTGTAGTGAGTATCTACGGAGAGAGGTAGAAGCACAGTGAAATTAACACCAGGCGCTAAATGGTTCGACGTCCACGACTGTTCATAGAACGTGGGGTTAGGAGGGTTGTCTAACCTGTAAAGTACGATCGATGGTGATCTGAGGAAACTCTGCCGAAACAGAACAATTCTGGTGCATGCACAAGTTTCTCGGAGCACGCCGTTCATCGTACACTGTTCAACATGTAGCTCAGCAACAGACCACCTCTACGTGTTCACACGATGACCCAACGACATCGTCAATTCTTTACGATTGCAATGGGCATCGGAATTCGACCTTCGATCAGTGGAAACGTGACGGCTCTTCGGGTGAATCACAATTTTACTGCAGTAGATCGATGGTAGTCTCCACAAACGCCGTTATCGAGGTGAAGAGCGGCTCGAAACGTGCAAAGCGCCACCGGCGCAGTCTGGTGGAAGCAGTATTAAACTATAGGAGACATTCTTCTGCGCTTCTGTGGGACCTGTAATAGTAATCTAAGACAAGCTGACAGCTGTGAGCCACTTGCCTCTCTTCATGCTTGATGTTGTAAGGAGTGTGTCAGAATTCTCCAGTACATAAAAGAATATATCCAGCTTAACGCTACCCTTTGCATTGTGTAAGCACTCAAATATCGACGGTAACAATCTGAGAACGAAATATGGGAGCGTGATCCTATGCATTGTTGTGAGACGAGGTCTGTTTGCGAGAGTGGAAGAGTAGTGTCGGTCGAGAACTCGGAGACAGAAGACGTGTCGCGCTGCCCTCACGTTGGTGACGGCAGATCTCACCACACTCACAGCCTGATCTCATTTATGTGGACAGGAGAGATTTAGATGGCTTAACTACGATTGTAGATGGAATTCTATGTAAGATTTGCAAGTATAGCACAGAAACAATTCCAGTGTTAGGCTCGTGATTGTTAGTCCGAGTTTGCAATAATCAGAAGTTTCCCTTGTCAGTGAAAGAAGCCAGCTTATCCCCCAAATGATAATTATTCTCCACATCTAAATAATATTCTGTGGTTACTAAACGTTAATGTAACTTTGAAATTGAAATAATTTTTTAATGTGGCACTCGGCCATTATTGATACTTATGTAACTGTCATTGTCTATCATTGGTCGTTAGAATTTCTATAGTTTTAAAGAGACTTAACTTATGATATTCCTGCTTACTAGTTATTTACTAGTTATCAGGACCCAAGCAAACTCCTTTCTTTCAAATTCATCCTTAGTAACAATAAGCTTTAGCCGCTGCTGCTGCATGCTGCTGCGCATTGCTGTAAACTACATGAAAAAAGGCAGTTATCTAAACAGTTGACACTCCACAACATGTCATGTACTCCAGTCCAGTAAATTCCGTTGCGCAAGTCAAATTCTGTTTCACTTGTAAATTCTTGTTCAAAAACGCAGTCAAATAGCTTATTCAAATGTTAGTTTTAAGTTTTTCATGTAACAATCTGTTGAAGGCTTAAATGACAGTGAAACTGACACTCATACAACACGCACACAGTGTTATGCAGGTTAGATTCCGCTTACTAATTGCTCAGGTTGCTTATCGAGTGAAGTTTCACAGACGAACATAGCCAATATTGGCTGTAGCTGCGTTACAGATATTGGTTGCATATACATTACAATGTCTTAGCCGCTCGCAGTTGCGGAGCGGTTCTAGGCGCTTCAGTCCGGAACCGCGCTGCTGCTACGGTCGCAGGTTCTAATCCTGCCTCGGGCATGGATGTGTGTGATGCCTTAGGTTAGTTAGATTTAAGTAGTTTTAAGTCTAGGGGACTGATGACCTCAGATGTTAAGTCCAATAGTGCTTAGAGCCATTTGAACCATTTTTTTGAACAATGTCTTACCCGACGGTGATAATCCTCCGTGTCTCGGAGGAACATTATAGTGAACTCACGCTGATGTCTCGGTCCCCAAATTCGCCTGACGTAAATGCTATGGGACCTATCTCGGTCGCTAATGGGCGCCATCATCGCGTATACAAACCAGCGGCCCGTTATTTACGCGAATTACGTGACCTGTGCTTAGACATCTAGCGCCACATACCTCCACAAACATACCAACGAACTTTAGAATCCCTGGTATGCAGAAACAGTGATTTATTTCGTTCCAAAGGCGGACAAACAAGTTATGAAGCAGGTGGTAATAACCTTTTGGCTCATTAGTGTATTATGCAGCTTCATTCTGCAGTTTTTTATGAAATTAATTTTTATGTATCACTAATACCGCATTTATGTGAACTTACTGATTTGGCTTAAAAGTGAAAAAATTATTTATAAAACATAATTTTAGTGGAAAGCACTGAGATGAACAAAGAGCGCATTATTTGGTGTGTCCTCCTTTAGCAGCAATCAGATCTTTAATTCTCCTTGGCATACTCATAATGCGTTCCTTCGATATATCCCTCAATTCAGGAGTCCTGTGCCATGCTCTGAAATGTTTTCTTGCACCATCTAAATCATGTTTGTGGGTGTATATCCCTTAGAAATTTCCCTCTTCAGTCCTTGCCAGACATTTCCAATTGGATTTCGCGTCTGGGGAATTCCCTGGCCACTCCGAAACGTGAATTCCAGTCTCATTCCAATATTTTCTCAAGGATTTTGCATCTATTGTATGATACAGAACCGTGCACAAACAAGTAATTGTTGTTGGAAAACCACTACTTTACCTGCGGAAGAAGTCGAGCTTCCAGTACTGTTTTCTCTTGCAGAATTTGGGTACTTGTTTTGTCAGAGAACGAAACCTGAAATTAAATCACATCTCACATTTTATAAAGTTCGTGTTATCATAAAAAAGGGAGTGGGATATTATTACAATTTATTTTCCTTATTACAGTCAAGAAACGTACAGTTTTGTCCCATTCTAATCGTTTTCGTTTCGTCACTGGAGTAAGCAGACGTCAGCATTGCAGCCCCATTTCATTGAAACTTCGCTTCAGAGTACGGATAGATACAGCCACTCCACCAATCTGCAACATGTTCCTCATAACCCATATTGCTTCCTCCGGTTTTCCACTACCATTGGACTTATTTCTCTTTCTTTTCTAGGAGATGTAACACGTTTTCGATCGCATTTCCCTTTCCGCTGGGTTTCGAGACTTCTATTATTTTTCAGTTGCTTGCTTGTATTTCGAACCGTGGACTTCGAAATTAATTATAAATGAGCAGTAACTCATGACTATATTGATAGAATGATAAAAGAGCAGATACATTGGCCTTTCCGTGGAGTGTTCCGAATTAAGGAACTGATTGAGGGTTAAACCGTGTAATATATTACATAAAAATGTAATGAATTACGTAAAGTTCGACAGAAATTGAAAAACTTGTTGATCTTCTGGATGTAATACGCTATGCTTCACTTCATAGCCAGCCGGGGTGGCCGAGCGGTTCTAGGCCCTACAGTCTGGAACCACGCTCCCGCCAAGGTCGCAGGTTAGAATCCTGCCTCGGGCATGGATGTGTGTGCTGTTCTTAGGTTGGTTAGGTTTAAGTAGTTCTAGGTTCTAGGGGACTGATGACCTTAAGAGTAAAGTCCCATAGTACTCAGAGCCAATTGAACCTTTTTTCACTTCATAAAGGTAGTTGTGACAGTCACATCTGAGCCGTGTCGGCTTGTATCGATTTCCCTTCCCGGCGACATCCTCTTCTTAGATTCTCCTCTGGTCGACCAGTGACGCTGCCGCAGCGCTGCGACCAATGGGCTTAATTATCGCGACGGATGAGTGTAGTGTGGACAGCGCTGGAAGGAAGTTAGGGCTGCGATCTGAAGCGGCCAGGACGATAGTTGGCCGATTGTGCGGGAAGCAACCAAAGCTTCATTCCTCTAGAGGCTGATTACTTTTGGTTTTCCATCTAAAGTGTGTTGCCAAAGCCACCCATTGTGTTGCCGTCCGTCGAAGTGACCTCTTGATAACATTTTGACACTTGGCGATTTACTTGCAACCTTTTCCCTTGCGTGTGATTTCATCGGGAACGACCGTGGGTTGGTTGGTCGAACGTCTCAGCCGACGACGTGTATTTGTTCTTTTGGCCGTTTATAGGTTCTGTGTGCCCTTGATTACTTGTAATTCGTACCTGTTGTTGCACATAGCCGGCCAGAGTGGCTGAGCGGTTCTAGGCGCCTCAGTCTGGAACAGCGCGACCGCTGTGGTCGCAGGTTCGAATCCTGCCTCGGTCATGGATGTGTGTGTCGTCCTTAGGGTAGTTAGGTTTAAGTAGTTCTAAGTTCTAGGGGAGTGATGACCTCAGAAGTTGAGTCCTATAACGCTCAGAGCCATTTGGACCATTTGTTGCACAGTGACTGGCTTTAGTTTCGTTGGAGCGGCGTGTGGTATTGTCTTCGGGTGAATCTGTGAAGGGGTCCCACTAATAGGAGTGCTATTGGGATAGACAGGGCAGTTATTGCCGTAAGTTGTTGAAGTCTTGTATTTCAAACGTGTTTTAGAACTACGTTTGCCATCCACTGGTGTGTCCGTTAATCGTATACGCGCATGGAGACGGCTGTCCTGTAGCAGATACAGTGGATTGTTGATGAATACCCAGTATTAGTAAGGTTCAGTATTTATATCTTGTGGAATTTTTGAATGAGCAGTCAATCTTAACTCTGTGTGAATACTGGATTTTTGGAGGCTACTTGTAGTTACCTTGGATTAATTTTGTGTTTAAAATGTTTTTGGGAAAAATAATAGCTTTATAGCACTTATCTTTCGTTATTCCTTGGACTTAAGTATTATAAGACTTATTTAAGAATCATTGTTTTTTAAGAAGAAGGGGACAAATTTGCTGAAGTTTTAAGTGGTAGATTATTCTTGTGTTCACCTGGTTACTGTCTAAGTTGATCTGACACTAATATCAGGTTGTCAGTTTTGCAGGCTGGGCTATTTAGACATATTTTGTGCTAACCCAGATCCTGGATGTCTGACCGGCCAAAAAACTGTTCCGGTGTGCCCCACCGGCCGGCCGACTTGACGACGGGAGGGGAAGCAGGCGCGGTTATTGGTGGAGGCCGATACTAGGCTCTCATTGGGACCCCTATTGCGTTCCGAAGCGATTGCGGGTCGTCGGTCACTTAAGTTCGTATACTTATTGCGACGCTTTGTCCCAGGTCGATCTTCTTGCCTGCTTCCCCCTCCAGAATCAACCCTCAAAACTGTTCAAATAGAAAGGTTTCAAGCTATCGGACAGTTACTAAGTTTCACCACGTTAAACACTGTTGTGAGTTTAGTCCACTTGGAATTGCTGCCAATTAACCAAACACTTAATCCCCTACAGGCCTCGTTGCTGTCTGTGTTTTTACATTTGTTGTATTCCTGGTCCAGTTGTTTGGAAGTGAGGCATTTACTCTCTTCAGTGGCTTTGGAAGAATTGTAAAATATCTTGATCTATTTCTGTCAAAGTGATTTATTTATTTATTTACTTATTTATGTTTTGAAGGGAATATTTCTAAACCTTCTGCGCTCTGTATTGAAAAAAAAAAATGGTTCAAATGGCTCTGAGCACTATGAGAGTTAACAGCTATGGTCATCAGTCCCCTAGAACTTAGAACTACTTAAACCTAACTAACCTAAGGACATCACACAACACCCAGCCATCACGAGGCAGAGAAAATCCCTGAACCTGCCGGGAATCGAACCCGGGAACCCGGTCGTGGGAAGCGAGAACGCTACCGCACGACCACGAGATGCGGGCTCTGTATTGATCTTGACCCTCGTATAATACTTAAAAATTTCAAGGCAATTTTTAGGCCTTCTGCCGCTTCATGATTATTTGTTTTGATCTCGTTGTAAATTTTTAGAGAGAATTTTGAAGTAAATTCTATGCCCTCGGGCGCTCTGTGATTATTGAAATTAATCTTGTTGTAATATTTTTTTTTTTTTTTTTTTACTGAGAGGATAAATTTGTAGTAAATTTTTAAGTCCTTCTGGCGCTCTGTGATTATTTGTTAACTGGCTTTTCGCTTCATTTAATTGTAAAGGAAAATCTTGAATTTTTTCACTAAATAAATATAGATGTTGTCAACCACAAGCGATATTCAACCTGGAGCTTAAGCCTTCCATAAATTCCTGCCGCCTCCAATGAAAGAACATTTCAACAACTATTCAATAACTCAAGTACCATCCTGAATACATCATTGAATGGGCATTCACTGTTGACAATATAAGGGTATTTATTATTCTGCAATGCTGTAGGAATAACATGACGCAAGAATTATTGTGCAGTGTTTAGTGTTGAGTACTTACGAAACAGACCTCGAAATTTCCTGAACTACATTGTGCGTGTATTAATTTGGCACCTCACTGTACACTGATTGAGGCTATCAAAGTACCCCGCCTAATCACTTGTTGCCTCCAACAGATGGTGTGAATAACTCTTTCTCTTCTTGTCTCTTTACTTGTATCCACAGTAATGCACTCCCTATCTAAGTAAACTCTCGATTATCCCCAGAAATTGGGGATTTAGAAACCTCAGATAACACAGTGCGACAATTAAAGTTGCTACAGAACATATGTGGTTGTTATGTAGTTCTGTGCCTTGGTGACAATGGAGAAAACCATTCTTCGCTATCATCTAAACATACTTTTGGAAATTCCATTTTATCTGCAATCAGCTGCGTTATTTATGTTGTCGTGGTGCTTGACACTGGCTGTTATTTTATGAAATATTATTGCCTAGTGGTGGGAGATAATCACTTAGGATAAGTGAAGGGAAGTTGCAGTTGTATCAGTCAGCCGACTATTGACTGTCGACTGTCGCACTATGACATCCAAAGAGGGCCTATCGATTCTTGACGTGTGTACATGCGATAACATGAAGAATATTGATTGTGCCTGTTCAAGCGTTCAATCGATGTCTAGAAAGTGAGTTAATTCTTTTCTGTTACGTGTGCAGCGAGTTTATGGCGCAGTCTGAAAGACATCCTCTTTCACCGATCATCAAAAAGGCATACGAGTTGTATTTTCAATCATAGATTAGGGTAACGCTAAGCACTACACATCTGTTGCTCACGTTTCTCCCACTATTTAAGAGGCTCGATGCATTGAACACAACCATCTACCCAAATTATCGTGCCACAGTTGTGGAGGGAATGTAGGGACCATATTACAGATTTCTACTTTTGTTTAGCGAAAGTAAAATAAATCTCAAGTAAATCAAAACACACAATTTCTTAATGAAATCTGGAATCTGCGGTTTACCCAGTTAAACATTTTGATTCTCTTCCACCTCCAAAACCACAACCGATGCTGGAGGATAAAACAGACGACGATAGTGACAAACCAATTGATCACGAAGATCATGAGTACACGCCGTCTGCTGCGCAGCTACAGCCACAGCCACTGTTGCAGGCAGAACTGAGCGATCTTGTAGGAGATCCAGATCTTTCAGAGAGGATCGCAGAATTATTTGGGTCTCGTCTTTAAGGATAGGACGTATTACAGTCAAACACTAGTACTATATTCCGTAAACGACAGCTTGGTCTTTCGACTTTTTTCTCAATGACAGAGAGTTTCGTATACTGTAGTGAGATACTTGTGCTGCTTATAAAATTTGGGATGATTTTTTTTTCTGAGAGCAGGCTGGCTTTATTCAGGATTCCAATACACCGTATACTGCACTCTTTAACCTGAAAAACCCTATTTTTCAACGTAATTTCCCTCCAGAGCGACGGCGTTACACAATGTTACTGGAAGGGCTTCTATGCCCGCATGGTACCACTCCACTAGTCGACGTTGGAGGTAGCATCTTGATGAATCATTAACGTCGCCATCAGCCACGTACCGCTTCCCGCCGAATGCATCTTTCATTGCGCAGACAGATGGAGGTCGGAAGGTGCGAGATCCGTGCTAGAGTGTGATGAGGAATAACAATTCAATCAGCTTTTATCAGCTCCTCTCGTGTGTCCAGATGTGTGTGACGCTTTTTCGTTGATATGGAGGAGGAGAAGGTTTTTTGGATTTTGGTGTTGACGAATACGCTGAAGTCTGTTCTTAAATTTCCTGAGGGTAGCAAAATACAGTTCAACGCAGGTCATTGCATTGTGAAGGAGGACATTAAGGAAATATCTCCTTCAGAGTCCCAAGAGAACGCCACCATGACTTTACACCCTGAAGATGCGGCTTTGAACTCTTTCTTCAGAGGAGAGGAGGTGAGGTGCCACTAATGAGTTGCCGTTTTGTTTCCTTTTTGAAGAGATAGACGCATCTTTCAGCACCTGCGACGACGTTTGAATGAAAATTCTCACTATCAGACTAGTAAGGCGTAAGCAGTTCTGGGCAGATGGTCCTTCGTTACCCTTTATGGCCTTCTACAAGGCAGCGAAGGACCCAGTGGGCACCCACCATTAAGTAGCCCAACTGGTGGACGATTGCGTCAGCACTACAAACAGACACGTCTAGTTGTGAAGCGAGTTATTTTACTCTGATCCGTCGATCACCACTAAAAGCAGAGTCCAACCGTTCCAACCGAATGTGTCACAGCTGTGTACGGCCAGCCGACACGCGGGAAATCGAAGGGTTTCTGCGACCTTGATGCGATGACGACAAACGCCTCGCACAACGGCTCACCGTGCTTTTGTTCATTGCCAAGCGTCCGTAAACAATCTATGAATATCTGCAATTTTCTGGTTTTCCGCCAGAAGATGCTGAATGACAGCTCTGCCACCGATCAGAATTCCATGAAATTACAGGGGCCGAAGCGAGAATATCCACGATGTCCCACAAGATATTCCACTTTCTTTTAACCGAAATTAGCCGAGAATAATCTGTTGCATTACTTATTGAACTCCGCTCCTATAATCTTCATAACAGCTGTGTGCGATGTAATATGATCTTGTTTCACATTAAGTTACACTAGTTTGAAACAAAATAGTCTTGAATTGATTTCTCGCTCAGTGAAGTAGCTCCTCTTTTATACATCTCGCTACGAATTTTATGCAACACCATCTGTTTCTGGCCGGCCGGGCTAGCCGAGCGGTTCTAGGCGCTACAGTCTGGAACCGCGCGACCTCTACGGTCGCAGGTTCGAATCCTGCCTCGGGCATGGATGTTTCTGATATCCTTAGGTTAGTTAGGTTTGAGTAGTTCTGAGTTCTAGGGGACAGATGACCTAAGAAGGTAAGTCCCATAGTGCTCAGAGCCATTTGAACCATCTGTTTGTGGTATTAGAGAAAAATTCATTTTCGCTACTGTCATTCACCTCCTCGGTTTTGTCACTCATCTCATGGCCTGGCATTGTGTCGGCGACATCAAATCATTCACAAATATTTGTCAATATTTTTTCCTTCTCTTAATAAATATATTTAATGCTAGAATAAATATATAGTCTCACTATAAATGCGTTATTTGTGATGAAGGAAAAACACTAGTGTGAGACGAGCAATCATAATGCATAATGTCTGGAACAATCAATTTAAAAATGTTATCGTTCTTTGTCTAAAACGCTTCATTTGTTACATCATGATTCATATTTCCTCCCTCTACCAGCGATCTGTTAAGACACAAGTATTAATGTAACTTTCATTAACTGAGAATAATGCGCATTATTGCTTAAACTTTACATAATTTTTTTTTCTTCAACTAATACACTTGGTGTGGTGTTACAGATTTTGCAGTGGAAAAGAGGATGAGTGTGATTGTATGAAGGCGAATAACCGGCTTGTACGGTGCGTGTTTAGCCACTATTACGGTTATGTCACTGAGATCGCTATGAATTGCAGCGGTTATTCAGAACCTACCTGCTTTTGAATTTACGAAGTCCGATTTCCAAGTGCGAACAATATTGGCGCAGCTCAGAGATTCGGAGCTGACACGGTTGTCAAAATAAGAACCAAGTCAATTATTCTAGAAATATGCAATGTTTAGACCAAATTAAGAAATCTGTTCTTCGTTAATTTAGCTATCCATTTAGAGATATGCTGACTACCGCTGAAGACTAGAAAACAATATGCTGTACATGTAATTTTATTTCGAAATATGTTTGTTTCCTCACTGTCCGTTTCTTTTACACGTAATCCAAACATATCCATGTGTGACGTCGAGTAACTAGTGTATGATTTTTTTGATAGATTGAAAACCTTATGTATAAATGAAGAGAAATTATTTTGATAACTAGTAAAAACAAATCAACGTGTATAAGACAGCAAGAAATCAAAATTGCTAAACTCATAAGTAGACAACATTGTTAACGACTGCAACATACGGTAAGGCAACATACAATGCTTACTCAGCTGCAGTAATAGCCCTGGCTTTAGTAGCAGAAAAAATAATTTATTTGGAGCTTGTAGTTTGAAAATTTTAGTTCTTTGCTGAGTTTTGTACTTCTTGGTAACAAACATATAATATGCTATATAATCATAATTAGGAGTGCGCACCTTATCGGGGAGATTAGCATTTGTTTTCCAAAAAAAAATTATTTAGCTGTGATGACGCGCTGCGGGCAAATGCCATCTCCAAGTTGCTTGTAAACATACTGAATTATATGTAATACGCTTGATAAACTGTATCTCAAGTTAGTATGGTGATAATCTTAGCCCCTCGGGATTAGCCGAGCGGTCTGGGCGCTGCAATCATGGACTGTGCGGCTGGTCCCGGCGGAGGTTCGAATACTCCCTCGGGCATGGATGTGTGTGTTTGTCCTTAGGATAATTTAGGTTAAGTAGCGTGTAAGCTTAGGGACTGATGACCTTAGAAGCTAAGTCCCATAAGATTTCACACACATTTGAACATTTGATAATCTTACAGCAGTTTAGAATGATGGCTTCCTCGCATACAGAAACTGAGTCTAATCAATTACCAGAATGCGAATTCGCCACTGAAAATGAAACAACACGATTGCAGCGAGTAGAATTACGTCGCAGGCTACAGACGAGAATATTGCTGAGCCTGTTAGAGTGGCAATAGTTCCTATTATCCAACTTCACTTGGAACTAAAAACTGAAATAGGTGCTATTAATCACAGACACGAAACTGTGGTTAATGACTGTATGAAAGCCGGTCGCTGTGGCCGAGCATCTACCTTTATTAATGGCAGTATAAAATGGTGTCACTGGTGTAGGACGCGTCATGAACGTGAAGGTAGGGCAGAGAGTAAGTTACTGTACGAGCACCATGTATGACGTTTGTAGTTGTTATTTGTCATACATATTGAATGCATATTGAAAGGTATGGGAACCGATAACACTAATTCGATCGAACTTACTACATAAAATGCTACGTTGTTTTATGTAAACGATGAACCCGCCTTTCTAATTGTGCGCATGGAATATACAAAAATGGTTGGCAATAGGGCAATGTATTGTTAATAGAAGCTATGCACTTACGCTCTCATACTGCTCTGTGACTTGGAAATGGTAGAATACGCTGGTATCACTATCGTTGTAAATAAGTACATTAAATATCAGTGGCGGGAGAAAATGTTTTTCTTACTATAAAATTTTTTGTCTCCATAGAATGAAAAATGCAATGCATTGAGAAGTTTTGTAATAATTTTCAGTTTGATATACCAATGATACGATGTCACGCTGAAATATAATTTTTTTATGTGAAACGACTTAAAGCATTTTAGAACAAACTTTTCTCATCTATACTTTTCATTTCTACATTTTTATTTCTCATCATAACAACCCTTGCTCCGAACACATTTTTTCGAACGAGAGATCAGTTTATTAATACCGTCACTGTATAATGTTTTGTTGACGGAACCAGTGCCTCGACTTTGCTTGGACCACTTCGTCACTATACACGAGAAGTTGTAGAAGGTGTTCTTTATGTTTTGGAAAGAGACGAAAATCGGATGGGGTCAAGTCGGGACTGTATGGAAGCTGATCGATGGTGGTGAACCCAAGGCGTCGGGTTGTTATTGCAGATGTATTGTTGCTGTTGTGTGGTCTGGTATTGCCTGGCAAACGCCCCGTGCCAAGATTAAACCGACAAACAGACGCGAAGCAGACATTGAGAAAAATGCAACGAACCGGGGAATAGACTGCCCCACCCTGCACAAGGGAAGAAGCTTGAATTGTCAACTCAGCAACATGATCCAATCGAGCAGAAGCCATCACGCCATTGTAACAGCTCAGCTTTCACAAGAACTCCTGTCACCCTGCTGATATGGAGGAAAAGCAACAAGCTGAAGCCCTGAAAGTCATGCTTGCGAAATAGAGTGTGGCGAAGACCACTGACGTGCCCAAAAATTAGGCCACATTCGCTCATCACCGGTCCGACATAACATCACTGCCTAAAACCAATTGTAGTTAAGGCCACCGAGTCTTTGTGTCAACCCTTATGCAGCAGTACACCAGCTATGATGTTCAGGCTACGATGCGGTGCTGCCATTCACCATGATCACTTCCACCTCCAAGACTGCAGTGGTCCAACGGATCCTATCTCTCTAAGTCACCAACCTCGTAACCACGACTTGCTGAGCCGAAATGATGCTACTCGATGTACTATACAACTGTCGCAGTATCTGGGAGGCACTCTAGCCGCTGCTGCCACCGACTGGTTGCTATAGAGCATTCGTTTTCAAACTGTGGGGCTCGCCCTCAATAACGTGGGGACGTACGGTGAGAGAATCAACGCATTACGTTATCAAAGAAGTAAGTATTAAGTGAAGATAAATGTGTTGGTACTTAAGACGAGCTGTCTGCTGGGTAGCCTGTATTTCCTGTGTACTTTGAGATTAATTTTCGTCTTAACATCATCAGCCTGAATGTAGGTGCTGTATCTGACCGTAGCCAATACGATTGCAGGAATTCACAGCATACGAGTACAGCAGGCGCGCGGGTACTTGGCCTATCGTCATACGTTGGCCCGTCTCGGAATATCTCGTGCCGAGTATCTTTTGTGTGGGGTTTCTCACAACTTCAGCGATATAGTAATTTTTGCCAGTAGTGGTTTTGTTTCTAAGCAGCACTGAGGCTCGAGTCCTACTCGGACTGAGTTGTTGAGTCAGTATCGATCAAACAAACAGTTTAGTCGTGAGTGCTTTTGAGATGAAAGTGAACTGTCGGCTCGTAAAGCTATTTTTATGTTTTACTTCGTCATGAGTTTGTCGAAGAAACAAAAATACAGTGGTGATTACGTTAAATACGGTTGTGTTGCTGTACAAACAATCACATCGAACAATCGAAATGTGTCATTAGTTATGAAACATTCAGCAATAATATCACGTGACCTTGTCTCGAACGACATTTTTGCACTAATAATTGCGCTTTAAAAGGTAAACCGATGGAGATTTCTTGCGGCAAAATGTACGATCTTGAAACGTATGAAGTTGGATAGTACTGTATCCAGTGCTCAGTCTTCTGAAAAAGCGATGCTAGCTTCCCATGAGTTATCGCTACTCATCGCAGAGGCTGAGAAAAGTCATGTTGTCGGAGAAATACTTGTTATACCCTGTTCGTTTAAAGCAGCTGATACTGTTCTCGGACCTCAAATCAAACAAAAACGTTCACAAATAACAGTTTTCTGACAACACTGTGAAACGTCGATTTGATGATATGGCCCAATACATAACAAATCAGGTTGTACAAGTTGTGAAAGAATTAGAATTTCTCCAATGCGGATAGACTAGAACTTGGAACTGCATAGTGGAGATCCAAACATATTTTAACATAGGGATGCCATCACAACGGACGCTGATAAGTTGCAAATTTACCTACGAGAAGTTTAAGCCTGCAATTATTCCTGTTTCACCAAATTATTTGCAATCGTGAAGGAAGAACTTCGTTATGGAAGTCTTTAAGTAACCTGACACTATGAATAAAATATCAAATCATATGCAGCATCCAACTGACGAAATCAAACGCGACTTCCCTAGCTCGTGCAATAATAACATTTACAAATTGGCAACAGACATTTTTCACGTTGACGTAGGTGCACTATAAGAAAAACTACAAGAACAAGCTTTGGAAATTAAAGGGATTCTGCAACCAAATACGACTTTAAGGAGATGGATAAGTTACGAATTTGGACAAAATATTTGAAAGTTTATCGCAGCATAGCAAAGCAAGCACTACTATTATACTTTTCATTTTCTAACACCTATTTGTGGGAAAGGGTGTTTTCAGCAGTTGTAGCAATGAAAAAGAATTATAGAAGCAAACTCAATATTGACAGCGATTTACGTTGAGCATATTTTTCTATTCGACCAAGAACTGAAAGTCTTTGCAAAAATTTGCAAGCTCATCCATCATACAGAATTATTTGCTTTTTATTGCCAAATGTATATCAAAATCGTATACGTATACAGTAAAATATTTGTTATGAGGTTTATGAACTTTTTGTTCCTTTTACCCTTAGCCGCACTAATAGTTGCTACGGCTGTCGTTCGGTCATCCAATATCGCCTCCATTCGAAGCTCTGTGGGTGAGCTGTGGTTTGTTTCAGACTGCTCGTAGCCTCACCTCTCTATCAGCAGTTGTCATTTTTCTTCTATTCATTGCGATCTATGCCAATAGACTTAATAATATTCACAAATTATCTACGATGAAGTACCACATTTGAAACTGGCCATCTCTGTAATGAGTAGAGCCAGAATTCCATGCAGATGCATGTATAGACTATTTTAGGGGCTAAATCATATGTCGAAAAAGATCCCATACTCATAAATTTCTTAAGGTTATAAACAACTTTCCTGGCTTCACTGGAGATGTTGCAACAACTTACCGGGAAAGATGGCGCAGTGGTTAGCACACTGGACTCGCAAACCCGCGTCCGGCCATACTCATTTATGTTTTCCTTGATTTCCCTAAATCACTTCAGTGAAATGTCGGGATGGTTCCTCTGAAGGCGTGAGCGGCCGACTTCCTTCCGTACTACGATGGCACCGATGACTTTGCTGCTTGGTCCCTTTGCCAAATCAAACAACCAAACAATATCTTGCATGTGCATAAGCCGGCCGGTGTGACCGAGCGGTTCTAGGCGCTACTGTCTTGAAACGCGCGACCACTACGGTGGCAGGTTCCAATCCTGCCTCGGGCATGGATGTGTGTGATGTCCTTAGATTAGTTAGGTTTAAGAAGTTCTAGGGGACTGATGACCTCAGAAGTTAAGTCCCATAGTGCTCAGAGCCATTTGAACCATTTGAAATTTGGGCATAATAGGTGCTCTGTTTTTTTCCATGAGAATTATGACCAAGTTTAAGATTATGAAAAATCTACGGTAATTTGGATGAACTAATTGATATTGTAGAACTAAATAACTCTGGAAATTTTTAGAGTGCTTTGTTTCATAGAGCTGTGTCTAAAATACAACACAGTAGGCCCCAAACCTCTTTCTTCCGTATCTATGTTAAGATGTTAGTCGACAAAGCATAAGTGTTTCCTTGTCACCCACAAAGGAACGTGGCCGACAGAAGTGAAGCACACACATTTTTAGTTGTTCTTCCCTTGCCGTGTCAGAACAAGTCGGAACATTTCATTTCGATATGCCTTTTCTCCCATTAGCGCTTTCCTCAGCATATTACTGTTGTGGCATTAAAAATGCGAGGAAAATGGTGCTTCGTCGTGGTGTGTTGTGTAGCAATCACAATTTAAATAATAACGAAATGATCCATTAATTACTAATGGTATTTGACTCCTCATCGGCACTGCCAACCCACAGGTGCGTGCACTTCCTACGGAACGGAACTGGTGCCCGTCGCCCAAAGTCGTGGATAAAACCATGTGCCAAAGTGAAGTAAATATAAGTGAAAAACTGAAATTTGATACCGCTTATTTCTATTGTTTTTGCTTCATTGAGCAATTTTGGTTTTGTTGCAGCTCGTGAATTCATGAATATAAGCATGTTTTAGATATGATAGTGCATGGAAATTGGGACTCTAATTGTGAGTGACCACGAATCCATGTTACTTCCGTGCGATATATACACCGTAGTGGCTGATCGGTACATGGTGCACGCAGCACCTTTATGTTGGCAGTGCTGAAAGAGAAATTCATATGCACGCATTTCCCCTTTCACGACCACCTTTCCTCTTTGATTCCCCCCTCCCCCCCACACACCACATGTATAATGACGTAATAGGTCACATTTTCAGGTACTTCCTGTAAGTAATATAGTATTATGGTCGTGAAGGGAGGCGCAAAGTTTCTATTTTTGGCAGTAGAGAGGAGCGGCAAATGAAAGTATGGAACCCACTCTGCGGAGAACCATCGGCATCGCTGGCCTTCCTTGTTACAATTCTGTGGACCATTTCCACACCATATAGGGTTGCTGAGAGATTATGCGAGCACAACCACTTCAATGTCAACGAAAGTGCTCTGGCAATATCCGCAGTCTCTATCCTGGTCAGCCTCGCCCGTCGTACAGGCTACGGCGTTCGCATCCGCGGCCTGCCACCTGCACGACACCGTCATTACGTGAGGAGCAAGCCAAGGGAAACTCCCAGTTTTGTGTCATTAGCGCCCAGCGCATACACTGGCCTGCTCAGACGCACTCCATCATGGCAGAACTGGAGGTCTCGGTCTAGGCCAGTACAGCAGTCGATTTTGTACACGAAGGATCTTCAATAGCGAACAGGAACGTTTCAGAAACCATGTTTCCGCACCAGTAAATCGCCGAACAGGCCAGCAAACAGCCGTATAGAACGAGGTCAGGTGTTTGACAGAAGTAAGTCGTGGCACCTTGTGGGGCGATCGATCGTCTGCTGTGAATCAGGCCGCAGCAGATTCGTATGCACGGTGTCAGGAACCGATTTCTACCTGGAGCGTACGGAAAAATCTGCACCCCTTATTGATCAGCTGCCAACGAAGAACATTACATGCAGTGTCTTCCAGTCGCTTTCGACCATTGCCATACATCTTAAATTCTTGTGTCCTTTGATTATGTGCCACAGTCGGTAAAACTTCAGTCTCAGATCAACATTTTTATAGGGCATACAGTTATTTATGAAATGCTCAAATAGAAGTCTATCTATGATTTTGTAAAAATCGGTAACTGAAGTTGATGCACAGTAGATACAGCGGGTGGGCAAAGAAATTGAAACTCAGCCATTACCATGCCTAATACCGTGTAGGATAAGCAATGGTATTCTAAACAGCTTTCAGTCGTCTCCGAGTGGATGAACACAAGTCCCGCATGTTTTTCAAGGCAATCTTACGCCTGCCTTCTACGTTCATGTAAGGTGATGGAGGTAAATAGTGATCATGCACATTTCTCTCCAAGGTGGACCACAAAGGCTGGATAAAATTGAGATCCATTGACTGTGGAGATGCGATAATCAATCCTCATGCTCAAAAAACACGTCCAGTCCAGTCCAGTTGGAACACAACAGCACCTTTCCAAACCCTACCTTGGTCAGCAAGGTTGCCGAATCTCTCCCCAGATGAGAACGTTTGGAACGGTCAGGGTCCACCAACCAGCTCGGGATTTTGACGATCTAATGTGCTAATCGGACAGAATTCGACATGACATCCCTCAGGAGGACAACCAACAAATATGTCAGTCAATGCCAACCCGAGAAACTGCCTGCGAAAGGGCCAGAAGTGGACCAACGAGTTACTGAGTTGCTGAAATTGTGAAGCTCTTCTCATGAACAGTTTTTATGAAATTGTGTTCGTCTGTACTTGTACATCATATCGGCCGCTTTCCGTCATGTTTGGATAATTTCTGAGTGATGCGCCACCTCTTTTCTTTTTGTCTTTGAGTATAGGAGCGTATTTCTTCGCACATGAATCAAAAAGTGAGCGAACAGATGCTGGTGTCCAGTACCCTTTGCCCTAATGAAACGCAATCGCCCATTACTGGAGGCACGCCGCATCCGAGAGTCCTCTGGGGTGGAGGCGCCAGTAGGGTGTGTGGGAGGCGACCCCAGCCGTCGCCCCTGCCACCCCCATGGGCCACGGCCGCACCCTGGAGGGTTCTCCGGCTGCGCCGGCATCGACCTGCAGTTTACCTGCGCGGCTGCGCCACCCGAAATTGGTTTGTCCTGCGGCTGTGGGCGCAGCGTCGTACCGCTTCGGAACGCGATGAGTCCCCTGCGGTGTCCGCCAACACACGCGCTCCGCTATGTCGTCCCCTTTATTTTCCGTTTCCTATCATTTCGCTCCTCCGACGTGGATGAAGAAAGAAGCAGGTATCGACTGAACATCTGCTGGACTAAGGAGCAGCGTCTCCACTGGTGATTAACATCTTTCTAGGAACATTCAGGCCACGAGCCAAAACATTTTTTACACTACCGATCAAGACGTAGGGTGCTGTCTGGTGGCGTTTTCAGACTTGGTGAGTTAACCCTTCGAGCGCCAGTGATTTCTGCCTCAAACAACAATTTACTTTCTTTTCTTTTTTAATGTCAGTACCATTCACGTGAAACTGCCAACAGTATTGTAAGATATAGAGAGGTACACTAAGATACTTCTAAGAAGGTAGTTTTTTTCCTTTATAGTTACTTCAATTCGCCACAACGGGGCTGGGCTGGCATCGGATCAAAACCACTCTTCAGCTCGACGTTACATAAACTGTACCTAAATATGGCTCGAATATATAAAAGGTGACAACAACAGATGATTTTGCAAAAAATACGTAGGTGGACAATATAGTAGATTTTTACATAAAATTGCCAATAAATGGGGGACTTTGTAAATGACCCTAAAGGCACCAAAACAGAATTCGACAGATAGCGCCGAAATGTTGAATTCAGCCTTTGGGGTTGTTTCACCACAGATGATCGTAATACACGACACTCCTTTCCATCAACGTCCGAATTTCTAAATGAGATAACTGTTGGAGGAATGGAAAAGCAACTGCAATCGCTTTATAGTAGAAAGGCATAAGGACCAAATGAGATACCTGTAAAATTCTACAGAGATTATGCGAAATAACTTGCTTCCTTTCTCACAGCAGTTTATCGTAGGTCGGAAGAGCAACGAAAGGTAATAGCAACAGGAAAAAGTCGCAGCTTATTTCAGTTTCCAACACGAATCGTAGGACAAATGTTTGTAATTATAGATATATGTCGTCCATGTCAACCTGTGTAGACTTGTGGAACAAGTTTTACGCCCAAGGATTATGACGTTTTTGGAGAACCTAAATCTCCTGTATAAAATCAACATGGATTCCGTATAAACAGAGATCTTGCGAAACTCATCCCGCTATGAATCTTCCTGGCAGATTAAAACTGTGTGCCGGACCGAGACTCAAACTCGGACCTTTGCCTTTCGCGGGCAAGTGCTCTGCCAACTGAGCTACCCAAGCACGACTCACGCCCCGTTCTCACAGCTTTAGTTCTGCCAGTACCTCGTATCCTACCTTCCAAAGGAACTAAAGCTGTGAGGACGTGGCGTGAGTCGTGCTTGGGTAGCTCAGTTGGTAGAGCACTTGCCCGCGAAAGGCAAAGGTCCCGAGTTCGAGTCTCGGTCCGGCAGACAATTTTAATCTGCAGAGTGAAAATCTCATTCATCCCGCTATGTTTCTCCATATGTTTCATAGCGCTGTAGGCAACGCTCTGGATGATGCCGTGTGCTTTGACTTCAGGAAGGCATTTGATACCGTCCCGCACTACAGTCTAGTGAAGAAGATACGAGCTTACAGAGAACATGGCCATGCTTTCAGGAGATGCTTGCAGATAGAACTCAACACGTCGCTCGTAACGGAACAAAATCGAGTTCCGGAGTAACACAGGCGAATGTAATCGGACTTTCACTGTTTACAGTGCTTGTAAATGATCGAGAAGAAAGTGTCGGAAACTGTTTAAGGCTCTTCACAGATGATGTGGTTGTAAGAAAATAGCAAAACCAGAAGACACCAACGATTTGCAGAATGACCTAGAGAGGATCGATGAATCATGCAGGAACTGGCAGTTAACCCTGAACGTAAGTAAATGTAACATACTCCGCGTAATTAGGAAATGGTATCAGTTGCTTAACAACTACACTGTTGATAAACAACCATTATAAACTATCTAGGAATATCTACCCGGAGCAGCCTTAAGTAGAATGACACACATAAAATATATAGGAAAAGCAGAAGTGAGACTGATTTATAGGAAGGATCTTTATAGGAAGAATCTTAAGGAAATGTAGTTCATCTACGAAGGAAGTGGCTTACAAGACGCCTGATGACCAATTTGTGAGCATTGTTCTTCAATCTGGGATCTTTATCAGGTAGGACTGATAGCAGAGATAGGGAAGAGTGGCCACGTAGAGCGGCGCGTTAAGTTACCGGATCAGAAATGCTCAACAAACTCCACTGGCAGAAGCTACATGAGAGGTGTTACGCATTGCGAGGATGTTTACTGAGAGATTTCTAGGGGGTACTTACCGTGAAGAGTCACACGACACATTACTTCGCCCCAAATAAATCTCGCGAAAAGACCACAACGAGAAAAGTCGAGAAATTAGAGCTAATACAGAGGTTTCCGACAGTCATTCTTCCCACGCGCCACTCGTGAATGGAACAGGAAAAGAGGGACCGTAAATACAATCCGACACACACCGTTAGGTGGCCGGCAGAATATTGATGTAGGTGTATTGCGTGAAACATACCTCTGAAGACCTTTCAAGAACTTTTCGAATGTATGTCAATCAAAATCGCTTCTGTGTTACATGATTAAGGCGGACCAAATGGATACTAAGCAAGTGGTCATAATACTTTGTCTCGTGAAGTACGTACACAATCTCGTCATAGGCGGGTGAAGCTTCACTATATCGGCTTTCCTTAGCGGAGATCTCCACTTCATCAATGATACCATGGCCTTCTTCTTCTGATTCAGTGAAGGAACCGCTTTGGTAAACATGCAAACCAACGGTCAAGCGGTCAAAGAACTTAATGGTTCAAATGGCTCTGAGCACTATGGGACTTCAGTCCCCTAGAACTTGGAACTACTTAAACCTAACTAACCTAAGGACATTACACACATCCATGCCCGAGGCAGGATTCGAACCTGCGACCGTAGCGGTCGCTCGGTTCCAGACTGAAGCACCTAGGACCGCTCGGCCTCAACGGCCGGCAAAGAACTTAATGTTCTGGAGTGTCCATCATAGTAAATTTATTGCTAAGACTAAATATTTCCATGAAATTAAGTCCCACCAACTCTGATAGAATTTCCATGTTATTTCGAGACATTGCCAGACGCTAGTGACATATGCCTTTCCGACCGGGACTGCAAACTGCAAACCTTTGTTTTAATTCAGTACACAGGAAAGCTTATACAATCGCATCGTGTATAATGAGAGTACTTGTGGAAATATATTGATAATGAGTGACATGTTTTCAAAGTTTATTTATCCAACACTGATGTCGATCTAAAGACGCACATATTCCTACAATGGACTCATACCCAGGAGATTCGCAATTCGATACCAGTATTTATTGAAGTTCATGTACGTTTATGAAGTTACATTGGACGAGATGCTAAGCTAGACTGAACACTACTTTCTGAAGAGAATTTAACACGCATTTATTTTCACGCAATTTAGTTCGTTAACTGCAGAGTTTCTGAAACCAAGTGCTTTACGTAAGAAACTGGGCCACAATCTTAAATAACAACAACTAATCAACTTCCTTCTATGATGACCACCTTCAAGATGTAAAAAAATTTAAGCATCCCGCAGTTGAACATGACCAAACTGCAAAGTGCTGTGCAGTTGCAAAGTGGGGCAGTCAGTAATCATAATTTACTTGCGTACATAAATCTCACATTGCCATACCTAAGCACAAACGCTTTTCTAACACCACCAGCCAACAACCATAAGTATGGCACAATCAGAAAATAATAAACCAGTAATGTACAAAGTAAGTACAGCTTACAACATTCTGTAACATGCATGCTGATGTGAGGTGCAGTTGTGACCGACACGACAATAGTATGGCGTTTCAGACGTCGTTCTGTGCGCCTAATTTACGTGAAATGTAGTTAGCCATTTATGGAATTCAACAAATTCTCTGCGCCATTTATAAAGGATTCAATAAAACTTTCTGGAAATGTACTCACCAAAATGCCAGCATCCTCAATAGTGTAAAGAGGTGGGAAATTTCATTTGTCAGAAGTGACAATAATTACAAAACAGATTGTAAAAATATTACATAGTACCACGTGTAACAGTGAACTAAGAGTACCTTTAAGTATCAGTTTTAGTAACAACGTACGACATTTTACTGGTGTTGAAGATGGTCACTACAGACCGAATTTGAGTATCTATTTTATAACACTGTTGTCGGAAAATGGAATAAAGGCATAAAAGTACTTATGTGGGAGCCACATGCTTGTAATCCGTTTATGTCTCTTAAGAACTGCCTACCGCACTGAAGTGCTACCTCGAAAAGAGACAGTCGTCTGCGACTCGACCCGACTTTTACTGTTACAGAGAATTTCTCTGTCACAAACTACCACAGCGCATTATCAATCATAAACTATGATTAATGAAATCTTTACATTGGCAATATTTTTATATCTAAATGTAAACGAATTCACTGTTTTCTGTAAATATCGTGTTGCGTTCAATGTAATTCTGTGTATAATTCATATGTAAAAGAGAATCCTTTGTTCCGATATAAGAAATACATTTGCGCAATTTTTTTTTTTTTTTTTTTTGTGGGAGGGAGGTGGGGGAAACCGAATAATGTAAAAGACGATTGAAGCTGGGACGTGGTCTTGAAAGGCGAAGGAATGTGGTGCTTTATAAGTCAAAAACAGTGATAACATTGCAGATGAGAGGCTGTTTTCTTTGTAATAGTAGTCTGAAGCTTTAAATTGGGCAAGAGAATTATGGTACGGATATAGCGGAAGCAGAGAGTGCAGATACGGGTGAATCCAGCGAATTATCATAGCAGCATTGTTGCTGTGAAATACCAAATTTAAAGACGAGACCACGATTAATTCGAAATTGTCAACAAAGAAGACATAAAAGATGGAAGGTACAAGACAGAATACTCAAGAAGTAATTTCCAGCAGAAGATCGACGCAGAAGCCAAAAGATTATCGAGACGAGGAATTAAGACATCGAAAGTACGAAAAGAGGTAGTTGTCATTACAATACTGAAGTATACGCTGCACTACACAGAAACCGTATGCGAAATAGAGCTTCTTCTTGTTCTTGTTCTTGTTCTTCTTCTTCTTCTTCTTTTTCTTGTTACCTACGGCTGGCGCCGCTTCGCCGTCCCTAATCGCTATCTTCTGCTTTGATTTTCTTTAACGTTCATATTCCTTTCTTCCATCGCCTCCCCCACATCATCTCGCCATTTTTGCGTCATGCGCGACCACTGCTCCTCCGATGGGATGGCATCCATCGTAGTATCCTATTTTGAATCCTGTCTTCAGTTATCATACTCACATGGCCAAATCACATCAGCCGTTTTTGTCGCATGCCTTTTCTTTTCGGTCGGATTGTCGTTTTTTGTCCTATCCATTCTATTATACGTTGTGCTTCGTCTTAAATAATTAATCTCAGGTGCAAACAGTTTATTCTTACTTTTTGTTACTAGCATTACAGGCCTCTGCACCGCATGGAACTACACCCTGGACTACACTCTCTTCTTCGTTATTTTTCTTATTCTTTTGTTCCACAGAAAAAAAAATTGTTGCATTTGTTCCAGCTTGTCCTTTATCAATTCGATTAGTGATTTTGTCATTACTTTTGCACTCTTTACGAAACAGTTCCCCTAGGTATTTTGCCCTTCCCACAACTACAATTATTTCTCCATCTACCTCCAAATTATTTACTCTTCCCGTTCCAACGGCCGGGTATTCACATTACTTTACGTTCATCTTCAGGTTAGCCGTATTGTATTCTGCTCTTGGCTTTCTTACCATTTTCATTTTCTGCTAGCACACACTGATCTTGCGCAAACTGCAGGCTAAATATCTTGCTGTCCTCTACTGTCACTCCCATAACAACACATATCGTATGCCAAGTCTGCCTGACAGAGCTTGAGGAGGGTCGATGACAGTGCACATCCCTGCCTCAGACCCTTCTAATTCTTCTGTACAACTATTCCCATACCGTACTCTCGCTGTGTTATTTTCACATAATTTCGTAACAGCCCAAAACCGTCTTTCATCCAAATCTGTCTCAGTTTTTCCCACAGTATGTTGGTGGTTACACTATCATTTGATGTTTCTAGGCCAGTCAATACAACACGCATCTCTAATACAACATGGTACGTTTTTCACATATTAGTTTCACTGTGAATATGTTGCCCAATACCAACTATTCTGTTCAAAAGCCTGCTTGTACTTCGTGCCGCTTGTGAGTTGTTTCTTTCTCTACCAGATCTTTAAGTACATGTACCTTCTAGTTCAGAGATCGGTATCACTCCCTTATAATTATTTAGGTCATCATATGACCATGTCTTATGTACCCGTGTTATGTGACGTGTTTTCGATTCCGATGAAACATCTCATTTTAATAGTCTTTGAAACACCTTCCTTTGCGACTCCAACAATTTCGGTAGTTCAAACTTCATGAGTTCTGGATATATTGTTGCGTACCCTGGAGCATTCTTCATCTTAAAACTCCTCAAAGCCTGTTTAAGAACTTTTAAATCTTAAGCCCGTAATTTCTCAGACTGCATCATCGCCTCACAACTATGTGAAACGTCAGGGCTATTTTCCTGCGATGAATCCTTAAAATACTTTTTCCATTCAACATGACTGATATTATTATAATGTAACCTGTTAACTAGTTGACAAGTGCATTGACTGTATTTCCGATGTGGGCACTTCAAAATTCGAAGCACGCCCTTAAGTCCATACACACAGGAATATGGACGGCATCATTCTCTTGCCGGATAACGCCCACTCACACGCTGCCAGGTTTGCTTCGACTACGCTGCAAATGTTTCGCAGGGAATCTCTTACACATCTTCCACACCCTCCCCAAGCGTTTGTCATACTTCTGGAGCCTGTAAGAAAGCCATTTGTGGTCGTCAATTTGCTTCCGATGAAGAAGTACATACACTTGGAACAATCGTTTTTTCTGTTTCCGTAAAGTCTTTAGTCACACTGAGACAAATGTGTTAACAGTTAAAGGCAATAACTTCTGAGAAAACAGTTACCTTTTTTACCCTTGTGTGTGGTTTTCGTCTGACTGCTCTTTATTTATTCAATTTCATACTCAACAGCAGAGCTTCCTCGTGGTCACACGTCTTTCCCTTGTCCTTGATTCGTCTAGTAAGAAACTCATTATACAAGCAGGTCGAATGAATATTAGTTGTAGTAAATTAGTCAGGCCATGTAATCAACATTACTTAAGTGGTTTAATGGAAATTCATTGTCATCAGTGCACCACGTGAAATCGTTTAAACAAAAATGGACTTGATGCATTATTACATACAGCGCAGCAACAATCTAGAGATAGACATTTCTTGTCGCAAGCTTCATTCCGCTTATTATTTTATGTACACATTGTTGAACAACTTTCACTAATCCACATTAATTTACACATTTACAAGCCAGTGGCAGCTGATCAAACAAGGAAATGTCCACACCGTAAAATATGAGTAAACGGTGTTTTTTATAAACAACTTTTCTCCTGAAACCAAGAGCATTTCTGTGATTTAGATTATTCGTAGTCCACATTTGAAGCCAGCGTTACAAGGCTGTCGTTCAAAATAGGGAAAGGCCACCTACATCTACATCTACATCCATACTCCGTAAGACCCCCAACGGTGTGTGGCGGAGGGCACTTTACGTGCCACTGTCATTATCTCCCGTTCCACTCGCGTATGGTTCGCGGGAAGAACGACTGCCGGAAAGCCTCCGTGCGCACTCGAATGTCTCTGATTTTACATTCGTGATCTCCTCGGGAGGTATAATTAGGGGCAAGCAATATATTCGATACCTCATCCAGAAACGCACCCTCTCGAAACCTGGCCAGCAAGCTACACAGCGATGCAGAGCGCCTCTCTTGCAGAGTCTGCCACTTGAGTTTCCTAAACATCTCCGTAACGCTATCACGCTTACCATATAACCATGGGACGAAACACGCCGCTCTTCTTTGGCTCTTGTCTATGTTCTCTGTCAACCTGACCTGGTACGGATCCCACACTGGTGAGCAATACTCAAGTATAGGTCGAACGAGTGTTTTGTAAGCCACCTCCTTTGTTGATGCACTACATTTTCTAAGGACTCTCCCAATGAATCTCGACCTGGCACCCGCCTTCCCAACAATTAATTTTGTATGATCATTCCACTTCAAATCGTTCCGCACGCATACTCCCAGATATTTTACAGAAGTAACTGCTACCAGTGTTTGTTCCGCTATCATATAATCGTACAATAAAGGATCCTTCATTTTATATATTCGTAAGACATTACATTTGTCTCTATTAAGGGTCAGTTGCCACTCCCTGCACCAAGTGACTATCCGCTGCAGATCTTCTTGCATTTCGCTGCAATTTTCTAATACTGCAACTTCTCTGTTTACTACAGCATCATCCGCGAAAAGCCGCATGGAACTTCCGACACTATCTACTAGGTCATTTATATACATTGTGAAAAGCAATGGTAACATAACACTCCCCTGTGGCGGGCCAGACGTTACTTTAGCGTCTGTAGACGTCTCTCCATTCAGAACAACATGCTGTGTTCTGTTTGCTAAAAACTCTTCAATCCAGCCACACAGCTGGTCTGATATTCAGTAGGCTCTTACTTTGTTTATCAGGCGACAGTGCGGAACTGTATCGAACGCCTTCCGGGAGTCAAGGAAAATGGCAACTACCTGGGAGCCTGTATCTAATATTTTCTGGGTCTCATGAACAAATAAAGCGAGTTGGGTCTCACACGATCGCTGTTTCCGGAATCCTTGTTGATTCCTACAGAGTAGATTCTGGGCTTCCAGAAATGACAAGATACGCGAGCAAAAAATATGTTCTAAATTTCTACAACAGATCTATGTACGTGCGGTTCTAGGCGCTGCAGTCTGGAACCGCGAGACCACTAATGTCGCAGGTTCGAATCCTGGTCGGGCATGGATATGTGTGATGTCCTTAGGTTAGTTAGGTTTAAGTAATTTTAGGTTCTAGGGGACTAATGACCTCAGAAGTTGAGTCCCATAGTGCTCAGAGCCATTTGAACCACTTTGATCTATGTCAGAGTTATAGGCATCTGCTCGACGACCCTTCTTGAAAACTGGGACTACCTATGCTCATTTCCAATCATTTGGAACCTTCCGTTTCTCTAGAGACTTGCGGTACACGGCTGTTAGAAGGGGGGCAAGTTCTTTCACGTACTCTGTGTAGAATCGAATTGGTATCCCGTCAGGTCCAGTAGACTTTCCTCTCTTGAGTGATTTCAGTTGCTTCTCTATTCCTTGGACACTTATTTCGATGTCAGCCATTTTTTAGTTTGTGCGGTGATTTACTGTGTGAACTTCACGAAGATAATCAAAACAAAGCGAAAAGAAGACAACGTATAATATAGGAGGAAGTGTTACACAAAATTCAACTCTAGTCACGAGTACCGGAGGTTCCTTAATTAGACGTTTTAAGAATCCTCACTCGCTGGGGAGAGCTTGAAGATACTTTATTACTAGGAGATTAATTAATATTAGAAACTAGGAGGCTACAAGAGCTCCGCGAGAGAGAGCCCCCTTCCGCGCTGGAGTGTTATTACCTCGGCCTGAGCTGATTTCCAAGTGCTAATGAGTGTCGTATGGAACATGGCTGCCTTTCCTAAATGAAGTGTCGTGATCCGGCCAGATCTTACAGCTCCAATCTAACTTACCTAAAGCGTGCTGATCAGCCTTGAACATAAATTTCTCACGAATATAAAACGAAACTAGCTACCTATATTTTTTAAACTCGTCGGCCCATCCACTGGTTTGGAACTTTCCATCGTATTCTCCTATCATGTGCTAATCGTTCCACCACTGATACACAGAATAACCTCTGTGATATATCTAGCGTACTCTGTTCGTTGCCTGAACCTACTATTGTACCTCTCTATTGTTCTTCCCAGCTTAAGAATTTACCCAACATTCAACGATTATGTTCGTACAGTTAGTGGAGGTGCTTGACGTTTCACATTGCATTATGTGGATTGCTAAGCATAGGCGTAACTGCAGAGAAGAAATTGCAGCTGTGTTACTTGCACCAGCATGTAAGAGGAAGGCGCCAATGTATATTTTAAATCCCTTTAGGTGCTTCTGAAAAATCTTTATTAATAATGATAAATAAATAAAAATAATGATAAACCTATATTAGTAATAAACCTGTAAACTCGTTGTCACTCAGATTGTCTTTGAACACGTTTATCTCCAAAACTAATGACGAATTTTCATGGGATTTTCGCAAATAACTTGAGCGTAGTTGGATGACAACATAGGCTTTAGTTCATCAAAATCGGGCAAGGAAATAAAAAAGATATGCATATTTACAATTTTAATAAAACTTCCTTGTCTGTCTGACTGAACACGCTAATCTCCAAAATTACTAGTCGGATTTTCATTCGATTTTCTCTGGTAACTCCAGTGCAGCTGGCGGCACTATACAGATAACCGAATCAAGGAAGAAATAGATGTTCACACTGTAGTAAAAAAGTATGTATGTATGTATGCACAGTGCACGACACCTCCGAAACCATTGGACCTATTTCAACCAAAGCCGGTAAACATATCATCTACTGTCGGAAGAGAATTGCTTTGTGGGCAAGTACCGGCTACCTATCAAAAGCGTAAGGGTGGAGGTGAAAAAGACGTGTACGTCACAACGCCCGAATACCCAGACTTTTTTCATCCATTATTTGAGAACAAGACCACTTAAGGACTTGCAACAGACTTATACGTGCTTTCAGACTTTATGAAACATTTTCTCTCTGATACCCCTCCGCATAACGATGAAAGGAAAAATGTTTATCGGTTTCTACATTTATGATTTTCATTTTCGCATGATGTCTTAATTTATTATTCTTTACTACTAACTGTATTCGTGACACCTTTTGGAGACAGTATACACATATACCACTGAACGTACCAACAGATTTATATCGTTGAACGACCTATAGCGCAGTAGACATGACGTCGTAAACGCTGAAGTGCGTCACAATGTTGCATCGTGCATGACGGTTGAATTTATTACTTCTTTGCTGATGTTGCGCCTAATACGAGTGTTGCGGCCGTCAATCAACATTAGCGCCAACCAGTGATGTTAAGTGTATCTGAAGTGGTAGCGTCGCTTGCGTGCGGTATCAAGTGATCGCAGATATGAGTGACTTTCCATACCAGCCAACAGGGGCGTTGTGTTGTCTATACGTTCTTAGGATTTCTATGTGTCGTTTATTCTTTAGTATATGAATTTTACATCTTTCGTATGTTCTATGCATTTAGTTTTAGTTCTGTACTGTCTGTCGCTCCAAGTTTTGAAACTAGTTCTGGTCAATCGAATTGTCCTTAGGCTCAGGAACGTTTTTGCATTCGGTTGATCGTTCCTGATAATCCGATTCCGCTTGTCTGAGCTAGTAAATAACTAATTATTTATCAATAAAGATTTGTCAATCCAGCTCAATTTGTGGTCGGAATGAAAACGTATTTAATGCCGAACAGCCGATATTACGCTGTATTTGACAACTTCTGACCCTGACGTGATCTGAGTCGAAGTATCGGAGCTATAGGAAGCTGAAAGCCTGTTGGATTTGACAACTTCTGACCCTGCCGTGATCTGAGTCGAAGTATCGGAGCTATAGGAAGCTGAAAGCCTGTTGGATTTATGCTTGGCGAGACGTCCGGGAAACGAACGGCGTCGAGCCTAGCGGTCCGTTTACCTCCGTACTTACCTAAGAACCCTGTGTTGCGGTGTAAATACGTTTGACGGAATATTTTATTTATCTATTTATCGTGTGCAGTCTTTCAACTGGACAAGGCGTGGGACCCGGTGATTTCTTTAGTTCCTTCAGAAAGAAAACATTTAATTGCTGAAGACATGTCTAGTGAGAGTAAATTTTATTAATTTTAGAATATCAATTTTAATTCTGCGGCTGCGTATTCCGACAGAAAGCGCGCATTTAGTATCACTACGTGTTACGCTTGCTCCTGCGCGCTGTAGCTGGAGCACGACAGAGCTGGTTCACGTAGCGATGTGAACTAGCAATCTTCCATGCAAAATACACACCTGAAAGTGACTGAATGGTTATCAGCTGAAATATCGTGACAAGAAATCGATGTAATCCGGCTGCAATACCGAAATATCCCGAAATACTCTTTACGCCGGTAAAATTCCAAGAGTCACAGTAAATTATTTTTAAAGGTGATCTTAAACTGAGGAATTAAAACATTTTCTTACTAATAAAATGTAAATACGATCACAAAGAGTTTATATCATCATATGTATACACTATCAGTTACACTTTTAAAGATCAGATCAATCCACTCGTTTACTTACAGGACAGAGTTTTAACCAACACCTCCTAACAATTCGAACTGCCACAATAAAGTCTGGTGATGGTGTTAATGCTATACATATTAAACCTTCAGTGCGCCACATTTTTCCCAATTGTAGATGGCTTAGTAGATGCCTTGGTGGTTCTGCGTCCTGGCTTTTCCGATGAAGTCCGATTACAAGAACCACTGCATTGACATTTCGGAAATGCATGCCAAGCAATATTTTCTTCATCCATCGAATGGCCAACTTCTCGGGTGCAGTGTCAGGAGCATAGCATAAAGAAGCAACATGTGTGACTCTGTAATGCTCAGAGTGAGGCAGGGCGCTGTTATGGAGCAAAAACACCATCTTGGACAGGTACATGTGACTCCTCTTCTTGACAGCCTCCCATAACCTCGTTATGAGTGTTGGGTAGTGTGCTCCTCCAACGAGTTTTGGTTTCTGAGCACAGTCTGTTAATAAGATCACATCATAGCAGTCATAAAAACATCCATCCACGTCAGGCAGCCACGTGGTCTCAGGCACCTTTCAACGGTTCGCACTGCCCCTCTCGTCGGAGGTTCGAGTCCTTCCTCGGACATGGGCGTGTGGGTTGTCCTTATCGTAAGTTAGTTTAAGTTAGATTAAGTAGTGTGTAAGCCTAGAAACCGATGACCTCAGCAGTTTGGTCCCATAGAAACTCATTACAAATTTGCAAATAAAATCATCCAGGTTCACCTTATATGACAATGTACAGATCTTCGTCTATTTCGGCGGAGGCAACTCAACGTATGTCCAATGCCTACATGCTCGTTTGATCCTGGAGTGATAGTGATACAACCAGCACTCGTTCATTGTGGTTAGGAGGATAAAACGTCATCTGAATTGACCTGAGACGGCTTCAATAGTTCCGCTGCTGATTTAGTTCGGCGAGCCTTTTAACAGTCATGATTAGTCAAGGAACCCAGCGGGCAGATACTTTTGCCGTATCCATAATTTTGTAGAACAGGGTGCAAAGTGATCCTTGACTTATTTTCACTTTTTCCACCGTCGTCTCGACAGCGATACGTCAATCTATCAGCACATTGTCGTCTACAGCTATTACGATTGTACGTTACTCAAAGGAGTTTGTCCTTCGACATTCAGGTTTGTTTCACCACACCGGAAATATCTGCGACATCTAACCACTATCCACTGACTGCACATTATTGTCATCACTTCGACGAACTTGCCATTGACTGTTGCAGCGTTGTCACACTTCAAAGGGAGGAACGGAATTACAACGCTATGTGCCAACCGGTCAATGCACTGTGTCATTTTGCCTTGTTTCCTCCAGCGCCTTGTTAAGGTACCGTTACACGTAGATTTCAATACGCACATGACTGCTTCGATATAGCTCCATTAAAAATAAAGAAATAAATAAATTAAAAAAATTGAATACGTAAATTTACGCTACTGGCAATCAAATTGCTATACCAAGAAGAAATGCAGATGATAAACGGGTATTCATTGGACAAATATACTATATTAGAACTGACATGTGATTACATCTTCATATCTTCATACAATTTGGGTGCATAGATCCTCAGATATCAGTGCTCAGAAGAACCACCTCTGCCCGTAATAACGGCCTTGATACTCCTGGGCATTGAGTCAAACAAAGCTTGGATGGCGTGTACAGGTACAGCTGCCCACGCAGCTTCAACATGATACCACAGTTCATCAAGACTAGTGTCTGGCGCATTTTGACGAGCCAGTTGCTGGGACACTATTGATCAGACGATTTCAATTGGTGAGAGTTCTGGAGAATGTACTGACCTGGGCAGTAGTCGAACATTTTCTATATCCAGAAAAGCCCGTACAGGACCTGCAACATGCGGTCGTGCATTAATCTGCTGAAAAGTAGGGTTTCGCAGGGATCGAATGAAGGGTAGAGCCACGGGTTGTAACACGTCTTAAACGGAACGTCCACTGTTCAAAGTGCCGTCAATGCGCACAAGAGGTGACCGAGACGCGTAACCAACAGCACCCCATACCATCACGCCGGGTGATACGCCAGTATGGCGATGACACATACACGCTTCCAATGTGCGTTCACCGCGATGTCGCCAAACGCGGGTGCGACCATCATGATGCTGTAAACAGAACATGGATTCATCCGGAAAAATGACGTTTTGCCATTCGTGCACCCAAGTTCGTCGTTGAGTACACCATCGCAGGCGCTCCTGTCTGTGATGTAACGTCAAGGGTAACCGCAGTCATGGTCTCCGAGCTGATAGTCCATTCTGTTGCAAGCGTCGTCGAACTGTTCGTGCAGATGGTTGTTGTCTTGCAAACGTCCCCATCTGTTGACTCAGGGATTGAGACGTGGCTGCACGATCCGTTACAGCCATGCGGATAAGATGCCTGTCATATCGACTGCTAGTGATACGAGTCCATTGGGATCCAGCAGGGCGTTTCGTACTACCCTCCTGAAGCGGCCGATTCCATTTCCTGCTAACAGTCATTGGATCTCGACCAACGCGATCAGCAATGTCGCGATACGCAATATCGATAGGCTACAATCCGACCTTTATCAAAGTTGGAAACGTGATGGTACACATTTCTCCTCCTTACACGAGGCATCACAACAACGTTTTACCAGGCAACACCGGTCAACTGCTGTTTGTGTATGAGAAATCGGTTGGAAACTTTCCTCATGTCAGCACGTTGTTGGTGTCGCCACCGGCCCCAACCTTGTATGAATGCTCTGAAAAGCTAATCATTTGCATATCACAGCATCTTCTTCCTGTCGGTTAAATTTCACGTCTGTAGCACGTCCTCTTTGTGCTGTAGCAATTTTAATGGCCAGTAGTGTATTTTACGTAAGTGGTAACTGTAACTACACTGAAAAGGCCAAATTATTACACTGCCCACCACGACATTGGACGCCGCCTGTTGGAACTGCGGGCATGTCACGCGGCAGCAAATGTATGTATGCGGAGTAGTCACTGACGGCGGATCACCCTAATGAAGATGTGGGCTGCATTTGAGGGAATACATTGAGATAAGCGACTTTGACAGAGGGCAGATTATTATTATGCAGAGCCTGTGAATGGTATGTCGAATACGGCGAATGTCCACGTGTCTACGTGCTACTGTCTTGAGCATCTAAGGAAAAAGGTAGGGCAGCGAAAATACCATTAGACGCTAAATGATTGGACGTCCACTGCTCTTCTCAGAACGTAGTGTTAGGAGACTTGTCTGCTCTGTAAAGTAGGATAGATGGTGATCTGTGCCAGCTCTGCCGAAAGAGCACAAGGGTGGTGCTTGCACAACTCTTTCGGAGCATAGCGTTCGTCGTACATTGTTTAACATAGAGCTCCGCAGTAGTGCAGCCCTACTGGTCCACTTGTTCACCCAACGACATCGTCAATTACGATTTCAGTGGGCACGGGACTATCGGGATTCGACCGTCGATCAATGGAAACGTGACAACTCTTCTTGTGAACCACATTTTTGCTACACTAGATCGATGGTCGTCTTCATGAACGCCGTCTTCGAGATGAACGGCGGCTCGAAACTTGCAGCGCGCCACGGAAGGGAGCGAGTGGGAGCAGTATTATGCTATGGGAGACATTCTCCTGCGCTTACGTGGGACCTGCGGTAGTAATCGAAGACACGCTGACAGTTGCGAACCATCTGCATCCTTTCATGCTCGATGTCTTCGCCAAGGGCTATGTCACCTTTCAGCAATGTAAGTGTCCGAACAGTACTACAGTAATTTGAGGGACATTATAGTGAACTCGATGCCTCGGCGAGCAGATTCGCCTGATGAAAATCCTACGGAAACCATCTGGGTCGCTATCGAGCGCCATCACCGCGTACGCAAATCAGCGACCCCTTATTTACGCCAATTATACGATATCTAATGCCACATACGTACCAAAAGCTGTCGGAAGTCTGGTACGCAAAAGCAATGATGTTTCGCGTTCCAAAGACGGACAAACAAGCTATTATGCAGACGTTCGTAATGCTTTGGCTCATCACTCTGCACTGATGAAAATCTGGCGGAGTCAAGTCTGGACTGTGTGGAGGAACAGTAGATTCAAAGCGTAGGTTCACACAGGTCGTGTGTGGTGTAGCATTGCCATCCTGAAAGAGAAGGTGCTCCATGTGTCGAAGAACTCTTCGAATTCGAACCTCGATTACAGCACGATGTTCCTCACACATCGATGTAGTTACGTTACAGACCACTCATGTTACAGCTACAGCTCAGAACCCCTTAGCGACGGAGGGTTGCAAATACGTAAACATAAAGAGAAAATATGTGAAATGTAAATAACGTTTGTTGTATTGAGAAACTTCAAGGGTTTTCACATAAAAATTTGGGAGGTATATTCCAAGTCACCATCGTATTTATACCTTGGTCCGATATTTCGTACCCAAGGAATTTATTAGACTTCTGAAACGTTTTTGTATACAAAGTTTAAATTAATATGATTGGGGTCATGAACGAAGAGTTTGTTTGGTTCACTAATACCTCCGAGCCACGTGAAGCTGCCCACGCGAAAAGCAGCAGACACTGAAGTCCATGCTTGAAATACGCATCATCTGGCCTTGTGCTTTGTTTACGGTCATGGCATAACAGAAACTCACCGGGAATTGTACAGATTTAAAGCGAAATTGTAAATTGTTCGGGTTAAGCAGGATTCCGGGTATAAAAACTCGGTAGTCGGCGTCGCTTCCCGTCTAAATTCCCGCTGGCATCATGTTGCAGTAGAGAGCAATGACTTTAAGCCTCGATCCATTCTGCAATTTCGGTAGGCTTACGTTTCGCAGCAGAATAATCGGGACACCGTTTTCGAAATTAATTTTGTGTGACGGAAAGCCTAGGGTACCAAAACCGTGTAAAGGTTCGATTGGATAAGGTTTCAGAGCTTAATTTTGTCATTGACGTAAATATCTGAAAATACATCTGTCTCTTAGCTAAATAATAGCGCAATCTATTTATTCTTTTATGTACTACCAAATGAACAGTGCTGCCTACTGCTTCTCCGCTGCACTTCGGCTTGGTGATTGTGCCACTGAGGTAAGCATCTGAACTACTGAGTTGAGCACACAATTTTAAACTATACTTGAAATATATATACCTTTCTCCCTTTTGTCATTTTGATGGAATAAAGCTTGTATGTTACCCCAAGCTACGCTCAAATTTCCTGTGAAAATCACAAGAGAGTTAGTCTACTAGTTGTTTTGGAGATTATCATGGTCAAACAGAGAGATATGACAGTTTTAGACCTTCGTTATTAGTATAGATATAGTTTCAGAAGATAACAACGAGTTAAACTTCTGTAGATTCAGGTTTTATCATTAATGTTACTACCACAATGGTGACTGTTCAGCACTATGCAAAAGAGTAAAATTCATATTGGTTTATAATTATTTTAAAATGGCGCGATCATGAGCTTAGCAAAAAGTATTTGTGTTTAGTGACTATGTCATTAACCAGGTAACAAATACTTTGTTACGGGTTTGTGACGCGCCAATACTGAATACTTGACATACGGCTGAAATGTTCAGTTGAGTCTTACGCACATCTGGTGGCATGGCATGCTGGCGGTTAACAAGTACTTACACCACTTCACTAAGAGAAGCGGCAGCCTATAGTGAAAGAGCGAGGACTGAGATGGCAGAGAGCCACCTCCTCCACAAAACTCAGCCAGCCACCAAACGCTTGAAATCTAGACGCAGTTTTCTCAGAGCAACCGAAGATTTTAGCGACCAACCTGGATCTAGGGTGGAGAGTTGGAAGCGGTCGGGAGAAGGGCACTGGATGGAACCAAAGGAAGAATTGCCACCAGGTTACGATGAGGATTGGGTGGTCTGGAGATCACTAAACAGGCTACGCACCAACACTGTACGGTCAAGAGATAACCTTCTGAAGTGGGGATATTCTACTACATCTAATCTCTGCGACTGTGGAGAGATGCAGACGACCCAGCACATGTATAACTGCCCTGAATGTCCTTCACACTTCACTTTAGAGGATCTGATGTTGGCAACCCCAAATGCTGTCGACGTAGCCCGCTTATGGGTCAAATGCCTATAACATTTTGGATCTGTGCACACATATTTGTATATATATTTTATATATATTTTCATATGCCTGTAATTAATTTTTTTTCTGTGTGCTATTCATTTTTTTTATATTCCTGTATCCATGGTGCTTCTGACACGAATAAAAAAAAACCACTTCACTCTGTCGCATTGTATAAACAGCCTTTGGGAAGGGAAAGAGCGCTTTTGTTTATTCACATCTGCAGAGCCATTTGATCCCCACTTCTTTATCCTGCAAATATGTGTGAGTTGACGCGAGAATGAGAGCATTTGGAAGTTGCACACTATTCCCTGACTTCGTAGGGCTGTGGTATCGTATTACCAATCTATCTTCAGAGATGAGAAGTGCAGATACTGGAGAGATCCGGTCACTGACAGGGGCAGTAGTTTATCTTTTACACCACAGTTACGTGGTTGGCAGTCCGCCAGAACCGACCCGCCTCCCCCCACAACCACCACTCCGAACGAGAACGCCTTCCGGCTCTTCCATTGTGTTGAGTATGGGTCACCAGAGATACACGCTCCATGTTGCTTCACAAGCCGTGTAAGGACTGACGCGTGTCCCTGACACCTCCGACTGCTCTCTCTCTCCCTCCCTCTGATCGTATGTACGTTCGGAAATTTTAGATGTAAATACAGGGTTTCTGCATGTGTCGGTATGCAAGTGAATTCAGTTTCTTCGCTCCCTTTAGGAAATCGTCCCTCACCCTTGACTACTGGGTTGATTTCCATTGTGTTTATTGCTGTATTTCGGGTATTCTGGGACCGGTACGGAACGGTTTTGTCTTATAATGCATGGATTGCTGAACTGTATTTCCCCCTTCATCTTTTGTAAACATACGATGATGCACAGAGAGATGTCCTATGATTACGCATTGATGTGAGTCATTCTTTCTTGCTTAATAAACTTACATTGTGATTAACAAATATTCTTGTACTTCACCTTGTATTGCACAATCTCATCTTCCATCCCGTCTCATATGAGACCCCAAAGTTCTGATATACAGGGTGGTCCATAGACGCCCGTTGGGCATTTTGATGGCAATTGCCATACATCAACACGATATCGACCTTTTCTGCAATTGGTAAACAGTCCATTTCAACATGGGTAATTTATCATGAAGCAAATACCATCCGCACTTGCGGGATGTTACGTGATACCACGTACTTATACGTTTGTGACTATTTCAGCCCCATCTATCACAAAGCGAAAAGAGTGGTCCAACTAAAACATTCATATGTCTTCTACGCGAATACGTAATAAAAATGGGGGTTCCTCTTTTAAAAAAACCCAATTGATATCCGTTTGACCTATTGCAGTGCCATCTAGCGGGCCAACAATAGCGCCATCTGGTTTCCCCTTTCAAGATAGACGAGTTTCATTCATTGTAGTTTTTTCGTTTGATGCTTATTTCGATATTTGGCCCGGTCACCATCAACGGACCACCCTGTATATGACAGGGTATGGAATGGGTGAGAGGGCTTCTACGCCACACGTGTACAAGCGGAAAAAATATAAAGAATGTGTTTATGCATTAACGATGAGAAGATAGTGGAAAACCACCTAAAATAATTTGACTGCAAATAAATACCCCTCTCCGATTAGATCATCACCTGTTACATTCCTGAGTCTTCACCTTTGGTGTTGTGCACGGTTTGGAATATCAGATGTCCCATAAATACATCTTACGTCAAATGACAAAGGAGGAGTCAATATTCACAGCATATAGAAATTTCTAAATATGGAAGAGCCTTAGCCGGAAGGGATACTGGCGTCTTTTTGTTGCTGCCGCCTCTCTTAGCACATTTGGGTGTGCAGTTACTGTGAACAACATTCTGGACACTGCTGTCGTTTCGGTGCAAGAAAGAAGTTGTTACATCGCATAATATAGCATTCCGTTCTTTACTCATCTACTGTACTACAATTCGTCTTTAATGAATCGCGTTCCTCTCAGCGAATGGCTACTGCCTGGAGAAAGAGCAATAAAAAAGGGGCGCTGGGCAGCAGAATAATTACTGCAGTGATTTGAGTGGTTTGCAGCTCCACGCCTTCTCGGGTTGGCCGGTGACCTGTGCGCACAGAACACTGATGGGAAAGGCGGGTGGAGGGAGGGGAAATTTCATTAAGGACGTGATGGGCCACCAAAGTGGCAGCGCGTTCCCATGGGGGAGGAGAAAAGGGGCGAAGGGGGAGTGGGTTCTGGTCCCTGCAGGTGGTGAAGCACGTCAAGCGCACCTCGACAAGTGTGATTGCATTAAGAGGCCGCCCTAGAGGTGGGAGAAAAGGCGCTACACCACCACTGCGCCGCCACATAGGGTGAGCCATTCGTCTACGACGTGTTGATGTCCGTACTCACACTACTCTCATAACAAAAGAATATATTGTTCCTTAAAAAGTAAATATGTCATCAAGCCAAAGGTTAGGTTAGACTCATTGAACTTTACTATGCATAGACCTGCTGGTAGTGGTGCATTTTTCCATGTTCCAAACCTTGAACTGACTTGACTAGCCAATTACAGGAATCCTAAAGTTTGCGTGGACTCCAAACCATGATGAAAATCGACATTTTTTAAAATATTCACTTTCCCAGTAGTGAAAGAAGCGACGAATGACAGTTAGAAGTTCCAGCAGTGATTATACGACTCTAAGACCTTTGAATCTTTCTTCTGAGAATTCACAACGGAGCCACCGAACCGCACTAAGAAAGAAATAATCATAATAATTAATGAAAAAGCCACCCCACGCTGCTCTGCAGAAGTTAGTTGTGTCGACTACCGGTTTCAGCCATTTTGTTAAGCCGTTCTCAAGTGGATCTGAAGCTGCTTGATTGAAGATGGAAGAAAAGGCTTACATACGTGTGTGTACAGGCAGACGTACAGCGGCGAAGTAATATGCAATAGGTATAAGAATTAATCTGGTTTATTTGAAATGTTGCTTATCTAATGATGTAGTGATAATGTTGTCTTCTGAAGACTATATAACCATTACATCATAATTATTCTTTGGGTTTAAAGTGATTTATGTTTTGACATCATATTCTAATTTACATGATGTATAAATAATAGGCCAAAAATAGCTTTTTAATGAAGGTGCACATAGTTGAAATGGATGGGGCATCCACGTCAAGGGAAGATTTACGTTCTTATTGTGCGAAAGTTGAACTACAGAGAATTTCAGAGGTTATTAGTATATAGTGGATTTTAGATTGTCCGTTAGTATAGCTTGGGTTTGTAGTAGGTTGTTTACACAGCAGATTTACACTGAAGCGCCAAAGAAACTGGTACAAGCATGCGTATACAAATACAGATATATGTAAACAGCTGGAGTACGGCGCTACGGTCAGCAGTGAGTATATAAGACAAGTGTCTGGCGCAGTTGTTGGACTTCTGCTACAATGGTAGGTTATCAAGATTTAAGTGAGTCTGAACGTGGTGTTATATTCGGCACACGAGCGATAGGACAGGTAGCAATGAAGTGGAGAATTTCCCATACGACCATTTCACCAGTGTACCGTATCAGGAATCCGGTAAAACACCATATCTCCGACATCGCTGCTGCCGGGGAAAGATCCTGCAAGAACGGGACCAACAACCACTGAAGAGAATCGTTGAATGCGACAGAAGTGCAACCCTTCCACAAATTGCTGCAAATTTCAATGCTGGGCCATCAACGAATGTCAGTGTGTGAAACATTCAACGATGCATTATCGGTATGGGCTTTCGGAGTAGAAGGCGCACTAGCGTACCATTGCTGGTTGCACGACACAAAACTTTACGCCTCGCCTGGCCCGTCAACACCGACACAGGGCTGTTGATGACTGGAAACATGTTGCCTGATCGGACGATTCTCGTTTCAAATGGTATAGGGCGGATAGACGTTTACGGGTATGGAGATAGCCTCATGAATGCATGGACCCGCATGTCAGTAGGGGACTGTACAAGCTGGTGGAGACTGTAATGGTGTGGAGCATGAGGTGTTGGAATGATATAGGAACCCTGATAGTCTAGACACGACTCTGAAGAGTGACACGAACGTTAGCATCCTGTATGATTACCTGTATCCATTTATGTCCGTTGTGCATTCCGACGGACTTGGGCAATTCCAGCAGGCCAACGTGACACCCCACATGTCCAAAACTCTTACAGAGTGGCTCCAGAAACACTCTTCGGAGTTTAATCCCTTCCGCTGATCACCAAAGACTCCAGACACGAACATTATTGCGCATATCTGGGATGCGTTGCAAAATGTCCAAGAAAGTGCTTATTTTATGTGTGCATTGCGCAACGAGCTTGTTTCCTTTTGGCTTTTTAAGTGGACATAAATTTTCAGTTTTTCAAAAGTGTCCATAAATATTCTTTATTCATTGTATGAAGTACTAAAGGTTGTTTTTCATACCATAGGGTGCGTGATTCTCTTATACGAGTTGAGATGCGAAAGAGGATTTATTTCGTATGCTCTTTCTTTTTAGTTCTGTTTCTTCTATGTAAAAAGTTCCTTCCTGTTTGACCTATGCAGCAGCATTACAGTCAGACCATTGAATTTTATATCTGCCACTGTTTTGGTATAAGTCTTGCGTTACGTTAATATCGTGTACGAAAGTACACAGTATGAATGTTGAGATTTATATGCGATGAATATTGTCATGGAAGTCCCAAAAGTTATAAATAGGTGTGATAGAGCATTGTGTGGAAGGGTACACATTGGTGATTGTCTTAGGTTCGACCTATGTCAGATGGCAGTCCACCTTAGTTACACCATTCTGTTTTTTTAAAAAAACGTTACATTGTTTGTACGAAACACTTTTTAACAAGTCTAAATTGATGCCCAACTAAAAATTCAAAAGAAAACGTGTTCAATACGAAATGTGTAGAATGTAAAGAAATCTAAAATGTTAAAGCAGGTACGGAATAACAATCAAATATTGCGTCTCAAACCTCTGTCTGCTTCGCGCCTTCATGCAGTAGCAGGAATAAAAAATGAGGTTCTACAAAGAGTAATAATTAAAAATAGTGTTCCGTGACCTGGTGTTATGTTCTACGCCGGAGTGTATTGTATTTGGAGAAATACTTTCTAGTGAAAGTACCGTACTGAATAAATTGCTGTTCAGTATTTTTTTAAAGACAAAAACGTTAAAATATACAAGGAAAGAGTTTTGACTATTTCAAATACATTCTAAGTGAAAAATTAGCAGGCGTTTTATTTACTAATAAACTTAAGACCACTGGTAAGGCACAAGAAACTAATTATCTGGTACCTCAGATTAATGCAAAAAATACGTTCCCTCGTGTAGTTGCATAGGAAGCCACCATACCAACTTGCTGGCCTATAGTGTAAAAAAAATGTCTGGCCCTGAATATGAACGTGACGTGAAAAATTCCGTTGGCTGATAATACAGTTAGAAGACGTGTTCAGGATATGTCTGAAAACATTTAACATTCTGTTAAAACTCGAGTCGGTGAAACACGTTTGATGTTTACAATCAAACTTGATGAATCTACTGCTGTAATTAGCCTAGCTTAACTTGTTTCTTTTATTGGTGTCATTGATGAAGGAAACATAGTTGAACATTATCTCTGTTTCGTCCGCCCCTGGTAGATGAGTGGTTAGCGCGACGGAATGTCATAACTAACGGCCCGGGTTCGATTCCCAGTAGGGTCATAGATTTTCTTCGCTCAGGGACTAGGTGTTGTGTTTCTCTTATCATCATCATTTCATCCCCATCGACAAGCAAGTCACTCGAAAGACTTTCACAAGGCGAACGATCTACCCGACGGGAAGCCCTAGCCACATGGCATTTTATTTATCTCCCTTTCAAAGGAAGTCCTTTAAACAACAAACTGAAAGGCATTTCAGGAGTAATAAATGGTTACGTGGAGACAATGGAATTGGCGTGGAAGAAACATATAAACATATACACACATGGCGTCCTTTCAAAGACAAACACCACAAACATATTCGTCACACAGACGAAAGAACGAAACCAAAATTTGAGTGTAATTAGAACACTTAATGTAGATAAGCAAACATGAAGAGACTTCTAGGAAATTTATAATTTCATGTGTCGTACAAAATTTCAATGTTATTGGTATTGATGTTGTATATACGTGGTAAGGTAGCCTGGAAGTGGGCCTCGCCACATAATTCTATGTGCCTGCTATCAGGCATCTCAAATGACAAATAATTCAAAATAATTCATAAACTATTTAACTTACAGAAGGATTGGCTAGTAGATACATCTGTATCCAAGAACTGAAGCAGATGAACACCTAGTTAAATTTGTGTGCTTCTATTGTAATTTTTGATTGCTAAAGCCAAATTTTAGATGAGCCTTATAATTTGTGATATTACCATCATTTTTTGTTGTTTTCTATTGTTCTGTCTCCTTCGTTGCTCCAGTGGACAAAAGATAATTTAAGGATTTTCTGTTTACTGTTTCTGACCCTTCAGTGGGGTTAGTTGTTAGTTCCGTGCATGTTATGTACAATTCTGAGGCAACCCACTTGTTGTAAATTTACAATCAGCCGTTGACCATATTTTTTTATATTGTTTATTCATCACTTTTTAAAAAATTTTCAATTCCATGTTTTTTTTCAATATTGTCTTGAGTCGATCCAGTGTTATTAAAGTTGTATTTGTCGGTAGTGCTAAAAGGACAGTAACCCACTGTCATCCAAATAATCTTCTCGGTAGAGAATTGTAATGTTTATATATTCTGCCTTGCAAGGGATTTTGACTGTTTTGTGGCTCTTAATGTTAATAAATTGTTGTTAAGACCTTATATGCTTTTATTGGCTCAGTACCCTTTCAATTCCCAACCGCTTCCGAGAGGTTGCATGGATATTTCCCAGCTTCAGATACAAACCAGTCTGACTGGACGAGAAGTCCTTTTGGCACTTTCCAGTGCTTGTGAACCACAACTTGTTGAAGAGCTGGACCTGACAGACGTGAAAAACAGCCGCGCTGTAAAACGTAAGATCGAAGAATCAGATTTATGTAACTTCTGGACTTCTGCGTAGTAAGATTAACTCCATCTAAGTAAAAGTACATTTATCATTTTGCTGCAGTTTTCTTCAAAATAATGGTGTGGAAACATATTTTCTATTTTGCCCAGTATAACCAGTTAAACGTGGATGTTTGATAAAGGTAGAGGTGGAAATCGGTGTAAATTTGTCCTGCATCCGAGATAATGTAAGAAAGATTGGTAATGCTTGTGAAGCTCACGTAGGTTGTTGAATCCATAGCAGTATTGAAATATTTTGTGAAAAGGTATTTAATGTAAATAAAATTTTGTGTAAAGGTATTTAATGTAAATATAATTCACTCAGAAATGAGCTATGGAAGTTAATATTACTGTAAGACATAATTTGTTAAATAGAATCTCTTTTAATATCAGTGGAAGTGTATCTCATGAAATTGTATGTATTAGAGGGGTGTCACCGTCAGAACAAGTTTGGAAAGTCCTGACATACCCTATAACATCGGCCAGCCAACTTTGTATCATAACATCCTCTCTCTTATACTTTTCCTTTAGTCACGATGCTGTATGCGTCACAAGGGACATTAGTGATCATAGTTCACAAAGAAGATAGCACCACGTCTTTTCAGTGCACAATTTTGGACTGTTTTCTCTTCATAATTGTATGCGATGGGAGAGAACGGAAGAGATGGAAGGATCCACGCTATGTCTACAATCAGATAACAACGGCAGAATATGACTTTTCAAATACGATTTTCAAATGCTCTTTCTCGATCGTTTTTGGAACTAATTCCATCCTGAGATTCTTCACATGGAGAATGTTTTCCAGAATGTTGTCTAGCTGTCTATTAAGAGACGACGATGATGATTGAGACGTTAGTTCCCTCAAGACCGTATGTTCAGACTCAGAGGTCGACTGTTGCCCAAGCAAACTGTCTTGTCTATCCATCATGAGCAAGCAATGACAAGCTGGTGTGGCACAGTGTCCAGCACCATATCGCTGAATCGTAGGTATGACGTCGTCGTTCACATTTGTGTCAGTTAGACGACAAGCATCTTCCCGCAGAGCCCATGGTCCTCTATTACAGCTAAGTAGGCGTGACAGAGTTACGCTATAGATGAAGGCCTAATGATCGGTCAATGTGCTGCCCGAAGATCTTTGGAAAGTTGAATTCTGTCCAACCTGCTCGCTGAGTGAGTGGTGAAGTAGATACATCCGCATTGTTTAGCATGGATGTTTGTCCATTTATCGTGGAAGGCAGGTCCCTGAAACTCGCGTGAAGGGGGAAGGTGAGGGATTTTATGACACTGAGACGCTGTTAAAGCCCAAGCACACCACTGAGTGCACAGTGGCGCCCTGAAACAACAGAATCACGTCGGCATGGTAATAGACTGCTTGCTCTCTGAGCTTCGCCATTCTAGATTGTGCATATAGTTTCACGCGGCGGACCGCAGAAACGGTGAGCACAACGCCATGCGCTGATGGAAACTACTGATTATCCATTGCCTCTACGCCATCCCATATTAGTATGACGGTACTACCACCACCTTCGGTAGTTGCTACAAGAAGTGTTTCCATAAACATACTCTTGCAGCTCAGGCCAGACCTCAGACCTCTTAAAGAAGAAGTGTATCAATGTAAGCCGCCCAAATCATTTCCTTTAACAGCTGCGTTTTGAATATTTAAATAATGCCATTGTCATTGGCTCTACCTATCCGATACACCTAAGTCAGTTCAAAAAATGGCTCTAAGCACTATGCGACTTAACTTCTGAGGTCATCAGTCGCCTAGAACTTAGAACTACTTAAACCTAACTAACCTAAGGACATCACACACATCCATGCCCGAAATAGGATGCGAACCTGCGACCGTAGTGGTCGCCCGACTCCAGACTGTAGCGCCTAGAACCGCACGGCCACTCAGGCCGGCCCTGAGTCAGTCAGTCGCTGGATAATATGTTGATGTGTCCTGCAGTTGTTTGGGCCGCTAAGCGCCACGACCGTCCCTGTCACCAGCAACATGCATATTAGGGATCAGCAGGTAGTCGCTCGAGTCTGACATTATTCTTTCCATCGCCACCTCAGACGCCCAATCACCAAGAAGGAGTTTCGGTACATTAGGCGACGGATGGCTTTCATCGTCTTAGACGCATAACCGCCGGGGAGCTGTCTTTGTCCTTTGGTGGTCGTTTCCAGCAGTGAACGGGTACCTCAGCCCGAGCCGTAGAGGGATTGTCCTCATCTTTCTGCAACCTGTCACCGCCATGCGAAGCGTTTCCTGCGGACAACCTCCTCCTCTTCTGGCGTCTTGGCGACTTCTACTTTTGGGAGCACGTGTCGGCGCCCGGTGGATCACGGCGAACAGTACGGACCTCCCGCCTTACCGCGTTCGAGCCTCAATCGACCTTCAGGAATTCCTCACACGGAAGAATCGGAGACGCGGTCGCTGCAGTCGAGCACGTCGACTGTTCCGGCGAAGGCCGTGGCACGTGGGGATGGAAATCGGGCCAACGGAGGTTGGTAACTGGAGCGGAACAACGTCCACATTCGCCACATCCCTCGCTGCCTCAACGTATGCAATTGGCATCATCGTCGGTTGCGATGCAGGCGTTCTGATAGAACGAGGTATCGGGACGAGGCTTCTCTGCAGGCATTCAGAGCGAACACGCCCCTGATGTCCGCACACCGAACAAGTCTGCGGTTGACAGTCACAATTGACGATCGCTCGACAGCCATCAATGGTCACGAGCGGCAGTATGGATTCTGTAGTTCACTTCACATGTGACGCATTCCATTCAGAACAGGATACGTCTCGAACGTGTGCCATTTTTCTTCCACATGATTCAATACCTCCTCGCAAGGCAGTCGCCCGTCCACAACAATCGTGACCGGAATTCCAAACTGCAGCTGCAGGATTCGTATAGTTCGAACATTCTGTACAGCGTGGTCAACAGTAGCTACGCCCACATTGCCGTCCGAGTCATACAACCGATATCCATCGGTGGAACGGCAAACTAGCAGTTCGGTGATTCATCGACAAATGTCAGGTAAATCATGCTGGAGACGGTCGTGAGATGTATTCCGAGGAGCTGCTGTGGACGGACGTGAATTACTTCAAGCAGAAAACTCTCTAATTTGTATGCCTTAGATCGTGCTTGCTGGGCAGTTTTATCGTGACCTATCTGCACGAAAGCGCCGTCGTCTGTCGAGACGCTTTGTTTCCACTATAATACTACTCGTGCGAGAAATCGAAGGCCTGCTCACGGAGCGATCACAGCCCCGTGCACGTCCGCTTTGCAACACGGCTGAGAGCTGACGATGGCTACCCAAGCATGGCCGGATCCAAACTTCCATACGTCGTTTCCTGCGCAGCAACCTGTACTCGTATGTACATTACGTCATTCCTGTACAGGGGAGGACGTTGTAATAGAACGTCACTGCACGGTATGGGGAGATAAATACGATGTTATCGTGCCTGCAATGTTGAGAACCACGAGTGCACTGCGGCGACTACAGAGGCGTTACGAAATACATGAAAAATATTTCTAGCTTGAATACGAACAAGCAACATCTGTATGAGGGAACGAGGACAATGAAAAGTTATGCTGGACTCGGCATCGAACCCGGATTTCCCGCTTAACGTGATCGGTCGCCTTAACCGCTTTGACTATCCGTAGACGACTTATCCCAGACCTAGACTTCTACATGTCGTAGTTCCTGTGTCACAACGTGTATCCATACGTACATTACGAAATTCCGGTATAAGTGCGGACATTATAATTCAACGTCGCTGCCCGGTGCCGGTTTAGAAAGTTGTGCTTTTAAGAAGAACGATGCAATGGTCCTTCGGACATGCGTGAATGATAGAAGGAACATTTCACTGATCCCTTCAACGACAAAGGCAGTGCAAATATCGGACTTCTCTTACAGCGTTCGCCGCGCGGGATTAGCCGAGTGGTCTCATGCGCTGCAGTCATGGGCTGTGCGACTGGTCCCGGAGGAGGTTAGAGTCCTCCCTAGGGCATGGCTGTGTGTGTGTGTGTGTGTGTGTGTGTGTGTGTGTGTGTGTGTGTGTGCGTGTGTGTGTCATTAGGATAATTTAGGTTAAGTAGTGTGTAAGCTTGGGGACTGACGACCTTAGCAGTTAAGTCCCATAAGATTTCACACACATTGTTTTGTTATATCGTTCACAGTCCTGCGGTACATTATAAATGATATTTTACGCCGGCACTATACCTGAATGTATATATGAAGACAGTAACTGTTCTCGAAAGAACTGATCCCATTGTTGACTGTGCTGAATCTACAGAATAAATGATAGTAAATTGAAACCCTCAGCTGCCTACAGGTGTTGTTGATATACCTCGATGGGGACAGCTGAAAATGTGTGCCCCGACCGGTACTCGAACCCAGGATCTCCAGCTGTCCCCATCGAGGTATATCAGCAAAACCTGTCGGCAGCTGAGGGTTTAAATTCAATATCATTTATTCTAGAGATGCTGCACGGTCATCAGTGGTATCTGTTCTTTCGAGAACAGTTACTATCTTCATATGTAGTTAAACCGCTGTCCGGTTATTGACCCTCGTCTGTACAGATGCGCACAGGTTGCCGGAAATCTAACAGGAATCGTAATCTTAGTGGGCGCGAGTAATGAGTGGATTGGCAAATATCTATTAGGTACTTTATGTATGTAGATTGTGGACAGTTGGGAATGTGGGTCTCACGGAAAGCGTGCAAGGGATAGGTTCCTGCAGTCGCGCTGTTCATCTGTGTCCTCGGTGGTCCAGATGGATAGAGCGTCTGCCATGTAACTAGGAGATCCCGTTTTCGAGTCTCGGTCGGGGCACACGTTTTCAGCTGTCCCCATCGAGGTGTATCAACAACACCTGTCGGCAGCTGAGGGTTTCAATTCACTATCTTTTATACCTGAATGTGATTGTTCACTATCACGATTTCGGCCAATTGTATAAGTTGTACTCCTGTGACATTGCAAATATTAAGTTTAAAGTAAGCACCAAACTGAAAGCACTCTTTAAAGAGGAATATACAGTGAAGCGCTACAGAAACTGGTATAGGCATGCGTATTCAAATTCAGAGATATGTAAATAGGCAGGGTATGGCGCTGCAATCGGCAACGCCTATGTAAGAGAAGAAGTGTCTGGTGTAGTTGTTAGATCGGTTATTGGAGCTACGATGGCAGGTAATCAAGATTAAGTGAGTTTGATCGTGGTGTCATAGTCGGCGCACGAGCGATGGGATACAGCGTCTCCGAGGCAGCGATGAAGTGGGAATTTTCCCGTGCGACCATTTGACGAGTGTACCGTGAATATCAGGAATACAGTAAAACACTAAATATCCTACATCGCTGCAGCCGGAAAAAGATCCTGCAAGAATGTGACCAACGCCGACTGAAGAGAATCGTTCAACGTGACAGAAGTGCAACACTTCCGCAAACTGCAGCAGATTTCAATGCTGGATCATCAACGAATGTCAGCGTGCGGAACATTCAACGATACGTAATCGATATGGGCTTTCGGAGCCGAAGGCCCACTCGTGTACCCTTGATGGCTGCACGACACAAGGTTTTGCGCCTCTTCTGGGTCCGTCAACACCGACAATGGACTGTTGATGAGTAGAAACATGTTGCCTGGTTGAACGAGTCTCGTTTCAAATTCTATCGAGTGGATGGAGGTGTACGGATATGGAGACAGCCTCATGAAGCCATGGACCCTGCATGTCAGCAGACTACTGTCCAAGCTGGTGGAGGCTCTGTAATGGTGTGGAGTGTGTGCTGTTGGAGTGATATGGGACCACTGATACGTCTAGATACGACTCTGTAGTGTGACACGAACGTAAGCATCCTGTCTGATCACCTGCTCCCATTCATGTCCGTTGTGCATTCCGAAAGACTTCGGCAATTCCAGCAAGACAATACGACACCCCACAAGTCTAGAATTGCTACAGAGTGGCTCTAGGAACGCTCTTCGCAGTTGAAAAACTTCTGCTGGCCACAAAACTTCCCACACTTCAACATTATTGACCATATCTGTGATGCCTCGCAACGTGCTGTTCAGAAGAGATCTCCCCCTCCCCCCTCCCCCACATACTGTTACGATTTATGGACATCCCTGCAGGACTGATGGTGTCAGTTCCCTCCTGTACTACTTCAGACATTAATCGAGTCCATACCACACCGTTTTGCGGCACTTCTGCGTGCTCTCGTGGGCCTTACACGACATTATGCAGGTGTACCAGTTTGTTTGGTTCTTCAGGGTACTGAAATCAAATTAACGGTTCGTAGTTCAAAGCTATAACGTGGCTCATTAAACAAATTGCGCTAGGATTCCGAAGAATGGGAGATTTGTATCATCTGCCATTGCCAATCTTTATACGAACGTATCAATGGCAGGACAATAGTAACATAAAGGAGAATTTCATAAAACATAAAAAAACAGACATGGATGAAATATGTAATTTTTTGATTTCATCAAAGCACGTAACTGTTTCAGCTTTCAGTGTGATTTTTTTGTGTGTGAAGTGCTACGTTATATTCTATAAATGACTCTTATTATGCAAGTGCAGTATGCAAACAGTGTCCCCAAACAGCGTCCCCTTAAAAGAAACGATTATTCATTGAAGCACTAAAACTGCTTATTACCAGTTCAATATTAAAGAGCGCATTATGCTCTGAAAATATTTAATAGAAACAAAGTTGTTTATAACAAACGTTATTGCTCTTTCTTGCCTACTATGAACTAGTATTAAGCAGTTCAAATTGTTACAGCATTCACCAGAGAACGTCATAAGAGTTCAGAATCACATTAGTGAGTAAATACCTTGAGTAACAATCAGGTGAAAAGTACTGACATTTCTAAAATGATTAATGTATTTACTGCTACACTGTAAACAGTGTCTGACTATTGCCCACTCAACTCGGCAGAAATATGAATCATCGTTATGGGCATTTTAGGACGCTGCAGCGAGCAGAAAGTAACATAGAAGTAGAAGGTACCTCCAATATTTCACAATATCCCAGTCAGTTTAAATCTCTATTTCGCTGTGGTTGCACATATACCAGACCTTTACGTAGAAGGCACTGTGCGAACAACACGCTCTCCTCTTAACGCATAGAATGGCGTGATGCAGAGCTCGCTATGCATATTACATGAGTCTCGAGCCAGCTGGTGCTGAGAACCTGTAGCTCCATCACGTTCAGCAAAAAAGAGTGCGCACCTACGTGCGAGAAAAGAACCTAAAACCGTTAAAATTTAAGCTTTCCTTCTTTTCTAACTTTACCTGTAGTTTGAAGACGGTGTTCTGTTCTGTGCATACCTGAGAGTTTGTTGTCATATCGTTTCACCTTTTCTGAAGGTTTGGACTGAAATATCTAAATAAAATTTTCGCCTGTATCTGCAGAACTATGATTTCATAATCAGTTAAATTTTAAAGTTATTATTAAAGTATCTAAGCATGATATTATATATACATTTTGATCAGTAACATGATAAACAAGGCTACAAATTCTAACTGTCTAATCGGTGGTAAATAACTTGTGGTAAATGTGAAAAACTTTTGTCTGATGTTCATGAAATTTGTGCCCATATACGGGTCATCAAAAAGTCAGTATTAATTTGAAAACTGAATAAATCCCGGAATAATGTAGAAAGTGAGGTACATATTGACACACATGCTTGGAATGACATGGGGTTTTATTAGAACCAAAAAAATACAAGCGTTCAAAAAATGTCCGACAGATGGTGCTTCATCTGATCAGAATAGCAATAATTAGAATAACAAAGTAAGACAAAGCAAAGATGATGTTCTTTACAGGAAATGCTCAATATGTCCTCCATCATTCCTTAACAATAGCTGTAGTCGAGGAATAATGTTGTGAACAGCAGTGTAAAGCATGTCCGGAGTTATGGTGAGGCACTGGCGTCGGATGTTGTCTTTCAGCATCCCTAGAGATGTCGATCGATCACGATACACTTGCGACTTCAGGTAACCCCAATGCCAATAATCGCACGGAATGAGGTCTGGGGACCTGGGAGGCCAAGCATGACGAAAGTGGCGGCTGAGCACACGATCATCACCAAACGACGCGCGTAAGAGGTCTTTCACGCGTGTAGCAATATGGGGTGTTTTTAGGGTCTAATAAAACCCCATGTCATTCCAAGCATGTGTGTCAATTTTTACCTCTCTATCTACATTATTATGTGGTTTATTAAGTTTTCAAATTTATACTGCCTTTTTGATAACCCTGTATATGAATCCACATTTATACTTGATTATAATATAAACTGCTTCCCATAAACCAGGATAAAGCGAAAACTAGCGTCAACAACCCGGGAACAGAAGAAAATTTAGGAGAGGCAAGAACATTGTTTTACAGTAATTATGCAGAAAGCTAATGTGAACGTACATACTACATGCATCATCTCTATATAGCAGACAGATGTGTGTTGAGAGTAGAACTCTATGCTACGAGAATGAGGGAAGACAGCTGTAAAACCGTCGTGTCTGCTTTTCTACTTCAAAACACTCATCTCTTAAAGTACTATACGAATTTTCATGGAGTTTCCACGAGTAACTTGAGCGTAGTTTGGGTCAACGTACGGGCTTTATTTCATCAACACCAGATCACGGAATTAAAATACATAGAAATTAATATGTGTAAAATTATCTGATCAAGTTCGTCGTTCTGATGTGTAATCGTCATGGCGTAACACACCAAATAACGAACAGATCACACTGTTAGTTACGCATTCTATTAAAGAACAAATACGCGGCGCCATTAAGTTTCTTTAACTCAATGACAGATGTAATTTCGGAAGTATTCGCCAGTAACAGAATTAAGTGCCGCAATTTTAAGTTTATGAATACAAACTAACTTTACCTGGCTGGGATACAAGGTTTTACTGACTTAGCTTTGTGCTTTAAAATCTTAACGACATTGATTTGCTTCTTTTTATAGGTTTTATTTATACTCTTTGCTAGGGAAAACAAAGTTGTCAACACTCTTTTGTGAACTGTATGTCTAATCATCACATTTTGGTTTCGTTCTCTTTGTAAATAAAAATTCATAGAACGATCGAGTCTTTCTAACTCCACCAGAAAGGTTAAAAGACTGAGGACTATGCAGTCTAATGGATATCGAGAGGCTTGCTGTGGCTCAAGACAATCAGGCTTATGGCCGAGCGGTTCTAGGCGCTACAGTTTGGAACTGCGCGACCGTTACGGTCGCAGGTTCGAATCCTGCCCCGGACATGAATGTGTGTGATGTCCTTAAGTTAGTTAGGTTTAAGTAGTTCTAAGTTCTAGGGGACTGATGACCACAGATGTTAAGTCCCATAGTGCTCAGAGCCATTTTGAACAATCAGGCTTTAACTCACTTTTGGGATATCCCTTCTGAAACGGAAGTGCAACGTAGCTCTGATCGAGAGTGTCATGAATCTTGCTCCTCAACAGTCTTCATTCATAGAGGCTTAAAGTTAGTTCTCTCCTTCATATCACAGCTGTATGCCAGTCTCTCCCATGATTCTGAAGCACACAAGCTCTTTCTTCATGTCTCCAATCACAGTACTTAAAACATTCTTGATGTAATAATTTACCAACAGCCGTATGTATTGTAGAAATTTATTATACTTTATGAACTTCTATGTGCCACCAGTTTCGGCATTACATTGATGCCACCTTCAGGCCCCACTCGTCGTAGTCGTAAAATCGCTATACACGGAAGGAGGCATATAACTCGATCTGTGAATCAATCGTCCTGCAACAGCCACTAAGACGAGTGGAGCCTGAAGACGGCATCAAGGTAATGCCGAAACTGGTAGCACATAGAAGTTCATAAAATTAAATAAATTTCTACAATAGATACGGCTGTTGGTAAATTATTGCATCAAGAAGTTCATGCCAGCCGTCGCTCCACGATCCATAATGGCTCAACAAAGACTTAAAACATTGGGTGTACAGAAGCTTTTTAAGTCAAAATTTTATTCCAGGCATATAAAGTCTTGGACACAGTTATAGAAGAAGTCCTTGTAATGACGAGTTTCGCAGCTATTAGGAAATAAGAGGCGTACTGAAAAGTAACGCCTCCGAATTTTTTTGTGTGGAATCTTTCAAGCTTTTAAAGTAAAACAAACGCTATTAATATTAAAAACCTTTATTCTTTATTATTGTTTTGCATCTAGCGTATAAATAATATCTGAGTACGCCACTGCCAGTCGGAGTGGCAGAGTGGTTCTAGGCGCTTCAGTCTGGAACCGCGAGACCGCTACGGTCGCAGGTTCGAATCTTGCCTAGGGCATGGATGTGTGTGATGTCCTTAGGTTGGTTAGGTTTAAGTAGTTCTAAGTTCTAGGGGACTGATGACCTCATATGTTAAGTCCCGTAGTGCTCGGAGTCATTTGAAGCATTTTCAGTACGCCGATTGTCATTTTATCTGTGTTTGTGACATTCAGTAGTCAGCTGTCGACGGTGTAAGAAGCGGGAACACTGTTCGTGGCCAAATAAATATAACTTTGCAGAACATTACAAAGTATTTTCTGTGAAACATTACTGTTTTCATAATTTCACACAAGGAGTAACGTTTCATACGCTTACCTATCCGAAAGATATATTCCATTCCACCTATCATTTTGTAAGCCAGAGAGGAAAACACACTATCTGGGATCAAGTAACCTGTTGCCCATTTCCTCTTTCAGCGTACTATGTCGGAAGTTCAACAATAAACTCCTCCGTGACCCATGACGGTCTCTCTTTTACAGTCTGCCACATGAGATTGTTGCGAACTTCCGTAACACTTTTGCCCTTGCCAAACGATCTCGCTAGCGAACTTCGTTGGATCTCCTCTATCTCAGCTACTAGTCAACTCTGGTAAGAATGAGAGGTGAGAATAATTTGATAAATAGCTTTTATACACAGCTTACAGAATTAGTAATCACCATCAGCGGTGAAAAGCTTTGCGCTTACATAACATGTTAGATATTGTGTAGGGACAATTGAATTAATATCATACAACCAGTGGAATACATTTATTTGCCCTTCTTCGCTTCGCAAGTGGGAAATGAAAGGGTAGGTCAAATAAAGACACAGTGTCACTTCCACGGCACCCTATATTGATATGTTTGCATATACAAGAAAAACCGATGTCGAAAATGACGTGACTGCCAATTGAATACTACACACAGCAATAAAGGGTACTGTAAATTGGAATACTTCCTCACTGATCTTACGCCTTCCCTCATACACAGCAGATTCCGAACACCAACGACAATATTTCCGCGGTTATTCAACGATATATTCCGAGTATATTGGTAATAAGGGCCATATCGTGTCCGCTGATTCGTCATAGAGGAATTTCATTCAGTCTGCTTTCTTACACTCATTATCTTCGAATCTGTATTGCAATGAAAGCGTATGCACCATAGTGCACGACAGTTCGCCTCCGTCTCTCTCTATTGGAAACAGCCTTGTTCAGTTAACTCACCGAACTTTCATCTGACAACACACACACCCACCTCACTCTTCGACCTCAGTCTTTAATTTAGTACTGCTAGGTTTTCTCTTGGTTCTTTTGCTTTAATGGTGTTAGTACAAATAGCGACAAAGACCTCGTGTATGGGTTCTCTAGAGGAGCGCCGCAACCACACACATATGAGCTGTTGTCACACACATATGAGCTTTTGTCCTAGCACTACAGAAATATTGCATCTGTCTGGGATATGTTGCACGTCTCTGTTTTGTGTATTTTACTTTTCGGTGATTGTATTTAACGGGCTTTCTCACTGTAGTGAACGCAGTTCCATACAAACGTAGGTAATTCGCCAAACAACCCGAATTAATCTGTAGCGAGCTGCCGGAGACAATCAGTTCTTTGTAACAAAATAGTGAAGATCATTGAAAGAGCTATAAATTTTGTCAGTGAAGTTGGAGTTCGCTCTCTACATTCGTAGAGCGTAGGCTTCCACTGCTCGAACTCATCTCAATAAAATGTTTCAAGGTATGTAACGGTAATCAAATGCGTGGAAACATCAGTGTTTCGGTAGAAATTGCAGGTAACCTTCACCACCATTGCGATGAAGGGTACCTTTAATCACTTCGGAAAAGTTTTATTACATACGACGCGGTCACACATCTGTCAGAACATTTATTCAAAAGACCCAGACAGAAACAATTCCTCCTGTTAGTGTTAACCAGACCTGTCTGCTTCACTTCTAGTAGGTTCATCCAGTCATCAAGTTTTCCTTTTTTTCTTAAAGTCGGATACACAGCGCATTCGTGAGAGAGCTATGGCGTAACATTCATAAGTCACCTGGACGAGTCCCGATTGTTGTCAGCTATATCAAGAACGCGGACCGAAGCTTATGAGGAAACTGATGGGACGTCGTTGGTGTAGACCATTTTCCGAAGGCCGTCGAAGTGTCCACATTGAAGAAAGCCCTGACCAATCTTCTCTCATCAGTGACATCTTGTGGAACTGGAACGGAAATGTGATATGGAGAACTGTCGCTGAATAGTTGTGCTGCCCAGCAGACACTTTCCGGCGATGTTGCGATCCTTGTTGTCTGAAATGATCATCAAGCACATACAATTTAAAAATGCGTGTGTCACGTGAGTGCTGAATGAATCGCTTAGAAACGGCAGCATTACCATGATCACAGCCACGAGCTCCATAGCAGGACACCTCTGGTGAAGAAAATGTTGGGTTACTGCCTTTATTCCGGAAAACAAAGCAGCATTCGCATTGGAGTCACAAAGGATCTCCGGCCAAGACGAAGTTCAGACTGTGTCAGTGCAGAAACAGGTCTGCTCGGTGTTCTAGGGCACGAAGGACATTCCATTCATTGAGTTCCTGTCCAGAAGTGAGGCTGTAAACTCTGGCTGTCATGTTGAGCCACTACAGAGAGTACTATGGGCCAATAGAAACAAGACGTGTGGAATTATGAGCACAAGTGTTGTATTTACGCATGCCAATGCTCTCCCAGTTATGTGCAACAACTGTACTGAATGAATTCGGCTTGGAGCTGACTTGCTGTCTACGATCTCCATCTTTTCTGATAATAAAAGAAATTCCTATCCGCTGGACAGCATCTCTACAATGGTGGAAAGGTGTAGACGATTGACACATGTCGGCTCCATTTGCAGGCAAAGGACTTCTACAAGGAGCGATCAAAAAATTTCCGTTCGAATGCTGTGTTGTCCAGGATCGGTAAGCCAATGAGGCAAAATTATGGTGAACGTTGTGGCAGACTTCCCACCGATAAACCAGGTTGAAAAATCCCATTTGGTAAAACATTGTGCCGCTGCGTAAAGAATTCCGTAACTGCCTGCTGCACACCCTCATCTGACAGGAATCGTCTGCCAGTCACTGTATTTTTTTAAGGGACATGAGGCGTGAAAGTGGTTCGGGGAGAGATGAGGACTATATGATGGGTGCTAGAGCCCCTCCAACTTCTCCATAGTGGATGAGGCTGACTTCTCAGATCGACCAGCGTCTTGTTACGAACCGCGACCAGCACGGAACTTCAGGCACCATTCCACAATGGCGGTTTTCTGTGAGCACGCTGTCCCAAACAAATTCTTCATTCTCCGATGGACATCTATAGGTGCTTGTCTTTCGGCAGCCAAGAAAAGTATAACTTCAGTTTGCTCCTGGTTGGACGCATTTGGTAATAACGTCGCCATAGTACAACGTTTCCTCACTTATCGCACACACGTCCGAAAGACATAAATACCAAATTAATATCTTGTCTACATATCGAAGCTTATACACCCGCATCGAAGTAGCACTATGAGAGCTTTATGATCGACCTATAAATGATACAGGGATCCAATAGTGTGTCACAAGGTACGATGGGTGTCTCAGCGTTTCAAATTGGGCGAGGTGGCGCAATGGCTAGCACACTTGACCCGCATTTGGGAGGGCGACGGTTAAAATTCGTATCTGGACACCCAGACTTAGATTTTCCGTCATTCTCCTAAATCAGCCCAATTCAAATGCCTTTATGTTTCCTTTTAAAAGGGCTTCATCTCTTATGACTTCGATGTCGATGGGATGTTAAACAATAATCTTCCCTCCTTCCCTCTGCGTCTCAAGCGTCAAAAGTAGCTTGAACATTGCTGTTATGTATTGCCAATAATATTTCTCGTGTAACTACATTCTTTTATGATGCAGCAAAAATTATGTTTAGAGATGCTACACACAAAAGGAGACATTTCCTCGTTTCCCGTGTGGATGACGTTTCACATCCCCTGGTACGTTACTATGAACACACAAGCCAAGGGCGCAACTGCGTGTTCAGAGTGGCGGCTGTCCGGCTTTAAGCTGGACCGCAGCAGCAGCTGCAGATCCTGTCGTGACAGAAGCCAAATGACGGCGCTACGCAAACGCGCCCATGTTGGACCGCATACGGCTAGGTGGCCGTCAATATTGGACGGCTTTGTCGGCGCCGTCATCACGGGAGCAGGCGGCAAACACAGGGCGGTGCTGCGGCTAGCTCCGGACGGGCATTGAGGTTGGCACAGGGGAAAGCGCCCCGTGCTGGCCGTGGCACGCGCCGTCTCTGCCAGGTGATAGCGAGTTAACTCCAAATGGGGCGAACCTAATGCGGTCTCTCGAACTGAATTACCTCCTCAGTGCCGACAGTAGGGTGCCAAACGCTTATGAGCACTGCTTTCCTACACAGCCGATTGACGTTACTGGAGTTTCAGTAATTTTCAACTAGTGCTTTTCATTGCGTTGATTGACTGTACTGTTCTCGGTAGAGTATTTTATACGCTATCAAAGAAAACACACACACTACTGGTGTTATATTCTACAGCATTTATTATTTATTTCACAAACTGGGCTTCGGCAGTTGCGCCATTTTCAGGTAAAAAGATAAGTGGTACAGCGAAAGTTTTGTATGATCAATGATTTTATAGTAGTGCATCTGCAGAGTATCTCTGTTTCCAAAGATTTTAATGTGCACAACACTGTTGGACATTTTTTGCCCAATGGCAAAGTCAGTACTTTAGCTTGTTGGAAATCAGTGGAACATTACATGTAATTGTGCCAGATTATATAGGTCAGTCTGACATGGCAATATGCATCCGGTTGAAAGAACACCGTAGAATTTGGGAACTTGGGAAAGGAGTCTCTACTTTTGTAGGCCTCCTGCTTAAAGAAGGCCATGGCTACGAATTGCAGCATGATGTACAGTATTAGATCTTTGAAAGAGGGTAGGTAAAATACTTTGAAATAATTGAAACTAATAGACAAATATATCCGTCTGCCCAAGCGTACTAATGAATAAATGATGACTAACTGAAACCCTCAGCTGCCGAAAGGTGTTGTTGATGTACCTCAATGTGGAGAGCTGAAAATCTGTGCCCCGACCGGGACCCGAACCCGGTTCAAATGGTTCATATGGCTCTGAGCACTAAGCGACTTAACTTCTGAGGTCATCAGTCGCCTAGAACTTAGAACTAATTAAACCTAACTAACCTAAGGACATCACACACATCCATGCTCGAGGCAGGATTCGAACCTGCGACCGCAGCGGTCACGCGGTTCCAGACTGAAGCGCCTTTAACCGCACGGCCACACCGGCCGGCCCCGAACCCGAGATCTCCTGCTTACATGGCAGACGCTCTATCCATCTGAACCACCGAGGACACAGATGAATAGCGCGACTGCAGGGACTTGTCCCTTGCACGCATCCCGTGAGACTCACATTCCCAACTGTCCACTATTTTTTACTTTAATTCGTACATTGTCAGTTCTTGTTTATTCCTCCAAATTATTTCTCATAACAGTTGGTAGAAAATTATAGAGAAACCTCTAAGTACGTGGATAAACGTAAAAGTATAGTCTGAAAGAGATAAGGAAGTTTAAGGAAATGTCCCATCAACGACTAAGTCATTACAGCCGGCTCACAAGCTTGTAGAGTTTAAGGATAAATAAATTGGCGGTGTCATATCGAAGGAACCACCTCAATATTCTCCTTGACTGATTTGCAGAAACAGTGAGAAACCTAAATGTGAATTGCTTCGTGGAGACGTAAACCAAGGGTCTGCTGGGAGCGCATCCCGAACCTTAACCTTACGCCAAAACGCTACTTTCTTTTAAATTTACATCAGTACGCCTCAGACAGCAGAGCAGCGGATACTTCCCGACAGTTATAAATAATTACACCTTTCCATGAACACAGTGTAGTAAATTTACCTACGTACGTAGTTTCTTTCGAAATTGTTCCTAAAATAGCCTAAAACATCTACATCTACACGAAAACCACTAGTTTAGGGCGTTTAACTGTAATAAGGAACTGTGTATTATTTGACGTATATAATAGGAGAAAATACCAGTAATATGGCATACAAAATATTTATAAATTTGCAGGATCAACAGCAGAAGCATCACTTTAGAACCTTTGCGCTGATTTTACAATGGCACAGTTGGGTCCTAAAACTAGGCACTGGGTGGTAGCATTCCCAGTTTCGTATGAAGCAACACGTTAAAAGATGAGAGTATCAGTATTTCCCTTTCTCGTTACACTGTTAAAGAATGTGACAATGGCTACGAACTGTTGTTTCATAGAAAGACTTATTGTTTCATTAATTAAAATATTAAAGCAGTTGTTCGGACATGACATCAGTAATGTGTTGCTTATAGGTCGATCCAGTGACTTGACGCAAAATACTTTTTGGTTTTTGATTTCCTAGATACACATGTTCTAGATATTTCGACTCCGGAAGCAAGTTTCACATTAGCGTCAGAAAATTATCGACTAATAAAATAGTCAGATCATGCTTTTTAAGAAATTGCACATATTTAATTCCATTTCTAACACTTTAGCCGTGTTAGTCTGCTTTTTGCTTTAATATGTTCACATTTTAATATGACAGCCATCTGTTTAGAGTGAATAAAAAGTTCTCGGATTTCCAGCCGCGTCAAGTGATTAAAATTACGCGAGCTTTCGGTCAAACTCTCCTTGGCCACGGTCAAGTGGTACGACTGCCAGTGGGTTACTGTGGTACGACTGCCAGTGGGTTACTGTTGCTACGCCGTTATGTGCACTACCCATCAGTTGTGAGGCCACTGGTGCTCGCGGCATCGCCATATACGGTATATGGGCGACGTCGGCTCCGCGTTCGATGTTTCCGCTTGGGCAGCGCGGTCGGTAGACACCACGTCGCACTGAGTTGCAGACCACCGTCTCTATTAAGGATGTTATTCTTGATGTTATTTCAAAAGCTTTTTTAGTTACGTAGTCCCAGAATCCGCTAGTGCGAGCCACGACAGCGGTTTCGTCAAATTTTATCCGATGACCGTTTCATGAGGCATGCCGAGCTAAAGCAGGTTTCTCTGTGTAGCATAGATGACAGAATATCCCATGCTCTTTCCTGCTTTGTCCGACAGTGCCTACTGTTTGCCCTACGTATGTCCAATAAAACCTTTAATAAAGACAGCGGCCAGCAGTTCAGCCCGGCTTGGGATTCAGCGACCGCGCTGTTGAAGAGAGTACATCGAACGCCCACATACGGCGGTGCCGCGAGCACCAGTGAAGTCACAGCCGGCATCTATACTCTACCCGTCATTAGAATAAACCTGATATAAACATTACGCCATGTATTTTTCCGCGTTTGCTTGAATTGGATTTCGTTCGACGTGGCGTGGAAGTTAAGCTGTGACCAGTACAGTCAGGTACGATCGTAAGAATAGTTTGCATGCTGTGTTACACGGACATAGATTGAGCGATAATGTAGTACAACAGTTTTACGGGTGCATTAAACTTGGACTGAGCTGGCCAGCCAGCGGACCAACTAGCCTGTAATTGCAGTTCAGACGTAAAAAGAGACGAGCAAAGAACCATTATAGTTTCGAATGTCATTTAATTTTTAAAGGGAATGAAATAATATTTGGCAAAACTGCAGAACTATCGCGTGCTACTTTGGTGACCAGACGGAAAGCATAATATGCTCTTGTTGCGACATGACACAGTATTTTAATTACAAACAAGAGTGAGGAAAATTCATAACTTAAACACAGGATAATTTTTCTGAGCGAGCTATGTGTGATGCAAAAGCATACTGCAGGGATTTTACCGTACTGTTGATTACTGAAGCCACCGAAGGTATTAATTACAGTCAGTCATTTGGTAATCTCTTAGTTTGTCTCGTATCCGAATCCGAGAAATACATTTCAATTCTGGAACTGTCATCTGCTATGTTCATAACGAGTCGATCAACAACAAAATCCACGAAGCCAACCAGGCGCCGCATTTTCACTTTTCTTTTATGACGTGCTGTTCTGTACCTCGCCAGCGTTGGGCAGTGACGTGTGTAAGAGCTGCGTGCGTTAGTTCCAGTACGCCTGGTAGCTCAACAGTCTTATTTCTCGGTCTAAATCCCTTAAATTGGCTCCAGATCAGTTCAAAAATGGTTCAAATGGCTCTGAGCACTATGAGACTTAACTTCTGAGGTCATCAGTCCCCTAGAACTTAGAACTACTTAAACCTAACTAACCTAAGGACAGCACACACATCCATGCCCAAGGCAGGATTCGAACCTGCGACGGTAGCGGTCGCACGGTTCCAGACTTAACGCCTAGAACCGCTCGGCCACCACGCCCGGCGCAGATCAGTTCTGTTGGGTTGATATTGTAATGGTGTGGAAAATATAAAAATGCAGCAGTATGGTGTGAAAATGATTACTTTTCATGTTTCAACGACGCTTATAGACATCTGTGGTATAAAAAAATGGACATAATCGAAATAAAGGGTATTTGGTTTTTCATTTTTGCCTTAAAAATTAAATTGTTACGTTTTGTTAATTTAAGCAACCTAACTAAACGAGGAAAACATAGAGTTACGGTTGACATGAACCAGCGAACCATAAACTGCACTGATTTACCAATCTACTGCGCTGCAGATTCCGCTATGCGTTCTTCGTATATATCCAAACTTTATCGAACATATTTTCTTGAAGAACTTCAAAGCCGATTATAACAGTAAATTTATGAAAAACATTAAGAGCTACATATTTCTTGGCACTTTTTAGCCATTTTCCACACATGCGTTTCACTACGGAACAGGAGGCAGCCTCAGCCATTTTCAGACTGCATATTAACAGCGCGACAATCAGAGCACAAGGGTGCAGAGGCTGTGACAGTACACGATATTTGAAATAAAAACTACTTAGCTAAAGCGTGATTGAGAAAAACTTGATGGTTTTTAACAGATTCGAATATCTTAAAGTTTCATCTAACGTATTTTAGTAATAATATATATAATACATAAGTAGGACCAACTTCAAGAGCGTAACACCACCAGTGTACGTGTGCTACGGCTTCTGATTAATTATCGGCTTTGTATTCCTTTACGTCAGGTTCGGAATTTTGTGGTAAGGACTATGGGACCAAACTGCTGAGGTCATCGGTCCCTAGGCTTGCACACTACTTAATCTAACATAAAGTAGCTTACGCTAAGGACAACACACACACACACACACACACACACACACACACACACACACACACACCCATGCCCGAGGGTGGACTCGAACCTCCGACGCGGTCAGCCTCGCGAACCGTGACAAGACGCCTGAGACCGCACGGCTACCCCGCGCTGATACATTAGCTTTATTCTCATGAGGACTCACCAGCAGCTCACTGGCATTAAAATTAAAAGTAGTGCTCGGCCAAAAGTTCGCTTGATTTTAATCACTACACGCGGCTAGAAACACGACAACATTTTATTCAATTTCACCACGTGGGACTGCAGTCTTACATCTGTTAGTGTTTGGCGCTCTTTCTTGTGTCTCTGTGATTGCGACACCCCACATAACATCAAAATCACAGATTTGACAGTAAGATTTTGTCGCTCCTTTGCCTCAGCCAAGACTTGAAACAAAGACGCTCTAACCAAGAGGATTTAAATTTTTTTCGGATGGTTTTCTTCCACGCTTAATATTGATTTTGTTGTTTCTGAATTCTGAGACGAAGAAAGTGCTTGGTCATCATTTTCGTCCATTTTTTCTTATTCTAACAGTCAAATGAATAATCAATACAATATTTCGTCGCTCTTGTCTCACGATTCAAAATGAAGAACAAAGACCAAACATCCCATCCACGCATCCTGGAACCACCAAGCGGCATACCTGCTTTTCAAGTCACACTCCCCGCTGTTATAGGTCAGCCTTACGTGCGATTACTGTAGCTATAGCCGGCCGGTGTGGCCGAGCGGCTCTAGGCGCTTCAGTCCGGAACCGCGCGAACGCTACGGTCGCAGGTTCGAATCCTGCCTCGGGCATGGATGTGTGTTATGTCCTTAGTTTAGTTAGGTTTAAGTAGTTCTAAGTTCTAGGGGACTGATGACCTGAGATGTTAGGTCCCATAGTGCTCAGAGCCATTTTAACCACTTGAACTATAGCTATAATACTAGTATGTACTGATGTCGCCCTTAACAATGGTGATAGTGCAATTAATATAGTAAGCCAAACTTAGACGGATTACTTTCGACAAGACTTTGAGGCCTTCAAGTAATACGTTCAGTTGTGCCTACTATAAATAATAGGGTAAAGTAATACACTGAGTTTTGCCTTCTACAAATAATAGGGTTATCACCGTAAGTTCGATTTTACCACAAATTTCTCCAAATCTCTGTCAAAATAAAATAGTCCTAAATCAGACATAAATCCCTCACACTGGGAACACTTGCTCCAGCGTAATTTTGTTTGTTATTACAATGTGTAGGCGAAATACGCTACGGAGGAAGGACAATATTTTTCCAGTTTTCAACCGAGGTTTTCGAAACGTATTTCAAAAAATCGCGTGAAAGAAATGTTAAAGTTCGTTGGTAGAGTCCATATAATTTCCCAATAACTGTTTACTAATCCGGAAGTAGTTAGAATTTTAGCTCAACGGCTATAAATTCTTTGGTCCGCTTATCTCAAAAAATGGTTCAAATTGCTCTGAGCACTATGGGACTCAACTTCGGAGGTCATTAGTCCACTAGAACTTTGAACTCGTTAAACCTAACTAACGTAAGGACAACACACACATCCATGCCCGAGGCAGGATTAGAACCTGCGACTGTAGCGGTCTCGCGATTCCAGACTGCAGCGCCTAGAACCGCACGGCCACTACCGCTTATCTCATTCACCACCGCTAACACTTAAGCAGTACCTTCTTAGTAACTTTTTGTGGTGGTCTGCGTATCGGAAGGTGGTACCACCGATGTTAGTAGTTCAGTTCTGTTTCCCAACTTCCCGAACCTGGACCCGCAGACTCTAAAACCGGACACAGGTGTAGCACCAACTAAAGGGGCCTAAAATAAATTCCCTGATAATGCACAAGGATTAATAGTTATTATGACCCTGATAGAAATGTCCTCAAATAACTATGTAGAATTTCAGGTTAAGGATATCGTGACTGCTCACAACTGATTAAATTTCAAGATCCATGGAGATTTTAGTGTTTCCAATGAGTAACCAATTAGTACTCCTTCAACATAATTTCCTCTCTTCGATTTAAATAACGTGTTCAAAACTAGACTTCACCGAATAACTTCTGCAAGGCAAACAGTTATATAACGTAAAACTACAAGAAAGAACAGCAGAAATAATGACATATCTTCGCGTATTCTGAAAATATTATTTAAATCAACTGCTCCATAATATTCTGTAACTAACTTCACACGCTTATTTACATTCAATATTAAGTATAATCTTGAGTCTGCCGCAGCGATAGTTCCAAAATGCAATCCAAATAAGAATATTCGTATAAACCAAAAAGTATTTAATGTTCTTCAGAGTAGGCGGTTAGTCGCTCTTTGTCTTCTCGTACATTGTAGCCGTTCTGTCACGGCTCACGTTGTTTTGAGTCAGCTGCCGGTAATCCCTCCAGCACCTTCGAAATCTGCGTGTCTCTTACAAATACAGAGCTTTTGCTTCATTTTTATTCCTACTATTTGCACGAAGAGAAATTCCCCTAGTAACAATCTTGTGCGCTCGGCATTGATGACGGTAACATAACTTCCTACACTAATTACCTGGAGATAAAAGATGAATGTTGATGGCTGCACTGGTGGAACCGTCACAAAGCCAACGTAGTCAGTTTTAGGCTATTGAAAGTCATAATACCACTTTTTTCCAAAACTGAAGGGTTCGGAAGAAGAAACTGCAAGAATTAGTCTGAATACGCTATTTGCTCTATTTTCCAGCCAACCATATCTTTGGAACAAGCAACTCCATCTGTTCCGTTAGAAAGCGAGTGCACTGCATAAATTGTTGGCTTCCTCGTACTAAGTATGTTCTGGCCCGGCCGGCTAGCCGCGCGGTCTAAGGCGCTACTTCCCGATCGGGAAAGCGTGCTGGTTCCGGGCACGAATCCACCCGGCGGATTAGTGTTGAGGTTCGGTGTGCCGGCGAGCCCGTGGATGGTTTTTAAGGTGGTTTTCCTTCTACCTCGGCGAATGCGGGCTGGTTACCCTTATTCCGCCTCCCTTACACTAAGTCGGCGATTGCTGAACAAACCTTGTCTCCACGAACGTGAACACTACCATTACTCTACCACGCAAACATTTGGGGCTACACTCGGCTGGTATGAGTCGTTCCCGGGAGTGGGGTAAGGTGTCCATTGGTGGCCGAGCAGCCCAATAGCCTTGGGTTCGGTGTGGGGCGGCGGTACGGTGGGTGGATTGCAGTGGCCTGTTGTGCGGTTGTGAACCACTGAGGGCTACGGCGGGACACACACAAAGTATCTTTTTTATTTGAATACAGTCAAAATATAACATTCGGTAATACAGAATTACTCTCTTGTGGGTTTGCACTGTCTTTCGCCAACTCATACAATTTCTCAGCGTATTAGTTACGTTTATTTTGCGCCAGTCGACGTTAGGTTTTCGTCCCATTCACTTGAATGTTCAGTTTTGCATTAATTGATATTTTCTTTTTGTTGAAAATCCACAGTAAATGACTGTACAACTGATTTCGTTTTTCTCTTGACTCACATATGTCTCTAATGTTATGGCCCGCAGTGTTTCCATTGAACAGTCTTCAATCTGAGTACATCCGATGCGAGAGTAGCCTTCAACTTCTGCACATGATACGTCGTAGAACAATAGAGTATAATCTTACGACAAAGCGTGTATATCACTTACACAGATTGATGGATAAACACCTTTAGCTGACTTACTCAGAACTGAAGATGTTTCCGAGCAACCGAAATAGATCATACGTAACATAAATCATTTCTAAATGTTACTCCGGAAACTCGACATCGTTATTTGATAGCTGGTCACACACTAATAGTTTACACCACATCACTAATATCCAATACAGGAGTAATATTGTCTGTATCAACATTTCAACAGCGGCATGTTGTCACTCCCATTGTACACTTTTACATAAAAATTCATAGTTTTTGTGAAGTTATTGAACCAATGTATTTTGTTGGGCAAAACCCCAGTTTCTGCTAAAACGTCTGACTGTCCATGCTTTCCTCTCTTGGTAGTAACAGCCAACAAATAAATTATCTTTTAAACAACCTTTCGGCAATCACTTTGCTAGAACAACTAGCAATTTCACTAAACGAGGAGATGCAACGTATGGACACTGTAATTCGGGACATGCGAACTCCACTGTCGTTCCTACTGCCTGCTAAAGATTTTTGTGAGTTGCCTAAGTCAGTTACCACGAATACAAGAGTTCCTTCTCGTCTGACGTCTCCTTTCATCCGCAGCATGGCGCGAAATTACGTCGCGGACGTGCTCAGAATGCGCAAAATAATAACATCGTGCCTTTCACAAGAGAAATCACGCGACGTATTGCTCCGAATCATTTTTTAAAGGGTCCAGATTATATTTACCTATATGTAAATCTTCACGCCCTGCTAAATAACAGCCTCCAGTTTTGATTTGAATCTTGAGACACAGTTAAAATGGGCTCCTCTTCTACACCAGTACTCAATGCCCTGTTGTATTTAGACTGCCTTCTGATGAGTCATATACCTGAGAACCGGTTTCTAAAACGAATTCTGCGAACAGTCACTGCCAAAACTGGTTTACAGTATACTGAGCGACAGTAAAAGATTATCGCCCTGAAGGGAAGGTGGAAATGAAACGGCGAAGAGGGTACGAGCGAAATTTCATTGATTACAAAATCGAGTCAAACTTACAAAGGTATTGGGAGCAGGAGCCCTTCTTTCAGCATGACATTGCACATCGTCTAACCTGGATGCATTTACTGATTCAGTTGGAAAAAGTATCGTGTCTTCTCCTGAAACTTGTTGGCCCGTAACTATTCTAACTGGTCCTTGGTACCTGACAATGGGAAGGAACTGACGTCCGAGCAAGTCAAACCCATGTTCCGTCGCGAAGAGATGTGAGGGTATCCTGCTGTCCAAGGGAGTAGCTCAACATCACACATTCGTAGAGAAACACGCCATGTGTGGGTGAGCATTGTGCTGCTGGAAAATGGCACCACTGTTCTATTGCATGAGAGGTAACACATGAGGATTAAGGATGTGCATGACGACCGTTGTGCTGTCAGTCACCAACAGCCGTGACCTGGAATTATTCTCGATGACTGCTCACACCATGGAGTAAAACCGCTGCGCTTCTCTAAAACATTGGAAGAATGGAACCTATCCTCAGATTCTCGTCACACTCGCCAACGCTGGTCATCCTGGGTAGTACATGACCATCGATTCCTCGATGAATACAATGCGACACCATTCATCAGCAGTCCACGATTCCTGCTCACGGCATCTGTCCACAAGCAGCTATTTTTTTTTTTTGGTGGTGTTAACGGCAATGAATGGGCCGTAATTCACTAGTCTGGTTGCACTAGTCTCCGAGCAATAGTGCGAGATGACAAAAAATGTTGCAGGGATTCCATTACTGTTTATCATATAGCAGGCGCATATGTGTACAGGTTACGATGTGCTCCGACTTGGTTGACCGAATCAACGGCGATGAATGTGCCTATCCTCACGTTCCCACACAGCCCAGCATCGTGCCACTGTCACATCTCAATGCCCCACAAATCTGGGTATGGTACAATTGACATGTCGGCCATATAGAGACCCACAATGAATTCCTTTTCAGTCAAGTGGTGATAACTCTCACACAAATGCGAGCCGTCCTTGTTTTCTTCATAGTGATCACTGAACATCTGAAGCTGTTGATGCCTCAAATAGAGAATGTTAGGGATATAGGTACAAATGTTGTGAACATTGGTACCTTAATATGTACTCACATCAGCGTGTTAGATGTTTGTCCTCTGTGTCTAACAGTCTCACCACAAACACGTCACATAAGTTACTGCCTGATGTTTCATGCACTGTCGTAACTGCACTGTGGAATAAACAACGCCTGTCAGTATATGTTTCTCATTTTGGTTCCATATTTTCTCACTTGCTGCCCCGGGGGAAAGAAACATTAATGACTTACTTGGACTATTCGTACATGGAGGTACTAACCAGTTTAAAAAATGTACTTCACGTAACAGCTATGACTACTAGTCTGCAAATGAAGTAAATACTGAAGCAATATTGTTCAGAATATTGTCCTCAGTTATCGATAGAAATATCTGCACTTATACAGCTAACACCCTGTATATAATATCTGCCTTGGTAACAACACTAAACGCGAACACCACTAATAACTGTGGCGGTCGTTCTGTGAAAAAGAATTGCAACGCTAACCAGTTACACACCTTCCGATGGTATGTCTGTGTCCAAATTACGTTGACATCCGGCCATGTCTCGTGGGTGCTTCATTTTTTGTCTCGGGCAGTGTATTTACTCCGAGAATAACCTGTACAATAGTTTCAACAAATACATTGAAAAACTCTAAGTCCAACTGGAATAAATATAATCTGTTGTCTTTCGTAAACGGAGGCTAAGCCTGCCTTGATATTGTCAAATACTATCTCCAGTTAGCTATTTCTCACAAACCAGAAAGAACTATACTGATCACTAACAATCGTTCACTTCCAACTTCATACAAGCAATAATTTTAAGGGGAGATGCCGACGAAATTTCAGCTCTGCCGTATAAACATCGCAGGGGACTGAACTTTTTTTTCGTAACATATCTTGACAAGTTATCAGGAGAAAGAAAACTGGCATTCTACGGATCGGAGCGTGGAATGTCAGATCCCTTAATCGGGCAGGTAGGTTAGAAAATTTAAAAAGGGAAATGGATAGGTTAAAGTTAGATATAGTGGGAATTAGTGAAGTTCGGTGGCAGGAGGAACAAGACTTTTGGTCAGGTGATTACAGGGTTATAAATACAAAATCAAATAGCGGTAATGCAGGAGTAGGTTTAATAATGAATAAAAAAATAGGAGTGCGGGTTAGCTACTACAAACAGCATAGTGAACGCATTATTGTGGCCAAGATAGACTCAAAGCCCATGCCTACTACAGTAGTACAAGTTTATATGCCAACTAGCTCTGCAGATGATGAAGAAATTGATGAAACGTATGACGAGATAAAAGAAATTATTCAGGTAGTGAAGGGAGACGAAAATTTAATAGTCATGGGTGATTGGAATTCGTCAGTAGGAAAATGCAGAGAAGGATACATAGTAGGTGAATATGGATTGGGGGGAAGAATTGAAAGAGGAAGCCGCCTTGTTGAATTTTGCACAGAGCATAACTTAATCATAGCTAACACTTGGTTCAAGAATCATGAAAGAAGGTTGTATACCTGGAAGAATCCTGGAGATACTAAAAGGTATCAGATAGATTATATAATGGTAAGACAGAGATTTAGGAACCAGGTTTTAAATTGTAAGACATTTTTAGGTGCAGATGTGGATTCTGACCACAATCTATTGGTTATGAACTGCAGATTGAAACTGAAGAAACTGCAAAAAGGTGGGAATTTAAGGAGATGGACCTGGATAAACTGAAAGAACCAGAGGTTGTAGAGAGTTTCAGGGAGAGCATAAGGGAACAATTGACAGGAATGAGGGAAAGAAATACAGTAGAAGAAGAATGGGTAGCTCTGAGGGATGAAGTAGTGAAGGCAGCAGAGGATCAAGTAGGTAAAGAGACGAGGGCTAATAGAAATCCTTGGGTGACAGAAGAAATATTGAATTTAATTGATGAAAGGAGAAAATACAAAAATGCAGTAAATGAAGCAGGCAAAAAGGAATACAAACGTTTCAAAAATGAGATCGGCAGGAAGTGCAAAATGGCTAAGCAGGGATGGCTAGAGGACAAATGTAAGGATGTAGTGGCTCGTCTCACTAGGGGTAAGATAGATACTGCCTACAGGAATATTAAAGAGACCTTAGGAGAGAAGAGAACCACTTGTATGAATATCAAGAGCTCAGATGGCAACCCAGTTCTAAGCAAAGAAGGGAAAGCAGAAAGGTGGAAGGAGTATATAGAGGGTTTATACAAGGGCGATGTACTTGAGGACAATATTATGGAAATGGAAGAGGATGTAGATGAAGATGAAATGGGAGATAAGATACTGCGTGAAGAGTTTGACAGAGCACTGAAAGACCTGAGTCGAAACAAGGCCCCGGGAGTAGACAACATTCCATTAGAACTACTGATGGCCTTGGGAGAGCCAGTCCTGACAAAACTTTACCATCTGGTGAGCAAGATGTATGAGACTGGCGAAATACCCACAGACTTCAAGAAGAATATAATAATTCCAATCCCAAAGAAAGCAGGTGTTGACAGATGTGAAAATTACCGAACTATCAGTTTAATAAGTCACAGCTGCAAAATACTAACGAATGGAAAATCTGGTAGAAGCGGACCTCGGGGAAGATCAGTTTGGATTCCGTAGAAATGTTGGAACACGTGAGGCAATACTAACCTTACGACTTATCTTAGAAGAAAGATTAAGAAAAGGCAAACCTACGTTTCTAGCATTTGTAGACTTAGAGAAAGCTTTCGACAAAGTTAACTGGAATACTCTCTTTCAAATTCTGAAGGTGGCAGGGGTTAAATACAGGGAGCGAAAGGCTATTTACAATTTGTACAGAAACCAGATGGCAGTTATAAGAGTCGAGGGGCATGAAAGGGAAGCAGTGGTTGGGAAAGGAGTGAGACAGGGTTGTAGCCTCTCCCCGATGTTATTCAATCTGTATATTGAGCAAGCAGTAAAGGAAACAAAAGAAAATTTCGGAGTAGGTATTAAAATTCATGGAGAAGAAGTAAAAACTTTGAGGTTCGCCGATGACATTGTAATTCTGTCAGAGACAGCAAAGGACTTGGAAGAGCAGTTGAACGGAATGGACAGTGTCTTGAAAGGAGGATATAAGATGAACATCAACAAAATCAAAACGAGGATAATGGAATGTAGTCAAATTAAATCGGGTGATGCTGAGGGGATTAGATTAGGAAATGAGACACTTAAAGTAGTAAAGGAGTTTTGCTATTTAGGGAGTAAAATAACTGATGATGGTCGAAGTAGAGAGGATATAAAATGTAGACTGGCAATGGCAAGGAAATCGTTTCTGAAGAAGAGAAATTTGTTAACATCGAGTATAGATTTAAGTGTCAGGAAGTCGTTTCTGAAAGTATTTGTATGGAGTGTAGCCATGTATGGAAGTGAAACATGGACGATAACCAGTTTGGACAAGAAGAGAATAGAAGCTTTCGAAATGTGGTGCTACAGAAGAATGCTGAAGATAAGGTGAGTAGATCACGTAACTAATGAGGAGGTATTGAATAGGATTGGGGAGAAGAGAAGTTTGTGGCACAACTTGACTAGAAGAAGGGATCGGTTGGTAGGACATATTTTGAGGCATCAAGGGATCACAAATTTAGCATTGGAGGGCAGCGTGGAGGGTAAAAATCGTAGAGGGAGACCAAGAGATCAATACACTAAGCAGATTCAGAAGGATGTAGGTTGCAGTAGGTACTGGGAGATGAAGAAGCTTGCACAGGATAGAGTAGCATGGAGAGCTGCATCAAACCAGTCTCAGGACTGAGGACCACAACAACAACAACATCTTGACATGCTGAATTCAGTGGATAAACCTAATTGGCAAAACTATTTAGTTCATCACTTTTTGATTTTAGATTGTTGAAAAAAAAACAATATTTTTTCAAACCCATACGTGGAGTTGTTGGTTGTCTAGTGATGTATTCACAAAAACGTATCAAGACCAAACATTTTATCATTTACCGAGAAGTAGCAAATTTTCGTTTCGGTCATTATGCTACCGAGGTATAGTGAACATTTTAACATTATACAGGGTAATTTCTCCACCAAGTACAAACTACAGGGATTCATCGATGAGAGGATACTGAACAAAAGAGGTCTAATGAACATATATCTGGAAATCCATGGTTTCGATACTAGACACCATTAAGTTAAATTATACTTTGCTACAGAGACTGCGGTCTAATACGCAGTCACAGTTACAGTATGCATGGTTTGCTCCCAGGGAGTGGTACTGTTCCTCATACGTCATGCCCTAGCACCCTCTTTTGTCATAGCAGTTGCTAATGTTGAGCTGATTCACTTCTCTCGCTGACTCACCTTGCAGTGGATGTGATACAGCGTTGTACACAATGGTTCTGTATTCGAACTGAGGGCTTGCCGACATGGTGTTTACTCACAGAAAGGCAAATGGCAACGGAAGGTGAGCAGCAAGGTTATATCCGGAGACCTGTCCCTGTCGACAACAACGACAGTAATCAATGCTTGCAACAGGGTTTCGACTTTTATCTGAGACAGGGTCGTTTCAGGAAGCAGAAAATATGAACAACATACTCAAAATGTTCGGACACCAGACTTGGAGGAAAATGTGATTAACATTGTGGAAGGCGACCGCTGTGTCAGTACAGCGATTTCAGGATTAGTGTCATCCAACCTTATCGCGATGAGGCCACCTCTACGCGGAGTGGTCAGCTTTCATAATAGTCATCTGTGGGATAGTATGCAGAAACCCCACGGTATGGTGACAGCGAATCATCAGCATCGGCGCATCTGGAATGTGTGAGCCGGAATAATTGGTGACCTTATTTTGAGAACAATCTTCCTTCCAATGTGCCTACCATGCCGGAACTATCGTCGTTTCTTGTGGATGACATTCGTTCCACTGTTAGAAGAAGTGTCGATGATGGTTCGAAGGGTTATGTGGCTGCTACATGATGGTGCTCCAGCCCACTTCGCCGTTGACGTCCGGACACGTCTCAATCGTGTCTTCTGTGGTCGATGGATCGGACGAGACGGCCCAGTTGCATGGCGTGCTCGTCCACCGGATCTGAACCCGAGCGAGCTTTGGTTATTGAGCATTTCAAAAGTATCATGTATGCAGAGCACAACCCAGATACGGAGACACTAGAGCAGTGTATTCATGCTGCCTTTGACACTGTTCGGATACAGCCTGAGCGATGTGAACGTGTGAGACAGAATTGCTACGGCGCGCACAGGCCCGCGTTGATGCACGTGGAAACCAAACTCAACAAGTGCCGTAACTACGGCTGCATGGTACAGTTCAAATGATTGAATAAATGGTCTTTAGCGCGGAAACCATGCCTTTCCGGACATAAGTTCATTAGACATTTTTTGTTCAGTAGCCTCTCATCGATCAATCCCTAGAGTTTGTACAAGGTGGAAAAAGCTACAATGTATACATTCTAAAACAGTTGACAAGAATTTAACGTGAAATACACTCCTGGAAATTGAAATAAGAACACCGTGAATTCATTGTCCCAGGAAGGGGAAACTTTATTGACACATTCCTGGGGTCAGATACATCACATGATCACACTGACAGAACCACAGGCACATAGACACAGGCAACAGAGCATGCACAATGTCGGCACTAGTACAGTGTATATCCACCTTTCGCAGCAATGCAGGCTGCTATTCTCCCATGGAGACGATCGTAGAGATGCTGGATGTAGTCCTGTGGAACGGCTTGCCATGCCATTTCCACCTGGCGCCTCAGTTGGACCAGCGTTCGTGCTGGACGTGCAGACCGCGTGAGACGACGCTTCATCCAGTCCCAAACATGCTCAATGGGGGACAGATCCGGAGATCTTGCTGGCCAGGGTAGTTGACTTACACCTTCTAGAGCACGTTGGGTGGCACGGGATACATGCGGACGTGCATTGTCCTGTTGGAACAGCAAGTCCCCTTGCCGGTCTAGGAATGGTAGAACGATGGGTTCGATGACGGTTTGGATGTACCGTGCACTATTCAGTGTCCCCTCGACGATCACCAGTGGTGTACGGCCAGTGTAGGAGATGGCTCCCCACACCATGATGCCGGGTGTTGGCCTTGTGTGCCTCGGTCGTATGCAGTCCTGATTGTGGCGCTCACCTGCACGGCGCCAAACACGCATACGACCATTATTGGCACCAAGGCAGAAGCGACTCTCATCGCTGAAGACGACACGTCTCCATTCGTCCCTCCATTCACGCCTGTCGCGACACCACTGGAGGCGGGCTGCACGATGTTGGGGCGTGAGCAGAAGACGGCCTAACGGTGTGCGGGACCGTAGCCCAGCTTCATGGAGACGGTTGCGAATGGTCATCGCCGATACCCCAGGAGCAACAGTGTCCCTAATTTGCTGGGAAGTGGCGGTGCGGTCCCCTACGGCACTGCGTAGGATCCTACGGTCTTGGCGTGCATTCGTGCGTCGCTGCGTCCCGTCCCAGGTCGACGGGCACGTGCACCTTCCGCCGACCACTGGCGACAACATCGATGTACTGTGGAGACCTCACGCCCCACGTGTTGAGCAATTCGGCGGTACGTCCACCCGGCCTCCCGCATGCCCACTATACGCCCTCGCTCAAAGTCCGTCAACTGCACATATGGTTCACGTCCACGCTGTCGCGGCATGCTACCAGTGTTCAAGACTGCGATGGAGCTCCGTATGCCACGGCAAACTGGCTGACACTGACGGCGGCGGTGCACAAATGCTGCGCAGCTAGCGCCATTCGACGTCCAACACCGCGGTTCCTGGTGTGTCCGCTGCGCCGTGCGTGTGATCGTTGCTTGTACAGCCCTCTCGCAGTGTCCGGAGCAAGTATGGTGGGTCTGACGCACCGGTGTCAATGTGTTCTTTTTTCCATTTCCAGGAGTGTAGAACTACTACCACATTATACAAGTTTTGGCCCTGTATCAAGAATAAATAAACAAAAGATGGCTTGATACGTTTGAAAGTTGTATTCTTTACTTTCATTTTATATGTTACATCACATGCTCGCTATATATTTCGTCAAAACAACCCGGTCCTTTTCAACCCTAAGTAACTACCACATGAAATATCATCTATAGCTTGTTACGCACATTCTATCCTTGTAGGTTTATACTATATATTTCCTCTCTTCTGCTACATCAAGCTACTTTGGCCTCACTAATCTTTCCATCCAGTGGAAGTCTTACACAGAACTATTTCCTCACTGTTTGTTGTTGTACTTCTTCACTTCGCATTTCGCCTGCACACTTAATTTGTAATATATAAATGCTTCCAGTTTCTTTTCTGGATTTATGATGAACAACGTTTGAACTACACACAGTAGTATGATCCAGGCGCACAGTTTCAAGACTTTCTTCTTCAGTTACAAATCAATACCTAATTCGAGTACAGTTATTTCAATGAAGAAAAGCTTTGTTTATCTGTCCGATCTTTGTCCGCAGCTCGTGGTCGTGCGGTAGCGTCCCCGCTTCCCACGCCCGGGTTCCCGGCGGGGTCAGGGATTTTCTCTGCCTCGTGATGACTGGGTGTTATGTGATGTCCTTAGGTTAGTTAGGTTTACGTGGTTCTAAGTTCTAGGGGACTGATGACCATAGATATTAAGTCCCATAGTGCTCAGAGCCATTTGAACCATTTTTGTCCGATCTTATCTCTGATATCTTTCTTGCATCGTCCATACTGCCTGATGTGTCATTCCAATTCTATAATTTATTCTGTTAAATAAGTAGTTGCTGCTCTCTCTGCTAGTAATTAGCACCTTCGTCTACTATTTGGTAGTTCCTAAATCGTATTCCTTTCAGAAGATCTAACTCTTGCAGCCAGAGAAACGGGCTGTGTAATCTGTGAACCTTCTCACTGGAATCTGTCTCCGTTGCACTAACACGCTGATATTCACAGAACATTATTTCATGAAATATACTCTTCACCTCCGTTGCACTTACACGCTGATACTAATAGAACATTATTTCTTGAAATGTACTCTTCATCACCACAAGAGTGGTGCTCGAGTAAATGAAGCACGCACAGAAAATTACGATTCATATAATCACTGTCATGATAATTGTAACTTAAACGTACGTGTATGGTTCAACTGTTAGATTCTTGTTTTCGTTTTTTTTTCTGTTTAAAGTCATGACAGGAAAGCGCTGTTGTAAAAGCTATTTTTTCACTGTGTGGCTATTATCGAGTGGAATAATACGAATATTGTGCTTTTGTAGATATCAAAACTTCGAAACATATGCTTTTATATTTCAGCCACAAACTGCCGAGACATTTTAATTTTAATCTTGTGCCACTAGTTTCAATCTTGACGTAGTCATTTGGCACATTTCTTTATGATTTTCATGGCGAGTGCCAGATGTTTATAATTATAAAAAGTAATCATTAATTACAGAGACAGACTGTTCACCATAAAAGTTTAAAAAGGTGTGCCTGATGATGATCACAAGGTTGAAAGCATAAGCTGAATAGTAGAAAATCAAGTATAATTATGTCATGGTGGACATTTACAAAAAATGTCTGAATAGAAAGCTATGATAAATCAATGTTACGAAGCTTCAGGTGTAATATTACAGATAACGCGACTAGTCGCCCGAACTTATTTTTGTTGAAGATGGCAACAACCTTAACATTAGATACTCACCACGTTTTTTGAAAGTTTTAACACATATGAAGCACAATTTTCTCACCACTCGATTTGGTGACAAGTCAATGGCAAATATTGCAACAGTTGTTTTTATGAATAAATACTTTTTACAGTCAAAGCCGAACATGATGCCTAGATCATCATGATCATGATCATCATCATAATCATCAATATCATCATTATTGATATTTTATTATTATTGTTATGATTATTTACCAATGAATCATGACTGTTTCTGTTTACGATATTATCCTTTAGTTTTCCACAGACGTAATATTCTACAGTAAGCGGAGTGAACAATATAAAGTTCACTTCTTCCTAATTATGTGATTAATAATTTTTTATGTCATAACTGTAATAAAAGCGCGATATTGCCGTAATTTAATAGAAAATAGCAGTTGATAACAGGTGCCTGTTGGCACATAGAATGTCTTTGCACATCAGTTTTTCTCCTTTACCAGTGGTGGTGCTACCTAATGTTCTGAAGACGGTCAATCGATAAGTGAAATCGGTTACTAGAGAAATAAATACCATTTGCGATCTAGACTGTTTTATTTCTTGTATTTATAATTTTACTTATCGACTCGAGTTTCCATCGTCTTGCTCCAGGTCCCGGCGCGACTGGCGCCCCTTAATGTCGGCAACGCTGCGCGACAGGCGTCAGGCTGGCACGTCGGTGCGCGCGGTCCGTAATGCGGGCCCGCCGCCCCCGCCACGCCCAGACGGATGGGCCGTCACTTAGGCCGACAGTGCTGCGTGCCGCACCAATTGGTTGCTCGCTTAATAGTCTCTCTGCGGTCTGTTCTCTAAAGCCGACTGACGTCCTGTCTCGCATACGTGTAGGGTTCCTCTGTCAACGTCACAACCGTTCGTAAATTTCGCAACCGCAGCGACCAGTTAGTCAACGGCAATCGTGTACTACCGGGAAAAACGACATAAAAATTTATCATTATGGAGTTGCCATTTTTATGATACTGGGAAGACTTGCTTTGCTCTACCAATTTAAATAGTTTTCCTTTCTTATACAAGTAGCTAATGGTAACCAGCAACATATTTTGCGATACCTGCTAACGGTACTAGAAAGAATTTTATTACATTATCTTGACCGATTTCTTTCTAAACTAACAAACAACACGTAGGATAAAATTAACGACGCACTCAGGAACCAAAAATATTCTAACTTCTTAATTACAGTGAACGTTTCAACAGAATTGCTGTCACCGAATGGCTGAATAACTTTTCCGAAGAGGAGGCTGAGACACTTTAGGCTGTTGTGAACTAACTTTGTATTGCGAATACGAAAATTACTGCCCTTGAATTTCATGATAATTGCCAGAAGATGTTCTTCATGAGACAAGTCACACTTAGACATATATGGAAGTCAAGGTTTTTCTGCCAAAATACAGGTAATCAACTTGCTTTGAAGTATTCCTGCGTCAAATGCACATTACAAAATGGCTCTGAGCACTGTGAGACTTAACTTCTAAGGTCATCAGTCCCCTAGAACTTAGAACTACTTAAACATAACGAACCGAAGGACATCAGACACATCCATGCCCGAGGCAGGATTCGAACCTGCGACCATAGCGGTCGCGCAGTTTCAGACTGTAGCGCCTAGAACCGCTCGTCCACCTCGGCCTGCGCACATTACAAACTACTCAAGGGTTCTGTGGGCTTTTGAGGTGGAGAAAAGCAATAAAATTCAAATAAAAATGAACAGCGGCGAAACATTGATGATGAAGTGATAGAAACAAGATTTGGCCGCCACACTTACAGAGAACACCAGCTGACAGTCACTGAAAGAATCTTAAGAAAATGTAACACATCAACGCCAAAGGGGGTGGGGGGAAGAGCGGCAGGGGGGGGGGCAGAATTATCAGATCTTCTTCCAATTTATTCTTGAGCAATACTTGTCAGTGTGGACCACGTGCTAGGTGAAAGTGTTATAAGAAATAAGATCCGCAGAGCGAAACACTTTCACACGGCTTCCGTAAGCACCTACGCTAGCACCGCGAGGTGCTAATCAAACTCCATTGACATTTTATCCTTGTATGCTACAAGGAAGGCATTAAGCATCACAATATGTGTACTTTGGAAGTTCCGAGAGAGAAATTTCATAGGCGAACGTATTACTTCTTCCGCGAAACGATCATGGGGATAAAATAATAAATTCGAGCACCTCGGGTGCCTCACCATCTGTCACTACTCCATGTAACAATCGTGAAAGAAAAACGAATGTAACAAAATGATATTTGCTCTTAAAGTAAATTTCCACCAACTCGCTGAGATTACTAATGAGAAAGGCCTTCGTGCGAAGTTTATCTGACTACAAAATATAGCAGGGAGAAGACAGTTATGGTTACTTTGGTACCAGATCAGGACATTTTTGGTAATGGTATCACTTGAACGTTATGTCAATTTTTGTTTCTTGTACCCCCGTGAACCTTACCGTGGGTGGGGCGGTTTGATAGCCTCAGCGATACAGAGAGCCGCACTGTAGGTGGAACCACAACGGAGGGGTATTTGTTGAGAGGCCAGACAAACTTGTGAATCCTGAGGAAGGGCAGCAGCCTTTTCAGTAATTGCAGGGGCAACAGTCTGCATGATTGACTGATCTGGTCTTGTAACATTAACGAAAACGGCCTTGTTGTGATGGTACTGCGAACGGCTGAAAGCAAGGGGTAAACTACTACTGTAATTTTTCCCGAGGGCATGCAGCTTTACTGTATGGTTAAATGATGGTTGCGCCCTCTTGGGTAAGAAGTTCCGGAGGTAAAATAGTCCCCCATTCGGATCTCCGGGCTGAGCCTACTCAGGACGACGCCTTTATCAAGAGAAACAAAAATGGCGTTCTACAGATCGGAGCGTGGAATGTCAGGTCCCTTAATTGAGCAGGTATGTTAGAAAATAAAAAAAGGGAAATGGGTAGATTAAAGTTGGATACAGTGGAAATTAGTGAAGTTCGGTCACAGGAGGAGCAAGACTTCCGGTCAGATGAATGCAGGGTTATAAATACAAAAGAAAATAGGGGTAGTGCAGGAGTAGGTTTACTAATGAATAAAAAATAGGAGCACAGGTAAGCTACTACGAACAGCATAGTGAACGCATTATTGTATCTAAGATAGACACGAATCCCAAGCCTACCACAGAAGTACAAGTTTATATGCCAACTAGATCCGCAGATGACGAAGAGATTGATGAAATGTATGATGAGATAAAAGAAATTATTCAGATAGTGAAGGGAGAGGAAAATGTAATAGTAATGGGGGGCTGGAATCCGGTAATTGGAAAAGGAATAGAAGGAAAAGTAGTAGGTGAATATGGACTGGGGGTGAGGAATGAAAGAGGAAGCCGCCTGGTAGAATTTTGCGCAGAGCACAACTTAATCATAGCTAACACTTGATTAAGAATCATGAAAGAAGGTTGTATATGTGGAAGAGGCCTGAAGACAGGTTTCAAATAGATTGTATAATGGTAAGACAGAGATTTAGGAACCAGGTTTTAAATTGTAAGACATTTCCAGGAGCAGATGTGGACTCTGACTACAATCTATTGGTTATGAAATGTGGATTAAAATTTAAAAACTGTGAAAGGTAGGAACCGAAGGAGTTGGGACCTGGATGAACTGAAAGAACTAGAGGTTGTAGAGAGTGTCAGAGAGAGCATTAGGGAACGTTTGACAAGAACGGGTGAAAGAAATACTGTAGAGGAAGACTGGGTAGCTTTGAGAGATGAAATACTGAAGGCATCACAGGATCAGGTAGGTAAAAGTCGAGGACTAGTAGAAATCCTTGGGTAACAGGAGAGAGATTCAGTTTCATTAATGGTAGGAGAGAATATAAAAATGCAGTAAATGAAGCAGGCAAAAAGGAATACAAACGTCTCAAAAATGAGATCCACAGGAAGTGTAAAATAACTTAGCAGAAATGGCTAGAGAACAAATGTATGGATGTAGAGGCATATATCACTCAGGGTAAGTTGAGGAGGCCGTTGGAGAAGAGAGAACCACTTGTATGAATATCAAGAGCTCAGATGGGGAACCAGTTCTAAGCAAAGAAGGGAAAGCAGGAAGGTGGAATGAGCATATAGAGGGTCTGTACAAGGGCAATGTACTCGAGGGCAATGTTATGGAAATGGAACAGGACGTAGGTGAAGATGAAATGGGAGATATGATACTGTGTGAAGAATTTGACAGAGCACTGAAAGACCTAAGTCGAAACAAGGATTCAGGAGTAGACAACATTTCACTAGAACTACCGATAACCTTGGGAGAGCCAGCCCTAACAAAACTCTACCATCTGGTGAGCAAGATGTATGTGACAGGCGAAAGACCCTCAGACATAATTCCAATCCCAAAGAAAGCAGGTGTTTACAGGTGTGAAAATTACCGAACTCTCAGTCTAATAAGTCACGACTGCAAAATACAGACAGGAATTCTTTACAGACAAATGGGAAACAGGTAGAAGCCGATCTTAGTGAAGATCAGTTTTGATTCCGTACAAATGTTGACCTCATGATGCAATACTATCCCTACGACTTCTCTTAAAAGATAGATTAAGGAAACGCAAACGTACGTTTCTAGCGTTTGTAGACTTAGAGAAAGCTTTTCACGATGTTGATTGGAATAGTCTCTTTCAAGTTGTGAAAGTGGCAGGGACCAAACACAGGGAGCGAAAGTCTATTTTCAATTTGTACGGAAACCAGATGGCAGCTATAAGAGTCGAGGGGCATGAAAGGGAGGCAGTGGTAGGGGAGGGAGTGATACAGGTTTTCAGCCTATTCCCATAACAACAATAACATTGTTACTTGTTCTCTTAGTATTAATACACTACTGGTCATTAAAATTGCTACACCAAGATGAAATGCAGATGATAAACAGGTATTCATTGGGCAAATATATTGAGCTAGAACTGACATGTGATTTCATTTCCACACAATTTGGGAACATAGATCCTGAGAAATCAGTACCCAGAACAGCCACGTCTGCCCGTAATAACGGCGATCATATGCATGGGCATTGAGTCAAACAGAGCTTGGATGGTGTGTACAGGTACAGCTAGCTGCCCATGCAGCTTCAACACGATACCACAGTTCATCAAGAGTAGAGACTGGCGTATTGTGACGAGCCAGTTGCTAAGCCACCATTGACAAGACGTTTTCAATTGGTGAGACATCTGGAGAATGTGCTGGCTAGGGCAGCAGTCGAACATTTTCTATATCCAGAAAGACCTGTGCATTATCCCCCTGAAATGTAGGGTTTTGCAGGGATCCAATGAAGGGTGTAGCCACGGGTCGTAACACATCTGAAATGTAACGTCCGCTTTTCAAAGTTTCAAAGTAGGTCAACGCGGACAAGAGGTGACCGAGACGTTTAACCAATGGCACCCCATACCATCACGCCAGGTGATAAACCAGTATGGCCATGACGAATGCACGCTTCCAATGTGCGTTCACCGCGATGTCACCAAACACGGATGCGACCATCATGATGATGTAAACAGAACCTTGATTCATCCGAAAAAATGACGTTTTTCTATTCGTGCACCAATGGTCGTCGTTGAGTACACCATCGCAGGCGCTCCCGTCTGATGCAGCGTCAAGGGTAACTGCAGCCATAGGCTCCGAGCTGATAGTCCTTGCTGCTGCATACGTCGTCGATATGTTCGTGCAGATGGTTGTTGTCTTGCAAACGTCCCCATCTGTTGACTCAGGGATCGAGACGTGGCTGCACGATCCGTTACAGCCATGCGGATAAGATGCCTATCATCTCGACTGCTAGTGATACGAGGTCGTTGGAATCCCGCACGGCGTTCCGTATTACCCTGCTGAACGCACCGATTCCATATTCTGTTAACAGTCGGTTGGAAACTTTCCTCATGTCAGCACGTTGTAGGTGTCGCCATCCCGCCAGCCTTGTGTGCATGCTCTGAAAATCTAATAATTTGCATATCACACCATCGTTTTCCTGTCGGTTAAATTTCGCGTCTGTAGCACGTCATCTTCGTGGTGTAGCAATTTTAATGGCCAGTAGTGTATTTTTGACGTAGTTTTATCGTTTATCCATTCTTTGAAATCTTCCCTAACAGCTAGAACTGTTCATGTTTATCGCACACATAGTGCCAAGTCGGAGAATCTCAGTCCTCTGATTTGATAAGACTCACTCATTTGTTTGGTTACATGTTCCCAGCAATGTCTTACCTCTTATAGCTTCGTTGATGCTACATATCCTTGGTGGATAAAAATTTAAAAGGAAGATAGCATCCTTGTGATTATAGCAGCGAAAAATGACGCAAAGCATTTTGAAGATTGTAAGAGATATTTCCTGAGTAATTTGGTATATGGTACACGTGGTCTTTGGTAGTTCGTGACAGATTAATTGCTCTTCATTTGATATCTTACTTCGCTTTATATTTGTATCTGTATTACACCAAACATCTACACAAGACCTCAGCTTTCGTCAGTGCTTTGTTTGGGACCGAGCGAGGTGGCGCAGTGGCTAGCACACTGGACTCGCATTCGGGAGGACGACGGTTCAATCCCGCGTCCGGCCATCCTGATTTAGATTTTCCGTGATTTCCCTAAATCTCTCTAGGCAAATGCCGGTATGGTCCCTTTGAAAGGGCACGGCCGACTTCCTTCCCCGTCCTTCCCTAATCCGATGAGACCGATGACCTCGCTGTCTGGTCTTCTCCCCGAAACAACCCAACCCAGCCTAGTTTGGAAATAAAATTATTCGATTCGGTCAGGGTACTTGCTGTCGATAATAGTAAAGCTTTCCTTAACCTTTATTCTAAGCTTGTACTCAGTACTACTAAACTCTGTCTCGAATTTGTTTCTTTGGCAGTCGTTTAAAATGTCACACAGCAGTATGCATGAGATTGGCTATTAAGATTTGTCCGGTTCATTAAACGTTTAGGAAGGTGGCACGACGACATTATGGTCAGATTTCGCCCGCTGCGACGGCATCCACGTCACAGTACGGTTGCGTTGTATTATTTTATTTGAGGTGACTGGGACAAATTCAAAACACCATCTACGTCTAATGCAAAAGGCCTTAGGAGCAGGTCGGTTACGCTGGTGAGGGACTACCTGCTGATATGGTAAGAGCTATCCCCGAGGTATCGATGAGGTTACCACATGCTAGGCCAAGCGGGCTCAGATGTGTAATAGCAATGACGCAGCAGAAACGCAGTTTCGTTGTGGCGCCCGTGACCTGATTGCTTCACATCTCAGCCGAGGCTCCATGTTTCTATGAAATGTGGTGACGGCACCTGTCGTATTCTCCTCGCGAGTCGAATGCTACCGAATTAACGCCTGCAAACCAGTGGGCGAACTACGGGCTGCCTCAGCTGCTGCCAGCCTCCTGCTCTGGTACCTACGGTTCGAGCCTGGCCCCGTGCAGCCGCTCAACCGCCATCACGCATGCTGGCAAACTGTTTACTGTCCGTCTCACTGGGTCCAAGTCGTGATTCTGCGCGCCTCGGTAAGCCCTTTTAAGGGCAGCCAGGCTGTCACTCGTATGCATTTTTGACCGCCTCCCGCTGCTGTGGTCAGCTTCCCTTCAGAGTCGCTGCCTTCTAGACAGACGGTGCAGTTGGCTGCAAGCTTCCACTGGCCACCTACAGATTTGTCTTGAGAAGCCTTGGTGTCTTCTTTGTCACAATTCTTGGAGTTCTCTGAGCAGTAAGTGAATGTTTTAAAAATGATCCCTTATTGACAACAGGTGGTACGACTAGGAGGCATCAACTCTCCGCTCCACTGATACCGTGCCCAGGGCGATGAAATGCTTGCCTCCTGACCTCTGTCAACGCAGTTCCACCAACAACCATAGAGGCCTCTATAGTACCATCTCATTTGAACGTAACCGGCTACGAGAAACCAGAACCCTGTAAGTTTGGCCAGTGTACCACAACAAGGCTCGTTAATTCCCTATGAGATTTCGTTCCAGATCTGGTACAACTTCCTGTCACGTAATCGAACGCAATACTGAGATATATGATCAGCGTTTTTAATTGGTCTACTCACCCTCCCTAACGTCAGTCAAAGCCTGATTCCTGATCTCCAACTCAAATTCGATACAAAGTCAATTAAAACAAGATAATATACTGAGAAAATGAGTGTGATTCATATGCAAATCAAAATAGTGGCTAAAAGGACATCTGACCACAAAGAATAAAATAAATAGTCGTCACACAATGAAATGAAGGGCCCTACAATAAGCGTTCTCTAGTCTACGGAACAATCAAGACGAAGAAGACAAAAAGCAATTCTCTAAACTGTCGATGCTTTGTGGTCTCGTTTCATATAACGATCCTAGCTAGTCTATCCTTTGCAAGCTCCTTCAGCTTTTCGTAACTATTGTCGCCTAGATACACTTGAACGTTCTTTATTTAAGCCTGGGTGCCCTTATAGATTTTGCCGTCTCCCCTGCAATCATGGGGTGTTTTGATTCATCACTCTTGTGACTGGTGTGATGCGGCCCGCCACGAATTCCTTTTCTTTGCCAACCTATTCATTCCGGGGTACCACTTGCAACCTACGTCCTCAGTTATTTGCTGTATGTATTCCAATACCTGTCTTTCTCTACAGCTTTTACCCTCTGCAGCTCCATTTAGTTCCATGAAGGTCATTGCCCAATGTTGTAACAGATGTCCTATCACCCTGTCCCTCTTTCTTGTCAGTGTTTTCCACATATTACTTTCCTCTCCGTTCTGCGCAGAACCTCCTCATTCCTATCCTTGTCAGTGCACCTACTTTTCCATATTCGTCTGTAGCACCACCTCTCAAATCGATTCTCTTCTGTTCCGGTTTTCCTACAGTCAATATTTCACTACCATACAACGCTGGGCTCCATAGTACATTCTCAGAAATTTTTTCCTCATACTAGTAGATTCCTCTGGGCCAGGAATGCTCTTCTGCCAGTGCTAATCTGCTTTCGATGTACTCCTAGTTCCGTCCGTCTTTGGTAGTTTTTCTCTCTAGGTAGTAGAATTCGTTAACGTCATCTACTTCGAGACGATAAATGTTGATACTACGTTTCTCACCGTTCTCATTTCTGCTACTTCTGACAACTTTCGTCTTTCTTCGATTAACTCTTAACTCATTTTCTGCTCTCAGGATAGTTCTCCCATTTAGGAGATCATGCAGTTCCTCTTCACTTTCACTCAGAACAGCAATGTCATCAGCGAATTGTATCATTGATATCTTCTCACCTTGAATTTTAATTCCACTCATAAACCGTTCCTTCATTTCTATCATTGCGTCTTCGATGTACAGACTGAACAGAAGGGGCGAAAGACTACGTTCCTGTCTTACATTCTTTTTAATCAAAGCACTTCGTTCTTGGTCGTCCACTCTCATTATTCCCTCTTGGCTCTTGTAAATATTGTATGTTATGTATATTTTCCGTCTCTCCCTACAGCCTACTCCTATTTTTCTCAGAATTTCGAACAGCTTGCACCGTTACACATCGTCGAATGCTTTTTGCAGGTCGACAGATACTATGAATGTGTCTTGATTTTTCTTTTGTCTTGTTTCTATCATCAACCTGAATGTCAGAATTGCCTCTCTGATACTTTTAACTTTTCTAAAGCCAAATTGATCGTCATCAAACACATTCTCAGTTATACTACTATTACGAAGTAATCAGCCCTAATACCTAATGATGTGTCCAACAACCCTATCACTTCTTTTGGTTATGGGAGACTTCCTGCTAATATATCAGTTCATTCGGTTAAGGTATGCCGTAAATTTATTTCCTTCTCGATACCTTGCAGCATTCTCTCATAATCTATCCGCTCTACCTATCTAATCTTCAGAATTCAGCACCACATCTCAAAGCTCCATTTTCCCTTCTTGTCTCTACTATTGACCGTCCACGAATTTATTCCGTATAGTGCGACCATTATAGTACTTTTCCTACCCAACAGGAAGACTCATCTACTAATTTCGGTTTCTCCTTTCTTAATCTAATGTCCTCTCAATATCCTGATTTAATTCGCCTAAAGTCCAGTACCCTGGTTTTACTCATGTTGAATTCCTTCTTGCTACTCTTTTCTACATACTGTTCATTCCGATCAACCTAACATTAAGTCCTTTGCAGTTTCTTAGGAAACTGCAATACCATCCGACGAACTTAAATAGCTTTTCTTTCTTCTTTGGGAACTTCAATACGTTTTCCTTCCAGTTTTTTTTCTGATGTAACAGTTAAATGGCTGGACTGATGTTCTTCCACACTCTTTTTGATAAGAAATTTAAATTCACATCATATTTATTTATTTTTTTTTCTTTTTTTGAGATCGGTGTCGTGAATGATGTAATTAAGGCTGAGACATATTCTTCGATACCGACGAGTGTCAGCAGCTTCAGTTGGTACGTGAGTATTCAACTATACACAAAAAATTTACTATTTTATGCATAACCATTTATCCATATCTTGTAAGTCCAGAAAGAATTTTCAAGTTTTAAATATAATCTGAAATTTAGATTCACCAACTTTTGATAAATTTTCTCTGTTAAAGTTCTTGACAACGACGTGAAACTATTTTCTACAAATGTTATCTTTCTCATTTGTCTTTACATACTTGGTGGAATGTCTGCAGTAAAGGAGGCAATCTTGTTTGTGGTGAGGCAAACAGCCCACGCAGTGGTAGGAACTCATATTTCTAGGAAGCAAACGAATTACGCATTTTGTTCTTCTGATGTTTGAGGAGTAAAAATACAAAAAAATGGTTCAAATGGCTCTGAGCACTATGGGACTTAACATCTGAGGTCATCAGTCCCCTAGAACTTAGAACTACTTAAACCTAACTAACCTAAGGACATCACACACATCCATGCCCGAGGCAGGATTCGAACCTGTGACCGTAGCAGTCGCGCGGTTCCGGACTGAGCGCTTAGAACCGCTAGGCAACCGCGGCCGGCAGTTAAAATACAAATATTCTCAAATACTATTGTTTATTTTATTTCTTAGTTACGGACTGGACAGACCTTGAGAATCCATGCTTCAGTAGATGTTCTTCGTGATAATAGAACCTCAAGAATTATCACAGCTTTATGAGAAGACAAATAGCTAAGGAAAATGTGATTTGTTAGTAAAGTGAATATACCCTCACTCCAGCTTTCACCAGACCGAAGAGAAATGTCCGCTCCAGGGATAATTCATTGTATAAACAGTACTGAATGGGTATAGTACACATATCATGTTATAAAATAATTGACAGTGAGGGGAAACTGCGGTTTCAGATTCAGTTATTTTGACATATACGCGACATCACCCCAAGAAACCATTCTATTGACTGACTGGCCTCGGAAGTCCGCTCACTCACGAATCCAAATAATTTATGTGTGTATGTTATGTATCACTGTACGCTGTGGGGTTATAAGAACTGTCTAGCCCCAGTAAATATCTAGCTGCGACAGTACAGGGAGATACCGAGTCACATTACAAAGGTTTGTCAGTTGAATGACTTAACTATAAGGGAAGAGGAAGATCATGAATATAAATCTGCTTTTTAGCTTTTAGGAACACTAAGCTAAAAACATGAAGCAGAAGTGAGGTATCAACGTTAGCCTGGAAGGAAAATAGAAGGAGCGATATGAAACTGAAAGTGCAGTCAGTTTATCATTTACGGTTACGCCTCGGCCACTGTGACGGCATTTGAGAGGAGTGTCTAGGACAAACGAGGTCCCTAGTGTCCGACTCGCACTGCCTGTTACTCACTGCACTCAGCCTGAAGCCTTATAAATAATGCAGGAGCTTTATCATCTGCAAACAGAGTACACCTGCCCACGTTGACCCACGAACGGGACGCTGCCTGTATGAACCGGTGGCGTTCCCTGGAACATTTGCATATTTATGCAGCAACCGCCTCATGTGTGCGCGCTTGGCTTTTACGCCACCAGGTTATTTCAAGGTGAGTAACACAGTTTTGTTCATCGGAGTAGCGGAGATCTTGATGCTGCTTCGTAACATAGCAGACGTTCTATATAACCGATTATCCACTTCATTCTGCACAAAATTTTTATCTCATTTTATTTTCCGTCATTCACAAACGACGTGCCACTTAGTGAATAAGACAGGTTATTAACTGCCAATATTACGTTATACATGTGTTAGGAATTAGGTTAATTTTGTTACTTAATATAAGATTAGAGGTACGGGTAGTTGAAACAAGGCAAAAGGAAAGAAAAAAAAATGAGACTGGCGTGAGATTTGAACGACTCAAGGACTAGCAATCAGTTGAGAAGGTGTATAAAGAGGGGTCAAGAACGTATAATTCAAATGATTAAATGTGTTGAAACTCGGCAAGCTATTTATGAGCATAGAGGAACTGATGTTTGAGCTGTAAATGACGGAATAATGTGGCTGTTTACTGATTTATGTTGAAGAATGATTGGTTATTGCACAATAATTTTGTGAAGGCATAGCACATCTCATTCCTTTTTAAACGAACTCGCCCCTACAGTTACATGAGGGGCGTTCAGTATGTAAGGAAACGCATTTTTTATCTGACCAGTTTCGTTTGGAACAGTTCGAGATTTTTTTGCGGGACATGGTGGAATACTCCCATTTCAGCACTTATAGCTTCATGAAGTTCCTATATGTGGCCGCGCTATGAGATACCTTCAAAATGCCATCTGTAACCGAGGTGCGTAAGTAGCCGTGGACTGTCATTGAGTTTCTTTTGGTGGAAAACCAGAGCGCCCTAGATATTCTAAGGCACTACTGAAATGTCTGTGGAGAACTAGCTGGCAACAAAAGCAGCAAAAGTCATTGGGAGAGGCATCTGTCATCCTACCGGGAAGGTCACGCAGACGTGTCTGACCTAAAAATGGTTCAAATGACTCTGAGAACCATGGGACTCAACTTCAGAGGTCATCAGTCCCCTAGAACTTACAACTACTTAAACCTAACTAACCTAAGGACATCACACACTGTAGCACCTAGAACCGGACGGCCACTCCGGCCGGCCGTGTCTGACCTCCAGCGTGTCGACCGACCGCACATAACTGTGATTCCTGGCATGTTGTAACGTGCGGATATACTTTAGGTAATGAACAGATCACAATCAAACACCTCGCTTCACAACTGGACGTCTCTGTTGGTTGTACTGACACACACGTCGGCCAGTTGGGGTGCACAAAGGTGTGTAGCCGCTAGGTTCCTGGCTGCCTAAAAGAGGAGCAACGAAGACCATCTGTGAGGAACTGCTTGGGTGTTATGAGGCAGAACGTGTCAATTTCTACACAAGCATTGAAACATGGGTTCATCACTTCTAACCTGAAACAATACGGCAATCTATGGACCAAGACCACACCACCTCTTCTACGAAGAAACACTTCAAAGCTGCACCCTCAGATGGTAAAGTCATGGCGATCGTCTTCTGCGACTCTGAAACGGTTATTTTGTTTGATGTCCTCCCTCATGGTGCAACGATTTGCTCAGTGGCGTGTTGTACCAACCTCAGGAAATTGAAGAAACTGCTTCAGTGTGTTCATCGCCACAAAAATGGAAACGAACTTCTCCTTCACCATGACACTGCAAGATGTCACACATGTCTCAGGACCCGATAGGAGTTCACAGAACCTCATTGTGCTGTTCTTCCTCAACCTCACTGCAGCCAGGATCTCACACGTTCCGACTTACGACTCCGCGGAAAGCACTACGTGGATGATGGTGAGGTTATCGATGGAGCAACAAGTTAGCCCCGAAGTCGACCAATAGAGTGGTACCTTGCAGGCGTACAGTCCCTCCCTGTAAGATAGCGTAAGGCCGTCGCATTGAAAGAAAGTTATGTTTAAAAATAGGGTTTTGTAGCCAGAAGAGTGGGGAATAATATGGTGTATTGGATAGTAGAATTAAACTAATCTGCAATGGGGAAAAAATGTGTTGCATTACTTATTGAACGCCCCTTGTATGTCGAGCATTAATACTGAAAATCATCGACAGTTAATTGAATATATTAATCCCATCTGGGTATCCCTTCATTTAGTTCAAAAGTAAAGCTTGTGGTGCAAGATCGTGACCGGCCAGACTATGGGCCTGTCTGCAACTAGAGTGCAGCTGTTTTATCTGCCGCGAGCCTAGAAGGGGGGGGGGGGGGGCAAATCCGTCGTCCTGGTCGCCCTTTACCCCGGAAAATTTCACAGTACTCATTTTGACCTCAGGCTGAGTGGAACTGAGTCCGTCCTGAACGTAATAAGAGGACGAAAAATCCCCGTCCCCACCAGAGATTGAACCCAGGACCGGAATGAAGTACTGTAAATTCTTTTTTTCCGTTGTTCTTATCTGTCTTTTTCTCATTTTTTCGTCAGCAATTTTTTTATGTATGTCGTATGACACCTCTCAAATTGCATGGTAAATGTGAAATGTGTATCAAAAGTACGTACAACCTTCCTCTGTACCGGTGCAAAAGCGTGGAGCTCTGCGGATTCACCCTCGGGCTCGACGATGCTTAAACAGCAAGATGTTGTCTCAGGGCACGAAATGGTCAGCGGCAAGATGTCCACGTGAGGTGAAAGGGAGGTTAATGATGTCAATTCTAGGGGACTGATGTCAATTTGGTATCAAATTTTCCCACACTTCTGTCCAGTTTTCATAGTGGATACGTGACACGATAGGAATGTCGTCACCCCCCCCCCCCCCCCAACCCACATCACACCTCTTCTCTCGACGCTTCTGCGTTGGAGGTCCGAACCGCGACAACGTTGAAATCGGGGAGGGGGGGGGGGGCGGGAGTTGGGAGAGGTGGTGCACCATTTAAAAGTGTGTAATTGAAACGGAAAAGAGTGTCCTCAGATTCCCCAGTTCGGCAATACCTTCATTGCCAACCATGTACCTTTGGCCAATTCATAAGTGCCTGCGGACAGGCAACCCTTCTACACCCTTCAGTTGAGTGACACTCCGCTTGTGTCCTTGTGGCTGGTAGCGAGCATGTGGAACCCGATTGGTGTCGAAGGGATTGCCTGCTCTGCGGTAGTCAAGGTTAAGAAATACGCATACAAGATCATCACAAAATCGCTTGACCCCGAGGTTTCAACTGTCAACTTAGCTAAAAACCAGAGGACTTTGATTCTCAGGACGAGCCTAAAAAACGCCAGTACTGTAACACTTCGTGTACATGGTGTATACACGAGCCACGTTTTGCAGTCGGCTGCTCCCAGTGCCATTAAACACGATTCCACATTTCCCACCCTCTGCACTTGTTCGAGCCTTTCAGGAGGATCGGCCTCAGTCCAAACAGACGGGCGTTCCATACTGGCTCACACGTACGTTCACAGGTTGTCAATATCTTAAACCTGTTTTTTTTTTTAATTCGTAAGCTAACAGCCATGCAGCCAGTACCGCGCAGACTTTCGCAGCCGTACAGACATTCGCCTCTGCCTTGTAGACTACGCGGTTGTTAGCTGTTTAGACAGGGGTGTTTCAAAAGGCCAGAACGGGTGAATCGGAAGGCACTGACAGTGGGACTTAGGAAACTCAGGTGGCGCTACAGGCATAAGAGGTATCAAACCATTCGACTCAAAGTGCCTGAATGCCACCGTAGCCTAGGCATGCATTCTAAACTCTGTCGACCAAGGCCAACATCGCTTACTGCTAGTTAACAGACGGAAACCAGTTTGTAAGTGTAGGTCACCAAGTGAATTCGCTTGGAATTTCCACTTTGATGTTTATCAGAACTTCAGCTGCCACAAAGACGAAGTGGGAGCTTCCTTATATTTTGTAGAGAAACTTGATCAATGATGCGCAACTCCAGCTTGGTGCAGAATTGGCAGAAACATGGCCAACAAAGGCTGAATAGGACCTCGTAAGTTTTTCGCTTCATTTGTGCAGCAGGACTGGTCGCTATCTGAACACAAACTCGGAGCGCTCTGCGTTTATCCCGCAGACTTTACTGTCACACGTAGAATTGAGGATGAGATGAGAGTCATCGGAGCTGGAATCGGTGCTCTACGGCAGTGAATTGGGGCAGATGGCCCGAGGCACGGTCCTGAGTTACGACCCGAAGCCACCATACCGCTGCGCAACAAACAGTCGCAGTGGGATGGCAGCAGTCTGGCGGAAACGCCGATTTAAAATCCGGACTCGTAGCGCGCGGGCAAACTTATTAAAAAGTATCGTAAACGTGCCAAGCACTCTTTGACTGCGTTGCAGGTGTTCAGTTTAACTGCGCGCTGGTAACAGACGCGGTTCGCAATGGCGCTCAGACTGAGAGAAAGGTGTGTATGTCTGGGTGTGGCTGTGGGAGGGGCTTTTATTTTTGCAGCGGAGATCTGGCGCAGTGTCCGCGTCCGCCAAGACCGTAACTATTTTATGTGGCTCGTGGAACACCGCTTTTGGATAGGACCTGCATTTACGACCCCGGTACGGGAAGTCTTTTACCTGTTCCATAAAGAAGACACACATACAAATTCAAAGGAGGGAGGCAGACAGAATTAGGTACGTAGGTAGGGGGAAAGAGAGAGAGAGAGAGAGAGAGAGAGAGAGAGAGAAACCGAATTAATGAACGTGATTCAATTAATTGAAAGGTACCTCTCTTCTGATGAACTACGACGGAAACGCAATTTTTCATTCTTTTTTTTCGGTATTTCGGAGGAGACCATCAAGTAGACTACCGTTCAAACCTCTTCTAAAAGGTAATGGTTTTGTGTATTAGTTTACGTCTTGATTAAATTTTCCGACACAGGGTTCCTCTCTCTTCCGTTGCACACATACAAAATTTTGTATCATTATAACCATCTGGATCCTCAGTTACTGGCTGTGTGCAGCCTATGGCATAAAACAGTGCGGAGAAGTACATAGCATGAACTACTTGCTTCTCGTATTTCACAGTACGACACTCGCCTTTGGTAATAGTAGTGTGGGCCTGCCTGTGTATTTAAAATAGTGCAAGGCCTTAGTACGTGTCATGGTACACCTGATTTTCAAATCACTAGTAAAAGGTGGATATTCATACCTTGACAACACTCGCTTTACTTTACATCATCAAGGAGCGTCGAATTCCTTGCAAATTTGGATTGTTAAGTGACATATACGTTTAAATAAAATTGTATTAAGCAAATGATATACGCAGTTATACATTCTGTACTAACTGGAGTGCCCAAGTATCCTCTGGAAATTAAAATTACCACAGATGCTAGAAGATACTTCGACCTGCAAGATTCAGTTGCGATTATCCCATCCAGCTATGGGCAGACCACCACACAGTATGCCATTGAAGTCCTAACGAATGGACATGCCTTGCATGCTTTAGTAGTTAAAGTGTTTGAGAAATAGATGAAACATTCAAGAGATCTTGGAAAAGTTTGTATCAATGCAAAATAATATAGTGCACTCGTAGTTGAACTTTTATAATTTAATTAAATGTTTCTAGTCCAGACAAACCTAAAACATGTAGTTAATTCACTAAGAGATTTCGGTCAATGGCCGTCTTCAAAAGAGACATGAAATGGATTTATATAGGATGTTTTCCTCACGAGTAGTCACGCTCATTTTCTCTGGTGTTTCAGTAGATATCTATAATTTCACTTTTGTATCTTGTATGCGGCGTTCAATGTCAACGGGAAGGGCTGGTTTGTTTCCCGTTACAATTAAAATAATTTTTAAAGCCAACGTTTAAGTGATCGAATGGCTCTGAGCACTATGGGACTTAACTTCTGAGGTCATCAGTCCCCTAGAACTTAGAACTACTTAAACCTAACTAACCTAAGGACATCACACACATCCATAGCCAAGGCAGGATTCGAACCTGCAACCGTCGCGGTCGCGCGGTTCCAGACTGTAGCGCCTAGAACCGCTCGGCCGATGATGACACATTAGTTTGGTGTGATACTCGTTTTCTCGGTATGTATTAACAGGCACTGTAAATGTCTAAGACTAACCAGTGCTCCAGTAGCGCAGAACTGCCCTGGCCCACTTTTATTTTTAATGAGAAACAAACTGGCGCTTTCTGTTGACCCTGGGCGTCGTATGAAAGACATGGCGAGCAGTGTTTGTTTTGGCTGACTCTAGGTAAACAATGTAGAAACACTAAAGAAAATGCGTCTGACGACATCCGGTACAAACTATATCGTCAGTGTTGTCACTAAAAATCATAAGTGCAAACCTAGGATAGCATCGTATATATAAAGATAGGCCTAATGTTCGTCGAGAGATAGTAAATCCATTGGAAATTTATTACTAGTTACTCATCACAACCACAGATGCGAAATAATGCAGCTAATTATTGACTTCACCCGTTAAGATACGTCAGCAAAAATGAAACACAATATGACAAACATACTTTACCACTGTTTCTCGGTTTATGTTTAATGTTTCCAGAGCTGGAAATGGTCTCTAACGACCAACTAACACAACAGCGTGGCAGTTCCGACGTTATGCTTTATAACGAATGCAAGGGTCAACAAAAATCAAATTCTGTACATTTTGTCGACCTGTAAAACTTGTTCGCCGTGTAAAGTAGTATAAGGTGGTCGAATACGTCAGTAAAAAGAACATACGCTAAAGGGAAAGATGAGTGACTTAGAAAAACAGATGGGGAAAAAAGTGTGAAAACACAACAGAGAACTACCGGGTGCTGAAAATGGCGTTAAGCAGTAGGCGTAGTTCGACTTGGTTCAACTCAAAAACGTAAAGATTCGGAAGTGGGATAAAAATAGTAGGGTAACAGAGGATTAATAGTCAGACGAGTATAGGGTATTATCAACAACAGCATAAAATGGAATAACGGGAGTAGAGTTCGTTATGAAGATTTGTGCATTCCGACGGACTTCGGCAATTCCTGCTGGACAGTGTGACACCCCACGCGTCCAGAATTGCTACAGTGTGACTCCGGGAACACTCTTAAGAGTTTAAACACTGCCGATGAAAACAACATTGAGTGGTCCCATCCATGTAGAATTTTTTGGATGATAGGAAGTGGAGGACAGATTGCGAAGTTAAGAATCTATTCGTCTCCCATGTTGTCCAGTGCTGATGGTCAACGCTTTACTAATTTTTGGGAAATGTAAGTGTTGCAATCCGTAGTAGCATGATACTAGTTTTGAACAGCTGTTTACTTACTTGTTTTGTTACGTGAACTGAGTTGCCAGTTTCACTTTTAATTTGTCTCATCAGCAATGAGTTCTCAGCTGCCCAAAATTCTCTTCCATATAATTTGGTACCTTCCCATAGTATCAGCGTCATATTGTGTATATTCAGCCGATATTTTAGAGAACTTTGCCTTCAGTCAACTTCTTGCGAATTGTGTCCAACAATTAGATCAAATAAAATTCTTTTGTAAGTAAAATGCTTCAAATGGCCCTGAGCACTATGGGACTTAACATCTGAGGTCATTAGTCCCCAATAACTTAGAACTACTTAAACCTAACTAAACTAAGGACATCACACACATCCATGCCCGAGGCAGGATTCGAACCTGCTGCCGTAGTGGTGGCACGGCTCCGGACTGAAGCGACTAGAACGGCTGAGCCACAGCGGCCGGATTTTGTAAGTAAACTCGACTTAAATTTCAAGACGTTTTGTCATTTATCTGCTCCACTGTTATGCGACTCACTTGCAACAAATATAAGCTACTGTACATCTAGTTTTGTTGATCACTATGAAAGTGTTATCTTTGTGCACAGTGTCCAAATTCAACAGCAAGTTCCTTATTAATTATTTAACGGAAATTCTGGTATAGTTGCCTGAAAATTATATGGTCAATTTCGTTGCCATTACCCTCTCCCGAAGCAAATTCATTCTCTGTCTCTAATGACCCCATCGATGACGGAATGTTAAACCTTTGTCTTCCTTCCATCCCTCCTTCCTTCCATCTGTAGTTCGACTAGTCAGATCCTTGTAATACTTCAGGCCGTTGAATAATCGATGGCCACCAACATGGTTAAAAATTCTGCATCTTTTTTTGAATTAACTGGCAAACATCTATAATCTATTATCGTTGCACAAAATTTTTAAATAGCTGTGTATACAGGGTGTTACAAAAAGGTACGGCCAAACTTTCAGGAAACATTCCTCACACACAAAGAAAGAAAATATGTTATGTGGACATGTGTCCGGAAACGCTTACTTTCCATGTTAGAGCTCATTTTATTACGTCTCTTCAAATCACATTAATCATGGAATGGAAACACACAGCAACAGAACGTACCAGCATGACTTCAAACACTTTGTTACAGGAAATGTTCAAAATGTTCTCCGTTAGCGAGGATACATGCATCCACCCTCCGTCGCATGGAATCCCTGATGCGCTGATGCAGCCCTGGAGAATGGCGTATTGTATCACAGCCGTCCACAATACGAGCACGAAGAGTCACTACATTTTGTACCGGGGTTGCGTAGACAAGAGCTTTCAAATACCCCCATAAATGAAAGTCAAGAGGGTTGAGGTCAGGAGAGCGTGGAGGCCATGGAATTGGTCAGCCTCTACCAATCCATCGGTCACCGAATCTGTTGTTGAGAAGCGTACGAACACTTCGACTGAAATGTGCAGGAGCTCTATCGTGCATGAACCACATGTTGTGTCGTAATCGTAAAGGCACATGTTTTAGCAGCACAGGTAGAGTATCCCGTATGAAATCATGCTAACGTGCTCCATTCAGCGTAGGTGGAAGAACATGGGACCCAATCAAGACATCACCAAGAATGCCTACCCAAACGATGCTAGTACTGTAGAGCAATGAGTCACATGTCAACACAAGCACCAAAGTCAACATTACCCTCCTTCAATTGGGCCACCTGGCGGTGAATCGACGAAGTACAGTACATACTGATGAAACTAAAATGAGCTCTGACGTGGAAATTAAGCGTTTCCGGACACATGTCCACATAACATATTTTCTTTATTTGTGTATGAGGAATTTTTCCTGAAAGTTTGGCGCTACCTTTTTCTAACACCCTGTATAGTGACAAAATTCAGTGAAACGATAGAAGAAACTAAATGAAGGTTCACATAGCCTGTCATGAACCATGGACTTTACCCGTGTTCATAAGGCTTGTATGCGCCAACGATAGATACAACCATAATGCAAGTGCAACCGCTATGGAGGAGTATCTGAGAAGAGACCAAATAACGTATGGTTCGTGAAGGGAGACGTCAACCTTTTTAGTGAAACTAAACATGTTCCGTAGTAGGCTGTAATGCGATGTTTATTTAATCGTGCTATTAGCTGATTTCGACTAATCGTCTACGGAATATGGCTACTTCTTACTTGTAATTAAGAGTGATTTGAAAATGACTCGAAATATAGATGTTACAAATGCTCTTGACAAAGGCGCTTAGTCAAAATTGGCATATAGCACGATTGAATAAACATCGCATTACAGCCTGCTACCAACCATGTTTACGTTTGTCAAGCATCTGGAGGCTGGGGATCGACCATATACAACATTCTGTAAGCCTGTTTAATAGTTGTAAGGGCATCAGTCTGGATGATGAGCGGATCTGTCTTTGTAACAGCTAAAATGGCCTTGCCATGTTGGTACTGCGTACAGTTGAAAGCAAGGGCAAACAAGAGTCGTTTTATTTACCGTACGATTCGATGATAGTGAGGGTGAAAAGGTTCATCGAACAAGTCTTGGATAGAAGACCTCACCAACAACAAATATATACGAAATATAGTTATGTAGGTTAATGTTAAATGGATTTAAAGACGTATCGGAAAGAGTTAGATGTAATTAATGTTGAAATACTTCAAGCCAAAATCGTATAGGTTCATGAGTATTTTATAATGAATAAGCTGAACCTTAAACCTACTTTCTACATATGTCATTTCAGAAATGTTGCTAAGAAATCTGAATTCCTAATATCCTCGTGAAGCACATTATATTCGGCCGGTTCAAGCTACTAAACATGATTTCTCACAAGAGTTAGACATTCATACCGAGGTGGGTGTAACCCTACATTGAGTTCAGGACTTTCATAAACGGGGGGTTGATTTTACATGTCATGTGCATTTTAAACTTGGTTGATCGCACACACGTGGTGGAATTATTTATTTATTTATGCATTTATTTTACCTGGCAAGATTAGGGTCTTCAGGCCTTGTCTTACACCTAACCAGGCATACTCAGATTCAACAAATTTCAGTTTCTACAGAACATTAAGGACATATAACATGTTATACAGTAGTAATGCTAAAGAAAAAAATAGAGATTATAAAAGTAGTACAATGATAATTATAACAATCAAAAAATAATTATAACAATCAAGAATAATAATAATAATAATAGTAATGACTATGTATATGAAAGTAAACATATTTTTCTTTTATGAATGTCAGTCCTATTGCTAGTTGGGAATTTTCTCGTTATATTCTTGTAGCTTGTGAGTTATTCTCATCAAGCAGAGACATAAGACGATAGAATGGGGTGAAAGAGATGTAGAAGAGGTAGATAGGTTAGAGGAAGAGAAATAGAATGGTAAAATTAGAAGCTATGATGGAGAGGAGAAAGAAAGAGATGAGAGGGGCACAACAATGGTGGCTATACCGTCCCTAATATGTAAGTCTTGAGTTCCCTCTTGAATGTTGAGTGGTTCTGGATAAGACGCAGATCACAGGGGAGCGCGTTCCATAGTTGTATGGCTGAGATGGAGAATGACACGGAGAAAGATTTTGTGCTATGTAAAGGTACAGCCAAGATGCTGGACGTATCCGATCTGGTATTGCGGTTGTGGAATGATGATAGGTGTTTAATGTGAGAAGATAAATATTGGGTCACCAGTGGCTAAGGCATCGATGAAGTAAGCACATCGTGTGGAGATCGCGTGCCTTATGTGGGCGTATCCAACCTAGCTGGGAGTATGAAGGACTGATATGATCATACAACCGTATATTGCATACGTATCTAACGCAAGCATTCATCACTAGCTCGAGGCATCTCGAATTTTCACTATTTGTGCCATGTTGAACTATATCACAGTAGTAAAGATTAGGCAAGACTAGTGTTTGGACTAATTTTTGTTTAACATGGGTTGAAAATATTTTTCTAAATTTTTGAACTGCATGTAGGGAGGAGAGCGATTTCCGGCAAGCTGTGACTGTTTGTTCTTCCCAGTTTAGGTGTTCATCCAAGATTATTCCAAGGTCTTTTACTGTTTTTTGGTATGGTAGTTGGGTACCATTGAGGAGTATTTGAGGGACTGTTTCGCGAAAGTACCGGCTGATTAACTTTGGATGAGATATAAGTATGATCTGGGATTTAGTTTCAGACCTAGGTTCTGTGCCCATCGAGAAACAAAGCAAAGATCTGCGTTCATACTCGCTACTGCGTCAGCAATGTTCTTGGGGCTTGCACTTATGTACAGTTGGATGTCGTCGGCATATAGATGGTAGTTGCAGGAGTGTATCACTGAAGAAATATCATTAATGTACAGTGAGACGAGTACTGGACCAAGGACGGAGCCTTGGGGAACTCCAGAGCGCACGTTTTTTCATGATGACTTTTTCGACCCACAAATGACTTGTTGACTTCTGTTTTTGAGGTAGCTGTCGAACCAGTGTATTGCGCTGTTTGAGAAATTCAGCTGCTTCATTTTAATTAGTAATATATCAAAGTCAACCGTATCAAAAGCCTTGCTAAAGTCAAGCAGTGTTAGGATGGTAGCTTCACGTCTGTCCATAGCATGTTTAATGTCATCAGTTACTTCGATTAATGCAGTTGCTGTACTATGGTGCTTTCGAAAGCCTGACTGATATTTGTCGTGGATGTTATGAGTTTTGAGGTAATCCGTCAGCTGTTCATGGACGATGTATTCTAGGGCTCTAGATATTGCAGGCAGTATGCTGATCGGCCTGTAGTCACCTGGCGACTTAGGGTTGTCAGTCTTGGGTATGGGTTGAATTAAACTTTGCTTCCACTCAGTAGGATATGTACTACTGACAAGAGACAGGTTGAAGATGTCTGTGATAACTGGAGTAATAGTGTCTACGACGTTATTAATCATGCCAATGCTCACTCCATCATTTCCTACTGCCTCGGAAGAGATTCTCATAATTGCCTTGTGTACGGTGCCGGTAGTGACATGTTTTAGGAAAAACTTCTCTCTCGAGAAATTGATATCTTGGGGCTGGTAATTTGTCGCTGCATGGTAGTTTACAGCTGTTGAGAAGAAATCGTTTAATTCTTCTGCAGACGATTGATAAACGGCGTCAGATCTTCGCTTCCCTATACCGAAACTGCGCAGTTTTTTCCACAGTGCAGCAGGTTTTGATATGCCGCATACGACAGAGCGGGCATGTCTGATTTTGGCAGTCCTCACGCTTTGCTTGGTTCTATTTCGGAGTTTCCTATAAGCTTCGTACGCCTCGGGAGTTGGTTTACGCTTGAAGGCCCTATGTGCAGCATCACGTTTATTCATTAACTGGCGTAATGCAGTGGTGAGCCACGGAGCGGGAGCTCTCTTTATCTTGACAGTGCGTTGAGGAGCATGTTTATCATACAGTGCAATAATTTTGCGACATAGTTCCCGAATTTTTCCGGCTAAAGTCGGTTCATTGCTTCTATCATGCCAAGGGATGTCTGAGCAATCCTTTTCAAGAGCGTCATGGTTAACATTTTTTAGGTTTCTGTAGGTTACCAGTTGAGATTTTTCTTTGATAGTATGCACTGAGTAATTTAAGAATATCACGTCGTGAGCAGAGAATCCCGGAGCGGATGTCTGATTGGTGCGAATTATTTTATCTGGTCGCTTTGCTGCTATTATATCTATGTGTGTATGGCTGTGTGGCGTGTGATGAGTTGGGTCCAGCGGTGTTAAACTCATATCATTGGAGTGGAACAGTCTCCTTAGCTTTTCTGCAGAGGGAGATTTTAACTGTAAGTTGATGTTTGTGTCGCCCATAATGGTTATGTGTTCATACAGTGTCACGAGCGAGGACAGGGCAGACTGAAAGGAGGACATAGCACCGACGTTTGGAGGTTTATAGATTACTCCAATTAGCAGTTTCTGAATTAAGGACATCAACTAACAACATCTCTCAATATTCCTTGACCTCTGTTTTATCGCTGATCGATCTACTAGGAGAAAAATAATGAATAATTTAGATATGTACCTGAGCTGGAACAGTCGCTGATTTTCCGACATCATTAGATTACTTGGGTTTCAACAAGAGGCTGTGGTCAGAGACAGACCACAACGACCTCGAAACGATTGCGTCTATCTACAGCATGACGTCATCCCTATAATCCTCAATCGTCGGGTCAGCAACAATGGCAGAAATCCGGTATTAGTGCAATTAATCACTGGTAGCTGCCGGATCGTTTAATTAGGGACAGCCGCAACTATAATAGATCCGTAGGATCATAGGCGGGAGTACAGGCTGGGGTGGGGGATACGACGGGGATTGCTCGTCAACAGGTAATGTGGTCAGCCTGCCTACATGAGGGCGCGGCCGGCTTCGCTTTTCTCCGAAAGATCAAAGTACGTTCCCACAAAGCGCTTCTGTGTGCGGCTTCCAGGCTTGGAGGCACGACACAGCGCATATTATTCAGCGATATAGAACTTTCTGGCGAAGTTAGCAACCGAAATCGACTAGTTGTAGCATCACAAAATTGTTGACACTGGGACGCTTATTCCCACAACTCACACAATCACGTGTAGTGTACAATTTTATAACTTTAATATTGCAACATATTATGAAATTAGTAAGCGTTATATCAGCATGTTAATATTTTAATAGATTTAATCAGTATTTTCAAAGTAATGTATTCAGTATTTCTCCAACGTGCACAGATTTTTCTGTACCCTAGTGATTGTACCAGTGATACCACACTACCCAATGACAAAAGAGTCATTTCAGCAAGCTGTCGTGTCATCACACATCTGTCATATTGGATGATTTGATCAGCGGTCTCCTTATTCACATCACTCACTGTCGTCGATGGTCTACCGCATCGTTGATTGTCTAGTAGAGAGTAATCATCATCTTTAAACCCCTGAAACCGCCGTTGCATACTGCTGCGATCCAAGGTGTCTTCCCCATAATGAGGGAGAAACTTGCTGTCAATCGATGCGGCAGAGTCATCTTCGGTCTTGAAGAGGAACTCTATCACCGACCGTTGTCGCAAGCTGACATCTACTTCAAGATCCATTATGGTTCACCTGTACATAAAAGATAATACTTTTATACAGCAACTTATAGCTAAATGTTCCAAGTATGTTCACAGAATGTTTTATTATCCTCCTGCTAAAAATAAAAAAGTTAGAAACGACTGTGCAAAACTTTTTGAACACACTTTGTAGTTACTAGTTTCGCTGTCACTGCTGTTTGTTTAAGTTTCATCCGACACACTCAAGTGGCTCTAGTAGTTTGAATTGATTAGGTTGTTTAATGTCAACAATGCGTTGTTAACTAGGTTGCGGAGCAGTTTTGGAAAAAATAACAGTCTCTTAACAGAATGAAGTTCATGCACTAGCTGTGACCTGGCCACTATTATCAAGGCGAGTGATCCTAAGAAAACGTAATGTATAGCTCCATACAACTGTTACTTCTCGAATCTTAACAGCAACTTTGATTAAATTGTATCATTGTAAAATGTTTGAAGGCAATGAATGTACAGATGTTAATTAACTTCCGTGAGAAAAATAAAAATGTAATATTGATGAAAATACATTGTTAGTTATCCAGATAAACGCAGTGATAGCAGCATATCTAATTTCTACCCAGGAAGCAGTTTTACTGGAAACTGTTACTAATCGTGCATCTGCATTTACACGGATACTCTCCAAATCAAATTTAAGTGCCTGGGAGAAGGTTCATCGAACCACCTTCACAATTCTCTATTATTCCAATCCCGTATAGCGCACGGAAAGAACGAATACCTATGTCTTTCCGTACGAGCTCTGATTTTCATTATTTTACCGTGGTGATCGTATCTCCATATGTAGGTCGATGTCGACAAAGTATTTTCGCATTCGGATGAGAATGTCGGTGATTGGAATTTCGTGACAAGATTCCGTCGCAACGAGAAACGCCTTTCTTTCAAACCATGTATGATTTCAGGAACACTCTCTCCCATATATCATGATAATACAAAACCGTGCTGTCCTTTTTGAACTTTTTTGATGTACTCCATCAGTCCAATCTGGTAAGTTTCCCACACCGTGCAACGGTATTCTAAAATAGGACGGACAAGTGTAGTGTAGGCAGTCTCCTAATTAGATCCGTTACATTTTCCAAGTGTCATGCCAGTAAAACGCAGTCTTTGGTTAGCCTTCTCCACAACATTTTCTTTGTGTTCCTTCCAACTTAAGTTGTTCGTGATTGTAATTCCTACATATTTACTTGAATTTATTGCCTTTGTATTTGACTGATTTATTGTGTAACCTAAGTTTAACGGATTCCTTTTAGCACTCATGTGGATGTCCTCACGCTTTTCGTTATTCAGAGTCAACTGCCAATATTTGCACCATTCAGATATCTTTTCTAAATCGTTTTGCAGTTTGTTTTGATCTTCTGATGACGTTATTAGTCGATAAACGACAGCGTCAACAACGTAAGACCGCTGCTCAGATTGTCTCCCAAATCGTTCATACTACCTTGGGGAACGCCAGAAACCATTTCTGTTTTACTCGACGACTTTCCGTCAATTGCTACGAACTCTGACCTCTGTGACAGTAAGTCACAAATCCACTCTCATAACTGGGACGATAATTGATAAGTACGCAAAAACAAAAAAAAAAAAAACAAAAAAAATGTAAATGAGCGTATGGCATTGTTGGCAGGGAGTCACCATTCGGGGGAGTTCGGCCGCCGTATTGCAAGTCTTTTTAGTTGACGCCACATCGGCAACTTGCGAGTCAATGATGATGAAAATGATGAAGGACACACAACACCCAGTCCCCTGCCGGGATTCGAACCAGGGCCCCCTGCGTGGCAGTCAGTAACGCTACCGTTACGTTGCGGACCATAAGTACACAATTTCATTATAAGTCGCTTGTGTGGTAAAGGGTCAAAAGCCTTCTGGAAATCCAGAAATACGGAATCGACCTGCAATCCCTTGTCAATAGCACTCAACACTTCATGCGAATAAAAATCTAGTTGTGTTTCAAAAAGGCGATGTTTTCTAAACCCATCTTGACTGTGTGTCAATTGACCGTTTCCTTCTAGGTAATTCAAAATGTTCGAACACAATATATGTTCCAGAATCTTGCTGCATATCGACGTTAATGATATGGGCAGTCGAAAATATTGAAAAGACCGCACCTCACGGTGCGTATCACAACTAACATGCATAATTCGGCTAGATGAACATTCGAAGAATGTTCTCTATTTTAGATAACACTTTATGTATCAACTGAATCACTATATCTGCCTACAATATGATATGATACGGAAGTTTGTAGGACGTACCATCAATAATTCTCAGCCAAACCGTACACGGACGGTAAACTATATGCCTCATAATGTTAGTAAATAGAAACGACTTCATAGTGTGTATGAATATATGACGCTGTCAAATGTTTGTTACTTCTTACGTTTCATGTCACGAGCGTGCGGCGTAGAATTGGAGGAAGAAACAGTCTTCTTTTCAGGAAAGCCGTCATGAAGCAAATCTACCTATCCAGCATTAATAACGATGAGAAAAGAAAAAAATGTACTTTGAACTGTAAAATTAAACGATATGTCCACTTTTAACTTTAGCCACGATTAGCTGGAAGCAACAGATGCATTTCATTAATGTCTAGGATATGGTGAACCAATTTCAGGAATCGTAGGCTTAGATGAAATTTTTTTTCAAAAATGTTCAAATGTATGTGAAATCTTACGGAACTTAACTGCTCAGGTCATCAGTCTCTAAGCTTACACACTACTTAACCTAAATTATCCTAAGGACAAACACACACACCCATGCCCGAGGGAGGACTTGAACCTCCGCCGGCAGCAGCCGCACATTCCAAGACTGCAGCGCCTGAGACCGCTCGGCTAATCCTGCGCGGCTTTTCAAATCAAGTTTAAGCTAAAGCGCCATTTGACATATTTCTCGCAAGACCTAGTGCCGAATATTAATATCTTTGGATTATTAAAGTTACACTACTGAGTGTGTTGTGATTTTACACTGAAGAACCAAAGAAACTGGTACATCTGCCTAATATCGTGTAGAGTCCCCGCGAGAACGCAGAAGTGTCGCAACACAACTTGGTATGGATTCGGCTAATGTCTGAAGTAGTTCTGGAGGGAGTTAACACCATGAATCCTGCAGGGCTGTCAATAAATCCGTAAGAGTACGAGGGCGTGGAGATCTGTTCTTAACACCACGTTGCAAAGCATCCTAGATATGCTCAATAATGTTCATGTCCGGAGAATTTGGCAGCCAAAGGCAGTGTTTAAACTCAGAGGAGTGTTCCGTCGCAACTCTGTAGCAATTCTGGACGTGTTGGGTGTTTCACCGTCCTGTTGGAATTGCCGAAGTCCGTCCGAATGCACAATGGACATGAATGGATGCAGGTGATCAGGCAGGATCCTTACGTACGTATCACCCGTCAGAGTCATATCTCGACGTATCAGAGGTCCCATATCAGTCCAACTGCACTCGCAGCACACCGTTACTGAGCCTCCACCAGCTTGAACGCCCCTTGCTGAGGTAACCGATCTAACAACTGCGCCAGGCACGTGTTGTCTTACACAGGCGTTGCCGACCGTAGCACCGTGTTCTGCCTCTTTACATATATCGGAATTTGAATATGCAAGTCTATATTAGTTTATTTGTCCCTTCAGTGATTTTCGCAATATACGCGTGATAGTCATGGCTGATTTTATTTCAATGTTGGATTAATGCGATGTGAATTTAACCGTGAAACACCAGTTAAGTAACAGTTCCAAAATAACAATATAAATGTTATCTTTGGGAATAAAGCGAAGCTTAAACAAGCAGCAATACAAATACTGTCGGACGCTATAGATTACAAAAGAAGTGATATTAACGCTATCGTCGTACCTAGGAACTAAATGTGATAAAATAATATCTTCACCCTAGAAGTATTTTTTATGATTAAATCCACTGGTTTAATTGGGTCTACATGTTATGAGTTTGTTCCCGACTGAATATTGACGGACTACAGAGAGTAAACTGCGTCGAGTTCGCACAATGCGAACTTCTGTGAGATGCTGTAAAACGAAAAGGCAAGATGGTGGTATGGCAAACATCGATCCAAATATCGAAAATTACGGCTGCTACTGATGATCAAAAATTTAAGGCCACGACAATCGACAATCAAATTAAAACAGACAACTTAATTAATTGTATCTTCGCAATCATACAGTTAAGTGTGTCTGTTGTACGAGTTAAGCATTGCAGCAATAACAGCTCTTAAGTGAAAGAGTAGCTCATCCCTATATCATGTGTGAAGTCCAAAAGGCGACCATAATTACAATATACTGATTTTCATAGATAACAAGAGAGGGCGTTACGTAATATGGAAGTAAATGGAAGAGGTACACTTTACGTGCAGTACTTTGACGTAGGTTACCACTACCAATGCTCTTCTTCTTCTTCTTGATGAAGTGCTTCGACCTCCAAGACCACTGATCTGCTGTTTTTGTGCATGGCGTTTCTAAACAGTGATTCTGTGCCCAATACACTTACATTCTTTGGCTATGATAATCTATCTCCTTCCCGTGAAGTATTACTTGCAACAAGTTTTATTCATTTTTGCGCTTTATATGGCCAAGATTTTCGAGTTTTCTGCTGTTGGTAGTGCTGAGAATTTCTAAATTTTTGTTCGTAGGCTGCAGTACTCTCAAATTTGTAACTTTATCTGTCCATGGTATCCTTTATGTCCTTTTCTATGCCCATGTGTCCATCTCTCAATTCCATAGAGTAAGATACTGAATCCGATCTTGATGACCAAGCGGTTCTAGGCGCTTCAATCCGGAACCGCGCGACTGCTACGGTCGGAAGTTCGAATCTTGCCTAGGGCATGGATGTGTATGATGTCCATAGATTAGTTAGGTTTAAGTAGTTCTAAGTTCTAGGGGATTGATGACCTCAGATCTTAAGTCCCATAGTGCTCAGAGACATTTGAACAATTTTTTAGGATACTGAACAAGTACTACCGAAGAAATCGAGTGCAAGGAATAATACGTATGTCAGGACTAGTCAGAACTTTCTTCCTTTTCTGGAAAGAACTTCTGGCATGTCCAAATCTGCTGCGAATTTATTGAGAAAAGTCCTTGTTATTGCTGACTTGTGACTCCTTTCCATTTTCTTGCTCAGTGCAAGAGTACCTTGAATTTCATATCGTTTTCTGCTAACAGCCATCCATTTTGTCTTCTTGGCGTTTAATAGCAGCCTCATGGTGCTGCTCTTTCCTGTAAGAGAGTTCAGTAGTTCTCACAGATCTTCTAGCTCTATTTCCATCTGCATATATCATGTTGCAGGTGATCATGAGCCACTGGTCATCCATACTTTCCATCAAGAGCAGATAGGAAAATCCTTTCGGAATCGGTAATGGAGAGAATATACGGTCTTGGCGAATACGTTTCATACTCAATACTTCTTCTGACAGCTGACAATCTACAAGCGCACCAGTACTTATGTTGTAGATGATCATGAGCCACTGCTCATCCATACTTACCATCAAGAGCACACAGGAAAATTCTTTCGGAATCGGTATTGAAAAGTAATGGACAGAATATACGGTCTTGGCGAATACGTTGCATACTCAGTACTTCTTCTGACAGCTGACAATCTACAAGCGCACCAGCACTTTGGTTCCAGTAGAGATTTCCAGTCAGTTGGATGCTACAAATATTCAGCCCAAACTAACATACAACTAAAACATACAAACTAAAACATACACCAGGCTGTCATGCCGGACGCTGTCAAAAGATTTTTCATAATCTATGAAACAAACATGAAGGTCCACATCAACATCACAACATCACTGAATCAATACCTAAAGACTAATTAAATTCTTCCTAATCCCAAAACCAGCCCTGAATACGAACAAAGAGCCTCCAATGCTCTCCTCACATTTACGATGTATTCTCAAGTGCAGTATTTGAAAGAATAACTTGAGGGCATGACTTATTAAACCATTCTGTACTCACTCGAATACTTTCTTTGGAGTCGGTCGTAGGGTATCATTCCGGTTCCACAGTTTCGAACAAACCAACGGCAAGGAAGGAGATCGTTGTCTTTGAACAGCTGTAGTTCTTCGCCGTGAGGTTCTAGGCGTTACAGTCTGGAACCGAGCGACCGCTACGGTCGCAGGTTCGAATCCTGCCTCGAGCATGGACGTGTGTGATGTCCTTGGGTTAGTTAGGTTTAATTAGTTCTAAGTTCTAGGCGACTGCTGAGTTGAGAAGTTAAGTCGCATAGTGCTCAGAGCCATTTGAACCATTTTTTGTAGTTCTTCAATATGCATTTCGTCAGGTTCTGAAGAGTTCCCTCTCTTTGGTATTCTTATGACAAGGAGAAAATCTGAAACCACAAACTAAAAACTATTTATTTCTAACGGAAATAACAGTGCACATTGTGGCACCATATCTTATTCGGTTGTGTCAAAAATATAAAAATAAAAGAACACCGCATCTAACAGTTGAGTGCTTATTCACATTGTGCAACTGTTTCCATTACTAAATTATGAGAAATACCTGCATCTTGCTGCCACATCTTAATATGCTGTGGGTGTTATCCAGTCACGTATTTCTTTAGGTTCGCAACCTGTTGAAACCCTGAGGTTACCGAACCTGACTGGTCCAACAATTCGTACTTACTGAGTTACAAATCATCCATGGATAACGGAAGAAGGATTGATGCTTTTTTATAAATAAGGTCGGGAGACATGTAAAATGACTGAGAAATTCTGGACAATCTCTGTCTGGATAGCCAGACTAATATTAGATCGTCGCTCCTCCCACAAAACAGTCTACCTTCTTTCTTAACCATATGACTACCTCTAGCGAATGCCATTTCAAAATTATTTATTTGTTTAAGATGCCTAAAAGATCAAGTATCTCTTACACACTCCACATTCATTTGGCTATGTGACAGTTCCATATCGCCGTTTAACTTTTATTCCCATTGTGATGAACTTAACTGCATGTATGGGGAGCTCTTCAGCTTTGCTCTTCAACTTCTATACCTTTTGATTCATGTTTAGGCCTATTAATGAAGCATTAGATACCGGGGGAAGGGGCATTCAATAGGCAATGCTACAAATTTTCTTCCTTTGTCAATTTCGGTAGAAAAAATGAGGAATTTATTGAGGAAGATCGTGGAATGTTCCTACATCGGCCCCTATACTTTCATGAAGTTTTGATAGGTAGCAGCGCTATACTTAGCCTTCAAAACGGCGCATTTCCAAGCAGAGGGCAGTCATTGAGCTTCTTTTAGTGGAAAAGCAGAGCATCATAGATATCACCAGGTGCTTGCAGAATATCTACGAAGACATGGCACTGAACAAAACCACGCTGAGTCATTGGGCGAGGCGTCTGTCATCACCTCAAGAAAGTCGAAAAAATTAAGCCGTTCTCCGTATGCTGGACAGCCACACCAGCGGTGACTCGGCAGCGTTAGAATGTACGCACACAAAGATGTGTGACCGCTGTGTTCCTCAAAGACTAACAGAAGACCATAAAGAGAAACGATGGGCCATCTGTGCGGAATTGCTTGCGCGTTACGAGGCTGATCGTGACAATTTTTCGTCGAACATCCACATAGGCGGGAAAACATGGGTTCATCACCTCGAACCAGAAACAAAACGGTGGTACATGGAGGACGCCAAACCACCTCTCCTCCGAAGAAAAAGTTCAAAGTCACACGCCCTTAGACGGAACAGTCATAGCTGTCGACTTCTGGGACTCTGAAGGGGGTACCCTCCATTATGATGCAACGATCAACCCTGAAGGGTATTACGCTACCCTCAGGAATATGAAGAAACGGATTCAGCGGGTTCGTCGCCACAAAAATGCAAATGATCTTCTCCTTCTGAGTGACAACGTAAGCCCTCAAACGAGTCTGCGCACCCGAGAGGAGCTCATAAAACTTCGTTTGACTGTTCTTCCACATCCACCCTTCATGCTGCATCTCACACTTTCCGATTTCTATCTGTTGGTTCAATGAAGAATGATCTCCGTGGGAAGCAATACCCAGATGCTGAGGAGGTTATTGACACAGAAAGACTTTGAGTCCCACGTCGAGTACTACAGTGGTGCTATGCAGGCATACAGGCACTCCCATTAAGTTGACGTAATGCCGTCGCAGTGAACGTAGGTTATTGCTCGTAGATTATTAGGGGAATTATATGGTGTGTTGGGATCATGAATAAAGCAAACCTACTTTCTAAAATAAAAAAATAAAAAAAAAACGTGTTCCGTTGCCTATTGAACGCCCGTCGTAGAAGACCTTAGTCCAGTTTGTATTTCCTATCAATTTTATTTCGTAACCACACGAAGTCATGTAATAGACAATGCTATCATCACTGCAGTGACAAATTTATTACCGTATCACGTAACTTCACAGATTCTCGGACCGTTCTATTATCATAACACTGAGATAAACGCAATTCCTTCAATGTACGATGACCTTAGCTAGGCGCTAACGTTGCGTGCATTCAGTATCGTTCCTTTCGTTTCGCTAAAATCTCTATCAGCTCACCGGAGAAATACTAATCACTCCCTTAAAGTATTGGAGTGTTGTAAAACTGGCACCATGCGCTCATATCGTCGGTTGACAACAACTCCATCTTAACTACCATTTTAGCGGAAAATGGAGTTACGATGTTTTCTCATCGCCAAACCTCTTTTATAGCTAGTGCAGAAAGACTGTGTGTGTAGTCCTCCCTTGTATATCTTGCGAAGGTGAAAGACCAAAGACTAACTACAAATTATATCAGATTTCCGTGCTGTATCATCATAAGGACTCTACTCTAGCATCGACACTGCCCGAGGCTTGCGTTATCTAATATAGCACTTTTACGGTTTAGTTTCACTGAACTTTCAGTCCAATTTTCGATTTAAGAATCACAGTTAAGATATTTAGATCGATTACAGTGTTTCAACTACTATACTAATTGGTGAAGTTCGTGATATGTGAAGCAGTCTTTCCGATGTACTGATAAGTAGTGTGTGGCAAACTTACCGTTGCAGAACATACACTGCCCTCGGTGGTGAGTGATCACATTCACGCATTCCTATTAGGAATCATGTCCCATCTGTTGTAATGTCAAGGGGACCTTCATAAATCGCTGTGATTTCTGTGTAGTTACTGTCTTTAAATAAACCTGTTGTTTCTGTTGATTTAGTTGGATTTTTTATTTTCAGTTACCTTCTAGCTATTACTGCAGCAGTTCTTTCTATGTAAAGTCCAAGTTTCATCGAGCTATGTTACTTGCCAGAACCACACTATACCAAAGCTATTTCCGTCCTTAAGTTGTGAACATAGATAAGTGAAAAGGAACTTGTTTCACTTGGCATGAGGGCATAGGACGTACAGGAAGCATAGAAATATTATTCGCCCAATCCAAGCTGACACACAGCGCGGCAGCTGAGTGGGACCACTGTAAATTGCTTTCACGGTCGCTCCAATCTGTTACCGCGCCGAGTGTCAGGTGGAGTTGGCCGATTAATGTCTAGCTGTATTCATACTCAGCGCTGTCGAATATTTTGCTTCTATTTTGATAACTGTGGTGGCCAAAATAGAAGCAGATTTGCCTTTCTCATGTAACTCTTCAACGTGGCAAATTAACCATTTGATTGAACACCCGCAAATACGCATACATAACATTCTACTGATGCTTATAAATGGCCTCAGAATTTATGTACCAGCTCCGTGGTATATACTATCTGTCACAGGAAAACAAGATGGGAAATGGCACGAACTGTTTGAGATGTCGCAGATTATTTTCTTTCATTTCAATGAGGCATCTTCCACGTTAGAAACTGGACTCCGGAGAAGGAATAAAACGCTCGGAAGTGAAAGTTTTGATGGTGAAGAAAGAGACATAATGGACATAACGCTTTTAAATACCAATATGGTACAGAATACGAAGTGCTAGATTTAGTGCATAACTTTTGAAGAAGGAGGCCACGTACAGAACATGGAGCCTCATTGTCGCTCGCATGTTCATCGCCACCACCGATTTCAGACTAGAAGTATTCAGATTTTGTAATGTTTTGCGATAAACGGTTATATCAGCTACTTACCATAACATTTACAGTAACTTGAAACATGATGAACTTCCTGTTGAACATGAATGTTCAACATGTATTAATTTTTTTTTTGACTGTACCGTTTTCAGTTTAATTTTTCCTTGTTTACTTAGTACCAAAGAAGTGTTTTACTTTGCTTATGAACATTTCCAGTCACTTAAATCCATTATTGTAATGCCGCTCTGTGGGTTTCATTGCTAATACCATAAATAAAGCACAATGCAGATTTTCGTATTTGTTCCAATCACGGATACCATGTAAACTGGGAGCAATAGAACCTTAAGTGCTGTTTATTTTGATTACTACTAAATTAAGTGTCCATAACCACTGTCAAAAGCTCCCGCACAAGTAATCAAGTAAATTCCGATGCTATAAATGCACATTCTGAGTAAACGACAACACTGTGAACTTCAGTGGTGTTTCCTGGCAAACAATGAAACTTTCAGTTTGTTAGATTATAAAATTTAATAAATGTTGCTTACAACAGTATTATTCTGAATCGGAGACGCAACCCATCACCACTGACGAGGTTATGGTAGAAAGTTGTGTGTGTCTACAAGTCAAGTGTAAATTGAATTTATTCGAGGCAACATACCACCGTTAATTACAGCTCTTAATCGTCAACTGCGAAATACACCTATATGACATTCATTTGTTCAAATTTCATAGACAACACGAATAATAAATTGACTCTACCCATGGACCATATGAGAATGTGACAGTGACACAGTTTCGATGAGCTTATTGCTATTCCATGAAAGGAGTTGTGCGATTTGTTGGTGTAAATGGTGCAGCACTCGCATCCACGTTTATCGGCTTAAGAACTATGTTCGAGGATTGTAACTGACAGGGACCGGCGAGGAGTGGCATTCCTACCAACCCGAAAAGAAATCTTGCCGTCATTTAATGAAGTTTCATCTTAATGAGTTTGAGAGCGAACAATGCGAAGGGATATGCATGCTGCGGACATTTGGAGTCGACTACTTCATGAAAGGGCATCATCACAGCGACACATTATGATGCATGTCTTTAATACGCGGACAATACAGATACCGTGTACTTATTCGGAAACAATGTCTTTGCGCCCAAAGCAGCTATAATATCAATTGAAAGTTTCAACTCAGGCTCAATATAAATTTATGATAAAAAGTTTAAAATACCCGAGGCTATTTCGAAACGCATGTAGTAACTTTCGAACAAATTTTAAATATCAAACTGACAGCAATTCAGGCCTAAAAGTAGTATTCAGATAAATCAATCTAACAAAATAACTTTAAATAAACAACAAATAACAGGGGAACCCTTTCATTACAAGTTTTGTACACACCAGTTTCTCATGCTACAATTTAAAATTTGTTCAGTTACTGTACAGGAGTACCGAACAAACAACAAAAGGTAATTACTTAACTCAAAAACAAATCTACGTCCGCTGCAACCCCATTGGATGTGCAGAGTCATAATCTTGTAATCTTATTTTACTTCTCACGTCAGTCTTGCGTAAATTCCACGGAATATATTTCACACATTATTAAATTGGCGTGATAATTCCTGAAACGTAAATCAGTTACCGCTGGTCCCACACATGCATACAAATAATGGCCTCCCACCAGGCCAAACTCAGTGACAGCCTTGTAACATGAACAGGGAAAACACAAATGATCGGTCACGAAATATTGCAACTAACTGCGTCCCACAAGGGCAGACTCAATTACAATTTTTCAAGACGAAACAACCACAGCACAAAGGTGGGCAAGTACCCAATAATAAAGCTACTCAGCTCCACACGGAATTATCAAGTACTCGTGTGTCAATTCAACCGGGGAGCAGCGACAGGATAGTAACGGTTGTTTAGACCTCCGACTGTGGCCTTAACCGCCGATCTCCTTCACCAGTATTGCCCAACCGAAACGCTCTTTCATGCAAAAGGGGAGCTCCTTTACAAATTACAGCTTCCCAAACAACGGCTCCCAGCTACAACTGGGTCGCGCTGTAACTCCAGGTGCCGCCAAGTCGTTTTCTGGCACATACGTGACTGCTTCCAGCACAGGGCGCCGGTCGCCACTTCCCTCCTACCGCTGCTAACCCAAGACTTCTTCGCTGCCCAGGTCACGCCACCTCGCGCACCACATTCGCAACACAAGCCTCTCTGGCAAAGAGATACTTCACAGCCAGCGATTCCACCAGAGAGGCACAGATTGTGGAAAAAAGCCAAACTTAGCGGAAGGTTTCGACGCACGGCAAGGGGGTGTTACACGGTATTCGTGTAGCGCCTCTTGGAGATGAGAAAAATTTTGTCCGGTTTAAGTTTTAGTGTGAGCATGTAGCGTATCACATTCACAAGAGAGGCCCACTCCTCTTGTGGCGGAGGAAAAGCGTCTGTCATGAGCAGACGAGCATATGCGAGCGTCAGAAGGGCCAGTGACGAAAACCGTACATATGCGCTATCTCGCGTTATAAAGGGTGTTCGAAAGGGAATATCCAATATTCGCATAGATGGCAAGAACCATCACTGAAGCAAAAAAAGTACAGTAAACATTGGCTCCAAAATGCATATTTTAAGAGTTAAGAGCACTTGTTTAGCATGAAGAGATAGGTAAGCTCTTAAGATATGCACTTTCGAGGCCATCTTTACTCGATACTTCTTTCTTAATTTGGTCCATACTACCATCTGTCATAACATAGAAAGTAAAGAGCTTGCAGTAGAAGAGATGTGTTTCATAATCTCGAAGATCACGAGTTACTCATAGATCTCAAGGTATGCGTTTAGACATTTTTGTTTCGAATGATCGTTCCCATCATATTCCTAAGTACTGCCCATTCCTCCTCCTGCGTTGTGTAACTAAGACGATCGACTCACTGGCCACTGCCAGCGGCGTTAGTGGTTATCGTTATTGGTTTAACAATGTGACTCTTTGGGTTTAAACTGACACTTTAATAAATATAAACTTTTGTTTGTTTAATTTGCTTATAGATATAGTTATTATCGCGGAAATATCTCTAAGAAAATGAGTTGGGTGAGGGAGAGGACTTCGAGACTATTTGCCTTGCATAAAGTGATAGGGGGTCACCTACTACACAAAGTTAACACTTTGACAAGTATGAAGGACTTCGGAAGACTTGCGTCTTTTCGAGCAGGATGACTGTATTAGCTCGATCAAGTGTTAGCTGTGTCTGCTGTAACATGGAATCGCAATACGTCTTCTATCAGTGAGCCGCGAATGTTTACAGCGCAACGAATAAAATACCAGAGACAACATGGGAAGATTGTAAATTACACTGACGGAAGAAAATTACAAGCCAAAACAGTAGTTAATGCAAAACAATGAAATTTCGGGAATATATTTGTCTAGGTGACATATTTAAGTGATTAACTTTCTAAGATCACAGGAAGCAAACTTGCGTGCGCAATATTTTCATGTAACGGAGCTACATTTGTGGGATGGAGTTCCGTACCTGTTCCTCTTTTTCGGTCAGTACAGGGACGGTTAATACTGTTTGCGTCTAGTGATATCCCACATGTGCGCGATTGGAGCAGATCTGGTGATCGAGCAGGCCAAGGCAACACTCTGTAGAGCGTGTTGGGCACCAACGGCTGTACGTGGGCGAGCGTTACCCTGTTGCAAAACATCCCCTGGAATACTATTCATGTATAGCAGTACAACAAGTTGAATCACTGGATCGACGTACAAATCTGTATTCCGGCTGCATGGGGTAGCCACGAGAGATCTCCTGCTGGCATAGGAAATCGCGCCCAGGCGATAACTCCAGGTGTTCAGCACCCGGACAGGATGGTTGCAGGCCTTCAAAGGGCCTCCTTCTAACCAACACACGGCAATGACGGGCAACGAGGCAGAACCAGCTTTCGTCAGATAACACAACAGACTTCACTCTGCCCTCCAGCTCTCGCTTGACGCCACTGATGTCGCAAATGATGTGGTTTGAGGTCAGTGGAATGCACGCTGCAGGTTTCTGGCTCGAAGCTGTCCTTGAAGTAACCAATTTAGGACAGTTCGTGTTGCACAAGTTGTAGTATAATGCACCTCTCACGATAGTGCCACGTCCCGTTCAGAGTCCGATATTCCTGTGACCACTGCTGCCAACCGTGATGAACAGTGACTACATTACTACCAAGTCTTCCTGCAGTATCGGATAAGGAACCTCCACCTTGTAATAGCCGTGTAACACGATGTCGTTCAAACTTGGTGAAGTGTTGATAATGGTGTCTTTGTCGCCTTAAAGACGTTTTTGACTAAGAATAACTCAAGCAAACCTCAGGGCCACTGTTATGCGAAATTTGCACCGACGATATATAGAAGCACACCTACCAACTTTCAGTCATGTCACAAAACCTGGTGTTGCGATTTTGCTTTCGTCAGAGTGTATGGTGAGGGCGCAGTGACGCGCCACCACCTTTCAGTTACAGGGCCGAGCCTACCACCTCCCGTTTATGCAGCAAAACTCCTTTCCGATATACATGTCTGGTGTTACAGTTATTCTTCCGTCAGTGCACACTTCTATCAACTCGTCAGTGCATATACCTATCAACTTTCGTTCTTCCGTCAGTGCACACTTCTATCAACTCGTCAGTGCATATACCTATCAACTTTCGTTCGGCATCTTTCAGTTGCAGGGACGGATCTACTAGTTCCCGTTTATGCCACATAACTGATTTTGGGTTACGGCTATTCTTCCCTCAGCATAAGAGCGTCATCCTCTACCAGATTTACATGTTTGGTGTTGCGACTAGCTCCCGTTACTGCAAAACAACTGACTTTTTTGGAGTTACTGCTATTCTTCCCTCAGCATAAGAGCGTCATTGTCTACCTGGTTTGCATTTTACGATTTGCAACTGCTCCTCTCGCAATGATGACGCGGTGACCACAATATAATTTACATAACGGTCAATCTTATCATATAAGGCTGCGACAATATGTCTGCGCTCAAGTTACATAACGGAAAATGTCTGATTTACGACTGTGAGAGAAACTCTGCGCTCTGTGGCGCGCAGCGCTTCTCTCTGCATTTCGCATGGCAAATAAGCTTTGCAGAAAACGAAGTAACTCATTCTGTTGTTAATCATCTGACTAGTGAACTCCGTATGACGCTAATGGAGCCTATTGTTGGAAGTCAGCCGTTTTGTGAATTTTTGAAATTCTATAAGTTAATGAATGGACAAAATCGAAATAAGTTAAATACGAACGGTAATAGCTGCTGAATAAGAAGAGTGTGATTTGAAAACGTAATCACGACATTTTTTCAAGTGATACTGGGTGTATGAATCCCGACGTGTTACCGATCGGAATAGACGTTCGGATCGTCATTGGTGGAAAATCCACGATACCGGGCATTGTCAGAACTTTGTGGGGAGATAGTTTGTTCAGAACAAAAGTGTTTCCTTGTTTTTGAGGTTATCCTTAGGACGGATAATACCACCATATTCCAATCTCAAGTGGTGCCATTCCATAGATAACTCCCGAACGTTCTATTATGGGGAATCTAATTTCTTTTGGAGGTACAGTCTACGGGAAACTTAGCAGCAGGGCATCGGACACCACAAATATTATTTTGACTAGATCCGGAGACCAATTACTACAAGAAATGCTAGTTAATAAGCATATTGACACTTACACGGAAATTACCTGAACACTTAGGAATTTACCTTTGATGTTCCCTGCAAATTCCTGGTAACATTAAACAAAAAATTTCAGTCAAATTCAAAGAACAAATTAAGTAAACAAATCAATACAAACCTTTTTCTATATTACAGAGGTGAAGGTACTTTGCATTGCCGAAAGAGTTGCTAAGACGTTTTACGACGTGAAATGACTTTGGAGGTCCATATTTTGGTAGTTCGCATGCTGAATTAATAGCTTAATGCACAACACCGGACCAGACAAGGCTGTCACTGCGAGCACTTAGAGGCGTAATTATGATGTACGCAATGGAAGCTCATGTGAACTGATATTTATAATTGCTAGAAGTGTCCACTGGCGGCTGCTGTGTAAGAGCACAAGAACACGTGAACACCCTAACTTGCGACACCTTGAGGATTAATTTTTTTTTTTATTTTATTTTATTTATTTATTTTGAACGCTGTTAAACGTAACATAGATGCTCCAATCAGGAAGATACTGCGCTATTTCTCCTCTAGAAGCCGTGAAACACACTTTCAGTTCTGCACGTTTTAACGAGCTTTTGCGCATGCGCAATTCACATGACGCAATTCCCTTACATTCGGACTTGATGAACAACGTGCACAGATCAACTATAAGTTTGTGTCAGTGTCACCGAGTGATAGTACACGGCGACAGACTTTTATCCACGTTCGCTCGGCTTAAATACTACCCCTCATTGTCAGATATGCTAATTCACTCGCTATATACTGTATTAAAATTATATCAGATGTCAGTATATGTTAGAGTTGTACTGATAGTAAACTTATTTTTTGTGTTTCTGAATGAGTTATAGTATATTAAGTTATGAATTTTATCATATAATTTTATCTTATTTTATCATATAATCCATTTGAGGGGCTGAGAATCATAGGAGCCTAAAGTACGTCACTGTTGATTGTGAGACTGTAGCATTTATTCATGCTTCTGAAATCTGTAGATCTTATAGTGAGTCAGGTTTATCTGTGCTGTAGCCCCAGATTGTATATGTGAAAATTCACGAAAAGCTGTATCCACTGGTTTCTCTAATATTCACTTAACTGTGAGATCGACGGATTTAGCTTTAGGCCCCGGTGGATCTCAGAGCCTCATTTGAATTCTAGTCAGATGTCCATGTTGGTAGACATTACTACTGGAGTTTAATCATTTCCACAAGTGGCACTTAGTGTTTGGAGCTAGTTGTTTACTGTGCGGAAATCGGCTTTCGTTTGCAGTGTGAACATGAACTTTATTTAATCTATTTTAAATGCTAACAGAAAAATAAACTTTTGAGGACGAATCTTGAGTTGTGCTTGGGTAGCTCAGTCGGTAGACCACCTGCCCGCGAGAGAAAAGGTCTGGAGTTCGTCTCTCGGCTCAGTACACAGTTCTAATCTGCCAGGAAGTTTCATATTAGCGCACACTGAACTGCAGGGTGAAAAACCTCTTTCTGGGAACAGAAAAGTAAATTACCAGGAGAAGTTAGCCCCAAAGGAACAAGGGCCTTCGAGAACACATCCTTCGATTGAGAGAGCGACGGAATCAAAAAAGCATGACTACAAGCGAACACTTAACGAGGAAGTGTACAGTTAGTACAAGATGCGTGGGTGCAGCGTGAAAATAGCTGATTTTCAGCACAGAAGTAAATTAGTGAACTAATAAATCTGTCAGAGATCTTGTGCTCTTGTCCAAAAACATGGAAATGCACGAAAACTCCCACTTACACAACAAAACGAAATGGAGAGTTGCGGAAGCTCACACATTATTTCGTTATTGCCGTAAACTACACTTAATTATGTACAAAATAACAAAATTTATCAAAAACAATTCTTTCTTTTGTCAGACGAGTTATGCATCTTATTTTTATTATTATTGATATTATTATTATTATTATTATTATTAGCAGTGGCTGTAGTTGCATAAGCTTGTTGATAAGCATAACTGTTATACAGCAGATGCTGTTAATTTCACACCCTCACAATTGTCTGAATCTAAAAACTTGTGAACACCCAGAATGTATACTCACGAGCCGCCACTACAAGTGCCTACTGTGCGGTTGTTGTGACATGAACTGCAAGTTACTTAATCAGACTACACAGTTCTTCTCCCTCAATAACTTGCTTTGAAGAATCATAACAAATGTTACTGCGTGTGAAACACATTTGGTTATGTTCTTGCGTTGTTACTAACATAGAATCTTTTCGGTCCACTAAAGGAAATTCACCTTGTCTTTGATGGTAAAAATTGTTGATCTAATTGGATAATACGTATAGTGATTTGCTAGTTCACAAATGATAATTGTCGTTCGAGTTTATGGATAAGGTTAACTTCTATGAAATTTATACAAGATGAGACTATGGTTCTGTAATCGAGATAACTGACACATGAGATTTAATTACGACAGTACTGAATTTTAAATGATTTTGATGTGAAGTGTGCATCGGTCAGACTTGAGGATTAGTTTTCATGTGGAAAACGTTACACTGTTTATTATTTCGTTAACCTTCAGAGAACGTGTAAATTTGTGGAAAATGTTTGAGAACTGTTATCATTGAGCGGTCCTCGTACATTAACTACCTTGGTTCTGTGAGTGATTGTAAAATGAAAACTGCACATTCTGTTGTTTAGACACGTAACTATCAACAAACTGAACTAATTCATTAAAATCAGTTTGAAACAAAGCAGCCTCAGCCACAGTATGAAGCCTTAGCCTTTCCACGATCACATTTACTACCTGAATTACACTAATAATTTTAGAACAGCATTAAATTATTTCCTGATTCGTTCTTTATCATTCTAAAGACTAAGACAGTTCTGGGGGTTGCAAGCATCTTCAGGAGATTAATGATTTTTTTCTACATTTTAAAAGGATTTCTGTTAGAAACACTTTTTAAGAACTTGTACTGGAAGTTTGTCGCAGTAATATTCTTTTACAGCCCATGGACTATTGACAGCTCTCTGTAGGATGGAAGGGCAGACAATATTCTTGGGGCGAGCGCTTCCCAATTCTGTTCTAACTGCAGCCTGTCCTGCTGTAGGTCCCAAAATGATAAACTGCTTCACATTGCTTATTCTACAAACCTCTAAGAGAAGACTTTGTAAACAGAGAAACTAATTTCAACCGTCTTAACGCTGCTTCAGTTCTCCACATCGATTCTCCCGGAGCACGCACTGCAATTAAGCGAGGCATTCCTCTGTTTCCGCCCGCCGCACACTCTGATGCTGCTGTGTTTCCAATTTCTTCAGAGACTGGGACGACAAGAGGTAAGCAAATTAATTCCGAGGAAAATGTTTCTTTTGGTGCCTTGCAGCATCACAGGGTGGCACAAAATTTCCGACTTCCCTATTTGTGATTCCTTATATTGTTCCCAACCAGTAAATGATATTACCGCTATTAAATGTACTTGAGAATTTCTTCCATTTTCTATACCTGTAAGGAACGTTTCTGAACACAAAAATGCGTTAATAGGTTTCTCTTTTCTAAATTATTATTAAATATTTTGCCTTAATCTAATGGCACTACTTGAAAATATCGCCATCTTTCTGGTTAGGTCTCGTATCATTTAAAGGGCTGTCACGATACAATATTCATGGCGTTTCAGAGAGTGGTATTCGTATGTTCCATCCATTCTTCTGCACAGTTTATGTACATTGGTGCGTATGGTATCGACTCTGACACAGTATATGAAAGGTAAATGTGGTATTCAAGGCTGCACCTTCAGCTAACCACTGACCTCAAGTAGGGACGACGAATCATTCACCGGACGCACACCGCTGCAACGCGTCATTTCACGAAGAGAGACGGCGACATCTCCACCGCAACGGACCTGACATGCAGAAAACAGTCCAGTTGTTAAAAAGTGACGATGTTTTAACACTATACCGAACGTCTAAAATCACTTCCAGTAACGTACTTGAGTTATTTCTTAACATTCTGGCCAACCTTTTGATTACTGCTGATCGATTTAATGTAGTTTTTGAGGAAATTCAATTCAGCGCGGTCATTTTACGTCTATTGCTTTCGTCTGATATACATATAGGTTTCACGTGATCAGGCTAACGTTAGGAGATATGAAATCTCAGAAATCCTTTAGGACAATGTATTAAGATATTTTATTGTATTTTCGATAGCACAATAAGACCCCCGGTTCAGCGAGGTCGAGTCAGCCGAAACTCGGGTAATCTAAAACGCTTCTGAAAATTATAAATTCGAAAAATAATATCGTTCTGCACACAAATAATTCGAGTCAGTTCTAGGCTACCGGCAGCCGGAAAAAGTGTGCAGAACGCTAGTGACTCAACAGCTGCCACTGGGAAGACGACAGTGAGGAACACTTGTGACTGACATGGGAGTTCTCAGGTTACACGCAACGCTGGAAGGCGTGGTTTATGCAGCTTATGTTGCTCAATGAGTGGAACTGCAGTCTGAGCCCACCATTGACTAAGAGGATAAAGACAAAGAGATGGGAAATGGAGTTCTCTGCAGAACTATCTCGGCACGCCTTCCGGCCGACCCACACTCCCACCTATTAGGCCTATCTCAGTCTCTGTCCGTATCACCAATGATGAGTTTGACGTTATCACAGGGGGTCGAAAGAAATTGTGCATTCACACTTAAAGTGGTTGATTCATAGACTGTCGAGGCGACTCAATTACTTGAGTGCGTGGTGTCTGATGTCCCTTTCCTTTCCTTTCTCTCCTCCCTCCCCCCCCCCCCTACACCACCTACTATTTACATAATATTAACCTTTAAATTTCTAGCATAATACCTTCAATCACGTCAGCTGTGTAAAGACCGCATAACGGCATTGTGGCACCACTGTTGTGTGCGATTGTCCGAAAGAGTAGACACCACGTGTTCATATAATAGATTCCCTTGGAAGGGTAACGAATCCACCTTCTTCAGTACGAAGAAACGGGGAAAAACAACTGCTGGTGCTTTCACTGCTAATCTGGTTCAAATGGCTCTAAGCACTATGGGACTTAACATCTGAGGCCATACGTCCCCTAGACTTAGAACTACTTAAAGCTAACTACTCGAAGGACATCACACACATCCATGCCCGAGGCAGGTTTCGAACCTGCGGCCGTAGCAACCGCGCGGTTCCGGACTAAAGCGCCTATAACCGCTCGGCAACCATTGCTAATAAGCAAACGACGTATATCACGAATTAAGACCAATTCGGCGACTTGCACGTCAACTTTACTGCTTTTATATTCACGTAACTTTCCAGTTGGTCTCACGGCGCCGAGTGGACATCTTTTCAGACCTCTCCATCAGAGAAAAATTTAGAACTGGTTATTGGGAATTGAACCCCGTGCATAGGCTTAGCAGCCAAAAATGTCACCGCTTTTTCTGATATGATATTTAGTTTTATTAACATCTTGGGTTGTCGGATGCTCTGCCGGATATCAGCGTCGTTCTTGCACGATATTTCGGTCACGTAGCTCGTAACCTTCATCAGGTGCGACCTGAGACTGCTCCTCGAGTGGACCTGGTCCAGTATTTATGCCTATGGCCTTCCCCCTCCACCAACGGCTGCAGGCGCTTCCTCTGTGGTCTGGGCCCATTCCCTGCGACCTGCTGGAGCGTTGCTGCTCCGTTTTCCGTCCGCTGCGGTTCTAGGTGTTCCCTCTGCGGTCCGCGGCCACCAAACCCGCTCCTGGGGGTTTCATCTACTATCTGGGGTACCAAGCGTTCCCCCTGCGGTCCGCGCCCGCTCACCACGACCTGTTGGAGCGTTGCCGCTCCGTTTTTCGTCCGCTGCGGCTCTGGATGTTCCCTCTGCGGTCCGCGCCCACCAGTCCCACTTCTGGGTGTTCCATCTTCGGTATGGTGCGCCTGGCAGTCCGTCAGGGGCTCGTTTTCCATCTCCATGTCTCTGGTTCTTCTGTTTGTGTAGTGTTGCAGCTGGCCCCGTTGCTCCTTTAACAATTCCAGAGCCGGATCCCAGGCTCTGCTTAGCTGGTACCCTGTGTCACGGTTCATAAGATCGTCAGGCATTGTAATTTCTATCGATTCTCTTATAACACTGTCACAAAATCTGGGTGTTTGTGCTAGAATCTTGGTATCCTCATACTTTATGGCATGATCTAGTTCTAGACAGTGTTCAGCAATGGCCGACTTAGTCACCTGTGTTAATCTAGTGTGCCTATGATGTTCTTTGCACCTGATCTCCACAGTTCTTGTCGTCTGGCCAATGTAGGACATGCCACATTGACAAAGTATATTGTAAATCCCTGGTTTTCGTAACCCCAGGTCGTCTTTGACACTCCCCAGCAGTCTCCCGATCTTGTTGGATGGACAGAAAACACACTTGATATTGCGTTTACGGAGGATCCTACTGGCACTAAAAACCGCGAGAGGCCATATATTATGGCAAAAATGTATGAGATGACTAGTGGAGGAGAAATTCTGTAACGGACAGACACACTAAATAATAATAAAATCAGTTGGCGTAGATTCTGTGCAGTGATTTATCTGCACATGGTGTGAGGATACAACTGCGCTTTTGACGCGGCTGTGGGTGTCAGACTTATCCACGTCGGTTAGCAAAGGATTGGCCGTACCAAAGGTGAGACATTGGCATTGCACTTCACAAAAGATAACAAACAGGGTGATATCTAACTATGAAATTAAGCAGTAGTTCACATTAATCCCAGTTTATTACAAAGTTCCCTGCTAACATATGCATCGATAAGAACGCAGGGAATAAGAAAACTGCGAATCAGTGATATGAGTTAGCACTTGAGAATTCCGGCAAAGACTTGATAGTTTATGTGAGTGTGATGAAACCATAATCCTAAAATGAGTTACGGGAAAACAAACTCGCACTTGACACACAGAGGCTACCTGAATCTGCCAAAGAATTAAAAGCTAGCACATGCAAATAACACCACTGATCGAATTTTGTAAGAGTCTCTGGTTACTCGAAAAAACCATAAGATTCGCGGAATATAAACGACCCTGTCAAGGTATCTATCAGTGCTCGGTAATCCTCATACCGAGATCACCCAAGCCGCTGTTTCTCACCACATTCTGCACTCAATTGTGGAATGTCGCGAACAGCATGATCCGGGGCAGAATGCTATTCATCAGCTCCTGATTGCTAGAAGAGCGTATCTCTACAGAGTCGTAAGTGAGCATTGTGCTCTCTTCCGTATCACTAGATCAAGTGGTCCAGACGAAGTGTTCTCTATCACCTCTGAGCTGTTTCTCTTCTCTACACACCCGGGCAGTTCTATGCGTCAATGAAAAAACGTTGTGCAAAACGTTCGAGAATGATATTTTTTATTGAGAAGGCAGCAAACTGTCCTCATGACAAAAGATTTACAACGCTGACCAATCGTTTCACTCCCACATAAGCAGTGTTTAGGCCATTCTGAGTTTACTCTCAATATTCAGCCGCATCTACATCTACATATTATTCAGTTCACATTTAATTGCGTGACAGAGGGATCGTCGAAACACTTTCTGACTATTTCTCCCCCGTTCTATTCCCTAACAGCGTATGGGAAAAAATGAAGACTAAAATCTTTCCCCACAAGCTCTGATTTCTCTTACTTTTTATGATTATCATATCGCCCTATGTAGATTAGAACCAATAAACCATTTTCGCATTCAGAGGAGAAAGCAGCTGCTTGAAATAATGTGAAAATATCTCGCTGTTACGAAAAACGCCATAGTTTTAAATATTGCGACCTCAACTCGCGTGTCATATCTGCGCCATTCTTTCCCCTATTTTTCAGTCCTCACTTGGACTTTTTTGTTTCCTCCATTAATCGTATCAGGTAAAAGTCCCGAGCCGTACAGCTGTACTCTAGCAGAGGATCGTCAAGAGTAACGTAAACCTGTTGCAGTTTCTAAGTGTTCTGCCTGCAAAATGTTGTATTTGGTCATCTACCACGATTTTGTCTGTGTGTTCGTTCCAATCTAAGTTACTCGTAATTGTATTTCCGTGGTATATAGTTGAATTGACAGCCCTTAGATATGTGTGATTTATTATTAACGATAATTTAACGGATTTCTGTAGTATTTAAGTTGATGATCTCACACGTTACCTCATTTAGAGCCAATTACCACGTCTGGACTAGACCATGCATATACAGTTTCTAAGTCGTTTTGCAATTCGTTTTGATCTTCTGATCACTTTATTAGATTCAAACCGACAGCATCATCTGCTCAGATTATGTCCTAAATCATTTTTATAGATTGGCAACAGCAGAGGTCCTTTAACAACCCTTGGGAAATGACAGATATCACTTCTGTTTCACTTGATGAGTTTACGTCGATTGCCACTTACTGGGACCGTTCTGACAGGAAATCACGAATCCGTCACAGAGCTCATTTACCTGTCACTAATGGATACTTTGTCCCATCCCATTGTCTTTCTCCTCTGAAAGCCAAACTGAAACTCCCATTCGACCCTGACAGCGCACTATATTTGCCTGGTCTCCTCTACAAACCCTGGGTCATCATGGAGCCACTTAAACCACAGAAAATATCACATGCAAAACAGCCACTGATGAAGAGAAGGAATAAACACAAAACTAGATTGTTTTATCCACGCAATTATTGACCTTACTTGTTACAGGTTTTAGATGTTCTGTTAAGTGACGGGAATAGAATCCAGAGAGTAATGACTTGCCAGCAAACATAGCAAACATAAAAAATCTAGTAACAAGTAAAGATCAGTTAAAAAGGAGCCTGAAAGACTTACTAGTGGCTAACTCCTTCTACTTCATTGACGAATATTTTAATACGAACAAATGACGTATTGTATATATTCATACTATTAGTATTATAGTAGCATAAAAAATTGACATATTCTACATCCACGAGGTTCTCCTCAGCACGGACCTATGGAACGAAAAATTAATATAATCTAAATCTAATCTAATCAATATTTTGACTAAAGTTCAGTCTTGATCACATCATGTATGTTTTAATAATACAGGTAACCGGTTTCGGTTCTTTCTACGAAAACATCATCAGACCCATGCCTCCCTTAGGATGGTAGGCGGAGCTCTCCTCGCTGCTACCATCCTAAGGGAGCCATGGGTCTGATGATGGTTTTGTAGAAAGAACCGAAACCGGTTACCTGTATTATTAAAACATACATGATGTGATCAAGACTGAACTTCAGTCAAAATATAACAATTAATTGATCACTGCTTTCCAAAAATGTTTACCAAAATTAATCTAATCAAATCAATTAAGAATGATACTTGAGATGCGCCAGTTGGTTGGTTGGTTTTGTTGGTTTGGAGGAGGGGACCAAAAAGCAATGTCACCGGTCCTATGGGATTAGGGAAGGATGGGGAAGGAAGTCGGACGTGTCGTTTCAAAGGAATCATCCGGTCATTTGCCTGAAGCGATTTGGGGAAATCAAGGAAAACCTAAATCAGGGTGGCCGGGCGCGGGTTTGGACTGTCGTCCTACGGAATGCAAGTCCAGTGTGCTAAACACTGCGCCGCCTCGCTTGGTAGATGTGCCCGTCCAGCAATGGGACAATTAAAGTGCCGTCCCATTCAGCATCTGGAGACCAGAGCTTGTGACATATTCCTTTCACAGTAAACATCACGTGTAGCATCAGAGCAGCTGAGCACAACATAATCAGGCATCACGAATGGGCAAGTGCGACAACGAGAAGTAACCCTGTGTGCGGAACGAGACCAGCAGAGACTAGGAGCAGGTCTGGGCTATACGATGGCTCCCGCTGGTTGACAATGCTTCGCAGCGGGCGCGCTGTGAATGGAGTGCGCGCTCTCTGTATTTTGTTTCCACTCCCTCTGGGGTAGAATGCCATCCACTACATCCCAGGTCGTCAACGGCAAGAGGTTGGCAGTAACCCATGTGACTACCCACCAATTCAGGACCAACTCGAAGACACACCTCTGCCATTCGCGCACCTAGTGGCATCACCGACCCAACTTGAGAAGACATCGCACCAACGTCATCCTTGTCGGTTAGCGGAGTACACTCAGCGCATTCAAAGCCTAATAGCTAGCTCACCTATCTGTGGTATCATCTATGACGAACTCTCTTGTGTCAGAGACCTTTTGAAATGCAACTACTGAACTAAAGTTAAATAAATTAGAGGCTCTCGGTGTCAGGACCCACCTATGCCTCGGCATCCATATCAGGACTGGCACAATACTCCCAAGTGTTGGTTACGTGATTTGGTTTGTGACAACAGAGCAGCCACAACTTGAAGCCAGCGGTAGGGACGTGGACAGCAGCTGATGGACAATACACCATGGTGACGTCGGATGCTTGGTGGGCGCGCTGGGTTACCTTCATCCTGGAATAGTTGGTCAGTGGGTTGGTTGGCGCACTGGTCTTGGGGCGTCCGCCTGGGGAAGAGTCGCGATTAGCAGCTGACAACACTTGCGAATGGCCCCTTATGCAAGAAGCATGGGCCACTTCGCGTTCTTGCTGTCTGGCAGTCTTTGTGGCAGAGTTTGGGAGCGAGCGCCTGAGTAGAGAAGTGGCGGTTGGTTGCTCGCAACCAGTATGTAAGGCCCCGTATGTAGGGAGGACGAGGCGGCCGCTGTCTTATTGTCTGAAGAGAGAGTGTTCAGGAACAACAGGACGGACTGCAAGCAGGGACTGAGTATTCAAGTGGAGACTAGCAACCGATAATACGAGCACTCTGTATGAAAAACTGGCAGTACGGGACGTCCGATGTTGTCTTAGTGTCCAGAAGTCGATTCCTGGTTGGCTTGTGAGTACATGGAATGGGGCACCCACTTGGTGTGTGTGTGTGTGTGTGTGTGTGTGTGTGTGTGTGTGTGTGTTTTTGTGTGTGTGTGTGTGTGTGTGTGTTGCTGATACAGCGCTTCCCAAACGAGTGCGAGTTGCCTAGTTTGCAAGCTGCTTTGTACTTACAGGAAACAGAGTTGGTGCTAGATCTAAGGTGCGTATGTAGGCAGTGGTCCTATGGAAAGCTGATTTTGTTCTTATACTGCTGGTAAATGAATTTGCGTGATTTTTACCCCTGTTTATGAGCCTCACATTTCGGGCGGTTCTTTCAGCAGTACAGAGTGAATCAAGTTTTGTATTTGTGATTTAGTGATACAGTTGCATCTATGAGATAATTAGGATTGCAGTGAATTAGTCTATAGTGATTTGACTTATTTTATACTGTCGTTTTATGGGGTCTACGAACACAAGAAACTGGGACCACTTGTTTGATGCATTTTGTGGCGAGTATCTAGCGTTTATCAATTGTGGTCTCTGGTATCATTTCCACTGAGTTTTATTTAAAATTTTATCCATTCTTGTATAATTTAGTTTTGTAGAATAAAACAATTGTCTTGTTTTACATGCTATTGACATTGTCCTTTTGTTCGTTAGGTTGTGTTCTGTCAGACTTTGGATATTAATTATTCCTGGCTTGGGACTTGTTATTCCGCCTTCATGGGGCTAGCCTTTCATGCTCTTACAAAGAGTTGTAATTTGCTATTCTCTAGTGTAACATAAGATATACCTACTACCATCTTCATTTATTGTAAACTACAGGGTCGTGCTGAAGAAGTAATACTTCCGAATTATTCAGCTGAATACTATAACATTTTTAAATAAAACCAACGCTATTAACATTCTATATAATTATTCTTCAGGTCTCCATATTTGCAGTTCTCTGCCTCAAGAGGACTTCGAACTGTAGTGTGTGACATGGCGGTGTGTAACGTAAGGATGCCGGTGCGTGGGAAACAGCATAGTGTAATCGATTTTCGAACTCTAAGAATTTGTCCACACATGGAGCACCCTCTGTTTTAGGAAGACAGTGCCAGATCTCTTACGAGCGCTGCAAAATCTGCAGCAATCCGATGCCATGGGTTGACTGTCATCTGTCATCCTCCTTATTGTTGGATGCATCCGATTTTCAGATCTTTCCAAAACTCACAGAATACCTACGAGGAACTCACTTTGATAGTGGTGAAATGGTGCAAGGAGAAGTGAGGTTGTGCCACCGTCAACAAACATTCTACAGCTACGGTATCAACGAACTAGCCTTTCCATGGTGACTGTGTAGAGAAATAAATACGTACACATGAAGATTAAATACGTAAAATTTTAATAAAGTTTGCTTTATTAAAAGAGCTTTAAGAGCTTCCATTTAAAAACTCAGAGACTTTACCCTTCAGCACGCCCTCGCAAATTGTTGTTAGTTATTTTCTTGTAAATAGTTTTTGTTTTTTGATAGAAATGCACATAGCCCGCCAACCGCCAGTCACTTCCACTCCTAAGCCTCTGAGAATTAAAACAACGGAGCAGTTCCAACAAAGAGCCGACATGATCTTCCACGACTGAAATAGCGCACGAGAAATCCAATGTAGAAGGGAGCGGTGTCATTGGAGAATGTGTGTTAAGGAATAATACCAGCGAAATGTAGTGATCTAGGAAAATGAGATCACACACACACACACACACACACACACACACACACACACGCGCGCGCGCGCAGTAGATACAAGGATTATTTCTATGACTATTTTGTTTCAGTAACGAAGTGGCATTCTACAGTTCTGAGCAAGGTCGCTGCGATTTTTCACTTGGTTGTTAACGATGTGCTCGAAATCGTCATCCTTCTCAGTTGGAGAACACTATGGCTTCAAAAAGCAGACATCTAGCAGGAGTTAAATGTATTTTCGGAAAATTTCCTTAAATGACTCACTGAAGTACTCGTTAAAATAGGCTATGATTTATGATAACGTAATATGAAAGTTTACCAAAACTGTTACTGACACATAAAGCTGGCAGAACGACTGATACGTATCCCTTGAGAAAAGATAGTAAAATGTTAACCTAGGGGAATAAATGGACGTAATCAGGCGAAAGAATAATAAACAGAGGTTATTCTGGGTTTACAATTAAATATTTGCTTCGCAACGTGGTATGGAAGTAGCAATTTCATTAACATCATTTATTCTTCCTGTGGCCAGGATGCGAAACCGTAAAGCAAGCGGACTCGCTTCATGAGGGCACGCCCTGCTCTGACATCACACTTCGCCAGCGGTGAAACACTTTTGCGTCACGAATAGAATTGTCGTGTTAACGGCAGCTCTTCCGGGAAACGACTGGCTCTCAAAGGACGTAGCGGTATTAAGCGGTCCAGAACACTCTCCTCTTACCTCTCAGCTTTAACGAGGCGGCGGTTTATTTTCGCGGCACTTGTGGCCCCGCTCGCGTCGCAGCGCGGCGGTGGCTGCAGCTGCCAAAACAAATGACGCTCTCAGTGTGACGTCGCGCACCTGCGGCGCGTGGCACGGGTCTCCGGCTCATTACCGTTGGACAAACACCGCGGGCGACAGGGCCGGCCTGGAGCCTCCAGACCGCCATTCCATTATTGATAATATTGCGGCGGTCGGCGAGCCGCCGTCGCCTAGCAGTTTATTTCCGGGGATCGATCGTCTGGTTGGCTGGGCCCTGTTTAGGTCACGAGCCGGGAAATTGCAGCCACCATCGATCACCTGACACTGCCTCTGGAGAGCTTGCAATCGTCACTGTACTTTCACGAGAATACGTTGTCGCTGCATGATAACTTCCCATGAGGTTAGTGCCGTCGATGAATGAGAGACATGTAAGGAGCGATCAGAAAGTTTCCGTTTGAATGCCACACTAACACCCTTGCCAACAAGTTGGTGATTACATACCCTCATTGGAGTCATGCTGCGTTGCATATATGCTGAAAGAACGCCATCAGGCGAAAAGTTTTTGAACACCCCTTGTATTTAGGCGAGTATTGTTTTCGTGTTTCTTCGTCTGCAAGGCAAATGAACAAAGAAATCTCGTGCAGAAAATAGATACTTCTAGCGTGGTATGTTCCGTATAATTCTTTCCATACCAACAAATCATATCAATAAGTGCAAAATGGCAAGTTCACGGAAAGATTTACGAAAGGTAGTCAACTAATTTTAACTGTAGCCTTGAAAATTTCCTAATCAATATTTTTATGTATGTAGATACACGTCATCGGTTATGTCACACATTCAGTTTGTCCCGCCTCAGTACCACAGAACACCGCTAGGAGAGCGTTAATAAAATGGTGCAGTTGATATCGTAAGGTATTCGTTTACTGTGTTTGAAGGGGAACAACACTGTATCAATCCAAGCTGTTGCTGGGAAGTGACAGTAAAAGTGCACGAAGCCACTGCGAAGCGATTCTTCTGATTTGTTGTGTTGGGTCGGAAATTAATACATCTTCTGATGAGCGACAAAGCGGTTCGTTGCTATCTAGCACAGTGTCATATTCACCTTCCTCTCCTCGAAGAAAACCAAGAGGTAGTACTTTATGAAGCGGTGCAAGAAAAATAATAAATAATATCAGTCAACGTTGCGAGTGGGAGAGCAATTGTAAATTGCTCCACTTTCTCTCTGGGTGCTTGAGACGAACAACCCTACACTGGAAAAATTGCAGAAATAATTATTAATACCGCTGAGTTGGACAGTAGCAACGGTAACAGTAATAACAGAGCATGCACAGATGTAAAATGAGACATTCTGAGTGATTTATGTGTTATTAATAATGCAGTGTTACATTTGTTACTAAATTTTCAAAAAATTTATTACCACAACGTATGTTTTACTAACAGCTCTGTTTAATTTGTGTATTGGAAACGATACCAGGTTAGTAGAAACAGGCCCCATTATTCAATATGAAACTATCAGTTGCGATTTTACTAATCCCGCAAGATTTTGTTTTGCCCATGTTTCATATTTTACTTGTGTGGATGCGCATTACTTAGCAGCTGGTACGGCGACCAATAGATGGTGCTACCAATGCTCCTTGCAGCATAAACTGACATGTCGGCGCAAGTGTATTGTCAGCACTGGGACACATTGGAAATAAGTGCTACGCGACGAGCTCGTGACTTCACATTAGTTGCCTTGCCCGACATACAACGCTGATGCTCAACTCTATCCTGGGCCCACAGGAAAACAGTAAGTCAGTTACTAGCTACCCACTAAAGGTCTTACCTGCGTCATGTGCTATAAACAATGAGGTGACAAAAGTTCTGGATACCACTTAATATCGTGTCGGACTTTTTTTCCCAGCGTAGTGCTGCAACTCCATATAGCATGGACTCCACAAGACACTAGAATTCCCCTGCAGAAATAGTGAGCCACGCTGCCAATATAGCCGAACACAGCCGAATATAGACGGTGCAGAATGTTGTGCACTAACTGGCCTCTCTATTATGTCCTATGAATGTGCTATGGGAATCATGTCGGGCGATCTGGGTGGCCAAATGATTCGCTCTAACTGTACAGAGTATTCCTCAAACCAATCGTGAGTAATTGTGGCCCAGTAACATAATAGTTTGGGAACATGAAGACAATGAATGCAAATGATCTCCAAGTAGCCGAACATAACCATGTGCAGCCAATGATCGGTTCAGTTGAAATGGACACCTTCCATTTTAATGTAAACACAGCCCACACCATTATGGAGCCGCCATGAGTTTGTACAGTGCCTTGTTGATAACTTGGGTCCTTGGCTTTGTGAGGTTCGCGCCGTACCCGAAATTTAGCCGGCTGAGAGATGTTTCATTCAACATTCTATACAGAACAGTAAGAGTCCAGCAACCATCCATGTAAAGATGGACATACAGAGAAGTTAGCAAAGGCTCAGCTCCTGTCGCTGCAGGTGGAGTTGGAATAATGTTGACACAGTATACTATATTTCCGCAGTGGTGACCCAGATTACACCACAAACAAGGCTAGTAAAGAGACACTTCCGTGATCTGCGCAACTGAAAATGATATGCTACCACGGCAGATCTGGGACAAGCGACCACACAGTCTTGTAGTAACTGTCACGGTCTGCAGCCAGCTATGAAAAGTAGGTCACGGCGGGTATCGACCGGATGTGGGACGTCCAGTCATTAGATGTCCTCTCATGAGATTTGTCTCTAGTAGCAGTGGGACTAGGGATGGTGCCTAGTACGTGGATCTTGAGAGCTGCATGGCTGCCATCCAGCTGGGGGCACGTGCGGGCCGACTTATACTGATTCATGTCCCTGAGTCCATGTTTGACATCTGCACCTTATTGCCGAGCCACCTCCCATCCTGCATGCGCGCACTGAAGACTGTTGATACTATTTCCTTGGCTGAGGTCTTTGGTTCGAAACTTTGCTCGGGTGCTCCATGTACTGTTAGCTGGTTATGCATCTGCACCAAGTGGTGTGACCCACCTACTGTCGCTGCATGACTGCTGCTTACTCGTACCTCATGCAGGCTAACGCTCGCCGAGGTGCTGACACCGCTTCGTCAGGGCTGCTGCCAGCTCAGCTTAGCAGCTGTGTGAGCCAGGTACTTCGCATGGTGGCATGCCAACCATTGTCCAGGGCCAGCTTGCGCCGCTGGATGCTGACCAATGACATACTGGTTATAATGAATAAATTACTGTTGTTTTTTCACTGCTATAACTATACAAAGGCCATCCTCTTGGCTCCATGTATTTGCTGCCCCAGCATCCAGCCTCAATCGTCAACGCAACCTGCAGCAAGGTCAATAAATACCCAATCCCATCCTCACAAGTTGCATTACTTTCAAGGGACACTAGAGTATTTTCCACAGCTTTCTTTCTTTCTTTCTTTCACTGGTGCCATGTCCCACGCTGACGCAGGGTCGGTAGTGTTAGGAACGGATTTGGCAAGGTTAGCGAAAAGGGTTGGCCGGATGCCCTTCCTGCCGCCACCCCGTACCCCCTCCCCCCCCCCCCACTGGACGGAATTAGTGTACCCCTGGTGTCTGCGTCGAGTGTAATTAATGGAATAGTGCGAGCTTGTTCAGATGTCTGCGAGTCGTGTAACCGAGGCGGAACGTGGGTTCAAATGGTTCAAATGGCTCTGAGCACTATGCGACTTAACATCTGAGGTCATCAGTCCCCTAGACTTAGAACTACTTAAACCTAACTAACCTAAGGACATCACACACATCCATGCCCGAGGCATGATTCGATCCTGCGACCGTAGCTGTCCCTCGCTTCCAGACTGAAGATCCTAGAACCTCTCGGCCACACCGGCCGGCGCGGAACGTGGGTGGTGGTTAGTGTTTAACGTCCCGTCGACAACGAGGTCATTAGAGACGGAGCGCAAGCTCGGGTTAGGGAAGGATTGGGAAGGAAATCGGCCGTGCCCTTTCAAAGGAATCATCCCGGCATTTGCCTGAAACGATTTAGGGAAATCACGGAAAACCTAAATCAGGATGGCCGGAGACGGGATTGAACCGTCGTCCTCCCGAATGCGAGTCCAGTGTGCTAACCACTGCGCCACCTCGCTCGATGCGGAACGTGGGAGCCAGCCCGGTATTCACCTAGCGGGATGTGGAAAACCAACTAGAAACCACATCCAGGCTGGCCGGCACACCGACCGACGATGGCAATCAGTCAGGGAGATCGATCTGGGGTCAGTGCGCCTACCCGAGTCCAGGAAGCAGCGCATTAGCGCTCTCGCCTAACTTGGCGGGTAAGGGCATTTTCCACAGCATTTCACCAATTACCTCAGTCGAGTGTGTAGGACCATTACTTTTCGTAATATACACAGGGTGCTCCAAAACGCCCCTTAAAAACTTCTAGGACTTGTAAAGGGTGCAGGTAGACAATATTCTGAATAGGAAACGATGTCTGGATGTGTACCGTTTCCGTGCTGCAGCCGTTTGAAGAAATGTTTGCTACGTAGGTATGCAACAGGGTAGTCATGGTGATGGTGCTTACGTCTGATTGGATCATCCTATTTGAGTCTATCATATCTCTCTCACCTTGTTCGAGCCTCATTCAAATGTCTGCGGCCGGCCGTGGTGGCCGAGGGGTTCTGGCACTTCAGTCTGGAACCCCGCGACCGCTACGGTCGCAGGTTCGAATCCTGCTTCGGAAATGGATGTGTGTGATGTCCTTAGGTTAGTTAGGTTTAAGTAGTTCTAAGTTCTAGGGGGACCGATGACCCAAGATGTTAAGTCCCATAGTGGTCAGAGCCGTTTTTTGAAATGTCTGTGACTGTTAGTTACATAGTTGAGTACACGTTTGCTGAATACATCGACATTGTACGACAAAGTTCACGGAAGAGCTGCTTGTCGTCTATAACAAGATCCTTATCTACAAGGTCAGGCTGGTTGGTCATGTGATTGGACTGTAGATGCTTCCAGTCGTCTACTTGACGTTTCTACAACAGTTGGTCGTGTTATTGGACGCTGTGCCACTGAATGTCTATCAAAACATGTCGTTTCAGCATGACGTCGCATCCGCTCACTTTTTACGTCGTATCCGCCAACATGTGGACCAAGGATTCATAAACAGATACATAGGCCGAGGCCGTCCAATCACATGACCTCGACAATCACAATATTTGACAACATTGGACTTTTTCCTCGGCTGTCACTGCAGGACAGTTTGCAGAGACACCACATGTGATAGAGCGTGTGTACTACAACATCATTCCTTGATACAATGTGTGCACTGAACTTGGCAGTCGCCACATCTAAGCTTACTTTTAATGCATCAGAATAATAACACTCCTCTAAAAAGGACAAATACGGTATAACTGTAATCAGCAGCGTTTGTGAAACTGTTCCACTCGTTTTTGTTTCTTTGTTTATTAATGAGTGGAACTGCAAAACAAGTTATGTACTTCGTCACCCCTAATGAATTCCTTGTAAAAGTGGCCGCGTTACTACATGTTCCCAGCTGGTTGTACGTTCCCGGAAATGGGTTTCAATTCAAAATCTTATCTACTCAGACACCTCTACAACTCCTATAAGCATGTAAGGGGAATTTTAGAGCACCCTGTGTAAATACCTCAGTTGATACCGTCGGAAGTTCCGTGAGGATTTTCGCAGATGACGTTGTTGCATACAACGTTTGATGATTATACCGAAAGACGTGCAACTGATCCTGAACATATACAGATGTAATCAGGTGCGCTTACAAAGACTGAGAGGCTCATTATTGTATGATTACACAATTGCACAACGAACACCGGAGGCAGTTGCTTTTACAAAGGATCTAGGACTGTGCGTACATTGCGATCTGAAATGGGAAGACCACATAAAATTAATGGCATGTCAGCCAGATGCCATACAGACAAAAAAATGGTTCAAATGGCTCTGAGCTCTATGGGACTCAACTGCTGAGGTCATTAGTCCCCTAGAACTTAGAACTAGTTAAACCTAACTAACCAAAGGACATCACAAACATCCATGCCCGAGGCAGGATTCGAACCTGCGACCGTAGCGGTCTTGCGGTTCCAGACTGCAGCGCCTTTAACCGCACGGCCACTTCGGCCGGCATACAGACATTTATTGAAAAATTTCTCAGGAAGAGTAGTACATAAACAAAGGAGTATACTTACAAAATTATTGTTCGATCATTACCTGAATTTTGTTCGCCAGTGTCTGATCCGTGCCAGATACGACTGACAGAGGAAATACAGAAAATCCTAGATGGGCAGCGTGTTTCACAAGTTCATTTAGTAAGCGCTGATGCATCACGGAAAGGTTCAGTCAGCTCCAGTGGCAGACACTGCAAGCCAGGCGTCCTTTAACATGGTGTTGTTTACTGTTGAAGTTTCGATAGCCTACGTTCCTCAAATAGTCAACAGATATATTACCTCCTGATACATGTATCTCGCGAAGAGAACGTGAAGATGAAATTAGAGATTCGAGCCATACGAAGGCTTACAGCAATCGTTCATCCCACGAAACATTTGCGACTGGAACAGGAACAGAAAGAAGTCACAGTGGTACACAAAGTACCCTCCACCATACACCGTGACGTAGGTAATTTCTTTTCGGTGTTACATTTCTCTCTCCGTTCTACACACATTTCGCGTACGGTTGCAACAGCCGGCTGTTACTTCATGATGCTAAGAAAATGAAATAGCTTTGTGACCAAAAATTGTTCCAGAACATCCCCATTTAGTGATTAATATCTAACTCAATACGAATATCAGTTCTCTTTAATGTCAGGTTGTTGTTTATGTGGTTATGCAGTAAATACGTATTAAAACACAAAATAGGTTGCAAGACCGCTACGGTCGCAGGTTCGCATCCTGCCTCGGGCATGGATATTTGTGATGTCCTTAGGTTGGTTAGATTTAACTAGTTCTAAGTTCTAGGGGACTAATGACCTCAGCAGTTGAGTCCCATAGTGCTCAGAGCCATTTGAACCATTTGAACAAAATAGGTTCTTAGTTCACTAACGCATAAATACAAATTAACAGCCATATTTCAACTGCTTTTGCTATGTGTCTGTGTATCTGACCATAATCTAGGCTATACTGTGCCTTCTGAGATTCAGTACGACTGCCTAACACCAACCTGATGTAGAGGTTGCAATGTTATTCGTGTGTGGTCGCTACAACGGAGTTTGTTTTATATAAAGAAGACATTACAGCGACGCTTGTGGTGGCTACATTATATACATGTAAGTCAAGCTAAACAATTTTTATATATTTGTACACTTTAACTGGATGTCAATAACAGTGTTGCGAATAATTAAATCATAGAGTAGCACAAAACAAGTCTGATTGGACTGAAGTTTCACGAGATAAACCATACTTGTGGGGTTTTTAAGTTGTAAAATGTAACACAGTTTTCACATCTGATTGAACAGCCACAATTATTCAACTTCTTTTGAAAGGGAACTTAGGAAATATACAAGTTTTGCTGCATGAGTAACACGTGTGTACCATCGACTCACTTGTTCAACGTGCCCCACATGATGCAAAGTCTTGCAACACTGCTCGCTTTTTACCAAGTAATTCATCTTTTGACTTTACTGAATATGACATCGAGATGTTCCCGAATGAGCTTGAACTACTACCTCTCCCTCCACACCATCTTCATTTTTGGATTTCAGTGTTTGATGTGGGCCATCGCGACATCCCCTCATCCCTGTCAACCTCATCATCTCAGATTAGCACCTGCAATAAAGTTTCTCAGTTATTTGTTGGATACATTTTAAGGAATCTTGGTTCCAGGACAGCGGCATTCCTTCTCTTCCTTTTCTTCGTTTTCCGCTACTTCAATACTAAGTCTGTCGCTAACGCATTTCTGATACTCCTCATTTATTTCTTTGATTTGGCGTCAGTCTGTGATCCGTGTTCATTCCATTAAATAGATCCTGTAATTCTTATTCTCTTGCAGCGAGGACAGAAATATCACCAATGAAACTTCTCATTGATATGAATTCACCCTAAATTTATTTCTGTTTTTAAAGCAAATATTTTCTCGTCTTTCCGTCATGGTTTCTTCGAGGTACAGGTTGAACAATAGGGCAAAAGACTACATATTTCGATGTCACAATACTGTCGAGACTTTCTAATGTTATGGGGTGAAGTGTTCTTTTTGTTTCTAAACGTGTTTCTTGATGTTCCATCTACATTTTTGTTTACTTTGACTAACATCCGTTTGCAACGCCGTGCTCTTTTACACATTGTAGGGAACACTACCGGATTGATATGAAAGCCAAGGAAAACCGGAGCAAGATAAGAAGCATGACAAGGTGACTGATCACAAGGTCAAAGTTCATAATTGTAGGTAGCACCAGTATACGCGTAGTACTAACGCCTTACACAATAAGATACCAGCACACACACTGCTGTCAGATCAATGTAAGCTAGATAATTTTAGTGTACACTGCATGAGGTGTCGATTGGGTAAAGATTAATTAGGAAAGCTCAAGATCTTGTCGTCCATTGAGCATTTAAAGACCACTGGTTACTGTGAAGCAGAAGGAGATGCATTCGGTAATGCAGTTAAGTAATTCAAAGAATGTGGGATCGAGCCAGATGATACCCTTCTGTTCTTCTGTTTAAAGATTGTAATTCCGGTGCAGTGAAAAATGCAGATCCTGTTCTTGTTACTAAGTGAAAACTCAAAATACAACTACTCAGGTTGCAGCGCGTTGCACAAACCCACAGAAACTCCTAATAAATCTCCTGGCGAATTACAAAAATGGTTCAAATGGCTCTAAGCACTATGGGACTTTACAGCTGAGGTCATCAGTCCCCTATTCTTAGAATTACTTTAACCTAACTAACCTAATGACATCACACACATCCATGACCGAGGCAGGATTCGAACCTGCGACCGTAGCAGCAGCGTGGTTCCGAACTAAAGCGCCTAGAACAGCTCGGCCACAGCGGCCGGCGACGAATATCGGGTAGAGCAAAATGAAGAACCGATACATTCAGCAAATGGTACTTCTAAAGCGCCTAAAAAGCACTGCTGCACCTTTTATTTCAAACTACTATCCAAAGAAATGTCATGAATGAGAAAACGGGTGCGTGAAGGTACGAGTAGTGTTAGTGTTCTCCTCTATGAAGGAGACGTTGGTTAATAAATCACACAAGTATGTTTAAAGCAACAGTGGAAAACCTACGAAGAAAGTAAAATGAGGTATCCTGCATGTGATGAGATCTGTGTTGACCCTTCACCAGAAGAGTGGACAGAGTGTTGTAACTGCAAGCTGCGCGGGAATAGCCGAGCGGTCTTCGGCGCTGCTGTCATGGACTGTGCGGCTGATCCCGGCGGAGGTTCGAGTCCTCCCTCGGGCATGGGTGTGTGTGTTTGTCCTTAGGTTAATTTAGGTTAAGTAGTGTGTCAGCTTAGGGACTGACGACCTTAGCATTTCAGTCCCGTAAGATTTCACCCACATTTGAACATTTGTAACTGCAACATATGACTCTCGGGCTGATCGAACTTGGAAACAGAAAACTTAATGTGTGATCTTTGGTGGCCTTGAGTTGTGTTTATTTTCAACACAGTAATCCTTTTATTGTAAACTATTTCATAAAAATTAAATAGAAATGTTTTATTAATCAGTGTACTCACTTAAAAGTCACGGCTTGCAGCTTTCGGATATTTAAGGAAAGACAATTTTTCACACTTGTTTCGAGATTTGTCCATTTTCACAAGATACCTATTGCATAGAACAAAATTTTGTGAGTGGATGCGCCGAATGCGGATAGCGGAAGTGTAAGTAATAATATGGACCAGATATATACTTACATGTTTGGTATTGGTATATGCCTGGTATGAATATTTCTATTTACATCATCACATTGTAGTTGTAGATCAGATCTGCGTTAAATCATGTCGCAATTGTAGTTATACCTCCATTTAGCATGCGTTGGTCGTGTTATCGTAAATCTGTCAAATGTTGATGCAAAGAACTTTATTATATGGTCTTACCACAGACATACATTACTATACCGACAAAGATGCACAGTTTACTGAAGCCTGATGTTTGGAGAGGTAATATGGTGGGGCCAGGAAGTTTGTGTATTGTACTACTACACTTTTCTAAAACTAAATGACGTTGTAGGTATTACGAGGTGGTCTAAACAAGTTCTGCAGTTGAGCAAATAACTTTTTTTATTATTATTGGCTTTCGGGACATGTCCATACAACCATCTGAAGAGTGGAATGTCAGTTATGATGATACAAGCGTTAGGACAGTGTACACCCTGTCACCGAGCAGTGTAGCAGTCCCACACTGACCCCGCAGCTACTGAGGCGGACACAGCAAATATTTGCGTACTAATGATATCCATGGCAAATTGCATGTTCTACTTATATAAGCACATTCGTAAGGAACATATTATTCAAGGAGAAACAGAACCCGATCAAAACTGGTTAAAAACACATGATTACGCTAATATTAGATTTATTAAACCCCTCAAAGTATACATAAACTCTTTAGACATTGTCGGTATATCAAATAGGGCAAACTCTAATGTAATAATTTAGGCTTAAATAGCAAAAGCAAAAATACGTAAGATGTTCCTAGTGACACTTGCATTGAGACATGTTCCTTTCCTTGTACCTTCCGTCTGCTGTACGAAATACTGCAGCTAAAACGATGCATTTATTGGCCATCATGTCAAACCTCTGAAGGTACTCTTGTTAAATCAGTTTATCCTCAGTTCTTACTACTGTTTTATCAGTAAATAAAAAGATATTTACACGCCCTATGCGCTCGCTGCCATATTGTGATTCTAAAGTGTTGACTTCAATGACGCCAATGATACTATATGCTATTTTGCCAGCTTAGTAATGTATAACTGTGGTTCTCTGAAATTTTCTCTCGACTCCGGGACTGCGTTAATATCACCATAGCTAAACGTAACATTCGCGACTCTGCTCCTCGTTTTTGTTACCCTCTAGATAGCCGTTACATTGCTGAATACGATATCAGATGAGAGGGAATCGTTTATATTGATTTATAACACGGTTGTTACCATAGGGAGCATAAGTAGTGTCATGAAAATCGACAGTAAATGAAATACCACATTTTTCTTCCTTTTGCTTCGACAGTGGAAGTTATGAAACGGTACATTAAAAGGCAGTTTATCTACATTTCTCTTGTAATATACAAATATTTGCTGAAGAACGTTGTTTCCCTTTAAGAACAAAATTGCTAGTTAACACTGGAATATATGACCTTTTGCAGAAGGACGTCGTATGCCTACCCAAAAACAAGTTTCGTTCGCTGCTCTTTCAGCCAAAACAGTGACTACGGAACGTAGAAAACTTCTGTATAATGCCGTACCTACTTTAATAAACGAAAGAAATTAACCACTGCACGTGTTACTGAAGGGAAAACCATACAGACATAATAATGAAACGTCAAATGCAATAAAACTGGTTCCCAACATAGAAGAAAGTAATTGCACTATAGATGCTACATATGACCCACAAACGGCAAGAATATTCAACACATTCGTTATCGAAACAAAATTAATTACTTAAACAAAAGTATTAGTGTATTAGAAGTGCAAGTGAAGTGTAACAGTGGGCGAATCGTTATCATAAATACAGACAATATAAATAGACGTTCCTCATGCATGACATATATGTTTATATTCTCTTGCTTTCAGGGCAGTAAGGTGCAATTATACACACATTAGAAAGTATTTCTTGATGAATAAGCTGTAGCTTATGTCACTGAATCAGTTAGATTTTGCTGTCTTTGTATTTTTTTCGCGATACTTCATGCCTCCCGGTAATTCACTAATGCATGGAGCGCAAAAACATAATCACTACTTTGTTAATGAAGTAGAAAAATAATTAAAAACACCCATTGCTCTAACAACGCTTGTGACTGACTACTTCCTCATCACTAGACGAGGTAGTGCCGCTCCAGTAGTCAAGTGGCAATAACGACTGTATATAATACATTATGATATCACTGACTTCCCTACATAATACGCCAATGTGCCCATTGACGAGACTTCCCAATCGTAAAAGAAAACCTCTTGAAATACAGAAAAATGCCACAAGCAGATGTTTCTGAATTAGCGCAACTGTTATCCACAATAACATCCCTGAACTATTTTACCGTGGGCATTAACTTTTGTCAACACTGTCATCTCAACTTGTGGTCACAGTAATCAGTAATGAAGAATAAAACGTTCTCGGTTTTCAAGCGGCGTCAATTCGAATAAAATTGTCGATCTTTCGATGACCATCTCCGCCATCGTCGTGAGGAGTTCACTGACTGCCGGGACTGCTACGATTTCTCGCTTATATAGGCATGATGACGTCATCAGCAGCCAGCCAGACAGACCCAATGCGACGCGCGCGCGTAAGTCGACCCGGGCAGCTAGCGGAGTTATTGCCCGTTGCAGCACCGGTGACGTCAGGTGGCCCCAAGGGCAGGCGCCCGCGTCGCGCATCTGTCTTTGCTTTCTTTCGATGTCCTTATCGTCATCATTTCATCCCCATCGACACGCAAGTCGCCGAAGTGGTGTCAACTCGAAAGACTTGAACCAGGTGGACGGTCTACCCGACGGGAGGCCCTAGCCACACGGAATTTCCATTTTACCTTCATTGAATACTGCACCAGGACTGCGACAATAATCATCAGTAGAAGTGCGTTACCCCAGTACCGTTATCCAAGATGGCGGCCGTGACGCAAGTACGTGACGTCAGCTGATGATGCGAATGACGTCATTCAACATTGCTGCTTTTTGCGGGGAGATTGGGCAAATGGGCTACCTCCACCAACCTAAGTCACTCGACCGCCAACTCGTCCTAGGAACTGGTGGGAAGTTTGAATTTTGGCCGGAAGACAGGTCAATTGGACTACCTCTACTAACCTAAGAAAATTGTCGGAAAGTAAGGACAGTTGGTCTACCGCCACTAACCTAAGTCACCTCTTTCTAGGAACTTGCGGGAAGTTTGAATTTTTGAGGGAACATAGGTCAATTGGAATATCTCTACTAACCTAAGAAAATGGTGGCAAAGAAACGGCACTTGGGCTACCTCAACTAACCTAATTAACCTCTCCTTAGGAACAGGACATAAGTCCTTATTTAAACAATTACAAGCAGTACCACCATCAATTCTGGTCGCCATCCTCTTGGGAAATGGGCACAAATTTTGCTGAGGGCGGTTAGTATGGTGTCACTCCCTCTAGAGGCTGCTCATTCAATTCGAATATAATTTCTATAAATGTCCTTAAGTTTCTATACACTTCTTTAAATTTGTTTAAATTTATTATCTACCTACAGCAATAATGTCGTGTTACCGCTACAAGAGGCTGAGATATCAATATCTGTATTACATTCACTCGACATAAGTCTTTATTGAAACAATTAGAGCCACTACAACTATCAATTGTGCTCGCCACCCTCTTTGAGAATATTTACAAATTTTGCTCTAATAGCTTACTCCTGCCGGTGATGGGAGTTAGTATGGTGTTTCCGTTCAATTAGAATATAATTTGTTTAAATTTATTGTCTACCTACAGCATTAATTTCTTGTTGCCTCCCCAAGATGCTGAGATGTCGACAGCTGAGCATTAAGGCTTGAACATATGAATAGCAAGAGTATGTTCCTGCAAATAAATTCTTAGCATCGATCACCTCTCACAAAAGAGGCTCTGCAGCCAACCAAAGAACTGACCTAGTTCTACGCCACAGCGTGTTCAGCTCAGTCGCGCCCGCATTCCGGATCGACCAAGCGCGTTGATAATAAGGACAACAGACTAACTTACTTACTTCTTTAATTCGAAAAAAATTCTAAGGCTTACAAACATCATAAATAAAGCAATAAATCTCCTAGAACTGCTTAATCCTAGTTACGTGTTTTTTTTCCCATTGGAAGAACAAACGCTGCTAAATTGAAGATTTCAGGCAAGAAGCTGCGACACGCAGACATCTGCAGTCTACATCCTACAGTAATGTTTTACGACGATTATCCTCTTAGTCATCCGGTACAGATATTGAGACCAGACCAAGAATGGTTTTAGTTTTGTTAAATGCATACTGCTTGAGCCTCGAGGCTTGTATCATCCTGTGCTTCCAGTTAAGTAGGAAAAGCTTTTCTTCACTCTATGTGCGAATTGTGTCGAAGAAAATCCTCATAGTAGCTGCAACCATAATGAGAATACGGTATCATTTGTAGGAACTTTGACAATGATAGAGATTAACAAGACTATCCGTAAAAACCTACAAAATACACTAAATTTTCTGCGTATTGCATTTTGATCAAGTAAGTAATGACTTGTTCACAAACTACGTTAAATCACTTATACAGTTAAGAAAACCACATATCCTACATACATCGAGGGACGGATGTGACCTAGTCTTATTTATTACCCTGGTACAAAACATGCATCGTGCCTGCGGCCTGGAGAGGGAAAGTTTGTGTGATGAAGGAATCAGTCGGTTTTGGGTTGCTGGAGACAGGAACTTTCATCACCTGTAGGAGTAGGCTCTTAGAGCAAAATTCGTGAACATTCTTAAAGAGGGTGGCGAACACAATTGATAGTTGCAATGGCTCTAATTGGTTAAATAAAGAGTTATATCGAGTGCATGTAATACAGCTATCGATATCTCAGCCTCTTGTGCCGGTAAAACGACGCTAATGCTGTAGGTAGATAATAAATTTAAACAAATTTTTAAAAAAGTTTACAAATTTAAAGAAATTTAAAGAAATTTAGAGAAATTATATTCGATTGAAAGAGCAGCCTCTAGTCTTCCTAAGAAGAGGTTAGTTAGGTTAGTTGAGGTAGCCCAAGTGCTGCTTCTTTTCCGCCATTTCCGTAGGTTAGTAGAGGTAGCCCAATTGACCTATCTTCCCTCGAAAATGCAAACTTCCCGTGAGTTCCTAGGAAAAAGTGACTCCAGCAGTTTTCTTGGGTTAGTAGAGGTCGTACAATTGACCTAGGTGGCGGTCGGGTGACTTAGGTTAGTGAAGGTAGCCCAATTGCCCTATCTTCCAGCCAAAAGAATCACGTCAATGGCATCATCAGCCGACGTCACGTGACGTCACGTACTTGCGTCACCGCCACCATCTCGGATAACGTTACTTGGGGTGACGCTTTGCTAGTCCCACTACTATCATCGATTCCACTCTTCAGTCGAGGTATTTCCGGAGAATTACAGAGTAGATCCATCAAGTCATCCGCGTATGTACGAACAGCTGTAGTCCTCTGGAAAGTGTTCAACCTTTCAACTGTGATGCTAGTATTCGAAGCAGGGGCTCCAGAGACAACACAAACAAAGACATTTACCGCGAGTTTCCTTGAGGCACTCCCCAACTGATATTTATGGGAGGTGTCAGTTGGCCATTAATAACCCCTGTAGGTGAATTACCTGTAAAAAGATTTGAGAGCACCCGCCGTGTGTCAACAGTAAAACCAACTGCCTCCAGAACCAGAAGCAAAATGTCGTGATTAACACAATCAAATGCCTTATCAAAGTCTAGGAAAGTTCATAAAGGAAGGACGTTACAGCTGCCACCGAAACCACGTCACGACACTCGACTATAGGAGTAAGTGTGGTACGACCAGATACGTAGCTTTGATGTTTGGCAACAATCATCTCCATCAGAGCCGATATCGTAGTATTAACTGCCCTCGCCACAGTCTTATTATAAAAGTGTGACAAAGTGATTGGGAGAAAGCTGTCAGGGAAAGCCGGTCCAGGGTGTTTATAGATTAGAACAATTTTTTCACACTTTGTACGAGGTCGGCACTACTCTACCCTGTAACAAAAAATTCGTAAAGTAGCACCCAACACCGGCCAAAAGCGCACATAAAATTCTTTGGGAAGTCCATCCAGACCGGTAGACTTTTGAGAAGGCGATCCCACGATAAGTTTTCAAACTTCCTCAGGCTGAAATGCAGCTAAGAGCGTTCATTATGTTCAGGTGTAATTGATGTACCCAAAGGCCTGAGTAGTGGGTTGTAAGGCGTTGCACTGGATTCTTCGATGTCGTAGATGTCTACATGGTACTGGTGTAAGACTTGCACTATACCAGCTTGCTCCGATACGATACGTCCATTATTTGTCGTGAGAGAATGAATACAAGCGCGGCCGCGACGGATCTGATGCCGAAGCAAAATGATGTAAGGAAGTCAGTTCTTTCATCACCAATGCTTGTGGCTTTGATCGCATTTTCATCCGTTCCATTTGTATTCCTCTCAAGATCAACAATTTTGTCTTTACATGCCTAACATGGACTACTCGGAGAGGGGCGTGATCAGCAGCATCATAAGAGTTCACGCAGGATAGAACGGTATTCGTATGTTCTCCGAAAGTCTCGCGTTTTGGCAGCACAGACTGCCTTGGTTTTGCCAGCTGTGTCCACCAATCAAGGATGGAAGAATACTTCCCAATGGATCGTAAAGTACGTTCCCACACATCTCGCATCACGTCATCGAGAGATTGGTCAGCTACCTGAGCGAAGTTTAACATCCACGGAGTGCGGAACAATATGACTGGTTGCCGTTCTAGATAGAGGGTTGTAGTCACAGCACAGTGATTCGTGAAGGAAACAGGGATGACTTCAGCATTAAGAATGCAATGGCTCAGGTACTCTGATAAGTAAAACCTATCTAATCGGCTACTAGGTGTCGCAGTAAAGTGAGTAAACTGAACTAACGTCGGGTATTTACATACCGAGACGTCTTGCAAGCATAAGGAGCGGACCATTTCATGTAATTCGCGAGTTAGATTAAAATCTGGAGATGGGTCTCCAGGGCGCAACAGTCAGTTAAAGTCACCACCCAACAGAATAGCCGGAGGACTCTTACACAACAAATAGAGAATAACCTCTTCATAAAAACGAGAATGATGCACTGTGCGAGCAATGCCAGAAGGAGCGTACAAAAGGACCAAGGCAAGATTAAAAAGTTAACAACCTATGCCCCTGTGAGAATCCAACATTTCTACTTCAGTAATAGGAATACCTTCGCAAAAGAAGAAGGCGGTCCCCGTAGAATATTCGGGTGCTGCATTAAAGATATACCATTTTCCTATCCGTGCACGACTCATAGCCAGATCCAAAATTCCATAAGTCGCCAACCATGCATCTACGACCAGTACTCATACATCCATTATACAGGGTTCTCCATTCATCGTGACCGGGCCAAATATCTCACGAAATAAGCGTCAAACGAAATAACTACAAAGAACGAAACTTGAAGGGGGAAACCGGATGGCGCTATGGTTGGTCCGCTAGATGGCGCTGCCATAGATCAAACGGATATCAACTGCGTTTTTTTAAAATAGGAACGCCCATTTTTTATTACATATTCGTGTAGTGCGTAAAGAAATTTGAATCTTTTAGTTGGACCACTTTTATCGCTTTGTGATAGATGGAGCTGTAATAGTCTCAAACATTTGGCTCACAATTTTAGACGAACAGTTTGTATCAGGTAGGTTTTTTAAATTAAAATACAGACCGTAGGTACGTTTGAACATTTTGTTTCGGTTGTTCCAATGTGATACATGTACCTTTGTGAACTTCTCGTTTCTGGGAACGTATGCTATTACAGCGTCCCGGCGGAGGTTCGAGTCCTCCCTCGGGCATGGATGTGTGTGTTTGTCCTTAGGATAATTTAGGTCAAGTAGTATGTAAGCTAAGGGACTGATGACCTTAGCAGTTAAGTCCCATAAGATTTCACACACATTTGAACATTTTTTCTGTTACAGCGTGATTACCTATAAATACCAAATTAATGCAATAAATGCTCAAAATGATGTCCATGAACCTCAATGCATTTGGCAATCGTGTAACGACATTCCTCGCAACAGCGAGTAGTTCGCTTTCCGTAATGTTCGCACATGCATTGACAATGCGCTGACGCATGTTGTCAGGCGTTGTCGGTGGATCACAATAGCAAATATCCTTCAACTTTTCCAACAGAAAGAAATCCGGGGACGTCAGATCCGGTGAACGTGCGGGCCATGGTATGGTGCTTCGACGACCAATCCACCTATCATGAAATATGCTATTCAATACCGCTTCAACCGCACGCGAGCTATATGCCGCACATCCATCATGTTGGAAGTACATCGCCATTGTGTCATGCAGTGAAACATCTTGTAGTAACATTGGTCGAACATTACGTAGGATATCAGCATACATTGCATCATTTAGATTACCATCGATAAATGGGGGCCAATTATTCTTCCGCCTATAATGCCGCACCATACATTAACCCGCCAAGGTCGCTGATGTTCCACTTGTCGCAGCCATCGTGGATTTTCCGTTGTCCAATAGTGCATATTATGCCAGTTTACGTTACCGCTGTTGGTGAATGACAGTTCGTCTCTAAACGGAACGCGTACAAAAAATCTGTCATCGTCCTGTAATTTCTCTTGTGCCCAGTGACAGAACTGTACACGACATTCAAAGTCGTCGCCATGCCATTCCTAGTGCATAGAAATATGGTGCGGGTGCAATCGATGTAGTATTCTCAACACCGACGTTTCTGAGATTCCCGATTCTCGCGCAATTTGTCTGCTACTGACGTGCGGATTAGCCGCGACAGCAGCTAAAACACCTACTTGGGCATCATCATTTGTTGCAGGTCGTGGCTGACGTTTCACATGAGGCTGAACACTTCCTGTTTCCTTAAATAACGTAACTATTCGGTGAACGGTACGGACCCTTACATGATGTCATCCAGGAAACCAAGCAGCATACATAGCACACGCCCGTTTGCCATTTGGTCACAATTGCCATACATCAACACGAATCGACCTTGTCCGCAATTGGTAAACGGTCCATTTTAACATGGGTAATGTATCACGAAGCAAATACCGTCCGCACTGGCGGAATGTTACGTGTTACCACGTACTTATACGTTGTGACTATTACAGCGCCATTTATCACAAAGCGGAAAAAGTGGTCCAAGTAAAAACTCATATTTCTTTACGTACTAAACAAATATGTATTAAAAAATGGGGGTTCGTGTTTGAAAAAACGCAGTTGATATCCGTTATACCTATGGCAGCGCCATCTAGCGGGTCGACCATAGCGCCATCGGGTTTACCTCTTCAAGCTAGACGAGTTTCGTTCTTTGTAGTATTTTCGTTTGATGCTTATTTCGTGAGATATTTAGTCCGGTCACTATCAATGGACCACCCTGTATAAATTCCCGTATAGGTCATACGTTGTACTTGAAAGTTGTTTGCCCGTTACCGGAGAGAAACATGATATTGCAGTGCCTCTGTTATCCTGATGATGATGCGAAGTTGCAATGGACGTACCTGCACGGCCAAATGGTGAAGCGTCCTATCATTATATGCGGGAAATCCGGGTACGGCAAGAATTTTCATTGTCGTCATTCAATTCTACAGCCGATGGTAGTCCTTATTCGCAAACAAACAGCGCGAGGTACTACGGTATATTGATAATTTTCACTTATGGACCGTCTGACAGCAACTGAATAAAACACAATTTTAGTGCCATACGCGTTTCGCCTTTATTTTCTGCAAGACATCATCAGTGGCCTAGAATATGTACATATGTTAGCTATTTTATTTACGTTTTTGTCACTGTGCCTATAGGTTATAAACAGTTCTGGTGGTTGGTATTTCCTATTAAGTGGTAATGTTTTGAACTGTACTTACAGGTTGCGTAGACAGTTTCTTACATATTACGCTCCTGTTGCATTTTTGGTGTTGTTCTTCTTCCTATGAGCGCCAATTTGCTGTTCTTTCTGCATTCCACAGCACTATGCACTGAATGCTTGTTTTAATGCAATGTTTTGGTTTCTGTTGCCGACTGTCAAATGTTTTTGCCAAAGATCGAATATTATTGCCAAACTTATGTGTGTAACTATTGAAGTATCTGTGGTCTGTTCGTGTATGCATTTGTGTGTGTGTGTGTTTTTTTGGTGTTGTATTAATTTAATTTAATTTTATTGTATTTATTTATTTATCTTTGTTTTTGTCCTGTGTATGTGTGTGTGTGTGTGTGTGTTTTGGTGTGATATATATATTTTTTGTGCTGTGTGTGTGTCTGTATTTTGGTGTTATGTAATTTTTTTTTTTTTGGGAGGGGGGCTGTGTATGTGTGTATGTGTGTGTGTGCGTGTGTGTCTGCATTTTGGTGTTATATATATATTTTTTTATGTTATCATTTCGTTTATTAAGTGTAGTAGGGAGCCTGTGCTGATGTGTGTTTGTTCATTTATCACATGTTTGTTTTCTGCTATGGCTTTCTGGATGTGGAAGTTTTCTTGCATTTGTATAAGATGTTTGTCATGGTTGCTTATACTCATTATTTTCATTTCTTGTTCCATGTTTGTAGGATGATGGTTGTAGTGTTTTAAATACTCTGCAAATGTGGAAAGGTTTGTTTCATACTTCCAACATCTGATACGTTCTTTGTATTTTGTTTCAAAATTCCTGCATGTCATGCCTATGTATACTGCATCACAACTTTGACATTCAAGTTTATATATTCCTGATTGTTGGAATTTGTCCCTCTTGGTAGCTGGCTGGCTTAGGTGTGATTGAAGGGTTTGCCCAGGCTTATATGCTATTTTGAAGCCCTGACTCTTTAGGATGTTTGCAACTCTGTGTGTTAGTTTATGTGTGTAGGTCATGGTGTAGCATCTGGTTCTTTTCTGTGTGGTGTTGTCATTGTGTGTGTTTGCTGAGTGTGTTTGTAAGTTTTCAGCTTGTGAGTTCTTTTGTATTGTGGAAATGTTGTGTTTGTTTTTTATTTGTGTTTTTATTTTTTGATTGAGCCTGTGTACCACATGTGTGTCATACCCGTTGTTCCTAGCTATTTGTATGATCGTGTTCATTTCTTGTTCATAGTTTCTCTTGCTGAGTGGGATTCTGTTTAATCTATGTAACATGTGTCTTAGTGCTGCAAGTTTCTGGCTTTTGGGGTGGTTGGATGTGGAATGTATTATTGTGTCCGTGGCTGTTGGTTTTCTAAAGATGTTAAATGTATTTTTTCCATTTTCTTTTTTAATTGTAATGTCAAGAAAATTTATTTGATTTACTTTTTCTTCTTCAAGTGTGAATTTTATGTTCTTATGAGCTTTGTTTATTTCTGAATGGAGTTCATCTATTTTTTCACTTGGCTCGTCTACCAGACAAATAATGTCATCCACGTATCTGTACCAATATATGATTTTGAAACTTTCATTTGTGGTTATCTTATCAAATATCTGATTTTCAAGGTGACTGATGAAAATGTTTGCTAGTGTTCCTGATATTGGGGATCCCATGGGCAATCCATCAGTTTGTAGATAATATTCTTCCTCAAACTGAAAGTAGTTTTGTTCCGTTGTCAGTCTGAGCATATCTGTTATTTCTTTTATTGTGTCTGTGGTGAGGTTGCTGTGGGATGAGAGATTTTGTTCTATGAATTCTATTGTTTCTGTGATAGGGATGGAGGTATACATATTTTCTTATATCGAATGACATCAGTGATGCTGTGTGTGGTACCTGTATGTTCTGTATGTTTTCTATTAGGTTTCCTGTGTTTATCACTGTTCTGTTGTTTTCTACTTTATAGTGTTTTGTAACTAACTTTTGGAGGTGTTTGGCTATGCAGTATGTTGGGGCTTTCTTGAAGTTGATAACAGGTCTCATTGGCATTCCGTCTTTATGTGCTTTTGGTTGACTGTGGAGTGTTGGTGCTTGTGGGTTTTTCTGTGTTAAGTAGTATTTCTGTTTGTCTGTGAGTGTGTGTTCAATGTTTTTCAGTGTTCGTTTCACATTTGCCTGGAATCGTGTACTTGGATCTGACTTCAGTTTTTGTATTGCGTTGGTGTTTATGTATTCCTTGGTTTTTGTGATGTATTGCTCTTTATCCATGAGTACTGTTACATTTCCCTTGTCCGCTCTTGTTATTAATACGTTGTTGTTTGTTAACTTTTGTTTTAACCTTTTCATAGTAGCTGCTTCTGTTTGGTTGTTATTATTGTGTGTCTGCTATGTTTGTTTTATTATGCCTTTTATTTCTTCTTTTACTAGTTCTCTTGTCAGTCCTATGTTTATTTCACAATTGTTTTGTTGTTCTTCACGTGTAAGGATGTGTTCGGTTTCTACTATGAGATTTTCTATGTATTGATTGTTCATTTTGCTATTGGTGCAGTGTTTCAAACCTTTTTCCAAGACCATTTTTTCGTTTTCGTGTAGTTCTGTCTCTGTTAGGTTAACTAAGCGTGTATGGAATGTGTGTTGGTGTTGATGTGGTTTCACATTTAAAATGTAAATGTATTTTTGCGTCTTTTTTACTGTTAGTTTCATTATCTTGTGTTTATGTTTGTTTTGTAAATGTTTCATTGCCATGTATGTGTTGTGCTCAGTTTTTTCTACTAGTGCCATGAAAACTGCGGCGTTTCCTACGTTTTTTGCCAATTCTAGATGAGTCTCATAGAGCATCATGTTTAGGTGCTGTTTTTTTCGAATAGAGCATCTTAATTTCATGTAGTAACCAATATAGTTCTGCAAATGATTTCGACTTTTGTGCCACTGTAGAACTGTTTTTAACCTTTACATTAATGTAACTTGGAATTAAATCGTTCTTTTTGCATGTTCTGTTGAATTTTATATGCTGTATCGTCTTATGGAGTCTCAGATGTATTTTCTTCAACCTGTTGTACACGTTGTCAGGGAATGCTTGACATAGCTGTATTGACATCTTCAACTTTTGTGGTCCTGTCCTCAGTTGCGCGTAATACTACGGTATATTGATAATTTTCACTTATGGACCGTCTGACAGCAACTGAATAAAACACAATTTTAGTGCCATACGCGTTTCGCCTTTATTTTCTGCAAGGCATCATCAGTGACCTGGAATATGTACATACGTTAGCTATTTTATTTACATTTTTGTCACTGTGCCTATAGGTTATAAACAGTTCTGGTGGTTGGTATTTCCTATTAAGTGGTAATGTTTTGAACTGTACTTACAGGTTGCGTAGACAGTTTCTTACATATTACGCTCCTGTTGCATTTTTGGTGTTGTTCTTCTTCCTATGAGCGCCAATTTGCTGTTCTTTCTGCATTCCACAGCACTATGCACTGAATGCTTGTTTTAATGCAATGTTTTGGTTTCTGTTGCCGACTGTCAAATGTTTTTGCCAAAGATCGAATATTACTGCCAAACTTATGTGTGTAACTATTGAAGTATCTGTGATGCATTTGTGTGTGTGTGTGTGTGTGTGTGTGTGTGTGTGTGTATATGTGTGTGTGTGTGTGTTTTTTTTTGGTGTCGTATTAATTTAATTTAATTTTATTGTATTTATTTATTTATTTTTGTTTTTGTCCTGTGTATGTGTGTGCTTTGGTGTGATATATATTTTTTTGTGCTGTGTGTGTGTGTGTGTGTGTGTGTCTGTATTTTGGTGTTATGTAATTTTTTTTTTGGGAGGGGGCTGTGTATGTGTGTGTGTGTGTGTGTGTGTGTGTGTGTGTCTGCAATTTGGTGTTATATATATATTTTTTATGTTATCATTTCGTTTATTAAGTGTAGTAGGGAGCCTGTGCTGATGTGTGTTTGTTCATTTATCACATGTTTGTTTTCTGCTATGGCTTTCTGGATGTGGAAGTTTTCTTGCATTTGTATAAGATGTTTGTCATTGTTGCTTATTCTCATTATTTTCATTTCTTGTTCCATGTATGTAGGATGATGGTTGTAGTGTTTTAAATGCTCTGCAAATGTGGAAAGGTTTGTTTCATACTTCCAACATCTGATATGTTCTTTGTATCTTGTTTCAAAATTCCTGCATGTCGTGCCTATGTATACTGCATCACAACTTTGACATTCAAGTTTATATATTCCTGATTGTTGGAATTTGTCCCTCTTGGTAGCTGGCTGGCTTAGGTGTGATTGAAGGGTTTGCCCAGGCTTATATGCTATTTTGAAGCCCTGTCTCTTTAGGATGTTTGCAACTCTGTGTGTTAGTTTATGTGTGTAGGTCATGGTGTACCATCTGGTTCTTTTCTGTGTGGTGTTGTCATTGTGTGTGTTTGCTGAGTGTGTTTGTAAGTTTTCAGCTTGTGAGTTCTTTTGTATTGTGGAAATGTTGTGTTTGTTTTTTATTTGTGTTTTTATTTTTTGATTGAACCTGTGTACCACATGTGTGTCATACCCGTTGTTCCTAGCTATTTGTATGATCGTGTTCATTTCTTGTTCATAGTTTCTCTTGCTGAGTGGGATTCTGTTTAATCTATGTAACATGTGTCTTAGTGCTGCAAGTTTCTGACTTTGGGGGTGGTTAGATGTGGAATGTATTATTGTGTCCGTGGCTGTTGGTTTTCTAAAGATGTTAAAGGTTTGTTTTCCATTTTCTTTTTTGTTTGTAATGTCAAGAAAATTTATTTGATTTACTTTTTCTTTTTCAAGTGTGAATTTTATGTTCTTATGAGCTTTGTTTATTTCTGAATGGAGTTCATCTATTTTTTCACTTGGCTCGTCTACCAGACAAATAATGTCATCCACGTATCTGTACCAATATATGATTTTGAAACTTTCATTTGTGGTTATCTTATCAAATATCTGATTTTCAAGGTGACTGATGAAAATGTTTGCTAGTGTTCCTGATATTGGGGATCCCATGGGCAGTCCATCAGTTTGTAGATAATATTCTTCCTCAAACTGAAAGTAGTTTTGTTCCGTTGTCAGTCTGAGCATATCTGTTATTTCTTTACACCAACCACCAGAACTGTTTATAACCTATAGGCACAGTGACAAAAATGTAAATAAAATAGCTAACATATGTACATATTCCAGGCCACTGATGATGCCTTGCAGAAAATAAAGGCGAAGCGCGTATGGCACTAAAATTGTGTTTTATTCAGTTGCTGTCAGACGGTCCCTAAGTGAAAATTATCAATATACCGTAGTATTACGCGCAACTGAGGAGGACAGGACCACAAAAGTTGAAGAAAACAGCGCGAGGTTAACAGCTCTGACATCACGATTCTGCTGAATGGAAGAAAGCTGCGCCGACCGAAAAATGCCACAGCGCAACACTAAATGAAAGACTGAGCTGTTCCATCTACTTCTGAGAAGGACCGAACAGAGTCGAGACAAGCCGGGCTTTTACCCGGCCGCGGTCCGTAGATCCTGCACGCTCCAAGTTGATTACCCAGTATCCAGCCCTGCTACAAGGGTTCACTCTTACCGGTAGAGGAACAGAACCCAAAAAGTGAGAAAAACTTGGTTTCCTCAGCGATTACTTCCATTTTAAGTCATAAGGAATAAACCCCGCTGCCACTAACGTAAATTTAGCTCTGAGTGAAGTCTAAAAGAGGACGGACATTTGAAGTTGTGAGACACTGTTGTTTAATTAGTTTGGCAGAAATATTTTGTGGAGGGTCACTGTGTCCCTCGAGTATGCATTGTGTAACTGTTGTGTCACTGGATGTGAAGTACATTTATGTGAAAATAGCATGTAGAAATGAGATTTTACTTACGAAGATGCTGTACGAGAAGCAATGTTAGAACTCAGTTGTAAAAGTAACGTAATCGACTTTTCTGGCGAAAGGGATTCAGAAGTTGATACTCCTGCAGAAGTTATGGACAGTAGTGGAACTGATCAGTTTGCTGAATCTTTAGAAAGTAAGGAAAAAAATACAGTCGTCAGCGGTAAGAATGGTCATTGTTGAAACACAGCTGTCCCTTATAGAAAAAGCCGACCAGTTGTTGGTAACGTATTCCAAAAGTGTTGAAATAATGAATGAACTGATTTATTAATAATGTAGAACATCTCAAAATATTCGTGTAATATGTGTATTTCACTAAATAAATAACATCTTCATCAAAGTAAACTGCAAACAATGTCTTTAAATCAGCGTCATTTAAGGGTTTCATTACTGAAAAGCTTCCTTGACAGTGTAATGGTTATGTATTTACTTGACCATTACGGCACTCCAACTCCAGTTCTCGATACCAGTAATATCGTACTACTTTTCTGCAAAGTAACAGACATATTTTTGTGACAATATTCACGTTTGGTTTTATTAATGTATTGGTACTCTGATGTATCGATATATTACAGTGATATGGTTCTAGTGTGTATTTATTTCTGTGAGACTGTCATAATCTTTGACTTACTTGTAACCGTTTTGGCGCGAATGCGCACAGAGCAGTCTTTGTTTCACTTTGCAGAAGTTAAGTTGTTATTTCGCTTTGTAAAAGAACAGTCAAGTCTTGTGTTTGGTTAAAGTGGATATTAAATATATGAAGATTGATACAAAACGGTTTTCTTGATGATGTGGCAATTAAGAAGTAGTATATGTGAATTTACAAGAAGTTTAATAAAAATGTGAATCCTGAACACCAAGTCAAAAATTATTTCTGCCATACCATTGTTCTGACCTGGGATTGTTTGAACATTAAGAATTTCCTGAAAAACGCATTTGTTAGGTCTTCAAATATTGCTAAAATTCAGATCTGGACCTTCTGGCAGTGAAAGTGGAATCACCCTAGAATCAACAAGATAAGCCTTAACAACTTCGACGAAATCTACGTGGGAATCCATTCCAGATAAGTGCCAAAATTAATGACTGTTTACAGTGACTTCATTATTTCAATTCTGACGATACCATCCACAGTCAATAACTCTGTTGTTGCCCGATAAAGCGAACATATGCTGCGTGAGCAACATTATTAATCTGATTTCTAACCTACTTTGCAAGTGGTGGTATTGTTAGAACAGTTTTTATTGAACCTCGAATTTTGGAAGTACTCGTACTAATATTGATCGAAAAAGTACATGAAAGTTGTTGTTGTTGTGGTCTTCAGTCCTGAGACTGGTTTGATACAGCTCTCCTTGCTATTCTGTCCTGTGCAAGCTTCTTCATCTCCCAGTACTTATGCAACCAACATCCTTCTGAATCTGCTTAGTGTATTCATCTCTTGGTCTCCCTCTACGATTTTTACCCTCCACGCTGCCCTCCAATGCTACATTTGTGATCCCTTGATGGCTAAGAACATGGCCTACCAACCGGTCCGTCCTTGTCAAGTTGTGCCACAAACTCCTCTTTCCCCAGTTCTATTCAATACCTCCTCATTAGTTATGTGATCTACCCATCTAATCTTCAGCATTCTTCTGTAGCATCACATTTCGGAAGCTTCTATTCTCTTCTTGTCCAAACTATATATCGTCGGTGTTTCACTTCCATACATGGCTACACTCCATACAAATACTTTTAAAAATGACTTCCTGACACTTAAATCTATATTTGATGTTAACAAATTTCTCCTCTTCAGAAACGCTTTCCTTGCCATTGCCAGTCTACATTTTATATCCTGTCTACTTCGACCATCATCAGTTATTTTGCTCCCCAAATAGCAAAACTCCTTTACGACTTTAAGCCTCTCATTTCCTAATCTAATTCCCTCAGCATCACCCGACTTAATTCGACTACATTCCATTATTCTCGTTTTGCTTTTGTTGATGTTCATCTTATATCCTCCTTTCTAAATACTTTCCATCCCGTTCAACTGCTCTTCCAGGTCCTTTGCTGTCTCTGACAGAATTATAATGTCATCAGCGAACATCAAAGTTTTTATTTCTTCCAGACAGATAGAGGTGAAATAAAATGCGTTTAGTATATGAGTGTCCAGTTTCGTTATAGATTATTCTATAGCCGGGGAATTTCTCCAACAAATGCCTCCAACACTTTGTTTGACAGTTTCAGAGGTGTACACTACGCGGGTTAAAAAATGCCTAATATCGTGAAAACGCCGAAGACAAACCACCATGTTATTAATGGTTTTTTTCGCAGAGCAGCTGTTCGGTTGTCGCGGAACACTGCCGTGCTGCACAGTCTGGGAAATCCTAGTGCAGAATCAAGTTTGCCTTTTAACATCGCAACACTGTGATTGGTGGCGGTTGCTGATATGGGAGCGAATCGGCAACCAGGCCACGGCGTGTCACGTCACGCCGGCCAATGAGCGCTGGCCCCAGAAATAATGAGCGGCCCACCATGAAATATTCATGGCAGTGTGCCGCGGTGGCGCCCGGCGCCGGACCGAGCAGGCTGGCTGCAGGCAGGCGGGCATCGCGCCTCTTCTCCTCTGTGCAGACGCACAGGCACTAAGGGCAGAGTCTAATTGGAAATCATTTCGCTTTATATTCGGCACGCTCGCCGGTGTCTTATACAAAGAGACGAAAAGAAAGAAATTCCGATATCGGTATTCATTTCCTCTTTCGGTCCCTCGATTCACTTTGATAAATGCGAGGCGTTGCGAAAACGTAAAGGGGTGTTGGTTTATATTTAAATGTTGCTGGCGCAGAATATAACTGCGGGGCTGTAGCACCATATTAATTCCTTAGAAACCGAGCTAGGTGGTGCACTGGTTATCACACTGGATTCGCATTCGGGAAGGTTCAAATTCCCATAAGAGCATCTACACAGAGATTTTTCGTGACAAACCGAAATTGCTTCAGGAAATTGCGGGGACAGTTCCTTTGAAAAGAGCACGGCCGAATACCTTCCCTATCCTTCTGTAATTTGAGCTTGTGTTCTGTCTCTAATGACCTGTCGACGGGACCTTAAATACTAATCTCGTCCTCCCTCAGTTCCTTGCAGACATACAGAAATTATTGTTTTGATTCCACATTGTTGTTTATCATCATCATCATCATCATCATCATTTAAGACTGATTATTCCTTTCAGCGTTCAGTCTGGAGCATAGTCCCCCTTATAAAATTCTTCCATGATCCCCTATTCAGTGCTAACATTGGTGCCTCTTCTGATGTTAAGCCTATTACTTCAAAATCATTCTTAACAGAATCCAGGTACCTTCTCCTTTGTCTACCCCGACTCCTCCTATCCTCTACTGCTGAACCCATGAGTTTCTTGGGTAACCTTGCTTCTCCCATGCGTGTAACGTGACCCCACCATCTAAGCCTTTTCGCCCTGACTGCTACATCTATAGAGTTCATTCCCAGTTCTTCTTTGCTTTCCTCATTGTGGACACACTCCTGCCATTGTTCCCATCTACTAGTACCTGCAATCATCCTAGTTATTTTCATATCCGTAACCTCACCCTTATTGATAAGGTAACCTGAACCCACCTAGCTTTCGCTCCTATACAACAAAGTTGGTCGAAAGATTGAACGGTGCACAGATAACTTAGTCTTGGCACTGACTTCCTTCTTGCAGAAGAGAGTAGATCGTAGCTGAACCCTCACTGCATCCAGTTCTTTCACTATGTTGCCATCCTGTCAGAATGTTCTAACTTTGTTCCTCCTATTTGGCACTCAATCCGTTTATATCTCTTTCCCACTGACATTAGTTTTGTTTTGGAGATGCTAATCTTCATACCATAGTCCTTACATTTATGATCTAGCTCTGAAAAATTACTATGCAAACTTTCAATCGAATCTGCCATCACAACTGCCATCCGCATATGCGAGACTGCTTATTTTGTGTTCACATATCTTAATTGTTGTTTAGTGGACAAAAAATAATAATTTATTGAGAATCGTCTGAGATTTTGGACTGGATTCATATCTTTGTTGCTTTGAGAGAAAAAGTAAATCGTCGCTTTTCACAGAACAAAATCGACGTGTTTTGGAAGTGCACCAACGAAAGAACGATAGGACCGCTACTGTTTGCATTATACAGGGTGGGTACAATTGAACGTCCGCTGCTTCAGCCAGTTTAGACGGACAAATATTTAGCGTATGGGGACTCAACTTTGTAAGAATGATGTTCAGACTATGTGGCACAGGATTTCCGTTGTTAGTAATATTAGTGTCGGGACTTACCGTTAATGGTACGGCGACGACATAGGCTTGAAACACAATAGTTGGTGTGAGTAACAGTGGCAGACAATCAACGAGGTTTTGGACAAGGTGAGCAGGGCTTTGTTCGTAAAGCTGCTCTGGCAAAATAACAGCAATAATGCTGCTGATCTTCGCAAGCACTGATGCATTAAATGTATACGGAGATGTGCTCCTTCCGCAGTGGGACTGAAGAACATGATTCGGAAATTCGGATTAACTGACGGCCTGTGATCTGCTTCTGGGAGAGGCCGACAACCAATGCACCACGAATTTTTGAATAAGTTGCTGCTGCTATGGCTGTGGACGCTGGACGAAATGTGCGCTCTTCAAGCAGTGCAAGATCGATCTCACAGCTGAACGTTGCATTGCTCACCATTTGAGAAGTCCTGTGAACAATTGTGAAATGGTATCTAAGGTGCTGTTCCAGGCTATCATAACTGGAAATGTCGTCACACTGAGCAACGTAACGATGGTGCGCAATTGACCAATGTTCTCTCTCATGAGGAAATTAAAATGTTGTTCTCTCGATAGTTTATTTATTTACTTCCCTCCCTCATGTCCTTACAAATGTTTCCAGAAAGTTTCATTGTCCTATATCGCTCGTTTTTATGAGGGCCCTCTCAGGTAGCGAAATTTTAGTTACAACCACTTCGTACATAAATGATCTAGTCGATACCGCCGTAACCTCCATAAGGTTGTTTGCGATTATACGATTGTCTGTAAGTAAGTTGCAACACCATAAACCATCTATAGCGAGATGCAGGAAGAGCTCCAGAGGATCGATGATTGGTGCGGCGACTGGCGGTTGATCCTCAACGTCAAGCAGACAAACCAGACAAAGAGAGTCATCAGTAAGGTTGCGCCATTGGCGGGCCAGTGCTGCCCGTATAGTAGGGGCTCCTGATTTGTACCACTACATAATATTTGTATCTCCCAACTTTACTGAAGTCAGTGTGAACTGCGTCCTACTTGGGACCATCCTGGCAGCTACGGGCCCTAAACACAGTGTTCATAATTTTGTTTTAATCTAACTTTCAGTGTACGTGAGTTAATGCGTTCTTTATCCTGCTATAATTAAATAATTGTTTTATGAACAAAAACTTTAGGTTCCAAGACCTACAGGCCAGAGTCTGTACACCAGTTAAGCAAAATCAGCGTCAGTATTTACGCAGTCATCCCATCGACGCACCAGGTCTGAAATGCCCTTTTGTTAAAACACCACTTCCTGCTGCGTGGACCGCGCGAGGTGGTGCAGTGGTTAGCACATTGGACTCGCATTCGGGAGGATGACAGTTCAATCCCACGTCCGGCCATCCTAATTTAGTTTTTCCGTGATTTCCCTAAATCGCTTCAGGAAAATGCCGGGATGCTTCCTTTGAAAGGGCACGGCCGACTTCCTTCCCCACATTTCCCTAATCCGATGAGACCCATGACCTCGCTGTTTGCTCTCTTCCCCCAAACAACCCAACATAGCCCAATCTACTGCGTGAAAAGTCCGTAACTGGCTGTTGCGCATTCGCGTCCGACAGGAATCGTCGACCCTTCAAAGCCTTTTTTAAGGGAGTGAAGGCATGATAAGCGGATGGAGAGCGGTAAGGACTATACGACGGGGTCTCGAGTGTTCCCCACGTAAGCTGGAGGAACATCTGCGCTACAATTGGGGTATGAGGACGTGCGTTATCAAGAAGCAGCAGCACGGAACTCGTCGCACCAATCCAGAAGGGCGGTTTTCGAAGGACACACTGCCCATACACATTCTTCGTCCTCCGATGGAGGCTACCGGTGTTTGTCATTTGGCAGTGAGGAAATGAACAACAGCATGTTGGTCCTGGTTCTATGCCCCCTTACATTGCAGTACAGCAACAGAAAAGTGTTATGGAATGTGAAGCACATTGAAATTGCATTTAGCTGTAACATTATATCTAGATGGGGACGATGCACTAAATGAATGCTTACGCATATAATTTGTCTAAGCCAACTATTAAGAGGCATGCTGAAAATTAAAATATACACTTGGATAGAAAATTCTTTAGCCATATTAAAGCGCTTCTCCAGCGAAATTGAAGGTTAACAGAAAGACCGTATTTTTGTAATTGAAGAGGTACTGTTTAGTTTAAGAAGGCCGGAAGAAAGAAATATTGCGTTTGACATCGCAGAACAACACGGATTGACCCATAAATGCAACGCAGGAAAGGCCATTGCAGGCAAAATGTGATCTCAACATGTTCTTCCAAGAAACTTGGCAGAATCCGAGGGAAATAATGAAAACGCCAAGCAAACTTTCAAAGCCTAGCAAAGGAGGGAGTGAACTGACGAGTGGCCCATATGAAAAGAGGTAACCAAACATCTGTCAAAAGGAAGTCTTTTTCAAGTTTCAGCGCGGAAACCATCACGGAAACACATTCTTAAAGCAGTAAATTGAATTGTGCGAAGAAGAGAGAATGGTATAAATAGTCAGCTGAATGAAACGTAGAATGTGGATTCATACAAAGTCTGCAGGGGTAGCAAAAAGAGCGAAAAAGTTATATCGTAAGCCTGCAATCAGTGATGTAAGAAATATGGACCACTTCCCTAGAATAGTACATTATGGTCAAAGGCTCACGGACATAGTTTACAAGGTTGGTACAATTTGTGCACCAAGTGGTACAAGCTAGGCAAGCAGATTTCTAACTTGCGACTGTTGTAGATGCTTGGCAAATTATGAGCAGTGTGTTTAGTTTTCTCAGAATTTTAGTTTTTTAATTAGATACCAAGAGTACCATTTTCCCCAACATCTAACATCGATTTTTTTTTTTAACCCTACAACTGTAAAGCGGTGGGGGAGAATGGTACGGTACTACTAAACCACCGTGAATTGTGCTATTCCATTTTTGTACAAAGAAAACGTCATAATTTATGGGTTATGTATCAGTTAACTACAATTACTAGATAACCAATGGTACCTTACGTACCAAATTACGTTCAAAATGATTTGTTTCATACCCTACTGCAATTGTAAATATTACGAGGGTCTAGTATAGATCAGGCACAGAAATAGGTTAACACAAATATTACATGTGTCAAAAACTAAAGTGTCGATGAGGAAACTTCGATGCTGAAATCAAAATAACGACATTTTGTAAAAATCGATCATGAAACATCAGTACTCTTGAAACATAATACAGGATCACTACTCCGCGTTATCCTTATGGATTCGTTATTAAACATTCCTTTCGTATAAAATTCTGTATTTTCTTGAAGTTATGGCTGTTAACAATCTCGTTTATTACTAAGTATTTGTTAGTTTTCTAGAGCAACAGTTTTGTGGGTGAGTAACTAATGAAACAAAGGCAGTAAAAGATCGAGCGGCCCTCTCCGATGTGCACGAAGTGCTCCATGATAACAGCTCCGTTGTGCTCGGCAAGAATAGGCAGTCGCCGGTCACATTCGACCGTCGAGTCCTTGGCCGAGTGGAGCCTCGCCGCCCTCCTCCAATACCGCTAATGCTCCGCACCCGTTTTTCTTCTTTTTGTTCCTCCTTTCCGTCTTTTCATAGACCCCTCTTTCTCTTTCACAGACCGCGTTGCGTACGGGATGATCAAAGACTCCACGGCTGAGAAACATGCCGACTCATCTTGCGTTGCCGGCCGCGGTGGTCTAGCGGTTCTAGGCGCTCAGTCCGGAACCGCGCGACTGCTACGGTCGCAGGTTCGAATCATGCCTCGGGCATGGATGTGTGTGATTTCCTTAGGTTAGTTAGGTTTAAGTAGTTCTATAAGTTCTAGGGGGCTGATGACCACAGATGTTTAGTCCCATAGTGCTCAGAGCCATTTTTGAACATCATCTTGCGTTGTTCTGAGCTCTGCTTCCCGGACGAGAAACCCAACTTGACCTTGGTACACCGCATGGTTCATAGTGCTTGCGCTGTACTACTCTATCGACGATGGTCACCGACACAGATATGCCGTTACCATACGTTTGACGTCGGTTTGTATAAACCATCTCCTGGAGAGAAACAACTCCTCCCTCTCAAATAGTAACGTGCTTGACGTACATCCATATCTACATCTGTATGATTATTTTGTAATTTACACTTACGTGTTTCGCAGAGGATCCATAGAACCACCCTCAGACAATTTCTCGTTTATCCAGTTTGTAATAGCACATGGGGTAACTTACACACCAACATTTGTGCAAGGTTTATGATTTCCGTTATTTTGTAGATGGAATTCAGGCACAATAGTTGTCCGTTCGGAGGAGAAAGGTGGTAATCGACGCCGCAATGACAAACTCTTTGCTGTAATGACTGTCACATCAATTTACATATAATACCCCTATTTCGCAATAATAGAAAACGTTTGCCTCTCATTGTAGTTTTTCGATGTTTTTCGTCAATCCTATCTGGAAAGCGTCCTGTAAAACGCGGCAGTACGCCAGAACAGGATGTAGAAGCGTTGAGTTGACAGTCCGGTTAACAGATTTGTTGCATGTTCTAAATATTGTGCCTGTAAAACTCAAACCGTTCCGCCTTACCCAAAACACACTCAGTGACGATCCAATTCTAAATTGTCCCCTCTGTAATGGCAGTTAAATTGACAATTGTGATTTACCGTGTAACTGAAATTTAACACAAAATCTTTAGTATACATGTAAAGAACTTCAAACTTTCAATTTTTACGGTCAATTTACACTTTTCTCATCATGCACTGCACTATTTTCCAATTCCTTAAGAACTTCCAATGACCACTATACGATAAACAACAACGTCGTCCACAAACAACCTAAGTGGACTGCTAGTATTAATCCTAAATTGTTTATATACATTAGGAAAAGCAGAGGGCGCATAACACATCCTTCTGGAGCGCCTGACTTCTCTTTCACAGTGACTTTTCCGAGAGGAAATCACGATCCATTCGTGCAACTGAGCCCATCCAGCAATGCTTTTAGATTACAAGCCGCTTGTGAGGAACGGTGTCAATAGCCTTCTGGAAACAGCAAATGTATATTCGAGATTCCCTGTCCATAATGCTCATTAATTCCTATGAATAAAGAGCCAATTCTGTTTCATAACAACGATTTTTTCTAAATTGGTACTCGTTATGTATCAGTAGAGTATTTTCTTCGAGATGTTTTGTAATGTTCGAATACATTATATGTTACAATATCGTGCTACAAATCCATCTCAGTGATATGGGTTTGTAATTCAGTGAACTGCTATTTGCTGTCATGTATGTCAGTGGGATTTTCGAAACTTTCCTGCCTTTAGATACAGGTTTTTCGCTGAGCGATCGGTTGTATATGACTGCACTACAGCTGCAAAGTAAATCAAGTTTCCTGGTGTACCTAATTGACAGTGACATAGGTGTACTGCACATGTCGAGCAATCCACCGACTTTTCTCTGTATACACATAAATAACAACATTTTCACATACGATAGGCTTTGAAAAATGTTTTCTATTCCCCCAGAATTAATTTAAAAACCTTTCCCTTCCCCCCCAGTACACAGTTTTTCTTGATTACTCTTGGTTGTAAGGGAAATACTGAAACTAGAAATTCCGTCAGTAAAATTTCCAACTGGGTATCTTTCTTTTCCACTACCAGCCCACCACGTACTTAGTAGAAAAAATCCCTGACCCTACAATGGCTCGTTTCTGAAACAGTTCAGTATAACTACAGTTCACTGGGCCTGTCGAACAAATCACAGACGTTAGCCACTTAAAATATCTTCTACAGGGTGTAACGGATGTATTTTCAGATATTCTTATATGTGGTACCTTAACATATACACACACTCTCTTTTCTTGTGTTGAACATTCTGATATTTTCTGTATGGTCATAACTGTACCACTGAGTGGAATACGTTTGTCACTAATAACATCCAAACAAGTGCATTAACAGCGTGCTTGTGTCGCGTATAAATGGAGGTACTAACCAACCTAACGACGTACGACTTTTAATAACTATAAGTTTCTTTGAGTCACCATTCTTCTGAATGGTTTGATTTGGCCCGTCCAAAACGAATTACTCTACAAAGTTAGCCTTTTCATCTCAGAGTAACTATTGAAATCTCATCCTCAATTATTTGTTAAATGTATTTCAACCTCTAACTTTCTCTACACTTTTTACCCTTCACAGTTTCATCTGCTACCATGGAAGTTACTCCCTGATATTTTAACAGCTGTCCTATCATTATCTTCACTCTTCTTGTAAGCGTTTACCATATATTCCTTTCGTTGCCCGTTCTGCAGAGAAACACCTCGTGCTTCACCCTATCAGCCTACCTATTTGTCAACATTCATCTGTATTATCACTTCTCAATTGCTTAGTCTGCTCTGTTCCAGTTTCCCTTCAATCCATGTTTCACTACCATAGAATGCTGTGCTCCAGATTTGCATCCTCGGAAAGTTCTTCTCAAAATTAAGGTTTATGTTAGAAACTAAGAATTGGCCAGAAATGACCTTCTTGCCAATACTACTCTTCTCGGTCCATTATACGTTATTCTGCCGCCTAGGTAACAGAATTCCTTAATTTGGCCTACTTTGTGATTCCCAATCGTAATGTAAGTTTCTAGCTGTTCTCTTTTTCAGTATTTCTCCTTAGTTTCGTCTTTCTTCGATTTACTCTCAAACCATGTTCTGTACTCATTAGATTGTTCATTCCATTCAATAGATCCTGTAATTATTCCTCACTTTCACTCAGGATAGCAATGTCATCAGCGAATCGTATCACTGATTTCCTTTCATCCTGAATTTTAATTCCACTCTTGAATCTTTCTTTTACTTCCGTAAGTGATTTTCCGATGTACAGATTCAACAACAGGGGCGAAAGACGACATCCCTGTCTTATATCCCTTTCAATCCGAGTATTTTGTGTTTGGTGTTCCAGTCTTATTGTCCCCTCTCGGTTCTTGTACATATTGTATATTACCCGACTGTCACTATAGCTTACCCCTATTTTTATTAAAATTTCGATCTTCAACCTATATACATAGTCGAACGCTGATTCCAGGCCGACATGTCCTATAAGGGTCTTCATTTTTCTTCAGCCTTTGTTCCATTATCCACCACAACGTCAGAATTGCCTCTTTGATGCCTTTACTTTCCTAAATCCAAACTGATCGTCACGTAACAAATCCTCAATTTTCTTTTCCATTACTCTGTATATTATTCTTGTCAGCAACATGAATGCATGAGCTGTTACGCTGATTGTGCTGTAGTTCTCGCACTTTTAGCTCTTGCAGTCTTCGGAATTGCGCGATTGATGTTTTTACGAAAGTCTAATGGTATATCACCGGTGTCATACTTCTACACACCAACGTGAATAGACGTTTCGTTGCAACTTCTCTCAGTGATTTTATAAATTGCGCGTAGATTGTTCTCCTTCTCTTCTGCCGTATTTGATATTAATTCTTCAAAACCGCCCTTAAATTCCGATTCTAATACAGGACTCTAATCTCTTCCCTGTCGACTTCTGTTTCTTCTTCTAGTACGACAGCAGACATGTCCTCCCCCCCCCCCCCTCATAGATTACATCAATGTTTCGCTTGCACCTATCCGCTCTCTCCTATGCATTTATCAGTGGGATAACCGTTGCAGTCTTCATGTTACCCCCTTGTTTTTGATTTCACCGAAGTTTGTTTTGACTTTTCTAAATGCTGAGTCAGTTCTGCCAAGGTTCATTTCTGTTTCTCTCTGATGCGGTCATTACGCCTTAGCTTTGAGCATTTTTTATTTATTTCGTTCCTAAGTAACTTTTATTATTGTATTCCTGAATGTCCATAATCATTTTTGTAATTATTTCTTTAGTCAGGGAGCTGAAGTATTTCTTCTGCTACCTATGGCTCCTTTGCAAATTACCTTCCTATGTTTTTCTTTCCAACTTTTGTAGTTGCCCTCTTTAGAGAGACCTCCTCTTCAACCGAAGTTCCTATTGACCTACTCATTATTGCAATACCTATAGCCCCAGAGAGCTGCAAGCGCATTCCTTCGTTCTTTATCACTACTGTGTCACACGTCTTTGTGCACTGATTCTTCCTGAGTAGTTTCTCAAAACGTCGGACTACACTTCATCATTACTAAATTGTGATCTGAGTCTGTATCTGCTCTGGGGTACGCTTTACAATACAGAATTTGGTTTCGGAATCTCTTCCCAAGCATGATGTATTCTAACTGGAATTCTCCCATATCTCCCAGCCTTTTTCTGGCATTCCTCCTCCTCTTGTGATTCTTGAACAGAGTATTCTGATGATAACAACCCTATCGCTGAATTCTTCATAGTAGCTCACTCTCTGCCCTACCGTCTTTCTATTCGTACTGAATACTAATCCAGTATTTCCATTTTCCACTGCTCTTCAGGTTACTCTATACCCATATGACCAGATACCATTGTCTTTTTTCCATTTCATTTCACTAACGTCCACTATATCTAGACTGAGCCTTAGAACTGCCATTTTCAGATATTGTACTTCCCTACTAATTCAAAACGTCTGACATTGCCCCTCATAGAACGGTATCATTTCGTTGGTTATTGGGTATTTTTCTAATGGTCACCTACCCCTTGACATTATACGTCATTAATGACGTGGTTTCCATTGCCTTCTGCATCTTCATGCCGTTGATGATTGCCGATTCTTCCGATTCTTGAGCCTTTTAGTGTTAGTTTCCCACCCCAAGGGCAAGATAGTGCCCTGACTCTGTGAGCGCTCCTTCGCCCCCTATGGCAAGGCTATTGACAGAACGAGGGTGACTTCTTATGCCGCTGGTATTCGGTCACCATTACTGATGATTTTCATTTAAAATTTAAGTAGTGGCGAGGTTCTAACTCGGCATCGAGGACGTTTTGATTAGAAGTCATTGATGGTAGACCACAGTTATTAGTCTACATATGACGTAAATACTTATGTAATGTTCTCCAGTACACTGTCCACAGTCATCATCTGAGGTATCTGCTCTCATCCCCGCTACACCGTATAAATACAGAGTGTTTCAAAAAGAATATACGGGTCATAAAGCTTTGAAACATTGTTTACATTCAATTTACAAATATAAATAATACATCAAAGAGTAACTCAAACTGATAATTTTTAATGCCTCTGCGCAACAGGAATAGTAAGTGACTGGAGAACTTGTAGAGTGAGTGAGAGCCTTTAAAGCGTAGCTCCAAGATATTAATTCGTAAGGCTACTCGTGCATTAGTAATTTTATTGACGCCATGTGAGAAGACTTGTAAGGAGACGGTTGCAAGTATGTCTCTGTTCGCAGTGCATGTTGCTGCATCAAAATTTTGTGCATCGTATCATCTTCAATGGTGAATCTTTTCTATCCTGCACTTTTTAAGTGGTTGCTTACTGTGTTAAAGGATGATTCTCGAGATGCAATACAAAACACCTTTTTAACTGCACAAATTCACGATGACGTTTGTCCCAAAAACAAAAAATAGAAGATAGTCGTGATCACTTGAGTTAACAAAGTCTGCTGACGTAATACCCGATCTACGGGAAGTGTCATGCCGTATAGATGTAGGGCGACGTCCGTGAGGGACCGCGGCACGTGGAGTACGACGATGCAAAGCAGAGCGGAACGTCCTTGCTCGTCTCGGGGAATTCTGTTACTCAGACTACGAGGCAGCTACCTCCTGCCCTGGACCTGCGAGAGCAACTGAACTGAACTGTGCTAGAACTGAAACTAGAACTGCAATTGCCCTGCTGGAAGCTGTGCTTGCCCTAACGTTCACAGCAGGCGGAACTATGTTTGCGTCCTCGTGATTTGCGGACGGATGTTTGTTCTTCTGTAGTAGCGCTGGGTCTTCCTGGTGCATGAGCTGCTCTGAAGCGCAGCTGGTGCCATATGTTGTTGGAACAAACGGTGTACAAACATAATGTTTGCACACAACACGGTGCCCATATGTACAATCGCCGGAGGAAACCGGAAAGACACTTGCGGTCGACGAGTAGGCAACCCCGCATGGCGGCGTCTTCGGACTGACAGAGGACTTACGCGGCCTACGGCCGCTATATAACAGAACCGACATTTCACCTAAGTGAAAATGTGAACACACAGTGTGTGACTTTGAAGGTCAGCGAATCGTCACCAGACAGTACAACTGCAAACAGGCTCCCCCAAATTGAATGTTTTTGTGTCATATCCAGGAGGAAAATTTCTTATCAATATGCACTAGAATTATGCCTCTTTCTTCAACTGGTAGAAGCTGAATCACGTAACTTTATTTAGCAGCCATGTCACTGACATAGCCCAGTTCGCGATTGGTTAAACGATGTTGTATCCGACCGCTGGATTGGCCGCAAAGCCGGATCAAAGAGCTTGTTTTACATGACCACCACGTTCACACACGACCTGACGCCGTACGATTTTACCTTTAAGAGTTCATAAAGAATCATTTACCTCCGATCCAGCCGACCTACCCGACATTAGAAATTAGAAACAGCATTGTTGTAGCAATTACTCCAAACACACCAATGAAGGTTTGGAAGAACTCGCTTATCAACTCGATGCGTGACGAACTAGCTCGCATTGAACAGTTGTCACAAAAACTGTTTCAGATGTCTTATTTATAATAGTGAGTGGAATGTAATAAATGCTACGAAGCCTTAAAACCAGTATATTCATTTTCATTTTGAGACGCCTTGCATACTATGCTTTGCTCTCAGGGATGTCACAAACAAATTTAAAACAGCTTAAATCCCCCAGTTGGCACTAAGGTTTACGAGAATGGTAAAACCTTCTCAGACATTCGCAGCTGGGAAACCTCTGCCCACATGTCAACTCGCTCCGGTTTGGGTGAAACGAATCAAGAAGCAAAACTAGCGGGATTTCAAACAGCCCGCTTTACCTTCCAAAGCAGAGACAAAATGGAAAACAAAAGTCGTTTCTCACACAATATTCTGTTCGGGCTCACATTCAGATTGTTTACACTAGGGACACTTTTTACAGGCAGTGAAGTAATAACCTTTTTTAATTGCATGATACAGAACTGTATTAATAATATTTTACTACAATGATTTCGTTATTGCACCACCTTCTCGGTATGACAAGATTGATATTATTCATATGTCATACTATTTACTGAAATTGAAAACCATATAGTACATAAAGAATATTCACAACTACACAGACACGTAAATGCTATAACTCTCTTAACACAGAAGAAAAGCAGATGCAACTGATCATCCTGCAGCACATGATGAACATTTCAGCATTTCAGAATCTGATGAGTATAAGATATTTTTAATTCTTATCAGTAAGATTTAATTACTTTTTTTAAATGTGGCTATTTCCTATGACCGTAACAACTCAGTCTGCATACCTGTGAATATAGATACTATAACTTTTAGAGCTAAACTGAGAGTCATGTCAAGGGTACGTGTTAAACTGATAAATTATCAGGTCTATAGCATTTTTTCAGTAGACCTGCGTGTGCAAGATGAACATTGCTCGACATGGTTTGAAAGACTGTACTTACGGAATAAAAAATGAAACTGCGTAGATGTAATTTTGGCAATCCACGCTTCTTTGTTTAAACTGATCAAGAAGAAAAGTATAGTATTTGCCCTTGCTGATGATGAAACTTTTTCCATCGCTTAAAACGCTAACTACGTCTTTTGCTCCACTTGAAATCGATTTCGCCTTCTTTGGTACTGGATCACCAGCCTATCCAATTAATTGATTGTCGTTTCCCTCCTGGTGGACTCTAATTTCATTCGCAGTAAGCAAATGGGTGCATAATATCAGTTGAATCCTTCATTAACTATTTGCCACTTCGCTGAGAAAACAGTTTCTGTGTTGCGTGTGGGCTGTATTTAACAAAGTAACTTGTCACCCTCCGAAGATTCACCTTGCAGTTACTCTTTCGCGTGAAGTGTGCTGTATTCTAGGCTAGTACTTATCGTATCAGCTGTTTTCTTACACTCTTTATCTCCGACTGGCTACCATTGTGAACTTCGGTAATGCTTCCTTCGTCTGTCAAATATGGAGTGTCCATGCAGTGTTCGAGAGAAGTAGAGCCAACTGACGAGAAGGCTGCAAAGGACTCGTTATAAACACAAGAATACTAAGATCAAGGTGACCTTCACTCATATATCATTGTGAAACCGAAGGAGAACTAAATTTTCTTCACTATTTGCAAGACGGTAATTCTTCTTGCCCTTCCCAGACAGTAAAAATAAGTTTTGCAGTCATCTATAGTTTCAAGCGAAAGCGTTTGGATATTATTATGTCAATTCTTCCAGCAGCGCAAGGCCAGTATTTGGCCGTCTCGCCCCAGGAACGCGGTTTCTGAGACCCATGTGTGCGGCGCAAATACACAGTAATTAATGTCTGGGCATACCGGAGCTGTAAGGGGCACGCAGGCCAACCACTATCTGATTACTTGGCCGTTGTGTGTTCAAGGAGCTGAGGGCGCTCAGCCGTATGGACATTCGGCGAGCTTGTGTAATAGTCCCATACCGCAGCAGTTCAGAAGCAAAGAGCTAAACGATTTTAAGACAATATTTGCAGTATCTTTGTATGAAACGGATATAACTTCCATTGTCTTTATTAAAGTTTAACAGTTCGATATCCAATACAATGATGTTTCTTATTTTCAATTTACGATCAGAGCCAAAATTCATACGAAGCGAAGTATCATGTAGGCAACTGTCTTGTTGATAAAATTACTGAAGAATCTGGCAAAATTAAGATACACGTGAAGAGTGTACTGCACATCGTTAATGAGTATTCCATCATTTCAACTGGCAACGATACAACCAGCACTCACAGGAATTTTCTCCACTGAAGAAACACGGAATTTTTAACTCTGCAGTTTTTTCCCTCAGTATGCTAGTTATTAAAACTAGCTAGATTACTTTACAGTGGGTGAAACACTATATTCATTATGTAGAAGCAGCATAAAAGTGAAAATAGTTAGCAGTTATGACTTTGTGCATACGTATACCTAGAGACATGAGTCTCACGTGGGATACATCCTATCGCAATATGTTCCTTTCTAATCACATATTTACCAAGATCAGAGGAGAACAACAAGTGAAAATGACATATTCACGGGAGCCATGTGAACACGAAGGAAAATGGTTGTGCGAGTGGTTATATGAAGGGGATAAAACTTGTGAGCCATGTAGTTTGGCATGAAAATGGAAAACTAACAATTCCAAAATTAATTAATGCCTACAATAGGAAAAGATAGATAGTGCTGCAGCTAGAGGATACGGTAAGAGGGAACAAATGATTATTTTAGTTGTTAGTTCAGTCTAGTGACTCCATTTAGAATCACATGAAGGAAACAGCACTAGAAACCGACATAAGCAATTTCAACTACATGGTGTTTCAAAAAGAATATACCAGTTACAAAGTATTATTTTGTCCAAACTATCGATGGCTGCGCCTCGGCTCTGCTCTTCGACAAACGAATACATAGTCTTGTTTATATTAATAGCCGTTAGATGTCAGTTGTCTTCTGTTTTGCTTGGTAACCGTCTTATGTTTAAAATGGAAACTCCGCAGCAGAAATCATTTTGTGTTCTCGAGTTTGCGAAGTGAAATTCCGTGTTTACAGTGCAAAGGCGTTTCAGGTTGAGGTACCAAATTGATCCTTCGAATGGGTGGAACATTCGCAAATGGTATCGACAGTTTCTAGATACAGGATGTGTATGTAAAGGAAAGACTCCTGACCGCCCTCGCGTTCCTGAAGAAAATGTTGCACTAATCCAACGTTGTCGTTCAAAATCAACTCGTCGTGCCAGTCAGGAGTTATAACTACCTACAACAACAATTTGGCATGTTTTGATAAGTCGGTTGTTTATGAACCTTAGAAGTTACAGCTGTTACAAGCTCTACCTCCTTATTACAAACGCAAACGTTTGGCATTTTTTAACGATGCTATTGACAATGATAACACTTTCGCACAACACATCGTGTTCAGTGATGAAGCGACTTTCCATGTTAGTGGTCAGGTAAACAAACACAATGTTCGAATTTGGGGCCTACAGAACCCACATGCTGCCACTGAACATGATTGAGATTCGCCCAAAATATATTTTGTGCCTTATCCCGATCATCTGTTTATGGCCCATTCTTCTTTGATGGAAACACGGTTAATGGCCAGCAATATCTCGCTATGTTACACAACTGGTTGTTTCAGAGGATGCACGAAGGCAACTTCATTTTTCAACAAGACGGGGCACCCCCTCACTGTTGTCGCCAAGTTCATGAGTATCTGAATTAAACTCTACCGAACCGTTGGATTGATCATCAAGGAGCTAGAGACTTAGCATGTATCAGCTGGGCCACAGTCTAACGCCTCGATTTTGTTGCCTTCTGCACCATTAGCGCGCCAAGCGGCCAGTAATTTAAGCTGCTGAGTTCGGAGCGATAGTGAAAGCGAAAGAGGATATTAGTTGTTTATTTTGATTTGTACTGTGGTTTTTACAAATGGAAACGTTGCGTAGCGTTATAAATTGCAGCAACAACAACAAGAATACCACACCTGTCTTTTTTAAGTTTCCTAAGGACCCTGAGAGGGATATAACATCACGTTACTGAACTGTTTCGTCAGAATTCGCTTGAGAACTACGCGTATATTGATGGTTAATATTTCGTTCTAGGAACAGAAAATGGATAGTAATGGCAGACGAGAACATCGTATGAGTAAAGACCCTGTTAACCTTTATTATAATGTTTTGTCCGCAACACGTAGAAATAAACCCACTACATGAATGCAGACAATAATAAACTCGTGTGGAATGCAGTTAACCACACTGCTTGACATTCCAGATAAGGCACCTCAACTGACGCTTAGGAGAAAAATGCTACGGTTCGACAATCTGTCTAAAGCTGTAAAACACTCCTATGGCACTGAAGCAGCCAGTTTAACTCTTCATCTATCAGTGCCAGAGTCATCTGAATCGTCAACACAGACCTGCTTCGACGATGAAGTGGTAAAATTAAGTGCGATTATTCGTGTCTAGAAAAAGCGTGTGGAATATCAGAATGTGCAGATCGCTAGACTTCGTACAAATCAGTTACGTGGCAAGGAAAGTGCCTCTTATTTTAAGTACAGACTGTAAGAAGGATCAAGGGAAGAAGGATAAACAAGTTTTGAAGACTATAGCATTCCAATATTTAAAATAAATGACTTGCTGTTTAGACAGATTAGCATGCCATCTGCAAGATGGAAAGACAAAAATAAGCTGTTTGCTCTAAATTTGTTAAATTACAGCACTCAGGCATACAGGTTTTGTCGAAATGTTTTATGTTTCCATAAGTGCATACATTACAGAGGTATATGGAAGGCATAAAAATAAAATGTGGGATAAGTGACAATATGTTCCACCTATTAAAGCAGAAGGCACAGCATTTCTCCGATACTGAAAAACTAGTGCATATGTCATTGGATGAAAAGTCTATAATGGTAAATTTAACGTATGACAGCACTTCTGACAGTGTTATTGGTTTGAGCACTTGGGATTAACACTACCAGGATGTTTCTCCCTCCATTTGGCAGTTGCTGGTCCCACTTAGAATAATATAAAGATGAATGTTGTACTTGTAGTAACAGGCGACAATGACTAAAATACGTAAGCCTACAGAACGACAAATGCGGCCCTTTTGCATGTAGAGATACATGTCTGTGCTTCTTATGTGTGAATCTATGTGTTTATATTCCGTTGATATCAACTTGGTAAGCTGCAGTTCTATTCAACGTCACAAGTGTTTTTTCACGAATGTGCTGTAACTTGTCCATGTTTTCATGATTTTTATCCCTACTTCCGCTTATTTTAGAATCACTCTTAGAAACATCTTTGTCTTCTGATATTACACAAAGTCTTGGAAGCAAGCATTTCGTAAAACACATAGGAAAGGGGTGCAAAACAAACATTATGCTTAGGACGCATCTGAAGTTCTCCTTTCTCGCCGCTTGGAGCGCTAGTGTCGCTCCAGCTGTTAAACGGTAACAACTTTTACAGCAGAGCGTGACGCGACTTATGTTAGACTGTGACTGGGCTCCACGGTCACCGGACTTGACACCCTCTGACTTCTTCCTGTGAGGTTTCGTTAAAGACAACGTTTATGTACCACCACTCCCACAAAAACTGGAAGAGTTGAAGAATCGGATCCGTACTGCCATAACATCAGTGACGAAGGACATGCTTCCCCGAGTATGGGAGGAATTTGAATATCAATGCGATATTGTTCGTGTCGCTGATGGAGGACATATTGAACATCTGTAATCAGAACTTGAGAGGTTCGTAAATATGTGTGTAAAGTTTCAAATTTGTATGTCTTAATGTTTAATAAATATATGCCTTCCAAATACGTGTATTCTTTTTGAAACACCCTGTATTTTATGCAGATTATGTTGTTGTTACATATAAGGTTGTTTTGTGCGACGGTAGTAAATATTTCACGTTATACACAGCTGAGTGCTGTATAATCACATCCTCAGGAACAAGGCCATTTTATTGAAGAGTGAGGTAACAGGTAATTCATCATTGTACGAGTACTGGTATATTTTAACGAATTCAGACCGAATGAAGAGCACATGTCATAGTAAATGTGGTAACGCAGTTATGCATTCTCGAGTGCAAACGATCATAAAGATTCCGAATGGCATCCTGTAATAGACTACAATTCGGCAAAGGTCCCTGCAGGCCCTGGAGAGCCAGTAAGTTCCAGCTGCATTATATTCCATATGTGTTCAGACTGGTAATAGAACTGGTGATCTTGCTGGCCGGAACAGTTACAGCAGCCCTATGTGGACGTGCCCTGTCATGCTGAAAAAGCACATCACCTTTCTGTTGAAGAAACGGCAGTAGGACAGGGATAACACAGAAGCCAACATAACGGTATCTGTTTATTTCACCCTGAAGGAACACCAAATGTGACCTCGAGGTTTAATTGATCACCTTCCAGAGCGTGAAACGTGGTACGGGACCTGTGTGTCATGGGACAATGGACTGTGAAATCGGCAGCTTACAGGCATACGTCATAGACGCGTACGTCCATGACTCCATCAATACAGAACCTATTCTCATCAATGAAGACGACAGATCACCATACCAGCCTCCAGCCAACACTTTCACACCAGAGCAGAGGCACCGTGGTGTCAGTGCTAGTCTGCCCGGAAGCACACGTGATCTTAACCCTGCTGCTAATGGACGGTTCCCAGCGTTCCCTGATGACGCGACACGTACCCGATTTTCTTCCTTGATTTCTATGCTGGACTAGGGAAAAGTGCGGAGCTCGCAACCAACAAAGTAGAGATTTAACTCAAGAAGTGACTACATGGCTCGCACAAAATTAATGCAGAGGATGTATGCATTTTTATCAAATAACAACAGAAAAACTGAAACGTCAGCAAAGGTAATTTGTTTATCGAAGGTAAATAAAAAGGCCTTCATTATCTTCCGCTAAACGTAATTGTTATCAGCCACATTATTGAAACAGGAAGGTGTCTTCACATAAATATTTGTTGGGAATGTCCTTCTGAACACACACACACACACACACACACACAACAGTGTCCAGGGAAAGACGGGACTACAGCTATAAAAATATCTTACGAATTACATAAATAACAAACGAAGGCAGCCAAGGCGAAGTGGCTGCAGGAAAGGTGTGGAGAAATCTGCAAAAAATTATCGTCTGGGGGACTCAGAATTTACAAAAGTCAAAACACTATTCGGTGAAATTAAAAGGAAGGATGGAAGCCAAGAGTGTAATTGGATTTCTATTGTTAAACGCAGAAGAGAGAGGAAATAGGTGGAAAGAGTACACTGAGCCCCTCTGAGAGGGAGGCCGTGGCCGGTGGCGTTTTAAAAGAAATTAGACTCCATAGAGATGAGACTGACAAGAAGGTATCAGACATCTATTAAGGCTACAATGAATAGCTACCATGGTACTAGAGCGAGCTGCAGAGGGTGAAAATTGTAGTGGAAGAAAAACATTGGAATACATTCAACAAATAACTGAGGGCTTTATTGCAAGTGCTACTCTGAGATGAAAAGTTTAGCATGGGAGAGAAATTCGGGGCGGATCTTACAAACCAGTCAGATGACTGATGACTAAAAGAAAAGGATGACATATGGGATCCAGTATTAGAGGCAGAATTTATTGTGAAAGAGCTCTGTAAGACAGGTAACATTGCATCGAAATTCCTAAAATAAATGGGGCAGGTGGCAACCAGACGACTATTTAAGGGGCTGTGTAGAATATATTATATTGACGACGCTCCATCAGACACTCGCAAAATCAGTATTCCGAAGATTGCAAGAGTCGACAAGTGCGAGAATTACCAAACAATCAGCTTAACAGCTCCAACATTCGAGTTTCTGACATGAATAATGTACAGAAGAATGGAAAACAATGTTGATGACGTGTTATATGACTATCACTTCTGCTTCAGAAAAGTTAAAGGCACTAGAGCAGCAGTTCTGAGGTTACGGTTGATAATAGAAGCATGATATGTGTAACTTCCTGACAGATTAAAACTGTGTGCCGTACCGAAACTCGAACTCGGGACTTTTGCCTTTCGCGGGCAAGTGCTCTACCAACTGAGCTACCCAACACGACTTACGACCCCTCCTCACAGCTTCAATTCTTCCAGGACATCACCTCCTACTTTCCAAACTTCACAGAAGCTCTTCTGGTTCGCAGAACGGAGACTGTGTCCCACAAGAATGGATACGGAAACCACCTAATCCAAAGGGCCATCCAACAACAGAAGCGCTTTAGGGACCAAGATGAAGCACAAACGGAAGAAAAAAGCCTGGGGTTTTTACCTTTTGTGGGCAACGTGTCGTTCAAAATAGGGAGATTACTGAGGCAACACAAGATCGACACAATCTTTCGACCACCGGCTAAGACGAACGCCTTAATAGGAACGGTGAAGGACGATGTCGGCCTCAAGAAAGCAGGTGTATACAAAAATCCGTGCGGCTGTGGCAAATCGTGTATCGGCCAAACAGTTCGTACGGTGGAACATCGATGCAAAGAACACCAAGCTATACATACCTATGCCAACCAAGCCAATCTGCTCTGGCAGAACATTTCAGAAACACTGGACAAGCAGCGAATTATGACGAGACAAAGTATTGGCCTCCACAAATATCTATTGGCCATAGAATTTCGCGTAACAGGCAACTTCGTCAACAGGAACACTGGTTACCATCTCAGTAAGCCCTGGGTACTCTTATTAAGGTCTATCGAAGGGCAAAGATGCCAGTGGACACGAGATCACTCCTCCACGGCCGCCGAAAATACACTGTGCCCCCCCCCCCTCCTTGCCCCCTCTCTCACACCTTTTCCACCTACCGGAGCCCCGCTTGTCCCATCACCGAACATACCACGCGCCGTCGGCGTGTGGAAACGCACTTGGGCCCGCTAGAGATAAATACTAGCGGTAGAGAGCAGACAGGTCATTACTTCACCACCACCTGATGTAGGCTGGACGGTTATTCGCCGAAATCTCGTGGACATTTGATGTTTGTATGCGGCTGGACACCCGAGAAAACTTTAAACATCCTTGGCATCTGTTTGTTGCAGATCCTTAGAACATATTCTCTGCTACAAAACAATGAAATGTTTCGAAGAGAATGACTCCCCCATTGCAGTCAGCGTGTATTCCGAAAACGCAGATCACATGTAACGGAACTCACATCTTTCCCACATGGACATAACTGAGAGTCATAGATCCAAGCAGTTAGGTAAATACAGTATTCCTAGATGTCCTAAAAGCATTTTACTGTGTATAACATCTACATTTACTATCGAAAGTACGATCGTATGGGATAACAAGGGAAATGAATGACTGGATTCGGTATCTTTTGGTAGGGAAGACGCAGCAAGAGGTGGTGACATAGCTTAGGAGCAGAATGAAACAAGCAGCACTTTAAGTCGGTCTCATAAACGAGCAGGGGATGTTTCAACGACCTAACTACCAGAACAGTCAGCGAAACGTTCACTGTGAGAGTGAGACAGAGATATATTCGTTATCTGTTGTTACGCCAAGAAGAAAGTAATACGTAGGATGCAACAGCATCTACCAGATAGTTGATAGTGCATTTAAGACCCTGTAACAAAATGAGATGCAGACACAGCAGAATAAGGACTGCTGACAACTAGTAAAGAAGCGGGCTCAATCAGTCATAATGAAGAGACCCTCATGCCACAGTAACCCGTCAGTCCTCATAAATACGCCAGTTCTACAGGTCTGAGTTGAGTTATCCATTAGGGCTGATTCAGTAGTTATTACGTGACACCCATATAGTACATATTCCAGCACTTCTGATGAACACAGTGCTTTGCCATACCCGAGGTGACGACATCCGAGTAACCACGAGCTGTCAGTCGTGGGACTTCGCAATGGTCGCATACCACATTGTTGATGGGGAGCCAGAGAGTCTTCCGTCACCACCATATCTCGCGGTACTTGTCGCACTAACATCACCGTTAGAGGGCCATCCGGTGCCTCTGTTCCTGATCGACATTGCAGGCACTTCCGGTTGCGATGGCCTACCTGTTCGATGAGGCCAGGATCAGTCGATTAAACGACTTGCGACAACGCGGTACATCCTGATGGGACATCCTGGGTCGTAGTCACCTTCTGGTGTGGGATGAAGGATGCTCTAGCCCAGTCTGGGGCCATACTCTCATTCCATGGCTTCGCCTGCCAGACGGAAACCCGTTACACTTCGACTGAACTCTTGGACCAACAGCCTTCTTGAACGCCGGAACGACAACAGAAGTCAATGGAATTCCTCTGTACCACTGGTAGAAGACGTCAACAGAGGATGATGAGGAAACAGAAAATATATCTGAATGAATATATATCAACTCGTCAATTATGTTTTCTTAGTACCGAAAAACATTCTAAACGTTCCGCAACAGCTTCCTGAAAACGTAGATGCGTCTCCACTCGGCATCCATACGGGTTTGTCAGTAGACTACTAGGGAGATGCAATCGGTCGATCATTGAAACTGCATAGAAAACATTAATCCTATCCATCCTAGAACATTTCCAAAATGTGTAGGAACCATACCAAACATGACTAACGGAGGAGCCGGTCGGAGTGGCCGTGCGGTTCTGGGCGCTACAGTCTGGAACCGAGCGACCGCTACTGTCGCAGGTTCGAATCCTGCCTCAGGCATGGGTGTGTGTGATGCCCTTAAGTTAGTTAGGTTTAATTAGTTCTAAGTTCTAGGCGACTGATGCCCTCTGAAGTTAAGTTGCATAGTGCTCAGAGCCATTTGAACCATTTGAACTAACAGAGGATATTTAACGGTTACGTAGAAGGGCTGACAAATGATCACCGATGACAGTGTGTGTTGACATGCTGAAAGAACTGAATCGGCAGACACTTGAAGATCTATCCCGCTAAACAAACTTTAACTGATAGATCTGAGAATGTTACAACACCTTTGTCTCGTTCCGACATCAAAAGAGAAGACAAGATTACACTAATTAGAGCGATCACAGAGGCATACAAGCAGTCACCCTCCCACGATCCACACACGAATGGAACAGGAAAAGTCCCTAATGAGTGGTTGGTTGGTTTGTGGGGGTTAAAGGGACCAGACTGCTACGGCCATCGGTCCCCTAATGAGTGGTACAATGGGGCATGTTTCACAATGGTTTACAGAATAGGGCTGTCCATCCTTTTAGATACTAGCGTATTTAAAATTTGTGGAGATGTTAACAGCAGTCCGGGAGACTCGCCAGTAGAACATTGGCTTTAGTGTGTGAAAGACACGCCTTTTCGAACCTTATTCGTTTCTAGACAGTTTGCCTAGCTTGAAGTGTGATATGGTGCATCAGTGACCGGTTGATTTTCATAAATGTCTTGTGGATAGTCCGTCATGTCAAGTTGTAAAGGAAATTAACGTTTAGCCTTAAAGTAGCCTTCTTCGGAAGTGGTAAGATAGCAAATACTGATGTAGGCCAATTCAACATGGCGTAAAAGCTGGATCATTTCTGCCAACGTGTAGATTTTGGATGATGTAATTGATTCCATTCCCGAAATTCCATCATACTCTATTTTATATTCTGGGCAAACGCGGCTGTTGAAAGGCTGGATGTGAGGAAGAATTCCGCCAGCCAGCTAGTCTCTCTTCGTCGTTCCTGCGGACCGCTTTTGCCTTGCCCTGCACTGAGCTGCCCTGCTGTCATACGGGTAAGACACTGGCACCTGATTCTTTCCACATTGTAATTTGCGTGTGCTGCGACTAACCATGTTAGCATTGGCAGTTCCTTATCTCAAAACCCGGCCTCTTTAAAAAAAAAAATTCGTTCGCTCATTATAAATATATTTTCTCTTTTTAGAGACAGTCACAATTTTAAAGAATGGGGAACTACTTCTTTACCTTTCGCTCGCCATAACATTGACGACATTCTTTAAATAGTAACTTTTGACTAGGGGCGATGGTCCGTAAAAAGAGGTGGCACTATACTTTGCTTTTTACCACGTAGGTTCACCTGACGATGCGGCTTAGAACCCCAAAACTGGTTGTGTATCAATAAATAATTTTCCTTACATCGTGAAATTCTGTACAGATAGATCTTCACATTAACTCCAGTGATATGTTTCAGTATAATATAGGTTCTACAACATACATTGTTTGTAAAGTTAATAACATTTCACAGCGAAATAAATTAACAACTGCTACTGAAAACTACTACAAGCGGTATGATTCGTGATGTAGTAACCACCACAAGTAAAAATAAATAAATAAATAAATCTCACACCGTGTTATGCATACACACAAAACTATGCTGCTACTACTCCTGGAGATGTAAGACTGTTTCCAGAAAGAAACTAGTTACCTTGCTATTATTCTCTAAATTCATACCACCAATAGCCCGAAATCATATTTATTACGGCATGTTATACGGAAAACCAGGGTTCGATTCCTGGCATTGCCATGGATTTTTCGTTGGTACGTGGTGCACTCAGCACCGTGATGCAAACGGAGGAGCTACTTAAGCGAGCAGTAGCTGTCGCAGGTCACGAAAGTAATAACGACCGTGAAAGCAGTGTGCTGACCCCAATCTGCGCCATACTGCATACGGTGATGTCGCTGGCAGAGGATGACATGGCGGTCGGCTGGTACCGAAGGGTGCGTCAGGGTCTATGGGCTCAGTATAAGTCATCATGGAAATAACATTCACCACGGTCTTTTCAGCTACTGCCCCATCCATTTAGTTATGCAGATCAAACGAATTATTTCCATTAAAATCTCATAATGCAAACGAAGACTTTTTGTTTATATAGATTAATTAAGGTATGACAGGAGAAAAGGAAGTGCATGACGATTCATCAGCTCTTTCTGAAACTGTAATCGATGGTGACGTATGTCATAAATGGTGGCTCTGGATTCATTACCATATTTTGAATTTGTTATAATAAATAAACTGAGAGCAGCAATAGTATTTAATATAACGTATTAAAGAGAATGAACTACCTTTCACTATGGGCACTGTGAATCTGACATCAAAATTTGATTTACGTAATCGCTAGAGCGCGTGCATTAAGCTCGAATGAAACGTGCCACGCCTAATGTTCGCACATTTGTCAAAAGTAGTTTTGCGCCAGCTATCAGAGAGGATTCCGGCTGGGTGCAGTTCACTGTGAGCTGTAAGCGCTGCAGCGCCCTCCACGCGCCACGCCCCCACACCACGGAGCAGCACGTTGCTGCAGCGAACTGGGGCGGCAAATTACTCGTCAATTAGCGAATATTAATCTGGTGAAAGAGCGCCGCGTCCGCATTCGGCGGCGGCGGCGGCGGTGGCGGCAGCAGCGCCACTCCAGCGCTGACGTCACCACCGGCGCAGATGTCGAGAGTCGTTATTTGCGGGGATTCCCCCGCGGCTAACGAAGCCTCATTACCAGCCGCGGCTGCTGCTAGAGCCAGACCGCCCTCTGGACAACTGAACATCGGCGCCGATTCTGCTGCTGTCGACATAGTTCCTGCGGTCTCTGAGATCTTTAGGTACAGATCATCGCATAAACCAAATTGATAGCGCATTTTCTCTCTATGATAAATGGCAACGTGCAATGTTTCATTGTACACGTTGAGTGCCTCGGAAGTAATCGAAATGCGGCCATATCTTCTGTAATGAAGTTGTGTTTCGCTGCAGCTTCCCGCCACGGCGGCAAGAAGTGACCGCCAGCCGTTAATGCCGACCTTTACGTCTGTGTATTGTGTATTTTGCTGAAACTGCTCGTCAAAGCATCGACACCACCTACTTTCGATAAAATTACACATAAGTTCGACAAAATAGCACATTCTTTTTTATAGGTAATTATATGAATTTAACATTCATCATTACTGGCATCCGTTGTACAGGTTTGAGTGTTTCCTTCTATTTCTCGCTATGTTGATTCATTAGCGATAAGTCCACCTGTGACATTTTATTTTGGTGTATCCACACTGTCTACAAGTTTACAGTCAACCGGTTACATAAGTTTAATATAAAAATCTTACCAGGGAGCGAAAGGCTATTTACAATTTGTACAGAAACCAGATGGCTGTTATAAGAGTCGAGGGGCATGAAAGGGAAGCAGTGGTTGGAAAGGGAGTGAGACAGGGCTGTAGCCTGTCCCCGATGTTATTCAATCTTTATACTGAGCAAGCAGTGAAGGAAACAAAAGAAAAATTCGGAGTAGGTATTAAAATCCATGGAGAAGTAATAAAAACTTTGATGTTGCCCATGACATTGTAATTCTGTCAGAGACAGCAAAGGACTTGGAAGAACAGTTGAACGGAATGGATAGTGTCTTGAAAGGAGGATATAAGATGAACATCGACAAAAGGAAAACGAGGATAATGGAATGTAGTCGAATTAAGTCGGGCGATGCTAAAGGAATTAGATTAGGAAATGAGACACTTAAAGTAGTAGAGGAGTTTTGCTATTTGGGGAGCAAAATAACTGATGATGGTCGAAGTAGAGAGGATATAAAATGTAGACTGGCAATGGCAAGGAAAGCGTTTCTGAAAAAGAGAAATTTATTAACATCGAACATAGTTTTAAGTCTCAGGAATTCATTTCTGAAAGTATTTGTATGGAGTGTAACCATGTATGGAAGTGAAACAGGAATGGTAAATAGTTTGGACAAGAAGACAATAGAAGCTTTCGAAATGTGGTGCTACAGAAGAATGCTGAAGGTTACATGGGTAGATCACATAACTAATGAGGAAGTATTGAATAGGATTGGGGAGAAGAGAAGTGTGTGGCACAACTTGACTAGAAGAAGGTATTGGTTGGTAGGACATGTTCTGAGGCATCAAGGGATCACCAATTTAGTATTTGAGGGCAGCGTGGAGGGTAAAAATCTTAGAGGGAGACCAAGAGATGAATACACTAAGCAGATTGAAAAGGATGTAGGTGGCAGTAGGTACTGGGAGATGAAGAAGCTTGCACAGGGTAGAATAGCATGGAGAGCTGCACCAAACCAGTCTCAGGACTGAAGACCACAACAACAACAATATCAGGTTTCAGTACCTCTAAGGGTATCTCCTTCAGAAGGAAGTCGCATAAAACACATGACGTTAAAATTGTAAACATATACGATGAGCGAAGGTGCTTAAGTCAAACCGCAGCTCATCACAAGTTTTTTATAATTTTAACGTTTGTAATCTATATGTGATCCTTAGGGGTATTAAAACCTGGTCAAGGATATGCATTAAACTTATGCAGTGTGTTGTCTCTATACTTCACACATGGCGAACATGAGTGAAACTGACAAGCTGCAGGGATCGATTCCTGACTGGAAATGGAGCATAAAATCCCTATCAGCATGTGTGCGGAATGCATCGCCGCCACGGTGGATAGCGCTGACGAATGAAAGTTCCTTCGACCTCCCCCCATGTGTTCCTTGTATACTACAGGCTGTGGTACTGACGCAACGAACTTAAAGCAGCAAAATAGTCCAGTCGTTGCCACCCTGCACGTTCATTCGTCTGAAAGGATCCACGATCACACAAACGCATGAAAAAGTTGTGATGTCTGTGAGGATAACTTGTTTTGGCGTAACTGTGCTGCCTCTCGACCTTTTCCATTTGCCTTGCCGTATACGAACACCATCTGGCTTGCTCCCCCAACATTAATATCGGACCATTCTGGTGCTTATAGTACTCTTCATCAATAACGCAGCCCTGCATAACACAAGGAACACATTGGCACTTCGTAAGAGGAACTTCCATTCTTCAGTGAAATCTACCGTGGCGACGATGTATTTCCGGACACATAATCATGGAAAATTTTCTCCTCCATGTAACTGCCGTTTGCCGGTCGGAGTGGCCGTGCGGTTCTAGGCGCTACAGTATGGAGCCGAGCGACCGCTACGGTCGCAGGTTCGAATCCTGCCTCGGGCATAGATGTGTGTGATGTCCTTAGGTTAGTTAGGTTTAAGTAGTTCTAAGTTCTAGGCGACTGATGACCTCAGAAGTTAAGTCCCATAGTGCTCAGAGCCATTTGAACCATTTGAACCCTGCCGTTTCTCGGTTTTATTAATGTTCTTCCTGTATATTGAAAATCTATTTACGGTTTCTGCTGTCAGCCATGTCTAAAATGCCATACTGTCATATTTTTCTGATAATTGGCCACTGGAGGAGCGCTAAACACGATTCCATTTAGCTATCGTATGGTGCATAGTACGATTCACAGCATCATACGAGAAACTTGCAAGATAATTACAGGCAACGTGATGGACGAATTGGTGCCTACTCCGACAGAAGAAACATGGCTCTATAAGAGCTTTGGATGGGAAATACGTTTCTGTTCACGTTCAAAAATGGATCTAAGCACTATGGGACTTAACATCTGAGGTCATCAGTCCCCTAGACTTAGAAATACTCAAACTTAACTAACCTAAGGACATCCCACTCATCTATGCCCGATGCAGGATTCGAACCTGTGACCGTAGCTGCACCGCGGATCCGGACTGAAGCGTCTAGAACCGCTCGGCTACAGCGGGCTGCTGTTCACGTTCCGTCTAACACCGAAACACTAATCTTTAATTACACAAATACAGTCTCCATAACTCCGTTGCCTCTTGTAGATGGTCAGTGTAACTATATTCCTATTGATGTTTGGGCATATGGAGAGAAACTTTTATAGCTATAGCCAACACTCCCAAACAATTACTTTTTACGTACCTGGTTGTATTTATTCATGTAAACTCAGAAAGATACACGCATGTACTTACCAGTAGTCATTATTTGAGCTCTTATTTTATTCCTAAGTGTATTCTTCTGCTCTGAGTGAATGTATTTGTGAATGGAGAAATCATAAAATACAGGATAGTTGCCCAGTAATTCAATAAGTTTTTCGTCATTCGTGTTTAGCGTGATACACAACTGCACGACAACACAGCAACATGACCATGCCGCGGCCATTACATGAGAAAATATCGGCCGCAAGAAATAGAGGGCAGCGGGAGCACGGTTTGCAGTGTCACGGTCACGTCACGGGCCAGTATGAACACTGGTCTGTAATATGTTCTATGAGTGGGTGGTGTCTATTCTTTCGAACATGTCCGAAAGACGCAGATGTGATGCATGTTATATAAACTTAAGATGGAGGGGGAAAAGGGAAAGGAAAGAGAAGAAACTCTTGATTTTACGTTGAGTCAGCGGCGCCCTGCGAAAATGTGTACCAGACCGGAGCTCGAACCCGGGATCGCTGCTTACTAGGAACTTGCGTTAACCACTGCACCACCCGGACACAGTATTATGGCAATTGTGCGGACTCGCCGTGCGACCCTCGGCCAACCCACACTCCCACCTAGCGCTACCTACCTATAATGCCTGTTCATGACCTCCATGTTCGCTACTTTGAGATTCTCGCATGAGATCGAATGTGACAGGGCATTCGCACTCAAGGTAGTGGATTGATAGCCCATCGAGGAGACTCAATAATACGAATGCCGGGTGTTGTTCTTTCGGACGTATCTGACAGTGCAGATACCACGCGGAATCCGCAGTTGTGACCCACGTTAAGAAAATTATTGAAGGGGGAGGGTGGAGCAAAAAGGAAAGGAAATAGAAGGATTTCGTGATGTCAGCTGCATGGTACTTCATGCAGAGCAGAGCCAACAGACGTACCTGAAAACAGAGATGCCACGGGCAATCCGCAGTTGTAATACATGTTACGTAAATTGAAGGTGGAGGGGGAAATGGAGGAGAGAGAAAAGGTAAGGGAAGGAATTCATGATGTCACCTGAATCGGAGTTTTATGCAAAGTCAACGGCGACGAGTGAAACTGGTTTCTTTTAGATATGTCCGAAAGATAGACACCAGGCTTTCAACGGACAAGGGAACCTCCCCATCGCAACACCCTCACATTTAGTTATAAGTTGGCACAGTGGATAGGCCTTGAGAAACTGAACACAGATCACTCGAGAAAACAGGAATAAGTTGTGTGGAACTATGAAAAAAATAAGTAAAATACACAAACTGAGTAGTCTATGCGCAAGATAAGCAACATCAAGGTCAGTGTGAACTCAGGAGCACCGTGGTCCCGCCGTGAGCAGCTGCGGAACGGGAGGTCCTTGGCTTAAGTCTTCCCTCGAGTGAAATGTTTAACTTTTTATTTTCAGACAATTATTTTGCGAAGCTGCACACGTACACAGAGCAGTATTGTTTACATGATCGTGCGTCAATTATCAAAGTTCAGGCACTCGCACATAATCAACTTCACTCTCCAAAATTCCAGGACATGCTCAGATTTGCTTGGACATATGTAGGATTTGATGGTCTACACACGGAAAAATTTGAAAACGTTAAAAACATGTTTTGACAGAACACAGGGAAAACTGTGCGACTGCGAAACTGTTGCATTCATTTGTTGCAGTTTATGCGACAAACTCTTATGGGAAACCTAAATCGAGCTAGGTAGAAGAATCTTTTTACTTATTCGCCAAGTGTACAAGTTACGCACATGCCGTCACTAGTGTCGTATAGAATACATCAGACTTGTTATCCTGTGGAGGAATCGTTGACCTATGACCTTGCGATCAAATGTTTCCGGTTCCCATTGAAGAGGCGCGTCCGTTCGTCTACTAATCGCACGGTTTTGGGGTGCGATCGCAAAACACAGACACTAAACATATTACAGAGAACAGAGACGTCAGTGAACGAACGGACGGATCATAACTTTCGAAAATAAAAAAAATTAAATTTATCACTCGAGGGAGACTTGAACGAAGGACCTCTCGATCCGGAACTGCTCCCGCTAACCACGGGACCACGGCGCTCCTGAGTTCACACTGTCCTTGATGTTACATATGTTCCGCATGGACTACTCAGTTTGTATATTTTGCTTATTTTTTTCATAGTTCCACACAACTTCTTCCTCTTTTCTCAATTGATCTGTGTTCAGTTTTTTAAGGCCTATCCACTGCGCCAACTTAAAATTAAATCTGAGGGGGGTGCGATGGGGAGGTTCTCTTGTGAGTAACCCTCTGTGGGCTATGAATCCGTTACCTTGAGTGCGAATACACGATAACATTCGACCTGGAAGAATCTCAAAGCAGCGCACATGGAAGACACTAGTGGGGACAATAGATAGGTGAGGCTATGTGGAAGTACAGGTCGTCTGGCGGGCGTACCAGGACAGTCCGCGCTGTGGCTGGATGGCGCCATGGTTAACGAAACTGCCTAGTAAGCACGAGATTCTGGTTTCGCCTCCCGGTCTGGCACACAATTTCACTCGGCGCTGCTGATTCTGTATAAATTTCCGATGTAGCTGATATCATTATTTCCTTTCCTCCATTTCCCTTTCTCCTCCCTCAACCTTCAAAAGAATTGTTCAAATGGCTCCAAGCACTATGGGACTTGCCATCTGGGGTCATCAGTCCCCTAGACTTAGAACTACTTAAACCCAACAACCTAAGGACATCAGACATATCCATGCCCGAGGCAGGACTTGAACCTGCGGCCATAGCAGCAGCGCGGTCCTCCACCTTCGATTTACATAATACTGTCCTTTAAATTCTTAGAATAATACCTTCAAACCTGGCGGCAGTGTAACTTGCCGGACACGGCACTGTCGCATCACTGATGTGTGCAAACTACCCTGAAATTTTACTCTATGTTAATTCCTAATACCTTCTTAAAATCAAATTTCGGTTTCACAGCCTCCCAAACACACGAGTGTCAGTCAGAACTTAAACATCGACGACACAAACTACTATTTAGCAACTTTTGGTCCTCAGTTTTAACTGTGGGTTCCTCTTTCTGTGCTGCTAAATAATGCACTTGCTATCTCCAGTAACGTGTTTTTGTCCAAGGTGGAGTGTAGGGACAGCTGCTTGGCAGGTCCGGGAGCAGTGTTTGCTGGCGACCGCTTTTTCTGTAATGTCAGAGGACGGCCTTCCCGAGAGCGCAAGGATCTGTGGGCCGCTAATTAGGGCCGAAACTGCGCAGATGTAATAACGAGCAGCCCGCCAGCCAGCAGGCTTCCGGCGGGAGGGAACGGGTCGGGCGGCTGCGGCACAAGTTTAAATGAGCTGCCCGACAGCCGCCAGGACGAGGCACCACGACCAGGCAGCGCGGCGACCATAGTCGACTACCGGCAGCAGCCAACAGCCGGCAGCGCGACGGCAAACGCCCCACACACCCACGGGCCGCGGCAGCACGCAGGGGGCGTCTAGGGGATAGCCTTACTGCTCCAACTGTGACACGAAAACTCAGGCCAGCCGCGACACGTGTCTGGACGCGTACAACAGCGCTCACGCGAGGCCAAATAACAAAGAAACAGGAACCAATCAATTAAACTCGGGTTTGGAGAGATACATTTCGATAGGCATAGCACCACAGCAGTATAACTGTTGGAACACGTCAGGCAATACTGACCCTACGACCGATCTTGGAGGACATGTTAAGGAACAACAAACCTACGTTTCTAGCATTTGTAGACTTAGAGAAAGCTTTCGAAATGTTAACTGGAATATTCTCTTTCAACTTCAGAAGGTGGCAGAGGTCAAATATAGTGAACGAAAGGCTATTTACAAGCTGTACAGAAACCAGATGGCAGTTATAAGAGTCGAGGGACATGAAAGGGAAGCAGTGGTTGGGAAGGGAGTGAGACAGGGTTGTAGCCTCTCCCCGATGTTATTCAATCTGTATATTGAGCAAGCAGTAAAGGAAACAAAAGAAAAATTTGGAATAGGAATTAAAATCCATGGAGAAGAAATTAAATATTTGAGGTTTGGTGACGACACTGTAATTCTGTCAGGGACAGCAAAGGACCAGGAAGAGCAGTTGAGCGGAATGGACAGTGTCTTGGAAGGAGGGTTTAAGATGATCATCAACAAAAGCAAAACGAGGATAATGGAGTGTAGTCGAATTAAATCAGATGATGCTGAGGGAATTAGATTAGGAAATGAGACACTTATAGTAGTAGATGAGTTTCGCTATTGGGGCAGCAAAATAACGATGATCCAATTAGAGCGGCTATAAAATGTAGACTGGCAATAGCAAGGAGAACGTTTATGAAGAAGAGAAATTTGTTAACATCGAGTATATATCTAAGTGTCAGGAAGTCTTTTCTCAAAGTATTTGTATGGAGTGTAGCCTTGTATGGAAGTGAAACATGGACTACAAATAGTTTAGACAAGAAGAGAATAGAGGCTTTCGATATGTGGTGCTACAGTAGAATGCTGAAGATTAGATCGATAGATCACGTAACTAATTAGGAGGTACTGAAAATAATTTGGGAGACGAGGAAATTGTGGTACAACTTGACTAGAAGAAGGGACCGGTTGGTAGGACATGTTCTGAGGCATCAAGGGATCACCAGTTTAGTATTGGAGGGCAGCGTAGAGGGTAAAAATCGTAGAGGGAGACCAAGAGATTAATACACTAAGCAGATTCAGAAGGATGTAGGTTGCAGTAGGTAGATGAAGGAGCTTGCACAAGATAGGGTAGCGTGGAGAGCTGCATAAAATCAGTCTCTGGACTGAAGACTACAACAACAGTACCAGAGAAAGTAAAATATTCAGGTGAAGTGAAAGACGTATATCGCAAAATGTGTTACATTAATACTTTCTAATTTTACACAAAATACTCAGGTAGGGCTGCTGAGAAGAATATGTTCATTACGAGGTTCAAATGTTCAAATGTGTGTGAATTCCTAAGGGTCGAAACTGCTGAGGTCATCGGTCCATAGACTAACTTATGCTAACAACAACACATACCCATGCTCGAGGGAGAACCTTCGGCGGGAGGGGCCGCGCAATCCGTGACATGGCACCTCAAACCACGCCGCCACTCCGCGCGGACATTACGAGGTGTTGATGTCTTTTTCGATGGACTAAATGTTATTTATTGTGTTCTCTTCTTGACTTCTTTATTCATCTTCTTGTTTCGCGATTCACTTTCTTTCCAATTATTCTCCCCACCTTAACGGAACGAGGTGTTTGCATCTTACTTCCGCATTTCTAACAGAAAAATCGAGAAACAAAAAAGCATCAATGCTGTGCTAGCATTTGATCATTATTGATAAGTTGAAAGATTTTTCAGTATATCACTATCGCACTGTAGGGCAGCACTGGATAAAAAAAAAGTTATAATAAAATAATCATATGGATTTTTAAACATTTCAATTCATTCACACTAGAGGATAAAATGATATTTTTTGCTTTTCCTACTACTGAAAGTTCATATTGCAGATTTAAAATGCGTTTGTAATGGGAGCTAATTATAGGAATGTGTAGAGATGGTCAGAAAATACATGCTTTCATATCAAACTGAATTTTGTCCATCAGGGCACGTTATGCGTTTTGAAAAGCTGCTCTTCAGTTATATTTTCTTGGAATAACGATCCCACAGCTACAACAAACGCCCAATAACGATTTTACAATCAGAGGTGTGTAATGGGGTGTTTTAAGCAGGTTATTAGGGCAGACAAACCATAAGTCTAGAACCTTCATGAAAATGCTGTAGTGAAACAGCAGCCGTAGCTCCATGTTTGAGCCTTTCCGTATTAATGTATTGTCGTGGAACTGTAAGTTTTAGTGACAGTCTTAAACTATAAAGCTATTTCAATTTTGGCTATGCGGACATTTAAGTTTTCATTAGCTCAGCATGTGAGTGTAACCTCGATACAGGTTAAAAAAATATGGATCTACTGTTCCCGAAAATTGGTGTTGACAAACACTCCAACACTGTACTGCGCCTTTGATGGCAGTTCTGAATCGTATTGACAAATCTTTGTGAAGAGGGGTTGGGGAGAAAGAGCTGGACAGAGGGACCAATGTTTACAATTTTGGGGAAGAGAAAACAAGAAATATAAGAGTTAATGTAATTTTTTATTGTTCCATTGTTCTGTTCTGAAGTACAAAGTTACGTAAGACATAAGCCTCCAACGAGTCACTTGAAACAATCGAAATCCTCAACGTATGATTTCTTCAGAAAAATTTTTTCCAGAACGTTTTCGGGACTGTGCATACATTTAACATATTTTTCCTCAACAGCATCGTCAATGGCTATCTTATATAAATTCTGCACATCTGCAATTATGAATACGCGTGTGTGTGTCACATTTGGCCGTGTGTGTCTTGTAACTGAGAAATTGTAACTCGCCAACAAGAATAGTAGTAATACAGCGCGATAAAATCTCATTTCTGTTTGCTAATACACCTTCCATACATCGAAGGCATTAGCGAAGGATGTTCACAAAGCCGTGCTAGAAGTAGCATGTTTGGGCACTATGTTGTCATATACACTCAATAAATTATAGGAGTCTGTTCAGAAGCAGTTCCTCCTTGTGCTGCTATTTGGACGGCTGCTATGGCAGAAATAACACTTTGCCAATACTGTGCGGTTGCCACGGACCAGGGAATACAGAGCCAGAGGTTTCAGTAGCATTTAGAACGGAGGACAAAACGAGGATATGGGAGAACTCTCATTCTGCTCCTATCCAACAGCTTTGCTGTTATGTACAGAGCTCTGGGCGAGAGTTTATCCCTCACACCACTGTTGCCGGTTTCCAGCTGTAAAGATCAAACGACTTCTAGTGAAAACAACTGAAGGTACTTTTGAAATTACCAGATAAACCTCGTTTACAAATTTACGGGTGAATCCGAAAAAAATGTCTAGAAATTTGAAACTTCGTTAATCGGTCTCGTCGGTCTTGTCTTTTCCCAACCTATAGTTAGGTCACCGACACACTGTAACAGCGTATTACGTAACCAAACAATTATTTATTGTAATAGATATTACATTGATAGAAAATGGACTTGTTTCGCTCTTGCGTGAAAAACTTTGTTACTTGAATATGATGTCAAAAACAAACAAGAACCTAGCTAAAGAAAAAATAGCTATTGACATTTTACAGCTTAATGAAGATTAGGAAAACAAATAGGTATGCAAATTTATTAAGAGGTCCATTGTGATTCTTCTGATTAATCGACACTGGCCTCCGTAACAGTTCCATCACAAACCATTTCGTTATAAAACTTCATGTCTGAGGTTGGCACATACTTCTTGGCAAACCTCATGAAATCTTTATGTGTCTCATTAACTGGCAGAGGTATTTTATGATGTTTTTCCTCAGAAGAAGTAGTTTGTGCTTTCTTAATGACGAAATCAGGCTAGGGAGCGATAATGATACAATATAGCGAACCACATGTTTATGTGCAATGCGTAACTCAAAGAACGGATAAACAGTTACTGATTAGATATATATTGTTAACATTAGACCGAAACAGCCTATGTAGGTGAACAAAATAAAAAAATTAGTTACTGCGCATGAGTAGGAAAACCAAACCCATAACGTTCGGACACAACATTAGTCCTTTTCTACTTGACGCAGCTATGTCGTTTAAATATCTGGACTTAACCTTGCAAACGGCGTGAAAAGAAACGAGCGTATGTGGATTGTGGTACGAAAGGCCAATGTCAGAATTCGGTTTATTGGTAGAATTTTGAACCAGTTTTAAAATGAACACACTGCAGTTTGACTGGATTGTTGTTTACTAAATTACGACCCAGGATTCGGCCTTTTATGCCTTTTTCAAATGGTTCAGTTTATCTAATTATTAGCATAAAAGGCTGAAACCTGGGTCGTAGTTAAATAAACAGCAATACAGTCAAATTACAGTGTGTTCATTTAAAAAGTCATTCTAAGACTGTTGCTCGGCAACATCAGAAACTGTTTTGGATAAGTGTGGTTCATCTGTAAACCAGACCGCATAGAGGACGGTAGTGCGACCGATTCTTGAGTACTGCTTCCGTTTTTGGAATCGATGCCGGATTAAAGGAAGACATCCAAGCAATTCAAAGGCGAACTGCTTGATTTGTTACCCGTAGATACGAACAACACGCAAGTGTTACGACGATGCTTCGCGCAATGAGATGGGAATCTCTGGAGGGAAGGCGGCGTTCTTTTCGAAGAACATTATTGAGCAAATTTAGACAACAGATATTTGAAGTTGACTGCAGAACGATTCTACTGCCGCCAGCATACATTTCGCGTAAGGACCACGAAGACTGGATATAAAAAATTACGGCCCATATGGAGGCATACACATTGACGAACCTAAATATTATCACCATCTGCTTAACAGCTTGTTTGTCCATCTTTGGAAGTAATTACATCACCGATACTGCGTATCACGGGCCGACAGTTTCTTCGTAGGTTTATGGAGCTGTGTCTCATTAGATGTCTAAGCACAGTTCACGCAATTCACGTAAATAATGGGCCGCTGATTGCGTACGTGATGTGGTGTCCGATAGCGACCAAAATGGATTCCATAGCATTTTCATCAGGCGATTCTGGTCGCTGAGACGTCAATGTGAGATCACTACAATGCTCCTAAACCACTGTAGCACGGTTCTGGCCCCGAGACACGAACAGATATAATGCTGAAAGATGACATAGCCGTCGTGGAGGACATCAAGCATGAAGAGATCGTTCGCAGCTGTCAGCGTGTCTTCGCGCAGGAGAAGGTCTTCCAGAGCATAACACTGCTCCCGCCAACCTTCGTCGTGGAGCGCTGCACGTTTCGAACCGTCGTTCACCTCAGTGCCGGCATATCTGGAGATAACCAGCAGCCTAACGTATCAAAAATGTGATTCACTCGAAGAGTCTACACGGTTCCATTGATTGACGGTCGAATCTCGGTGAACCCATGCACCTAGCAATCGTAATTGACGATGTCGTTGGATCAACATGTAAAACATTAGGGGTGGTCTGCTGCGGAGCTTCATGGTCAACAATGTACGATGAACGGCCTGCTTCGGAACACTAGAGCGTGCTCTAGCATTGTACTCTTTAAGTAGGGATGCCACATGTCACCATCCAACCAACTTTACATAGCTGACAAATCTCCGGACCCCACGTTCCGTGAAGAATCGTGGACATCCAACCGTTCAGCTCTTAGTGGTTCACTGTCCCACTTTCATAGATGCTCACGACAGTAGCACGTCGACAACTAACCAGCTTCGCCGTTTAGGAGATACTCGTTCACATTTTCGGAATAATAAGAACCTGCCCTTTGTCTTCTCAATGGACATCCCAATTTACAGCCCACAACGCCACTTTGCGGCATCCAAAGTCGCAGTGGGCAGTGATCATAATGATTCGGCTTATCAGCGTTGACTTTGTTTTCCCTCAACCTATTTGCGAGTAGAACAGCAAAGAAGACTCGCATTTGCCCTCTTCCAGGCACCGCAAGTTTGCCCGCAGATGTAGAACATGTAGTCTAAAACTAAACTTTCTGTAACATCAACCACAGCTAACTTCTTGCATGTATTTTACGTGTCAGAATCTGATTGCGCAATGAGTAAGCAAGCCCCGGACACGTCTGGTCCTTGCCCTAAACAACTGAGTTCGACAAGACCATTCCGTGTGTTATTCTGAATTGGTCCCTCACTCAGCATGCATTCAACGCGAATCCCTCGCCCTCAACAAGGTCATAAGCGACTCACGTATATAAGAAGTGTAATAGAACAGACTTGCAAAATTACGTACCACTATTCTTAACATTGGTCTGCTGCAGAAGTCTTGAACATGTTCTCAGTTGGAATATTATAAATTTTCCTGAGACGGAAAAGCTTCTGTTGACCAGTCAGCACGGTTATAGGAAACATCACTCGCGCAAACTCAGTTTGCTCTTTTCTCACATGAAGAAAGGGCAACAGGCAGATCCTATATTTCTAGGTTTCCTAAAAACATTTGACGCGGTGACCCACTGCAGCTGGCCGGCCGAAGTGGCTGTGCGGTTAAAGGCGGTGCAGTCTGGAACCGCAAAACCTCTACGGTCGCAGGTTCGAATCCTGCTTCGGGCATGGATGTTTGTGGTGTCCTTAGGTTAGTTAGGTTTAACTAGTTCTACGTTCTAGGGTACTAATGACCATTTTGAACCACTGCAGCTGGGTAACGAAAGTACGATCGTACGGAATATAATTCCAGATTTGTGAGTGAGTGAAGGTTCCTTAAGAAACATAATCCAGTAAGTTGTTCTCGACGGCGAGGTTCTTCAGAGACAAGGATGTCCTCAAGAGTGCCCCAGGGAAGAGTGAGAGGACAGCTGTTATTTTGTATACACACACGTGTTCCGGCATATATGCGTAAGAACAATCTGCGTCTGTTTCCTTATGATGCTATGGTGCACGGGAAGGTGTCTTCGTTGAGTGACTGTTGGAAGATACAAGACGACTTAGACAAAATTTCTAGTTGCTGTGATGAATGGCAGTTAGCACGAAGTGTAGAAAAATGTAAATTAAAGTAGATGAGAGGGCGGAAGAGCGGACACAGTTTAAGGGTACTCTCTTGTTCTTGGGATGGGAAATAGCCCCTAAAGGCGAACGAAACAGCAATGACATGTGAATACCGAAGCCAATGCAAACAACTGCATTACAGACACATAACGTGTATCCACAGGACATTGGCCTGTACTTGACAAAGTGTCATGATGATGTCTCCATTGGCAAAAGACTCCGGAATAGTTCACCAATTCGGATCTTTCGGAGGGACTGCCATGGGGGATGTGACAATGAGAAACAGCATCAATAACCAACGAAAGGGTATTGTTCAACAAGTTGGGCGTGCATTGTCAGAAGCTTGAACGTGATAGGGAAGCTAGAAAATCGTGAAAGGGATATGCAAATGCTCAATCTAGATATAGTAAGGGTCAGTGAAGTGAAACGGAAAGGAGACAAGGATTTCTGGTCAGATGAGTATAGGGTAATATCAACAGCAGCGGAAAATGGTAGAACGGGAGTAGGATTCGTTATCAACAGGAAGACAGGACAGAGAGTGTGTTACTGTGAACAGATCAGTGATAAGATTGTTCTCCTCAGATTCAATAATAAATCAAGACCGGCAACAATAGTTCACGTAGACTTTCCGACGTCGTACGCTAATGGTGAAGAGACAAAGAATATGAGGATACTGAAAGGGTAATACAGTACTTAAAGGGAGATAAAAATCTAATAGTCATGGAGGAGTTGAATGCAGTTGCAGGGGAAGGCGCAGAAGAAATGTTACAGGAGAATATGGTCTTGAAAGAAAAAATGGGACAGGAGAAAAACTGATTGAGTACCGTAATAAATTTCAGCTACTGTAACGTTTTGTATCCCGACAATATACACTGGTCAAAACAATTAGGAGATCAGTTGAGGCATCTAGGATCTGAAGTATTGTCATCAGCAGAGTGAACTAAAATGGTTCGACACCTTGCTGTTGGTTCTGCGGAGTGGAGACAACTATATTACGGTCACCGATATATTGGTAATAATGGAAAGTTGCTGCAGAGGGGGTTGGTGTTGACTTGTGTTTACTCTGTCAAACGAATTACACAAGCAGTTCGGTTCAGATATTGTAGTGAACAGATAGTGCAATGCAACAACAACGTAACTTACCCGAAGCTATGGCATGGAGAGCCATAGGAAGGTCGGAAGTGGGGGAGACACAGAGGGAAGTGGCTGCAGCTACTGCAGTGTCCCAAAGTGTAATATCTGGGACCTGGACGCGATTTCAGACAACAGGAACCGTTAAAAGAAGTAAAGGCCAAGGTCGTCCGCGGTTAACATGAGCAACAGATGACCGTTACCTCCGATTAACAGCCCGTCGAGACAGGAGGCTGAATGCAACTCAGCTGCAACGCACCCTCCAGGCAGCAACAGAACGCGCAATATAAACACAAATAGTCCGAAATCGACTTCAGGAATGTGGCCTCTACTCACGGAGGCCTATGTTGTGTGTTCCATTACAACCACCACACCGTTTAGTCCGCAGAAACTGGGTGGGGAAACATCACGATTGAAGTCGTAACGAATGGCGCCGGGTGCTGTTCACAGATGAGTCAAGATTTTGTGTTCTGCCGGAGAATCGTCGTTCCCTCATCTGGAGAGAACGTGGAACTCGGAACAGTCCTGCTTATGTGCAGGAAACATCACCATGTCATGGTGGTGGACGAATGGTATGGGCAGGAGTCAGTATTGGCAGACGTACGGATGTCTATGGCTTCCAGAATGGTGCTTTGACTGCTCAGGGGTATAGAGAATAGATCCTTCGACCTTTCGTTGTGCCCTGCGCTGGCACCATAGGGGATGGATTCCATCTGGTGGACGACAACGCTAGTCCCCACAGAAACCGCACTGGCGGACAACATGCTTGAAGCTCAGGGAATTGAACGAGTGGTGCGTCCAGCTTGTTCACCGCACTTAAACTCGATTCAGCATGACAGGGTTGCACTTGGCAGACGCATTGCAACCAGACCAGCACCTGCCACAACGGTTGTAGATCTGGATATTGCACTCATGGAGGAATGACCAAATATCCCTCAAGAGCTGACTGATAACTGCATACTGTCCATCCCAAGCAGGTGTGTAACTGTACTGGCCGTCCAAGGTGATCACACATCATATTAGAGCGCAACGAGAGTGACTGTTTCATTATTATGGTAGCCTCAAGGTGCCTCGCTCTACGTAAGGTCCATGTAAACATCAAGTAAAGAATTGAGACAGGAAAATATCGTACTGTATCACACACAAATTACAATTGTATCCGATACCTGAATAAAATACTTTAACGTATGTCTATTGTGTATGATAACTCACCCGATACCCTAATTGTTTTGAGCAATGTACTTCATTTCCTGTGGGTATTTTCCCAGTCCACCGTCTAGGGAGCTTTCCGTGCTCGTGGAGAAGCAGGCTCACAAGTTTCCGAATAGAGGGCCCGTTCACTGCAGCGACAAACCCCGCTGCGCTTTCGCCGGCAGCAGTTGAAGAGGCGAGCTCCAGCTAGCTGGAAGCGGGTTGGATGTGGGGTGGGTTGTAGTGGGGGGAGGTGGGGGGTGGAGACAGTGAAGGTGGCGGCTGCAGCGCACGTGCTTGGGCGCCATAATTTTGCGTTACCAGCCCTCCACGCCACGCCACGCCATACACTGCGCCGCCCTGCACCGCGCAGCGCTGCCTAACTTGGCGCTGACTCAGCTGGTGGGGGCAGACTCACGGGTGCGCATTCCGCCAGAGCGTGATAACAGCTTCCGCACTGCCGAGCAGCATTGTTTTAGCAGCCCCAGTCTCAGCGAGAGCTTTGGTTTACCGCAGGTAGTTCTCTCACGGAACAGAGCCGACACGAGATAAGTTTAAGCAGTGAGGACGCATATGGAGGCTAAGGAACGTGGAACGTGTGGAGCGTGAAGCGCTCGAGATTTTCATATCTACGACGAAAGATCTGCTGAAACGCTGGGAATTTGTTACCGCAACTTCCCTGTTTAACTGTAGGCACCGAAACCAGAGATTGCTCGGGGAATGCAAAGGAATTGGGCAAGGGTGGATAAGTAGAACATTTATTTGCGTTCTCTTGGTGACTGTTGCAGCCTAGTAGTGAACATTTAAAATCAATCAGACATACCTCTTCGGTTTTGTCAGCGATTCTTATAGCGATAGTTGCACGTGGTTCTCTTCAGTGAAATGTTTTGTGTTTTCCCTACGTCCGATGTGAGGCAAGTGACAAATTCATGGGTGAAGTATAATAAACTTTTTTCTTTCATTGTTCCCAAAAACAAAAACGTAGTGGATTAACAGATAATTTTAAAAGTGGGGCAACCACACATAAGTGATTGACTGACTGACAGTACATACAGTAACTGTTTTTAATACAGATGTTAAAATTTTTCATTACAAAACTGATGCAAAATCCAATAGTCCACTAAAGTGGACTATTGGACTTCTCATTCAGTTTTATATTCAATAATTTCAGCACATGTATCAATCATTGTACGGGATTAAGCTATGGGGAACGTGGAGGCCAGAACATTCGACCTCCAGTTACCTGGAAACACTTCATGCAAATATTTATGTCCATTCATTCCGAATTGTGGTGGTATACCATAATGACTGTCGCCAAATACGAAGTGGAACGTCTTCTAATGCTTAAGGCAAAATATTCCAGAGAAACGTACGGTACAAGGATCAACGAAATCTTGAAACTGAAGGATCCTTTCAGTTAGTCCAGCAAGAGGTAAGGGCCAAAAACTGCTCTTAAATGAGTTGAAATGGCTCCAAGCACTATGGGACTTAACATCTGAGGTCATCAGTCCCCTAGACTTAGAAATACTTAAACCTAACTAACCTAAGGACATCACACACATCCATGCCCGGGGCAGGACTGGAACCTGAGGCCGTAGCGGCCTCGCAGTTCCAGACTGAAGCGACTAGAACCGCGCGGCCACCACGGCCGGCTCCCGGTCACAGGTTTATGTCAAAGCGTGCCTGATAGCCACTTTCACAAACGACATGTCGTTTGTGTTCTGACCGACAATGGCTCTTCAGGAGTTTTAAAATATCTTCATGAATGAAGATTCGTCAATTCATATCATATTATTTATAAAATGTTCGTTATCTTTCACTTGGTTCAAACGCGAATACTCGTAGGATGCGGTCTTCTGGCCGCTGGTGTTGAGTTAACGCGTAATGATAGAGATGCAGTTCTTCGTCGTGGAACACTTCAACAACCATTCTGAGACATCTGGAAACGTCTTGGAATATCACTGGTCCTTCGGAGGTGACTGATGAGCGGTTTCAAGAATCGCATGTTCTGTTTGCGGAGTACATTTGCTCTTTGGAAGACCTCTGTCCGCTACTTGTGGACGAAGATTTCCTTTGCTCCAGGCAAAGGAAAAAATTCTTATTGGGATGGCGCGTTTAAGGGTACCGTGCAGCATACGCAAAGCAGCAACAGCTTAGCTATCTGATATACCGAGCACCAAAAGCGTATCGACGTATTCATCGTTTGTGTACTCGACTGTGAAAGCACCCTACATGACCTTGACAGAATTAGTTATGGTTATGCACTGCGCTGTCAGTAGACACATAAATGCAGTTTAATGGATTCCACTGTCAACTGATAAGCTGTTGTCATAGCCAAATTCTGTCATGTTTTTAAACGACGAGAAACATGGAACAGCCGTCTACATAAAAATAGAGGAACCTGACGACAATTCGAAACCATAACGCCGTAGTGGACGTAGGTTTCATGTCCCAGCAGTGTACTCACTTAATTATGACGGTTGGTAAAGTTGCGCGCATTGATTCACTCTCCTCTGTACATTCGTTTTCATACATTATTCAAAATGCACCCGACGTGAATTTGCTAGATAAAGTTTTTTTCTTGAATCTTGATAAGGAATCACGTGCCGACCTCCAAGTGCGGAATTTTCTCTTCACCACGTATACGTATTAAAGCGCTGGCACCTGTAACTTTGACGCTCAGTAGCGCCGTTGAATGATGTTTCCGGACAAAGGTTCCCATTCTATTTTTCTTCCTGAAGACATATTGTACAGCCCCTCGAAGGTTTTCGTTGTAATTTTGAAGCACCACTTTTTCACGTCCTCGTTGTCCTGGAACCTCTTCCCACCTAATGCCTCCTTCAGTGTACCGAACAAATGGAACCACTAGGTGCTAAATGAGGACTGTAAGGTGGATTAGGTAGTACTTCCTAGCCCATTTTGTTGATGTTTTCAAGGGTTGGTTGAGCAATATGAGGACGTGCGTTGTGTTGCCGGAAAATCACACCTCTCCTCTGAGATCCACGACGTCTCTCTCTCTCTCATGGCTGGCTTCACCTTATTTAAAAGCAAATCCGAGTAGTATCAGCTGTTCATTGTACGCTACTCTTCGAGATAATCACAAAAAACTGGACCTTCAGCGTCCCTAAACACTGTCAACATCACTTTTCCTGTTGATGCTGGGTTTTGAATTTTTTATTGACAGGTCAGCTGGTGTGGTTCCACTCCATGGTCTGTCTTTATGATTCTGACTCATAACAGTGAACCCAAGTTTCATTAAAAGTTAAAATTTTGTTGAGGAAGTGCTCATCTTCTCTTTCATAATGTTCCTTTAGCTCTGTGCATACTCTCAACCTTATTTCTTGCGTAGCTGCGTAAGCTCCTTTGGGACCCGTCTTGCACACGTTTTGCGGTACTTTAGCTTGCTATGGATGATGTTATGAACTGTAGCACTACTAACATGAACCTTATCAACTATCGTTTCCACAGTCACATGGCTGTCGGCACGAATAATGTCATTAATTCGACTTTCAAGTGAGGGAGTTGAAACTGCAACTGGTCAGCCAGAACGATGTTCGTCAGTTACTGAGTCGCGACCATTTTTGAACTGCTCTACCAACTTGTAAAAACTTGCACGATTCATACAACCTTCAGCATAACCTTTTTACATTCTACATGATATATGCACTGGTTCCTCGCCTTCAGCAAGTAAAAAGCAAATAAGAGAACGTTGTTCAACAAGTGTGGACGTTTCAAGCGGACTCGCTATCTTGAGATGTATTTTACAGGTTATAAACAAAACAATGTTAATACATTAGCTGATCAGAGCTCATCCCAGTGATGCCAACTTGAACCCATAAAAGTACCAAACTTGCCCTACTAACAGTTTTTCCCCAGACCAATTTGTCTCTTTAATTATTGAATGACTCTCGTATATAGGGCAGTTAATTGTTAAACGTCTGGTAAAACGTTGTATTTCTGCCTTCGAAACCACCGAAACCACGTGTTTGTGTATCGCCCAGGTAGCGTAACTTCCTATTCACGAAACGTTTGGCGTAATGGCGTTCAGTCGGACATAGTAGATACTCGCCTGTAATTTTCTCGAAATATGTTACCCTTGTTTGAGTGGAACCGAATTGATAATGTGATATTTTATAGAATAAGTTTCCATAGCGTTAGTGTTTTACCAACCTTACGGAAGGCTGTGTTTCTCTTATTACACGTGGATGTTAAGATCCCATAAAATTATTAAAATATGACTATGCAACAGGCTTTAGATGCTGTAAGAAAACAAAAGATTCTGTTTGCTACAGCAAGCAAAAGGCTCAGTGTCTCAAGAAAAAGAAATAACTTGGTGTTATTGAGGACACGAAGATTCTTGGAAAATTCAGATATGTACTGAACCAAGAGCAAGTGGACAAACATCTTAATCATATTTTTGACATGGGACAAAGAAATAAGTCATATCAGTAACTGAGTTACACCGTTAGACATTTCATTTTTCTGAGCGGATTAATCTGCCACACCCATTCAATAGAAAAAGAAAAATGTGGTGGGCAAGGATAGGATGCGACACTTTAGGAAGAGAAATTCAAACATAAGCCTTAGAAAACCAGATTCCACTACATCTGAGTCTTATTTTTCCTTTGGTCTCTCTTTGCCCACTTTGTCCTACTTATCTGCCCACGAGAGAAAGTGACCATTCTGCAAACCTCCACTTACGTCCACTTTTGTACCACAGAAGTAGGATTTGATTAACGATTCAATGTTTTATAGTTACAAAATCTATGTATAATGATCAGATACGTTTCATATGCTTATGTATGCCATGATATCAGAGAAAAGAACATTTCTCTTACGATGGCAACTTTACCCAGCTTTCCTCTGTACCCGCTTTCATCCTCTGGGTAAACTATACATACATGGGTACATACACATGGGCGTCACATATTACAGGAAATTTCCTTAATTTTTTTTATCTGCGCATATCACAGGCACACATATCTGTGAGACTGCTGTTTCTCCTAAAAGTAATGAGAACCACTGCCAATGTTATATTTTCTTTACTTTGCTCCAAACGAGTGGACATTACAGCAGTATGAAATTAACTAAGTCGGTGGGATTGCCCTGTCGTTAACAGAGATTGAACTTTAGCATTTAGTAATATAAAAATTGTCCACTGTACATGTGAAATTATATTATTTCCAGACAGCTGGCAAGGGAAATAGCTGTATGGCTTGTCGGTACGGGTAGGTGGTATTGCACATAGTTTGCCTAATCTGGAACTGAACTAAGTCACGTCAAAAATGAAATGCAATGTAGCTGATCCTTGATTTGTTCTCTTTTCAGGCTGTTTCTCACAGCGGAAAAGTAAGGTTGTAGAAGAATCTTAGAAATCGCTTTGGTTACATTCCACAAAAGCTGGAAAACACCAGGAACAAAAGCTCAATAGCTTTGTGAATTATTTAGATTCATCAGGGTGAGTTACTTCATCTAGACAATCTGGAATTATATTGGAAATATGTGTAAGATTTTATTATATAATTAGGTGATTTATAGCTGAAACAACATGGAAAGTGCTGCAGAAAAATTTTAGTTTAATTTTACACTACGTTAAACACTAAATATTTAAAAGAGATAGATACTGAAAGAGCTTTGAAATTAGAGAAATGTAGCTCAAATCCAGCTCTCTGTGACATGATTTAATAAATTTTTGGAAAACGTTATGAATTCTGTCAAAGTCGAGCTCTCCTATAGACATAATGAAGATTGAAAAAAGTGCTTTTGTCTGTGTCTTACTGGTTGGTCAGAAACCGTCCGAAAAGCTTGCAAGAGTGTTGCAGGTAATTTGTGCCGAGAAATAACCGTTAAGAAAAAAGTTCTACATTTTTCACCAAGTTAATTAGTATTGAAGATATCCAATCAGGTGGTAGAAAGCTCAAATTTAGGCCGCCCGCCAAGTAAAATTAGTGTCACCTGTTCTTATAGCGTGGATGATAGCGCACGAGACTGCCCAGTCTTTGGCTTGGGTTGGAGCCTGCTTGCGCTCCATCTCTAATGACCTCGTTGTCGACAGGACGTTAAACACTAACCACCACCACCTTCTGTGGAGGGCCACTTGGATTTGCGCGAGCAAAGGTCTTATCGGCTAACTTCTGTGCTAATTAACTCTGAAACGGCGCAACATATCTAATGTTACTCGTAACAGTTATTTCTCAGCTCACACCTACCGTGCAACAACCTCACAAGGTTTCCAGACTGTTTCTAACCACCCTGTATATCACAACAGTGAAAGATTGTTTGCAGAATTACGGAAGAAAATTTAATGACTGTAAATTTGCAAATAGGTTGTGCAACACTCGTTTCGTCCTCAGTTGTGTGATGGTTTACCAGAGACCTTCGGCGTCCAGGTTAAATGTAACGTCGCCATGATGAAGCAATGCGATGCTGAAGCTTGTAATTTTGATCTGAAGTACTTATATTTTGTTTCAAAGTTATTTCCAATCGTTAATGATTATCTGCAGATCATTCTGCGTTAATGTTGGGGTATATGTAAGAATTATATTTGTGGAAAGACTGGCTGTTAAGCCAGCAGCCAGCCCTGAAAGTTACGGGCGTCGAACGGGATCCACTGGGGCGATGCCGCTGAGTGCCCGCCAGGAAGAGCGTCGGCCAATAAATAAACTATCAACTGCTCGTACATCCTTGACTTTGCCCACCATAATACTCAAGGACCGATCTGACGCACGTACCACCGAAGACACAAGAGTCTGCGCTTCCAGAAAATAAATACACAACAAATCTGGGAACTATGGATGAAAGGGAACAGGCAGATTCCATATTTCAGAAAAATATTTGACAAGGTGACCCACTGCAGACTGTTAATGAACGTACGACAATACAGAATTTGTTGTCAGATATGTGAGTGGGTTGAAGACTTCTTAAGGAATAGATTCTGTATGTCGTTCATGATGGCGAACGTTCATGATAAAGGAGTATCGTGAGGAGCACTCAGGGAGGTGTAATACGACCGCTGTTGTTTTCTATGTACATAAATGATCCGGCGGACGGGGTTATTTGCTGATGATGCTGTTGTGTACGGGAAGGTGTCGAAGATGAGTGACTGTAGTATCAGACAAGATGACAGACAAATTTTCTAGGCGGTGTGACGAATGGCACCTAGCTCTAAAGGTAGAAAAATGTAAGTTAATGTGGATGAGTAGGAAAAACAGACCTGTAACGTTCGGATACAATATTAGTAGTGTTCTTCTTGACAAAGTCACATAAATATCTGGGCTTAACGTTAGAAAGCGATGTGAAATGGAACGAGCATAAGAGGACTGTGGCTGGGAAGGCGAACGGCCGACTCCGGTTCATTGTTTGATCTGTAGTAGAGACCGCACATAGGTTGCTAGTGAGACCTGTTCTCGAGTACTGCTCTGTGTTTGTGGTCCGTACCAGGTTGTAATAAAACAAGACATCGGAGCATTCAGAGACGGGCTGCTAAATGTGTAACCGGTAGGTTCAAAAAACGAGCAAGTTTAGGGACTTGCTTAGTTTCAAGTCAAATGCGAATGCTTGGAGGGAAGGTGACATTCTTTTCGAGGAACACTATTGAGAAAATTTAGAGAAAAGGCATTTGAAGCTGACAGCAGACCGATGCAGCTGCCGCTGGCACATATTCCGTGTAAGGACTAAGAAAATACGATAGGAGGAATTAAGGCTCATACAGAGGCATATAAGCAGTCGTTTTCCTGTCGCTATGTTTTCGAGTGGAACAGGGAAGAAAACGACTAGTAGTGGTAAAGGGTGCCCTGCAGCACGCATCGTACGGTGGCTTGCAAAATATGTATGTAGAGGTAGATGTAAAATATCGTGAACTGTCTTCATCAGCCAGTCCGTGTTGAAATTGTTTAGCGGATGTACTTAAACAGATTGACACCTTAAACGTGGATTCTGATTAGCAGAGGATAATCTCGAAACACGTAGGTAGGTGCTGACTGTCTATTAATCTATGCTGTAGGCGGAGTAAACATGAGCACAACGCTGTACTTGGAATTTCAGTCGATACTAGATGGGTATCATTAAAATGCCTCTTCGCTTGTGTTGAAAGGTATGCGTTGAAAGAGTTTTTCAAAAGGTCGAGACAGTCCAAGAAGCTTAAAGTTCATCAGGGTCTGACATCTGTTTACTGAAGCGCAAACGGCTTGCTCTTGCGTGACAGAACTTTAAACTACTTCTGAAAATTCGATGTTACGCCTGACATGAAAAGTTGATGTTGAAGTTCTGTAAATAAAAAAAAAAGAGAAAAGAAGGGCTTAACGTCCCGAAGACATCGATGCCACTAAAGACGTAAGTTCTGAAGGCGTCGAGAAGTTTAACAAGCTCTTTGGCGATTTCCTTTCCCACCCAAACGAAATAATATTCTAGGATAATTGGTCCACTGATCGCTCTGCCCAAAAGTGAAGTTACTAACAACCCTAAAAGTAGGGGGAAATTAGATAAACTGTGCCCTTATAAAACAACACATGATCAGTTACTTTGCAACTCGTCAAATTAACTTTACTGAATTGATCTGTCGTAAGAATCAATTTAATTTAGACAATATTTGGAACTAGAATAGAACATTCTGTTAAAGCTGAATTGTAGTTAACATGTAAACTGTGACAATTCTCAGTTATACCTATTTATTAGTGTAAAATAGATGTACAGTCATTCTCAAAAGTATCCGAACGACCTGAATTGCATTTCGCGTGATTCGCATGCAACCGGCATACCGCAACTGTCTAGCAGCTCCTCTAATCTCTCCTTGGTACAGTCATTTGACTATTAAAAATGGTTCCAACAAGTCACCACTAGAAAACACTGCTCTATATCGCAGTAACTCAAGATGTGGTGTAATACCACGATGCTACTAATATCAGGGAACACCTTATTACACATAAGACTGTCCTTAAGGCTTGTAAGCTCACATTTATTACAATAAATGATATACTTGAAATGTTACCACTCTCATTATTACGTCAGATAGGTAATGCACATAATAAGTTCGTCGTATTCATGATTTCCTCTTCAAAGTAACATGAAGTACTTATTATTTCACCCAAAATGACGTTAAAAATTTAAGTTATCCACGAGCAGTTAGTTGAGAATATGTATGAACTTCAAATGACACGACGAACCGTCTCGTTCTCCATATGGATTCAAACCCAGGTCAGGCAGACTAAGCAAAGATTTCGTGACTAACGCAAACTAACAGTCATTCCTGATTAGGCATACAGAGAGTGATATACCTCGATTTTAGACAGTATCAGTTAGCAAATATCAACTTTAAATTACATAACGCAAACATTTTTAAAGGAATCGAATTCCTACACAGCATCTATTGTCCCTGTTAACGAACTACGAGAGATGTTAAATATTGCTTCTTCACAAGTGACTTACATGAAAGGCCGCGAGCCAAAGCTTTGTGTTGGACAGGAATTCGAACCCAGAACCTAATCAGATTGATATCGAAGCACAACCAACTGTGACATATCAGATTTCTTTGGCAGTAGCTAGATGTTTTAACTGAAATGACGAGACGAAACATTAAGTTTTTCCTTCCCAGGACTCCAACCCGGCACCTATCGCTGTTATATTCTAGAGAAAACGAACGTAAAATAAGGGTTTGCTGCACCAGTAGCGACATGTGAGCATGTTTGAACTAGAAATAATATGACGAAGAGTTCAGTGCTCACTGGGAATAGAGCCCCACACATGTCGTTGTTGCCTACACACAAAGAGACGTCAGCTACCGAATTTTTCTCCACCAGCAGCTCGGTATAACATCTTGAACTTACAGTGATCTCGCAAATAGTTCTGTGTCCCACTGGGAATCAAAAACGTCAGATATCGTTAGTGATGACAGCGAATGAAAAAACATTAGAAATCAAAATTATTATCCACCAGCAGATAGGTGTTCTCATGCTAGAGCTTGATGATACATAATGGAATCTTTAGTGTCGGGCCAGGATTCGAACCCATTCACGCGCAATATGTGGAGATGTTGAGAAATCTGCAGTTTTGAACAAACAACAAATTGTAGCCGAGCTGTATTGTCATGAACGGATCAAATTCCGCGTTAAGGGTGGTCTGAGTTGCATTCTCAGCTCTGAACCAATTTTATCGACATACAGAAGCTCAGATAAAAGATGGAATAAGTGTCCTGTGAGCCTTGCATAGAGTTGGTTTCGTAACTAGAAATAAATAACTAGTATAAGAAAGGTTACTGGTGATAGAGTTTCTACGTGTCGCTACTCCAGACCTTATTGGGTTCAACCTAACGCCTACTTTGCAGAGAAGGAACATCATCTTCAATGTGAATTGCAGACCACACTGCCATTATGTCTTCTTCACTTTGTGTAGTCAGAAGTGAATGAAATCTTTCTCTCCCTATCTAAAATCATTGACAGAAGTGGAAATCGAACCCAGACCATAGGTATGAGCAACGACCAGCAGTCCAACAGACCACCAAACCCTCTGATCTGTGACTCATTTTTCTATCGTAACGCCGTTGCGCCACACTGGATGAGATTTCTGACACACAGGCTCCCTGTAGTAAATTGCAGCATGTTCAGTAAATTCATTTACTTGGTCAACCGCAATACCATGAACTAGCTGCCTCGGCTACCCAGTGCATACATTCGCCTCTATTTTGTAATCACCGAAATAAAATCACATAACTGCCACCTACACACAACTGCCAACAGTGTAGGATGCAGAAATTTAAATAGGAAATGTTCCTTTCCTCTTGAGTTATTCTATTGCGCTATCCGTTTATAAAACACGTCGTGCAGCGGAAAATAAAAGCTGTAACTGTTTCTTTCAGAAGTCTACACCCGGCCATTTGCATTATCTCGCAGCGCTGTGGTATGCAGAAGTTCTGGAGGAATTGTTGTTCAGCTCTGGAGCTGTTGTAGCTATTTGTCAGCTAGTAGCGTTATGGTAAGTGTCTTGCACCATAGATAAGATCTCGCGAGTTCGAATACATTTACTGCTAAATTTCTTTAAAACGCAATTGTGCTGTCTGCTGAAGTTACCAATCTAATAGAACTTTGAACATAATTCCCTTCACTTCTCAACCCAAAATAGTCGCATGTGGAAAAGGGCTAACTTCTGTGACATTTTGTTCTTTTCAGGTTGAATAGACAGCCAGGCAGCAGCTGCATCTCGAAGCTTTTGTATTATCTATGGGGACAGCGCATCGTGCCCAAATACGTCAGGAAATTATTTTCTACATTAGCTGTCGTGTGGTAGTGGTATTTTTTCTTCTTCAGACATTGTTTGACAGCTTTAACTCAGAACAAGTTTTCTGCATGCATGTAATCAATAAACTGCATGTGCATCACCAGACTGTTATAGATAACATCAGAGAATTTGCATATATCGTTGATGATTAATTTCGCTCTCATGTTTACTATTGTTTCAACAACACTAAAGGAAACCTTACGAAAACTGTGAACTGTATGATAAGAAATGAAATAAAACTACCCACGCTAACCTTACGACGAAAGTCAGTTTTAATAAAACTAGTATCTGTACACAAGCATGCCTCCATCGACACGAATTAGTAAAATACTACTCACTTACATTTTGATTGGGTCTGTGTTTAACTGGTATGCTCTGTCATACTCAAGAGGTATGCAAATGTGGCATTTTATAAATATAGTTATGCATTACTAGAAACCCAAAATTTGCTTGTCAGCAGCGGAAAGAGGCGTTACCTGTTGTGCAGCATCGTAAGTTTTTCACCGTTGCACTATGAGCCGAAAGTATTTTCTTGCCATTTCCTTATTGATGTTTGATCTGACTGCTTGTAGCTCTTTCACAGAAGGGGTAAAAACACTGGAGTTAGTGAGACTGGAACTGCGAACCATAACAGACGCTTTCTCACAGGTCGGCACGTTACCACAGAGCTGGCGAACAGGTAGGTGTGTGAGCTTCTTCTTACGAGGCCAACAGTGGCTAGAACTCATAAACCGCTATTTAAAGGACGAGATTAGTTGCGATTCCCAACTGCAACGATTTTCCTGGGCTGGAAACCGTAAGTTTACAAGCTATAATAACTGATTATTTAATGGTAATGACAGGTAAAGTCAAGTGATCTTTGAGGCTTAATTCCGTGCACGCAAGGAAGTAACTCGTCGGTCACAGAGTTGCCAAACATACATTGCCTTGTTGCCAAATCTCAGTTACAGTACCAGCAGGAAGAAGACGAACGGATGTGATCCTACAGCGGGCTGGGAAGTGACCATAGCTGGTGTCTCCAAGTCGCAGCTTCTACCGCCTGGAATACGTAATGCGTCTGATTTGCATTTCTGTAGCTAGGTTTTAGGGACTGGAGCGTAGTTACTAATAGTACTCAGAACTGACTGCAATCCAGTACTCGAGAGCCATTTCCAGGCGCAAGTAAATGAAGAAAGGCAGCGTGTTTTTGTCATCAAGTAACGTCTTAATCAATTACTTTAGTTTTAATGTAACCTACGAGTAATTGCTGATGTTTGATATTAACATGAAAAGGATTCCGTAGAAAGGGAAAGAACCTGTTCTTGGGAAACTATTTCTATAGTGACCAAAAGGTATTAAATGATCTTCAAGCACGTGTGTTCAAGCAGCGGTATGAATAAAATGATAGTAATAATGACGGTAATAATGGTATTATCCGGTAACTTCAGACTTCACAGTGGATTTTCTCGAAGTAAGACATTTGCACAATTTGTGAAAATTCAAAATGGCTTTACTTCGAGCCTATGATGCCTAGAAGAGTCTTTACATCCTGCTGACATGAGAATAGCATAATCTCCGCGTCAGAAGCTTGCTTGTACTTAACCATTAAATAGACTAGCATTTTTTCCACCGTGACTAAATTCGTAAGTTCAGCACATCATCCGTTTCAGCACACTCTTGAGGCAGGGAAACGTCGCCACAATGGTCTGGTGGAACGAATTATCACAGGTGCATTGCGTGGGTTCAGGAATTTACTTTTAAGAGGCAGAAACAGATTTATTTTAACTCTGGTAACCTCAAGAGAAAGACGTTATAATCCATAATCCGCATTAAACATCGCGTTCATTCATTACCAACTGGGCAGAGTCGGTTTACGTTGGGAAATGACATAGTGGAAGTCATGGCAAACAGAAATACAGTCGCCAGTAAACTTACTAACATTAGAAAATTTTATTTTATTTGATGAACCGACAGCCATTTAAAGGAACAGGTCTCTTATTTTACTTGTACTTGATTAAACTAGAGATGTTGAAAAATTTGGTGCTGGTCTGTGATTCGAATTCGTATCTCCTCTTTCGTGGATCTGAATCTCTCAGAACTGTTCGTTCTTTTTCCCAAGACTGCAATCTTCTCTAGGTCTGCTCCAAAGAATCCAGTACAAAAATATTCATAATTTCATTTCAAGCCCTATCAAGTGCACAACCCCTGCTAGTGAAAATTAACGTGCATTTTTAATGTCTGTTCATGTGTTGCCAACAATCGCAATAAGTGTCGTTATTTCTGGTCAGACACGCACAAATCTTACTGTTGGTGATAAGCAACTGATACTTAAGCTATATTCGTGGATGCACGGTAGGTGTGCAGTTAGATTGTCACTTAGGCACAAAAGTTTGTATACTTATTTTAGTTTCAAACACCTAGCATCTCGTAAGGAAAACCGATACGCAACATTTGATTTTTCTTAGTTAACACTCGATTACGTGTTGGGTTCGTATCTCCGTCACAGAACTTCACATCTTGCACTTCATCTTTAAATGCATCCACACTTTGTTACTTCAGAATGGAGGTATTTCAGACATCTTTCGTGGTTAGCTAACAGGGACGAAAGGGTCTTGATAGAAGTCCCGGTTTATTACAAAAATTGTCGTCTTTTATTTTCAAGTGTAGATTTGATTACTGGTATTGGCAAAAATTTCGGTAATTTATGACACTTCATGGCTAGTCATGAACGTGATGTGATTAGATTAGATTAATTTAGACTAGATTACATTAATTCTTGTTACATAGATCATGAATACGACATTTCGTAATGAAGTAGAACATGTCATTTTAAATGAAAGAGTTCTTTACATACCATGATTCAGTTTTTTTTGCAACAATTGTTTACACACACTCTCTCCCACATTCTTTTTTATTTCTCTCTCTCTCTCGCTCTCCCCCCCCCCCCCCCTCTCTCTCTCTCTCTCTCTCTCTCTCTCTCTCTCTCTCTCACACACACACACACACACACACACACACACATTCTTTTCTAGTTTTTAGTACACTTGCGAAAGAAATATAAAAACAACTATGAGAGTTACTGATTTATGATGCTTAGTTTGCAGTCAATTCTGTGTATTATTAGTAACTACGCTACAGTCCCTAAAACCTAGTTACACAAATGCGAATCAGACGCATTACGTATTCCAGGATATAGAGGCTGCGACTTGGAGACACCAGCTATGGTCACTTCCCAGCCCGCTGTAGGATCACATCCGTTCGTCTTCTTCCTGCTGGTACTGTAACTGAGATTTGGCAACAAGGCAATGTATGTTTGGCAACTCTGTGACCGACGAGTTACTTCCTTGCGTGCACGGAATTAAGCCTCAAAGATCACTTGACTTTACCTGTCATTACCATTAAATAATCAGTTATTATAGCTTGTAAACTTACGGTTTCCAGCCCAGGAAAATCGTTGCAGTTGGGAATCGCAACTAATCTCGTCCTTTAAATAGCGGTTTATGAGTTCTAGCCACTGTTGGCCTCGTAAGAAGAAGCTCACACACCTACCTGTTCGCCAGCTCTGTGGTAACGTGCCGACCTGTGAGAAAGCGTCTGTTATGGTTCGCAGTTCCAGTCTCACTAACTCCAGTGTTTTTACCCCTTCTGTGAAAGAGCTACAAGCAGTCAGATCAAACATCAATAAGGAAATGGCAAGAAAATACTTTCGGCTCATAGTGCAACGGTGAAAAACTTACGATGCTGCACAACAGGTAACGCCTCTTTCCGCTGCTGACAAGCAAATTTTGGGTTTCTAGTAATGCATAACTATATTTATAAAATGCCACATTTGCATACCTCTTGAGTATGACAGAGCATACCAGTTAAACACAGACCCAATCAAAATGTAAGTGAGTAGTATTTTACTAATTCGTGTCGATGGAGGCATGCTTGTGTACAGATACTAGTTTTATTAAAACTGACTTTCGTCGTAAGGTTAGCGTGGGTAGTTTTATTTCATTTCTTATCATACAGTTCACAGTTTTCGTAAGGTTTCCTTTAGTGTTGTTGAAACAATAGTAAACATGAGAGCGAAATTAATCATCAACGATATATGCAAATTCTCTGATGTTATCTATAACAGTCTGGTGATGCACATGCAGTTTATTGATTACATGCATGCAGAAAACTTGTTCTGAGTTAAAGCTGTCAAACAATGTCTGAAGAAGAAAAAATACCACTACCACACGACAGCTAATGTAGAAAATAATTTCCTGACGTATTTGGGCACGATGCGCTGTCCCCATAGATAATACAAAAGCTTCGAGATGCAGCTGCTGCCTGGCTGTCTATTCAACCTGAAAAGAACAAAATGTCACAGAAGTTAGCCCTTTTCCACATGCGACTATTTTGGGTTGAGAAGTGAAGGGAATTATGTTCAAAGTTCTATTAGATTGGTAACTTCAGCAGACAGCACAATTGCGTTTTAAAGAAATTTAGCAGTAAATGTATTCGAACTCGCGAGATCTTATCTATGGTGCAAGACACTTACCATAACGCTACTAGCTGACAAATAGCTACAACAGCTCCAGAGCTGAACAACAATTCCTCCAGAACTTCTGCATACCACAGCGCTGCGAGATAATGCAAATGGCCGGGTGTAGACTTCTGAAAGAAACAGTTACAGCTTTTATTTTCCGCTGCACGACGTGTTTTATAAACGGATAGCGCAATAGAATAACTCAAGAGGAAAGGAACATTTCCTATTTAAATTTCTGCATCCTACACTGTTGGCAGTTGTGTGTAGGTGGCAGTTATGTGATTTTATTTCGGTGATTACAAAATAGAGGCGAATGTATGCACTGGGTAGCCGAGGCAGCTAGTTCATGGTATTGCGGTTGACCAAGTAAATGAATTTACTGAACATGCTGCAATTTACTACAGGGAGCCTGTGTGTCAGAAATCTCATCCAGTGTGGCGCAACGGCGTTACGATAGAAAAATGAGTCACAGATCAGAGGGTTTGGTGGTCTGTTGGACTGCTGGTCGTTGCTCATACCTATGGTCTGGGTTCGATTTCCACTTCTGTCAATGATTTTAGATAGGGAGAGAAAGATTTCATTCACTTCTGACTACACAAAGTGAAGAAGATATAATGGCAGTGTGGTCTGAAATTCACATTGAAGATGATGTTCCTTCTCTGCAAAGTAGGCGTTAGGTTGAACCCAATAAGGTCTGGAGTAGCGACACGTAGAAACTCTATCACCAGTAACCTTTCTTATACTAGTTATTTATTTCTAGTTACGAAACCAACTCTATGCAAGGCTCACAGGACACTTATTCCATCTTTTATCTGAGCTTCTGTATGTCGATAAAATTGGTTCAGAGCTGAGAATGCAACTCAGACCACCCTTAACGCGGAATTTGATCCGTTCATGACAATACAGCTCGGCTACAATTTGTTGTTTGTTCAAAACTGCAGATTTCTCAACATCTCCACATATTGCGCGTGAATGGGTTCGAATCCTGGCCCGACACTAAAGATTCCATTATGTATCATCAAGCTCTAGCATGAGAACACCTATCTGCTGGTGGATAATAATTTTGATTTCTAATGTTTTTTCATTCGCTGTCAACACTAACGATATCTGACGTTTTTGACTCCCAGTGGGACACAGAACTATTTGCGAGATCACTGTAAGTTCAAGATGTTATACCGAGCTGCTGGTGGAGAAAAATTCGGTAGCTGACGTCTCTTTGTGTGTAGGCAACAACGACATGTGTGGGGCTCTATTCCCAGTGAGCACTGAACTCTTCGTCATATTATTTCTAGTTCAAACATGCTCACATGTCGCTACTGGTGCAGCAAACCCTTATTTTACGTTCGTTTTCTCTAGAATATAACAGCGATAGGTGCCGGGTTGGAGTCCTGGGAAGGAAAAACTTAATGTTTCGTCTCGTCATTTCAGTTAAAACATCTAGCTACTGCCAAAGAAATCTGATATGTCACAGTTGGTTGTGCTTCGATATCAATCTGATTAGGTTCTGGGTTCGAATTCCTGTCCAACACAAAGCTTTGGCTCGCGGCCTTTCATGTAAGTCACTTGTGAAGAAGCAATATTTAACATCTCTCGTAGTTCGTTAACAGGGACAATAGATGCTGTGTAGGAATTCGAGTCCGTTAAAAATGTTTGCGATATGTAATTTAAAGTTGATATTTGCTAACTGATACTGTCTAAAATCGAGGTATATCACTCTCTGTATGCCTAATCAGGAATGACTGTTAGTTTGCGTCAGTCACGAAATCTTTGCTTAGTCTGCCTGACCTGGGTTTGAATCCATATGGAGAACGAGACGGTTCGTCGTGTAATTTGAAGTTCATACATATTCTCAACTAACTGCTCGTGGATAACTTAAATTTTTAATGTCATTTTGGGTAAAATAATAAGTACTTCATGTTTCTTCGAAGAGGAAATCATGAATACGACGAACTTATTATGTGCATTACCTATCTGACGTTATAATTAGAGTGATAACATTTCAGGTACGTCATTTATTGTAATAAATGTGAGCTTACAAGCCTTAAGGACAGTCTTATCTGTGATAAGGTGTTTCCTGATATTACTGGCATCGTGGTATTACTTTACATCTTGAGTTACTGCGATACAGAGCAGTGTTTTTTAGTGGTGACATGTTGGAACCATATTCAATAGTCGAACGACTTTACCAAGGAGCGATTACAGGACCTGCTAGAGAGCCGTGATATGCCGGTTGCGTGCGAATCAGGCGAAATGCAGTTCATGTCGTTCGGATACTTTTGAGCACGACTGTACATGCTCAGCTACTTGAAACAGAAAATCGCCCGAAAATCTCCGAAGAGATTTCTGCAGGCAACTCTCTTTACCTGTTAATCTTGCTGAAATATTTGAAATACAAAAATATGTAAAAATCTTTGAAAGGACTGTCACGAACACACAGACGTATAATTAATATTGATAAATACATATTGAAGTGAAACAGTTTTGAACATTTTTCCCCTTATACTCCTTACGACTTCACCGTGTGTGAGTCAAGACTACGAAAGGGGTGAATATTATAATAAAATATGAAGTACATAACTATATGGGAGACAAGGATGAAATAGGAACAGGTTATAGGAGGTTTATTTTACTGAAGGACGTTAAGTGTAAAATGAAACATGAAATAGGTATTTTAGAGGTTATGCAGAGAGCAGAAAAGAAAGACTGTGAAAAACCATTAATAGGTGAAACTGGGGGTAAATTTTCTAAACTTCTGGTAGTTAACTGGGCATAAGAATGAATAGTATTGGAGTAATAATAAAAATTTGCAGCTGCAAATACTGGTCAATAGAGTCGATCGTCATCGCAGCATTTCCTGTTTTTCATGACTTCACGCAGAACTATTTCCACAGAGTCGTGAAGCGTTGTATGTGTTACAATTGCGATACATTTGGCTGTTAAGCCTTGTCCCGCCCATTGTCACATAACACGATTACGTTACGAACAGCCCGTTGACAAGACGACATTGACCATGAATGATGCTCTTTGATTCGAAAGGTGGAGTGCATGCTGTTATCCGAGCCAGAATTGTGTGCCGTAAAGTGTTTTTATAGAATGAACGGTGCTCTTGCAGATATGCTGACTTATGTTAAGACCATCGTCTGTGTTCTCAAATTGTAACCTTAGATCTCTGTGACCATCCACTTACATCTTAAATATTCTTTTCTAATCGTACTGAAATTGCACTTTAGTTTCTTTATCCTTCAATACAGTAGGAAAGTCAAACTACGAGAACCGAATTCAGTAATAAAAGTATAAGAGAGACCGACGTTTCATACTGCTGCTCTTGTGTAAATTGATTATTGCTACTACCTTTAGCATTATTAACTTTATGGTACCGACTTTCGGAAGTGACCCTACACAGATTTACAGATAGAAAGATCATACTAAAAGTCACGAATGTTTCTCTTCGATCTAAAATATAATTTAATGGACGTGATATAGTTCGATGGAGAAGGATTCAGGAGAGCTCGTAGAAGATTCGAAATCTGGCGAAGACTGTGATGCAGATGACGCAGCTACTGTTTCTAAAGTATAAAACTCTACTACGGTATCTGCTGGTAGCCTGAGAAAAAAACTGAAAAGTGGACCAGTGCGTGAAACGTCTAGTCCAAACGCAAAAAGTAGAGTGGATTGTTTGCTGTGTTTGAAGAAGAATTTAATGAAAGTCGTGAAACTAACTCCGACATTGAAGTGGCCGCAATTGTGAATTTGTATATGTGGCTTAAAGTTGATTGCGAACCCTAGTTCTTTGGGAAACCTTTTCCTCCTTAGTGCATGTGTTACTAAACAAGTCGACATCGCCAATTTCCTGCAGTTTTTCTAAAACTCTGTACCACAGATTTTTGCTCCTGACGCACTGATATGAATATTGACCACACCACAACACATTCAGTATTTAGAAATACATGAAATTAACACTTTCATTTAGTATTCCGAAACAGTATATATTGACATGTGTTTCACTATTATTTTGGATAAATCACTTCGTGACTTAACGAGTAAATACTCAAGCAGTTCAAACCAGTTCAAGGAGCGCGCAGTATAAATAGTTACTTAATGTCTTGTGTTATTCACGTGTTTGATTTTCTTATGATAATCATTTGTTTGATTTCAGTGAGGTGTTAAGTAAGTTGCAGTAAATATGTAATCCTATACAGTGTAACTGGAATTTCTGAGAAATGTCTGATACGGTCCGCTTTTTCCATCGTACAAAGTAAATATTGGTGAAGTTCCGCGTTTCGCGTAAAAATAGAGTATGTAATTGTAAACGTTGTGCCACTCTTTCCTGTGAGAATGTAATAAGCACCTACATTAATGAGAAGACTATATAAACAGTAAGATTCTATGTAACACAACTAATTCAGAAATAAAAACGATACACGAATGAGGGAAACGAGCACGATAAATGTTATTTGCACAATACACGGCGGATTAGAAATGGTGGACATTTTTTGCTTTAAAAATACGGTGTATTGGATTCCACTCGTTTCCCGTTTAACATATGCTGCTGCTGTTGACAATTGAACAGCTGTTGACGTAAGCCCTCTGCTTGTCCTGTCATTACAAGACATGATAAATTTTGCAGCGTAATTTGATTTCCATCACAATAACGAGACTGTAAACAATTTCGATGTCTCTTGGATGGACGCGTCGCAGCTGCTCCTCCGCTTTGCATGTAAACTTGTCATTTTAATGATGCGTAGAATGCCTCCAGTAAAAACGTGTGTACGTGTCTCGTTGGAATCAAAACAAGATTCATTTTATAACGCGTATGCTAATGAATATTTACAAAAAAAATTGTCAGGTCTCGTTTCCTACGTGAGATGCACACATGCTTAATAAACGTTCCACCATTTATATAGTTACATCTAAACGCAAATCTTGTTCAAAAAATTTTGTCACTGGTCCACGATGAAGTTTAGTACAGTGAATAGTCTGTCTACGAGTCACTTTGAAACAATAATCTAGGATCTCTTTCGTGTGTTTGTACCAATACATCTATGCCCATTGAGTTCCTTTCATTCCATTTGAGAGAAGTTTGTGATCTACAGCTGTCTAGCACCCACGATTCTTCGGTTGGCTGAAGGAAACAGTTAATACATGGGTTTGCAAATAACGAAAAATACACATACGTGGATACAGAATGTGAAGAAATATTTAATCCTTTACTACATTAACGGAATAAATCAATGTTGAACTACAATTGCACTGGCGACCAAGAACAGAATCTTATTAATGAATGTTTAGGTTTACGTATCGCACTCATACTGTGGATCTACTTCTTGGTGTATTATTCTGTCTCCAGTTACAATCAGTTGCATTAAGTTACGGTATTTTGATAATTTTTACTTATGGACCGTCTGACAGCAACTGAATAAAACACAATTTTAGTGCCATACGCGTTTCGCCTTTATGGCACTAAAATTGTGTTTTATTCAGTTGCTGTCAGACGGTCCACAAGTAAAAATTACCAATATATCGTAATATTACACGCAACTGAGGAAGACAGGACTACAAAAGTTGAAGAAGTCAGTTGCATTAAGTCGTTGAAGGCCACTGTGAACTACAGTATCGATGACATTAAACATGTTGTTGTCAAGCATAGCATTTACTGTTGGTTGCAAACGTATTGTGTGTACTTTCCTTCACTATATGACCAACAGTTGGCCATAAAAATTTGTTTTGAGGACTTAATAATTCAATTTCATTTCATTTTTCTCCAGCAGTAATTTATTTTCCTTACTACTAAGCCGTTATGTCGACGGCTCCAGTTGTGATTCAACGATTCGCGCATCGAGCTATTACTTCTCCAGTATCTGTCGTTTATGAGATTCGTTCACTACACCATTATAAGGGGTGAAAAGCATTTTTTTTATACGCATTATCTACAGGAGTTGGCTATAGTTACTCTAGGGAAACAACTACCGCACCGCTTACTGACTGAACTATACTAACTATACTACAGGTTGTTTCCGTTACGTACGGCTACTACACCGGCTACGTTTTTGCAATGATTCAATAGCTGCTGTATGATCCATAGCGGAAGTCACACACAATGAACTCGAAGACAGTAGCAGCACTCAGTATCTTGTCAGACGCTCCGTCTTGTGACATTGAATATATTATTGTGTGGAATTAATATTTGACTGCAGCCAGCCTAGTTTCGACAATGTAACCTGATGTGTCTATTCATTGGGCTAGCTAGCCATTGACTCTGCAGGTTCTAATAAAGCGTACGTAATTACAGGTTCTCTGTGCTAAGTCTTTTGAAGCTGCACTTCCAAACTGGTAACAGCTCTACCAAACGATCCGCGTAGAAAAGCCCGCTGCGAAACAATCCCTGAAAGCCATTTCTTTACGGCAAAATGCTAAAGAGCCGCTCGCAGTTTTATGACTATAGGTTAAACATTTCTTTAGCAATCTTTCTCAGTTAATCTAACGTACTTTATCGTGCGGGGCCGCCCGGTAAATTACGCCATATATATATACACTCCTGGAAATTGAAATAAGAACACCGTGAATTCATTGTCCCAGGAAGGGGAAACTTTATTGACACATTCCTGGGGTCAGATACATCACATGATCACACTGTCAGAACCACAGGCACATAGACACAGGCAACAGAGCATGCACAATGTCGGCACTAGTACAGTGTATATCCACCTTTCGCAGCAATGCAGGCTGCTATTCTCCCATGGAGACGATCGTAGAGATGCTGGATGTAGTCCTGTGGAACGGCTTGCCATGCCATTTCCACCTGGCGCCTCAGTTGGACCAGCGTTCGTGCTGGACGTGCAGACCGCGTGAGACGACGCTTCATCCAGTCCCAAACATGCTCAATGGGGGACAGATCCGAAGATCTTGCTGGCCAGGGTAGTTGACTTACACCTTCTAGAGCACGTTGGGTGGCACGGGATACATGCGGACGTGCATTGTCCTGTTGGAACAGCAAGTTCCCTTGCCGGTCTAGGAATGGTAGAACGACGGGTTCGATGACGGTTTGGATGTACCGTGCACTATTCAGTGTCCCCTCGACGATCACCAGTGGTGTACGGCCAGTGTAGGAGATCGCTCCCCACACCATGATGCCGGGTGTTGGCCCTGTGTGCCTCGGTCGTATGCAGTCCTGATTGTGGCGCTCACCTGCACGGCGCCAAACACGCATACGACCATCATTGGCACCAAGGCAGAAGCGACTCTCATCGCTGAAGACGACACGTCTCCATTCGTCCCTCCATTCACACCTGTCGCGACACCACTGGAGGCGGGCTGCACGATGTTGGGGCGTGAGCGGAAGACGGCCTAACGGTGTGCGGGACCGTAGCCCAGCTTCATGGAGACGGTTGCGAATGGTCCTCGCCGATACCCCAGAAGCAACAGTGTCCCTAATTTGCTGGGAAGTGGCGGTGCGGTCCCCTACGGCACTGCGTAGGATCCTACGGTCTTGGCGTGCATCCGTGCGTCGCTGCGGTCCGGTCCCAGGTCGACGGGCACGTGCACCTTCCGCCGACCACTGGCGACAACATCGATGTACTGTGGAGACCTCACGCCCCACGTGTTGAGCAATTCGGCGGTACGTCCACCCGGCCTCCCGCATGCCCACTATACGCCCTCGCTCAAAGTCCGTCAACTGCACATACGGTTCACGTCCACGCTGTCGCGGCATGCTACTAGTGTTAAAGACTGCGATGGAGCTCCGTATGCCACGGCAAACTGGCTGACACTGACGGCGGCGGTGCACAAATGCTGCGCAGCTAGCGCCATTCGACGGCCAACACCGCGGTTCCTGGTGTGTCCGCTGTGCCGTGCGTGTGATCATTGCTTGTACAGCCCTCTCGCAGTGTCCGGAGCAAGTATGGTGGGTTTGACACACCGGTGTCAATGTGTTCTTTTTTCCATTTCCAGGAGTATATATATATACATATATATATATATATATATATATATATATATATATATATATATATATATTGTCATCAGTCTACTGACTGGTTTGATGAGGCCCGTCACGAATTCCTTTCCTGTGCTAACCTCTTCATCTCAGAGTAGCACTTACAACCTACGTCCTCAATTATTTGCTTGGCGTATTCCAATCTCTGTCTTCCTCTACAGTTTTTGCCCTCTACAGCTCCCTCTAGTACCATGGAAGTCATTCCCTCATGTCTTAGCAGATGTCCTATCATCCTGTCCCTTCTCCTTATCAGTGTTTTCCACATATTCCTTTCCTCTCCAATTCTGCATAGAACCTCCTCATTCCTTACCTTATCAGTCCACCTAATTTTCAACATTCGTCTATAGCACTACATCTCAAATGCTTCGATTCTCTTCTGTTCCGGTTTTCCCACAGTCCATGTTTCACTACCATACAATGCTGTACTCCAGACGTACATCCTCAGAAATTTCTTCCTCAAATTAAGGCCGGTATTTGATATTAGTAGACTTCTCTTGGCCAGAAATGCCTTTTTGCCATAGCGAGTTTGCTTTTGATGTCCTCGTTGCTCCGTCCGTCACTGGTTATTTCACTGCCTAGGTAGCAGAATTCCTTAACTTCATTGACTTCGTGACCATCAAAAAATGGTTCAAATGGCTTTGAGCACTATGGGACTTAGGATCTATGGTCATCAGTCCCCTAGAACTTAGAACTACTTAAACCTAACTAACATAAGGTCATCACACAACACCGAGTCATGACGTCGCAGAGAAAATCCCTGACCCCGCCGGGAATCGAACCCGGGAACCCGGGCGCGGGAAGCGAGAACGCTACCGCACGACCACGAGCTGCGGACTTCGTGACCATCAATCCTGATGTTAAGTTTCTCGCTGTTCTCATTTCTACTACTTCTCATTACCTTCGTCTTTCTCCGATTTACTCTCAAACCATACTGTGTACTCATTAGACTGTTCATTCCGTTCAGCAGATCATTTAATTCTTCTTCACTTTCACTCAGAATAGCAATGTCATCAGCGAATCGTATCATTCATATCCTTTCACCTTGTATTTTAATTCCACTCCTGAACCTTTCTTTTATTTCCATAATTGCTTCCTCAATGTACAGATTGAAGAGTAGGGGCGAAAGGCTACAGCCTTGTCTTACACCCTTCTTAATACGAGCACTTCGTTCTTGATCATCCACTGTTATTATTCCCTCTTGGTTGTTGTACATATAGTATATGACCCGTCTCTCCCTATAGCTTATCCCTACTTTTTTCAGAATTTCGAACAGCTTGCACCATTTTATGTTGTCGAACGCTTTTTCCAGGTCGACAAATCCTATGAAGTGTCTTGATTTTTTTTAGCCTTGCTTCCATTATTAGCCGTAACTTCAGAATTGCCTCTCTCGTCCCTTTACTTTTCCTAAAGCCAAACTGATCGTCACCTAGCGCATTCTCAATTTTCTTTTCCATTCTTCTGTATATTATTCTTGTAAGCATCTTCGATGCATGAGCTGTTAAGCTGATTGTGCGATAATTCTCGCACTTGTCAGCTCTTGCCGTCTTCAGAATTGTGTGGATGATGCTTTTCCGAAAGTCAGATGGTATATCGCCAGACTCATATATTCTACACACCAACGTGAATAGTCGTTTTGTTGCCACTTCCCCCAATGATTTTAGAAATTCTGATGGAATGTTATCTATACCTTCTGCCTTATTTGACCGTAAGTCCTCCAAAGCTCTTTTAAATTCCGATTCTAATACTGGATTCCCTATCTCTTCTAAATCGACTTCTGTTTCTTCTTCTATCACATCAGACAAATCTTCACCCTCATAGAGGCTTTCAATGTATTCTTTCCACCTATCTGCTCTCTCCTCTGCATTTAACAGTGGAATTCCCGTTGCACTCTTAATGTTACCACCGTTGCTTTTAATGTCACCAAAGGTTGTTTTCACTCTCCTGTGTGCTGAGTCTGTCCTTCCGACAGTCATATCTTTTTCGATGTCTTCACATTTTTCCTACAGCCATTTCGTCTTAGCTTCCCTGCACTTCCTATTTATTTCATTCCTCAGCGACTTGTATTTCTGTATTCCTGATTTTCCCGGAACATGTTTGTACTTCCTCCTTTCATCAATCAACTGAAGTATTTTTTCTGTTACCCATGGTTTCTTCGCAGCTACCTTCTTTGTACCTGTGTTTTCTTTCCCAACTTTTGTGATGGCCCTTTTTAGAGATGTTCATTCCAGTTCAACTGTACTGCCTACTGCCCTATTCCTTATTGCTGTATCTATAGCGTTATAGAACTTCAAACTTATCGCCATATTATTGGTGTTCAAAGTAAAACGTACTTGATAACAGTTTAACACTGCTGGCCATTAACATTGCAACACTAGGAAGAAACGAAGGGAGGAACGAAGGAAGATTGGGTTTAACGTCACGTCTAGTTCGACATTATTAGAGACGGACACTAGGAAGGGTAGCTTATAACGAAACACAAGGAAAATTTACTATTTGTACGTATACATTACAAGAACAAGAAGAAATTGCTAAATCTAAAGGAGTTTTGAGGTTATAAAGAATACGAAATGTCGTAGAGAAAGATGCCGCCTCTAGCAGTAATTATGACTAACCTGGTCGAGTCTAACTAGGTGTGGGTGACACACACGGATATGTCATTCCACGCTGCTTCAGTTCTTTGCTAGAATTCATCAGTCGAATTGATTGCAGAGGTATGGTATGCCAGTCTCCGAGCAAGCCACGACCAGGTGTCTGTCCTCGAGGAAACGTATTGTTAAGGACAAGAGTCGATCATCCCTTGTACCGTGGTACGTCATGCCAACACGGGCACTGAGACCTCGAATGTAGAGCACAGTTACTGACATCATCACATCAGAAACGTAAAGGCTGCTGTCAAAATTCCCGCCTATTCGAACCAACGCTGGCCCTGTTGCGTAATCAAACTACGTCCGAGTAGGCTTCTGAAGGCCCGACGGCACCCGCCGACCGCCGTATTGTTTTCAGTCAGTAGGAGTCACTGGGTGCAGGTATGGAGGAGTGTGTGTTCAGCACACAGCTCTCCCGGATGTTGTCAGCTTTCTTGGCCAGTGATGCAACTTCTCAATCAATTACCTCTTCAGTTGGTCTGACTGTTCAGTTGGCACTCAACAGTGCACCCCGTTGGTTACAGCCTTAGGCAGACCAGAACGGTCACCCATCGATGTGGTAGTCAAGCCTGACAGTGCTTAACTTCGGTGATCTGCCTGGAAACGGTGTTAACCATTGCAGCAAGGCAGTTGGCTGTATACCCAAAGGCAACCAAATAACACATCCACGTGCTCGGCGCATTGGACGAGGGCGAAAGTAGTGTGGCAAAATTCATCACCCTCGTTGCCACCACACGTAAGTATGTCCCAAATGTTGCTGTCTGTGGTGCTCCACAGGTCATCACATTAGGTTAATACCCGTCTTACAAGACCTGTTGCAAACGTGACGCTACTTTCGCGTGACACACAATACCGACAGCCTCAGGAACCGTCATCCAAATTTGTCACCTTCTTTCTCGCACAGCTAACAGCTCACACACAAGGCTGCGTGCACCCGCAATGCTACTTTGACGTCACAGACAGATTTACAAAAAGACGTCCTCCTTGATACAAACTGTTGTAATTATTGTTATAATCAAATGTCATGTTATGAGTTATCGGCTTTTAAATATGGTATAAATTACATCACAGAGTCTTACACTCTGCCACGCCATGATGGTGTAGTGGTTTTACTGTTTGATTGCGAAGTGGAAAATTACTGGTTGCTAGTTCGCGTCTCGCTACTGTCCATTTTCCCCCTTTTCAAAAAGGATTCTGTGACATCCTTGTTAACGTAATGGAAATATGTTCTGCAATACGAGTATTCGAAAAATGGTTCAAAAGGTTCTGAGCACTATGGGACTTAACATCTATGGTCATCAGAACTTAGAACAAGAACTTAGAACTACTTAATCCTAGCCAACCTAAGGATATCACACACATCCATGCCAGAGGCAGGATTCGAACCTGCGACGGTAGCGGTCACGCGGTTCCAGACTGAAGCGCCTAGAGCCGCACGGCCACACCGGCCGGCACGAGTATTCGATGTAATGTTCATGTAAGACTGCTCTCTCCGATGTGAGGAGTCATTATCAGTAATTTGCTAATTACGCGTGAAACACACAAATGCGAGTAAATATTCAAAAACCGTTGGTCATCTGGTAACGTAAACTACCACTAAAAACGAAAGATATAGAGACTACTGCTACATTTGCGAAAGATTTAAACTTTCGCTCGGCCATCTATATGAGCTGTAAAAGTAAGTTTAAGAGCTATTTCTTTCAGAACACTTCTTTACCAAACAAGAATGTCTTCAATTGAAGAACATCTTCAACCACATTGTTTTGCAATAAATTCTACCGATACCAGCGCGTTATCGAGAAACAATCTATACCATCTATAAAGATAAGAGCTATTTCCTCTAGGACTCATCTTTACGAACCACATACATCTTCGATAAAAGGACATCTTCGACTATATTTACTTGAAACACGTCGTTCCAATATCGGTGCGTTTTCGACAAATGCTTAATGAGCTTGTGTGTGTGGTTTTTTTTCATATGTGATATGCTGCAATACAGCGTCACCGGTATTTTGCGGTCTAACTGTGTTGATGACGCAGTAAATTTATTCACAGGGCAGTGACGCTGCATCATTGCAATACACTTTGGAGGTGTGGCGGTGGGACTTGGAGTCCCGTACCACCCTCCAACGGTGACAGTACTACATCAGTCCGCGGCAGAAAAACTTAACACGACAAGGGGAGGTAGGGTGGGAAAGTATTGGACGTTGAATGGGCGGCTATTCCCACCAAAGGATTCATCCATGGCGGGCGTGCCATGCCTATCGTTAGCCGTGGTCGGAATCCGATTCCTCTAAGATGGTTAGAGGAACCGGATTTCGATGCCAGTGGAGTAGAAGTGCGGTCCCAACGTGGCGTAACCCATGGACAGTGTCTCGCAGGGCATCCACTTTCTTATAGAGCCCCCGCGCGTTGTTGTGTATGATCGTCTTGATGGGAACGATAAAGGCTTATTCGTGGAGAGTCACAATTCTCGTGAGTGGCAGGGCTTGCAGGCTCCACCTGAGAACCTTGTTCTGCAGGCGCTGCAACGTCCGCACCCTGGTGACACTAACAGTGGCCCATGCAGCGGAGCCACACGTGACGGCAGGCAGGATAACTGTTCGGTATATGCGGTGCTTGGTATGTAGGTTAAATTCCCTACTGCGCAGGAGGGGGCACAAAGCCCTGGTCAGCTTTTGCCCTTTGTTAGCTACATGTCTCCGCATGTCAGTGGAAGAGCAACAACTTGTGGTCCATCCGGACCCCAAGATAGGTGGTTGCCGGGGACTAGAGCACCTGCACGCGCGCTATTCAAATATTGCGGCGGAGGACTGGGCGCCATTTGGTGAAATAGACTGCCGTAGTTTTGGCGGCATTGAGAGCTATTTTGTTTGTCCGGCACCAGGTGATGGGGGCGTCCACCAGTCGCAGGAGGCGGGCGACGACGGCGTTAGTAACACTCCCAGTGGTATATAGTGCTCAGTCGTCAGCATATTGTGCCAGGTGGTACTCGGGGATGACCAGCATATCATTCACATAGACACTAAAATGGATGGTAGACCGACAATTGGTGAGTGCCGGAACGCATTCCAGTTGAGCCATTAAGAACGTCTTACAGCGGAGGAAGTCATCTACGATCATAACATAACTAACCAGCATTTTTTTGTGATACGCTGCAATACAGCATCACCGTTGTTTTGGGGTCTGAGTTGGTGAGACAGTAAATTTATCCACAGGGCGGTGGAACTTGGAGTTCCGTACCACCCTCCAGTGGTGATAGTACTACATCCGCCAGGCAGAAAAATTTAGCCCAACATGGGCTGGTAGGGTGGGAAAGTATTGGACGTAGAATAGTGGGGGGAGGGGGGCTAGTCCCGTCAGAGGATGCATCCGTGGTGGGCGTGCCAGGCCTATCGTTGGCCATGGTCGGATTCCGGTTCCTCTAGGATGGTTGGAGCAACCGTATGTCGATTCCAGCGGCGTGGTAATGTGGTCCCAACATGGGGTAGCCCATGGACAGTGCCCTGCAGGGCATCGACTTTCTCTTAGTGGGCGTTGTTGCGCATGGAGGGGGATGACACTCGCTTCCTCGCAGAGAGTCACAATTCTACTTTCTCTTAGTGCGCGTTGTTGCGTATGGAGGGGGATGACATCCGCTTCCTCGCAGAGAGTCACAATTCTCGTGAGTGGCGGGGCGTGCAGGCTCCACCTGAGCGCCTTGTTCTGCAGGCGTTGCAACGTCCGCATCCTGGTGACACTAATCGTGGCCCAGGCAGCATGGGCATACGTGAGGGCAGGCAGGATGACTGTTACGTAGATTCAAAATGGTTCAAATGGCTCTGAGCACTATGGGATTTAACTGCTGTGGTCATCAGTCCTCTAGAACTTAGAACTACTTAAACCTAACTAATCTAAGGACATCACACACATCCATGCCCGAGGCAGGATTCGAACCTGCGACCGCAGCGGCTGCGCGGCTCCAGACTGTAGTGCGTAGAACCACTCGGCCACTTCGGCCGGCTGTTCGGTAGATGCTGAGCTTGGTGTGCGGGTTGAGTTCCCTACTGCGGAGGGGTGGTTGCAAGGCCCTGGTCGCTTTAGCCCCTTGTTGATGACATACTCTAAGCGAGAGTGGAGGAGCGACTTGTAATCTACCTGGACCCAGAGATGGGTGTTAGACAGGCGCCCGCAAGCGGGGTATTGAGGCGGAGGACTGGGCGTCTTTTGCCGATATGGACTGCTGTAGTTTTCGCAGCTTAGAGGGTTACATTGGACTGCTGTAGTTTTCTCAGCTTAGAGGGTTACTTTGTTTGATCGGCATTATGAGAGAGTGGCGCCAGCAAGCGAGGTACTGAGACGGAGGACTAGGCGTCGTTTGCTGATGTGGACTACTGCTTGCTTTAGGCTGCAGTAGCTTTCGCAACATTGAAAGGTACTTCGAACTGATTTTAGTTATCGCAGCATAGAGGATTATTTCCTTTGACCAGCATGACGAGAGAAAGGCGTAATCATGGCACAGCAAGTGGGTCGGAACTTACTTGTAACTCATCGGCTATAATTAATCTGCGAGAATAAACGCTCACCCTATTTAATTACAGTACTACTCCTCAGACCATTTTCAGAGTTTCTAAAAATAAATGTTGCTGAGACACCTTAATGAACAGTGCTAAATATGTACGTTAAATAGATTCAATTATGGCTGGCTACAGCTTATTTTTCCTCCTGTGAATCAGCAAGCAGTCTTACATTCGGAAATGATGAAGACGTGTTATGGGAAATAAATAGTACAACTTTTTCAGTAAGTTTCGGAATTGATTGTTGGATGCATTTCAATCTCTCCCTTATACACAGACCAGTTCAAATGAAAGCAGAACTTAACGCATTTCTGAACAACTTAACGTCGACGTTAACGTATTCTGCACTAAAGACAAAGTGTAACTTCCAGTTCACTCTAACTGAGGTGTATGTAATGCTTTTGAACGGCATGTTGGCCTCACGTGTTGTGAACCGTACGGCGACGAAAGTCGATAGACAGTTCTTTCCGTCTTTGGTGTAGCATGTGACGTCAAAATGTAGGAAGTCTTGTGAGAGAATTGTTATCCGTCGCACTGTCCGTATGACGTCGCTGTACGACGCTGTACAGCCGAGAAAACACCCTCTCTGTCTTCTAGGGCAGTAGTCGCTTGGCCGCGCGGGATTAGCCAAGCGGTCTCGGGCGCTGCAATCATGGACTGTGCGGTTGGTCCCAGTGGAGGTTCGAGTCCTCCCTCGGGCACGGATGTGTGTGTTTGTCATTAGGATAAATTAGGTTAAGTAGTGTGTAAGCTTAAGGACTGATGACCTTAGCAGTTAAGTCCCATAAGATTTCACATACATTTGAATTTTTTTTTAACTAGTCGCTTGGTGACGCTAAGATTTTGTATAACGTCGGATACACATCTGGTGAAATCGCACATTCCATAATCATTTGACAATACTCGGATACATATCATCGAGTGCAGAAATCTTGGGGAGCGACTAACAGTAGTCTCGACAAGACACGACTCTGCCAGTGTCAGATTTCGACGGATGCTGATAAACGTATCCCCTTCTTACTCGAGTCATAAGACAATTTACTCATTCTATCAAATGTGCTTTATGAGTGATAAATCCACAGCGTATTCTTCCTTACACAAGGTGATTCAGCTGCCCCTGCCGATGCCGGTTTATGCGCGAAATTTTCATCGTGTCTTCCTCCTTACTCGCAAACTGTTAGCTCTACAGAAAGAATGAGCAGGACCTTCTTGTAGGATATTAACTGCAGTTAAATTTTGTACTGGTATTCCTTTTCGCTAGAGACCACAGTTTTCGAAATATTCAAGAAAAACGTAAAAAAGTGTTCTTCAAATTCAACCCCGCTCCCACACACAGCCCCCACCGGTCAGGAATTTAAGGAAGTTGCTCACGGCACTCTCTCTTACACATATCAAAAAAGTTTTCCATCATCCAGTTCCCAGAACTCCTTAAGATAGACGTTGACTGTGTATATTGTGTCACAGACACAATCCCTTTGACTGTTCCGAGATATCACTAGACCCGCCCAAGCCAGCCGGGGTGGCCGAGCCTCGTGAAGACTGGGTGTTGTGTGATGTCCTTAGGTTAGTTAGGTTTAAGTAGTTCTAAGTTATAGGGGACTGATGACCTCAGCAGTTAAGTCCCATAGTGCTCAGAACCATTTTAACCAGACCCGCCCAAAGATGTAAACAACCATGCAGGAGCAGCATCTATTAGACAGACGGAGTCCGACAGCCGATCAGTTCCTGTCAGTCGAATAGGAAGGAGGTAAACGGCTCGTGTTGTCTGTAGTTCAACCATGTCTAGACGGTCAATACCTTGTTTCGATTGCGTCTGCGTAGTTACTTTGTGCCAGGAAGGGTTCTCAACAAGAGAAGTGTCCAGGCATTTTGGAGTGAACCAAAGCGATGTAGTTTGGACATGAAGGAGATACAGAGAGACAGGAACTGTCGATGACATGCCTCGCTCAGGCCGCCCAAGTGGTACTACTTCATTGGATGACCGCTACCTATGGATTATGGCTCGGAGGAACACTGCCAGCAACGCCACCATGTTGAATCATGCTTTTCCTACAGCCACAGGACGTCGTGTTACGGCTCAAACTGTACGCAAAAGGCATCATGATGCGCAACTTCACTCCCTATGTCCATGGGGAGGTTCACCTTTGCAACCACGACACCATGAGAGAGCCCGACAACATGCCGAATGGACCGCTCAGGACAGGAATCACGTTCTCTTCACCGATGAGTGTCGCATATGCCTTCAACCAGACAATCGTGGGAGACCTGTTTGGAGGCAACCCGGTCAGGCTGAACGCCTTAGACACACTGTCCAGCGAGTGCAGCAGGGTGGAGGTTCCCTACTGTTTTAGGGTGGCATTTTGTGGGGCCGATGTACACCGCTGGTGGTCAAGGAAGGCACCGTAGCGGCTGTATGATACGTAAATGCCATTCTACGACCGACAGTGTAACAATATCGGCAGCATATTGGCGAGACATTCGTCTTCATGGACAATAATTCGCGCTCCTATCGTGCACATCTTGTGAGTGACTTCCTTCAGGATAAGGACGTCGCTCGACTATAGTGGCCAGCATGTTCTGCAGACATAAATCCTATCGACATGCGTGGGATAGACTGAAAAGGGCTTTTAATGGACTACTTGACCCATCAACTACTCTGAGGGATCTACGCCGAATAGTCGTTGAGAGGTGCGACAATCTGGACCAACATTCCCTTGACGAACTTGTGGATAGTATGCCACGACAAATACAGGCACGACGAATACATTTTAACAGGACGTGCTACTGGGTATTTGAGGCAGCGGCGTGTACAGCAATCTGCACCACCACATCTGAAGGTCTCGCTATATGGTATTACAACATGCAATGTGTGGTTATCATGAACAATAAAAATGGTGAAGTGATTTTTATGTTGATCTCTATTTCAATTTTCTGTACAGGTTCCGTAACTCTCGGAACCGAGGTCATGCTCAACTTTTTTTAATGTGTGTATTAATGCATAAATATTTGCGACTGCACGAGTTGTTTCCCACATTTGATCCTTTCTGGTTTCTTTTGACTGGCTTTATTACACTGGCGGCTTCCCTGAGCACTTAGTCTACAAAGTGAAAAATTTGACGTTTGGGCAAATTTAATCTAACAATTTTGGGAATTTATACAGCATAAATTAAACAATTACGTCTCTGTATTCTTCAGGCCTTCTAACTATGAAACTATTGTGCTTGTAAAGGATATGTGTGGATCTAATTGTCAAAGTAACTAGCTTTAGCGTAACGTTTATAAAAGTCGTTTTTGTTTTATTATCCTAACAACCAACGAGCACGTTTGAATTAACGTTAACGAAATAGCCGACTATGGTACTTGTGTGATATTCGATTCAATAGAGACCAAAAAATGTCGGATATTTGGAATAGTTCGGGTAGTGGGAAATTTTTGTAACATGGTAGAAACGGTGCCACTAAAAACGTACCGAAGTTCATGTGTGGCGAGAGATGAGTTTGACGAAGGGAGGTGCGTTTTAAGTTGACTTTTGTACGCTTCTCTTGAATAACTGGGAAACCGTGGCCTCCAGTGAAAACGTATACCAGTACAAAATTTAACAATAAATTTCCCACAAAAAGGCCCTTTCATTTTTCTCTATGACTAACAAGTGGTGCGTAGTGAGCGAGTGTGATTTATGAAGACCAGAAAGTATCATTGCGGGTTGCATAAAACGACATTGGTAGTTGCAGCTGAATGACATGCAAATATAATTTACGTTCTGTTGCTCCAACTTACATGGTTAGGTCGTCCTAAAATGCCAGTCATTTCTGTAGCGAAGCCAACTTGGCGTTTGTTACATCCTGCCTTCTTGATGATGCAAACTATAGCCAACAGCGTAGAATATCATACGTATGAGCAATACAGAAAATGTAAAATGGAACAAATCGTAGAGGAATAGGCGAGTGGCAGTTACTCAGAAGCACCCAAAAATGTGAGGGAACAGGGTAAGTTACCGATTTCACGACGGTGTATCTTTAGCCTTAGCCGACAAACTGTGCAGTTGTTTTAACAAAAAGATCTGGGCCCCGCTTCGGCCGCCGGCAACCTGCTGCGCAGCACAATACCTCATTAATATTCAGCAGCAGCCGAAATCCGAGAGGCCTCTCCGTCCGCGGGAGTTCCTCGCCGGTTGCAATCTTCTGCCCGCCCCCGCCCACCGCATCGCCTAATTATAACTTAGTGTGTATCTAAAGCCAGGTAACAGAGTCTGACGGGCCGGCAGCACCCGCCACCAGGATTACGGACATGACAGCTTTTGTACTCCCATACACGATTCCTCTTTGCTTATACTTACCCTCTTATGTGGAGCACCGAATTTACTTCCGTGATTTTATTACTAAGCTCCACAGAGAGTTAATACCGAGACGTCCACGAATTTAGTGGTTTTTCGAGCTATATAAATAAATATTGTCTCGTCGTGGCTACACGGGCTTAACGTGAAGTATGAGGAGTGGTCTAATGAAAACCCAACACTTGCCACACCGGACCATGGGATTGTTATGTTCAAAAGTAATCACTGCAAATATTTACACATTTATCCCACTGGGACGCGATACGATCAATTCGTGTTTCGCAGGACGCGTTCAGCCGTTGGCGTATCCACAACCGCACACCCTGCTGCTCTTTCCGGTCCGATTCCCACGCATGTCTGTCACTAGTTCGACAAAGGTGTGAGACACACACGGTAAAGGATCGCGGCTGTACGGAGACTGTTGCACTGTTTCCCAACCCAATCGCTGAAGCGTAGCCTTCGTCCGATTGACAGTGCGTAGGCGGCCGCTATCGTGCAGCAGTATTCCTGGGCGTTTTGCCTATAAGGCGAGTCTCAGTTTCTGCTAAGTGTCTTCATAGCGCACTTGCGATTTCACTTTCCTTCGATGACTTGCCATACATGCTCGTAACAGTAAGACCCAAACGACCAGCTCCGTCGTTTCCTACATGCCTGATCACAGGCGATGGGCCCTTAACAATCTGCCCTTACCATCATTAATTCTCTGTCAGACATAGTCACAGTTATTTATAATGGGTCGTCATCGGCCATCGTCAGATCATAAACCACATGGCGTGGTTCAACTTCAGCACAGTGGAAATAATAGTGTCGTCACCAGGAGACGCACTTCCGTCTCTGCCCGGTTAAATACACTGCCTGACAAACGAAACGAAGTAGCCGTAAGGGGAGGAGGACGAAATGGAACTTAATGGGTTAAGAGAGCAGATTTTGTTTCATTGACTACAAAATCGAGTGAAATTTGTAATTACTTAGCAGTAGGAGCACCCCCTCTAGCCTAAATGTATGAACTGGTTCAACTGGGAAGGGCTTCGCAAACGCGTTGTAGCCTCTTCTAAGGCAAGATGGCCCACAGCTGTTGAAGCTGGTGCTTGATAACCCAGATCCTGGCATTGGGACTGAGTTGTCGTCCAAGGTGAGCCCACACCTGTTCTACTGGGGACAGGTTTTTGGGATCTTCGTGACCACGAATGAACCTTTGCATTATCAGTCAGTTCACACAGGCACATACTATATGTGGATCAGAATTGTGGTCTTGAAAAATGGCATCATGAGATTATTGCACGAGAGGTAACACAAGAGAAGGCATGAGAGGCAACCAAGGAGAACGTGTGATGTCCGTGACGTACCGTTGTGCTGTCAGAGTTCTATCAATCGCTACCAGTCGTGACCTGAAGTCAAACCTGACGGCTCCCTGTACTGTGACGCTGCGAGTAACACCGTTATGCCTCTCCAAAATAATGGAAGGGTGGGAGCTCCCCACACTCACTGACGCTGATCATCTGGCTAGGTTCAGATTGGCGATTCATCGCTGAACACTATATGACACCTTTGTTTAGCGGTCCATGCTTCTGGGTCACGTCACTACTCCAAACACAACCTTTGTGTTGTGATTTTCATGGCAAACAACGCATAGCACGAAGTTACCAACTCCAGCTGCTGCTGGTCTCAATTAACGGCTTGCAAAGACAGAATGTAGCACAGAGTTCTTAACTTGTTTCGGATGGCTGACATAGTTGTGTAGAGGTCACGATACGCTTGTTTCACAATACAGCTCTTCCCTTGTGGTGGTCGGTCGTGGTGGACAGGAAATTTGGTCTCTTTCACTTCCGATTTCTCTTACAAACTGGATAGGGCACGATTCGACCATCTGGTGAAATGAATTCCCACATTAAGGCTCAATTCATTGCTGATAACGTTACTTGTCATGAGTACTTGGCAAGTCAGTGTCCTTCACAACGATCACATAACTGAGAAGACTACTGGGAATTGTATGTTGCCACATAATGATCTGACGATATAAAGTGAGAATGGTTTGTTTCAGCACAAGATATTGTTGGCTTAGAAATATATTCTTTAAATACCTCAGTTTTGATTGAAGTTTTGGTGGTATTTCAGTATAAAGCTACATGGCACAGCCAAATTAAAGGATTACTTTTATGAAACACCCTAATTGTATCCCATTCTGACACATAAGTTTGACATTCGGCTAAATGATGGCTAAAATCTTTGTCTGTAAGGATATGAAATAGTGGCAACCTGCAACGTCACCCTCGGGGACATTGATGCCTCAGACAACAAGAGGTGGTCACATGCGAAGAAAAGGCCACATCTCAGAAGTTCATGTGCGCTTTAAGGTAGGCTTATAAAGTAATATTGGCACCAAATGTCAACATAATTCTGGCCAATGCCACCGTGGACGTATCACATGGTGGAGAGGTCCTCACTTCCCTTTTTAGCCACATCCCCCCCCCCCCCCCTACTTTGCGCCTTTGCGATGGAGGTCAGAACCGCGACACTCCACGTTGAAATCACGCAGTTTTCTTACATGTGGCTGACGGAAATATTTCAGACACACAATCGCAATCGACATGAAAAGGTCACAGAGGCTGTCATAAAGGACGTCACTGAAACTATCCCTTCCATTGGAGCTTTCCCACACACTTCGCCATCGAAAACAACATTTACAGTACTAGGGCGTAAAGAGCGAGGTTACCCCTTGGGAGCATTGATTCCCATAAATTTTGCCATGTAAAACTACAGTTTGCTGTCTGATGAGCAATAGCATCATGTTCTTGTCAACGTTCGACACCGTCATCGATCTCTGGGCGCCGCAATCCTAACTTAAGGACATCGTGGGCCTGCAACCCCCTCTGAACGTGATGTGATCTCTTTCGATTTCAGTGCAACCTCAAGGTTTGTTCTGATATGCAGTATGGAACCCCTAGGGACCATTAAAAACTATTCGACGAAATTTAACGTGATCCGAAGCAGTAAAGGGATTTTATGCTTCATCAGGGATTTGCTTCGCCCCCTCCTTTTGCGTGATTTCCGGATTTGGTGGAGGGGGAGCAGGGTGGATAGTGTGATAGGGAATGCCACATTACCCTGTGCGTGAATAAAACAGCAAAATGTACCTCTTGGAACAGTCAGCTCAGCAACATCCTCGGTGGCACTCATGCACCTCTGTTGAGCATTTAAAAAAGAGTTGCTGTATGGAACTTAGACATCAAATTAGTCTTGTGGCATAACACCTGAGGGTTAGGCAACTGTTTCGACATCCCTGAACCGTTGGAATCACCGCCCCAAGGAAGGGGTGATTCCTTTGACGCACTTTATGGCTCCCTCTGATACCTTTTTGAGTCGATTCTGAGCCGTACTGTGTCTGACGTTTTTCCCTCGGCCACCTATATCGAAATCTAGTGATTTCAGCGCTTCTGACAGAGGCGTCAAAATGAGATGAAATGTGGGGCAAGAGGACGTGTGACGACCTTCTCATCGTCTGACACGTCGACGGTGGCGTTGGGCATAATTGTGGTAAAATTCTCTGCCAGTGTGACACCATGAACCCACCTTAAACCTCTCATATGATCTTCAGAGCTGAGGCCCTTTTTCCGCATTTGTCGATACCTCGTTCATGGAAGCCTCGCTGTTATTATTAAGCCCACACGTTAGTATATAACTAGGCAATGCAAACCCTATTTTGAGCATATGGCGCCCTTGCTTATGAGCGAAGAGCACCTGACAGGCCATGCCGGCTGATCCCACTCATAATTGGGCGGCTGCAGAGCGCGCCGCGTTGACGCTGGTGGAGGACCAGAGAGGACCGGACGGGACGGGACCGGCCAGTATCGATTGGCGCGGCCAGCACAGCCGCACAGCCGCCGTCCCACCTGGCCACGGCCCGCCTGGGCGATGACGCTTTCGGACACCTGCTCTAAAGTAACGGTAGTCTCCTGTGCTGTGGACTCCGCTTCCGCTTACGTCCATACTGTACCCGCGATGCGCGGGAAAGATTTCACCGGGCCAACCCTTTAATGAAGAAAGCCACTCTTGTCTTTGGAGAGGTACGTTACTTCGTAAAGCAGAGGTCGAACACTGCAGTCACATCTCACCCACGAATAGGGTAGGTGGTTTTAAATTGAAGTCGTAGACTTGATTGTTACCTATAATCCACCCAAATTTCAGTTCTGGCAGGTTATTAACCACTGTGAAATTTCTAATTTGTTTCGAATTTGGGAAAAGAAGCTGCGGGTCTTTGAGATAGCACTGGAAACGGAATGAGGTTTTGGTTTGTCTCAGCACTGTTATCACGATGAAGTTACTGAATGAGAGACAAATATGATACCTCCTTGAAGCCAAGGTTCTTCTTCTTCTTCTTCTTCTTCTTCGGATACTTCACCGTGCCTGTACCTGAGCTACTGTTATTACGTGAGAATGCTTAATATGACTGAAAACAATAAGCTGGATGTTTCACCTGTTTTCTTTCTATTTTTGTCTTTGATGTAATGAAATCTAGTTTACGTCGTTTTATTTCTATAGTGGGCTCTTTTCATTCTTTCGCACATTTCTCGTTCTCAGCAGCAAGTTTTTCTTTCCCTATACATTCGTCTCCCATCCGTTCTTTATTGGGTGCCTAAATTGGATGGAGAGATTTCAGTGCTTTGCCAGAACATTTTCTTTAAATATTTACTTTAGATAGCGAAATTATGTCTTCACTTGAGATAGTCTCTCGCAGTGTGGATTGAGTGTCATATTTTGCTGAGGTTATCATCGAAGAATTTTGGCCACATTTTCGGTTCTGCTGGTTTACCCCATTTCGCTATTTTCTCACAAATGTGCCGCTGATTATTTTGGGGACGATCTGGGACAGTTATTTTCTGACGTAACTGGAGCTGAAATGCAGTAGTGTCAAGGTTAATTATCTCATTCTTTTAAAACCTTACATTACACGATGTTAAAGTAAAATATCAGCAAAGTTACAGGTAAGTTATAAAAAAGCGACTCACCTCATTTTCTCACCTTTGGAGCGACCTGCTAGGACCAACTTTCATTTAACAATAAGTTAAAATAAGACAAACCTGCCCCCTGGTGGTCAGTTTCTGAAACAATGGCGGTCAACTCAGAAACGAGGTGTCCGGCTTTTACCGCAGGTGAGGTTTACTCCCACCTACCGTACCTGTTTTGAATGTGCCACGGCCATGTGTGACCTATATAGATTCAGATTACAATGTGAAAATGAAGAAATCGAAGTGTATGCATTGTATATCGTCATTAAAAGTAATCACTAATATCGAGAATTGACACAGGTTAAAACACAGTGTGAACCGTTACTTTAGAAAGTTAGTTCAGGCATATGGACTGAGCAGTTCAAACATATTATAAAAATGAATGTTTGAAAACACGTTCAGTGCCTCGTCCTAAGCCACTACATTGATTACACCAAACGTGGTACTGATATCACTTACTGTCTGGAAAGAAGCGTTGTGGGAGTAAGAAACGCCTGCCCCTCAAAGGGGTGAGAGGGAAAAAAAACAGCTCACGACGCGATCACCCAGTGTTCATGCCGTATTTGAGGAAGAGTGTACCTAGCGTCTTGCAACAGACTGTATACACAATTTCAAACCTTTATGAAACTTTTTCTCGCTGGTGCCCCCACAAACTAATGATAGGGAAAAAAAAGTTTATTTCTTACTACACTGTCGCTTTTCGTACGGTAAAACTGCTGCCGCTCAGGTAGGACGGTTTTATTTATTACTTTCTAACTACTAACTCAAATCGTACTGAAAAAGAGGGGACCGACAGACAGATAGGGGAGAGGAGGAGGTAGACATTGGGAGGGGGAGGAGATGGGTAGTGAGAGTGGGAAGAATAATAGAAAATTGGTTACAAAGTAATATTGTAGCTATCACGTATTTGTTATGTTACCCTAATTAGCTTTGTTTCGTAAATATACCTTCACAACAGCAAAGAAGCCTGTAATACACAAACACCAAAACGCACAACTCATGCTAATGAAACAACTGTTAGATACAAATGTACGGTGAAGTAGCTGCCGTCGTTGTGGGAACAGCTGAGCAGTGCACCATCATACGAGGTGAATATCAGCCAACTTGACATTAGCAAACTGCTAGTAAAGCAGGCCCAACCAGACCTGTATGTTTTTTCCAACAGGAAGCACCGTAAGTAGACGGAGGCAGTTTATTTCCAAACGATACATACAGCCCATACTATCCAATCTGCACTGTTGTCCTGATATTTTCATTGCAACTCAAAGAATAAAACAGAAAATATTCGTGAACAACCTCACAAAGTTTGACTACTTTGGATTCCATTTGATAGCGGTTGGGCGCAGCCACAGTTAGATACTCATCTGTAAAGAAGGACAACAGTCAGTCGCAGGATCAGTAATTGCTTTACAAGTGAACTTCCAAACTTTGTCCAACGAGATCAAATTCACTCTTTTTGAGCCATCAGTCTTCTGACTGATTTGATGTTGTCCACCAAGAATTCCTCTCCTTTGAGAACATCTTCATCTCAGAATAGCAAATGCACCCTAAATGCCCAGTTATTTGTTCTATGTTTTCCAATTTCTGCTCTCTCGTGTTGTTTCGAGCCTCTACAGCTCCATCCAGTATCGTGGAAATTGTTCCCTGCGGGCTTCACAAAAGCCGTTTCAACTGCCCTGTCTCCTTATCAGTGTTTTAAAGAGTTTTCATTCTTCGTCAGTTCTGTGAAGAACATCCTCATTCGTTGTCAGTATGCGTAATTTTCGACATCCTTCTATAGAACCACATCTCACGCTTTTTGATTCTCTTCATTTCTGGTGTTTTCCCACACCATATTCAATCATTGTACGGCGCTGTTCTCAAAAATATCAGACAGAAAATCCTTTTTACAACAGTAGTCTATGTTATATATTAGTGGATTTTTTTTTTTTTTTTTTTTTTTGGCAGGAAGTTCTTGCCTGTCCTAGTCTGCTTTTACGTTTCCTTGCTTCGTCTGACGTTTGTTTTATCGTGCCAAGGCAGAATTCTTTAACTTCATCTACTTAACGAACACAAGTCTGTGGCTTATGTCACTTCTACTCATTATTTTCGTTTCTCCTCAATTTACCCTCGATTCGTATTCTGCACTCATTGGACTGTTCATGTCATCCAAAATGACCTGTAATTAATATTCACTTTCACTGAGGATAGCAATGCAATTACCGCATTCTGTCATTGACATTCTTTCACTCTGAATTGTAATCTCTCCCCTGTATCCCCCTTTCATTTTCCTTTCACTACTTCTTCAATGTATAGCTCGAATAGTAGGGCCGAAAGACTGCAACCCTGCTTTATGGCTTTTTCAGCTCAAGCAGATCGTTCTTAGTCTTCCATTCTTATCTTTCTATGTCGGTTGTTGAACATACTGAGTATTACCCATCCTTCAAAAGAGCTTACTTTCACTTTTGTCAGAATTTCGGTCTTACAAAATTGTACATTGTCGAATGTTCCTTGATTTTCTTAATTGTTGTTTCCATTATCGAGCGCGATTTCAGAACTGTGTCTTTGCTGCCTTTACCTTTCTGAAAGCTGAGCTACTCATGTCACACAACCTCGAATTTCTATTCCTCTCTTCTATATGTTATTCTTGTCAGCAAGTTGGATTTGTAAGACGCTATTCGCATTATTTGATAATTTTCGAACTTACGTATGATTTCCATGTTTGGGATTTTGTGGATGATATTCTCATGCTACAGCTGTGAGCATAAATGACAAAGGGTTAAAGGACGATGGCGAGTAGGCAACAGGGAGTTCGACATCTACGCATTGTCACAAAATGAGGTCAAGGCTTGCCCGATTCCAACTGCGAGACAGATGGCATTTTATGGCAAACATTTCGACAAAAAACTACGCTGGTGGACTCACTAGAATAAGGGGCACAGCAGCAGACGACCACGACATATTCCCATTGTAACGCCACCACTATTGCTTGACGCTACACAACCACAGTTTAGTCAACAATCAGCCGCCTTTAGTGAATTAGCAGTCTAGTTAAAAGTTGATTAACTCTCCACAGTAAATTGATTTCTTAGGATGGAAAGGATGTGTGATTGCTGTGAACGGACGCAGGAGGAGCTGGCCAATGTTCGTGAACAGCTGAACGTGTTCAGGCTGCTGCCTCGGAGGGTAGCGGCAGTGGGGAGTCTGGTGCGTCGCAAGGTACACCCCAGGTGTTACATGCTTCACCCACTGTCCCTGCTTTCGAGACATCTTCGCGGGGACCGGGCGTGGTTGGGCCATCCTCGCGCCAAGGGGAGTGGCGGGTTCAGAGGCGTTCGCGGCGCACGAGGCGGAGGGTAAATGTGGAGGCTGGCCGTGTGGCATCGCCCGCTCCGCCTGTGAGTGGACATGTGGCCGCTCCTTCAGCAAGGTCCGAGCACGCACACGGGGGGAGGGGTTTATTAGTTATTGGGAGCTCCAACGTTAGGCGGGTGATGGAGCCCCTTAGGGAAATAGCGGAAAGGTCGGGGAAGAAGGCCGCTGTTCACTCTGTCTGCTTGCCGGGGGGTCTCGTCCGAGATGTTGAGGAGGCCCTGCCGGCGGCGATAGAGAGCACTGGGTGCACCCGACTACAAATTGTTGCTCATGTCGGCACCAATGACTCCTGCCGTCTGGGTTCAGAGGTCATCCTCAGTTTGTACAGGCGGTTGGCGGAATTGGTGAAGGCGGAAAGCCTCGCTCGCGCGGTGGAATCAGAGCTAATTATTTGTAGTATCGTTCCAACAACCGATCGCGGTCCTCTGGTTTGGAGCCGAGTGGAAGGCTTAAACCAGAGGCTCAGACGATTCTGCGGAGTTCTGGGGTGCAAATTTCTCGACCTCCGCTACCGGGTGGAGAAATGTAGGGTCCTCCCGAATAGGTCAGGCGTGCACTACACGCCGGAAGCGGCTACAAGGGTAGCGGAGTACGTGTGGAGTGCACATGTGGGTTTTTTAGGTTAGACAATTCCCTCCCTAGGGCCGACAAGACGCCTACAGAGACGCGGCAAGGTAGGAGTAGGCAAATTGCAACAGGGAATAAAAATATTAATGTGCTAATAGTAAACTGCAGGAGCATCTATAGAATGGTCCCAGAACTGCTCTCATTAATAAACGGTCACAACGCCCATATAGTACTAGGGACAGAAAGTTGGCTGAAACCAGACGTAAACAGTAATGAAATCCTAAACTCAGATTAGAATGTATACCACAGAGACCGGCTGGGCAGTGAAGGGGGAGGTGGGTTTATAGCGATAAGAAGTGCAATAGTATCGAAGGAAATTGACGGAGATCCGAAATGTGAAATAATTTGGGTGAAGGTCACGGTTAAAGCAGGCTCAGATATGGTAATTGGATGTCTCTATAGGCCCCCTGGCTCAGCAGCTGTTGTGGCTGAGCACCTGAAGGATAATTTGGGAAATATTTCGAGTAGATTTCCCCACCATGTTATAGTTCTGGGTGGAGATTTTAATTTGCCGGATATAGGCTGGAAGACTGAAACGATCATAACGGGTGTCAGGGACAAAGAATCCAGTGAAATTTTTTTTAAGTGCTTTATCTGAAAACTACCTTGAGCAGTTAAACAGAGAACCGACTCGTGGCGATAACATATTAGACCCTCTGGTGACAAACAGACCCGAACTATTTGAAACAGTTAACGCAGAACAGGGAATCAGCGATCATAAAGCGGTTACTGCATCCATGATTTCAGCCGTAAATAGAAATATTAAAAAAGGTAGGAAGATTATTCTGTTTAGCAAAAGTGACAAAAATCAGATTACAGAGTACCTGACGGCTCAACACAAAAGTTTTGTCTCAAGTACAGATAGTGTTGCGGATCGGTGGACAAAGTTCAAAACCATCGTAAAATATGCGTTAGATGAGTATGTGCCAAGCAAGATCGTAAGAGATGGAAAAGAGCCACCGTGGTACAACAACCGTGTTAGAAAACTACTGCTGAAGCAAAGGGAACTTCACAGCAAACATAAAGATAGCCAAAGCCTTGCAACAAACAAAAATTACGCGAAGCGAAATGTAGTGTGAGGAGGGCTATGCGAGAGGCGTTCAATGAATTCGAAAGTAAAGTTCTATGTACTGACTTGGCAGAAGATCCTAAGAAATTTTGGTCTTATGTCAAAGCGGTAGGCGGATCAAAACAAAATGTCCAGACACTCTGTGACCAAAATGGTACTGAAACAGAGGATGACAGACTAAAGGCCGAAATACTAAATGTCTTTTTCCAAAGCTGTTTCACAGAAGAAGACTGCACTGCATTTCCTTCTCTAGATTGTCGCACAGATGGCAAAATGGTAGATACCGAAATAGACGACAGAGGGATAGAGAAACAATTAAAATCGCTCAAAAGAGGAAAGGCCGATGGACCTGATGGGATACCAGTTCGATTTGACACAGAGTACGCGAAGGAACTTGACCCCCCCCCCCCTTTCTTGCAGCGGTGTACGGTAGGTCTCTAGAAGAGCGTAGCGTTCCAAAGGATTGGAAAAGTCACAGGTCATCTCCGTTTACAAGAAGGGATGTCGAACAGATGTGCAGAACTATAGACCTATATCTCTAACATCGATCAATTGTAGAATTTTGGAACACGTATTATGTACGAGTATAATGACTTTTCTAGAGACTAGAAATCTACTCTGTAGAAATCAGCATGGGTTTCGAAAAAGACGGTCGTGTGAAACCCAGCTCGCGCTATTCGTCCACGAGACTCAGAGGGCCATAGACACGGGTTCCCAGGTAGATGCCGTGTTTCTTGACTTCCGCAAGGCGTTCGATACAGTTCCCCACAGTCGTTTAATGAACGAAGTAAGAGCATATGGACTATCAGGCCAATTGTGTGATTGGATTGAAGAGTTCCTAGATAAGAGAACGCAGCATATCATTCTCAATGGAGAGAAGTCTTCCGAAGTAAGAGTGATTTCAGGTGTGCCGCAGGGGAGTGTCGTAGGACCGTTGCTGTTAACAATATACATAAATGACCCTGTGGATGACATTGGAAGTTCACTGAGGCTTTTTGCGGATGCTGCTGTGGTACATCGAGAGGTTGTAACAATGGAAAATTGTACTGAAATGCAGGAGGATCTGCAGCGAATTGACGCATGGTGCAGGGAATGGCAATTGAATCTTAATGTAGACAAGTGTAATGTGCTGCGAATACACAGGAAGATAGATCCATTATCATTTAGCTACAAAATAGCAGGTTAGCAACTGGAAGCAGTTAATTCCATAAATTATCTGGGAGTACGCATTAGGAGTGATTTAAATTGGAATGATCATATAAAGTTGATCGTCGGTAAAGCAGATGCCAGACTGAGATTAATTGGAAGAATCCTAAGGCAATGCAATCAGAAAACAAAGGAAGTAGGTTACAGTACGCTTGTTCGCCCACTGCTTGAATACTGCTCAGCAGTGTGGGATCCGTACCAGATAGGGTTGATAGAAGAGATAGAGAAGATCCAACGGAGAGCAGCGCGCTTCGTTACAGGATCATTTAGTAATCGTGAAAGCGTTACGGAGATGATAGATAAACTCCAGTGGAAGACTCTGCAGGAGAGACGCTCAGTAGGTCGGTACGTGCTTTTGTTGAAGTTTCGAGAACATACCTTCACCGAAGAGTCAAGCAGTATATTGCTCCCTCCTACGTATATCTCGCGAAGAGACCATGAGGATAAAATCAGAGAGATTAGAGCCCACACAGAAGCATACCGACAATCCTTCTTTCCACGAACAATACGATACTGGAATAGAAGGGAGAACCGATAGAGGTACTCAGGGTACCCTTCGCCACACACCGTCAGGTGGCTTGCGGAGTATGGATGTAGATGTAGATGAAAGAACGGCTGTGCCACAGATTTAACAAAAGGCCATGGAAAAACGCCATACCTGAGCCAGTCAAACATAGATACGTCAGGGACTGGCTCCCGTTACAACAACACCACTGCGACACTGGGCAATTACCACATCGTGGGCCAGCGTCCTAAAAACAGAAAGACAGAACTACTCCAGGGCAGTAGTCTGATTACGCCCAAGCCTTAACCTGTGCTGGAGATACGTAACGGGTATCAATGTCTTGGCTCAATAAGTGTGCACTAATCTAGTAAAAATACCCATCACTTTTGGAAAGATGGATGCAGTCTGGCAGCACCATGCGGGTGTACAAGTCCACTTGGATCTGGAACCTGCTACCAGTAACGCTGTCGCCTTAACATCCAGTCGCTGGCATACCTCGGGGCCTATTTCCATTCATTCCCTATCTTGGAGGGTAGCCGTTCGAGACCAGGGTAATGCAGCCACCAACCTATCTCCACTTGTGCAGGCACACCGTTATTGTCCGCCTCCGCTTACAAGAGTGGTCACAACTGCTGAGACCTGTCTTCCTGCACAGAATCCACAGCAGTACTGGGCGCCTTCCACTGCTTTGAGCTTCAAAGCTGCATCCATACGGCACATGCGCAGCGACCACATCTTATATCAGCATTCCCACTTATTTTCTCGCATCACGGCTGGCCCTGGGTCGCCTCCTTACATGACACTCTCTACCTTCAGGACACGTCCTGCTACAGTTTGTTCACTAATAAAACTTCCTATTGTGTCTGACGTCCGATTTTTCCACAAGCAACTGTTGGTCAACAACCTTCTGCCTCATTGTAACTCCGTCACTGAAGGTCATCCATCGCGCTGACACAGCATCGTTAATTGCGACTTGAGTTGGCACGAGACAATCAGAGTTGTAACGCGGATCAATGAAAATATGATATCTGGTTGGATTAATTAGGTCACGCGATATCGTGAACGGCTTCTCTAAACATAAACCACTCTACACACGCAGACCGGTGGAGGCTGTCCTTCACGTGGGCTTCCGCAGGAACAATGGTAGTAAGGGAAGAAATTGTCGTAGCTGTGGGCTACGTGAGGATTATTGTTGATGAGATACCCTTCATCCAAAATGTCTACCCGGACGGCTATGCCATCTTCATTTAGGATAACTGTAAGCGTCTGAAGGCCAGAGTTGTACTACAGTTGTTTGAGGAGCATGGTGACTCACGTCTTGGCACTATTCTCGCGTGAGCTTATTGTGATGGGTCACACCTGGTGCAGGATCAGAACCCCACTCTTCGCCCACATCTGGTACACTATAAGGTGCCAATCGTCGTCCACATCTGGGACACTGTCGGCCCCCAATCTTCACAGACAATACACCTGCCCTTAATTTACAGTAATTGTGTGACCGATGCGTAGCTGTCTGGTGCCACATAAGTCCCCCCCCCCCCCCCCCCCCCAGAAGCCTTGTAAGGATTGTTGAGTCCATTCCACTCAAAATCGCTGTTGTACTTCATTCAGGATGTCGACCGATACTCCGTTAAGCAGGTGGTGATAATGTTTCGACTTTTCAGTTGTTCAAACAACATTTGGGAATGCAGATTGGTGAAGTCTTCTACAACTGCCAACGTTTTGTCTGATGCACACCTTGTCATTTTCGAGACACACATGCAATGTCAGAAAGCTGCCAAAATAAATTTAAAACCTCAGAGAGCTACGTTGATCAAGACCCTCAATACGTCTTGTACAGTAACACAACATAAACATAGTAAATTAGGCCAACACGCAATACAAGATGACAAACAACAGAAGTTATCATTTGGTTAGCCAGAACCATTAACACCGTACTTCCGTTGATTGATCGGGGGAGACTAGGATTACAACCAGAACTTAAGCAAAAACTTTCGTCTCTGTCTATTAGGCCGGTTGTTATTTACGTCTCAATTCCTTCCTTAGTAACACTATCCCAACAAATGGGAGTTCACACCAGAATCTCTGTGTTATATTTCATCAAACAGTGTTCGGCAGCATCTGATTTGCTTCGTTGATGTAAAAGCGTGCGACGCTTTTACTTGATACACTGCCCTCTATGGTCCTGATTTTCTGATAAATATGACATAGAACTACAAGGAATACGGAAGATACCCGCCTTACGACAAATAAAACCACTCTTTGTAGGCGCTAAAGGGCGCCGTAAACTTAGATGTTGGTCGAAAAAGATACATTATCACATGTTTCCACAGAATACGACCAATCCTGTTGGAAATGTTAGCTGCCTAAGGCGAAAGGCCGTAGACTTTGCTGCAAACTCGTTATTTTCGTCGCTTACCCGATCCACAGTTGGTCGAAAGCGCAACATGAGTCTGATCTTTAACGGTTCTGGCGAAAGATGACTTCGAGGTGCGCTAGTCCTGCTGACAACCTTTTAGCATTTGAGAGGACGTGACCCTTATAATCAAAAGTTCCGAATGGCTAGAACTAACACCTTGAAACTACAAATCAGTGTGAGTTGGCGTACTATAAGCCGCATGCCACAATGTATCATCAACCTCCCTCATGAAAAAAATGGCTCTGAGCACTATGGGACTTAACATCTGTGGTCATCAGTCCCCTAGAACTTAGAACTAATTAAACCTAACTAACCTAAGGACATCACACACATCCATGCCCGAGGCAGGATTCGAACCTGCGACCGTAGCAGTCATGCGGTTCCGGACTGAGCGCCTGGAGCCGCTAGACCACCGCGGCCGGCTCCCTCATGAAAAAAAAATGGCTCAAATGGCTCTGAGCACTATGGGACTTAACATCTGAGGTCATCAGTCCCCTAGAACTTAGAACTACTTAAACCTAACTAACCTAAGGACATCACACACATCCATGCCCGAGGCAGGATTCGAACCTGCGACCGTAGTGGTCGAACGGTTCCAGACTGAAGCGCCTAGAACCGCTTGGCCACTGCGGCCGGACCTCCCTCATGACCAACACATGAAGAAAGGAAGACGGTCATCTTTTCCATCTCCTTCGGGTGGACTGAATTCATAGGCTCTAAGAGGTCGTTCAAATTCTGACTGCTATGGGGCTAAACAACACAAGTATCCTCCACATATCCGAAAAAACACGGAAGTTTCAATTACGCCGACACCAGCGTACGTTCCCCGAAGACTTTTATACACAGTAACGGGTGAAACTGTGTCTGCATCGCAACTCCATCTTTTAAAATAAAAAGTCCGCCGTGTTCTTAATGCATACACCAACCTACTAGTGGTCTCAACTGAATTGCCAGATTTATTTCTATCATTGACATTAGGTCCAAGACTAATAACTTCTTTGTGGGTCCTCGGAAGACCATATAACATAGGCGGTAAGACTAATAACTTCTTTGTGGGTCCTCGGAAGGCCATATAACATAGGTGATACTGCACAATAAAAGATTTTACATAGTCTCTAGGGACACGAAACTTTTATTCAGGAGACTGTCAGTCTTCCTCTGAAAACCTATTGACGGGTCAGCAAAGAGCCCGGGAAACGCAGGATCTAATAGTAAAAACTTTTACTTTTGAACGTAATTCTCCTTGTCCATCGCAAATATAGACTCTTCTCATCCATATTTAAGATAACAGTATCAGAAGCGACACTTAGTGGACTTAAGGCAACCTTCTCAAATGCCGGCCGCAGTGGCCGTGCGGTTCTAGGCGCTGCAGTCTGGAGCCGGGCGACCGCTACGGTCGCAGGTTCGAATCCTGCCGCGGGCATGGATGTGTGTGATGTCTTTAGGTTAGTTAGGTTTAATTAGTTCTAAGTTCTAGGCGACTGGTGACCTCAGAATTTAAGTCGCCTAGTGCTCAGAGCCATTTGAACCTTCTCAAATGCTGTAATGTTAGTGGTGGGCGAACGTAAATTGTTCATCAGCACAGGTCGTGTTTCTCTCCTAACCTTGGCACATCAGGACGTAGTTTCACCCTAGAACACTTAGGGATGGGGGAAAATGATACATTGCTCCTAAACCATCGTAAAGTTTACTTCTCCGTATATTATTGAAAGAAAGTCATAATACAGATTTTATGAACTAATTAATTACCATTATTAGATCTCCCGTGGAATGTTAAATACCGAATTAAGTACAAAATGACCTATTTTATACCCTATTGCAATCGTTTTCATGAGTTTAGTAATCTAGGGTTAAAAATAGCCTTTTCGACAGAACTTATAGAATAAAAAACAGGTAAACGCTTAGGCGTCGGAGCGCAGTTTAAATATTTCCCTAGCACAGATAAAGCTGCGGCGTACAAAGTTTTCTCCGTGGTACTGACCATACGGAGTCGAGATGCAGTCCAACCCACCGAGCCAACCGATCAATCATAGCCGAATGGTCGGCCATTTGGAGAACTACACTTTCAGTCGAAGTGCGACCAATATGTTCTGCATAACTAATCCCAAAAACATGTCGAAATTTTCGAAGCGATCTTTAAATGAAGCCGAAATAATTCCTTGCAAATGAAATTCACCCGTAGGCCAGTATAATGGATCTTCCCCGGATAAGCACTAAACCATCACGTTTCTTGATGCAGGAGAATGAATATGATGAAAAACTTAACAAAGTTCGGAACAAACATGTGGTCTCGGTACCGTAATAACAAAGAAAGAGCTGATTGGCGTTTCAAATTTCGTAGCGAAGCGTTCTCTCGTAGCAATTTTGTCCGTTGATAACGAGGTGCGCTCCTATCGAAATATCATCGGATGACTAAGAAGTCATACGGCTGGCATTCTTGTGAGCTGTTTCAACATTTTGTACGCAGTTGTGAGAAAACTTCAGAAAAAAGACCTCCCTTTGAGAAGGTACTGTGTGTGGACTGCGCTATAAAATAAAATATTAATTACTAGTGTTTCGCCCCGGCTTCGCTTGGTAGCATTAGGAATCTACGACGAAACGAATTGTCTGGCGTAGCGGTAATGAATTACACTGATCAGCCAGACCTACTATCGATATATTTTGTCATTATGTAGAATTGGGAAGGCATGTGATCACGTGATCTATATAAGTTTCACCGAGGAGAAACTGACTGCAGACTTTAATGCTGGGCAGAGTACAAGTGTGTCTGAACACACAGTTCACCGAGCACTCCTAATGAAGGGCCTCCGCAGCCGACGACCCACGCATGTGACTGTGATAACACCATGAGCTCGGCAACTGTGACTGAAATGGGCATTCGGTGGAACTCGTACAAGGCACCATGACGGTCAAGGAGTATGGCACACTGCTTGCAGACCACGTACATCCCTTTGTGACGATCATGTTTCCACACGGCAGAGACATTTTTCAACAAGACAACGCGCCATTCATAAGCCTAGTAGTGTGGAGTGCTTCGTGGAACACAGTGGCGTTTCCAGATTGCTGGACCCTCAACTCACCAGATCTGAACATCACTGAACACATCTGTGATGTGATTGAACATGACGCCAGAGCTCAAGGGCCCCTCCCCGGAATTTACGGGAATTGGATGATCTGTGTGTGCAGCTGTAGTACTGACTCCCTCGAACGACCTACCAAGGCCTGACTGCTCCCATGCCACCACTCATCGCCGACGTTATCCGTTCCAAAGGTGGTCGTACCGGCTATTAGGTAGGCGCTCATAGTATTTTGGCGGATCAGTGTACATACACACACCTCCTTGTTAATCATTCCGTCTATTCGAAAACAACGTTCCATAATCCCTACACTAGTTCCTTAGAGTGCTTTCACAACAGACCACAAAACGTGCCGGGGGACTTTAACTTATGTAACACCTCAATGAAACATAGAATAACTGTTATCAAGATTATGGATAAGGACAATTAAGAGTCGAGATTTGAAATAACTTAATATAGCCAGAAAAGAGCTTAACATATACATATTAATCGTCAACGAAAAGTATCAATACTTTCAAGAAAGCTGAAAAGTCGTGTGTTGGCCATGGTACCAGAATTTCATCAGAACAAATTTGTAAACAGCGAACGCAGTGCGCTTTATGGAAAACTTGACATCCCTAGTTTATTCATTCATACCGTTTCCAGAATATATGGATCTTCTGCGATGCAGACCTCGCAAAAAGAGCATTATTTCGGCTTGTAAGCCTTTATGTATAGTTTTATTCTCTAGGAATATATAATTTGCACATGACGCAACGTTTAACTTACTCAAGTCCTTTTCCTGGAGCAATGTCAGTCTTACAGTGCTGTGGTTCCGCCAAAACTATAACACTGAAGTGACTTTTGCTACTCAGTGACTGAGGTGGACACACACCAAAATATCTGTTGACGCCCTATCTGCTTTCATTCTTTCGTTTTACCACTCCATAAGGAAGAAAAAACTGAATATAGAATTAATTTCAGTGATAGACCTGTTATTATTGCTCAACAGCTCCTCTTTGAACATGATCAGTGCATAAGAGTATCATATGCTTACGGAATTTAACAGATCACTATTGACTCTGATTATCTGACGTATCCATGGACACATTTCTTATGACATAGTACAGTTTAACTGAGAGCACATATAACTTCCGGACATCTCGACCGTAGTTTATCTATTCCCAGAAAAATTTTCAGTTATTTGCCTGGGCAGTTCCACTTCTCGTAGCCTTCCGGCAAACAACTTCCTGATAGCTTTGAAGCCTCCCTCGGCGATTACCTCCTGTGTCAATGTCTTTACGTCAGAGGACTTACACCCAACATCGTCAACAATTTTTTGTAAGTCTACCATTCTCTGTCTTCTTTCAGAAGGGGGCTACTTCCTGATGCAATAAATCTCCTAGTGCTCTCCTTCCTATCCTCATATATTTCTTTCTTCGTCGATTCTTATCTTGCCACTAAATTTTCAACATTCTCCTGTAAAAGTACAGTGGTAAAAATAAATGTGTTTCCGAGATCTGAATATTGATCAGACCATGTTTCTACACAGACAGGGCAGTATGCGTCGTCTACGGCAACTGTGTCACCTGTATACTATGCAGTACTTGTTTTGTGTGTCATTACGAGAGTTTTATTGCCTCTGGGTGTTTCCGACAACAGTAGCATACGTTGAGAGGCTTCGTATAGTCACTAATGGAGCAGGGTGTGGGTCAGGTGGACGTCGCAGCGAATGTCGCCGTGAGTCGAGGATCTGGAACAAGTTTCTAGCAAAAGGACCAGTGGCCGTGGAAGAAGAAAAACAGCTGTGTAGTGCTGTACAGCAAGCACAGACTCTCAAAACAATACTTCACGACTACGGCGGCAATTCCAAACAGCTACAGGAGTGCAGGCGTCAACACAAACGATATGAAATAGCCTTAATGAGCAGGGTATACGTGTTGGGAGAAGGGCTCGTGTCGCGTGGTGACGAAACGGCTCTTTATGGAGCAGGCAACAGTAACACACAATGCTCTATTCTGATGAGGCCCGCGTCAGCCTCCACGCTTACATTACTGATATTCTAGTGTGGAGGCAATGAGGATAAAGTTTACTCCCTAATTGTATCGTAGCTCGCCACACTTGTCAAGGAGGTTCAGTCAGGTGGTGGAGTGGAATAATGTATCGCAACAGAAGACACCTTGTAATAATACATAGGAAGGTGGTTGTTCTATAGTATCGAGACGACGTCATGTGTCCCGTTTGGTGAAGCTATTGGAGCGAGATTCATGCTGATGGACGGCAATACATGACCCCATTCTCACAAGCCAGTGAACACCTTCTTGGTGGAGCATACTGTCGGATGGTATGGGCTCCATATTGTCCAGATCTCAGTTGCATTGGGAATGCCTGGGCCATGCTAAAACGAGCGATTTGAATATATCCGTCCTATCAGGGCATCATAGAGGCTTAATAGCACAATTTGGTAAAGTGTGTGGCTAACCGCATTCAAAAATATTTCCACTTAAGAAGATGGCCAGTTGGTCCATAAACCATGTGCTATGCACGACGACACTGACAAAAGACTTAAGTGTTTCCAGCTGAATCTTTTATAAGATTTTGGTTTTGTTTTTCCGTTGGTATTGGTTCAAATAGCTCTAAGCACTATGGGGCTTAACATCTGAGATATCAGTCCCGTAGACTTAGAACTGCTAAAACTTAAATAACCTAAGGACATCACACACATCAGTGCCCGAGGCAGGATTCGAACCTGCGACCGTAGCAGCAGCGCGGTTCCGGACTGAAGCACCTAGAACCGCTCGGCCACAGCGGCCGGTATCGGTTGGTATTCATCAAGTGGAAATGAGTTATAAATTTTCACTATCGTAATCTCAGCCTTAAGGTCAATACTGCAAAAGGCTGCTTCAGCAGATGTCAAACTTAAAAAAATCCTCCGATATGTATACATTTCGTCGTTGTATCTGGGCGCTTTCATCTGCATCTACATCATACTTCACTAGCCACTTAATGGCGTGTGGCGGAAGGTACTATGGGTAACACAGACTGGTCCCCTCCTCCGGGTTCCATTCGCAAATGGCATACGGGAAGAATGCTTAGCCGGCCTCTGTGGGCGAGAGGTTCTACGCGCTTCAGTCCGTAACCGCGCTGCTGCTACGGTCGCAGGTTCGAATCCTGCCTCAGGCATGGATGTGTGTGATGTCCATAGGTTAGTTAGGTTTAAGTAGTTCTAAGTCTAGCGGACTGATGACCTCAGATGTTAAGTCAAATAGTGCTTAGAGCCATTTGAACCATTTGAACCAATTTGTTTCATTAAAGACTAAAACGTTGGTGAAAAAACGGCGGGAGCAGAAATTTACACCTTGTATTATTATTATTACTGCCAATATCACTACTGTTGCCATTATCGTTATTAGTGGCAGCAGCTTCAGTATTGGAGGTACTGCGAGTAGTAGGCATTATTTACTCACATTGTCACAATAGAAACTCTGATCATTTTAATATTGTTGTTATTTCTTAGTTACTATGATATAAAAATGTTACTATGCATGTGAAGCTGATGGCTTGATGTAAGAGAGTGCCTGATGGCCCAAATGAAGCCAATGAAAGAGCATGGTTCAATAAGATACACAATTAAATAGAGAAATTGTTAAATGTTATTGCTGCTTTTGTATCTTTTCTAAGTGTCACCAGATCACTCAAAAAGTATGACGTAATTCAGGTTTTCATAAGTCTATTGTATGAAAAAAAAGTTATCCGATTAGCGAACACGGAAAGTAAGGGGGTGCATGTCAAGTACGTTCTGGTTTGTGTGCGTGATGGTTCACTGCCGATAGCTAGAGAAGAGCCATGTAGTACACGCGTAACGCTGCACACAGAGACGTGTAACAGCCGGCAGCGGACAGTTGTCCTGGGCGCTGTTCGCCTTGCCCGCCGCTACCAGCATATGAGCTGCGCTGCTGTGCTGGAACAATGGTGCGCTCTCACGCTGGAGCGGACCTCATCTGTGATGCTGTCATCGTGAAAGGGCCAAGCAATTTACTCGGTAAACTAGAGAGACAGCGGACAGGGCCCAAGATTACAGGAAATGGGTACGGGCTCAACCTGCTACGTTGTATCTCATTTAGGCCCTAAAATGATAAAGTGTATACTTTCAGGAAATAAGTGTTAAATAATGATTATATATTTATTATAGAAATCTTGTTTCACTTCGCGATACAATAAGCTTGTTGTATATGTTTTCTTTTCGAATAAAATGAAGGAGCAGAATGAAAGAAGGCAACGAGACATGACCTTTTTCTTCTCTATAGTGGCGAATACGCATGCCAGAATATTGAGAGTGATTTTATTTGAATTTGTGATCTTTGTTCATACACAGTCTTTGTTTATATGCAGTGAGACGCTATGTGTAGAACCAGACAGGACCTACATACTTGCTGAACTACTCTATCTGATCTAAAGTGTCCAGACATCTATTAGTGAACTTTAATATCGGAATGTGTCCACCATTCGGCTTTATGGCTGCTTGAACTATCTTGGGCGAACTTTCACTGGGTTGTCTGAATGAATGTGGCGGAGCTGCAGCCTGTCGTTTCGATAGAGATGGAGCGAGAGAGGGTAGTGACGTGGAACGCTGGGCTCTGAAGTGAATTCGACGTTCTATCGCATCCCAAAATATGTTCGTATCCTTCCACATTTAGTGATTTCTTTTTTAAGCACAGTAAGGGGACCATTACAGTAACCACGAGAAACACCGACATACCGCAACACCACCTTCTACGTACTTCACTGTTGGCACTACACGTCATGGCAGGTAACGTTCCCAAGGCATTCCATCGGACTGCCACATGGTATAACGCGATTCATCACTCCATATCAGTAGCTTAGAGTCATCCACTGTCTATTGGCGTCGCTCTTTACACAACCTTAAGCATCGTTTTGCAATGACTATCAAAATGTGTGGCTTAAGAAGAACTGCTCGGCCACCGGACCCCTACGCACAATCATTCTATTAGCTGGGCAACTGGTAGCAATTTGTAACTCATGAGTGTTTCCTTCCGCTGACCTCCTGCAGTCTTTTAAAACCATCATCCTCAACTGTCGACTATCTACGTCCATCAGTACATGAGATCTGCTTTCTGCTTGGTCATGGTTTAGCTTTGGATGTTCCTTCGTGTTTTCATTTCACGATCACATTACCAAAAGTCGAACCTGGCAGTTTACAACTCTTGAAATGGCCTTGATGGATTAGTTACGCAGGTGACACTCAACGATTAATCGTTCAAAGTCACTCAGCCCTTCTGGACGATCCACTCTGCAATCACTGCTTTTCTACTGACGACACAATACTCACCACCTTCTCTTGTACTAGTCTAATGTTCAGTTTCGATTTACGGTGAGGTTTCCGGATGCTCTTGATCAGATAATGTACTGTACATCAGTCGAGCTAAGGCAGGTGTCCCACAAATTTCCCGCTGCTGGTTTTTGCTTCAGTTGTCATCCACTCAGAGATATGTAGGACTTCGTGGATAACCATCTTCAAGCATAGATGTCTGTTATAATCTTTCCAGCATTATTTAGCCTCGTGGGTAGACACAGAGGTGATTGTTGTTATCCCGGGTTCGATTCCCGACGGAGTCAGGGATTTTCTCTGCCTCGTGATGACTGGGTGTTGTGTGATGTCCTTAGGTTAGTTAGGTTTAAGTAGTTCTAAGTTCTAGGGGACTGATGACCTCAGAAGTTAAGTCCCATAGTGCTCAGAGCCAGTTGAACCAGTTGATTGTTGTTATCGCCAGAAACCATCTTATGAAACTTAGTTTCGCCCAACGTGTCTCCATTATAAACGCCAAGTTCGTGGAGTGGTGAGCATTTGACTATGGGCAATCACTATTGTATTTTTGTTTTTTGTTTTCGGATCATCAGTCTTCGGGCTGATTGACGCTACTCACCACGCTGTCTCCAAGCTCGCCAACATCTTCATCTCATAGCAACGTTATATCCAATGTCCATAATTATTTGTTGCATATTCTCCGATTCCTTCTTTTCTCTATGAGTTTACCCTTTTAAGCTCCCTCAACCACTATGGCAGTTAATCCTTATCTTAAAACATGCCTTATTATCGTGTATCTTCTTGTGCACCGTGTGTCATGTATCGTGTCAGTCCACCTAATTTTCAGCATCGTTAATGCAAAAACACATCTCGAGCCGTTTGGTTCTCTTTTCTGGTTTTCCCGTAATCCATAATTCACTTACGCAAAAAAGACACTTCTTAGGAATTTCTTGCTGAACGTCCTCCGTTTCATACCAGCACACGTCTATCAGCGAATGAAGCCATCTTTGCTCAGGCTAATATGCTTCTTATTATCCTCCTAGCCTCATTCGTTACGAGATTTTTTGCCTCCACGATAGCACAAGTCGTTCACTTCGTCAATAATGTGGAGCAAAATTTTGGTTAAACGGATCGCTGACCTTATTCCCGCAATTCACAGCCTGTATTCTGTGCTCAATGGACTTCTCATTCCATTCTACAGGTTCTCTAATTCTTCTTTCCTGTCAAAGAGGATACCAGTGCCATCAACAAACCTTATCTCCGATATGCTTTCAACCTTAGTATTAATTCCACTTTTCAAACGTAAGTTTAGTTTCTCCTTTGCTTTTTCTATGTACAGGTTGAACTGTAGGGACAACTACTCCCTTACGCGTTATATCTCCCTAGGTTTCCATTCTTAATGTTCCAGATCGGTTCTTGTCCACATTTTTAATACCCACCTTTTTGACTAGCTTATATGTATCTCTTTCTGGCATTTTCAAACCACTTCCATCTACTTACGTTATCAGACGATTTAAGTAGGTCGTTTTTCTAGGTCGACAGATGTAATTATTCATCTGTAAAGAGATAAAATGGTTCTAATGCTGTGCTGTCTCTCGTTATTGAACCACAAGTGTCATAAAAGCCACAAAAACTATGCCAAAAAAGACTGATAATTCACCAAAGCGTTTATAACCATAACTTCTGTTATACAATCAACATTGAATAGGAGATTATCGTTTAACGTCCCTTCCACATCAAGGTCATTAGAGACGGAGCAGAAGCTCGGATTAGAGAAGGATGGGGAAAGGAGGCGGCTGTGCCTTTCTGAAAGAACCCCTCATCGTTTTCCTCAGGTGATTTATGGAAATCACGGGTAACCTAAATTTTCTTGGCCGGATACAGGTTTGAACCGTTACCCTCCCGAATGCGAGTCCATTGTGCTAACCATAGTGCTATCCCGTTCGGTCAACTAACATGGCCTCTACATAATTTCAGCAAGCAGATGAGCTGTTTCATTGCAATTGTAGTGACAATGGAACAATTATTTCAAAAAGCACGGCAAAAGCACCAATATGTTGTTTAGCTACCATCACATTCACAGACGCCAATGAGCAGAAGACTGCTAAGACTGCTCCATTGCTACCAACCTGTTATGTGTTATCATCACACCACTGTGTAACAGATGTTCTCTGTTATATCAGGTTAAACGGTAAAAGCATTCAGGAAGATATTTCTAACGTCGGCAGCCATGATGACTGCGTTGTATGTCACTCGATGTAATGGGAGCCACGTACAGATCGGGGGTTCCAACACTTGTCCTTCGACCACACCAATTACGATAGAAAAGGAGGCAATATCCACTTGTCCCTTCGTGTCCTGTACCTTACAAATTCATATGAGTTCGCCATGCAAACTCAGTATGAAGGAAGATGACAATCCAACCATCTCTAACAGTTCCAGTAATATGTTCCTTCCTACAACACTACGTTCTACTCAGATGGTCTAGTATACTGGTATGTGGTGACAACAAATTTTTAGATGATAAAGGAGCATTAGAGTTTAATTTAAAGTTTCCATACTCCATCAGTACAGTACAGAGAACAAATGTGTGTGCCTCAACGAAATGGCATCTGCTATTTAATTTGATGACTACTGGAAAGGGCCGTCACTAGACTCATAAGCATTTCTTCCACTTCCTTATTTTTTTTGTTTCATACCGTTAGTCAAAGAGCAACAGATTAAATACTATTTAGTTCAAACAATGTGGAAGTACCGCCTGTAAGGAAATTCTTGAACCTGATCTTCTAGTTGATGTCGGCAGATGCAGTGATTCCCATAATCATTTTTATTGGTCGTACGCTAATGACTGAAGCTATAATCTTAAGTAGATTGAACATCTTGCTTTGCTGCCAATAAGGTATAGTCTATTTACATTTGTTATCTGAAAACATCCTCAATTTCAAACTTTATTAAACAAATCTGATAAGCAAGTTCTTTCTCGACCCGAATATACAAGGAATAACATTATATCGTTTCTAAGTCGTGGCAGTAGAGTTGAAAAATGCATATTATATGTACAATGGGGATACAGAAATAATAAACGGAAATAAGTCGTCTGCTACGACCATAATTTCACACGTGCAGTGTAAAAGTTCCTTGCACTCCAAGTCTAAGTTGTTCTATGCATCATGTTACATACACAACAAAAGTGCAGATTTTTAATATTTTCTTGAATCAATGAAGTGTTAGTCATTTAAGCCGATATGGAAACGCTTAAGGAGAAAAGAAAATATTCACATCTATAGCCATATTATCTAGAATAAGCATGTAGTGCTCATATACAAACACAGGCTCACAGAAAGATCCGTACCTCAAGACTGGAAAATTGCTCAAGTCCCACCAATACCCAAAAAGGGAAGTAGGAGTAATCCGCTGAATTACAGGCCTATATCGCTAATGTTGATTTGCAGTAGGTTTTGGAACATATACTGTATTCGAAAAGTATGAAGTATCTCGAAGAAAACGATTTATCGACACATAGTCAGTACGGTGTCAGAAGATATCGTTCTTGTGAAACACAAATAGTTCTTTATACTCATGAAGTAATAAGTGCTATCGACAGGCGGTCAAATTTATTCCATACTTTTAGATTTCCACAAGGCTTTCGACTCTCTTCCTCACAAGCGTCTTCTTACCAAACTCCGTGCCTACGGATTATCGCCTCAGTTGTACGACTGGATTCGTGATTTCCTGTCAGAAAGGTCACGGTTCGTAGTAATAGACGGAAAGCCATCGAGCAATACAGAAGTAATATCCGGCGTTCCCAAAGGAAGTGTTGTAGGCCGTCTGTTGTTCCTGATCTTTATTAACAACACAGGAAACATTCTGAGTAGCCGTCTTACATTGTTTGCAAATGATGCTGTCATTTAATGTGTTGTAAAGTCATCAGATGATCAAAAAGACTTGCAAAATGATTTAGATAAGATATCTGTATGGTGGGAAAAGTGGCAATTGACCCTCAATAAGGAAAAGTGTGAAGCTATTCATATGAGTACTAGAAGAAATCAGCTAATTTCGATTACGCGATAAGTCACACAAATCTGTAGGCTGTACATTTAACTAAACCCTTAGAGATTACAATTACAAATAACCTAAATTGGAACGATCACATAGATAATATTGTGGGTAGAGCAAATCAAAGACTGCGATTCATTGGCAGAACACTTAGAAGGTGCAACACGTCTACTAAAGAGACGGCTTACACCAAGCTTGTCCGCCCTATTCTGGAGTATTGCTGTGCGGTGTGGGATCCGCATCAGGTGGGACTGACGGATGACATCAAAAAAGTTCAAAGACGGGCAGCTCGTTTCAGCTTATCGCGAAATGGGGAAGATAGTGTCACAGACATGATGCGTGAATTGGAGCAGCAATCATTAAAACAAAAGCGTTTTTCGTTGCGACGGGATCTTCTCATGAGATTTCAATCACCAGTTCTCTTCCCCGATTGCGAAAACATTCTGTTGGCATCCACCTACATAGGGAGAAATGATCATCACTATAAAATAAGTGAAATCAGGGCTCGCACAGAAAAATTTAAGTGCTAGTTTTTCCCGCGTGCCGTTCGAGAATGGAACGGTAGAGAGACAGCTTGAATGTGGTTCATTCAACCCTCTGCCGGGCACATTTTATTGTGAATAGCAGAGTAATCACGTAGATGTAGATGTAGATGTAGTGAAATACAGATACAGACTAGTGAAGAATTAGGAGATTAGGTTAGATTAGGTTACTGGCACCCTAAGTGAGACAAACACTGTGCTTTTCTACTGCTGAATGTGCTTCTCCAGTCTGGTACAGGTCATCTCATGCCAGACAAGTAGACATTGCTCTCAACGAAACCTGCAGGTTGATCACAGGTTGCTTAAGACCTACCCCAACTGATAAGCCCTACTGCGTGGCTGGAATAGCGACACCATGGGTACGCAGAACAGTGGGTGCCAACAAGGAGAGACTGAAAGTGGAACAGGACAGTGCCCATCCACTGCACGGACATAATCCACCACAGCAACGGCTGAGATCGCGAAAGAGCTTCCTGCGAACATCCGAGAAGCTCACCATTTCACCAGAGAAGGCAAGGCTGGAGTTATAGAAGAAGTCGACGCCTCACCTGCAGACGCCAGAAGCTGAAGAACTACCACGTGGACACAACGAGAGCTGGCTGGTGTGGAAATCTTTAAACAGATTACTATCAGGAGTTGGACGATCCAGAGACAACGTGAACAGATGGGGCTTCATAACAGAAGGTACGTCCTGTGATTGTGGGCAAGAACAAACCACAAGCCACATGCTCCAGTGCCTTTTTTTTTGGTGCCCTACGTCCTGCACGAAGATTAATCTCCTGCAAGCCACTCCAAGCGCCTTGGAGGTTGCAAAGTACTGGGCACATGTAATATAAATAAAATTTGTATATATATATATATATATATATATATATATATATATATATATATATGTGTGTGTGTGTGTGTGTGTGTGTGTGCCGGCCAGTGTGGCCACGCGGTTAAAGGCGCTTCAGTCTGGAACCGCGCGACCGCTACGGTACGGTCGCAGGTTTGAATCCTGCCTCGGGCATGGACGTGTGTGATGTCCTTAGGTTAGTTAGGTTTAAGTAGTTCTAAGTTCTAGGGGACTCATGACCTCAGATGTTAAGTCCCATAGTGCTCAGAGCCATTTGAACCATTTTTGTGTGTGTGTGTGTGTGTGTGTGTGTGCATATTTATTGATGTGTATGGCTACTGTAAATTTGTATGTTTCTGACTCGAGAATAATAATAATTACGTGAAACGATTCTATGGCAAAGAAGTAGTTTCGTCTCCCGTCGTGACAGATGATTAGCACACATCACAGACCTCCAAGTGAAGATTCACGATTGTGAGTAATACTTGGTGAGGCAAGCGGAGGCTGATAAAGGACAGGAGGTGGATGTCAAACTCGTTAGTAAATATGTCTATATTACCTTCAGGAATGTTCATTACTTTGTACGATAATTTCATGAAGTTGCTCCTGTTGTCACCGGAGCTTCTCAAACACTCTGCAAGTGGTGTTAGCATAGCTTTCGTCCTCGGAATTGTCTGAGAATACTCTTGTTTTCCTCAATCTCTATGCCACGGATTCGAAGTCGTACTGAATACTAATGACCCCCAAATTTTCTTCCATAAACTTTAATGCTTCTAAATTTAACATTTTTCGACATTTCAAATCTTTACTCTCTGCTGATAGATTTCTCCGAAATATAGTGTGTGACGTGGTGGTGAGTAACGTAGCTATGTCTATGCGTGAGAAACATAGTTTCGAATTCGAAGAATTCGTCCGCACTTGGGGCACCCTCTACTTCAGTATGATAATGCCAGACCACACACGAGTGCTGCGACATTTGCAACAAATTGACGCTGTAGGTTCACTGCCAGCGATAATCTTCCATACAGTACCGACGTTGCCCCACCCCAGTTACCTCTGTCTCCAAGACTTAAGAACCCCTTTAAGGTTCGATAGTGATGAAGCCATGCTAGGATAGATAAGGTTGTGGTTCCTTCTACAAATTCAATTTGATGGTACCAAAAACTAGTGTCTCATTGGGAGAAACATGTTCATCACCAGGATGGCTATGCTGAGAATTAAACATAGTTGACATGAAGAATAAATATGTAGAATGTCAATGACGTTTGTTTGATTTAAAAGGCTAAAATAATTTCCGCACAAAAATTCTGGGCATCATTTTTCAGCATCCCGTCGTATTGAGTCACAACGAACTGTTTACGGATGCGGATAGACTTCTCGCGAATGTAAACATTCTTTGTGGGCGATACCGATGCCCGCAGCACCAACTGCCAGTGTTTGCCCCTAATTTCAGCATCCGTGCAGGAGGTCTATGTTTACTGAGGCAGCTCCGGCGGCGGCTGACCTCACGCAAACAGCCCCTAACTGAATCACGAAACTGTGTTTACTGTCAGGGTAGAGAGCCAACCGGAATTAGAGGTCACATCGATTTCAGATAGATGGAATCGGGAGTTTATTTAACGAGAGTACCTACCACCAGTGCAAACTTTCACTCATCCAACAATTCAGCCTGTTAAACGCACGAATGAGATACCTCATTTCTTCTGGTTTCCATTACGTTATAGTAAAATGTGCTGCTGGAAGCAGATTTCTGTAGTGCATAAGGCTATCAGAGCAAACTGTATTGCAACGATAAACAGCTGCTGTTATATCTCATAGAGTAACTTACATCTTCTGTACACCAAAGACATACACACAGACACACACACACACACACACACACACACACACACACACACACACACACACACACACATGCTTTCGTTAGGAACTTTAAATAAGCACCGACATTTCTCGTAAAGAAGTGATACTGCCTGAAATTAACCGTTGTAAAAATAAAAGCTACTCATCTGCTTCATAGATTATCGCAAAATGCATACGAATAGACATAGCGAAAACATACGGTGATTGTTTCTCCATGAGATGCTTAACTGTTTAATGCTTGCTACATGCCTTCATGAATACCACTAAAGAGACAATTCATTCGTACATTAGTGCAGCTTAAACGATTCACGATACAAACCTGGAATTAAAACAGTAACCTTTTTTTGTTGTATAACGAGTCAGCACTAACGTACTAACAACGCAGTGAGATCGAATTAAGAACTTCTCAGAGAATGATGATGCGAATTGTGCAAAGCGACTTTCTCCAAAATGAAAATTATCAACCCCAAGAGAAACTAGAGAAATGTGAGGAAATGTCAACATTTAAAGCTAAAAAGTTAGTTGTAAGTTCCAATTTACACACATCACGTATCGAGTCATTCCACATCAAAATACCAGCTTCCCAGCAGGCGCAGTGTGCGCACAGATGTAATTAAATAGCAACAGCAATGGTATAATGGTGTTGAAAAATATAATGAAATGCTTGACTGGCGAGTTCGAGGAAATATAATTGAATTCGTTTCTTCAGTATTAGCAGAACAAAATTTTTGTGGTTTAAGGTGCGGGACCAAATGCTAGATTAGTTTGACCATAATGTTGACATTTAAGATATCCCAATTGGCTGAGAATACGAGAGGCACGTAATACACAGAAGGAGCGAAAGGCTCGACCAAGCCATGTTTACACAGTCGGATATTGTGAACTGGCCAAAAAAGTGGCGTCTACATTTCATCGTAACATGCGAAGGAAACCCTCTCATGAATCCGAGTCTATGAAGGTCAACAACGATAAAAGGTCCACAAATCTAGTCTGCCATCTTCCTTTGAGGTCCTTACTAGTTAGGTAGTTAACAAGAGTATCAAAAAAGTTTAAATTACCACCTAACTAAAGATTCTTGTAAGATTACGTCGCTCAAAGTTCGACAGTTGCATGAAATAGACGCCATTGCTCGATTAATCATATCTAAAATTTACAAACTTCACCCTACTGGATGGGGCTAATGTCTTTGCACTTGTTACAGGTCCTATTTGGTAGACAGACATTTTTGCAGTTCCAACTTCAAACGTACCATCGTCGATTGGTCGTTCACAAGTGTCATAAATACACGGCCCAGTCGTATTACTGTGACGAACGCCTATGTTCGACATCAACGCGCAATAAACCCTCACAGACGAGAGGGGGTAGCCCTAGCAGTGATGAGTCTATAAAAAGTGCCCATGGAACACAGAAAACAGTACAGTCGATGTCGTAAGGCGGAAGAGGAGCGATTTATCTGACGTTCAATAGGGCATGGTCGTTTGCTTTCGGGCCAATGGGGCGAGCACTTTAGAAGCGCCTCAGTTTGTAAACGTAAGGCGTACCGTTGTGGTTAAGGTATACTGTGCACGGCAGAAAGGCGCTATCCGAAACTGGCACCGAGACAACGAGAGAACTGTGGTGCACCAAGGACCACTGAACACAGGGATGATCGACGCCTGCAGAGATTTGCATGGGAGAGTGGACGGGCAACTGTTGAGCAAGTGACCGCCTAGATGAACCAAGGGGCTACCAACAGTGTCTCCTCAACGACCGCTCAGTGAACGTTGCCTCGGCAGCAGTCACCTGGTTCATGCACCCATGCTGATGGGCACGTGCTGACTGCCGTTCATTGGCGACCAAGGCTGGAATTCGCACACCAGTATCACAACTGGACCTCCACTAAATGAAGATAAAAGTTACATCTTATGCTCCATTGACACGTGGCTGTTGACGAGTACAGCGTGAAACGTCTGAAAGCATGCACCCTGCAGCAATCGTCGGAAGTGTCTAGACCGCAGGAGGAAGCGTTATGGTTCTGGAAGGTGGAAAGTATGTATTCTTAGGACCACGTTCACCCTTATATGCAGTTTCTTTTTCCTCTCCACGAAAGCTTCTACCGGAAGGACAATGCAATGTGTCAAGCAACTCATAATGGAAGTGCATTGTTCGAAGAGCGACATAACGAGTTTTGCGTATTCCCACTCAGTGGATTTGAACCCAGCCGAGAAACTGTGGGTCTACCTCGACTGAGCTGCTCGCGCCATGGACCCTCAACCGAGAAACCTATCGCAGCTGACCACGGCACTGGAGTCGGTATGGCTCCACATACCCGTCGGTAAATTCCATGACCTCCGTGACTCTCTTTCTGCACATCAGATTTCTGACAGGTGGTCACATTAGGGCCACTGGGCTTGTAAGTCAGTTATGACTGGCGATGGAATTCCGTAGGAGGCTAACGAGTATCTCTTGGTCTGGTGATTTACCCGTTCTAGCTAAAGAGTGAGAAACATTTTGATGAAGAGCGAGGTGAACTGTACTCATTATACTGTTAATTCAGAAGTTTACGTGTGTTGAGAGTTTCATTACAGTGTGCAGTGTGTAAAGATGGATCTAAGCAAGTCCTTAAGGTTCCTCGGTAATGTTCACAGTATACATTAATAAGCGAAATCATTAAGACCATATGCTTAAAACGGTGCTGGTCCATATTCAGTACGTAATACAGAAACGATTCTGAGTGGTACGGCTTGGTAGTCTACCTGACGTATTTTACCGCAGATGTATAAGCCGAAATCAAGCAATTCTAGTAAATTACAGTCCTTTGGTTTGCAGGCATGGAGATCCAATGTTTAACGTCGGGATCAGAACGAGCGAATTTGGTGGCCAACACATTGACACAAGTTCACTATCATGCATCTGAAACCACTGTAACACTATTGTGATCTTGTGGCTCTGACGGTTATCTTTCTGAAAGATGTTATCACCATCAGGGAAGACTTCAAGCGTGAAGCGACACAGCTGTCTCGCAATAAAAATCATGTAGTCACAGTTGTCATGGCGGTTTCTAATACTACCACGTAGCCCAATGAAAACACAGGTGGACATCTTTCATAGCGATACTGTCCTCCAAGGGATAGCGTCGGTGGCACAATTCCTCTTTTGATCGGTTTCTCGCCTGGATGACCAAAAAAAAAAAAAATTGAAAAATTGTTCAAATGGCTCTGAGCACTATGCGACTTAACATCTGAGGTTATCAGTCCCATAGAACTTAGGACTACGTAAACCTAACTAACCTAAGGACGTCACACACATCCATGCCCGAGGCAGGATTCGAACCTGCGACCGTAGCGGTCGCGTGGTTATAGACTGAAGCGCCTGGAACCGCTCGGCCACACCGGCCGGCCCTGGATGACAATGTTGCCAGAAACGATAATCGAGTTTATGCTACAAAAACATGATTCCCCGCCAAAGTATGTTTTCATTGATCAACGATCGAATCTCTATGACCACGTGGCCACTGCAGTCTTAATGTAATGTTCTTTATATGTTACTGAAATACTTCAATGAAGCCTGAAATAGGAAAGCATACAAAACTAGAGTTGTCGTGTAGCATGTTGTAACTGCAAATGGTGTGGTTAATCTGTGTTATTGTTGCAAAATTTTGTACGAAATGATTGGAAAATGCAACTCCCAATACCAATGAAGAAATGCCACCACTGCAAAATACATTCAGTCCTTTAGGTACTGAATCCTCTGGCCCTGTACAAAACTGATAAATGTGGTCCCTGTGCACAGAACATATGAATAAAGTTGTCTAACCTCAAAAGCAGCAACGGTGGATAGCGTTATATTCTCATTTCTCATGAAGATGAATAAAATACACTAGCTACAGGCTCAGCGGTGTGCGATATTAGCCGTAATACTTTGAAACATATATGAAATTCTTTTGGCTGATAAATGAAAAACATTTAAGAAAAATTCAATGTTTTTAAAAAACATATGCCCTCGAGAGGGAGGCGGTAGTGATTTGGGTGAATTACTAACACTGACTTTTTCAATAGTAAAGTTGTTTTCGAAGACAAGTTTGGGTTTTCAAAAAATCTGACAACTGAACTTACATTACTCAGAAAAATTACATCCTTTTTTACTAAATGAAATCTTTTCTTTGCTGACTTAGTCACAAACATTGAGATTTGTACAGCACAACACAAAAAAACATAAGGACATATCATAAAATTACGTGCACCTCTGTTAACAAATCTTAGAGAAACATTACGAAAGGGAAATATCTAACTAGCCTATACATCAAATCTGTTCACGTACGTTCTGGGGTTACTCAACAAAGAACAAATTGTTACCAGTTATCAGCCAACTCATTTACACGAACGTACTGGGAAAAGGAATGTAATAAAAATTTAACTTCTTTACCTTAATTGCTAGAAGACTTCTGCTTCCACACTTATATTTCCAATAATACATGACTCGTAAAGCTTTTTTGTAATATGAACCCACTAATTCTTTCTTGTCATAATTAAATTTACTTTCCATCATTTCACTTTACGTTCCATTTTAAATCTCTCATCATTTTAACTACCTATTTTATGTGCGGTGTAACACGAAATATTGGTACGAGAAAATTCCGACACTATAATCTAACACTTGGTGGCTTTAAGGAGGACACCACAAAAACTGCCTATTGGATCTTCTTTCACTCACAGACTGATACACGCTCACTGCTTTGCGTCAAGTGCTCTCTTACTAAAATCTCAGACCAGAAGCAGTATGAAACTTTCTGGCAGATTAAAACTGTGTGCCGGACCGAGACCCGAACTCGGGAGTTTTGCTTTTCGCGGGCAAGTGCTCTACCAACTGAACTACCCAAGCACGACTCACGCCTGCGAGGAGAGATTCTGTAAAGTTTGGAAGGTAGGAGACGAGTTACGGGCAGAAGTACAGTTGTGAGGACGGGGCCTGAGTCGTGCTTGGATAGCTCAGTTGGTAGAGGCCCGCGAAAGGCAAAGGTCCTGAGTTCGGGTCTCGATCCGGCACACAGTCTTAATCTGCCAGGAAGTTTCATATCAGCGCACACTCCGCTGCAGAGTGAAAATCTCATTTTCGCAAAAGTAGTATCTTTGGTTCTGGGGTCGTGAAAAGTCAGCGATCCGCTTTATAGGGCCCATCACAGACATACGTCGTTTACAATATAATACACACATCAAAAAAAGCTTTGCATCACCTCGGTTCCGAGAGTTCCGGAACATGTACAAAAACTGGAATAGACATCAACATAAACATCATTTCTGCCCTTTTTATTGGTCATGGATACCACACATTGCATATTGTACCACAATGAAGCGAGACCTTCAGCGATGGTGGTCCAGATTTCTGTACACACCGGTACCTCTAATACCCAGTAGTATGTCGTCTTGCATTGATGCACACCTGTATTCCTCTTGGTATACTATACACGGGCCCAGGAAATGACCTGGGGAGGGGGTCTCTGCAGACATCATGAGACTCTGGCATAAAATGGGGGTGATACGCGATTACAAGAACTCAGCAAGAGAGTTCTCACAGCCTCTGTCACCTCAATTCTCCAACTTCCTACCTACACGTGGTGCCCCTGTTAAGCCGAGCAACTCAGCGGGAGGTTGTTTAACCAACCCCAGCGGGAAACTGAGTCGGTGAGCAGATAGGATTGGTTGGTTGGGTTGGGGAAGGAGACCAGACAGCGTGGTCACCGGTCTCATCGGATTAGGAAAGGATGGGGAAAGAAGTCGGCCGTGCTCTTTCAGAGGAACCATCCCGGCATTTGCCTGGAGTGAGTTAGGGAAATCACGGAAAACCTAAATCAGGATGGCCGGACGCGGGTGAGCAGATAGGAGTTTTAGGACAGTGGAAGGCAACGGGAAACCACCACTGAACTATCCCAAGAAAACCACATGGCTTCGCTCAGCTCAAAATGTTCCGGAGTTTCAAGTTTCCCGATCGGATCTCCGGGGGGAACCAGGTTGAGAGGAGCTTCATGAAGAGTAAGATGGTGCAAAGAGAAGCACTGCATAGGAACATGGAATGTAAGATCCATGTATCAAGGAAAACTAGACATAGTGAAAAGAGAAATGGAGAAAATTAACATCGACATATTGTGAATAAGTGAAATGAGGTGGACTGGCATGGGAGAATTTGCTTCGGTTGGTCATATGGTGTATTATTCTGGGCACGATAACAACAGAAGTAATGGAGTAGCCTTCATAGTTAGTGATAAAGTGAGAAAAGCTGTGATGGGATGCAAATATAAAAATGATAGAATGATGTCCATCAGACTTCAAGGTCAGCCCCTCAACATCACAGTAATTCAAGTTTATGCACCAACAACCGATGCTGAAAAGGAAATTATTGACCAGTTCTATGGAGATTTACAAGAATTACTACTGTCAACACCAAAAAAGGATATCGTCTTCATAGTTGGAGATTGGAATGCAAAAGTGGGAAATGAAGCTGTAGAAGGTATAACAGGGAAATATGGTCTTGGTACAACAAATGAAGTTGGACAGAGACTCCTAGAATTCTGCCAAGAAAATTCATTGATAATTACTAATACACTGTTTCAACTACCAAAACGACCTGGACTTCGCCAGATGGCCAACACCGGAACCAAATTGATTACATACTTTGTAATCAAAGGTGGAAAAGCGCGGTTCAGTCAGCTACAACAAGACCTGGGGCTGACTGCGGATCAGATCATGAGCTCCTGATTGCAAAATTTCGACTGATACTTCAGAATGTAGCAAAAAGTATCCCAACTTGCAGATGCGACCTTAACGCTATACCCTCCGACTATGCTGTAGAGGTACAAAACTGATTTAATGTATTACAGCTGGAGGACAAAAGCTCGCAAGAGATGTGGACAGAAGTAGCTAATACTGTCAAGGAGGCCGCAGAGAAACACATTCCCAAGTAAAGGAACAGTAAGAAGGCTAGATGGCTATCAGTTGAGGCACCGCAAGTTGCAGAAGAACGAAGGAAAGTAAAAATCAAGGGAGATAGATCAGCTATGATTGAATTAAATAAAGATATTCAGAAATTAGCTAGAAGAGATAAAAATATATTCTTTAATGAACAGTGCAAGGAAGTTGAAGATAGTAACGTAATGGGGAAGACAAGAGATCTTTATAAGAAAATTAGAGAAATTAAAGGAAAATTCCAGGCAAAAATTGGAATGATAAAAGATAGAAACGGGAAAGATCTTAGTGAAGCAGAGGTTGTTAAGGAAAGATGGGCAGAATATGTAGAAGACCTATACAAGAAAGAACTGCATCATGACAGGGCTCCTACTGCTGATGTTAATGTTAATTTAGAACTAGAGCCAGATATTTTAGAGAGCGAAATCCAGCGGGCCCTTGAAAATATGGCTGATAACAAAACTAGTGGACACGATGAAATACCAGCAGAATTGTTTAAAGTCACTGGAAAGGATGCAGTGAAAGTGCTGCACTCAATATGTCAAAAATTATGGATCACGCAGCAGTGGCCAGTAGACTGGAAAAGATCAGTATTCATCCCCATTCCAAAGAAGAAAAGTTCTAAAGAATGCTCAGATTACCGAACAATCGCACTTATTTCACATGGTAGCAAAGTTATGTTGAAAATCTTACAAAATAGACTTCGCCAATATCTAGATCGAGAGCTGCCAGAAGAACAAGCTGGATTTAGGAAAGGAAGAGGAACTAGAGATCAAATTGCTAACATTCGGTGGATTATGGAAAAAGCGAGAGAATTCCAGAAAGATGTGTACCTCTGCTTTATTGACTACCCAAAGCCTTTGACTGCGTCGATCACAACAAATTGTGGAACGTACTGAAAAACATGGGTGTACCAGATCACCTCATTCATCTGATACGGAGTTTATACCTTTACCAAGAAGCCACGGTGAGAACTATGTATGGAACAACGAAATGGATAAAGATTCAGAAAGGGGTCCGGCAAGGCTGCATACTGTCACCGTACTTATTCAATCTGTATGCAGAACATGTCATGAGGAATGCGAGGCTAGATGAAGGAGAAACAGGAATTAAAATAGCTGGAATAAATGTAAACAACCTCAGGTACGCGGATGATACGATCCTGTTGGCAGAAAGTGAAGAAGAATTGAGAACACTCTTACTGAAGGTGAAAGACGAAAGCGAAAAGGCTGGTCTTATGCTGAATGTGAAGAAAAAGAAAATTATGGCAACTACACTTACCAATTCGTGGGATATAGCAGGAGAAACCATGGAGGTAGTGACCACATTCAGTTATCTCTGTTCCCAGATCTCTGCTGACGGTGACTGCAGCCATGAAATCCGGAGATGCCTGTTGCTCGGTAGACAGGCGAGGTCAAACCTTGACAAGGTTATAAGGTCCAGAGATATAACACTAGCAACAAAGATCCGTATTGTGAGGGCTATGGTCTTTCCAGTTGTGATGTATGGATGTGAGACTTGGACCATTAGAAAGGCTGAACGGCGAAGAATTGACTCCTTCGAATTGTGGTGTTGGAGGAAACTTCTTAGAGTTCCATGGACTGCAAAGAGAACCAACATCAATATTGGAGCAAATAAAACCAGATTTCTCCCTGGAAGGTCTAATCTTAAAACAATAGCTGACCTACTTTGGACACACAATGCGAAGGCATGCCTCGCGGGAAAAAACATTAATGCTGGAGAAGATTGAAGGAACTAGAAGAAGAGGACGTCAGAGGATGAGATGGATCGATGGCATCACAGAAGCAATGTGTTCCAACCTGGAAGGTCTACGGGAGAAAGTGCAAGACAGGAAAAAGTGGCGTGATTTGGTTCAAGGGGTCACGAAGAGTCGGAACCGACTAAACGAATAGAGAGAGAGAGATACTATACACAAGTTCATCAACGCACAGTTCGACCAGACTGTGCCACTCTCCAACATAGACTCGGCCTAGATCTCTCACAGTGGTTGGTGGGTCACGTCGTCCATAAACAGCCCTTATCAATCTATCCCAGGCATCTTCGATAGTGATTATGTCTGTAGTACATGTTGATCACTCCGGTCGAGCGATGTCGTTATCGTGAAGGGTCATTCATAAGATGTGCAGGATGGGGGCGGGAATTGTCGCCCATGAAGATGAATACCTCGCCAATATGCTGCCGATATGCTTGCACTATCGATCGGAGGATGACTTTCACGAATCTTACACCCGTTACGGCGCCTTCCATGAACACCAGCGGCGTACGTCGGTCCCACATAATGCCACGGCAAAACAGCAGGGAACCTCCACCTTGCTGCTCTCGCTGGACAGTGTGTCTAAGGCGTTCAGCCTGACCGGGTTGCTTCCAAACACGTCTCCGGTGATTGTCTGGTTGATGGCTTGCGCGACTATCATCGGTTAAGAGAACGTGATGCCAATCCTGAGCGGTCCATTCGGCATGTTGTTGGGCCCATCTGTACCGCTCGGTATGGTTTCGTGGTTTCAAAGATGGACCTCGCCATGGACGTCGGGAGTGAAGTTGCGCATTATGTAGCCTATTGCGCATAGTTTTAGTCGTAACACGACGTCCTGTGGCTGCACGAAAAACATTATTCAACATGGTGGCGTTGCTGTCAGTGTTCCTCCGAGCCATAATCCCTAGGTACAGGTCATGCACTACAGTAGTAGTCCTTGGGCGGCCTGAGCGAGGCATATCATCGGAAGTTCTTTATGTATCTCCTCCATGTCCGAACAACATCGCTTTGGTTCACTTCGAGACGCCTGGACACTTAGATTGTCGAGAGCCCTTCCAGGCACAAAGTAACAATGCAGTCCCGATCGAACATCGGTATTGACCGTCTAGGCGTGGGTGAACTACAGACATCACGAGCCTCCTTCCTGGTGGAATTACTAGAACTGGTCGACTGTCGAGTCCCTTCTGTCTAATAGGCGCTGCACATGCACGGTTGGGCGGGTTTAGTGACTTCCCTGAACAGTCAAAGGGACTGTGTCTGCGATACAATATCCACGGTCAAGGTCTATCTTCAGGAGCTCTGGAAACCGGGGTGATGCAAACCTTTTTTTTGATGTGTGTAGTTTTATTTTAGATTACATTAGTATCATTACAATATTCGGGCGCCAGATATAAGTGTACGCTAGTAGACTGCTTTCAAACATGATAATACTTAAGATTCGTCTTCTGTTGAGCCTCATGTTGAACAATGTGCGCTGAACGATGTACCCAGAAACACTAGTGACTGCACCGCCATTGAAGTGCGTCGTCGGCTCTGTCACAGATCGTCACCTATCCTGCTTTACAGAGCGGACAAGCCTCCGATTTCCACGTTCTGTCATCAGGCGTGGGCGTCTGACACCTTGTCGCCCACTCGCGCCTTCCACGCCTTCAGTTAGTTTCCGTAGGCACTCACAATAGTAGCACGCGAACAGCTCATCAGCGTCACCGGGTCAGAGGTGCTCGCTATCAGGCACTGGGTCAAATCAATGTGCCCTAAGTGGAAGTCGCTTACATCAGCCGATTTCCCCATTTGATGCAAGCACCCTCGTTGGTATAAATTCTCCATTTGTGGCAGCTCCGATGGACAGCATTCACCCTTGCGATCGGAAGTGGCTATTATGTTTAGGCTCATCAGTCTATGTGTTTCCTTAAATAATGAACATGTTTGAGAATAATGACATGTGAGAAACACAATTTCTTTGTTTTCACGCTTATCATAAATGATTCGATGTCGTTGCGCCAGCATCAGTAACTCAAGAATGACGTCTGAATACAAGCTGCTGTGTCAGTAATTTTTATTTAAGTCTGCAGGCTTTCGTGGCCGTTGCCACTGAAGCTAAAATCTTCAGGCTTATTAGGCCGCGTCATGTTTCCTCTAAAATGTTCGACGTTTGGACCCCTCTGCTGGGGTCTTCCTCAGGATCTTCCGGTGTCCACTGCTGCTAGAACACTGTCAGAGACGAGTCTCGCGTCATCTTATAAAGGGGAAAAGGAGAGTTTTCCCGCATTCGTGCTGCAGAAGTGGTACAATTGGTTAAAAGTCTGATGGCTGGCCGGCCGCAGTGGCCGAGTGGTTCTAGGCGCTTCAGTCCGGAACCGCGCGACTGCTACGGTCGGAAGTTCGAATCCTGTCTCGGGCATGGATGTTTGAGATGTCCTTAAGTTAGTTAGGTTTAAGTAGTTCTCTAAGTTCTAGAGGACTGATGACCTAGTCCTATAGTGCTCAGAGCCATTTGAACCATTCTTATGGCTACCATCGGTGGGGCACAGTCATAGGCAAATATTCTCGCACTGATGCGGAAGAAGGGGCGTTGTTGGCTAAACACCTGTGGATAATATTGGCAGCCTATCGTCATTGGATAGAAAGGCACTATTCCACAATTGCGCTGGAGAAGGGTTATTGGTTGAAGTTCCTCCTACTGTTATTGGTCGGCGGTCATCATTGGCTAGATTCTAAACGGAGAGAGCAAGAGTGGGGTAATGTTTAATCAAAATATTGTTTCCGCTGAGGTGACTTGCAGCGCGTTGTTTATGTCTCTCGCATATTCAGTCCCTTGATGGCGGAGAGCCACGATTCCGGAAAGCTATAGCCGTCCTCTCTATTGAAATTAGATGCGTTCTTAGTAATTTCAACCGCTTTTCGGACCTTTCTTCTATAAATATTTGTTTTCTTACCCAGCACACGCACGTTATTAAAGTCGATGTCAGACCACTGTTCTCATGATGTTCAGCTACTGCCGATTTTGAACTCTGTTTTAGCCGCATGTGCCGCTCGTGTTCCTTAATGAATTCTTTAACAGTTATAACCGTTTCGCCTACATACGCTTTGCCGCAGTCACATGTCACTTGATAGGCGCCTGCATTATGGAGGCAATCAAGTGCACCCGTTTTCCGTCGGAAAGAATCTTTTCTTTTGGTCGACTCTGTTCACTGTTGTTGAGTCGGCCATAGTGGTGCTTTGATCACCACTGCGGGGGCAGTTTTTGTACATAGCCTATCTCCTGTATTGTCACACCATACGAATGATTTCGGAGTGGACACAGGTGTCCGAAACTAGTCACCATCCAAAACTAAAGAAAGATACTACTCATTGCAACTTGTGACGGAGGTCTAGCCATTTACTTCGACATATAAAATTGTTTGGTAGCCATTAGATCTTTGATATCTGTAACAGTACGCTCCAAAGACAGGTTCAGTGTGCCAAAAAATATTTAGGAAGTGTAACTCTGTTATAAACAACGGAAAAAGCATTAACATAAGTTGGAATAAACCATGGCAAAAGCATAAACTTAAGTGGGAATAAGGTCCCTTCCTATACAAGTCTGTAGGAGTGTTATACATGCAGTTGAGCGAAGGGGGCTTTATGTAGATAGTTAAGTACATAAACTAGACTCCTGGCCGTACGCTCGATGTAAACATACAAAATTTTACACTACGGGGCAGTGCGTTTGTCAAAGGATTGAAGCTCCAAATCACGTCCTTGGTTAATTGCAGTTCAAACTGAGGGACTTAACATGGACGAAACGAGCGCATGAAGTTAGCAAATACGAGTCCGTAGAAATAAATGGTGGTCGGAAAGCGAGTCTAATAACGCGATGGCCGCGGCAGTTGGGACTGTGATTTACCGAGCGACAGTCACGTACCGCCATCCCCCGAAGTTCACAGTTGCTGCACTCTCCGGTTTATGTGCATGTAATTGAGGCTAATGTCTCCCAGCACAATGTCCATAGCAGTGATAAAGCGGCAGCAGGTTGGGGGGAGGGTCGAGGAGAGTCTTTCGAAGTAGGACGGCGTGGTAGAGGCCGACGTTAGAACCTGGCTCCGCTACCTGAAACAGTTCTGTGCCGCTACCGATGTTACTGCTACTGCTGCTGCTGATGCTGTTAGAGCTTCCAAAGCTCGTCTCTCCTGTGTGAAGTGACCCTTGCTGTCCCCCCTTTTTGCTGGAGGGGCTGCCTGAGTCAATCCGCACAAGCTCTCTTAACAACTGAAACAGTGTTTCGCGACTTTCATTTTTACCTCTTAAGGAAATATGATATTCGGGAAGTAATGGGAGCACTCCGTCCCTATACTTTGCAGCTAAACACCAGCGTTTGGCAGCCAGTAGTTAATCAGTATCGCACGTTCGAGTCCTGGTCCGCCACACACTTTTAATCCGCCACTAAGTTTCATTATAACCATCTACTTAATAGCGTGCTGATCCACATCTGTGCCGAGAAACTAAGACCTGAAATATCAATGATGTGTGTGTGTGTGTGTGTGTGTGTGTGTGTGTGTGTGTGTGTGTGAGTTGTGAAGGGATCAACTGCTGAGGTCAGCGGTCCCTAGACTTGCACACTACTTTAACGTATGCTAAGAACGACATACACACCCATGGAAAAGGGAGGACTCGAACCTCTGGCGGGAAGGACCACGCAATCCGTGACATGGCGCCTCAAACCGCGCGGCCACTCCTCGCGACGAAATATCAATAACTGGAATAGAATTGTCTTCAGTGTTGAGTTCCGCTTCGAATTGAGCCCCAGCGAAGACGTCTCTGGCGACTCTCTGGAAAGTAGTGGCATACCAAGACGACTGTCCCCCGCCTTAAGACCTGAAAGCGAGGAGTAGTGGTATGTGGTGCCAGTTCATTTCAGAGCGCGGCACGCTCAGAGCACAGTGGTATGTCGACAATATTCTACGCTCTATCTTGTTGGACTTCATAGCAAGCCGTCCTGAGTTTACATTTCAGTAGGATAGTGCCCGCCTCCACACGGCGATTTCTACAGTTTGGTTTTCCTGCTTGCCAAATTGAGAACATTTGGAGCGTTATGGGCGAGATCCTCCAACCATCTCGGGATTTTAACCATCTAACCCACCATCTGGCAGAGTTTGGCACGATAGGACGACATACAGCAACTCCAGCAATCAATGCCAATCGGAGTATCTGCTTGTGTAAGGGCCAGAGGTGGACCAATGTTTACTGACTTGCTTAATTTCTGAAGTTCTCTTGAATAAATCATCCAGTTTTTCCGAAATTCTGATCATTTGTTTGTATGTACATCTACATCACATCTACCTATTGCTTGGGATTCGGAAGTTTCCTTCTTAGTGCGTCTTTGTTTTTCTGGAGCGTACACCATCCACATGAATTAGAGAAGGCTTTGGTGGTACTTCAGAGGTATGTGACGCCACATGTCACGCACAAGTCCCGCAATTTTCGTAGATTAAAGACCGCTGATTTGTAGGTCCTGTGCTGAGACCAATAACGCGGCAGATGTGTTCCATGCGTTCCTATCATGCGGTTTTGGGGCCAAGAGATCAACGTGAATTCAGTACCATGCTTTTCAAAACATTGTACTACGCGTCTGACTTTATAAAATTGACGGTTGTCTTGCTGTAAGACGCCATCGCCGTGGAAGAATACATCAAGTATGAAGGGATGCAAGCGGACTGTAAGTATGTTCACGTCTTCGAAACTGTCATGGTGCCTTCGACAGCACCGGTCCGAAGGAAGCCCAAGTGAATGATACCCATAACTTAATTCTATCCCCGCCGGCTTGTAGTGCGGTGCGGTTGTCGAGTAACAATTCACCTGGATGACAGCGTAACAGTACAGGACCGTCCACCCGTCGTAAAATGGAAACAGTTCTCTACGATAACGAGCCCAACGCAATAATAAAGTCGTTGGGTTAACACAGGGACACTTTCTGATGTCCTCTGTTCAATAGGTACGCTGAACAGTGTGCTTCGGAACACAAATAGTCTGTCGTCGTATATGCCTGAGATCACCGTGTCTTAATTCACGTAGCGGACAAGCCTCATACCTGATGCGTATTTCGCAGTGATTCAACCACATTCTGCATATTGTTGAAACAATAATACGCAAACATTATCAGCTGCACTTTCTGAAGCGTTGAGTCATAACCAACTTCCTTTGTCAGAGTAGCTTATGTCACTGGTTACATCCGTATCATCACAAGAATTTTCGCCATTTGTCTCTGCATCGTTTATATACTTTCTTTACCGCGTCATGTGGTCGCAACGCTACGAGGCGGCATGCAGTCCCTCGGTGGGCAGTGGTCATAATGCGTGTATGAACGAATATGCGAAATTCCATACATTTCATTAATTCGCCTTGCACATGTTTCTACTAGATATAAACATACAAGGCCTTCGAAAGCCCGTACACGATTTATGTGGCACAACTCCCTTCGCTACAATTGCAATGATTATATTATTCTGTTGCTTACTCATTTACTTTAAGTTTTAAGAACTTCTGCACTCTTCAGCGGTTGTCCTGTACTCCCACTCGCCAGTCTGCACGATGATGGCAGTCTTGCTCTTTCAGGCCTCTCTTCCTCATCATTCCAATTACTCCCGCTTTCCGTGTTATCTCAGCCGTCCACAATTCCTCCTTCCTGGCGGTGACCATTCCAGGTTTGCTTTTGGCCATCATCCTTGATCCATTCGACGTGCATAGCCGTATCAATCAAGAGATCTATTCTCTGCTCTTTCTACGACTGGTTGCTCCATACCCATTATCTCCCACATTTTCTCATTTCTTCTCCGCTCTGTTCTGGGTATCCCGGCTGCTCTCCATATTCCATCCACCTTTACTGCCTATACTCGCTTCTCTGCCACTCCCCCAGGAAGCATCCCTCTGCACTTTCCACTACTATTTGTAGAATTACCCTCTTTGTTTCTTTTCATGGTTTCCCACTCTACATAAAATTTAGTATTTTAACTCCTCCTCTTGCCTGCAGGATCTTGCATTCCACATCTGCTTCAGAGCCTTCCGAGGAATGGGTAATCGATTCTAAGCATTTAAACTGCGGCAGTACTATATCTCTTCCGTCTTCTCCCACTACTAGATATCCCGTTTTCCTCATGTTAATTCTAAGCCCGCCTGATTCAAAATCTCCCATTAACTTCTTTACCAAAAATTTGACATCCTCTATATTTTATGCTAGCAGTACATGATAATCGGCAGATAATTATGAGTACATAATACCATGCTGGAAAGGAATTCCCGTACCTCTGCATGACTGATTGCATCTTTCTAATATATACTGTGGTGTCACCGCCAGACACCACACTTGCTAGTGGTAGCTTAAATCGGCCGCGGTCCATTTAGTACATGTCGGACCCGCGTGTCGCCACTGTGTGATCGCAGACCGAGCGCCACCACAAGGTAGGTCTCGAGATACGGGATAGCTCTCGCCCCAGTTGTACGACGACTTTGCTAGCGACTACACTGACGAAGCCTTTCTTTCATTTGCCGAGAGACAGAATAGCCTTCAGCTAAGTTAATGTCTACGACCTAGCAAGGCGCTAATTGTACCATTGCATGTATCTCAAGATAGTCTCACTTGTATCATCAAGAATGCTGTATACCAAAGGACTATATAAAAGTTAAGTGTTCTAGTAGCTACGTTCTTTTCTTTATCACATTCATCACGTATCCTGTTACAGACCTATAACTTGCCTGCTATACGCGTGCCTTTCGGCTACTTCAGTGTGGCGTAGCTGTCTTGTTACGCCACAACATATACTACATTTACATGTTAAATAGTGTCGACGACATAAAACACTCACACTCATTAATTAAGGATAATGCTGATAAATGGTGAAAAAACGGTCTGGTGGGTGGTTTGCGGGTTTAAATTACCTCGGGGTATGACCATGCGGTGCATCCGACCTGCGGTCGTCGCACGGTGGCGCTGGCAGCATTCCACACACTGAGAGGTGTGTTGGTGCGTGTCAGAATACGGTGCACCGAGTAAGTATGCAGACTTTTTCAGACGTGCTAATGGTGACTGTGTCTTCAAAATGGCTCAAAGGACACATATTGATGGCGTTATGGGGAGTATAATACTAGGGCGACTGGAGGCTGGTCAAACACAGCAGGTCGTAGCACGGACCCTCCGTGTGCCACAATGTGTGATCTCAAGATTATGGCAACGATTCCAGCAGACAGGAAACGCTACAGTACGGGACGTCCACATTGTACAACACCACAGGAAGACCGATATCTCACCATCAGTGCCCGCAGACGGCCACGGATTACTGTAGGTAGCCTTGCTCGGGACCTTACCGCAGTCACTAGAACAGTTGTCACCAGACACATAGTCTACAGACGACTGAACAGACATGGTTTATTTGCCCGTAGACCTGCAAGGTGCATTCCACTGACCCCTGGTCGCAGGAGGCCTGGTGTAAAGGCCACAGTACATGATCATTGGAACAGTGGTCATAGGTTATGTTCACCGACGAGTCCAGGTATAGTCTGAACGGTTATTCTCGCCCGGTTTTCATCTGGCGTGGACCAGGAAGCAGATACCAGCCCCTTTATGTCCTTCAAAGGGACCTGTATGGAGGTCACAGGTTTGATGGTGTTGGGTGGGATTATGACTGGTGCATGTACACCCCTGCATGTCTTCGATAGAGGATGTCATTTTGCACCAATATGTGCGCCTTTTCAGGGGTGCAGTGGGTCCCACCTTCCTCCTGATGGATGATAACGCACGGCCCCACCGAGCTGCCATCGTGGAGGAGTACCCTGAAACAGAAGATATCAGGCGAATGGAGTGGCCTGCCTGTTCTCCAGACCGAAACCCCATCGAGCCCGTCTGGGCTGGTCTCGGTCGGCGTATCGTTGCACGTCTTCAAATCCCTACGACACTTCAGGAGCTCCGACAGACACTGGTGCAAGAATGGAAGGCTATACCCCAGCAGCTGCTCGACCACATGATCCAGAGTATGCCAACCCGTTGTGTGGCCTGTCTACGTGTTCATGGTGATGATATCCCGTATTGATGTCGGGGTACATGCGCAGGAAACGGCGGTGTTTGGTAGCACATCTGTTTCTATACGGTTTTCTCAACTTATCCACAATACGGTGGACTTATGGATCTGACTCGTGTGTGATCCCTATGTTCCCATGCTGTTAGCGCCAGTTTTGTATAGTGTCACGTTGTGCCGCACCACATTCTGCAATTATCCTTAATGTGTGAGCATGGGTGTAGATCCCTATCTAAGCCTTTTCGATGTTCGGAATTGATGGTACGTTCGAATCAGGGATATTTGTTGTGCTTCTACACCTACATACTCCATTGATTCCTAAAGTTCGTTGATGGGTGTAGACTAATACCATTTTCCTAAATCCACAGGTATTAGGTACACTTCCTGGCCACTAGAATACGCCTTCTCACTTAGTTCTCTAAGGCTAGAAGTGTGGTCCATACGACGTCCAGCTGTACAGCCTGCCTGTTCCTATACCGTCTTTCCCTCAATCTCATTATGCAACATGTTTTTTAGTAGATAGCTAAAAAGTTTGCTGATAGATGTCATAATACTAATTCGCCTATAATGATTTGTGTGACTCTTGTTTGCTTTTTTCTAAATAACACATATGAATGATACAGAAAACTCCCTTGGTGTTTCCTCTCCCTTCACAATCTGATTTTCTTCTCCACCCACAATCTGAGTTAACAGTTTACATATATGTCCTACCATTTGAGGGGGGTCCATAGTTCCATAATTCCATCACAAATCTCCCTGCTCTACATGCCTTTCAATGTCTTACCTTTATCAGTATCTCATTTACCTCTTCCTCCGGTATAGGTACTGCACTGCCTGATGTACTGCTTTGTTAGAAGGCTTTTATCACATGGTATCTTCTTTTTACTACACTGATCAGCTATTATGATCACCTACCTAACAGACAACAAGTCCATCTTTGCACGGATAACAGCAGCGGTGTGTCATGGCATGGAAGGAATGAGGCCATGGTAGGTCGCTCGAGTGAGTTGCCACAACGTATGCTCACACAAGTCACCAAATTCCCGTAAATTACGGGGAGGGGAGCAATGATCTCTGACTGAACGATCAGTCATACCCCAGAAGTGGTCGATTGGGCTCATATCTGGCGAGCAGGAGGCCAGCAGATTAATTGGAACTTGCCACTGTGTACCTCGGACCACTCAATCAGACTATTGGACTTGTGGGATTGCGCATTATTTTGTTGAAAATGCCACTGCCGTCGGGAAACTTGATCGTCATGAAGCAGTGTATGTGGTCTGCAACCAGTGTACGATACTCCTTGATCGCTACGGCGACTTGCACGAGCGCCACTGGACTCGTGGACGCCCACGTGAATGATCGGCAAAGCATAATGGAGCCGCTACCAGCTTGTTTACTCCAGCAGTACATGTGTCAAGACGCTGTTACCCAGGAAGACGACGGCTTCGCCCTATTCCATCGGCATGACGAAGAAGGTATCGTGATTCATGAGATTACGCAGCTGTCTCCCACTGCGCCAACGTCATCCGCCGATGGTCACGTGCTCATTTCAGTCGTAGTTGCCGATGTCATGGTGTTAACATTTGCACTTGCAAGGATCGTTAGCTGTGGAGGCTCATTGTTATGAGTGTTCGGTGCACTGTGTGTATAGACGCACTTGCTCTCTGCCCAGCATTCATGTCTGAGTTGGTTCCGGCACAATTCTGCGCCTGTTCTGTTTTACCAATCTGCCCAGCCTACGACGTCCGACGTATGTAATGACGGGTGGCCGCCACCGCCAAACCTCAAGACGTCTGGGCGTCTTTTCAGCTTGGTTTCGCTACGTATTGAAGACACTCACGACAGCACTCCTCGAACACACGAAATTCTACTGCAAAGCTTCCGGGCCTTCGAAATCTTCCCTTGTTGAGGCTCAGACAGATACAGCGCGCCTCCCCCATTCTGTACATCCACAGCACGCTCTCTGATACTACAAGCACCGTGCGTGTGTCTAACTAGCAGCCATTCTTCGCTAGGTGACCCTTCTGTCGCCTGCACCGTTTTATATCGATACTAGGGCGGTAGTAAAAATGCTCTGGCTGATCAGTGTAAGCCTGATGGAGGGCTATGGTTAAGAATAATTTGTAAAATGAAGAAGATTACTGGTCAGACTGCTCCGCTTTATTTACTCGGCTGAATTTTGTGCTCTAAACCTTCGTGTGAGTTGTGTTATTCTATTGTACCAGTCGGAGCCGGTACGACATCTCTCACTAACTTCCCGTGGTCTAGGATCGATGAGGTTGAAAATTATTAAATTCTTGAAATCTGGTTATTAGATCACGTTAGGTTCTATCGAATATCACATTTTGTTTATACTAAAGGTATACGCTGTATTAGATCTGCTTGTTAAGATAAGACTGGATTACATTTCGTACGATGAGAACTTGCCTTTATAAGGTATTTATGATTTCGCGGTCGTAAACTGTCCCTACCCGAAGCAATACATCCATTTGCGCAATTATTCCAATATTATCCAAAACCCCAAGCGGAAATATGGATTTTCAGAGGGTCGTATCACGCGTTCTGTTGATCACAAGGATAAGTGGTCAAGTTCCTTAGATAGCCCTTGGCGTAGGGGCTATTTGTATAGCTGTCGGAAGCTCGTGCGTACAGTAGTGATCCTACTGTACAGGGTCAAAATTTAAACATTTCACACTTCCTCTAGCCCGGTAAAATTGGGAGAAACGGTTCGTTCTTTTGCGGTTCGTATGGTCTAGGTTTGACCTTAGGTGGTTCATAAAAACAGCACTCGTTCGAGGGTGGTTTCTGAATAAAACCCGAATAAAACATAATATTTGGGTATGAAAAGTACCAGTTGTGGGAATGGATACTTCTCTTATTTATATTCATACTCGTCGAAATTTTTACCATATGTTCCCAGGTAATTTTTTGGGTATCATTACCCGTTACTGAGATCTAGAAGTTCAAACTCAACCTAGATAAGAAAGTTAAATATGTAGGTACTATTCGGTCAGGCGTAAATTTACTTTCACCTGAAGACATTAAAACATGACAAGGATTCTAGCGTCATCGAAAGGGTTCTCAGTTCATAGTCACCAGACTCTGTCTTTAGTCAGTATTTTTGTACCAATAAAATCATTATGACACACTGTCCCTATATAATGGACACTTCAAGCCCGTCTAAATATGCCAAAACTGCTACTTCAGTAATACAACATGGACTAAAAAGGGACTTAACATGCCTGGGAGGAGCTTGTGACCAGACGTAAAGGTTTTCCTGGTGAATAAATTAATTGCCACGAAAAAAGTTGTAAACAGATGAGGATTTAGCACAACGTGTTTGCATGTTAGTTAACCTTCCCGGTCACTGAACAAGGTATGGCGTCGTGGGTTGCAGCGCTGATCATCAGACTATTACGTATGGTAACAACGTATCACAGAGTCATGTTGGTTGCACGTGAGAAATGTTGCAGTCCTGTCGAATGGCACTTATTTCTGAGCTTAACTCTTGCGCTCACTGAGACTAGATAATACAAACTTGGGAAACAGCCTCAGTGCACTGCGGATCGCTACGTGTGAGAAGCTAACACAAATTAGTAAAATTTCATGCTTCCATGCAACTTTTCATTTGTAATTTATAATCTATACTAAAATATACAAGTTCTCTTTATACGCGTTGCTACAGTTATACGGAAGTGTGACCCGTGTAACGACTTCTGGGACATTATTTCGAGTCAAAAAGCGTTAGAAATATTTTAATAGTTATTCTATATTTCATTTGCACGTCACTATATCAAAGCTCGCACATTACCACTTATGAAACCGACTGACATTTTGTACAAAACACACGCACCTTTCACTATTTAGCTCTGCATTACGTCTCTATCAAATTGTTATCTTACTTTCGGTATTTTATACGCACCTGGGCATAATAGACAAATTTGTAAGTTTTATGAGCTGTATGACTAAATCAATTGAATTCTGGGCAAGGAGGTATGGTTAATTGAATATACTTTGAACAATGGAGTAGCGTTAATAGCGCTGTATGAGAATTTGCAAAGTACATCTGCGCAACCACTATCAGTGAAACGACAGAGAAATGCATGGTATCTTTACTTTATAACAGATTTTTGTCAAGTAATTTTCGTGGCGGTGGACGACTGCAATACATTAAATGTGTAAGAAAATTAATGTGTGTGACATTAATTTATCATATCCTTGTCAAGCCTACAGCCGGATCATAATTACCTCTATATCCAGTAAGTATAAGATCAAGGATTCACGCTCGTTAAATACAACTTTATACAAACGAACATTGGTGTTTATTACTGGTTTGTGGGATAATCAGCTCTATTACTGGTTTGTGGGATAATCAGCTCACCTATCCAGTCTGATTGTATTAAAATTATATTTTTTTTTTCATTTCAAAATAATCCTTTAATATTCGACTACAATTCGTTGTAGCCTGCGTTCCGAGTAAGATCGTCGCTTCACCTAAAGATGTCTGTTCCTATGTGACCTGCTGACATTCCGCTATGTGGATAGCCCGTAGGGGGTGTCGGGAAGAGGTATCACTTGTTAACTGCTGACTGACACCTGGAACGTGGCTTAAAGACTGGCTTCTCTCTGGTCATCACTTTCACGTAAAAATGATATCATTCCTATCCTATTCCCCTTTATCACATACTTGGCTCCGAGACCAGCTAACGAAGCTGGGGAAGCAACTGTATGAGCTCGTGTCCCGTGACAGATGTGACACCGAATGAAACCAGATTTTCAGTTTCTAACCATATAGAACAACGGAGCATTAGAAAGCTATTATTCACTGGGTAGTTACCAGTGAAGACAGCCTTTGGTTAAGAGAAAGTCCCATTCATTTGTGAGGACTGCGGAATGGCGCGGAATGATGAACCCGTTTTTAATACTTTTTTTAAACACCCTACTGAAAGTCAGGCGAAGGCACAAATAATGATTTCCATAAATACGGGCACTCGCCACGTTCCCGGGCAGAAGGCATTGTGCCCGAGTGCAGAGCAGATAGCAGCTGAGTATTAAAAATTACATCGAAGAAAATGATTTATTATCAAACAGGCAACCCCGTTACAAAAAGACGGTTTTTGTGAAACAAAACTAGCTCTCTATTCTCACAAACTAATGAGCTTATCTACAAGGGACGTCAAATTGACCCCACATTTTTGTATTTCCAGAAGTTTTTGACACCGTTCCTTACAAGCGACTTTCATTGCGTGCCTACGAAATGTCCTTTCAGTTGTGCGACTGGATTCGTTATTTCCTACAAGATAGGTCAAAAATCGTAGTAACTGACGGAGTCATCGAGTGAAAAGGAAGTGATTCGTATCATTTCTCAGGGAACAATTACAGACCCTTTGTTGTTCCTGATCTACATAAGATATGTAGGAGACATCTTAGCAGCCTCTTAGATTGTTTGCAAACGAATCTTTTACCGTCTCGTAATGCCAACAGAACTTCAAAGATAACTGCAAAATGATTTAGACGAGATATCTGTATGGTGCGAATACTGAGAACTGGCCCTATATAATGCAGAGCGTGAAACTAACCACATGAGCACTAAAAGGAACCTGAAAAACAGATGCACTATAAATCACACAAATCTAAAGGCTGTGAAATCAATTAAATACTTATAAATTACAATTACGAATAACTTAAACTGGGACGATGATGTGGATAACGTTGTGGGGAAAGCTGACCAAAGACTGCGATTTATTGGTAGAAAACTGAGGAAATGCAACAACTCTAATAAAGAGACTCCTTACATTATGCTTGTCCGTCCTGCTCTGGAGTACTGCTGCGCGGTGTGGCTTTCGCTGACGCAGGACATCGAAAATGTTCAAAGAAGTGCAGCTCATTTTGTATTATCGCCAAATAGGGGAGAGAGTGTCACGGGAATGTAAGGGGAATCATTGAAACAAATGCTTTGTTCGACAGTCCAACGGTAGAGAAGTCACATGAAGGTGGTTCGATTAATCCTTCGGTCACTTAATTGGAGCCGGCCGTGATAGCCGAGCGGTTCTAGGCGCTTCAGTCCGGAACCGCGCGACTGCTACGGTCGCAGGTTCGAATCCTGCCTCAGGCATGGATGTGTGTGATGTCCTTAGGTTAGTTAGGTTTAAGCAGTTCTGAGTTCTAGGAGACTGATGACCTTAGATGTTAAGTCCCATAGTGCTCAGAACCAGTTTGAACTTATTGGGAATTGCAGAGTATCCTTGTAGATGTAGATGACTTTCTCACGGAGTACGCTACAAGCGCGTTGCGTCTGAAGGACATGTGTATTCCAGCAATTATGATGCCGAAAGCTCAAGAGAAGCTTCATTATTAGCATGATAATTAGACATAGTGTGTTACGTGAACCAGGCGTACATTAGCAGAGACACCTGCCGCTATTCAACATCTCTGCACTTCGTATCGTAGTGAGGGGTCCGCCAGCATTCCTCCAGAGGCACCGTAGCCGCTCACCAATGAGATTTAATAGAACTCATGCTCTTGCCTGCTCTGTTCGCTGGCTGTACCTCGTAGTAACTAAGGTCCGATTCGTCAAGTTATGGATGGTAATCCGTAACTATGAAACGTATGCCTACGACATTCGAAGAATTAATGCTTCCTGCTGCCTTTGTGGCCACGGCTTCGTGTCTTCAGGGTCTGTAGGTTTCTTATCCTACTGTCTAGGTTTGTGGATGCCGAGATGCTACTATTTATACTACTGAGCCACGATCCACTGTAAAAAGAAATCTGTGAGGTTCTTATATGTGTGACTAAAGGACTGACTGTAATTTGTGAGCAAGGCCTTATTATAGAAAATTGGCTTTCAGTTCTCGCTTGTACCGCTGCCTAGCTTTCACTAATGACTGTCATATTTATCTCATTTCTCAATGTGGATCAGCATGCAGAGATGTAAAAATAATTCCTCTTGGTGGATATGTCGTATTCAGCACCTTATCATTCCATGCTACCTGCCATTTCAGAAAGGGCAATTGGCCCACAGCCTCCAGCTTCACGGTGGGCCAGCCACTGACGTAAAGGTACTTATTGGCGCTGAACCAGTCTGTGGGTCACGCCCACCTGATCAGCTGAGTGTCTAACGCGCTAATGTCTTGACTCTGTGTGTGGTCTGGTAATTGACTGCTGAATCACTGTTTGCCGAAAATATCACAATATCACAAAAATTCACTGACGGAAAAAATGTCATCATTAGGAGGGAGTTGTGTGACGTAAAGTAATGTTGGCAGGCTTGTTTTTACATCTGAAACATGAAGTCTCTTCAAATTTCGCGTCAGTCGCCTAAGAGTGGCGCAAATAAGCTTTGCTTCAAATATGTGCTGCGATGGTCATGGGCGTTAGTTACCTTTGATGTCAGTCAAAAATGCCGTTAAGACGACGAATTATCAGCACCTCACTGAGTTTTAATTGAGGGCTACGAGATGCTATGTATTCCTTCTCCGATAGTGCAGAAACACTTGACAGGAATGTAGCCAATGTACAGGACTGCTGGCAATGATGATCATGAGGATGTACGATCGCTAGAGGACCACAGTAAGACCGGACTCTGGACGGCCACGTGATGTTCGGCATATGGCTCTGGGGCATCGAACGACATCTGCAGTAGCAATTTCAGCAGCATTTGGCACGATAGTGACACAACGAATTGTTACAAATCGGTTAAGGATAGTTCAGAGAGAGAGAGAGAGAGAGAGAGAGAGAGAGAGAGGCAGGCTCTGTAGCAAGCATTCCACTGACCCCAAACAACTGTCGTTTGCGACTTCAACGGTGTCAAGCGAGAACTCAGTAGAGGGCAGGGTGGAGGTCTGTTGTGTTTTCTGATGAAAGCTGGTTCTGCCTCGGTGCCAGAGATGGCGGTGTCTCTATTCAGGAGAGGCCAGTTGAGGGTCTGCAATCAACTTACAGTATATGCTCGCTAGATATAGTGTACATACGACTTATGGTCTGTGGTACGATTTCATGTGATAGCAGGAGTACTTTCGTGGTTATCCCATGCACCCTGACTGCAAATTTCTACGTGAATCTCGTGATTCGACCTGTTGTGCGGCCATTCATTAACAGCATTATAAGGGATGTTTTCCAAGAGGATAACGCTCGGTCAGATACAGCTATTGCAGTCTAACACGCTCTTCCAAGTGTTGAGATGTTTCCTTGGTCTGCTCGAGCTCCAGATTTGTTTCCAGTCGAGTTCATACGGGACATCACCGGACGACAGCTCCAACATCATCCACAAGCAGCATTAACAGTCCTGACCAAGTGCAACAGACATGGAACGCCACCTCGCATCAGGCACCTGTACAACACAATACAAGTACATTTGGATGCTTACGTTCAACATTCAGGCATCTACACAGGTTTTTAATGTACGAGTATTTGACATTTGCCATTGCTTATCTCATGCTCACATTAACCTGTGATCTTGCAATGTTAATCACTTGAATTGATTATCTAGGCAAAAGCATTTCCAAAGTTTCATTAGTCTTCATTAATCATTCTTTTGTGCTGGAATTTTTCTCATTAGTGTAGCAATGCCCCGTATCGTAGTTTCATTAACTAGTTGTTATTTACAGAGGTTTTTTTATACGCCTGGAAAATGGATACGAATGGAGTTAATGTGTCAGACCCAAATAGCCGATATACAGATCAGGCAAACTTGGCATTGTAACCTAGGAGATAGTTGTGACGTGTTTGGCATTTATTTGGTCGGACTTGCTTTGATAAACGTTCAGGCACAAGTTTATTTGGGAAGATGTTCGTTCTGTAACAGACTGCTGTATTAACTAACCTCATTACGAATTAAATTTATTTTCGTGTGGCAGTTATTCTCTTATTTCGCTATCGCAACATAATTTTCTTACAATTAAAGGTTTTGTCATTCCATTATCATTTGTATAACGAAGAGTTCATATCGCATGACGCGAATTCCGCAGCTCCAACAAGCAATTGTCGTCGCCAAGCTTCAGACCTAGACGGCAACGGAAAGTGTATTTCGAGGTGTTTTACTTAGGCAACAAACTGCCTGGGCGTCAGCAAAAGTAAGTAGGTGTTTTTCTCACTCGGAATCTATGTGATTCAGGATTAAGTTTTTTTTTTTTTGGGGGGGGGGGGGGGGGGCGGGAGGAATTTTAATGCAAGGAAACGTTTTATAGATTTTAAGTTTTCTAACTCCTCAAGGCTGCGGTTCACAGTGATGTAGAACTTTTTAAAAGACATCAGATTGGCCGCTGACTGTCTAAATGATTAATTTTTACTATTGTAATCTCGGCCTTAAGGTCAATACTGCAAAAGACTGCTTCATAAGATGTCAAATTTAAAAAATCCTCCGATATGTATACATTTCGTCGTTGTATCTGAGCGTTTTCATCTGCATCTACATCATACTCCACAAGCCACCTAATGGTACGTGGCGGAAGGTACTACGGATAACACAGACTGGTCTCCCCTACTGGATTCCACTCGCGAATAGCGTGCGGGAAGAATAATTATCAGTAAGCTCTATCTTACCGAATTTTTTGGTTGTCGTAGTTTTAGAATTTTGTAACATTCCTCTTAAGTAAAGTACCGAGTGCTTGTCGGGCATGATATATCTTTTTCATATTCCTTCTCCTGTGGCAGCTGTTCGCCAAACCTTTGGCGCACTCCTCTGTCTTTTAACGAGTAGCTTGAGGGCAGCCTCCGATGTAAGGCTAACGCCTCACTGGTGACTTGGCGTATATCAACTAAGAAGTAACGGCCTCCCCAACGCAGCCTCGTGACTGAATTTAGTACCGCTCAAAGAGATTAAACTTTCCAATCGCCATTTGGGCTCCCTCGGGCGTAATTTCCGTAAATGGGTGCAGCTGACGTTCAACAGCACAGACTTGTCACGTTGCCACTATGACACTCTACGTTAATGCCTCTGGGAGGCGAGAAAAGTGTTGTACCCGGAGTTTTATTTGTAGGTCAATAGAAGTGATCCAAAGCACTTCGTACGGAAGACTAAGAAGAAAGTATTAAACATCGCCGAGAGACAGCGTATGTGGACAACACTGCAGGAAGTTTGAAGAATGTAAAGACGGATTCATATTTATTTTTACACTGTACGTTGTGTTTCCTTGTTGCATGGATATTGCTCACATTCAGCAAAATAGTGTGGTAATTTACGGCAAGTTCGTCACAATTTCTCTGCAGTAATTTAGATGCCTCTGCACCCTGTAAATGAATGCCAGTTTAGCGATGGTTTGTTACATCTGTGGAGACTGTGTCACGTAGTTTGCATTTCATGAGCAACTGTATCTGGATTCAAATTCTAATACGGAAAAATTGTTAGTAATTAGGAACTGTTTTACGCCATTGATTAGGGTCACTATTAGGGATGTTCCTTTGTACGTACATAAGAGTCAATGGACACTGATATTAATATGGTGGGACGGGAACCAGATCTTAGAGCTCCGACCAAATGATTTTATTAGAAGACATCATAGTCGCCGTTGACTGTATGAAACATTTATTATGGCGATTGCAATTTCGGCCTTAGGGCTATTATCAAGTAACTCTGAAAAGTTACATTCTGTCATAATATAAGACTATCTGACATGAGTACAAGTCGTCGTCAAAATGTAGCCTTTTGAGTCCGACATGTACTCAAGTCAGATAATCTTATATTCTGACAGAAAGTAACTTTTGCAGTGTTACTTGAAAATGGCCCTAAGGCAGAAACTGCAATCGTAGTAATAAACGACTATGATGTCTTTTAAGAATTACTATATGACTGTGAATCTCAACCATGAGAAATTAATCAAATGATTTTAATTAGATCTTATAAACTTAAACCAAAAAACTACTATAGTGTATCACATTATGGTCCTTTTAAATTTTAATTTATGTTGTGTATTTGCTGCTTAAAGTTTTTTAAATTGTCATCCTGTGACATATGAATCTGTAACTGTGAAATGACGTCGCAAAGTGAATTGAGATAAATGAATTCCAACAAGTAAAATTAATATTTCGGACATCTTTTACAATGTTTCTCTATTTCTTTTCATTTATTTTGGTTTTTCATTTAGCATGCTTCTGAGAGATTTACATGTCAATCTCGTCTTAACTCACTTAGCAGTGGAAATAGGTAATTAGATTTCGGTTTGTGGATTGTTGTTGTTGTGGTCTTCAGTCCTGAGACTGGTTTGATGCAGCTCTCCATGCTAATCTATCCTGTGCAAGCTTCTTCATCTCCCAGTACCGACTGCAACCTACCTCCTTCTCAATCTGCTTAGTGTTTTCATCTCTTGGTCTCCCTCTACGATTTTTACCCTCCACACTGTCCTCCAATGCTAAATTTGTGATCCCTTGATGCCTCAGGACATGTCCTACCAACCGATCCCTTCTTTTAGTCAAGTTGTGCCACAAACTTCTCTTCTCCCCAATCCTATTCAATACCTCTTCATTAGTTACGTGATCTACCCACTTAATCTTCAACATTATTCTGTAGCACCTCATTTCGAAAGCTTCTATTCTCTTCTTGTCCAAACTATTTATTGTCCATGTTTCACTTCCATACATGGCTACACTCAATACAAATACTTTCCGAAACGACTTCGTGACACTTAAATCTATACTCGATGTTAACAAATTTCTCTTCTTCAGAAACGATTTCCTTGCCATTGCCAGTCTACATTTTATATCCTCTCTACTTCGACCATCATCCGTTATTTTGCTCCCCAAATAGCAAAACTCCTTTACTACTTGAAGTGTCTCATTTCCTAATCTAATTCCCTCAGCATCACCCGACTTAATTCGACTACATTCCATCATCCTCGTTTTGCTTTTGTTGATGTTCATCTTATGTCCTCCTTTCAAGACACTGTCCATTCCGTTCAACTGCTCTTCCAAGTCCTTTGCTGTCTCTGACAGAATTACAATGTCATCGGCGAACCTCAAAGTTTTTATTTATTCTCCCTGGATTTTAATACCCACTCCAAATTTTTCTTTTGTTTCCTTTACTGCTTGCTCAATATACAGATTGAATAACATCGGGGAGAGGCTACAACCCTGTCTCACTCCCTTCACAACCACTGCTCCCCTTTCATGTCCCTCGACTCTTATAACTGCCATCTCATTTCTGTACAAATTGTAAATAGCCTTTCGCTCCCTGTATTTTACCCCTGCCACCTTTAGAATTTGAAAGAGAGTATTCCAGTCAACATTGTCAAAAGCTTTCTCTAAGTCTACAAATGGTAGAAACGTAGGTTTGCCTTTCCTTAATCTTTCTTCTAAGATAAGTCGAAAGGTCAGTATTGCCTCACGTATTCCAACATTTCTACTGAATCCAAACTGATCTTCCCTAAGGTAGGCTTCTACCAGTTTTTCCATTCGTCTGTAAATAATTCGCGTTAGTATTTTGCAACTGTGACTTATTAAAGTGATATTTCGGTAATTCTCACATCTGTCAACACCTGCTTTCTTTGGGATTGGAATTACTATATTCTTATTGAAGTCTGAGGGAATTTCGCCTGTCTCGTACATCTTGCTCACCACATGGTAGAGCTTTGTCAGGACTGGCTCTCCCAAGGCCGTCAGTAGTTCTCATGGAATGTTGTCTACACTCAGGGCCTTGTTCGACTCATGTCTTTCAGTGCTCTGTCAAACTCTTCACGCAGTATCGTATCTCCCATTTCATCTTCATCTACATCCTCTTTCATTTCCATAATATTGTCCTCAAGTACATCGCCCTTGTATAGACCCTCTATATACTCCTTCCACCTTTCTGCTTCCCCTCTTTGTTTAGAACTGGGTTTCCATCTGAACTCTTGATATTCATACAAGTGGCTCTCTTTTCTCCCAAGGTCTCTTTAATTTTCCTGTAGGCAGTATCTATCTTACCCCTAGTGAGTTAAGCCTCTACATCCTTGCATTTGTCCTCTAGCCATGCCTGTTTAGTCATTTTGAACTTCCTGTCGATCTCATTTTTGAGACGTTCGTAATCCTTTTTGCTTGCTTCATTAACTGCATTTTTATATTTTCTCCTTTCATCAATTAAATTCAATATTACTTCTGTTACCCAAGGATTTCTACTAGCCCTCGTCTTTTTACCTACTTGATCCTCTGCTGCCTTCACTACTTCATCCTTCAGAGCTTCCCATTCGTCTACTACTGTATTTCTTTCCCCCATTCCTGTCAATTGTTCCCTTACGCTCTCCTTGAAACTCTGTACAACCTCTGGTTCCTTCTGTTTATCCAGGTCCCATCTCCTTAAATTCCCACCTTTTTGCCGTTTCTTCAGATTTAATCTACAGTTCATAACCAATAGATTGTGGTCAGAGTCCACATCTTCCCCTGGAAATGTCCTACAGTGTAAAACCTGGTTCCTAAATCTCTGTCTTACCATTATATAATCTATCTGATACCTTTTAGTATCTCCAGGATTCTTCCATGTATACAACCTTCTTTTATGATTCTTGAACCAAGTGTTAGCTATGATTAAGTTATGCTCTGTGCAAAATTCTACCAGACGGCTTCCTCTTTCATTTCTTAGCCCCAATCCATATTCACCTACTATGTTTCCTTCTCTCCCTTTTCCTACTGTCGAATTCCAGTCACCCATGACTATTAAATTTTCGTCTCCCTTCACTACCTGAATAATTTCTTTTATCTCATCATACATTTCTTCAATTTCTTCGTCATCTGCAGAGCTAGTTGGCATATAAACTTTTACTACTGTAGTAGACATGGGCTTCGTGTCTATTTTGGCCACTACAATACGTTCGCTATGCAGTTTGTAGTAGCTTACCCGACTCCTCTTTTTTTATTCATTATTAAACCTATTCCTGCATTACCTCTATTTGATTTTGTATTTATAACCCTGTATTCACCTGACCAGAAGTCGTGTTCCTCCTGCCACCGAACTTCACTAATTCCCACTATATCTAACTTTAACCTATCCATTTCCCTTTTTAAATCTTCTAACCTACCTGCCCGATTAAGGGATCTGACATTCCACGCTCCGATCTGCAGAGTACCAGTTTTCTCTCTCCTGATAACGACGTCCTCCTGAGTAGTCCCCGCCCGGAGATCCGAATGGGGGACTATTTTACCTCCGGAATATTTTACCCAAGAGGACGCCATCATCATTTAACCATACAGTAAAGCTGCATGCCCTCGGGAAAAATTACGGCTGTAGTTTCCCCTTGCTTTCAGCCGTTCGCAGTACCACAACAGCAAGGCCGTTTTGGTTAATGTTACAAGGCCAGATCAGTCAATCATCCAGACTGTTGCCCCTGCAACTACTGAAAAGGCTGCTGCCCCTCTTCAGGAACCACACGTTTGACTGGTCTCGCAACAGATACCCCTCCGTTGTGATTGCACCTACGGTACGGCTATCTGTAATCTGTATCGTTGAGGCACACAAGTCTCCCAACCAACGGCAAGGTCCATGATTCATGGGGGGGGGGATTTGTGGATTATATGGTCTTCATCGTATATGAAACATCTTTTTTTCTTACCGGTATTTCACACAAAAAAGTATGAAATAATGGGAAGAATTAGTAGTGGCACCTATTATTATGAAAATTTTGTTCGAAATGACACAAATTTACCAGAAGATAGTTGCTTGAAATCATCTGAATGTGAACTAGGCGACAGACCTTACTCAGTAAAGAACAAAACGGTTATTTCCTTAAAGAAGATAGTTTTTTGGCTTATTACACACCTTCATTTGCGATTATATCATCGTATACTCTTCTGATCGTGTCGGAAGTCCTTAGGCCTCGGGAGAACTGTGAAAGAGTAGCGACCTTGATTAAACTACTACCAGTAGGTATGATATGCGGTGTACGTCCTCGTATTCGTGGAGAAAATTAAGACGTGTTCCCATTTATCTATGTGGATGAAAAGGTATGGCACCACAGAATGACACCCTCGGAATATCTGTCTGATGTTTTCACAGAAGACTGGCCCGTATCTTTAACTTCGAAGAGACTCAGAACAGGGATCGGAAGATCCAAAGATAGAAGTGGGATTATTCCATATTATTAAGTCTTTGCGACCGTGAAATTCAACAAACTACGGAGCTCTTATATCGATGTATGTACCATCTACATGAAATCCACAAGCACTTTTGTCTGACTACCTCTAACGCCACTGCATCAGTGCTTTGGTCCATCTGAAGGTATTAGTGGCCACGTGTTGTGCCCAACGCCTCCTCAGTCTCGCTATCCGCTCCACCACCTCAATCAGTTGTACCAGGCTGTGCGATGTACAAGCCATATATGTCCGTCTTGTGACCTGAATCTTAATGTAACGAGTTCTGCAGACCCCCTATGCATGTTACAGCAATGTAAGTGTTCTTTTCCCCAGAACACGTACCCGAGTACATTACTGGAGCTATAACTACAGACATCGGTTCCTTTGTGGTATAATGAAACAAACATTCTCTTCTGTTAATGCCGTAATTTTCTCAGTTGGTCATCACAGTCACAGGAAACGAGATTATAAGGCCGCAGGCAACTGAAACTTGTACAATAAAGTTCATAGACCTGTAAACCAAATGATATTTTCTATCTCAAAGCATCACCTTTGGGTGGAACCGTATTTTTCATCTTACATTGGTGAAAAATTGTGATGTTCATCAGCTTATAACCTTACCGGACGTTAGCAGAAAACATTTCAAAGTGGACCGCTGTTTGTCGTAAGTTTCACTTGCGTCTGTTTCAGGTACCCCATTGTTTCATCTTTAATTCTAAGAGACAGGAGCAGTCTGTGTGTGTGTATTTAGAGTATTCTCCGTACTGGGTAACCATGCTCAGATGAGAAGTTAAATACGTTTGCGACAGTGTATTTGCTGTAGAAAAGCTGATAAGAATGAACTTTAACTAGAAACTTACGGAGATCTTCCATTATTTCTTCTGGTATCTATCATATCTTCTTCTACACTGTGTTGCACAGCAGGGTGACATTTTCGAAACCACGTGGTTGTCGCCCACAGAGATGTAGAAATCCAAAATTTGGCTTTATGTTGCTTAGAAACTACTTTTGTAATGAGGCAAAAGCATGATGCCCTACAGCTACACTCTCGGCCTCGGTAATGCTTTAAACAGAAGGAGCGGAAGCAGGGGAAAATGCCAGACCTGAGAAGTTCATACATCTATGATGTGTAAGGTGGGTTAATGACTCTACACTGGTATTAAATTACACCACCTAACGCCACCAAGGATGTGTCACATGGCATGAATGTCGTCCCCCCTCTCCTCTTACACACATTTCATCCCTTGTACATGCGCGTCGGCGATGTATCTCAGAACTGCGATGCCCTGCGCGGTTTTGTCATGGGACCCCCAGAAGCACATTTCAGACACAGCACCTCTCAGTATCGACAAGAAAAGGCCTCAGACGGTGGCATAAAAGGAGTCAATGAAACCACACCCGATCTTCGGGCATTGAATCCCACATATTTTGTGGGCAAATAACACTGCACAATGTGATAAGCTACAAGACGATCTTCTTGACACCCTCTGAAGGACGATCCAACTTTTCTAATGACTTTGTGGGCCTGAACTCCATTGTATGTAATCAGTGCATTGCGGCGCGGTAGCAGATTTTCCTCTGGTGTACTGGGTGGTATCAGTAGGCATCGTTGAAAATCATTAGACGCAATTGGATCGTGATACAAAGGAGTAAAGAATGGTTAAGATATTTCAGTCTCCTATTTCGCGGTCTCCTGTGACGTGTAACGTGATATCAGGTGGTGAGCGATGGGGGTGGGTTCGTGACATTGACTCATGCTTGAGTAAAACGGCACACCGTCTTTCTAAGATCCCCAAATTTGCAACATCCTCAGTGTCAGCTGTGTAGCTTTGTTGTGAACATTAGAAACGTACCTACACAGAGACTATCTGTGTCGGATTACTAGACACCTCGAGGCAGGAAATCCCAATATATACCTCCAGTTCCGAATTCCCTCAAGAGAGGCAGTATGTCACGCCCGCGGGCGCCTAGGGCTCCGTCACAGCTTGTCTCTGTATAGATATATATAAAGGGCTCAACAGAGGTGGGAGGATGACACCGAGAGTGTTCTGATTGTGGGTGGACTAAGAGGGATCTTCTTTCACTATTTTAATCATCCGTGTGTTTATGTCTCCAGCTCCCCCCCCCCCCTTTCCCAGAGGATCACAACACAGCACCAAAAGGAGGGCTCGAAACATGAGGGGTGAAAAAGTATAGGCAATCTTTGTTGCTTTGCATCATGTTCAAATTTCGTCGAATGGCTTTGAATGTTATCTAGTGATTACATCCTATATAACAGAACAAAAATGGTTGTCAGTGTGTGTTACGAGGTGTGCGATCACATTCTCTGGGGATACTGGCTCACCATGTTCTTACGGAATAGTTGGATCATCCAAGGGGTGTCAGCAGTGTCAAAGGTTGAGAAGAACATCGCACTGTTGTTCATCGCATTGCGAACTGTTGTTTCAGATGGCAAAATATGTGGGTTTCATTGACGCCGTTTACGCCACCCTTGTGGGTTTATAGTTGCAGTGTGTCTGAAAAGTTTTGCTTGATGATCCGTAAGAAACTGAGTACTTCCACGCTAGGCGTTGCGGATTTAGCTTCCATTGCAGCGGTGTCAAGAGAAGGGCGTGAAATGAAGGTGAAAGACATATTCTGTGAGACGTCCACGCTGGTGACGGGCAGAATTGTGCTGAAATTTGGTGCTAAAGTAACATCATTAACCCATCTTACAACTCACATGAACTTCTGAGCTCTGGGCCTTTCTTCCGCTTATACCGACACCTTACTGTGTGAAGCGTCGCCGAGCCCGAGGGTGACGTCGCTGGGCGCCACGCTTTTGCAACATTACAGAGGAAGACTGTAGGCACCTTTGAAACATATGTCAAATTTCTACCCCGCAACGGGAGACAATTATGGGTTCTCGAAAAAGTGACCCTTTAACTGTGTTGCGCAGAGAATTTGATCACTTTCTGGGTAGAATCCCTTGTAGGTGTTCAACCAAGTTTATTTAACAGCTGCTTCCGTACGTTATCCCCATTCAGCAAATAACTCAAATACACTGGTCAATGATTATTTGTCAGTCCCTCAAAATCAATGAGTACGGGTGTATCTTATAGCTTCAAGATGATGATCATTTTCATTTCTTATTCTCATCCGTTTAATTTCAACAATTTCTAACACAAAAGCTACTTGATCTATCCTTCTGGTGTAGATGTTCCTCTTCTGGTATGAAATTTTACCTCGCGAGTTTCGTTCGAGATTTGTCCTCTACACCTCATTCTGCAGTTAGACAGTACTATTCCAGCTTCATTGGTTCACGGGTGTCACGTCGGATAATCTTTTGGAAGCTGGACAATGTTTTGACGAGACAGCTGCTTGTCATCTTCAGGTGCTCAGTAAGCATATGAAGATCTTGACCTACGCCACACAGTTGATTCAGCATTACTCACTTCTATTCTTCTTCTATCTCCTTTTAAGGCCCGTTTATTTGTTTTCCCTCTTTTGTAAATATACGAGAAATATTCGGAAAGCAAGTTCCGATCGGCAAGAAATGGAAACCACTGTGAAAATCTAATAAAGCTTGGCACATTTCAGTGTCACGAATTTCCAGACAATCTTATGCAAATAGAATTTAAAATTCTTTTAGTAGTTTTCAACGGCGACTAGGGCCGCCGCCTTCAGAAGAAACTGTTACCTTACATGTGGTGAAAAGGAAATTTTAGTGACATCTACTTTTGACTAGAGCGATGTCGCTCGAATTTCCTTTTAACCACATGCAAGGTAACAGTTTCTTCTGAAGAAGGCTCCCCTAGTTGCCGTTGAAAACTAGTTAAAGAATTTTAAATTCTATTTGCTAACGGTTGGCTGGAAATTTGTGACATTGTAATTAATTATGGTTGCTGATCACAGCCATGTTCAAAACATTACTTTCCACATATTTGTTCGTCAGTGTCTCTAGTATGCCTATCGGTTACATCACTTCGCTCTTTTCGGTTGTGAACGCTTGGTGAGCGCATGAAGAGGCGTAGAAAATAGTGTCTTCCGCCAAGTATGAGGTCCTCGCGAGAGATTTCGCCTGATGTTATGCAGCCCACATTATATAACTGTCATACGGTTCCTACTTTGTTACAATTCTCGGTCGCGATGAAAATGCTCCTGCAGCGTTTTCGATGGGGAGTGTTTGATCACCCACACTACATCCCGTAATTGGCTCCATCTGTGTATCATCTATGCTCACATTAACTACTAGCTATGAAGACAACATTTTCGCACAGACAACGAACTATAGATGAGCGTAGAGAATTGAGGGGGAAGCACAGGCGGCTGCCTTCCATGAGGAGGGGAAAGTTGGTATAACGCGGGACTTTGAATTTCGCCGCGCTGCACTCGTTCCTTCAGATATAAATTATACTGTCGCAGCTGTATGAGCACTCGACGGCAGAGAAAATATTTATAAGAAAATGAAGGTACAAAAATTGTAACTCTTTTTTGTTTCCTACCCACTATTGTCTCTTGTGAGCGAAAGCTTAATTTAACGCATTCGCTAGTCTTGGTATGATTCAGGCGTAAAAACGTATTCGTTAGTCTTGGTCTGATTAAGACGTAAAAACTTATTGATGTGCAGACATATAGTATTGTGGAAGCTCGTATGAAATTTGGAGGATGGAAGCAGCTGTAAAATACATTGCATTCAAGATCAAGATGTTTTAATTTGTAGACATTAGTAATTCCTGGACGATGAAATTTACTGCAAGATTTTGGAGCAGTTACGACTTTTTCATGCAGAAATGAAGCAGGAGATCGTTGGAGTAGAAGACCTGAACGCCGCACGAGAGATACATATTAACTTGGTAATGAATGTACTCTTTATCTACGCCATTTCTCCCTGTTAATCACATTTTGTTATTCTCTGTTCTCTTTCAAATAATTTTTGGAGTGGAAATTGGTTTGACTTTTGCTCAGAAACCCCACAAGGACCACCGCAACAATAACTTTTCCCAATCACGAAGTCCGATTGCTTTTCTGTAATACGAAGTCCGATTTGCATTTCATTCTTTCCCCTTTTTCAAGGTCTTTAACGATTTTAAAACCCCTTTTTTTATTCACCATTTCTTCCCACATTTTCAACCTTTTCTTCTCTTTTCTTTTTTATTAGCCACTACAACAGTCGGCTGCCTTCCATGAGGAGGGGAAAGTTGGTACAACGCTACTACAAATGTCTATCTCGGAGTGGTGACTTTGTAGAGTAGTGGCTGGAAGCTGTAGGTAACTGTTACAGATAAAATATTTATGATTTTCAAAGTGGTTTCCATTTCGCGATCAATCAGAACTTACTTTCCGAGTAGTTCTAGTATTCTGTACGAAATATGTATCACCACAGTTTATTTCAAAAGTAATCTTTGTATGGTTGTTGCTACGTCCTATATTCTTTTTATAAAATATTATGTTGATTTATTTCAAGCTGTATTCTTTGCTGTTAACGAAATCTTCACTTCAAAGTTAGTTAGGCCTGAGGCGTGAAAATAAATATTTTCTCACTGTTTCTATTTCTTCTCTTTTGCTGCATCCCTACTGCATCAGTCATAGCATGGGAAGCGTTGTTTGGGTCTTCAAGATAATCGTCTGATTCGTGAAAGACTTCATTCCATTATGGTATTCCAATAGAGAATGTGATTTGACAAAACAAAAAAGGTTTAATCTCTATAGCACGTACTGTAATCCACGAAGGAGAACGTAATTACGCTGTGTTTGTTTTTCGGTCAATGGTAACCGTCAGAGTTGGTGTCAGCGTCCTTCTCCTGCAAATATGCTTATTCGGTAATGAGAAGATATGATAAATTTAAGTGATCAACAAAGAGAAAGAGTGCGTATCACACAACTGTTTTATCGAGCGAGAGCATTATTGCAAAGAAAGAAAAAGAACATTGCTGGTTTGTATTGGCACTATTGCCGGTCATTTACAACGTAATCCATTGAAACGCCATAGGTCTATTGTGCACCGTTGCGTCTTGCTGTGAGCCACTATTCATTCTTGCGTTGTAGTCTCAACATGGGGTGAAGTGCCTCAAGTCTAAACATAAACGGTAATCTCAATCGAGTGTTATCTCCACGGTAATGAAGATGGATTGGCACTTCCTTTGTCATCTAATACACTTGTGTATTGTGTATTAAACCGGGGACCTAGAAACGACGGAGAGGCTTCGTCCCGCCGTAGCCCTCAGTGGTTCACAACCCTGCAACTGGCTACAGCAGTCCATCCACCTCACCACCGTTCCACACCGAACCCAGGGTTATTGTGCGGTTTGGCCCCCCAGTGGACCCCCTTGGCAACGCCTCATACCAGACGAGTGTAACCACAAATGTTTGCGTGGTATAGGAATTAAGGTGTACGCGTACGTGGACACAGTGTTTGCGCAGCAATCGCCGACATAGTGTAATTGAGGCGGAATAAGGGGAACAGGCCCGCATTACCGAGGTAGATGGAAAACCGCCATAAAAACCATCCACATTTAACTCGTTGAGGGTTTTTGCATTTTATTGTATTACTGTTTAATGCTTAGTATTTGCCCAGTTGGCTTTATTCATTGGCCTGCTGTATTTTATTAGAATAATGTTTAATTCTTTCAGTGCTTGTCAAACTTACTTTATTCATTGAACTGAAATGAAATGATCGTAAGGCATTGTTGGCTGGGAGGCCCCATGCGGGGAAGTTCGGGCGCCGTATTGCAAGTCCTTTGTAGTGGACGCCACTTCGGCGACTTGCGAGTCAATGATGAGGAAATGATGATGAAGAACACACTACACCCAGTCACCACGAGGCACAGAAAATGCCTGATCCCGCCGGGAATCGAACCCAGGACCCCGTGCACAGGAAGCGAGAACGCTACCGCAAGACTACGAGCTGTGAACACTTTATCCATTGGTTTTGTGTTTAACTGTAGCAGGATTTAATTTTTCGTATTTGTGTGTGTTTGGGCAGATTAGCAACTATTTGATACTTTACTTATCAGAGACTCGTTTTATTCTTTGGTCGATCTGCTGACATTTACTAAACTATTTTGTAGTACATCTGTGGATATGGTATTATTTTGGTAAGTACAGCTCACACCATTAAGGAGCCACCATCAGCTTGCACTGCGCCTTGGAGACAATCTGGGTCCATGGCTTCTTGGAGTCTGCGCCACACTCCAACCCTACCACCAGCTCTTACAAACTAAAATTGGGGGATCATGTGACCAGTACACAGTTTTGCAGTCGTCTAGCGCCCAACGAAAACGGTCAATGTCCTAGGAGTGGCGCTGCAGGAGATTTTGTACTGTTAGGAAAGGCACTCGCGTCGATCATCTTCTCCCATACCCTACTAACGCTAACTTTCGCCTCACTGTGAATACGTTAGTCATAGTTTCCTCATTGATTTCTGTGGTTATTTCACGCAGTGTTGTTCGTCTGTTAACACTGCCAACTTTATACAAACGCCGATTGTCTCGGACGTTAAGTGAAGGCCGTCGGCCATTGCGTTGTCCATGGTAAGAGGCAATGCCTGAAATGTGGTATTCTCGGCACACTCATGACACTTTCTGTTTCGAGCTATTGGAGTCCCTAACGATTTACGAAACAGAATGTCCGCTGCGCCTAGCTCCAATTACTTTCCTTTGTTCAAAGTCTGTTAATTCTCATCGTGCGGCCACACCCACGTCGGAAACTTTTCCACATGAACTATCCGATACCGCTACCTGTATATTTGCATATTGCTATCCCATGAGTTTTGTCAATTCAGAGTATTTACGAGGGCCGTTCGGGAAGTAATGTCCTACCGATCGCGAAATGAAAAATCACAGTGAAAAATCAAAATTTTTTATTCGCAACAGTTAGCCACACCTTCCAGCTACCTCTCTAAATAGTAGCCCCTCCCACTTAGATATTTGCCATGGCATTGTACAAACTTTCCAGTACCCTTGTCACAGAAAGTAGCCGCCTATGCTTTCCGCCAATACTCTACGCTGATCTGCGTTTAGTTATTTGTGCCAAGATGTAGTCTTCGTATCCAGCGGTCCATGAGAGCAGAGATAAACAACGGAGGCAGCCAATTAAGGACTGTATTGTGGGTGATCAAACACTTCTCACCGAAAACGCTGCAGGAGTGTCTTCATTGCCCCTGCAAAATGCGGCCGAAAGTTGTCTTGAAGAATGAAACGCATGGCATTTATGTTATGTGGGCTGTGTAGCTTCAGGCGAAATCTCTCACCAGAACCACATGCTTGGGGGGAGACACTGTTGTTTTAGGCATTTCTATGTGATCAATATGCGCTCTGAAAAAAGCGTCGTGAAGCAATCTACAGGTACACAAAGACACTGCACCACACAAGTGTGCAAAGTTCCATCGAATTTTCACAGTGGTTTCCATTTCGCATTTAATCGGACCTTACTTTCCGAATATGTCTCGTAACTGTGTATTTTAACATTGTGAAAAATATAATTTTTGTTAATAACTCACAGTTCTAGTACCTTTATTTTGTAGTGCTTCTTTCCACTCGCTAACTAGCTCCCTACTGCTTTGATATTAGAATCGTTGTCTAAGATCACCTGTCCAAAATAGAGTATAATGTGTATTGCAAAACATGTGTGATACGTGGCTGAAATTTCACATGTGTGAGGCAACAGTTTTATGATATTCGCCTTTCAATGACGGTATATTCTCAAAAGGTGACAGAGTCACCTGCTGTTTGTGGAAAACGATTTGAGTTTTCTGCAGTAAACCACTGTTCAGTAACGTGGTACTCGAAGCAGACTATCGTTGAGCAGCTGAGTAAAATGTCTGTCACAGTTTGTGAAGCAAATTTGTCGACAGAGCTTTAATGGCACAGTCCGACAGCGAGGTAATTGCCAACGCCAACTGTATACACGGCGCGTTAGCCGCAGTGCGAGCTCTGTCACGCTGCATTAAGCCGGTCGGCGGCCATTTACAGCTTTTAAAGGTGGACAGCCACCAGAATCTGGCGTTATTGTCCCATCACCAGCTTCAGACACTCCTTACAGACCCGGCAACAGCCCAGTGAAGCTGAAGGAAGTAAAATTCTTCCAAAAGCATATTGTACGCCTACCTGAAGTTCCTGGTTCTAAAATTGTGGGAGTTCTACTACAGTTTGCTATTTTTGTAAGAGTTAACAAGTTCTGAGCAATACTAATGAATAGTACAGAGATGGACGTCTTCAAGTCTGTTACGCGGGACATAAGGAAGTAGGCAAGCGTCACTAAGGTTAGACATAGAGCGTGTTGATTTCGGAAGACCTGAGAGGGAAGTTCAGAGTCTTCTTTTTATGTTATTGAAACCATAGTACCCTTAGGCCCGCGTTCGACTGCAAAAGTTCTTTATCAAATATTTTTCGTAACAGGCGTTTTATAAAACCTTTGATAGTGTACTGGAGTATTTCTTATGAAACTGTTTTTACAAAATTTAAAGCGCGGTCCTAAAGTAAGCTTCGTCCGAACAGGCTTCGGATGGCCAAACGGTACCGACCGACCGCCCTGTCATTCTCAGCCCATAGGCGTCATCAGATGCGGATATAGAGGGGCATATGGTCAGCTTGCCGCTCCCCCCCCGTTGTCAGTTTCTCAGTGAAGTGCTCTCTATTGGACTCAAAAGGGCTGAGTGCAACTCCTCTGACCACCAGCGCTCAGTAGACCCATACGGTCTCGCACCCAAGTGCTAGCCAATCCCGACAGCGCTTAATTCGGTGATCTGACAGTAGAATATGTTCATTAGATTTGTTAGATGTGGAGAATAATCCGTAATTTTTGTCCTATTCTGAACTGAGTACGGATTTAAGATATGAAGATATGAGAGCTATTCCGAAAGTAAAGTCCGATTGGGCGTGAAATGGAAACCACAGTGAAAAATCCAATGAAGCTTTGCCCATGTGCACTGGGTAGTGTCTCTAGTATGTCCCTTCAGCCCTGAGCGAACTGTGAGCACATAAAGATGCCTAGGGAACAGTGTCTCCCCCAGGTATGCGAACCAGGTGAGTGATTTCCCCTGATGCCATGCAGCTCATGTAACATAACCTTCATAAGTTTCCTTTTTCATGACAATTATCGGCTGCAGTCTGCAGGGACAACGGTTTGATAACCCACAATACAACTCGTCATTGGCTCCCCCTGAGTTTCAATTCTGGCTGAGAAGACAACATTTTGGCACAGAAACAGAGCTGAAGACCAGCGTAGAGCATTGGCGAAAGACACAGGTGGCTGCATTCTATGACAAAGGTATTAGAAAGTTGGTACATTGTTACGACAAATGTCTAAGCATCAACTACGTTGAGAAGTAGCTGGAAGATGGAGCTAACTGTTGCAAATAAAACATTTTTGATTCACAGTGGTTTTCATTTCGCGACCGATCAGGGCTTACCTTCCGAACAGGACATGTATAAACTTAATGCAGCAGGGTTAAGCGTGTCTGTTGGTCTGGGCAACAAAGTTCTGGCAGATATGAGGGTGGCTCCCTTGTGACAGAAGCTGTCAGAAAGTTGCCGGACGCGGGCGGCCGCCGACGTGCGGCGTGTGGGCGATGCTAGGTACGGCGGTAGCGGTCAGCGGGGCGTCATGCGCACAGTGCGACAGCATGCGGTCTCAGCTGAAGCTACCATCGCACAGCGTGGTCCACCAAGCGACTGGCGTGCCCTCTCCACCCAAAATTAAGCGCAAATTCCGCTCGTAACTCTTATGCTGTAGGGATGAGGTTAGCAGTAGCCTCGGATGGAAAGATGGCTGTGGTTTTCAGGGCCACGTAAACATAGGGACTGCTACCATCATGTAAATCGATACCTATAATTTCAGATTCTCGCGATGGATGTTTTCAGTAACTAATTTTTTACTAACTGATCTTATCAGTGTAGCAATGGTTCATAATTTCCTTTAGGTAAGCCACCTTGTGCGTTAAGAATAAGTATTTGATAAAAGATATTTAAACTTTTGGTATCTACCTAAGTCGTTAAAAATTACTGACTGACTCCGTTTTAAAACATTTTCTAGGGCATTAAGTACGGGAAGATATCGAAGGAGATAGTTAACAGTCTGAAACATTTCTCCGAAGAAGACACCACAAGTAAGTGTACTTTACACCTACCTAGAATTGTGCACACCATAATATCGAGAGACTTAACTGCCTCTTTGGTTAACACTGTCAGTGTTGTAACTTGTTGTTGTGTCGCGGACACTTAATTATTACTTTTATTGAGAATCCAGTACAAAAATTAGAGTGAAACTGCTATTGTCGCCCTTGTTGTTGTAGCCGTTGGCCTCGACTTCCTCCATGAAACAGTGTGTGGCCCTTCAGCGTTCTTGGTGAAACTCTTGTCTTCCGAGCTTAGATCCATCTCGAATGGTGTGAACTATGTGTCCGAGCTATGTATCACTCTCCAAGCATGTACTGGGTGCGTAGAAACCGCAAGTGATAGGGGAGAGACGGTTGCCAATCTATTGCTCGGAACTCTGGGCGGTTGTGACAGTAAAATCTACGATCTACGTAGCGTCTGGTAATCGTAGAGACACGGACAGCTGACGAAAGTGATACGAAACCCATCCTTGTGACAATAACTTTAACTTAACGACTGTGGACTGATAATAGCATTGAAGCTAATGCGCTAGTATAAGAATCGAAGTCTGATAGTCGGAAAGTTGTGAACTGTATATAAAGACACTTTTTGTGACGACTAACACTTGATGCGTTACAGGGTACCGATTTAAATATCCCAAGCATTAGCGAATCTTACATACTGCTTAGATAATCATGACACATTTATTCAAACTCCATTACAAGTCGCACACATTTTCCAAGATCCAAATCCATCACTGATGCGTCAGCACGGTTTGAGGTACCACGTGGTTCTATAACTTGGCAGTGTCGCCATGTTCGTGATATTTCCTAACGCAGAGATGACCATCTTTATGTTCCTTCTCAATCTCAGATTATTGAAACAACTTTTCTGAAGGATTAGTAATTACTTCCTCTAGCCAGTATGCGGTTTGTTAATAACTCTGTGTGTAGTTTCTGTTCTCAAACACGGGTGAAGCTGCAATCGTTCCACTTTATCCGGCAGCGGACTGCTACCATGCGTCAAATTTCTCGATATCAAAATCAGTGTAAGAGAGGAGGTAGAATGCTTGATAAATATGCATGAATAAATATGCATGAACCTTACATTAGTTCTCGAAGCCCAACTACATGATTTCCGTATTAAGACTGTAAGTTGCATGTCTAAAATCTTCGCGAAGCTTACACTATGCGCCCACGAAGCTGCACTAGAAATGTCACGTCAATGATAAACAAATACCCTTTGGAAGGTTATACTTAGCATTTGTATCGATTATCGAGGTCGAAGCGGCGAGAGCGCTCCTTCAGTCACGTTAGTAGTTCCTGAAGCGTTTGCTACTGTCATACCTGTCACAGTTGCAGTCTGAGAAGGTCAGGCTTGAGAGTGAACTAGTTGGTTCGAAACCAATCGCCAAACGTAAGTACAAAAACTGTGAGAGATTTTTCAATAAACGCTTCATGAAATATTAAAAAAAATGTTGCTGGTTCTGTATCAAGAAATGTTGAAACTGAGATAAAGTCATGTTAGGGTTGTAGAATTCGCGAAGCAGAGGAGAGTGGTCGTCGAAAGACAGCAGTTTGTGTGGCGGCCTCGCCTCTGCAGACTATCAACGACATTCACGGTTACAACAATTAATGAGATATTGTACTGATATGAAACGGGAATATGAAAGTGAATTGTGTGAATGTTATGTGGGCTAGTATGAAGGCAGTGTGCACTCTACCGTGCCGATCATTTTGGGTTGCAGTGTATTCTGGATTGCAGTGTAGGAGATTACGTCTCATCACATTGCGTGTGGCGATTAGCATGTCATTTTTTGCCGGTGCCGAAATTAACTGAGATTAGTGTTGTGAGTCGAAGCGGTGACTGCCTCATGTCTATGTTAAAACTCAAGAGCGACGATCAATACAATGAAACCCAAATTCACGTCATTATCACCCCGCTGCCTGAGACGTATTGTCATAGAACTGGATGAAATATAGTTTCCATCAGCGAGTTCCGACGAATGTTTTCGGAAGGTTTCTCCAACTGGAGCTGGAAATCGCCCTGCCCCACTGGCTTCTCTACTGGTATTTGGCTTACAAGACCCTGACACTATATCGATCATTATTGGAAAAGCATGCTCCACTTAGATGTGTAAGTTGGCTGTTTATGTTTTCTTATTGCCAACGTTACGTAGCGCTCTGTATGAAAATGACTGGCTGTGCTGTGTGCAGTCTGTGGCCAGTTTGCATTGTTGTCTGCCATTGTAGTGTTGGGCAGCTGGATGTGAACAGCGCGTAGCGTTGCGCAGTTGGAGGTGAGCCGCCAGCAGTGCTGGATGTGGGGAGAGAAATGGCGGATTTTTGAAATTTGTAAGACTGGATGTCATGAACTGCTATATATATTATGACCTTTCAACACTATTAAGGTAAATACATTGTTTGTTCTCTATTAAAATCTTTCATTTGCTAACTATGCCTATCAGTAGTTAGTGCCTTCCGTAGTTTGAATCTTTTATTTAGCTGGCAGTAGTGGCGCTCGCTGTATTGCAGTAGTTCGAGTAACGAAGATTTTTGTGAGGTAAGTGATTTGTGAAAGGTATAGGTTAATGTTAGTCAGGGCCACTCTTTTGTAGGGATTATTGAAAGTTAGATTGCGTTGCGCTAAAAATATTGTATGTCAGTTTAAGCACAGTCATGTATAATTGTTCTAAGGGGACGTTGCAGATGGAAATGAAGCTATGAAGGTTTGCTAAACGATGACTCTGTAAAGAGAAATCTGTAACTGGAAATCCCCTTAGAAATAATCAAAATTGAGAAATTCCTGGCCCCACTCTCAGACCGTGGGATTTGTTTGAAAATATCCGAACTCCGAGTGGGTCAAATCAGATGCAGACCTCTGGATGGAGAGGATAGAAAAGAAAGCAATAAAACGGTTGATGAAAGTCAGCAGACAGCGGGACATGGCCATGTCGTACAAACCACATTTCCGTACACTTTTCAGAACACACACGCGGCTACACGCACTTACGCTTTTTTTATAATCATCAATATTCTGAGTAGTTTCCTGTTGTCTGCCAGCTTCAACTTTTCCTCTCTGTATAGCTATGACATCCTAAATCGCTTACATTCTCTTTTTCTGTCTGCCTCTTGTAATTTTCCTCTCTACTGCTCCCCTCAGCGCCAAATTAACTGTTCTGTAATAACGAATGAGGATGCAGCACTGACTTTTCAATTACGCTGTCTTTTCCACAGGCTTTTAACATCACCTGTTGATTTCGAAGTTGTTGATTGGGCACACTAGTTATCGTAACTGTTAACATGTTTCTGTATAGTACCATTTCATACGCTTTCCTCCTTTTCTGTTCTTGCATCTAGGTTTCTATTTGTGAGTTTAGGTTTCTCCCGGCGTAGGAAAGTCTTCATATTTCTCGAATATTCCACAAGGTGACTCTCGGACGACGCCACCTGGCAGAATACCCGAGAAATATTCAAGAGGTAAGTATTTATTCGGCAGGGACTGTGTTGTACCAGCAACAAATTAACATCAAAACTCTGTCTTCTACCACGGATTTAGGACGTTTATTTTCGTTGAATGATACATAACAGGAAATGAAAATTCTCCCTCTAGTTTTCCTCTAGAAAAGTAGTGGTGTACTGGCGACATTACTGATTTGCCTTTACGACGAATTAACACACACACGGGGGGACACTGGACTCGCAGATTGGGGTAGCTTCAAATCCCCACACACATTTCGGAAATTGTTTTCTATCATTCTGTTTAATTTACATGAACTGATGTGGTCCGCACACAGGAAATAAAATAGAAACAAACCTGTAATTCGCCAACAAATATGAGTCATTGTGAAGATATATTTTGTCCTGTTCTCCTCTAAAATTATTAACGTATTAAAACTTTAGGAACAGAACTGCATAGAATATATATCGACAATGATGGGCAGTAGTTTAGAATTGTATTCATTATGAAGGAAAAATGGTTCTGCGAATGCATCATGCGTAGTGCATCATTTGCAGCAGCTTTTAGTGTTTGTCCCTTTTACCAAGGCTGCAGAACATCTCAAACAACATCTCAATGTATCCACCTTTCGTCTGAATGTACTGCTCAGGTAGTCTCATCAACTGGAATAGATTACATAAGACTGTGTATTGCCTCATATTTTCACAAACAACTTAAGAAGAGATAGTTCATAATTAACAAATGTTGCATAAATATTCGACTTTACGTCACCCACGAGAAATAAAATGCATTTCAGTGGATGTTCTGGTGGGCAGGCACGAATTTTTATTCCATACAAGAATTTTTTATTAAAGTAAATACATATATATTCGTGTGCGAAAACTTTTTATTTGATAAAAAATTAAATATGGCGGCTCTGACCCTTGTGAAAGTATGCGCCTCGTTGCGCGTCCTGGTTTGTGGGAAGCGTTGTACAGACTCGTGTCTCTTTCTGATGCCCATAAAAATAATCTAATTATTTTTAATTTAAGAATATAATGAATCGTTTAATCTGTCGAGTTTTTATAGCGCTTCTCACGCTGAAAAATGTTGTTTCGAGGGAAAACGCGTTTCCAGTTTGGAGTAAAAAAACTTCGTTTCGAAACTGAAAGCTAATGTCTGATATCAGAGCTATGAGGGCATCCTTCCTCTTTCTAAAGCATGCTCAGTTCCTTAATTTGGGGCTGCATTCTTTTCAATCTGGGCTCATACAACAAAGATATTCCTTGCTCTACGACAATAGCTCTGCTGTCAAATAGCTCTGCGAAGTTTTTGTTGTTCATCCCCGTGGCGATTTCTAAAACGTTCATGGTCTTCAGAATAGATGAAACTCCTTCGATGAATGTACATGCAGCTATATATGCTGCTGTTTCAACAGTTTTTGCTCCAGAATGAAGATGTTTCTGTATGAGTTTGGAAATGCATGTCTTGGAGCTCTCGTCGTTTTGCGTATTGGCAGCGGTGCCTCTTTCAAACAAATCTTCAATGGACAGCAGTTCGTTTATTGATCGAATATTGTTTGGACCAGTTCATCGAGCACCTACAGCTGCCTATATTTCAGTCGATACACTCTGTTACTTATAAAATACATTCACAATCAAAATTTCTTACTCCTCTTTCTCTCTCTCTCTCACCCAACTCTTCGAAAGTTTGTTGAAACTCACTCACAAATGAGACTGTAACCATAATTCACTCCCGTATCTTGGGGAGCAAACATGTTTGGTCCCAAGAAGATATTTCATTCATAATGGGCAGTCAAATGAAAACGGAACACCCGCTATTACACACACATAGCGTGGCAGGTGGCCCCACTATTTCGATACTGTCAGCGCTGTGGTAGAGGAACAGTATAGCGTCATATCTAAGGTGCACGTTGTTTATTGGTTCTCACCTTGGTTGTTGGTTGACAGTTCTAGTGTGTTTGTAAAGTTACACAGCATCGTGCGGCTAGCTCCTAGGATTCGACTAACTTTCAGACAGCATTCTCTCCCGCTCGCTTCACGGAGTCTGGCGATCACATGGAAACAAGTTCGTTGGACGTGGAGCCACAATAGGACGAAGGTCACGCTTCAGCGATTTGTTTGGGGTACATGCAACAGCCTCCGTACAGCCCGGGTCTTTCACCGTGTGTTTTTCACGTCCGTGTCGACCAGAAGAGAGACATGCGTGGACGTCGTTTCCTGTCGGACGACGATGTGCAAGAGTGGTTGCAGTTGTGGGTCTGTCAGTGACTGAGTGCGTTCTGCGAATTGATATCTCGTCTTTTAATGAGATAAATGTCGTAAACGGTGGGCTGATTACTTTTGCATGGAACCGTCTCATGGTTACATTGTGTCGTGTGTTCGAGTTTCATTTGACTGCCCCTCATAATTTCGTATAAAGTAAGCGTTTTGTATTGCCCACTATTTTCGACAAACATTTCATAAAGCCTATGGGAATACAGTCGTCACAACTAAGTTCCAATCCAGTAAGAGACTCCCTATTATTGAGACCTCGAAACAGTGCCGACTCGTGTTGTGAGGCAGTGAGCGACGTGAAGCGCAGCTCCAGGCAGGTGGAGATGTCGGACGACGTCGAAGTGGTCGATTCGTGTGGAACGGGGAGATTCTTGAGGCCGTCGAATGAATGAGAGAAGCTAACACTCGACCGACCCCAAATAGAATCTTCCCGTCCCAGAAAGAGGTTCTTCCAGGAGTGCTCCACCGCGAGGAGTGTTTCATTTCCAGCTGTCCCGTTGGCAATCAACATTAGGTCCGTTGTTTTCTTAATATAAATAGGTCTTGTCGTCGTACAGGTTGCAATATATTTCTGTCCTCTATGTTTTCTTCTTAACCCTGACTCCAATAGATGAATGTTTGTCTGGTGGAGTGTACGTATATACCGAAACATTTGTTTGTCCCTTGACCCAATGTAATAGCCTCTTGATGGAATAGTGAACGTAGCTAGAAGTCGGTCTAAAGGAAACTGGTTGGACATCGAAAAGCATACAAGAATTGGCCTAACAGAATCAATAAAAATTGTGCCAAACACGATTTATACGGTTAGGACGAGTTCGTGTATCACTGACACTGCTGAGTACGAACTTCGGTGAATGATATGGGCGAACAAAAATAGTGTAAAGTCGCGGATATAAGTTGACAGTGAAGTAGCGACGAATTTCACGCATACAAGTGCCACTCAGGCTCTAGCGGCTATACTGCTATATAAAGTCAAGTTGTAGCTTACCGTTGTTACAAAAAACCCGAAAATACTTTGACCGATACACACACAATGCTCTAATAAACCTTCTACCACCATGGGCTTACATAATGTAATATATACGGAATAAAAATATAAAGTATTACACAAAGGCCATTCATTGCTTAAACCTCCAAAAGTTGTTGACCGACTTACTTTAAGTTTTTACACGATGCTCTAATAACCGTTCGGTCAGACATGTGCAATACATTGTTAGTAAAAATCTCAAAAAATTCTTTAACTATTTACATCAGATATTTACACGTTGCTCTAATAAATGTTTACGCGAACACTTTTTAATAAACATGACATACAAAACTGCATATAACTACTACTATATGAAAATATATCGTTGTTTAAGGTTTCTCGCTATACATAAAATTATTACACGTTCTGACGGACATAGGCTACATATTTTGTTAAGATATTTCTTATACAGAGTGGAGAAAAATTGTGTCACGAAATTTTAACCCCGGATAGCTGATGCCAGTAGCCGTCAACAGTTGTTAGTTCGCGTACAGAAAGTCTTTTACAGATTGTGTCCGCTGTGAAAAGGGCCTTCTTTGTAGCTAGGACATTGTTTACTTAAACCAGGTGCTCGAACTGGCAACCCTCTGACACGACGCAAGCTTGGAAACGTCGAACGGTGTTTTGCCGAACACTTTCAAAGATTCCTGGCATTGCGATTGCCCGCATGATATATGCGATTCATTAATTCCTAGGTGTTTCGCATCCGGGTGGGTGAATTAGAACCTTGAAAAATTCCCACAGGAAAAAGTTCGGTGGCATGAGATCTGGTGATCGCGGGGGCCCAGTCCTACGAGCACCTTTGCCAATTACCCGGCCGTCGAGTTCATTTAAATATCCGCGAACAGCACGACTGTTATGTGCGGACGCCCAATCATGCTGCAACCACATGCTTTGCCGTATGACCACGGGAATACCTTCCAACAGACTGGTAGAGTTTCTTGCAAAAAGTGAAGGTAATTTACCCCAGTAAGTCGAGGAGGTAGACGGACCGGCCCAATCAGATGGTCACCCACAATGCCTGCCCAAATGTGGGGCGAAAATCGTTCCTGGTGTCCGTGGTCGTACGTGATGTGAGGATTTCCCTTTCCCAGTAATGAGCGTTTTGAGTGTTGTGAAGGCCATCCCGATGGAAGGTGCACTCGTCAGTAAGCAACCCGTCTCAGAAACCACCGGAAAACCCCTAGCCTGTGTTCATAGTCCGCCACGGGACTTAGGTCTTGGATAGGGTGGACACTAAATGGATGCTGGCCGTCATCCCTTAAACCCTCTACATCTATTACATCTATACCTACATATATACTCAACTAGCCACCAGTCAGAGTGTGGCAGAGGGCACAATTCGCGCCAAAGTCATATTTCCCGATGAGTGACACCCATGTCGTGTCCAACCACTCGAATACTTGTCGTGGGTGCTTCCTCGAAGCGCCCGACAACAGTCTGTTCACATTCAGCATCCCGTCGTGTTCGAGATCTTCCAGTATCATCATGATGTCCCGCTAACGAGCCTGTTTCGCCAAGACGCCGGTGAATTTCTGTAAAATTTTTCGGGTGTGGGTGGCGTCTTGCTGGGTACTGCTCGTCTTACAGCCGTCGATCTTCATGCGCATTACTGTCGGTTAGTCCATAAACAAAAACCAATCTCGTTGTTCTTCAAACGAATACTGTGCCACCATGCTTACTGTATGACTAAACCGCAAGTAATATGTGTGCGCTACAAAGCGAAGCTTATGTGTGATTGCCTCTGACGTGAGGTGGAGACAAACAGCAAGACTTACTCAGCACGTGTGCGTATCACGTTGGGGCAGTGACGGAGCGAGGGACGTTTATGTGTGAAATGACAACCATAACGCTACCCGTCAACCGACGAACGGCAACGTGGCAATCCCACGGCCCATCGGAGCGCTTGAAGCCAAGTTTCCGTAGTTTAAATACGGTGCGTTGTCGACCTACACATCATTAATATTGGTTCCCACTGGCATTAGCTGTCCAGGGTTAAAATTTCATCACACAATTTCTCTCCACCCTGTATAGCTCTATACTACTATATAAAGAAAAGTCGTAGTTTAAAGTTGTTACTAAAAAGTTCTTGATCGGCTTACTTCAAGCTTTAAACAGTGCTGTAATATATATTCGGGTGGACGTAAGCAGATATATTTATTAGATGAATACCTATCTCTACCCACAGCATAAAAACAAGTCATTGATTAACGTTGTTAGTAAACCTCTCAAAAAGTACTTGTTCGATTTACTCTGCATATTTTAATACAGCCTAATAAACTTTCGGACGGACATATATGGTGTCCCGTTTATCTTGACCACATTAGATTACTGTTTGTCCAAAAGTTAATTACAAAATGTTTCAAGCAAATGTTCTTTAGCAGTCAGAGGGACATCAGTCAGCATGATTGCCTTCGTTGTAGGTGTGATTTTTACAAAGATATGAACAGCAGTATGGCTTTTTTAAATGGAACTCTGTATTGTTTATTCGGTAATTCATTTCGTCTCCTAAAGACTTATTCAAAAACTATCACAGTGTACGATTCACTGAAACTCAACGTTATTAATTACATAACACAACACTGACTTTGAGCTCAGCATCACAAACTCGTCCAGTTAGAGTTGTCAGAAAATAAATGAAAAGCAATCGAAAACATGACACGAAAGTGACTCTTCTGTACCATTGCCCATGAGTAGAACATTCAAAGGCGCTCAAAGTGGTGACCACCAATACACATGTGCACTCGTAGAATGAAAGAATTATTTAGTTCTTCCAGTGTTGCCTGAAGAAAATTACCAGCAAGCACGATAACGGTCCTGCATGTCCTCCGGAATTGTTGGAATATCGCGATAGATAACGTCTTTAATTCATCCCAAAAAAAAAAAAGTCCGGAGGATTTAAATCAGGAGACCTAGCAGAACAAGTAACTGTTCCTCCTCGACCAATCCATCCGGCGGGATACCTCCGGTTGAGAACACAACGTGCACGCAAGGCATTATGTGCTGGACATCCATCGTATTGATACCACATAAGTATTCTGGTTCTTAGCGGCACTTCATCCAGAAGAGGAGGAAGAATTCGTCTGAGGAAGCTGGCATACGCTCTGCCGTTTAGACCACCATTGATGAGAAAAGGGCCAGTAATTGTAGCACCAAGTATCCCACACCAGACGTTAACTCTCCATTGACGCTGATGTTCCGCTTGTCTAAGCCATCGTGGGTTGTCGCTGGACCAATGATGCATGTCCCTTGAATTTACCTGTTCTGTTTTTGGGAAGGAACATTCATCGGTAAATAGAACATTGGAGAAGATTCGGGTTGGCGAGGACTTGCTGCTGTGCCCACTGACAGAACTGTACACGATTCTGGGAATCATTCCCATGCAATACTTGATGTAGTTGTACATGATAAGGATGGAACCGGTGACGTGTAAGAATACGATGTACACTGGTTTTAGGAATGCCAATCTCGAGTTCAAGCTGTCTTGTGCTCACATGTGGATTCATAGCAATGGAAGCGAGAACAGTAACTTCGGCAGCTTCGTCTGAGCGAGTGCTAAGAGGATTGAGCTGTTGTGTGTTGAGCCGGCCGGTGTGGCCGTGCGGTTCCGGAACCGCGTGACCGCTACGGTCGCAGGTTCGAATCCTGCCTCGGGCATGGATGTGTGTGATGTCCTTAGGTTAGTTGGGTTTAAGTAGTTCTAAGTCCTAGGGGACTGATGACCACAGACGTTAAGTCCAATAGTGCTCAGAGCCATTTGTTGTGTGTCGAAAGTTCACGTTTCCTTAAACGCCGCAACAAGACAAGCGTCACCCTCTATACAGTTCCACTGGCTGCGTAGCATTTCGCCCACCTTCAACAACAACAACAATAAACGTTGTATTGATGCAGTTTGTAGGAAGGATAGCCTTTACTGTATGTCTACTCTACACAACAGTATTTAAAAGGACTAAACTACTGTACTAAATGTACCCGTACATAAGTAAACAGTATTGCAGTTACTGTTCTGCTAACTTACATTCCCCATATATGAGTAGCATTTCTACCTTCTCTTCGTTGGTGTACATTCTACTCACAAAACTCCTCAGCTGACGATGATTGACGGGATGAAGGGTATACAATCTACTTATGTTTACGTTTGTCCTCTGTCAACGTCAGCACGTGTATATGTTCCATTACCCCGAGTACCTGCACTAAGCGCTTGGAGCGTCAACGTCAGTGTTGTGTTATGCAATTAATAACGTTGTGTTTCAGTGAATGGCACACTGTGATACATTTTTGAATAGGTTTTTAGGAAAGGATTTACCGAATAAAAAATAAAGGATGCCGATTAAAAAAGTCATACCGCTGTTCATATCTTCGTAAAAAACAAAGCTACAACGAAGGCAATCATGCTGATTGATGTCCCCCTGACGGCTAAAGAACATTTTCTTGAAACATTTTGTAATTTGCATCTGCACAAACAGCTATTTAAGGTGGTGAAGATAAATGGAACACCGTGTATAGTACATGAATATATATGTAGTACATAAAGGGGAAACGTTGTTGGTAAACATTTCGTAAACTTGTTCACAGAATGTTATTGATCTTTTACTTCACCTTTACTACTAACATTGAGACGGACTTTGTTTTTTAAACAACAATGTACAGATTTTTTGCTAACCTTGACTGCAAGAAGAAAGTACTGTGCTGCAATAATGAGTGGTTTCATTTTCTTCGTTCCAATAAGTTTTGACTTAGATATCAGGACATTTAAACTATTAAACTGTTTTTTCCTTATGTACTCTTTACACACACACACAAACAAACACACACACACACACACACACACACACACACACACACACACACCTACCCGTTCACAGATTTGAATTATGAGAAATAATATCATTGAAGCCACTATTCTCACAATTCCAGTACCTTGAGAGGTGTATCCTGTAACCCTTATATTAATGATCCCAACCGATTTACTGATTCAGTTTACAGGAATTCATTTCCCTGTCGAGGTTTCTTTTGTAATAACAATCATCAAGATTCAAAAATGGTTCAAATGGCTCTGAGCACTATGGGACTCAACTGTTGTGGTCATCAGTCCCCTAGAACTTAGAACTACTTAAACCTAACCAACCTAAGGACATCACACACATCCATGCCCGAGGCAGGATTCGAACCTGCGACCGTAGCCGTCGCACGGTTCCGGACTGCGCGCCTAGAACCGCGAGACCACCGCGGCCGGCTCATCGAGATTCAAGGTTAGGGAGAGAGGGATGAGGAGATGGCCAGAGAGGAAGAGATAAAAGACAGGGAGAGTGGGAAGGCGGAGAGGAGAAGATGGAGAGAGATCTGGGGCAAGAGAAGATGTATAGTGAAGAAAGGGAGAAGGGAGTCTCATACAATAGCGCCAATGAAGATGAGACCAGGCAACCACAAATACCAAGTCCACTAGCGAAGAAAATCTCCTACTCGGGTAGGTAGCCCACGTTGAGTTCCCCGCGACCTAGAGGCAGCAACGATCAATGATAACCATTAGATCTGAAGTTGCGGACTCTGAATTCGGTAGCCTCTTAACAAAAACGCCCTCCTTTCTCCAAATTAGAGCTCCTAAGGATCCCGAGGAACATAATTGAGCTGTACAGAAAGCTATCTTTACAGCGAACATGCAATCGATCAAACGGTTTTGTGAAGTTAAAATCTTCTGGTTTGTTAGGCCGCGTCATATTTCTCTACACGACGGGCGTTCCAACACTTCTGAACAGTGCACTGTTCAATCAACAGAGGAAAGTAGCAGCGTTAAATTGACAGTAGACCACACAAGATACTGAAGAGGATGATCCCAGCAGGGGTTCAACAAGTCAATCGATTAGATGAAAAAATATAACGCAACCTAACAACACAGAAGATTTAAACATCAGTGACAACGGCGGCGAAAACCTTACGTAAAACGATGATGCATTTAACATGAAGTGTGGTGCCCATCATATAGAATTTCAGTATAGTGAATGTGACAACAACTGTCAGCGGTTTCGTAATTCGGTTACGTTCCGTGTGACACTGCGGCCTCCCAGATTGCTTGATATTTGTATATTACCACACTCGCATGTGTATAGAGACCAAGACAAATCTATGATCTGAACCGTGGAGTATTTGTTGCATCGAGACCAGTGCAAGAAGGCTATGACACATTCACAGTGATGCTTAGAATGTTAACATAGAATTTTGCTTGTGGTTTCTACAAATTACCTCTCTCTCGACCTTTCCAAAACGAAAGTCTCAGCTACTAAATCATAAATAACAAAGGAAATTAGTCAAGTTGTTGCGAAAATGGAAGATGGTACGTAATCCAACGGGAATACTGTACTGATGGGCAGTGTGACTCTCATAGCTACGTAATTGTCAGGACTGTAGTATATTGTTGTTAACAGCTGGTGTGAACGTCACAAAAAGTTTCTTTTCATTTGTACCAAAAGCAAGCGTATTTACGTGAATAATATACAGCAACAGTATTTATTCGTGCGGTATGAACTTGGACATACGTGCGTGATGATTAAGAGGACGTGCTGAAAAGTAATACCTCCGAATTTTTATGTGAAAACTCTTAAACCTTTTAAAATAAAACAAACCTAATTAACATTCTACACCATTATTCTTCATTTCTACGTATTATTTTTGAACACTGTTACCCTGGCGAAGAACACATTTCAATTTGTTGATATCATCATCACTTCTTACCTCGCTAGATCAACAGGAAAGTGAAGTGCTAGAAGGCGTTCTGGAAACGATGGAATCTGGTGGAGGCGAAGTCGGGACTGTACGGAGGATGATCGGTGACAGTGAACCTAAGGCGCCGAATTGCTGCAGATGTCGCAGCGCTCGTGATCGGTCTGTCATAGTTATGCTAGAAAAGATTACAGCACGTTGTTTCTCACGCACTGACGTAGTTACCTAGCATACCGCCATGTTACACACTACCATTCGGAGCCCTCTAGTGGCAGTGGCAAATACAAAGACATGGTGTGTTTCAAAATATTTAAGAGTTTTCACGCAAAAAGGTCGGAGGCATTACGTTTCAGCCCATCCTCCTATTTCAGTGCGTCGACATCAAATCCTATAATACCTATTTCTGTCAGTCAAGGAAAAATACTGTAAGACTCAAAAGAAGGTTTCTGTGACAAAACAGATTCCTCTCTATTTGTTATAAAACAAATAACTATGTAAATATTTTACCCAAAGTTTCGACAAACAGTTCCTCGAGAAGATTATAGTGTCCAAACACTACAGGGAAAATTCGCGCAGTTTCGAAACATTGGTTTCAGTTTCAATTCAGAGATATTTAGCCTACCGCGTAAAACAAAACAAAAGTGTTTTCAGCTCCATCATGGATCTTTGACAAACGTGCACAAAGTCACGTCAATCGTCGAAGTTTGAATGGTATATTGTGATTGGGTAACTAACAAACAACGAAATGGAACAAATGGTCCAAATGGCTCTGAGCACTATGGGACTTAACTGCTGTCGTCATCAGTCCCCTAGAACTTAGAACTACTTAAACGTAACTAACCTAAGGACATGACACACATCAATGCCCGAGGCAGGATTCGAACCTGCGACCGTAGCGGTCGCGCGGTTCCAGACTGTAGCGCCTAGAACCGCTCGGCCACTCCGGCCGGCAAAATGGAACAAGAATGCAGTTTATTATGAGCACATATACAGACGACCAACCATCAAAAAACAGAGCTATATTTTATGGATAAACCAGGATTGTAGGACTCCTCATTTTAACCTGGGGCTATTCTACACGTCAATCAGAAATGAAGGATGAGTACGAAGAATTATTTAATTACTCTGCAGGATACCTGATAAATATTTTCTTCTGTCTTTTCCCTGGCATTTTATTTGTCTACCATGGGATCTGCTTTTTTGGAATCGGATGAATTTTATTTCTTAACTTTGTGACCGGGATCCTTCCAGTCGTTAGCCTTCCAGGTCCAAGGAGGTTAAAATGTGTGCGGACCACCCAACATTCGTCTGAACGAGAATGGGGAGACATCAAAAAACACACTTAGGCTAGCTAGTGTATCAGATCATGCTCGTTTATCTTCCACGTGGATTCAATCCAGATCTGTCTCACTTCCCTGACACGCAAGACGCCGCGCTGCATTTTATACTATACAAGCGTCTTTAGAATATATAACGAATGTAACTTTTCCATATTTCATAAGAAAATTGATCTATGGTTTTCAAAAGAATACCCAATAAGTCATCGATACAACAATACAATAAAACGTAAATAATTTAATTTTCTTGATAATTCTGTTAAAAATAAAAACGATGAGATCGGAGTAGATACGGTAACATTCTGGAATGTGCACGGAATGAGAAAAAAATGTCGGAAATTCAAACATGTAAGGAGATAAAAAATGGTTCAAATGGCTCTGAGCACTATGGGACTTAACATCTGAGGTCATCAGTCCCCTAGAACTTAGAACTACTTAAACCTAACAAACCTAAGGACATCACAAACATCCATGCCCAAGGCAGGATTCGAACCTGCGACCGTAGCGGTCGCGCGGTTCCAGATTGAAGCGCCTAGAACCGTTCGGCCACACAGGCTGGCTGTAAAGAGATACTCATTTTTTAGGAACACTATTGTATGAAAATTAGTGATGCTCATATGTAAACGAGTAACACACGAGTTGATATCAAGTAACTTAATTTACAATTTTCTAATTTGTGAACGTATGTAGTAGAGGACTAGCGTAAGAAAGATTCATAACACAACCGGAAAAATCAAATGCTTTTATTAGAAACTACTTAGTATTTAATTTTCATTTCCGAGTAGTGTTGAGAAACGCTGTTGAGAATGTGGACATAATCTCTGTAAGTGATGAATAGATACCGGGTGATAGAGTTTAGTAATAATATTTCATTCTTGTTGTATTCGTACTGGCTTTAGAAATCCATTGGATCTCACATGTTGCGGTTTATATCCATATACCTGCGTACGTCCTACCAACTGGTTACTGCTTTCTCCAGATAAGTGTCCAAATTTGCAAATTAGTATACAACGATACTGTTATAAAACTTTGCTGATATAAATACACGGTAGAAGTTCTGCAACTTTCTACCCTGTAAAATGGTACAATGGTTAAGGCAGTGGACCAGTTTTGAAGAAACCTACTCGGAGTTCCAGGACCATCCGCTGCGAGTGACTCCCCAGTGGGGGCGCTTTAGAAAGCGAATCGAGCCCACCTAGTGTTACTTGTGGGCCGATTCCGCGTTTTCGCGGTGACCAACACTTTCAAGGCCGCGCGCAGGCCAGGACGTGCCTGACCGACATGGACAAGTTCCAGACAATTGCGCAACCGCTAGCCGGGTAGTGTATAAGAGGCGTAGTGAAACGTTTCTGATCACAGTTGATTCTTTCTCTGTTGGTGGTAAACAGCATTTTATCAACACAGTGTTGTCTATATGGAACGTTATTGATCTTCATGCGTTTCTTGGCGAAAGTACAGTAGAAGGAATCGTTTTAAATTTGTTACATATTCAAAGCCAGAGACCAGTGCAGATATAACTAAAGTAAAATCTTGGACGGATTTGGAGAATCAATGCAAATGTAAGAACAAACTGTTTCAAGGTGTCAATCCATTTTATATTGGTTTACAAATAGCTGGAGAAGAACCAGCGAAAAACGATGTTGTACAAAGTGAAGTAAAATATTTAACATTTGTAGTTAGGAACAGAGTGTATATGACTTTCTGTAAACGTAAAGGTACCGTCACATTCTAAATAAAGATTATTCTTTACAGCAAATGTCTGCGTTGGAATTTTTTATGGAAACTGGGACCATATCAGAAATTACCCGGACGACCTGCGCCTGGCCTTCCTTGTTCCTACCACACAGCAACGAATCGACGATTTAGCTTTAACGTTTTATGGAAATAAGATTAATTATTCAGCTGCTGTAATTGTATTAGAGGAGTTTTGATACTACAAGCCTAATTTGCAGCAACTTATTAATAGTTTTCGAGATGCGTATAGGGAGTTTGTATTTATGCCTAATGGTGTGAGATGCGCATATAGGTACTACGATTTTAGGCAGGGTAGACCATCCAGCCATTCAGATATTCGTTCTTCATTTTTTATCTCAATACGTTAATGCTAATTTCACGATTTGGTTTCTCTTGAAAAGGATGCATCCGATTTCTTTCACTATCCTCGTGAAATTACAGCATGTATCGTATCTGATGTCTTCAACGTCAACGGGGCATAATCACTCTACCTAGATTTGCTCTGGTGCATGTGATATGATACTGAAGTACAGGCTCACAATCTCGTGAACATGGCACGACTGCGTGTAGTAATGAAGTACGGTATTCCGTAAGTAACACACTTGTTCTAAGCTGCAATATTTACACTGATAATTCAGCTAGAGTCACCAATAATTGAAATAGCGTGTTCCTGCACTCACACGTCCCTCTCAGAAAGAGCCATTACTCTTTCAACAACCAAGAATGGTAATTGAAATTCGAACATGTTATAGATAGTGTCCAAAACATTACTATAAGACTAATGTAGCACATGGTCGATAGGCGAGTATGTCGAGATTCGGAACTAATGATGGAAATGAATAATTGAGGCAGTATGAGGCTTTCAGTGAGCTTGTGTGTGACACGTATGTTTCTTAACTGCTTACGTTTCAAATGTTTCACTCCACAGACGGTCGTAAAGCCACAAACACTAAAGCGATAAAATTTTTGAAAGGTTACGCTATTAGTCTCGCCGCACCGAGTCGTCGTTTTCAAATACAATCTGTCATAAAGGAGTGTGATGGAATTAAATTTAAAATCTTAAAAAAAATAGACAGTTATGTCGAAATATAAAATCCTTACGTTTCACAGTTGTGCCCAGGATGGAGATTCCCACTGATTACAGTTAATGAGTTGTTGAAAATGGAACAGTACTCGTCACAGGAACTGCATAGTACAACAGGGCATACATTTCTGAGCCAGAATACAGTGAACACTGCCCACTGTGAGACTGATTTCCACCTGGCGGCGTTGCAGGCAAATAAGCGGTAATTAAAATATGTAAACAAAGCAGAGCAGAATGGGGAATAATTCTTGCAGCGATATAGATTTGAATTATAATAGCCATTGACATTAACGACTTTAAGAAAGATGTTACTGCTGTGGGTAGATGACTGGGGATGAGCATCTCTAAAACGACCAAGTTGGTCAGCTATTGCCCTATTACTGTACTGAGCAACTATGAAAAGCAGTTGAAGTTTGGGTGAACCATAAGCTGACATGGTATGTCATCACAGAGCGAAGAGGTTGGAGGATTCCCCGCTCTATAAAGACGGAAAGGTGACGTTTCTGGCCGATCTGACGGGTGAATATAATGCTGCTGAAGGTGCGAGTGTTTCAAAGCACACCGTTCAGCACGCATGTTGAATATGGGTTTCCACACAGGAAAACCCCTACACGTTGGTCCAACATCATCATCAACAATGCTTGCAATGGATGCTAAGGGATTATTTTTCCGGAAAGACTAACGCTTAGCATGCAAAAGTCTCATTTCAACAGGATACTTAAATGAAACTAAGGAATATGATAAACAGCAGTAATAGTGACAGTACTAGTGATTGATTAACGCAATCTTATTATTCTTTTATTAATAATTCGAATCTGCATGCCTTGCAAAACTGCGAAAACGTTAACAGAATTCTGAAGAGTGTGAAGGCATGCAGTATTATGTTAGGAAGACTTAATATGGACCGTTCAGATGGTTCAAATGGCTCTGAGCATTATGGGCCTTACCTTCTGAGGTCGTCAGTCCCCTAGAACTTAGAACTACTTAAACCTAACTAACCTAAGACATCACATACATCTATGCCCGATGCAGGATCCGAACCTGCGACCGTAGTGGTCTCGCGTTTCCAGACTCTAACGCCTAGAACCGCTCGGCCACCCCAGCCGGCGATCTGGACCGTATAAAGATGTTTATTTGTTTATTACTGACAAGTTTCAACAGCTGATCTGGTCATCAGCTGAAGCTGGTAAGTAGAAGGTGCCGCTCTACAAGGCATATAAGCACTTAATTATGAAATGAAAAAAAGACTTTAATTTGGGTTTTAATGGAAGTTGAAGTACTAATTGAAGAGACCACGGCAGCTGTGGAGGTGAACATGTCGGTCATCTGCAACTCCTCAGTCAGATGTCCTCTTCGGCGGCCATGGCAACCTAAAACAGGGTTATCTGTGTCATAAGGTCAGCATATGGTTGCAGTGGTTTAAGGATCATGACATTGGTGACAATATCTTGGACACTAAATGCACCTCATCTTATCACGATGGAGTACATCTGCGCTATCGCGTGCCAGCTCCGAGCCTTCAAACAACCGGTCCGGATTTACGGAATTACAGTACTTGTGGTGGCTATCTCGTGCGACATGCCTATTGAAGACTTGTCTAATGCATGTCACACAGAATAGCTCTTGTATTGCGTTTGCGTCTCAAGGATGGACCAACGCTCTATAAGCAGGTTGTCCTGATGTTTTGAGTCTCCAGTGTAGTCTGGCAACAGGAGTCAATCAAACTCCGGCACATTTATCGTCTTGGATCGATATGTCCTATGAACTGCTTCGTCCTAGCCTCAGAATTCCTACCAAGGTTATCTTCAAAGAATTTTTCGTATTGAATCTGATATTTTACAGCTAGAATTTAAAAAAGAAATGCAGAATGCCATTTACGGGACAATATATTTCAATTCTGAATTTAGTTCTAGGAATTATCTAACACTCCAACCTACATTCTGCATCTAGTAATTTTCGCAAATGGAGGATCTTTCAACCATACTCATGTTATCTATGGCTCAGTACTCGTCTCTGGAGTGATGATAATACAGTAATGTAACTGAAACGGTTTTATGCGGATGAAATTGTTAACGTCAAAAAGAATTAAAGCATGTTAGAGTTTGCCGGCTGTAGTGGCTATGCGGTTCTAGGCGCTACAATCTGGAGCCGAGCGACCGCTTCGGTCGCAGGTTCGAATCCTGCCTCGGGCATGAACGTGTGTGATGTCCTTAGATTAGTTAGGTTTAATTATTTCTAAGTTCTAGGTGACTGATGACCTGAGAAGCTGAGTCGCATAGTGCTCAGAGCCATGTTAGAGTTTACTATAGAATGAATGATTTAAATATGCCAAGCAGATGTAGCAATAGCAGTTCTCATCACAATGCGCAAACATTTTCCTCATTTGAAGTCTTTTGTTGCAAATAATATTCAATTTTGATAAGATTATTAAGTCTCAGCAGTAGTGCACGGTAGCTGCTCTGCCGATGTGTGGCAGTAAGTGATGGATCCCACAGGCAGCCATGTATAGACGTCAATAGTTTGAACTGATATTATGACAGCGGAGCACCACGGATTCTTAGGGAAAGTCGTGTTGGAGCTAGGGACGAAGTGACGTATCTCGCTTGCAGGTTGAGCAACAGAATTACAGAATCTGATTTTGTACAAAACAGACAAAGGCTACACACATGCATCTATGGATAAGTCGCCTCAAATTTACGGTATTAGTTTTGTACATAATTACACGTAAAGCAAAAATTTTGGGGAAAATGAAATGATTAGTATAAGCAAGGTTAAATAGCTTTAATAAGGGTCACGAAATATATTTCTGTAATGTGAGCAATGTCGGGCACAATTTTTTATGGCATGAAGATAATCACACCAGGACCGAAACAAATCATGGAAATTCATTCACGCCCAGCAGTCAAAGAACTCGTCACTCGTAACGTGACGCTCCTCGTGTGCCATCGAGCGAGTTGTACGCCAGCACACCCCCCCCCCCCCCCACCCAAATCACGCGCTGTGTCGCGGAGTGCAACCTGCCCGCAGCAAAGCAGGTAAGCAGTGGGGGCGGGTGCAGCGTCCTCTTCTGTTCTGCTGCTCAGTAGGTCATCGACCACGCAGCTCTCAACCAGCATCACAACACTACCATCTGTAAACACAGTTTATGCGGCCTTTCTTACGTACACACCTCGGAATGAAAGTTTAGGAATAAAACGAACATACATGGAACAGCCAGAACATTGTGACCACCTGTCTAACAGCCGATATGTCCACCTTTGGCACAGATAAAAGCGGCGACGCGTCCTGCCATGAAAACCATGAGGCAATGGTAGGTTGCTGGAGGGAGTTGGCACCACATCTCCACACACAAGTGACCCAATTCCCATACATTCCAGGGGGGGGGGGGGGGCAACGCGCACTGACACCCTCCCATCGGCAAGGTATCGGGAGTCACCAGACCACGCAATGCTCTGCGATTGTGCCAACGTCCAGTGCCGATGACCACGTGCCCATTGCAGTCTTTGCTGCCGATGTCGTGGTGTTAACGTTGGTAGACGCATACGAGGTGCGACAATGAATTAATGAGACTGATATGCGCTCATAGGAAGCACACCGTGCCTGGTACACGCGGCGCTGGGGGACCACAGCACAGCTACGACACCTGAGGGTGGGCTTATAACAGTCCTAAAGCGATCGTGTGAAAAAAAAGTAATTTACAATCGAAGCGGTACTTTCAACCTCTGATACAATGCTCAGCTGCGGATATTCTTCCAACAGGATTGTTTCTGCTCTACTATGATTAAAAACTCTTAAATACGCTATTAATATCAAGATATGATCACAGTAGTGTGTTGTGTGATAATATTTTAATGAATTAATTCATATTTTAAATCTGACGGCTGATTGTACAAAAAGCAAAAAAGAAATATTTGGAATCAATCTTTTGTTTAATATCCTGTATATCGCATATGAACTGACGGATGCTATGTTCTTCCAGTATTCATTGCTTGGTGGTGAATTTGTTTGTCTACATATGTTCGCTATGTAGCATGTGCCAGGAGAACTTCCAATATAGAGAATAGCCTCTGACAGTGAGATCACAATCATATGCAGCATATTGATGTAAATCTACATGTTAGTCAGAACAATGGTGTTGTCAGATCTTTTGCTGGTGCACAGTTAACACACTATATTCGAATTCGTACATTTGTCCAGCCACCAAGATTTAAGTTTTGTGTGGGTTCTCTAAATACCTTTAAGCAAATGACAAGGTGATTCCTTTGAAAGCGATATTACCTGTTCTCTCCATATCTTTCTCCCAATGGGAGAATTGGCTTCATTTCTAGTGTCCTTGCCTCTGACGGGAAGTTGACCCCTGACCATCCATTTTCATCGGCTATCTTAGTGACATCTTACATCGCAAGGAAGAGCTTTAACTGACTTTAACCAACGTTTTACGAACCTAGACTGGAGCAACAAGAGATTATGGAAATGAAAGTGGAACATTGGTTGAGAAGTGAGCACAGTCAACAAACAAGAAAGGAGTGTGAGCAGATGTGAAAGTGCCTGACAAATCAAAGCTGTGTGCTGGACTGATACTCGAAATCAGGACTTATGACCTAGATGGACAAGTGCTCTCCAGCAACTGAGCTACCCAAGCACGATTCACGATCCGCCCTCAAAGCTTTTATCCGTCAACACCTAACCTCCTACCAGTCAAAATTCACGAACGTTGACTTGGAGATTCGTCTCCTATGTTCACGTCCCGGTCGGACACACAGTTTTAATCTGGAAGGTAGTTTCATATCAATGCACACTCAGCTGCAGAATGAAAATTCATTCTAAAAGCCATCTCCCAGATTGTCGCTAAGCCACGTCTCCGCTATCTTTTCCTCGAGGAGCGCTAATCCTACAAGTCTAAGACATGTATCCGCAGTATACATTCTTCTGGCAGTGATAGTCCAGAACTTGTGTGAAATTTGGAATGTAGGAGATAAGTTTTGGCGGAACTAGAGTTGTGAGCTTGGATCGTGAGTTGTGATAGTGTAAATGAATTGGCATAGCACTTGGCCGGGAAAAGCAAAAGTCTCGGTCCAGTAAACAGGTTTGTTCTTCCAGGAACTTTCAAGGGAATTAAAGGTCAGCATGAAGAAAAAAATTACTTTGCATTTTGCCGATGATATCTTAATTACGTCAGCAAAGGACTTGAAAGAGCAGTTACACGGAATTCGTTGCATTTCGATATTATCTTATCGATAAATTAATGACGAGGCTTTGTGTCGAACTGGAGAGAAAACAAATTTATGGGACAACATGACTTAAAGAAGGTGTCACTTCATAGGACACATCTAGAGACATTAACGGATAATCTGTTTGGTAATGGAGGGCGGGGAGCTACAGCGTCTCTATTAATCAAAACGCTTTAGGTCCAGGGTTCAAACTTAGCTACTGTTTTAATTTTAAATAAAAATTATCAGCAATGGCGGCCGAAGATTTTCGGTGAAAGAAGCCACCCTCGTTCTGACAACGGTCATGTAAAAGACGGCGGATGAGCGGAACGTATTTCAGATCACTCTCTGCCCTTGTGTTGGGTAAGGTGAAATAATCCGCTATGATAAGCGATATGGGAACGCAGGAGGCATGGGAACCACAGCATTTAAGACACGCAAGAACATGTAGCCTCTAACTGAAAAACGGTCATAGTAATACTTCCAACGGCAAGAGATTCTAGGTTAGTTCCCCATTCTGATCTCCGGCAGGGGACTGCTAAGGGGGAGGCGCCAACGATAAAAAAAGGTGGAATAACAGAAGAAGCGGTAGTATTCTACGAGACGGAGCATGGAATATCAAATGTTTGAACGTACGAGTAGTAGGGGCTAGAGAATCTAAAATGGAAAATCGTAAAGCTTATTCTAGATGTAGTGGGGATCAGTGCAATAAAACGGAAGGAAAACAAGGATTTCTGTTCAGACGAATACAGGATAATATCAAAGCAGCAGGAAATGGGATAGCGGAAGTAGGATTCCTTATGAGTGGGAAAGCAGCCAAAGAGCTAGCTACTGCGAACAGTTCAGTAACAGTGTTGTTCTAATCAGATAAGACAGCAAACAATGCCAAGAACATAGTTCAGCTATACACGGCAATGTCGCAAACAGAATATGGCGGACAGAGAAAATATATGAGGATACTGAACGTGTAATTGTGTATGCAAAGGGAGATATTTTTCCTTTTGTACTCACTCTGTCTTCAAACTTCACCGCTTGCTCCTTGCTATTCTTTACGTGTACTATTGGTAGGCGAGCTTTTCAATACTTTTGTTCGTGTTTTTGGTATTGGCAGATGTAGTTTTGAGCTTATCTATCTCAATGTCAAAGCGAGCAGCAACCTGCGTGCTCTTTTTGGCGACGCGTCATGTCACAAGAATGACGTGTTCTCTAACGGGATTTCTGGCGTTTCGAACTGCACCATAGACTGAATGCGTGTGCGCTATCGGATTTCAGAGTTACTTTATTATAACTTAACATAACAGCTGTGTATGTTCACTGTAAACCACTTCCGACTGTCACTTTACGATTTGTAAATGCTACATAGTATTCTCGTGCGAGTGAATTAGGTGACCACTAATAAAATGAGTCATATATAAACGTAGAAGAACTATAAGCGATGCATGGATCCAACATAGAAAGTGATCTTGGAAGATACCCAAGAAATATTAATCTTCAAACTATCAGACTGGGTAGTTTTCGCCAGCGCGAAGTCGATATCATTGAGGCACAACTTTATCGAAGAGGTTCATGCATAAGGTTCATCGACAACTTCCTACCTTCCTCTTTCTAATGCTCCTGTTATTCCAGATTTAAAGTAGGAGATGCACTGTAGGGTTGTTCCACACACGGGAGAGGTTTCTCCACATGTTGGGCTTTAAACGTGGCGCTATTTCCAGCAGCTATTGATAGTATTACGGTCACACTGAAATGGCTACTAGAGCGTTATTTGTGGACGATGTTTCAATTTTTAGCTATCAGATGAGTTGCAGAGACTGTGAAAAGATATACATTGGATTGACTGGTAGGACATTCGACACAAGATACAAAGGACATATCAGAGTATTTAAATACGGTACAAATCATTCAACATTTGCGGACCATCTAAAAGAAGAACACCATAGACCATGCAATATTGAAAACGATATGAATATTTTATAAAAATCAGTAAAGACATACACCTCCTCCCTCTCCAAGAAAATTTCCACATTCCAAAAGCATTAACACAAAATAAACAGTTGCTCAGTGATCCGATAAATATTGGAAACCAAAATCTGTATAGAATAATTGATGAAATTACATGAAGAAGAAAGGAACTTTTTCCATCCTTCACCCCCTCCCACTCTCCCACAACCCCCCTCCCCTACTCACTGTTTCATTTCACTTCTCGCTACTCACCTTCTCCTGTAACTCACAGTCCATCGCACTGCTATATATTTATGTCCACTCACCATGGTTTCCCCCTCCCCCGCCACCACAAAGAAAAATCCCTCTATTGCTGTTTGTTCTCTATTCTTACACAGTACATAAATACACAGTACATAAATACACAGAATCGTAATTAAATAGAACCACAAAAGTACAATACTCTAATTCTTTTTTAAAAAATGTTGTAGATCAATGACAAAGTAGTGGATAGGTTATGTTGGCAACACTTCGAAAAACGAACAACAACACATACTTGAAGTATAAAAACAAACAGAATACAGTGGTATGCATAAAGTGTCTCTGTAAAACATGAGAAATGTATAGTGCTGCAGAAAATCAAGATTACACCAAAATTATCAGTGTCTAACACAGGAAAACAACGACGTGCTAGCAGACGGCATTTCCCGATGCAAGCGAGAAATCAGCCGAAAAATCACCTTAAGTTCAAATCAACCCATTCTTAATTAACTGTTTTCCGATCTAAATACAAATCCAAATGTAAAATGTAGCAACGAGAGAACAAAAATACCCTAAAAAATGTAACTTTGAAATCGCATTTTATCCAACTTTAGTTATACCAGTCATTATTAAAAACAGAAGATATGGAAGTAACTGAATAAATCCATTGAGGCGATCATATCGTAAGCTTCGTAAACTAACAAAATCTTATAAATGTTATCAAAGTTGATTAAGTGTCTCTGTCTATGTTTATTTCCTGTTACTTCACTTTGTGGAATATTAACTCGGTTCTTTCTGTTGGCTATTTTTGTTGATGCCCAACAGGTTTTTTTCTATCGTTCCAATATTTTATACTTCAGATTTCATAATTTCATGTGAACCTTACACCACCGGAATATAATAAACGTCATTCTGATTATTCGATATCTATGTTTCGTAAGCCATTAGCTAGCCTTGATGTAAACCCATGACGTTTTTTCACATTTTAAAAATCACATACTTTATTGAAACACGCATTTCATTTGGATGTCAAAGTATTGTTTCCTAAATGTGTCAAGTGGATAATTATTATCAACAGTTGTAGATAAATTAGTTACGTATACTAACCGTCAGAATTAGTGCTTGAAGCAGGACACATTTTTAAATTCACCAAATCGGTTATAACAAAAATTTTAATCTAAGAATTATGCCCCCTCTTTGATAAATTTGTATGGACGCCTATACTAGGAAGTAAAACTGCCTGTACGATTACTTCAATACCTTTCTTACTTAAGGTTCACTTCAAGTGACCATATATGTCTTACACACAATAAAGATCTAATGTTGACAATATCTGAAAATGACATTAATTTAGGACCACTAATTCTTTCGACAGAGCAATTTAAAGGACTCATAACGGTTCTCTAGTAGCTGGATTTCTGAGCTACTGTCTGAAGACTAAGCCTGAGCACGGAAACTATTGGCAGAGATGGCTAAAAGCACAGGTGTCACATCGTTCAGAGCTACACCTTCGTTGCTGGACTCCTGGTATTCCGGCATTACGTTACCGTAGTGGCAAGTGGTGAGAACCGAAAAACGGAAAACCACTGGAATTCAATCGCTTCGGTGTTCTATCCACCATCAATCACTGCCACAGGAAGCTGAACGGTTCCGTTCTCCCTGGGAATAGCGAAGCATCTGGCAGAGGACCAGAGCCACTCGTAACGCTCCATCGCACCACCCCGCACCTCCCCCACAAATCCGTAGTCGCCATTCATCTCTGAGTCCCGCGAATCCTCTTTATTCCAGCGCCGACAGCCTTTGTTGGCGAGCGAGTGCTTTCGAGATAAGGAGCCGATCCCTTGAACCTGTTCCCCTACTGGGACGGTAGGGACTGCGGCCGCGATAGCAGCCCTCGCCTGATGTCTTGCACCCAGCTACAGTAGCGATCTAGGCACGGAAAGTGATCGTGATGTGACAGACGTCTGCGTCTTTGCAAGCGTGACCCTTTCACTTACGTTTGCATCTACATCTACATAGATAATCCACAAGCCATCGTACAGTGCGTGGGGTAGGGTACCCTGTAACACTACTTGTCATTTCGTTTCCTGTTCCACTCACCAATAGAGAGAGGGAAAAGCGACTGTCTGCATGCCTCCGTATGAGCCCTAATATCTCGTATCTTCATGGTCCCTACGCGCAATATATGTTGGCGGCACTAGAATCGATCGGCAGTCAGCTTCAAATGCCAGGTCTCTATATTTTTTCAATAGAGTTTCTCGCAAAGAATGTCGCCTTCGCTCCAAGAATTCCCACTGAGTTCTCGAAGCATCTCAGCAACACGTATGTGCTATTCAAATCTACCGGTAACAAATCTATCAGCCCGCCTCTTAGCCAAACTTATCATCTACAGAGAATGAAGTGCTCCACAGAATTAGTTTGTATCGTGAGTATTGTTTGTTGTCTATTTATTTATTTAGGCAGTCCTTCCATCTGGAAATTTTCGGGCTTGAGGTCCTCTCTTACATCTAATTATACTAGATATAATGGTGAATATATGAAATTAAAGAACTGTCAGTCTTGTTAACAGTGCGATAGGCGATTTTATCGTAAGATTTTGTGGAATGTACGGGCTTCCAGCACAAATGTATTGAAGCAGTACAGATCGAATGAAGAAATCAAGACATGTAATAACCAGATGGATCTTCACCCACATAAATTGTCGCATTTTACATCCAACGAAGTTACAAGTAAAGTAACTTGTTTAAAAGCAAATAAATTTATTAATTTTATTGTATTTGTCGTTAATGATAGATTACCAAATGTAGATATTGAAACTATGGTACCAATTGCATGAAAGATAATCTGACAGGAAAGCAGGTCAGGAAACTAACATCTTTTGTCGAAAGTTATTCAAGCGACGCACAATTCCAGTATTTTAACGAATATGTTCGATCCACGTTATTATCAGGGTAGTGTGACTAAGTGTTCGTCTTGTGTACAAGCAAATTTAGATAACTGCTCCTTTGAAATATCAGTAATGTGTTATCTCAGCCAGCCTTGCTAACTGTGCCGTGTCGGCACTTCCCTGGAAATAGATATCTGAGAAGTTTGCCGTGAGTATGCTGTGGTGCTGGTAATCTGCGGTCGAAGCGGAAGGCAAGCAACGTTGGCGGACGCACGCCGTCAGTCACGAGTCTGCCAACACACTGTATGGTCCGCTGCAGAGCCTTGGGCAGCAACCTACCCGTGTATTGAAGTTATGGCCGCGACTACTGAGCGTGGATGACACTCCTGAGTTGTGCGTGCCACTTCTCGGTGTCATACACGGAGGAAAGGGGCTACAAGGATGGTGTGGAGTAACAAGCTGTGGTAACAGGCTGTCAGTCTGTCATTACCTCGGTACCCAGATGGGTGCTGTGGATTCCACAGATATGAGCGTAAGCTGTCAGGTTACCATCCACTGTGTGTGGAGAACGGGGCACGAGGGAAATTAGCATGCTGCTGGGGAGTGGGGCTGCTACAGTTCCATCACGTGTGTGAACTATGTTGTTATGTTAGTTATACGCGTCGTTCGCTACCGCAGATGAATTAGTGTCTTGTTAAAATAGTGTGTCAACTCGTTGGTCTCTCGTATACGTGGAGAGAGTTGTTATGCCATGTCAATTTTCGCTCTCGGTATGTATGGCTTGTTTATTTACGTCTGTAATCATGTGTTTAAGTGCTGCAGAGGACTGTTATGCTTTACCGAGACATAAATATTTCCAGGTGTCTTAAGTATAAGGTGTACATGCCACGTGTCTACTTCAGTAGAATTTCTTACGAATGTCTGTGGTTTAATACGCCAGTTGTGACAAGGTATACAGGCATTTCGATGTGTCTCAATTGAAATTATGTAAACTTCTTGCATGTTTTGTGTGCACATGCAACTGCATAATTTTTCTTCTTTCGTTCTTTCTTCTTATCAGGAGGAGATCATATTACTAAAGACAAACTTTTTGCATAACGTGGATCTTTTGATGTAAAAACTTCCAATTAAAATGTTCTCATCATGACGTATTCGAACAGTAGTTATAACAGATGTACCGCGCTTATCGCTGCATGACAAGGAACAGATTTGACGTATTATAGCTGCTCAATCTACTAGCTGATTTTACGCTCAATATTGCTTATTTTTTACGTTAACTGGAGAAATTATTGACTGAACTGTGAGAGTTTAGTCTGATCGGGAATACTACTTGAATTTATTTGTTGATGGTACTCATGATCACTTCAAATTGCGCCTATTGTAGGAACGAGATTAACTATCCTGCACTTGACATGTGTATGGGATAAGGGGCAGATTTAGAATCACCAGAGTGTCACTTTAGGAAGGAAGAATTTGGGGTAAAATGTGAGCAAACCCTTTATTGCGACAAAATTGCTTTCCTCACAGGTGCCACAGCACACACCTGCCATGTTGTTTATAAATGATAAAGAGTCTTAATGATTACATACTGTGCTCTCAGAGTATGTACACACTTCCATCTTAAAAATTCATTTGCTGAAATATTTATTAAAATATTTTGAGTTTTAATATTAGTCATTAGCACTCAGTTTACGTCCTATCCTGTGTAATGGTGCTTTGATAACATGTGTGTGCCTGCCTTATTTTGAATATAATATGCCTAGGATATTACAGCGGTGCGTTTTTAAACCACATAGGGCATTAACGATTGTTGCATTTAGCCAGATATGATCAAAAATATTTAGAGATAAAATCTGTGACTAGCCAGGGTTAATAACTTTCACTATGATGCGTAACGTTCACAGTTTTGGTTTCTATTAATAAATTAGGTAAAATTTGACCAGAACGATCACCGCACCTTGCACTCCACCATTCCCACGCTTTCTGCCGTTTCGTTAGCACTGAGCTTACATCACTTAGAAATTGTCATACGAGTTGAATACAAGTTGACTGATATTGTTAACGCACGCTTCTAAGTAAAAGTAAGGTAAAACAACCACACATTGAGGAACAATTTCTCAAAAAAAAAACTGTCATAGAAGGGTTTGTCAACAGAACACTAACACTCGTTGGAGGTTGAACATAACCATAGACGTGGATGTAGCCAACATCCCACCTTAAATGTTGCGGGCAGCAGTAGAATAACCTCTAGTGAGGATCCAGAGTGGCGTAATGCAGATGGTCGTCACACTAAGCTACTTCCGTAGCCTGGAACACAAACATGGTACGCACTTAACAAATGTCATCCTCTCATCCATCAATTAAAACGTGTTTCTTTCGATGGTTTATTCGTTATCTCGCTTCCACGAGTTCATACAAAAGTCCCCACTAGGTTTCATTCTCTTACGATCACTCGATTATCAAGGAGCCCACTAGGCGAAACGAATGGAAACACTTAGCGAATTTTAATAAACCTTACATGATCTCAAATATTTTCGATACATTTTCTGGCTGACACCCTCCACAAAATATCGAAACGAAAAGGCGTACCGCTTACTACATTTTCGCTGTTCAAAACAGCCAACTTCAGACATCAAGCATGATGTTTTATTATTTATTTCCTTATTACTAACTCTATTCTTTTTGCAGAAATAATCCATAACTATTACAAAAGTACTTGGAAAGTTTATCACTCTATGACACGCGAACCTCAGAAACACTGAGATACGTGAAAACTTTTCTTACAGTGGTGCGCATTTCATATATACGTTAATTGGTTCCTAAGGTAATTAGACGTCTAAACATGAGAGTTTAAGGAATCGGAGTGGAAGGAATACTGGTTAATACCCAAGCGGATATTACATTTATTAGCGTTAGACTAAGAGTGTTGACAGAAACCTACGTTTCAGCATGACTTCAAGTTTCTGCTGAAAATTCTCTTGATGTGATACATGAATAACAAAGGCAATTTTTAAGTTGAATCATGTTACATCCCTTGAAAAATTCTTAGTGCAGTCACAGGTTAGCTAACTGAAATGAATATTCTCTTGAGAAGGAGGCTTTGTGATAATGAATTTTCCTCATAAAGTCTAGGAACATCCACCAAGCGGCTATGCAGCGGCACCTCTCTTGCGTGAAAAATAAGACAGCCTTTCCGAATGGTCAGTGTTGTTGGAATCAATGCTGATTTCATTGGAGAAGTTCGTTTCGATACAGATAGGTTGACTTGTTTGAACTCTAATATATTCTAGAATTCTGTTATAAGTAAAGGTGAGGTATATAATACCATATTTATAGGCCTAATATGTGCTGGATATCTTGTACAAGGATATGACATATGTCTTTCTTCAATCATAGGACCGTTCTCTGCCATTTCCCGCGGTGACCTGATACTATCACAGTACAAATATCAAATTTCGTGTACATTAGACCTGCCTATAGTTCAGTGGTTCCCAAAAGAGCGACGCTTTTGATGATGTTGCAGTGAACAGTTCAAATGGTAGCACTGTGTCGTTGAATGTTCGTTCACCTGAGTGCGACCCTGGACGACTCCGGGGATGTTAATCTGTTACATAATTTTATTCTCCGCCGATCATATACCAGACTGTCGGCCCCCGGTAGCTGAGTGGCGCCGGCACGGTAGCTCAGCGTGTTCGGTCAGAGGGCTGCGTGCTGTCTGTAATAAAAAAAAAACTGAGTCTAACAATCAACGATGAACTTGAACGGATGTCTTGTGACGTCCGCCCAGACCAAACGCAGTGAACAATATCGAACGAAATGAATTTATAATAAAACATAGAATGTCAGTTCCAATGGCCCGGGTTCGATTCCCGGCTGGGTCGGAAATTTCCTCCGCTCAAGGACCGGGTGTTGTGTTGTCCTAATCATCATTATTTCATCCCCATCGACCCGCAAGTCGCCGAAGTGGCGTCAAATCGGAAGACTTGCACCTGACGAACGGTCTACCCGACGGGAGGCCCTAGTCACACGACATTCACATATTTTTCTATCAGATTAATCGTTAAGGTGTGGAACGAGTCATTTTTCTCATCAAATATTTTGCGCTTTCATCCGGGCATCTTCGTTGAAATTCCGTGACATTTCGATGAGTGTCGCTTTCATCGTTTTCACCAAAATATAATGCAGCCACAGGGATGGAAGACCGGGAAGATTTCTTCAGCAGTACACTCCAGACAGCGTATATTAATATTTAAATAGCTCGACAAGTTTATTTCAAAATACGGATGTGAATCAGCAATTCTACACACCAAGTCCCACGAGGGATGTTCAATAAGTAAAGGAACACGTCTTTTCTCTTAAAGTAGGTTGATTTTATTCAGTATTCCAAAACACCATATTACCTCCTCCCCCCCTCTCAACACCATCCTTTTGGCTACAAAACCCTATTTTTCAGTATAACTGTTCAATGTGATGGTCTTACGCCGCCTTACATGTGAAGACCTGTATGCTCGTATGGTTACCAATCTACTGGTTGTCGTCGGAGCCGTCTTTCTGCGTCAACAACTTCACCATAATGCACGTATTGTTTCCCGGGGAGCATATTCTTCATTGGTCCAAGCAGATGGAAGTCGGAAGATGCGATTCTGGGTTGTAGGGTGGATGAGGAAGAACATTCTAATTAAGGTTTCTGAGCTCCTCTCGGGTGCGCAGACTTTTGTGAGGTCTGTCATGCGGAATGAAATGTTCGTTCCTATTTTGGAAAAAACGACTTCTGTCTATGGAGTGCGTGACTGATTCTTTTGTAAAATTTTTTTGTTTATTTATAGACACAATCACATGTTTATGACACAGTCATAACTGGTTTCGGCCATACAATGGCCATCTTCAGATGCTAAAACAATACAAAAGAATATTTGTATTAAAACCTAAAAATAAGTGCAATATTTAACCACTCTTATTAGTAATCTAACTGAATTATGCGAAATACATATAGTTCATACCTAAAGGCGGCATATACTGAACACATGTTCATGCGTTGTCAAACTAGCTATAAAATGTAGAACACCTGTCTTATATAGATATAATTTTTCTTTTAGATTTTGTTCACCCTCTTTGCGCTAGATGGGCGCGTCCTCTATGAGGTAGTCTTAATTTTTCAAAAGCCTAAAATATTCAAATTATTATGACCCCGATATAGTTAACTCCATACATAGCAAAATTAAAAAGAAGATAAAAAGGAGCAAGAAACGGCAGGTACAACCGACATCCGAAAAGGATAAGTACGCCACTATGAAATATATAGGCAAAACATCAGATAAAGTCGAACATATATTCCGAAGAAACGGGGTTAAAATTGCATTTAGGACTTCCGATAATTTAAAAAGACTAATGCGTCATAACTTTCTACGGAAAAGTAATAAATATAGTAAATCGGGGGTCTATAAAATACCATGTCGTGAACGCGATAAAAGCTATATCCGACAGACAGGCAGGTCCTTTGATATAAGGTTTAAAGAACACACGTATCCCAGTAATGAGACAGCGCTAGGCTTACATAAGCAAGAGGAGGGTCATAATATTGATAACATCGTCGAAGAGCTTCAAATTCTACATGAAGTTACAAAATGTAAACTATTAGACATTTTAGACCAACTGGGGATTTATGTTACGAGACGCAGAGAACCTGACAAACTCCTCAATGAACAGAATGAATTTACTACAGACGTATACTTCAACATTTACGACGATCTGTTCATCTGAGCGAATCGTTTTTACTACAGCCGTGCTTCGCTGAGGATGGAGACATCTGGCGATCGAGTATTGCACTGTCTATTGCGGGCAGCAGCAGACGTCAGCAACCTCTAAGGCGGAGGCGTGTGCCATCCACCTGCAGCACAGCACTACATTAGTCGTCCTGCCCGTGTCGTCCCTGTCGTACTAATGGACAACGGCATAATAGGCAATAGCCGGAAATACAGCGCCATCGGGCGTCAGAAACACACTCTACAAGTGCTACTGCTATTTTCATCTATAGAAATGTTTTCTCCTTCTTCTGATATGTTATTTTACTGATTTAACGATCTGTTCTGTAATCTTAAATTTTATGTACATTTGACCTAAATATCAATAGTAAGTTTGTATATTTTAGGCTTTTGAAAAATTCATACTAGCTTATAGAGGACGCGCGCATCTAGCGCAAAGAGGGTGAACAAAATCCAAAAAATTTTATAGCTACGTAGTTTGACAACGCATGAACCTGTGTTCAGTGTGTGTCGCCTTTAGGTATGAACTATATGTATTTCGCATAAATGCAGTTAGATCACTAATAAGAGAGGTTAAATATTGCACTTACTTTTAGGTTTTAATATAAAATTTCTTTTGTATTGTTTTAGCCGCGCGGGATTAGCTGACCGGTCTAAGGCGCTGCAATCATGGACTGTGCGGCTGGTCCCGGCGGAGGTTCGAGTCCTCCCTCGGGCATGGGTGTGTGTGTTTGTCCTTAGGATAATTTAGGTTAAGTAGTGTGTAAGCTTAGGGATTGATGTCCTTAGCAGTAAAGTCCCATAAGATTTCACACACTTTTTTTTTTTGTTTAGCATCTGAAGATAGTCACTGTATGGCCGAAACCGGTTATGACTGTGTCATAATCACGTGATTGTGTCTATAAATAAACGAAAAAGTTAATTGGTATTTTTGTGACGACGAAGTTACTGATTGAGAATTAGAGTGTCCACACGTTCCAATATTGCATTAATCACAGCTGTAGGGGCACTGGGGGGGGGGGGGGGGGAGGGGGCAGCGGGCACATGGAAGATCGTATATGTCTGCACTACCTTGTTGCGATGATGGCAAACGCCTCATCCAGCGACTCGACGTTCTTTTGTTCAATGCTAGATCTCTGTAGACATTCTGCAAGCGCCTTTGAATATCTGCGATGCAGTAGTTTTCCGGCAAAGCTCTGCTTTGAACGAATCCCCAGTGCAGACACCATTTTGAATGCTTACTATAGCGCCGTAACTTTCAGAATTTAATGTAACTAAAGGGGCTGAAGCAGGTTGATTCTACGATGTTCCACAACATATTCGGCCTTTTTTCAACCGAAAATGGCCGAGAAAAGAAAAGGATAAGGATGGCCTTCCTTATTGAACCCCATCGTACAAAGACGTCAAGTCTGCTACAAAAGATTTATGTACTGATTCCAATAGGTTTTGTGAACAATCAACAATAAGTTTCATGTGAGATAATGGAATTCCTGCATTGGCCTTAAAAGCAAACGAATATCAACCCACCTTTTTAGGTACAGTACACGTGAAGAGACAGAATTAAAATTTTAAATGCATCATTTACTATTAATGAATTTTTGGTGTCATCTTCTACAGTTGCATCAAGCTTTCGTGTTATGAAGTCATTTTTCACTTTTTGTGAAAAGAGTGTACATTTAAGCATTCCAGTTGTATTCATTGATTTCCCACATTTTCCATTACCTTCAGGATACCAAGTAGGGCGAAGCGGCACCACTGAGTGGCGGCCAAACTGATATCCCAGGGGACGCGGGAGCTTTTCGGCGGTGAATGAGGCAGAGAAATATGGGCCGCCTGCCAGCTGGCTGCTGCCTGGACCCGGCGTATCAAGAGTCAGCAGGAGCCCCGGGTGCCGCAGCTGCGCAGAGCAGGTGGCGCGAGCGCCGGGCCGCGGTCTGCCGGAAAAAAGAGGAACGGGCGCCGGCGCCACCCCCTGAATAATAAAGTTGAGCGCCGCACCCCCAACTGAGGGCGGCGCCAAGTGGGCGCCACTCCTACCCTAAAACGCCTGCCGCAACTCGGCAGCTCTCCAGTGCTGTGCTGTGTCCGGGAGATATACGACCCAGGTACGTTCCAAAAATACAGAAATTTACTACCCCATCTCTACACAAAATTTACAGGACCACATTTAGTAATACAAGTTTTTAATTATGATTATTGTCGAAATGACGTTGCACATTAAAACCTCGTGATGGACCGACACGAACCTGTGTCCCTTACTACTTCGTTTCTGGTGATAAGCTTCAGTATAATTGCGTTCACAATTAGCATCCCCATAAATTTGAGGGCTATTTGTAAAGTGGGGAACGAACGTCCGTGAAATGGAAACCACTGTGAAAATCCGACGACACTTTTCACAGACGTTTTGGGCGGTGTCTCTAGTATACCCGTCCATCGCATCAAGACGCTCTTTTCAGTTGCGAGCGCACTGTGAGTGAGTAAAAGTGCCTAGAACAACAATGCCTCCCACCAAGTAGGAGGGCCCGCTGAGAGGATTCGCCTTACAGAATGCAGCCCACCTAACATAACTGCTACGCAGTTCTTTCTTCAAGGCAATTCTCAGCCGCACTCTGCAGGGGCACTGAAGATGCTCCTGCAGCCTTTTCGATGGGAAGTGTTCGATCACCCACAACACAGCCCTAATTGGCTCGTCCTGAGTATCATCTGTGTTCACATGAAAGGCTGGATACTAAGACAACACGTGAGCGCAGGCTACGCGCTCTAGATCAGCGTAGAGAATAATCGGAAACCACAGGCGGCTGCCTTCTATGACGATGGTGTTGGAAATTTGGTATAACGCTCCGACAAATGTCTGTAAGTCGGAGCGCGACTATGTAGAGAAGTACCTGGAAGGTGTAGCTAAATGTGCAAAGAAAACAGTTTCGATTTTCACTGTGGTTTCCATTTCGCGACCGATAGTTCCTTACTTTCCAAACAACCCTCGTATAAGTATGTAGGGTCGGAAATGTATGGATTGCAATAAATACACTGATCAGCCAGAACAGCACAGACCTACTATCGATATAAACTGGTACAGGGAATAGCAGCGTCACCTGGCGACAAATGACTGCTTATGGATCACGCTGCATGGTGCACGGTGTATGTAGTATCAGTGAGCGTGCTGGCGTGTGTAGAATAGGAAAGGCGCGCAATATATCTAAGTCTGACCGAAGTCAGATTTTGGCAGCTACGAGACTCCGCACGAGCATTTGGAAAACGGCGCGACTTTTAGGTTGTTCGAGGAGTCCTGTGGTATCTTCAACACGTGGTGATACCAAGGTGAAACCACGTCCAGACGTCGTGGTGTTGGGCAGCCATCCCTCATTACAAACTTCAGACATCGTTGGCTGGGCACACTGGTGAAAACAGGACAGGCGGCGACCTGTGGCGGAACTAACATCAGACTTTAAGTCTGGGCACAGTACAAGTGTGTCTGAATACACAGTGCACAAAAGACTCCTAACAACGGGCCTCCACAGTCATGCATGTGCCAATGTTAACACAATAACATCGGCACCTACGACTGAAATGGTTAAGTGACCATCGGTTCTGGACGTTGTAGCAGTGGCAGAGCGTTACATTGTATGAGGAATCGTAATGCCTTCTTCATTATACCGATGGGAGGGCGCAAATTCGTCCTCTACCGAGTGAACATCCCCATGTCACATGTACGGCGGGCCGGAGACAGGATGGAGGCGGCTCAATTATGGTCTGGCTAACATTCATGTGGGCATCCGTGGATACATTCGAGCTCGTGGAAGGCACCATGATGGCCAAGTAGTACGTACGCTGATTGTAAGAGCATTTTTCAACAAGGTAATGTGCCATGTTACATGGCCAAGAGTGGATCGAGGAGCACCGTAGGTAGTTCCAATTGATGTACTAGCCAGATCTGAACCCGATCGAAAACACTTGGGTTGTGACTGAACTTGGCGTCGGAGCTCATCGCCCCCCTACCCGGAATTTATGGGATTTAACTGACGTGTGAGTGAAGATGTGGTGCAATCTCCCTCCAGCGACCTACCAGGGACTCAGTGCTTCCGTGTCATGACGCGTTGCCGCTGTTATCCGTGCCAAAGGTGGACATTGTGGCTACTCGTTAGATGGCTATAAAGTTCTGGCTAATCAGTGTAAGAGTCAAAATGGCAGAATCCTTAAGACCAGGTTCAATGAGCACCAGCTGAGCAAGACGGGGTTAAGCAGAATACCGCATTTGTTGAGCGGGCATCAGCCTCTCACACGCGAATACTTGAGAATACTACACGTTGCTGAGAAGGGGAAAAAGCTGAATCTACTCGAGGAGCTGGAAATTATTGAACAACTGTATGTTGACAATGGAAAGTTGCAGAACGATCAACTGACTAGCAGAAATCAAGTATAGCTATTATGACACAATCGTACCTGTGTTCAGAATTTTTCTAAAATGATACATTTTATTTTATGTCGACAGCATTATTTTTAACTTCTTTTTTTTGGTGTGAGTGAAGTTATGGCAGCTATATTTCAAGCGGCTGCTTATTAACGACCTTATTGTATCGGTGACTACCGTTTTATATTCTGAAACTTTTAATTCTTTTTTTATGACTTTGTCTTTAGTTTGCAACTCTTACAACTGCCCTTATCCTGATGCCTTGATGTGTGGGTTGTTATTGTATGCACGCGCTGTGCATGCACTGTAAAATTTTGCTGTTCTACTCCGTATGACAGCTTTACTCGCTGTTTATCATGTCATTATATTACCTATTTATTTCTTCTGTTCATTGTGGTACCTTAATGCACTTTTGGTTTCATATGATTTCTATAACCTGCAGATATACACTTCCACTCATTATTTATACGTAATTTTCGCATTTTTATAATGTGCTTTACGCCAGTCATGCGTGCCACCTGGTTACCTCTTACCACCCTATACACGGTGTTGACATCTTTATCTGTAACAGGAATATTTGTGTGTGTACGCCAAACGGACATTGTGCTGTGTGCAGCTCATACGCGTGTATTTTGTAAGCGCGTCCCTATTTTGTACTGTGGTATCAGCTGGTGTCCTCAAGGTAATAGACGGAATCAGCTGGTGTGATCAAGGTTACAGACGACACCTTCTTGTACCCTTCTGATTACATACTGTCACGTTTCTTTCATTTAACTAGATCCATTGTGTGTTTTGTATGTTTATATGATTACATATCCAGTTACTGTTACGTTCATTTTCTATGGCTTTACGACGGAAGGGTTACATATCCAGTAAGTTTCTATTGCTTTTAATTCATTTTACCGGCGTGGTTGTGTAAAATTGGATCATATCCCTTCTTCTACTTGATCCGAACTGATTGATTTCTTATCTTTATAGATAATTTGATGATGCCCTAAAACGGTGGAACGTGTCCTTGATATTAAATAACTTTGCACTCAGGACTGTTCTTATTCTGAAATGTGACCTGTGCCTTTCGTAAGCTGTTACCTCACCTACTGAGCTATATGAGGACAGGTCATGACCCACTCGCACAGCCCCACTTTTAATAATACATCTCTCCTGCTTTTCGAATTTTACTGAGGTTGTTCTGCTTACTTTCCGGACCTCCTAGAGCTCTGGGTTGGAAAGGAAACTACGGGAAAAGAGCTTGGCTCACGTTCGAGTGCCTACCTAGTACTAACGTTTCCACATGCCAGCGGGATATAAGAGGCAATAACTATTTACCATGAGACGAGTTTAAGGAAAGTCAATTAAAAAATCGTAATCCGAGGTACATGTTTCAAACAATTACGTACTGTTTTTACACGTCACTGACTTTTCACACATGCTACTGCAACGATATGAACCAGTAACATTCTTGAGTTTCCTGTATAAAGTTCGCCCCATAAAGAGCGTCAACGATAACAGTATACAACGTGCCGCAGTGGTGTAGGTGAAGTCGAGACGAACAAGTTGATACAGGACACTAGTCGTCTATCAAACCGAGAAACATCCTGAAAGCGTCCTACGAAAGCACCTAAGCTGCGCGAAATTTTTAATAACCTCTTGCTCCTACGCCACGCGCTTAGTCGGTAAATTCGTTAACATTATTAATTCAACCTTCACAATTCAATCTAAATATAATACCGAGAAGCACAATAGTTTCGAAATGAGAAGGCCAGACAAACAAATCTATGTAACTGACAGCAATTTTAAATTTTGTAAGTACAAGAATAAGTTTATTTTTCTTTTCTTTCCTTATACTTTTGTGGGTCAGTGTGAGGGTGTTTCTTTGCTTCATAGACTACAGTTGTCACATATAAATTTATTTGTCTCCATTTCAGGTACACCACTGTAGTACGTTGAAACTAGTTATCGTTTACAATCTGTATGTCTGTTGTATTGGGTGTGGCGTCACCAGTACTCAATTCAACGCTGATCAAGGCAATATTTTGTACAGCGTCTACTGCGCAAGTTTTCAGCTCACAATTACAGCTTGTACTCAGCTGCAAACCGCCGACTTTATTGGGAGTGTTATTATATGTATTATTCTATAGCTTCTTTAATTACTTTATCCTGGAAATAGCTTTCGTGATGGAGATGTCGTTGAAAACATTTTACGTCTACCTTGTAATACAAGTTCAGCTATCGCCTACTTTTTCTTTTTCCTTATCGGGGGAGGGGCGGGGGCGGGGAATATCATGGTGGCAGATACCTTCCTATTTTGTAAACGCCGTAAGTTCTTTCAGAAATTTCACTGCTTACTCTATAATCGGCAAACTTCGTACTCGATAATCGGCTTCCACGATCAAGAAGACGTGTGAAAAGATGAACTAGATTACGTAACATTTACATAGATTATTAATAAACATTACACCGGCAGCTGCATTGCAAACCAAATTTGCCTAGTAACCAAATCAGTGCTCTCTTCATCGAATGGAATACCCATATAGATTAAAAACATCCTAGCTGATACTATGTAGTACGATTTTTGTTGGGAAATAGCCTTCCCTTCAGTTTCAGCAATTCAGAAATTCTCACTTAATGCTCTCCGTTTCCTCTGAATATGTTTTTGAGCTCACCGCGTCAATTCATTGCCGCTTAAAACAATAACTACATGCAATATTGAACAGTTTACTGTATGAAAATACAAAACGTACTACCTATTTTTAAAATACTAGGCTATAGGTGTCTAAATATGCAACAAAATTAACTAGAATGAAAAAAAGGTGTTTCACTTCTTTTATTTCGTTACCCAATGAGTTTACTTCCCTCTCCTCTAATGGAAGCTACAATTTTTACGAATGGCGGATGACTGTAATATTTCGTGCCTGGCTTATATTGGTTTTGTAGTTCTCCATTATCACTACAGACGTTGTTGCGCTACAGAGCAGAAAAGGGGAAGAAATAAAGCTGAAAGGATCAATCAACACTTTAAGTCGGTCGCGGACATCATCACACGTTGTTACGTCGTCACCAATCGCCAGGCACAAGTTACACATTCAGCAAAACGTCTGCTGAGAGAGGAATAAAGGTATATTCACTACTGTTTGCTACGCGGAGCAACAAGGAAAACCTCAGATCCAATAACACATTTTGGAGAAAGCAATTAAAAGCCTGTAGTAAATCGTCAAGCAAACAAAGCAGAATGAGGACCACCAACCACCACCCCAGTCACAATGAATAGGGCCTTGCGTCATTGATTCCTGCCTGTCTCGATAAATACGCAGATCTCTAGCTCTGAATTCAGTTGGTCTTTAGCATCGATGACATTCGTACAGCTCTCCATTCACTGATTATTGGCTCAAATGGCTCTGAGCACTATGGGACTTAACATTTGAGGTCATCAGTCCCCTATAACTTAGAACTGCTTAAACCTAACAAACCTAAGGAAATCACACACATCCATGCCCGAGGCAGGATTCGAACCAGCGACCGTAGCGGTCACGCGGTTCCTGACTGAAGCGCCTAGAACCGCACGGCCACACCGGCCAGCCACTAATTATTAGTGTGTAATAACATCCATATATTAGATGTTTAAGCACTTCTCACGAATACCCTGCCTGCCGTGACCGAGATGATCAGATCCAAGTAACCGCGTCCTGACACTTGTGGGACTCCTCATTCGACGCCTACCACATCGCTGACGGTTGACTGAGGGTCACCCAACAAATCTCGCGATCCTGATCGCTCTAACATCGTTGCCACCGCTGGGTGAGACGGCTATCCGTGCCTCTGATCATAGCTGCAGCCATTCCTGGGTGCCAAGGGCCTACCTGTCCGGTGGGGCCAGGATTAGCCTTCCGACTGCGCGGTACATCGTGACGGGTCACCGCGGTTCATGTTCTGGAGCGGGATCGAGGTCGCTCTAACGTATTGCGGGGTGCATAATCTCACGGTACGGCTTCGCCTGCCAGACGGCAGCCCGCAAGATACCGCCGCGTTGCTGGAATATCAGCCTTGGAAGCCGAGCTGACAACAGGAGTCAGCATAATTCCTGCTTGTCACGGGCACGAGGTGGCAGCCAAGACTGACGAGAGGACACAGAACTGTAAATCTGTATGAATAAATATCAATTTGTTAATCATGTTTTATTAGTGGCGGAAGACGCTCTACAATTTCAACAACATCATCGTGACAAGGTAAAGGCGCCTCCGCTCGGCCTCCAAAAGACGCATACCGACTGGGTGTAAATACGAAGCCCTTCAATTCAGTTTTCAGTTTGTGATTGTCTTGCTAACCTCCCTAGGAGCATTCAGCACCGAGCAATAAGTCATGTAATCAGAAAAGTAGTAAACTGGTCGGAAGCATCATCATTTACACAAATATGGAAAGGAATAGGTGGAACACATCATTTCATATTACTCGTTTCTGACATGAATGTGTGGCCTTGTGTTTCACCCTGTCAACACATTGTGTAACTCGCTTGCCTTCACACATTTTACAATTTCAAACACAACATGGATATCGGGTGATTTATCTACAAATGACATTGCTTGGATACATGACCTGTAATTAATGTCGCCCATAATACCTGACGATGGTCCTTCGTTTGAACAACAGTGGCGGTGTTTCAATAAAGCAGCGACACAAAGCTTATACAGCACAATGATGATTTTCTAAAATTATTTAAGAGCTATTGATCTGTGCCTCTCTAAATAAGAAGGACATTAACTATCTATGATAACTGATATGACAGTTCATGGCGTAGTGGATATTACAACAGAGTTTATCTGCTCTACGATGACTTTTGTTATAGGTTGAATGTACTGTATTAGATGAATGAAAACCTGTTGATGAAATACATTTTATGCATTTGTAAAATCGGATTTTTTTTTTTTTTTTTGACTGAGAAGGGCAAGACAAAGAAAGAGCCGTTTTTGAATGTCGGTTGACGATAGTAATGTCATCCTACAATAAAACATTTACACCCAAGCAGTTGTTCCTGTTCGCACATTCTGTCAATGCTTTTGCTAACGTACCATTATTTTAAAAATTGGTAAACAAAAGCTTTTTATCCTTGTTTCTTGTGGCACTTTATATTTTGTGTATATTCAACAATAATGAGCACGTATATACTTGCTACCTTGTGAAGAAGTCGTTTTACATATTTCCTCTAATGTTCTGACTTACAATTGACACAAGCACTATGCGTGTTGGCGCCATTTTTGAAATGATGATTTTCTGTATGATACATATGACTGTCAGTACATTACAGTGTGTGGTGACCTGCTCATCATCTTAAAGGTATACGACTTTATTTGCTTTTGTATACATTTGATGACAAGTCTGTTGCTAACGCATTTATACCAAATCATGTCCAGATTCTGACAAATGAAATATTTATGTAGACTGTAACTTCCTGTTACACTGACCTCCTTATGCCTCCCCTTCCCTCTCGCGCCGGAGAAGTATTGTTTCAAAAAGTGAAACTAGATTAATGTATTAAAACGTTAGCTGAGTGATGCGAGAAGGGTGGCAAGGAGAAAATCTTTTTAATAAAAACCAATTTGGAAAAATCTGCTAAATGCAAAGAATTTACAAGCTGCCACTCAGTTACGAGCTAGAGGCAAGAAGTAGCTGGCTGAAGGATCCGAAACCGGAGGAGCCACTGAACAACAACCGAATAGCGTGAAGTTAACACCTCGCTGTTGCGGTGCCCTAAACTAGGGAAAAGGTCTGATTACTGACACTCTTCGTCGTGTATTCATTCGTAATTGAAGTACTGCTTATATTTCCGCCAGACCAGAAATATTGTCATTCGTATTGTGCGATTTTATTTAAAAGCCATTTAGTAATAAAGTATTACTAAGCTCAATGAATATTTTTTTTGTGTTTGCAGAACACATGCAGAATGTATTTGTCACGTCGCTCACTGTTTCTTCTTTTAACAAATTAAGAGGATATATGTGACTCTACAGTATTTATTTTGAATTGAGTGGAGCGTGTTGTTTATTAGTGACCGTTACGTGAATTTGAGAGAGAGGTTTATTCTTAAATTTGTGTCGGAGTACTGTACGATTTATTAGTCGCCCGTGGCGCCGGATTATTACTGGGGGACCAAGTTTAACTACCCATACCAGTCAGTAACTAGAAAATGAAGAAATATATCTGAAAAGAAAAAAAAATTGCATATAACGTTTACAGTTTGGTTTCTGGTAATAGTTCTATGAAACTGTAATTACGTGATACTAAGCAATAGTGAAAAAGTAATTACATTACATGTGACATGTAGTTTACTAGAACAAGACTAAAGAAAATTGAAGACACGTTCACAGGATATGCCGACCTCGAAAAAGCGTTCGACAATGTAAAGTGGTGCAAGATAATCGAAATATTGAGAAAAGTAGGGGTAACCTATAGGGTGAGACGGATTATATACAATATGTACAAGAGCTAAGAGGGAATAATAGGAGTGGGAGACCAAGAACGAAGTGCTCGGATTAGAAAGGGTGTAAGATAGGAACGTAGTCTTTCGAAACTACTGTTCAATCAATACCTCGAAGAAGCAGTGATGGACATTAAAGAAAGGTTCAGGAGTGGAACTAAAATTCAAGGTTATCAGTGATACATTCCTATCCTGAGTGAAAGTGAAGGAAAATTGCAGCATCTGCTGAATGGAATGAAAAGTGTAATGAATACAGAACGTGGACAGAGAGTAAATCGAAGAAAGACGAAAGTAATTAGACGTAGCAGAAACGAGAACAGCGAGAACCTTAACGTCAGGATTGATGGTCACGAAGTAGATGAAGTAAAGGAATTTTACTACCTAGGCAGGAAAATAAGCAACGACGGACGGACATCAAAAGCAGACTAGCACTGACAAAAAGGGCATTCCTGGCTATGAGAAGTATCAAATATAGGCCTTAATTTGAGGAAGAAATTGCTGAGAATGTATGTTTGGAGTCTTTGGAGCACAGCATTGTATGCTAGTGAAACATGGACTATGGGAAAACAAACATGGACTAAGGGGAAAACAGAACAGAAGAAAATCTAAGCATTTGGGATGTGGTGCTACGGACGAGTGTTGAAAATTAGGTGGAACGATGAGGTAAAGAATGAGGAGGACCTGCGCAGAATCGTAGAGGAAAGGAATATGTGGAAAACACTGACAAGGAGAGGGGACAGGATGACAGAGCATGTGTTAAGAGTTAAGACATCAGGGAATGACTTCCTTGGTGCTAGAGAAAGCTGTAGAGGGCAAAAACTGTAGAGGAAGACAGACACAGGACTACATCCAGCAAATAATTTAGAACGTAAGTTGAAAATGCTACTCTTAAATAAAAAGCGCAAAATGTATCCGCTGTTAATTATGATTTGGTGTGTTTACTACGTATGTTGGCGGTAACCCATTTCGCTCTGAAACGTGAACCTGACAGCTGCTTTAGTGACGTGAAAACCGTAGCCAAACTCCTGTATGGCGGTGAGGCAGCTGAGTTGTGGACGCGCTAGGGTGAAGCAAGTGTCAGAATACACTAGCGTGAAGTTGCGGTGCAGCTGCTGCCCTCTCGTTTATCTCCACACAGGCCAGAGTTTGGCAGAACATCCAGCAGGGCTGCGGGTGTACGGAAACAGAGTTAGCAACAGCACACCTGAGCCCCAGAAATCCTCGCCACCGTTGTGCGTCGTACTGCACCGAAATCCAACTACGTGGGCACAGAGGCAAGTACGTCACCAGTGGATAAGTTCGGTGGTGCAGTGAATGTTCAACTGCGACGATTTTTCTATGAAACATTGGTAGCTTAAGCATTCAAATCTAAACTTGAGAACACGCACAAAACCATTTAAGCGATCATTCTTCCCACAGTCCGTACATGAGTGGAACGGTGTTAAAGCTTACATGTGGTACCATGATAAGTAACCTCGGCCCTGCACTTAACAGTCGCGGAAAGAATATGTTTATTGATTTAGATATAGAAAGGCTGAGACATATGAAAATGTGATACAGACGTGTGGCGTTCGTGTGTAGATGTAGAGGACCTGGGAGCAGTACTACGACAAAGACAACAGAAAGAATTTTTTTTCTGTCCTAGTGATCTTCTGACTGCGATCGATGAAATAATGTTATCACTTTGGAAATCATCGTGTTAGACTAACGGAAAACCACGTCGTCATATAGGTAGAGATGGTAGGGGACGGAAAGTATTCACTACTGATGCATCTCATGAGAGAGCAGTCGACTCAGCTACTCAGAACAGTTTCCTCACCGCGAGTCCACTCAAAAATGCGTTTATAGTAAAGCCCAGATTGATTCACAGTTCGGCTGGTGGCATGCCTTTCTGTCATTACGGTTTCCTGAGATCTCAACATTAACGAACTTCCTTTCCTCCTTATTCCTGCCGAGCAACCGATTCTTGGAACACCACCGACACCGAGCCCCTATTTTCTCATGCTCCTGGGCCGTCTCTGCCTTTAACTGCTCAATATTCCTCATAACATAACCAGAACTGCATCACGAAAGACCAGCCGTAGAATGTAGCGAAACATATATCCGAAGCGAGTTACAGCTTACACAATACTTATTTCTCAGTATTTAGTGCAAGTCAAGTAGAAATAAGTAAATATAACGTCACACTGGCGTTGAAAAACGTTAATCAGTCCGTTCATCTTACTAAATTCTAGATGATGGAACTTTAGTTGATCAGATTGTATTTACATGTCATTATCCTGTAAGGCAGAAATTCTCCAATTGAGTAAAATGATATGAAGTAAATACGTGTTACTAAGATCGGAGGTGTAACTATTGCAATGTCCTTCAAAAAATATACACCATAATACTCCACATGAAGGAAGTGATTACTGCATCGAACTTTAAGAAAAAAAATTAGTCATGATCCTTACTCCTGGCTCAGGTTATAACAACGTCAAATGTTCAGGTTTTAAGACGCTCTAGCAATATTACTATGTAAATAAAGCGCTTTTCTTGTTCCCTCCGACTTCGTGATAGGTTGATGCAGCTACTAAACTCATAACGTATAACACTGTATAAAATAATTTTGCTATCCTGTGTAATCAAGTTTTGTCTATTTGGCTATGTAGTTAGTGTATATAGGTGCTTATATTTCAAAATAAATTGTTATCTAGGCAGTAATGAAGAGTGTTTAATTTAAAAACAAACATTTGTATAGAAAAATGACGAATATCTCTTTTAGATGAAACTTAAGTTAGTCGTCGTGCAATCAGCACCGCACCTGTAACTCTGTATTTTTTATTCAGAGGCTGTAAGAACTACACCTCTTTGACCAGAACTTTATAGTGAGATTTGATGCGGTCTCCCTCTTCACCGGAGTGCAGCTTGCTGATTCCCTCAATCTGATCATGGAGAAATTCACCCCAACGAAGTCTAATCTTCATGAATTTGCCCTCACATAACAACATTACGTCTCTTTATTGGCGCCGATTATGAACAAAGCAATGGCGTCGCCATTGTGTGTCCTTCGTCACCCGATGTGTGTCACTTATTCATGGAGGATTTTGAGTAGAAAGCTGTGGAAACAGCTGCATTGACGTCCACACACGTTTTCAGATATTTTAACGACATATGTGGTGTAGCCACACGGAAATCAAGAACTGGAGGAGTTTCCCCAACATCTGAACTCTCTGGAATTCTGTATTCAATACACCGTGAAGCTGAATGAGAATGGGGAAGTCTCATTTTTGTTTTGTGTCTTAGTTAGGCGCAGTGCGGACGACACTAGGGGATACAGCGTGTACAGTAAAAAACCGACACTGTACCTTCACCAATTCAAACTGTCGTCGCCGGCCGCTATGGAAAAGCGGTTCTAGGCGCTTCAGTCCGGAACCGAGCTGCTGCTACGGTAGCAGGTTCGAATCCTGCCTCGGGCATGGATGTGTGTGATGTCCTTAGGTTAGCTGGGTTTAAGTATTTTAAGTCTAGGGGACTGATGACCTCAGATGTTAAGTCCCATAGTGGTGAGAGCCATTTTCAAACTGTCATCATCCGTCACAGCAAATGTGTGTGCTACGTGCGTTGGTCCACAGGACCCGTTAGTACCAATCGAAGAAAGTCTGTCAAGAAGGCGCCATCTACTTTACGTATTCGACAGTAACTAATACGTCGCAGGATAATTCCGAAATGCATTCACGTAGGAGGTATAGGTGCAAACAGTCTGTGACATTTCTACCGTACACAGGCAAATTGTCGAAGAAAATCAGCAGGACCCTGTCTCAACATAACATTAAACGCGTTCTCCGTCAGCTGCGAAAACGCGTGCACCGTTACATGCTGTGAAAGACGACGTGGCGGGCTGTGAACCGGGTGTTTACTGAACGCCATTCAAATGCGATAAGGCAGACATCCGGCGGACTATTCGGACAGTCGAAAAATGGTACAACGAGCACAGGAGACACACACACAATTTAATGAGCCAGCAAAACCTACGGTAGAAGAACATTACATTGCTGCAGGAGGCTCAATGAAAAATGATGAAATGCAAGTATTGAGGTAGATGTCATTTTGCTGATCCATTGATAACTTCGGCTGTGAGCTCCCATAAGGTCCTTCGTCGCGCTGGTCAATAGAGACAGTGGCTGCACTCGCAGTAAGCGTGGGACACCACGCTCAGCCAACTCAAGTCACAATGTGGACCGAGAGCAACTTCTGTGCCCTAAGTGGGCTGCAGAAGCACTAAGGAACCGGAGTTCCTACGCATCATTCGGCGATCGCGTCGCACCACCATTCCACAACATGAAAGCCGTTGCCAAGTAGTGGGGAGAAGTCGGGAGCAATAAGAATATATATGACTCACTAAGTAAACACTCATTCTAGGGATTTCACCTGAAGTCAAGGCAAGCTTTGAAATAAACGTCACATAAGCGACTGCACCCGGCTGCACACCCCAGAGCAACACAGATACCGCTTTTTTTTTATCATGCGGACATCACATCCTGCGATAGAAATTCACATTTCAGCGGCATGACGCGTCGTGTTGTTTTCGCGGTGGTTATTCAGAAGAGTGTCAACAGAATGATGGGACACACTTTTTCCCACAAAACTTGATAGCATCTCACAAGCATAGGCGAGTCGCTATTATAGTTCCCTTTCTCTGAAATGTTCTTAACTTCATTTGAAACAAATAAATAATATAAAAAAACGGTAAAGCAGTCTTGAACCGGAAGGTTGGAATTAATATCACAGTGCTCTGATAGGCTTTCCATTGCCTTGGTGCGATTAGCCAGCCACTTATATATGGATTTAAAGTCGACTCCGAACCACGATGTAACTCGCAATTTTTTACTATAAACAACACTGCGAGAGGTTAAAATGTTGATACCTGTGAATCAGTACTCGGGCACCCCACCACTGAGACACCGAGTTACATGAAACATTATTTCGCTTATCTGCAACGGAATTGACGAAAATTCGGGGAAATTGCCTGCCACTCCTCGTAGATATCAAAAACACCAGTGCACCTGATGCGTCTTGTAGATAGTGATGTCATATCTATCGCGTATAGTATGCGTTTCTATCTATGAAGGAGACATTGCTGATGTACGTTTATTTCTTTATTTGATTATTTTTTGAGATACCAATACCGGTCCGTGACGACTTACTCTCCTGCGAAAACCTCTTAATTTGGGAGTAGCACTTGCACCCTACGACCTCAGTTATTTTCGTGCACGTATTCAAATTTAAGTGTCAGGAAGTCGTTTCTGAAAGTATTTGTATGGAGTGTAGCCATGTATGGAAGTGAAACATGGACGATAAATAGTTTGGACAAGAAGAGAATAGAAGCTTTCGAAATGTGATGCTACAGAAGAATGCTGAAGATTAGATGGGTAGATCACATAACTAATGAGGAGGTATTGAATAGGATTGGGGAGAAGAGGAGTTTGTGGCACAACTTGACTAGAAGAAGGGATCGGTTGGTAGGGCATTTTCTGAGGCATCAAGGGATCATCTATTTACTATTGGAGGGCATCTTGGAGGGTAAGAATCGTAGAGGGAGACCAAGAGATGAATACACTAAGCAGATTCAGAAGGATGTAGGTTGCAGTAGGTACTGGGAGATGAAGAAGCTTGCACAGGATAGAGTAGCATGGAGAGCTGCATCAAACCAGTCTCGGGACTGAAGACCAGAACAACAACAACATTCAAATCTCTGTCTTCCCCTATTGTTTTTATCCTCTACAGCTAGCATAGAGATTATTCCCTAATGTCTCACAATCGTATTATCCCGTCCCTTATCCTTGTCCATCTTTCTCGTACGTTCTTCTCTTCGCCGATTCTGTGCAGTACACCTCATTCTTTGCCTTACCAGTCCACTTGACTTCCATCAGTCTTCTGTAGCACAACATCTTAAACGCTTCGTTTCTTCTTGGGATTTCCAACTGTCCATGATTCACTGCTATATAATGCTGCGCTCCAAACGCACGTTCTCAGAAATTTCTTTAATTTCTTTTTCAGATTGAGTCCTGCATTTGGATCCCATAAGCTTCTTCTGACCAGGGATACGGTATTTGCCTGTGAAATTCTGCTTTTTATGATCTCCTTGCTTCCTCCGTCATGGGTATTTGTTTAGAGGGTTGTGGAATTCCTTAACTTTATCTACTCCGTTGCCATCAATTTTGATGTTAAGCTTTTCGTTCTTCTCATTTCTGCTCCTTCTCATTAGTTTTGTCTTTTTTTCGATTTACTCTCAACCCATATCATATACTCATTTGACTGATCATTCAACTGAACAGATCTCGTAATTGTTACTTACTTTCCCTATGGTGATGTCACTGGCCAATCTTATCGCTGACAATGTTTCACCCCAAATTTTAGTTTCACTCTTGAAACCTTTTTTCCGTCATTGGTTCTTCGATCTATAGATTGATCAGCAGCGCCGGAAAACTACATCGCTGCCTTACACCCTTTCTAATCCGAGCACTTTGTTTTTGGGCCAGTCTTATTGTTCCTTCTTAGTACTTTTACAAATTGCATATTACTCGTAATTCCCGATTCCTTATTCCTATTTTTCTGAGAATCTCTAACATCTTTCATAATTTTACTTTGTTGAAAGTTTATTCTAAGTCGATAAAACCTATGAACGTATCTTCATTTTTCTTTAGTCTTGCTTCCATTATCAAGCGCAGTCTCAGAACTGCCCCACTGTTGCCTTTGAATTTCCTAAGGCCAACTTATTGTCTTGTAACAAGTCGTCAAATTGTTTTCCTTATCATTGTCTATATTTTTATCGACATCAGCGTGGATGCATGAACTGTAAGGCTGATAGTGCCATAGCTGTCCAACTTATCTGTTCTTGCTGCCTTCGAAATTGTGTGGATTATATTTATCTAAAAGTCTGATACGTGGGAGAGCTCAGATTCTACGCAGTTCTTTGAATAGTCGTTTAGGTCCCGCTTCCCCCAATGATTTTAGAAGTTCTCATAAAATGTTATCTACCTCTTCTGCTTTATTCGATCTGGACTCTTCCATATCTCTTTTAGACTCTAATACTGGATCCCCTGTGTCTTCCATACCAACTCTAACGTCTTCTTCTACCGCGTCATAAGACAAGTCTTCTCTCTCGTTGAGACGTCGAGTGTTCGCGTCTATTCGCTCTCCTCTGCGTTTAACAGTGAAATTCTAGTTACATTTCTAATGTTACCACCCTTCATTTCCCCAAAATTTCTTTTGACTTTTCTGTGTGTTCAGTCGGTCCTTCCGACAAACATTTACTTTACGATATCTTCACATCTTTCCTGCAGCTCTTTTGTCTTGGCTGCCTCCACTTCCTGTTTGTTTCATTCCTAAGGGAGTTATGTTGCTGTTTCCCTGAGTATTGTTCTACTTTTCCCTTGCTCGAGCAATTGCAGTATTTCTTCCGTTACCCATGGTTCCATCGAAGTTTACTTCTTTGTACTTATTTTTGGCTCACCGACATCTGTGATTCCCGAAACATTTACACCTTCGAACCGAACTGCCTACTCTGATATTCCTTATCGCAGTACCCACACCCCAATGGATCTACAAACGCATCTCTTCATTCCTAAGTACTTGAGTATCCCACACCCTTCCGCACTAATTCTTCCAGACGATTCCCTTAACTTCAATATTTTTATCATTATCAGTTTGTGACCTGAGAGTCTGTTTGCACCTGGATAAGCCTTACAACCCAATATCTGATTTCAAAATCTCTGTCTGACCATAATGAAATCAAGCCTGAATAATATTCTCTTGTCTCCCGGTCTTTTCCAAGTGTATCTTATCCTCTTGTGAACTTTGACAGAGTATTCGCTATTAGTAACTGGAATTGATTGCAGAACTCAATTACTCTTCCTCCTTTCTTCCTCCTTCTGCCAAGCTAACATTCTCCCGTAACCGTTGCTTCCATCTCTTTTTCTACAACCGCATTCCAGTCCCTAGTAATTGTTAGATTTCAATTCTCTTTACGCACTGAATTAGCCGTCAGTATCCCAACATACCTTTCCCACCTCTTCCTCCTCTTCTTGCGATGTCGGCATACATGCCTGAACTATTTACATCGGTCTTGATTTGTTGTCGAATCTGAGAACAACCACTGAACATTTTTGAGCAGCACACTCTGTGCAACACTTCCCTATTCATAACGGATCATACTTCCGTTATACGATGTCTGCTGCTGTTATTACCCTACATTCATCTGACCAGAAACACATGTTTCCTCCCCATTTCTGTTCGCGGATCCCTCCCCCCTCGCCCTGTATCTATATTGATCCTTTTCATTTCCCTTTACAGATTTTATAACTTTCTTACTACGTTCAAATTTCTGCCTTTATACCTACACTTTGGGAGCCACTTCCCGAAGATCCGAATGGGAGATAATCCGTAATCTTTTGCCGATGGAGAAATTTTTGTGGCGGTGTTCGTAGCGACAAACACTTGGCTGTAGAAATGGCTTACGAAGTCACCGCCACACTTTTAATAGCGGGCCGACCGGTCCGCTGGAACAGTAAACAGAAAGATGAAACCCCAAACACTCTGATTAAATAAAAGTCGGTACTTATCTTTATTCATGAAGATACAGAAACACAGTAGTGAACTCGGTGTCTACAGAAATCTGTCTAGTTCGAGTCGGAGCGGCTAGGTCAGCGTCGGCTGACGACAAACAACAACTCTGCCGCGATGAACACACAACTGACTAGCAAGTACACAATTCGGTGGCGAGTATACAACTGACTGGCGAATACAGAACTGTCCTAGCGCTCGCGACTCCAGCGCTTAAGAAGCCAGAAGCCAGCGGTGGCGCGCGCAGACTTGCGGCGATTTCCTGTCTCGCTGGCGCTGCTTATGCGGACGGCGTCCGGATTTTGATGCTGCCAACCTTTTGGCAGCGGGCTCGGGTGGCATTACTGGCTAGGACAGAACAGAAATCATCACGGCACTTTCTCAGTTAAGCCCACATGTCTTTTCGATAGACGTTGCGTGTCTTCAACCATCGCAATACTAAGGGGTAGAGGGGTGGACGGGGGGGGGGGGGGTGGGGGGGGGGGGGGTGGAGAAATTTGTGCCTACCTTTTGAAAATATTGTAATCTACTCAGTGTATTTTAAATTTTTTAGAAAAAAGATATTTATTGTTCTAAGGAATTCATCTACGATGTACCATAAGCATTTCCAGTTCCAGGACCTTATTTCCCATCAGTATTTCTTTGAAGGATATGTTGAGAATAAAATTCAACAACAATGAACGAAATTTGCGTTTTTTATTTTGTTGTGGTGGTCATGAAGTCGATAGTACATGTTGCTGAAAATGCATTGATATCGCTAAATGTGTGATAAAAGGTATGTTCAGATCGTCAGATCGTTAATCCTACATACAACACCTTAGAAGCAACCCTTCCCTCCCCCCACCCCCTTGGTAATGCGATAATGGAGTGGTTTACACAGCCTTCTAGATTCCCATGCGTTGATCTTTGCTGATTCCTTCGCCTGTTAGAGACAGTTTCCCACCCGAAGGGCAACACCCTTCATCTACATCTACATCTACATGGATACTCTGAAAATCACACTTAAATGCTTGGCAGAGGTTTCATCGGAACACCTTCACAATAATTTTCTATTATTCCACTCTCGCACAGCACGCAGGAAGAAAAAGCTCTGATTTCCTTTATTTTTTATGGTGATAATTTCACCCTGTGTAGGCAGGCGTCAACAAAATATTTTCTCATTCGGAGGAGAAACTTGACGATTGAAATTTCCTCAAAAGATCTTGCCGCAATGAGAAACGCTTTTGTTTTAATGATGTCCAACCCAAATCCTCGATCATGTCCATGAACTTCTCTCAACTATTTCTGGATAATACAAAACGTGCTGCCCTTTTTGAGATTCCTCGATGTAGTCCCTTAATCGTATCTGGTAAGAATCCCAAAGCGCTCAGGGGACGAACAAGCGCTGTGTAGGTAGTCTCTTTAGTAGATCTATTGCATCTTGTACCATAAATGTTCTGCCAATAAAACGCAGTCTTTGTTTCGCCTTCCCTCACAACATTTTCAATGCGTTCTTTCGAATTTAAGTTGTTCTAATAGTAATCCCTAGGTATTTAGTTGAAATTACGGCCATCAGATTTGATTGATTTATCGTGTAACCGAAGCTTAACGGATCCCTTTTAGCACTCATGTGGATGACGTCAAACTTTTTATTATTTACGGACAATTACCAACTTTCGCACCGTACAGATATCACTTCTAAATTGATTTGCAGTTTGTTTTGATGACATTATTAGACGAAAAACGACAACATCATCTGCAAACTATCTAAGACGGCTGTTCAGATTGTCTCCTAAATCGTTTATATATAAGAAACAGCAGAAGGCCTATAACACTACCTTAGGGAACGCCACAAATCACTTTTGTTTTACTCGATGACTTTCCCTCAATTACTAAGAACTGTGACTTCTCTGACAGAAAAACACGAATCCTGTCGTATAACTGAGACGATTTTCCAAAAGAACGCTAACTGATCTGAAGCCGATTGTAAGGTACGGTGTCAAAAGCTTTCTGGAAATGTAGAAATACGGATTCTATTTTAAATCCCTTGTCGATAGCACTCAACACTCCGTGTGATTAAAGAACTAGTTGTGTTTCACAAGGACGACGTTTTCAAGATAAGTGTTGATTTTGTTTCAAGAGACCGTTCTATTCGAGGTAATTCATGATGTTCGAACACAATGTATGTTTCAAAATCCTGCTTCATATCGTCGTTAACGATTTGGGCCTGTAATTTAGTGGATTACTCATACTGCCTTTCTTGGAAATTGGTTTGACCTGTGCAACTTTTCAGTCGTCGAGTGAGCGGTTTTGCACGATTGTTAAGTATGGAGCTACTGCATCAGTATACTCTGAAAAGAATCTACCTGGTGCACATGCTGGACCGGAGGACTTGCTTTTTTATCGAGCGTTTTACGTTGCTTCACCACTCCGAGGATATCCATTCCTAAGTTACTCATGTTGGCAGCTGTTCTTGATTCGAATTCTGGAATAATTACTTCATCTTTTTTGCTGAAGGAATTTCGGAAGGTTGTGTTTAGTAGATCTCTTTTTGCAGCACTATCATCGATAGTATTTCGATTGCTATAACTCAAAAATGCATTGACTGTGTCTTGCTGCTAGCATACTTTACACACGACCGGAGTCTCTTTGGATTTTCTGCCAGCTTCAGAGACATGGCTTCGTTGTGGAAACTGTTATAAGCGTCTCGCAGTGAAGTCAGCGCTAAATTTCGAATAAACGATCGCCAGTCTTGAGGATTTAGCGCTCATTTAAATTTGGCATGCTGTTTTTGTTGTTTCTGGATCAGTGTTCTGACCTGTTTTTACACCATTATGGATCACCTACGTCGTTTATAAATTTATTTGGTATTAATGTCTCAGTTGCTGTCGATATTACTACTTTGAATTAAAGCCACATCTGGTTCACACTTACATTGCTAATTTGGAATGAGTTGAGATTATCTCTAAGGAAGGCATCAAACGACGTTTTATGCGTTTTTATGAATAGATGTATTTTTCGTTTATTTTTAGGCGATTTAGGAGTTAAGGTATTCAGTCGCACTACGATAACGGCTTGTTCACTAATCCTTGTATTCGTTTTGATGCTCGTTGTAGCTCAGGATTATGTGATGCTAAGAGGTCAAGTGTGTTTTCACAACCCTTTACAATTCGAGTGGGATCATGAAATAGTTGCTAGAAATAATTTACAGAGAGTACGTTTAGCATAACTTTGAAGATTTTTAATGCGTACCTCCGAATTGAAAAATGTATTTTCGCCAACATACCTAGGGTAATTTGAAGTCACAATCAACTATAATTGTTTGAGTCGGGTGCGTGTCTGAAATTAGTTTTCTTTTAACCTTTCAGAAATTGCATCATCTGAGGTGGGACGTCGGTAAAAGGATCCAATTACTATTTTATTCCGGTTGTCAAGAATGACCTGCACCGATTATACTCTACAGGAACTATCTACGTCAAAATGATTCAAATGGCTCTGAGCACTATGGGACTTAACTTCTGAAGTCATCAGTCCCGTAGAACTTAGAACTATTTAAACCTAAGTAACCTAACGACATCACACACACCCATGCCCGAGGCAAGATTCGAACCTGTGACCGTAGCGGTCGCGCGGTTCCAGACTGTAGCGCCTAGAACCGCTCGGCCATCCCGGCTGGCTCTACGTCAATTTCGCTGAATGATAAACTACTTCTTACAGCAACAAACGCACTACCGCCAACGGTATTTACCCTCTCCTTTCTGAACACCGTTAGGTCCATAGCAAAAATTTTAGCTGAACTTATCTCCAGCTTTAGCCAGCTTTCAGTGTCTATAACGATTGAGAATCAGTGTTTTCTATTATTGTTTGGAGCTCTGGTAGTTTTCGGTAGATATGTGTTCTTCCTGTGTTGAACATTAACCATTTGAGACTAAAGTCCTTATTGTTTTTCCCAGAGACCCTCTAAAAAAAAAATCCAGTCCAAGCCACGCAACCCCCGTTACTCGTGTAGCCACCTCCTGCGTGTAATGGAGTCCTGGCCTAACCTCTTAACCTATGTCCTCTTTTACAAGGCCTGTAGCAAAACTAGGATTACTTGTTGTGCAGGTAGTCTTTGGCCGACATGGCTGATTATTTTTGTTCTAAATTTAAAACAGTCTTTGCGGACAATCTTGGGACCGAGGAGGTTTTAATTATTAGTCAAAGGGGCCACCCCCAGTCCAGAATTGAATGGTGTTGTGGTCAAGGCTTTCATTCTCGACGAATATGGTTATAATGACCGTCAGAGTCAGGCTGCCAAACATTCCCTAATTTGCTTACGGCAAATTCTGGAAGAGTTACTTCTACGTAGCAGTCCGACTGAAGGATGTGCTGATTTTATAATGACATCTTTATTGACATGATGTAAAATCTTGACCTTATTTCATGATTTTACCCTAGAAATACTGGATAGTCGTTGCTGGAAGTGAATGTAACGTAAGTAGAGCGCTCTCTAGTAAGTGCCTTGAGGACTTGCTTACTCCCACTACGCTCTGATGCAGTCCCCTGCTAAGAAATATTATGGGCTAATAAAAGTGACTAGAGGCGAAATCAATATAACCAATAAACAAAATTTATGTGAGGATTGACTGGTAACCGTTAGAGTTCATTGACTGTGCGCAAGAATATAAAAATGGTATGATATGCATATTTATAGCCCGGACCGACCGCCCCCCCCACCCTCTATATCATCCTCGGCTAATGAAGTCGAGATGCTGTAAGAAGAGGGAGTCAGCACACCGTTTACAGCCGTTGTTGGGCTAGAAGACCTGGTCCTGCAACTAGTCCTTCAAGTAGCTCCTCAACTGGCTGATTGTACCCCGCCCAGTCCTCCTACCATAGAAAAATCTCTAGCAGTACCGGAAATCAAACCACACCCCATGCACGGGAGTGTGCTGGAGGTAAATACAAAAGCGTGATGAGCATACATTTCTTCACCGTGTTATTTAATCGGTAATAACAGTTCACTCAATCAAAGTGCTTTTCTGTTTATTGGTTTCAGGTATATTCCTGCATCAGAACGTCGTGTAAAAGGATCTGACACAGTATTGTGTGACATGAATACCACTGTGATTTCAGTGCTCAACTATTAAGTGTGTATCGACATCACATACTGCCTTGCATTAAGTTCTTTTATGTGACGTTCCAATGGTGGGCGATGACTGAAACGGGTAAACAAACATTAAAAGGAAAGTGACCTGTTATAGCGAACAAACAAACAAACAAAAGAAGGATAGTGTGGTCTCTAGTCCCATAATTGTCTCAGGCAACCCGCACTAGTTTATGTTACACGAAAGACACCTAAGTCTTGAGCTATACACCAACTCACTCTATTGAATATTTAACGCTCCACATTACAGAAGGGCACCACCCGGGGTGGTATGAGGAAAAATTGTAACAGTGCAATCAAGTGTTATTCGTTCTCTAGTTCATCTGTTTGATTTTGAATCCCTGTTATCTTCTGTGTTTAAATTTCAGAACTTGTTAATGATTCACCGGACTGACTCTGCCAAGTCATTTGCAGACGGAATATTTCAATCGGAGCACCATTTCTAGATGATTAGTGTTTTCGTATCAAGCGCAAGAAAGACCAGTGTGCAATGATTAGTTAAGACTTAGTTTGCTACTTACTGATGTTTGAAGGCATATAATTTACCTACAGAGGGCGGTTCATAAACAGGCCATCGAATATTTTTGTGTTTTGAAGGGCCCGCTTTGATTTTTCTGTGGTTGTGAAGTAAGAATTTAAAGATATCACTTGACTTTCAGTCCAAACGGTAGCTGACAGAGAGGAGATGCCGGACTTCAGAAATATCCCGATGGAAATATTCTCGGATATAAGACATTTGGAGTATAATATACTTTCAGATTGTATCATATGCTGTAATTTCAGCAGACATGATTCTTACATTCGAAATCGAAAGAATAGGAAGATAGAACATATGTTTTCCTCATCTGGATCTGGTGGAATTAGAAGATGAAGCCAAAACTGGTTTTTGGGGATGGAAGTAAAATTATTCTCGACAGGAAGATTAGTTTGAATACAGCAATGCATGGCCCTAGAGGATATGGTATGACACTGATTTGTCCTGACACGGATTTAGTGTTCACCACTCTTTTACAGCACCACATTTCAAAAGCTATTCTTTTGTTATCTGTACTGTTCATTTATCTACACTACAGAGAAATATTTTTAATAAAGACTCCATAATATTTACAACATAAATCTATGTTATGAATTAAGGATGTTGAACCTGCTGCTGTGGTTAAAACATTGCAGCTTTGTATTGATACTGCAGACAAGAAATAGTATAAAGCATTGACGAAAACTTCAATTAGCTGTTGAACCTCATCAGGCTCTGTTTCAAACGGAAGCTGTTTACGTGCAATTAATGTTTCAAAGCAGATGCAAAAGAATTCGATGCAGCCGACATATCTGATAACTAGTCATCCTTAGCGCTTGAGTCGAATTGTGATACGAAGTAGGTGTGCGTCTTCTGCAATGGTTTGTAGCGGTTCGTTTCAAACTGGCAGGATTGCAACGCTCGAAGTTATGTAACGTCGCCACGATTCCAGTGACTATTTACATCTTATATAAGGGACGTAAAGCTAGTTGAGGGTGATCCGTCTGTGGTATGAAGACTAACAGCAACAATTAAACAATAATGAACCAATAATTAGATGAAAATGTTATAAAGCGACTGACTGGTCACATTGTCCATACAATCCAACCGATACTTAATTATTAGTAGATAAATATAGGTAATTAAAGATATAAGTGTACATATATATCTTTATGACCGAGGACAGTGTACTGAACAACATGACATCACTATTTATTTAATTTTAGACTGAAATTTATAGCTATTACGAGTAGCATGTTCTTAGATTTTCCAGTACCTCGAAGGGCATTTGGCACAAGCAAGCTTTTAATTTCACCTGGGAAGCAGGACAGCTACTGAAGTGTAAACGTATCGATACGGAGCGGTTAGTCTATACTGACAGGCATAGTCCACTTTCCAGTGGTGTTACGGCCATTCACAAAACATGAGATAGTAATTCATGGGATGTGTTTTCGGGATCAGTGTTAGATGTGGAGTACATGTTAAGGTACTAATGGTCAAAACATCTATACCTATACCAGGAACATCCTGTATATTGTTTTTGTGAAAAGTTGGATAAAGTATTTATTTTTTATACTGAGGACTATTTCTTATGAAACAGCTACTATTATTTAAATGAAATCAAATAAACTGTCTTAATGTTGTAAACTCACGAGTCGAACAGTTTCCGTCAAACACAGAATGGTTATGGGATACAGTAAGTAATGCAACATACTTTATATTCTGAAATCAGTTTGGTTTATTCAGGATTCCAGTACACCATATAATTCCCCACTCAGTTGGCTGTGAAACGATATTTTCCAACATAATCTCCGTTCATTGCAACTGGATTACCCCACCTGTATCGTACCATGCTACTGGTCGACGTCGAAGCCAATGTCTTGCCCCATACTTGACCTCATCACCCAAGTACTGCTACCAGTGGAGTGTATCCGTTGTTAGGCCATATTGATGAAGGTCGGAAGGTGCGATATCCGAGCTGTGCGGTGGATCAGAAAGATGAGCTTATTTTTTCAGCTCCTCTCGGGTGTCCGGACTTGTGTGCGGCTTTGTGTTGTAATGAAGAGGGACCATTTCGCATGCATCTGCGGTACACCTCAGAAGAGAGTGCCTGTACGTTCCTGGACTTCGTAGCCGTGTGCGGCTGGTCGGCAAGTGAGAGATCGAACAGGTTTGGGCGAACTTATTGCGAGGGTGGAAGGTCCCTCACCAAACGACTTACCGCGCTTTTGCTCACTGCCTGTTTTCCGTAGACATTCTGCGAGCGCTTATGAATATCTCCGATGCTATGGTTTTCCGCCGAAACCAGCACAATGACAACCGATTGTAATGCATCTACGTTATAGACGCCCTTTTGAAGGCTACGTATAGCACCGCCACCTATCGGAATTTCACCAAACTATGGAAGCTGAAGCTGGAATTTTCTACGGTATCCCATACTAAATTCCGCATTTTTTCAACCGAAATTGTCCGAAAAAAATGTGTTGCATTACTTATCGATCGCCTCTCGAATAAACTTCGTTCCTTTATTGTATACATTGAAAGATAGTCATTTTACATGGACAAATGGTGTTGTGATTAAACTTTTTCTAGTACTGAACATTCCTGTCAGGAAGGTCGCCGTTCGTAGTAATAGACGACAAATCATCGACTAAAACTGAAGTGATATCAGGTGTTCCCCAGGGAAGCGTCCTGGGACCTCTGCTGTTCCTGATCTATATAAATGACCTGGGTGCCAATCTGAGCAGTTCTCTTAGGTTGTTCGCAGATAATGCTGTGATTTACCGTCTAGTAAGGTTATCCGAAGACCAGTATCAGTTGCAAAGCGATTTAGAAAAGATTGCTGTATGGTGTGGCAGGTGGCAATTGACGCTAAATAACGAAAAGTGTGAGGTGATCCACATGAGCTCCAAAAGAAATCCGTTGGAATTCGACTACTCGATAAATAGTACAATTCTCAAGGCTGTCAATTCAACTAAGTACTTGAGGGTTAAAATTACGAACGACTTCAGTTGGAAAGACCACATAGATAAAATTGTGGGGAAGGCGAACCAAAGGTTGCATTTCATTGGCAGGACACTTAGAAGACGCAACAAGTCCACTAAAGAGACAGCATACACTACACTCGTTCGTCCTCTGTTAGAATACTGCTGCGCGGTGTGGGATCCTCACCAGGTGGGGTTGACGGAGGACATCGAAAGGGTGCAAAAACGGGCAGCTCGTTTTGTATTATCACGTAATAGGGGAGAGAGTGTGGCAGATATGATACGCGAGTTGGGATGGATTAAGGCAAAGACGTTTGTCATCGCGGCGAGATCTATTTACGAAATTTCAGTCACCAACTTTCTCTTCCGAATGCGAAAATATTTTGTTGAGCCCAACCTACGTAGGTAGGAATGATCATCAAAATAAAATAAGAGAAATCAGAGCTCGAACAGAAAGGTTAAGGTGTTCGTTTTTCCCGCGCGCTGTTCGGGAGTGGAATGGAAGAGAGATAGTATGATTGTGGTTCGATGAACCTCTGCCAAGCACTTAAATGTGAATTGCAGAGTAATCATGTAGATGTAGATGTAGATTATTGGGTAAACTAAGTACATGGGTTACACCGAGAGCATTGTGGCTAGAAGGTGGTTTAGTTTGCAAAGGAGGCTGCAGCGAGTAATTCTGGTGGCTCACGTCGCCCGCGGCGGACACAACGGGCGGCCAAACAACAACCGACGTAACGAGCCCCGGCACGGCGCGCCGCCGCACTCGGCCGTAACGCAGCAATCAGCCGCCATTTGTTTCCCGACCGCAGCGCGCCTAATTAGTGGTGATTATTAGGAAAGCGCCGCAGTACCGCGGGGCGGCGCTCGCCGCCCGGCCAACAACGCCCGTCCTGACCGCCCACCACCATACAGAGCGTGGCAGCCCGCTGTGTTCCTGAGTGCTCTGCGTTCAGCCCGCTACCCATCCTCTCAGCAGTTGTTACCACCGGTTTCCAGAGTGCCACACCCGCTGCACACTATTAAAGTAGCAACACAGAGGGAGATTAGTCTGCTGAAACCCATATGTGTCGCAGTAAAGTTACTGTAACAAAACTAATCGCGATGCGGACACACCCTTAACCTTTCCGCTGCTGCAGACGTGCTCTCCGCATTCCCCGGTAGGGGCGGCTTCTGTTATTGCTCTATTGCTCGCCAAATGCGGATGCCTGTGCTGATATCTTCGCTCGTTAAAAGGCGGAATTTTTTTCGTTATATCCCATAGTTACTCTAATGCACCAAATTAAGTTAAAAACTGTGCGAAATTTAAAAAGATTTTGCACAGATAAAAAGGCACTGGGTAAACTTCGCGTGTAGTTGACTTTAACTCACGCACTGAAGAGCCAAAGAAACTGGTACGCCTACCTAATTTCGTGAAGGGCCCACGTTAGCACGGAGAAGTATCGAAACACGACGGGCCATGAACTTGACTAATGTCTGACGTAGTGCTGGAGAGAACAGACTCCATAAATCCTGGGGCTGTGTCCATAAATCCGTAAGAGTATGAGGTGCTGAAGATCTCTTTTGAACAGCACGCTGCAGGGCATTCCAGATGTACTCAATAATGTTCGTGTCTGAGAGTTTGGTGGCCAACTGAAGTATTTAAACTCAGAAGAGTGTTCCTGAAACCACTTCGTAGCAATTCTGGAATTGTGGGGTGTCACATTGTCCTCCTGAAATTGCCTCCATGTCAATTGGAATGCACAGTAAACATGAGTGGACGCAGGTGGTCAGACAGGAAACTTACGTACGTGTCACCTGCCAGAGTCGTATCTAGACGTACCAGGGGTGCAACTGCACGCGTCCCACACCATGACAGAACCTCTACCAGCTTGAATAGTCTCCTGCTGACATGCAGAGCCCATGGATTCATGAGGTTTACTCCATACCCACACACGTCCATCCACTCACTACAGTTTGAAACGAGACTTGTCCGACCAGGCAACATGTTTCCAGTCGCCAACAGTCTAACGTAGGTGTCGTGCGGTGGTCATTGGGCCTTCGGATCTGAAAGCCCATATCTATATTGTTTCGTTGAATGGTTCTCATTCTGACGCTTGTTGATGCCCCAGCATTGAAATCTGCAGCAATTTGCGGAAGAGCTGCACTTCCAACACGTTGAATGATTCTCTTCAGTCGTCGTTGGTCCCGTTGTTGTAGGATTTTTTTTCGGCCGCAGCGATGTCGGAGATTTGATGATTTGCTGGATTGCTGATATTCAGGTACACTAGTGAAATGATCTTTCGGGAAAATCCCCACTTCATCAGTACCTAGGAAATGCTCTCTCCAATCGATCTTGCGACGCCGATAACACAACGTTAAAATTCACTTAAATCTTGTTAACCTGCCATCCAATCAGCAGTAACCGATCTAACAACTGCGCCAGACTTTTATCTTATATAGGCGTTGTATTTACGTATGTATGTATGTATGTATCTACATATGTATGTATTAAACCGCGGACTTAGAAAGGACGGAGAATCTTCGTCCCGGCGTAGCCCTCAGTGGTTCACAACCCCACAACAGGCCACAGCAGCCCACCCACCCCACCGCCGCCCCACACCGAACCCCAGGTTATTGTGCGGTTCGGCCCCCATTGCTCCCCCCCCCCCCCCCCCCCCACTCCAGGAAGGTCTCATACCACACGAGTGTAGCCCCAAATCTTTGTATGGTAGAATAATTATGGTGCACGCATACGTGGAAACGGTGACTGTGCCTCAATCGCCGAAACAGTAACTGAGGCGGAATAATGGGTACCAGGCCGCATTCGCCGAGGTAGATGGGAAACCACCTTAAAAACCATCCACAGGCTGGCCGGCACTCTGGACCTCGACACGAATTCATTGTGCAGATTTGTGTTAGGGACCAGCACCGCCTTCCCGCTTGGGAAGCAGCGCGTTAGATAGCGCGACTAGCCGGATGGGCTCTATATAGGCGTTGCTGACAACAGTGCCGTATTCTGACTGTTTACATATCTCCGTACTTGAATATTCATGCCTATACCAGTTTCTTTGGACCTTCAGTGGATAATGCAGTGAATGAAGTATAGGTAACACATCAAAATTCATTTGAAATTGAGAGCAAAACCGTACCTAATTTTTTCTCGCGTTATTGAATTTCACATCCGATAGACGGTAGCGCGTGGCACGTCCGTTACCTTCCTTGCGTAGCGCGAGCCGAGTGGTCATAACAGTCGTCACATCTCATGAAAGATTCAAGTCATCGAAACGAAATTGTCTGCAAATGATAGTACGCAAAGAGGCACATATATTGTCTGGTATGTACTCGAAACGTTTTTATTCACCGAGATATGGAAGTAACTCACCCGCAGCAGTGAGAGCTTGGAGGCTCAGGGAGCATACATACGTCCAAGGCGCTGTAGTAAAACCCAAGCGGCCCTTGCATACAAGTCCACAGCACCTGGGGTACAGCGTAGCAGGATGTGTGCACGTGCACACGTGTCCACAGCAGTGAAAAGGTTAAGACTATCCTCGAATGAATGTACGCAATGGAATTATTAACGCTGTGAAACAGCGTGGCCCTGGTAATGAATCTTAAGGGGACGATTTTATGACTGAAAATACTAAACATGACCATGGAGAGACTATCTACTTGAATCAAAGACATGCGTTATACGAGCTCTTTAATTTACTACAAAAAAGGCATGACGAGGAACATGCATCTCATTAAGTCATAAAACCATGAAAATTACAGACCTAGATTATTAACTATGACAAGTAGACAAGTGATTTATCGTTGGCAAAGTTGCTTCATGGGCGTCAGAATTAGCTGGTGATAATGTACCTGACTCTGCGAAATTTATCTCGACCTGCCTACACATTCAACAGAGTGATTATTTGTCTGACCGGAAAAAGTGAGACGCACCTGCAACTAACGAACATGGGAGAGTGAATCCGAACACGATTTTGAGTTTTTAGTTTGTGATGGTCTATCATGTCGAAACTACAGTTATGCCTAGCATTGCGATACTAGCTGATCAGTAACACAGTGTCTGGCTCCAAGAACTGTTCCACCAAGGATTCAAATACTGGACCACATTCTGCTAACGGAGTCCTGTGTTCCAGATGATAGCAAAGCCTGCCGAGTACCGATGCGTTCAGCGCTCAACAGAGAGAGGAAGCCATTAGTTTCTATTCAGCAAAGAACTGAATGTTCACTTATTATCGCCAGGAATCTCAGAAACCAAGCCTCGAAGGTATACCGGTCTGCCAATGGCGTAATTGTTACCTTGTAACAAAATTTCCCCTCAGACAATTGAAGAGGGTCGAATTGTGTAATATGCAGACATCTATCCAGAGCATCATACAGGAACTCCCAACTGCATCAGGATCCACTGCAAGTACTATGACAATTAGGCGGGATGTGATAAACCTTGGATTTCATAGTCGAGCGGTTGCTCACGAGCAACACATTACGTCGATAAATGACAAACGATGCCTCGCTTGTTGTAAGGAGCGCTAACACTGGACGATTGAACAGCGGATAAACGTTGTGTGGAATGACGAATCACGGTACACAATGTGGCGATCTGATGGCAGGCTGTGGGTATGGCGAATGCCCGGTGAACGTCATCTGCCAGTGTATGTAGTGCCAATAGTAAAGTTCGGAGGCAGTGGTGTTATGATGTGCTCGTATTTTTCTTGGACGGAGCTTGCACCCCTTGTTGTTTTGCGTAGCACTATCACAGCACAGGACTACACTAATGTCTGAAGCACCTTCTTGCTTCCCACTGTTCAAGAGCAATTCTGGGATGGCGATTGCATCTTTCAACACGATCGAGCACCTGTTCGTAATGCAAGGCGTGTGGCGGAGGGGTTACACGACAATAACATACCTGTAATGGATTGGCCTGCACACAGTCCTGATCTGAATCCTATAGAACACCTTTGCGATGTTTTGGAACGCCGATTTGGTGCCAGGCCTCACCGACTGTCATCGATACCTCCCCTCAGTGAAGCACTCCGTGAAGAATGGGCTGCCATTCCCCAAGGAACTTTCCAGCAGCTAACTTTACGTATGCCTGCGAGAGTGGAAGCTGTCATCAAGGCTAAGGGTGGGCCAACACCAAATTGAGTCGTAGAATTACTGATGGAGGGCGCTACGAACTTGGAAGTCATTTTCAGCCATATGTCCGGATACTTTTGATCACAGTGTATAAATGACCTTGCTCTCGTATGACTAATAAAATTTTACGATGAATAAGGCTATCGTTACCAAAGGAAAATAACACACATTAGTAGAAGGAAGGTGTACAACAGATACTTCTGAAGAAAGAATCTATTCTAAACCTAATCTAAATACTGATAATAATTTTGAAGGAGGTAGAAAATATTGCAGTCGCTCACGAGCCATACATGGAGAAAAGGGTACCACTTAATATTTTTAATACAACAAAAATATTGGCAACAAAAAAGCGATAATTAAACGCTCACCAACCCACTAATACAATGAAAATACGTAGCCTTTAGAAAGATAATGGCAAAGAAAATTAAGCAAATAATCACTGGCGTGGCAACAGAAGGTTGTCACGCTTTTCCACAACCCTCCAGTAAACGAGAAAATAAATTAATCAGAGAGCAGTGAGTTTTCAGTTATTTATTCTGAAATACTAAATTTTGAAAGCAAAGTTAAATGAAGTTACTGGTTAAATAAATGACTGACTGTATCTGAATCTTCGTTACGTAGATGAATGACTTTCAGTAACCATAGCGTAACGTAATGCAGAAAAGGCAAGCAATTTACTTTTATTGAAAGATGGAAATGAATTTACTTTAAGCGATTGAGTAACTGGTTTGCTTTTAACATAAGAAAAAAAAGAGATACATACCGAAACAGCATAAGTCACTCGCTAAGCTAAATACAAAATAAATGAGACTGCGCACACCTAATGTGTGCTGTGTCGTTAGTTATCAGTTTTTCCAGTGAAATTTTACGTTACTCTAAGTGAGTGACGTTAATACTCAAAACTGCAGATTAGTTAAGCCTCTTTTATATAATACAAGACTGAACAGTTGCTGAGGAAGCAAAAGTTAGACTGGTCATTAGCAAACAAACAAAATTGGCAGTAAACAGTTAATCATTTTTCATATTTTCACGACACTCGCCGATTGCATGAAAAGGAAAATTGAGCATACTTGGTAATGAAATCTGACGGCAACGACAACGCATGTGCTCTACAACATTTTACTATTGCAGCTTATTATTCAAGAAAGTTAGTTATTAAATTTTGTTAAAGAAATGCCACTGGGTAATATCTGTACTATTATAGTTGTACTTTTTCAGCTAATAGTGTTACGATGTTCTAGCTGTGCAGACGACGAAGAATGCATCCGACGACAACGCTGAGCTGCTGATGTTGTTGCGAACCACGAGTCGTCTCCAGAGCCATAGATAATTATGGGACAGGCAATAGTGACAACCGCAGCTTCCTCCGTCTGTCCACTCCACCCGTGATCTCGGAACTCGCTGGTTACCAAAGTAGTTGCGTCTACACTGGCGCGAAAATAGCTACACACCGCGTCTGTGTGAGCGCATAACGACCACTTTTGCACTCTTTCTCAACTCAAGCTGCTTTGTCCTCTCCTCGCAGCGCGACAGTGGCTCTCCATACGCAAAGATAAACAACAGCACAGCTAGTGTCATTTCGTCGTTCCTATCGCTACATTTAAATACTTGGATATTACTCGGCATTTCCAAGCGTTTACAATACAATTAAAATCAAATATATTCACAAATACGTAGACTATTCCATCCATAAAGTATTAAATTCGGAATTAGCAGTATATGACAATTTATCACCACATGTTAAACAGTGAAAAACTTTGGATGGCGCTGAAGGTATTTTATCTGCATTTGCTTTGTTACAAGCCGTTTATCGTCTGAAAGTACCTTTCTTATCACGTCCCGTATGTCCACTCCTTGCTAGACAAGGTTTTGTCGTCCGGAATAAATGCTTTTGGCCCGGCTGTCCAAAGTGGCTACCTGCAAACTAACTGCGTAATATGCAGGATGCCAGTATGACGCTAGCTGTGATGACTCTCCCCAGGACAAGGCGAAGGTACCTTCTACCTGTCCACCTCCTCCCCTCCCCCCACGCACTGGCACTTCTGTGGAGAACGCGCTCCTCCACCGTAAGGGGTTTGGTTTCACTGTGGGCCTCTTGCAGTTCTCGTGTCCCATATCCCCGACGCACCTGTGTTAAAGGTCAAGTAGAAAAGCAATTTAAATATTCAGCACTAGATTCAATTAAGAAATGTTAAAAAGAGGAAATTAAATAGGGATATATAACCTTTCTAATGGTATTAATAAAAGTTTATGTTATCAGACCCTGTTCAGTACAACTCGTGTACAGTGGAATTATTTATCAAATATGAGTGAACAGAGAGGAGCAGAATAGGTTCATTTTTAATGCCCAAATGAAATTTTACTTCTTGTAGGTATACAGTGCAGGAAAAATAATTCATGACCACTTTTGTGTGTAATTTGTGGCATACAGGTCGTGAAATTTAGTACGGGGCAGCTGTCATTTCTTTCAGCAATAACAGATGTAACACAGCTAGGCCTCCAATTGAAATAAGCATGCACACTGAGGGTGTAATTCTGCGCTGTTTAAATATGCCAGAAACCACCGATTTGTATCGAGAGAGCTCAGCATGGTCAACATCTGGTCTTACGTTATCTAGCTGAAAGATTATGTCACCGATATCCTAGAAGACAGGGCCAAGCCGCCGGCCTTAACGTGTCAGAAATTTAAAACCTGATGTCCAAATTATCGGCTATGTTAATCAGAGATGAATGTGTAATGTACCCAGTTGTATTTAATACCATCGCGCATAATATTGTGCCATCCAGAAAGGTTCTTCTCTTCATTACGCTCATCGTAATATCGTTAGCAGAAAAGCTCTGGAAAGACGCCTTGGAACCACTCCATTGTTCAGAGTGATAGTTGGCTACACTCGTGCCAGAGGGTCTCTCCCTACGGGATTGTTAAGGGCAGCCAAAACAGTGGTTCCTGATGATAGTCGGTAATGCCTCAGACATCATGGTATATTTTGCACAAATAGTGGATAACACACAGTAGAGGACATTCGTCTGTACAGGATGGGAAATGCAAGGGGTTGGAAAAGTTACTGCAGCGTAGCGAAGAGCAAATGGGTTAGAGGCAGCACGAGTATACATCAGTAAATGTGAGAGGGTATATTTTGCAAGCATAGCCATGTGACACATACAACTGATCGTAAACAGTTGCTTTACTGTTAAGAAGATTTTCACAGATCTTTAGCGTAATTGCAGACAAAATTACACATAACAAACAATACAGTTCATAGTTTGACATAGTACTATGGTTCTGTCACTGTTACTGTTTCCATATACAAAATACATTTAGAAAACGCTCCACGTTACGTTTCTTCACTTTCAGTAGCTATTTCACTTTCACTAGCCATAGTCAGTTGATCCACTTTCATCTTCACTTACGGAATCAGTATTGCTTCCATCAGTTTGTACCACTTCTCACAATTAAGATCAGCTCTTGGTCCAGTAAACCTTCACTTCCGATATAGTGGTCTTTAATTTTATTTAGTGCTCACTGTGTTTCTCATAGTCTTTTGCCATGGATGGAATTTGTTCACCTACATGCGTTAATAAACGCCCGTTCTGAAGGTAACATTACATTCAGAAATACCATCTTTGATTCTTTTCCCACATTATCACTACAGAATTCAGTTCTGGGTGATACGGTGGTAGTAAAAAATTATCATGTTCGGTTAAAATTCCTTCCATTTTATAAGATTTGGCCTGATTTGTTCATTTTGATTAATGAATGTAACAAGGGTCTCAGAATGTCCTTGTGAACAACAGTTTCCTTTTAAGTTAACCGGGACTTCATTTCTCTCCTCGTGGAGTTTGATGTTGGAACATGAGTCAGTGGTTTATTGTGGATTGGGGGTGTGGTCTATAACGAGTACAGTATGAAGTAATGGATTTGGTATTATTGTCTCGCTGAGCGACTTTTCAAATGGTTCAAAAGGCTCTGAGCACTATGGGACTTAACATCTGTGGTCATCAGTCCCCTAGAACTTAGAACTACTTAAACCTAACCAACCGAAGGACATCACACACATCCATGCCCGAGGCAGGATTCGAACCTGCGACCGTAGCAGTCACGCGGTTCCGGACTGAGCGCCTAGAACCATACGGCCACCGCGGCCGGCAGCGACTTTTCATCATGTGAGAAGTCCATGTCGTTGTGATAATCTGGCCAGATTTAAACCTTACTTCAAAATTCGGTAAAGTCCATCGTCCGCGCCAGCATAGATGATAGTAATACTACTTCCTTTCGAAACAGGTTTCAGCAGACTGTGTAGTGAATTGTCACACCATCTGACCAATGCTGTGTGACAAGTGTGAACATATGTTTCGTTCATTCTGACAAATGGACGACAGCCACGTCTGTACTCTCCGATACATTTTAAGTAAGCAATTCGTTTTGCCGCGATATCACTTTGTCCCTGGAGAACTTTTCGGTTATCCGCCAAACTTTTCCATCTCAGTCCTAGAGTCCGAAGAATTTTACGAAGTATGTTTATTCAACTTTCACCAACTGTTCTACTCTGTAAATTTCTATGAATTTCCTCTAACCCTAGAATACTAAAGGTGAGATAATGTTACATTGCTGCTACAATCGCGAATTTTATTCACAGGAAGTCATGACGTAAGGGCTATGCATTTGTAAAATTGTCAGAATCTCCATTGGTATGTTACATACCAAATTAACTACGAAATGTCCGGTTTTATACTCTGTTGGAACCGTAAAATTTACGAGGTTTCAGTGACCTAGTGTTGATGTGGGTCTTCTTTCAATTCTTTAATGTAAAAGCTATTAACCAGGCGGCGAAAGACTTGCTTGTTAAATTTGTGTAAACTGGCGTTCCAAGATCTCCTGGGCCTTTCCTTATGAGGCACTGAAAGTGTGAAAGATGCACCTACCTGGACTCCTTCCAGTTCCCCGTCGATTCGTCGACCGGAAGTAAACTATGCACTGGTTGCTTCTGCCACTCGATTCAATATGCGTGTTTCCTCATAAACTGTTGGAGTTCAGTTAGCGTGAGAGCGTTACGGTGCTGCTCAATTCCAATGGCATTCACTACAACAGAGTCGTTACGTATCACGTAGAAGGCTATTGTTAAAAATCTGAGATCGTACATTCAAAGTCAAATTGGGCTAAGTGTCATTTCCTTCAACATATGTCTCGTGAGGCGACCACGAAGAAAAAAAATCAAAAACAGGAGTTCATACAGACGTATACCGTCGGTGCCTCGCACACAACATTCCCCAATGAAATACAAGTATGAAAATCACAGTTGGATTGGCGGTATTCTTCACCACTTACCCTAAGATGAGTTGCGGATTACGCATGTAGTTTGAGAAATAGGTACACAGGAAAAAGGTTAGCTCCATCTACACATCTAGGAACACATATGGCCTTAAAAATCAATGGACGCAGTGACAAAGAATAGCATGCTTGGATCATCTCCAGTTCAGTTCAGTAGCTCCACATTATCTCCTCGATCTACCAATCTAATTATCAACATTCTTCTGTAGTTCAACTTTCCAAAGTTTCTCTTCTTGCCTGAAACATTTGTTGCCCACATATCAGTGCCGTACAAGGCTAAGCCCCCACAACAGATCCTTAAGAAAATTTTTAATAACGTTTAAATTTATATTGTAGAATAAATTTCTCTTTGCGATCTGAAGTTTTCTCTTTGTTAGAAAGGCTTTCATAGCTACAGCTCCTTCATCTGGACAACCGACAAAATCTTTTCCGCCTCAATAGTAAAATTGTTCTCCCTCTTTTAGTGTCTCATTTTCTAATCTAATTTCCGCTGCGACACTTGATTCAATTCGGCTACATTCAATTACAATAGGTTTACTAATGTAAATATTCATCTTATAACTTCCTTTCAGGGCACTAACCATTTCATTCAACTACTCTTCCAAGTTCTTGCCGTTATTATGAAACAGTAAAGTTTTTTATTCCTTATTCGTGAACATTAACTCCCTTTATAAATTTTCCGTTTTTTTCTTTTGGACAGCTCAATGTACACTTGATGAACTTCGATAAAAGTTTACAACCCTGCCTCCTTCCCATTCTTCTCAACTACTGCTTTTGTTTCAAGTCTTTTGACTCTTGTAACGACAGTTTCCGTACGAGATATAGATAATTTTATTGCACCCTGTATTTCACCCTTACTACCTCTTGAATGTCAAAGTGTAACACAGTAAACGATGTCACAAGCTTCCTCTAAGTCTAGAAATGCTTTAATGGCTAGGTTTGCCTCTCTTCGGTTTATCTTCTAACCAGTAGTGTCATTAAATCCGTGCGTGACCATTATACACTACGTGATGAAAAGTATCCGGACTTCTGGCTGAAAATGACTTGCAAGTTCGTGGCGCCCTCCATCGGTAATTCTGGAATCCAATACGGTGTTGGCCAACCCTTAGCCTTGATGACAGCTTCCACTCTCGCAGGCACACGTTCACAGGCATACGTTCGCAGGCATACGTTCAATCAGGTGCTGCAATGTTTCCTGGGGAATGGCAGCCCATTCTTCACGGAGTGCTGCACTGAGGAGAGGTATCGATGTCGGTCGGTGAGGCCTGCCACCAAGCCGGCGTTCCAAAACATCCCAGAGGGGTTCTATAGGATTCAGGCCAGGACTCTATGCAGGCCAGTCCATTACAGGGATGTTATTGTCGTGTAACCACTCCGCCACGGGCCGTACATTATGAACAGGTGCTCGATCGTATTGAAAGATGCAATCGCTATCCCCGAACTGCTCTTCAACAGTGATAAGCAAGAAGGTGCTTAAAACACCAATGTAGGCCTGTGCTCTGATGGTGCTACACAAAACAAGGGGTGAAAGCCACTTCCATGAAGGACACGACCACACCATAACACCACCACATCCGAATTTTACTGTTGGCGCTACACAATTTTCAGATGACGTTCACCGAATTTTTGCCATATCCACATCCTGCCATCGGATCCCTACATTGTGTATCGTGATCCGTCACTCCACATAACGTTATCTACTGTTCAATGGTCCAATGTTTACGCTCCTTACACCAAGCGAGGCGTCGTTTGGTACTTACCGGCGTGATGTGTGGCTTGTGTGCAGCCGCTCGACCATGAAATCCAACTTTTCCCACCTCCAGCCTAACTGTCACAGTACTATCAGTGGTTACTGATGCAGTTTGGAATCCCTGTGAGTCAGTCTATAACACATTACACCCTCTTCAACTGGCGGCGGTCTCTGTCAGTCAACAGACAAGGTCGGCCTGTACTCTTTTGTGCTGTACGTGTCCCTTCACGTTTCCACTTCACTATCCCATCGGAAACAGTGGACCTACGGATGTTTGGAAGTATGAAAATCTCGTTCACAGACGTATGAAACAAGTGACACCCAATCACCTGACCACGTTCGTGATATGGGGCAGCTAGCAGTTGGTGGCAGCACAGTGCACATAAAATAAAAAACGTATGTTTGTATGTGGGTGTCCAGATACTTTGAGCACTTAGTGTATCCGTGCATGACCCTACATTTGTCCGGATCCCAAACTGAATTTCCCCGTGGTCGGCTTCTACCAGTTTTCCACCGTTCTATAAGTAATTCGTTCAGTATTTTCCAACCGTGGGTTCTTAAACTGATGGTAGCTACCGTCGGGGATCTTTGTGGTGTAGCTAGACCTCTCGCACTCTCGCTCTCTCGTTCAGTATCCAATGTGCTTCAACTCCTCATGGCGGCATCACAGAAACATGAGGCGTAATCCTTATCAACAGATGCAATGGACATGATTTTCGCCTAAAGAAAGGTAGTATACCTGCTACAGTTCAAACGTTCCACTATGGCACCAGGAACTTCGAAATAATGACCGTTGATGGAAGGGAAAACGTACAGATCTCATCATGTGCATGCTAAGACTCACAGCAACAGCCGTGAGAACAGTACCTCTATACAGACTTGTGAAAGTATGGAGGACTTTGGCTGTTGTGCGTCTTGTGGAGACCACTTTGAAAATTTATGGAACGTATATAAAAACTTTTGTGCCAAACATAATTATAAAAATTGCCAAAAGGTTGTCGTTGCATGTGCTATATAAGGTGTTCATGGTAACTGAAGTCATTTAAGTATCTCGAAAATTACACATCGGACAAAAATAAGTTGTAAATCCAATTTGTTTGTCTCGACTCGTGAATCCCCCTTTTCCTCATTAGACTACATTCCCCCATTACGTGGGTGGTAGAGGGCAACTTTGATATCTACAGTGGGAGCCCCCGTTTATTATTGCACATTACGATTCTAGGGCAGAATCTTCATACCTTTGTCTAAAGCATTTCCATTGTTTAGCCACATATGGCGCTGTAATCCGAGTGAAAGAAATGGATACACAACCGTAATTTACGACAGGCTTCTCAATGGCCCTTGAATATCCAGTGACACTTGGGACTCTGCCTCCATGCTGCGAGGGTAGGACAAGTCAGTATTTCGTAATTTCTAATTGGAAACCCCATTTCTCAAAGTTGTGTTCCTACGATATATCGAGCAGGGTACTACTCGACGCTCCACTGTGGCCGCGACTTGAGGCGATCGTTATTATACTTTTCTAATTAGAGTAAGTGTTCAAACGTAGTACCGCCAACATCAATACACTTAGTAATGCGCTTTTCAAATGACCGTACACAGCACAGAGGCATTTCTGCGGGAGTGTCAGCAAAGGCGTTTCTGATGCGTCCGGTCATGTCTTCAGGGATTGTTGGCCTTTGCTGGTACACTTTATCTTTTAAATAGCCCCACAGGAAGAAATCTGGCTACGTCAAATCTGGCGACCACCGAGCCTATTAATAATGCAACCTCTGCCGATCCATCGACTAGTGTAAACACCGTCTAATACCTTCCGTGCTTCAGTTGCGTAATGTGCTGGACAAGCGTCATGCTGAAATCACTTACGCTGTCGAACGCCCAGAGAAATATTCTGTACTAGTACCGGTAGTTCCTGATAATAATCTTTCGATATTTGCGTCCATTCACAGTGCCATTGATAAAATTTCGACCAATGCGTTTGTCCGCCACGATGCCACACCATACGTCAACCGACTTGCCGTAACCTATGGGGATTGTCTACACGCCAGTAATGCCTATTATGCCGACAAACGCTAACATGGTTTGTGAACATAGACTCATCGGAAAATAGTAGCTCGGTACAGTACGTAGGGGTCGTTTGCATTTATTGACGTGCCGATTCACAAAACACTACCCGGTTATGGAAATCGGTGCCATGAAGTTGTTGATGCAGTGGAACAACGTATGGATTATACTTATGACGGTGCAGTATTGCGGCAATATACCCTGCGGACAAATCGGAATCGCGCTGTAGTTGCCGAGTGCTTATCCGTGGGTTGTGGTGCGCTGCTGCTAGTGCATAAAGGTGTTCAAAACCTTGTAAAAGAACGAACGCTCGGCATATTAGGCAACAGGAGCCTTAACATATCTCACTGAGGGGCTATGATAAAGTGCTCATAACCCTTAAGGTATGCATTTTAGAGCCTATGTTTAATGGACATTGTTTGATTGTTTTGGTCCGTACTGCCATCTCCAAAAGTGACCTATCATATAATCCTAACAACAACAGTGCTATTACTTATATTCCACTGTCAGTGGCATCACGACGATTTCCGCTAACAGCTTTCGACTTGTTCGTTTCTGGTACAGGGACACTTACCTCAAATTTATACATTTATGCTTCTCCATCGCTCTAGAAAGCTTGTAACATATTCGCCACATTAACTTATAGCCAACGGATCCCATAACTTTCTTGCTCTGTAGGATCGTTTGATGGCGTCTCCAGACTTGTGCTGCTATTCAAAATATTATGTACATATCCTCTCTACATGCCCTAGAAATTGGTAACGGAAATTTATGAACACTCTGCATTTCCGTTACCAATTTTCTATTTAAAAGACGTAAAACATTTCCAGTATACATACAATCAAATTTCTATATCTAATATATGGAAATGTGTTTTTATAAACTTTACATCATTTTGTTGCCTCCTTAAATCCTATTATTCTTACTTACCCGTCTCGTAAATTTCAATCTTTAATTGTGCTATGAAGGAGGTATATTACGGTAATGTAAAATGGCGTAATTTAAAACAAGTGCGTCTAGAACATTACATATCGCTATTAGCTAAGATGTTATTTCAAAATCTGTTATTGTATACTATTTAAACCATTACACGACAAAGGTCGTAGATGCCCAACAGTAAAATTCCTCACAATCGATGTTTATGTCTAGTTACAGCTACCATTTCATGTACAGTCAAAAAGGATTTTTTCCAGTGTAATTCATACTACGATGCTAATATAAGTACTTCACTTAATTTAAAAGATGTTACAAAACGGATCACACTCCTTGATATGGCAGGTGATAATGTTTCTAGTGGTATCGTTATTACGGGTACAAAGATTACACTAATCCTCTTTTCTCCTGTCATAGAGCCTCAACCACGAATTTAATAGTTTGTTGTTTTTAATATGGTTCCCGTGTGGTTATGTTAACGACGCAATAAACAAAGCTGAGTAAAAATAATCACTGTTAACAAAATACTGGCATTCTATGTCCATTACATTTATTTATATGCCAAATGCAATTAAGTACAAATTTCAGCGTAATTAAAACCTCGTCATTACGAGTGTAAAAAACGTTGTCATTAGAGATAAAATTAGATTTTAAAATGAATGAGAGAAGGATAGGAATATTCATTACAGGCTAACACAGACAATTATAGATAGTTACTGATGAGGGCAAACACAATTAACGCACAGCTCCGATGAGTAAAAACGAAAATATGCTCACTTTATCTCATATTAATAGCCGTGTATCCTCCCACAGCAACATCACACACCAAAGTGTCGTTGATAAGGTGTTGTTGTTATGGCTTTCAGACCGAAGACTAATATGTTGCAGCTGTCTAGTCTAGTGGATCGTGTGCAAGACTCTACGTTCCTGCATAGCTACTGCAACATACATCCTTGGTCTCCATCTACCTTTCTGACTCCAACCTCTACCTCCACGTCCCTCCATCGTCAGAATGATGGTTCTCTGTTTCCTCAGGACGTATCTCATCAACCGATCTCCTGTTATAGTCGACTTGTGTCAGAAATTTCTTTTTTCTTCAGTCAGATTCAGTACCTACTCTTCACTTCTTCCTTTTAGCCATCACTTTTTCAGTAGTCTTCCTTAGCAGCACATTTCAAAATCTTGCTTTCTCTTCTTGAGTTAACTATTAATAACCCACATTTCACTTACGCATAACGCTACGCTCCGGACAAATAATTAAAGAAAACACTACCCATCAAATTTGTATTACAAGTTATCGAGTTCTTCTCTTTCAGAGATGATTTTATTTCTAGAGCCAGTCTGTATGTTTGTCCTTCCTGCTTATTCCCTCATCAGTTATTTTGCTTCCTAAATAGCAAAACCCATCCACTACTTCTAGTGCTGCATACCCTATCCATCCCTCAGTATCGTCTGATTTAATTAGACTACATCCCGTAATATTGTTTTCCTTTTGTTCATGTTCATCTTTTTCAAGGCACATTCTATTCCGCGTAACTGTACTTCCAAGCACTTAGCCGTTTCTGACAAAATCATCTCATCATTGACGAACCGGAATGTTTTTTACTTCTTCTCCCAACTTCCCTTTCCTAATTAGTTCTTTAATCTCTTCGCAGCTTGCTCACTGTACCGTCTCAATAACATCGGGGAAGAGCTCAGAATCCTGTCTCAATCTTCTCAACTATTACTGATTCATGCCTTTCAACGGTTGTAGTTAGTTACATGTTCCACGGTTTATCTGAATGATTCCTTTATCGAAATTATGGGGCAAGCGATGTGGAGTCAGTTTACAGAATCCGTATGCATGTTTAGCGTTAACAGTAATCTGTTTTTACAGGATACCAGTTATAAACGGTAATTCGTTCATGGAATAGATGGACTTTTCCAGGAGATAAGATTTTACATCTGATTTAAAACTTGCTTTGTTACCTTCAGACACTGTATGTTACACAACAAATGATCAAAAATCTTTGTTGCATCATATTAGACTCCTTTCTGAGCAACTGTGAGCATTAATAATGGACAATAAAGTGTTGTAGGTATGGTCAACATTGTTCTTCTCAAATTATGGTGGATTATTTATGACGAATTTGAGTAGCGAATGTATGTACTGTGACTGTGCAAGTGAAAATTCCTAACTCCTTGAAGGCAGACATACGTATCGACTGTTGGTGGACATCACACGATATTCTTCCTATTTGCTTTTGCCTAATCAACACTTTGAGTGAAGTGTTATTACAGAACATTCTTACCTAAGACATCAGTGAGCCGTGCTTGGCTCGTGTTCGCACCATCTCTCATTTTACATCCTGTTCTTTTTCTTTTCCATGCTGCCACCTCGTTATGTTAGTTTCAATTTCTGTTGTCACTGGGTTTCTGCTTTGCCTACCCGTGAGCGGCAGCAGCAGTGCTTATCGATGTAGCCCTGCCGTATTAACTTTGCCGACTGCTATTACTTCCAGGTTGACGTCTGTTGTGCAGCGAGTTGGAAAGCGCCTTCAGTACAGTTCGGACCTGGCTGTCGTAGAGTTGGGACGCGGCCGAAATGGTGAGGTTGGAGCAGTAGTGAGGCTTGGATAGCCATGACTCGCCTGACCGTCGCCAGCACCCATGTCTTGAACTGGGGACGGCGTTGGTTGATCGTCGGTTGGTCGTCTTACTGGACAACGTGTATTTGCTCGCCGGTCGATTTTGGGTTGGCGGTGTGTGTTCCAACTCGTGGTTCAGCTGTGTCGGTGCTCGGTCACTGGTTTAGCATTGGTTGCGTTCTTCGTCCTAATGTTTTTGAAATTGTTTGTAGCTTGTGATCTCGACTGCTCAGCTATTTTACTGCTGTCAACGTGCTGTGTGCGAGGAGTCAGTCGGTTTGCGTGGAACAGCGAGGTAATCTCCGTGGGGCGTAGTTTGGCAGGGCGCACTGGCAATCTCTGCGCAGTGTCGGATTGTGTGGGGCTGTTATCATTGCTACGAGGTGTGTGGCTCACCAATCCTGGTCACGAAAGATGAGTTTGGATTTAATTTACCAGCAAGTCAAGACTGTTCACGTTGTGCCGTTTGGTTCTCGTTGTTGGCTGTTGGGACATTCCCGCGAGTAACAATGTGTGTGTTCTAGTTGGCGAAGGTTTAGCTGTGGTCCAGTGGAGTCTAGCTGTATTTCGTTATTTGGAATTGAAGTGCACCAGCGGTGTTTTCTGCCTTGTGGTCGTTAACGTTCCGGTTTCCTCACCGTGTTGTCGCTGTTCAGCACAGTGTGTAGTTTGACACTTTAATGTATGCTTGGTTGTGGGAGTCCATGCCTTTTTACGTTTTGCATTGAACTACCGATTGTATGCTAATCGAGTGGAGCGCAAGTTACCTTGTCCGTTGATTGTCTGTTGGTTGGGTTGTCGTCGGAACGAGAAGGGTTAGGCCGACTGCCTGTCTCATCTGAGTGATCGTTAGTATTTCAAGTGCTGGCCGACCCCTGAAACTTCTGAGCGCCGTTACCTGCACTGCCTTTTCTTATTTTCAGTTGTGTGCATTTGTATAGTTCATAGCCGACGGTTTCGAATTAAATTTGGATTGTTTTTAAAGGTGTTTTAAGTCATGGGCCTTCAGCCGCTTTAAAATTATAATTTGTTGCTTGTCGAGTGTTAGATTGTTTGGAGGCCTTGTTGTTTAAATTTATTTTACCTTGAGTTTGAAGTCATGGTGCCTTCAGTCGTTTATAAATTAAGGATCTTTGTCTTTCGAGCATCAGACTTTTTGGGCTCTTCAGCCTAATTGAATACAAGGCCTTCTGCTTTGTGTTTTTTTTTCTTTAATTTTACCATGAGTCTTAAATCATCGACCTTCAGCCGTCTTTAAATTAAGACTGTTGCTTTTCAAGTGTTAGATATTTGAGCCTTCAGCCAAATTATAGATCTTACTTAACGTGAGGCCTTCTGTCTTCTGAATGTGCCTTTTGGCGTGTGAATTTTGAGTTAATGGCTTTTAGCCTTTTTTTTATTGAAAGTAGTTGTGCCCTCAAGGCATAAGGTAGTGTGGCGTATTCAGCCGATAACTAAGTTCAAGAAGTTGTACTGTAATGTTTGGTCAAATAAATAAGGTTATATGTGTTCGAATGTAACTGACAGCCTCTCATTTTGTACCCATTTCACAATTCCAACTACCTGTCCTGTCCTGCGGGTTTAGCAGGGCGCTTCAATTAGTGAGTGGAAATATGCAAAATATGTCAGGGGCAGATTCGTTTGTTTCCAAGACTAGCAATTATAGGAAGAGCAAAAGTAGCTAAACAGAATTGTTTGAGAAGGACATTAATATTTTTCTTCGAGTTCAAGTTCTCATCAGTATGTACATCCAACAAATTTGGTGTATTCTACCCTATTTACTAATTCCTGCTTATGTGCTACATCAATCGATGATGTAAATAGTGATTATACAGAATTGGATGTACTGTATTTTCTCAGAATTTAGACTGCTACAGTCGCAGGTTCGAATCCTGCCTAAGGCATGGATGTTTGTGATGTCCTTAGGTTACTTAGGTTTAAGTACTTCTAAGTTCTAGGGGGCTGATGACCACAGATGTTAAGTCCCATAGTGCTCAGAGCCATTTGAACCATTTTTTTCTCAGAATTTAGAGAGAATCCATATTCAGAGAACCACTTAATACTGATTTGAAAAAATGAGAAACAGTCTCTTTGGTTGCTTTTTCTCTAAGAGAATTCATAACTGTAGTACAGCTTTAAAAGGTAGCTATTCTGGTTGTTGAATTTTAACTGAAGATCATTGACACACAAGAAATAGGAGTAGACCCAAAATTGAATCTGTGGGAATTTCATCGTGATTTCTCCCCCATCACTAAAATTTTATACCCTTCCAATATTGTTTGAATTATTCAGTGCAATTATTTACATTCTATTTATTAAGCATAATTCAAACAATTTGTGTGTAAAGACATTGATTTCATGAAACTTCCAGTTTTTAATACTGTGATGCAAACTGCACAATCAGATGCCTTGGAAAGATCACAAAAAATACCAAATTGCGACACTTAATCGTTTAAGGCTTGTACTATTTGTTGAGTAAACGTATAAACAGCATTTTCAATCATGCTACCTTTCTGGAATCCAGGCTATGATATGCTAAGTAAGTTGTTTCTACTTAAATGTGAGACTACTCTTGAGTATTTTCGAATATTTCGGATAAGGTTGGCTGTAAGAAAGACTGACAGTTACAAAGTCTTTCTTGCCATTTTCTTATAAAGTGTTCAAACAACTGAATATTTTAATCAGTCTGGAAAAAATTCACGTCCCATTGATGAACTATACATATCAGTAAGGCGTTAGGCCATTACCTATAGAGCTACAACTGCTTTTCAGAATTCTATTAGGAATTGTAACAGTGCAACATGATTGTCTCTCCTTTAAAATATTTATAAGTCTTTTAATCTCAGTGAAGGATGTAGGTGTTACTTCCAGATGCTTGACAATATCCCATATAATTTTAATCTAACTATCCACAGTATTAATTTTTATCAGGATATATATATATATATATATATATATATATATATATATATATATATATATATATATATGTATCTGGACATTTTAATGTCTTTCCCTAAAGCATTAAAGTAGTCATTTTAGTATGATAGTAATGACAGATTACCGTTTATTCCAGCCTTTATACAAAGTTTCCTCTTTCTCTTACATGAGATTTTAATTCCTTTAGTTATTCACAGATGGCTTGCTTTTTTAATGGATTTTCTGGTTAATTTGTAGAAAAGCTACTTTCAAATATTGAAAGAGATCTATTCTTCCTGTGTATACCTCATTCCATAGCACCTCTTTGATCTCTTAAAACAATCTATTCGGTTCTCATTATTAAGTCTCAGTTTATCAGTCTGTCTCAGAGCTATAAGATGTTAGATTGTTTTTTCCATTGATTGTGCACAATGATTTGATAATCCATTAACAACTGGGTACACATTAATTGTTTCAGCCTGACCACTGTCTATTTTCTTGTTGCATAAAAGTTGGAAAACTGAACACTGAAATTAGATTTAAATAGGCAAAAAATAATTCTAGTTCATTTTTTTCAGAGCATATCATTCAATAGATCTACATTGAGATCTCCACAAACTACTAGCTGCTTCTTCATATCTGAGAGGTAGCTCAATAATTCTTCTATATTATTCATAAACAGATGAAAGTTTCCCAGAAGGGTTCTGTAGTTTGTTAGAGTCACTAAAGAAGTCTTCTTCAGTAATAACTACAAGTACACAATTTTAGATTCGGATCCACACAAAAACTATGTCTACTATTGACTCTGTGTCCATCTTCTCGATATGCTGTTACTCCTATTTTCACATTAACTCTACATTAAAATAGTGATTGCATTATTAACCTTCATATCTAACCTCTCCATCCATGTGAATACATAGTATTCTGAAAGGCACATAACATGTATCAGTTTAGAATTTTCCACATTTTCTAGACATACAAGAAACTCATCTATCTTGTTTTTCAACCCCTAAAGTTCTTTCTATAGCCTGAATCTAACCTAAACAACGTACCACCTTGACTCCAGGTATCACAGGGCTTTTGTCTTGTCTGTTTGCGCCCCTAGTAATTATAGTTCCTGCTAGATGCTCAGCAACTTAGTCTTCCCCTCCTATTCAGGTACAGGCCATGGTCTGTTCATCCCCATCTAGGTACAGGACAGATACAGATTGTTTCAGTCAAAAGCAATCCACTCAGCACTTTGTTTACTTGATAATGTTAAATCAGTACTTTTAAAGGCGCTGTAAAACATCCAGAGACCCCACACTAGTGTGTGCTATTTTTGCTCCTATTTCCTCCTGGTTAATTTTAACACTATACTTGAAACTGCTGACCAGGCTGTTTCTTGCTCGTCTTATTTTAAGTATCTGTTAGTCTTCAGCAAAATGTCTGCAGAAGGGCACACTGTTCTGTAAACTGAAGAAACATAACGCGTTCCATGAAGCTTATGACCTGTATTTTACACCTATTTTTTTTTACATTGTCTGTCCCACAGCCCTCCCGCGTTTGCTGCTTAGCAGCAGGACTCTTTTTATACCAAATAAATTTTCTATTGACATAGCATTACAGCTGTTCCTGTGATACTGCTGCACTCTGTCTTGCTCAAAAACTGGTTGATGGCTTTCTCCTATTTCAAGTAACAAGTAAAACTGATTGCAAATCGGAATTTGAAATGTAATTTCAAAAGCTTTTCTCTTTTTGGTCACTATTTCTCACATTTTCCCACCTCCCACTATCTCTTTCCCTGTTGAATCTACATCATTCAAAATTTTGCCTGAGAGGGCACAAATCTTTCTGCCATGTTACACGATTCTCTTGTCTTCAATAAGTAGACAACAAAACGTCAGTACAAAAAAAAGCAAGTGTGAGCAGACCTTAAGTAACGAAGAAATACTTCAGCTGAACGATAAAAGAAGGAAATAAAAAAATTTTCAAGAAAATTTAGGAACACATAAATAAATGTCACTTAGGAATTAAATAAATAGGAAGTGCAGGGCATGATATTGCTGCATGAGAAATGTGAAGAAATCGAAAACGAAAAAATGTTAGTATGTCACACAATTCTCACAAAAGTACAGTGAGAAGTAATGTTCGCATATTGCATCAGAACATCAGCGGATTAAGAAACAAAGGAGATGAGCTTCTTACTTGTATCGACGATTTAGAAACTGAGGGTGGAATATATGTACTGTACTGTGCTTGTCTGAACATTATAGTCGCAGGTATGAAAATTGTAAAATGAGGTGGGTGTAAGCTTTCAGCACATGTAAGTAGAGCCACTAAGTTAAAATCCGTCATAGTGTGAAAATTTGGAAACTAAAAAATTTTGTGTACAGCAACATACAAAACATGTACGTATGGACTTAAACTAAATAATGGTACTTTTATAATTGTAGCCATCTATAGGTCCCCATTGGGAAATTTTCAGCTTCTTTGCTGTGCGATCTGTAAGATGGGTGAAAGCAAAGTATTGATTGTATGGATTTCAATGTAGATTTTCTGAAAGAGTCCAATAGAAATCTTGACCTTGCAGTATTATTTGGTTCTTTCAATATAATGTCAGTTATTGATTTTCCTACTTGGATGGTACAGGAAAGCAGCACACTGATAAATAAAGTTTCTGTTGACCAAGTTAAATTTAATCAAATAAAAACCTTTCCTGTTATGAATGGTCTGGCACATCATGATGCAAAGCTTGTTCTAGTATGTGTCACACCTCCATACAGGAATGAAAAATAGTCTTCCAAATAAATACATTCAATTAACGATTTAACAATTGAAAATCTTAGGGAAAGCTTCCAATGGTTAGACTTGGACGAGATGTACAGGGAATCTGATGCTAATTTAAAGTTTAACCTATTTCATGATACCTCTATGAGTACGTCTGAAAACAGTTTTCCTAAGAAAACAGTGAAATATATTTGTAGGAAAGCATCTAAAAAGCCATGGCTTGCTAGAGGGATAAAAATATCTTATAAACAGAAAAGGGAAATGAATATTATAGCTAGGGGAAGTAATGATCCAGAAACAATGATACATTATGAAAACTACTGCAATGTGTTAAGAAAAGTTATTACAAATTTCAGATGTATGTGCATTATGTCTGATATTATCACATCTAATAGTAAAATTAGAACAATTTGGAATATTGTTAAAAAAGAAAACAAGGCAACCACGAGCACAGGGAAACTGTATTTCTATCAAACTCAATGAAAAGTTTGTAAACAAGAAGTCAGAAGCAGAAAACGTGTTTAATAATCTTTTTTAACTGTTGTAGAGGAAATAGGATCAAACTATTCATTAGAAAATGCAAGGCAGTATATGGAAGAGGCAATACCAATGCTATTTGATAAAACTGAAATTCAACTCACCTTTCCTGCTGAACTTAGGAAAGTGATAAATTGACTGAAAGCTCACATGGAATTGATGGCATTTCCAACAAAATACTAAAAGCTTATTCCCAACAGATAAGTAGCAATCTGAACCACACATGTAATAGCTGAGTGAAGCAGGGCATTTTTCCAGATAGACTGAAAAACGCCATTGTTAAACCATCGTATGAAAAAGGCGATAGGTCTGATGCTAACAGCTACCACCCAATCTCGCTTCTGACAGCTTTAGTCAAAATTCTTGAAAAGGTAATGTATTCAAGAGTAGTATCACATATTTGTAAAAATGTAGTACTAACAAAATGTCAGTTAGATTTTCAGAAAGGCTCTTCAATAGAAAATGATATACAGAGGGGTCCAAAAAAATGTATTCACTGTTTAAAAGCCCATAACTTTCAAACTAATTGACAGAGTTCTCATTTTTGGTGAAAGTGTAGCTTAAAGTCCAACTTAAAGATATCACTGTAGGTGTTCGAAATGGTCACCATTAACATCCACACACAAACTATGGCGCCGAACCGCAGCACGAACTATTGACCGCAACGTGCTCAGTTGTATGTTTGCACATGAATGTACGATGGATTCTCGAAGTTCATCCAGTGTGGGTGGCTTTTGCCGATAAACGTCCTTTAGTGTTCCCCACAGGTAAAGGTCGAGAGGAATTAGGTATGGGGTAAATGTTGGATACTCCACTGCACCTCTACAGCATATCCATCTTCCTGGTAGATTTTCGTCGAGATCCACCCTAACACGATTTTGGTAGTGCGCTGGGGCACCATCTTGTTGAAAGTAAACTCTTCTGTCTCCATACAAGTCTCGGATGGCTGGTAAAATGGATGTCTGAAGCTTCTGAAGGCACACCTCACAGGTAACAGTGCCTTCAAAGAAGAATAGCCCAATCAAGCCCCAGTAAGACAATCCAGACCACACATTTACTCCTGGCAAATCCATGGCTTTGTCTACATGGACGTTCGCATTTTCGGCGGCCCAATAGATGCAATTGAGGTGATTTACTGTACGATGGATTTTTAACTGTGCCTCATCAGACCACACAATCATCTCTGCAAACTCTTCATCTTTGCGCAATATGTTAGTAAACCACTCGCAGTACTCCGTTCTACGATCTGGGTCGTGCTCGATCATTGCATGTAGCAATCGTGGGACGTACCACTTCCACTTTGCTGTCTTAAAAACACTAAAGGATGTCGTTTATCGACAAAAGCCACCCACATTGGATCAACTTCGAGAATCCATCGTACATTCATGTGCAAATATCAGCTGAACACGTTGCAGTGAGTAATTCGAGCTGCCGTTCGGCGGCATCGTTTGTGTGTGTATGTTAATGGTGACCATTTCGAACACCTACAGTGATATCTTCAAGATGGACTTCAAGCTTCACTTTCACCAAAAATGAGACAACTCCGTCAATTAGTATGCAAGTTATGGACTTTTAAACAGTGGATACATTTTTTGGAACCCTCTGTATATGCTGTCCCTAATCCAATATTAAATGCACTGACTTACTGAACATCACCCACTGGAATATTTTGTGATCTCGCAAAGGTTCTTGATTACATGCATCATGAAATTCTTGTAGATAAGCTTAAGTGTTGTGTTATGAGTGGGATAGTGCACAAATGTTTTAATTCATATTTAACTGGAAGAATGTAGAAGGTTTAAATTATCACTGCAGAAGGTCTGCAGAAGTCAGCAGACTCCTCTAAATGGGGAGGTATCATGAATGATGTCCCACATGGTTCATCTTGGGTCCCTTATTGTTCTTCATATACAGGGTGTAAATTTTAAGTTGACAAACCAGAATAACTCGAAAAATAAGCTTCACACGAAAAAACGTGTAGAATCCAAAGTTGATTATTTTCGAAGCGACACTGCTGGTGCAAAATTATCCCGCCACCCCAGCCCCCTGGGGATGGGGCGCGAGGTAACGTTAAAAATTCAAATCGGGGACCCCCATTTTTTATTGCAGAATCACATTCTACATAAAAACTATGTACATTTTGTCTTTAACATTTATTATAACTCTTAATAAATGGCGCTGTAATTCAAGAAAATCCATATTCTCGTATTTGCGTGGAAAATCGTTACCGATAAATAAAAAATAATCATTTACTTCGTAAATTATGATTCGCTAAGATTTAACCTCTCTCTTTCTCTCCATAGTGTGGGGCTTGAGAGAGAGGAATTAGAGTTTTGCAAATGTTGACCCAAATATTAATTTTTTCCGCAAATCCGCGTACGTTTTGTATGTTTCGTAGTGATGAGGCCACACAACTTTTAATTACTAAACAAATCATTTGACTAGCTAATTAACCAGTGAAATATCCTACTTACCAACGAGTGAACTCATTATCTCACGGAGTAAACAAAGTAAAAAACTAACTGAGGAAACAACTAATCAACTCGCCAACTAAAGATGAACGTATTCCTGTAAAGGAACGATTGGTTTCGTTTCATTGTTGATTTTTTGCAAATACTGGGAAGTAAATTAATTTCGGGGTGCTTGTTTCCAGTGAGTCCCCTCGTCTTTCACTTTAGGCTTGCTTGTTATCCGTGAATCCCTTGCATCTCACCGTTTTATGAAATCAAATGTTCAAGGTGATGACCTCCAACTTCGATGCATTGATTGATTCATGCTGTAAATCCCTGCACACATCTTGATAACATGTCTGGTGTAATTGCAGCGCAAGCATCTCTTATTCTTTGCATCATGTTTTCGCAAGTGATAGGCGTTTTCTGATAAACGGTATCTTTTAGATAACCTCATCAGAAAAAATCAGCGAGGTATGGACAGGCGATCTGGCTGGCCAATTCACAGGACGTGCCCTGCCGATCCAGCGACAATGGTAAAGTCTATCTAGTACATCGCGCGCTACTAATGAACAATGCGCTGGACAACCATCATATTGAAACCACATGTTTTGTCGAAGTTCGATGCTCAGATCTTCAAGTAGATCTGGCAGTTCATTTTGAAGTAGGTTTCGATATTTGTTGCCATTCAAACTTCCGTCGATAAAATATTGACCGATCAGTTTATCGCGAAATATACCACACCAAACGGTAACTGATCAAGGTCGCTGATGGTTGACTTCTCAAATCCAGTGCGGGTTCTGTTCATAATGCATGTTATGGCGATTAACTTTGCCGTAGTTTGTGAATGTTGCCTCATCTGAGAAAAGCACTGTGGGAAAAAAGTTTTGGTTTGTTTGCATACGCTGAACTGCCCAGTGACAAAACGTTAGACGGTTCTGGAAGTCATCGCCATGTAGTTCCTGATGCATGGATACAAGGTATGAATGAAATTTGTGGAGCTTCAGAATTTTCCAAACACTCATGTGTGAAATTCCTGATTGTCTTCATATTTCTCTTGTGATCGCATATGGATAATGAGCCACACCAGCTAGTACTGCCACGTGATTTTTTTCTCCACAAACAGTAGCTGGACGGGTTCTTTTTTTTCTGGTTCACACTACCTTTCGCAGTAAATTGTTTAATAACTCGAACAAAAGAGGACCGTGATCGTACTTGGCCAGCAACACAATGAGCATAAAGCGCGACTGCATCGTCAAAATTTCTCCCACTTCCTACATAAATGTACCCCATCTCAATTTCTTCCTCCACAGAAAGATTATTCATAACAATCTCAAGAGAAGAAAGATAAGGCGCGTGCAGAAGGGCAAATTTAAAATATCTATGAGAAGTAACACAAGGTAATCAAATATAAGTAGCCCAAAAGACAGTCGTTATAAACGATGTATTGCTGTCTGAATGCTCAGACCGGTAAAAGATATTGTTCGTTATTACATTAATACTTACAATTTCTAAAGCCCAGTCTTACTACGAGATAGTGCAAGTTTCTCGTCCCTGCGATACCTATGGGCAGCACTCCGAAACATTACGCTGCTCATCAGCAAGGGCTGGATAAGAGCATCGATTATCGATCAGGGCTGAGTGAGATATCGATTATCGTACATAATTCTGAAAATGTAAATGACGTAATATACCGAAATAAAATAAAGGTGTGAACAATGTGAGCTAAGTCAATAAATTTATGAATCTCGTTTTCTACGCTTTTCCACCAGAAACTAAAAGACTCAAATTAAGCAAGGACCCCAGGTTTGAGACTTCTCGACAATCAAGAGTAATTACTCCGAATCTAATAAAAAGCAGGTGCGTGAGTCGGTTAGTTTTTTAGCTAATGAATTCACTCAATCGTAAGTAGGATGTTTGGTTGGTTAGTTAGCTAGTCAGATGATTTGTTTGATAATTAAAAGTTGTGTAGCCTCATGACCACTAAACATACAAAACTCATCCAAATCTGCGGAAAAAAATAATATTTGGGTCAATATTTGTAAAACTCAAATTGGTCTCTCTCAAACACCACACTATGGGGAGAGAGGGAGAGTTTTAGTTTTAGCGAATCAAAATTTGCAAAGTAAATAAATATATTTTTATTTATCCATAACCATTTTCCACGAAAAAATGAGAACAGGGATTTTCTTGAATTACAGGGCCAACCACCAAGAATCAAAACAACTGTTTAAGACAATATGTACTTAGTATTTTATGTAGTATTTGATTCTGCAATAAAAAATGGTGGTTCCCATTTGAAATTTTAAAGTTGCTTCCCATCCCACTCCTAGCGGGCTGGGGTGGCCGGCTAGCTTTAGCATTAGCAGATGTCCCCCTCGAGAATATCCAACTTTGGAGTCTACACATTTTTTTCGTGTGAAGCTTATTTTAAGAGTTATTCTGGTTTGTCAACTGTATATTAATGACTTGCCACTCTGTATTCATAAAGATGCAAAACTTCTTTTTACTGTTGATACTAGTAACCGCACCCCAACAGACAAGATTCAGCTGAGGAAATTGTAAATAATGTCTTTCAGATAATTAATAAGTTGTTCTCTGCAAACGTACTCTCACTAAATTTTGAGAACACACAGTGTACACAATTCTGTACAGTAAATGGCATAACACCATTGATAAATATAGACTACGAGCACAAGCCTGTGTTGAAGCAGAATATTCAAAATTACAGGGCTTTTGCACTGACGAGAAATTGAATTGGAAGAAACACATTGACTATCTGCTGAAATGGTCATGTTCAGCTACTTATACTGTTAGCGTTATTGCAAACTTTGGTGATAAGCATATCAGTGATTAGCCTACGATACCTATTTTCATTCATTGCTTTTATATGGCATCGTATTTTGGGGTAATTCATCGTTAAGAGAAAAGTATTAATTGCACAAAATAAAGTAACCAGATAATAACTGGAGCACAACGAAGATCACCTTCCAGATATTTATTTAAGGAACTCGGGATCTCCACAGTACCTTCGCAATACACACATTCACTTACGAAACTGGTTATCAATAACCTATCTCAACTGAAAAAATAACAGACAGGTGCATAGCTACAACATTAGAAGAAAGAATGAGCTTTAGTATTCTCGGTTAAATCTGACTCTGGCACAGAAAGGGGTAAAGTATGTGCCATAAAAATCTTTTGTCATTTGCCAAATAACATGAAAAGTCTGACGGATAGCCAACCAACACTTAAAAACAAAAAAAAATTCAGAATAATAGCCCCTTCTACTCAATAGATGAATTTTTAGATGTGAAGTAGTAACCGTAAAAAAAAGTGTAAACCAAACTTATGTTAAAATGATACATTACACGTCATTACGAAATGTCGCATTCATGATCTATGGAACAAGTAATAATGTATGTATCTATGATTATTGGAAGGATGGACTCAGCATATAAGGAAGTCAAAACAACTTTCACTGAACTAAAAGCAAGGGTGGTAACGTTAAGAGTGGGCAGGGAATACCAATGTTAAATGCAGAGAAGAGATCATATAGTTGGAAAGAATAAACTAAAGGCCTCTATCAGGAGGAGGACTTGTCTGATAACCTGACAGAAGCAGAAATAGGAAACGATAAGGAATAGGGGATCCAGAATAAGAACTTGAAAGAGCTCTGGAAGAGTCAAAATGAAATAAAGCAGAAGGGATGGATTACATTCCATCAGAATTTCTAAAATCAATGGAAGAAGTGGCAACAACACGATTATTCTAGTTGGTGTGTAGAATTTATGATTCTGGAGATATACCATCTGAGTATAGGAGAAATATCATCCACACGGTTATGAGGATAACGTACAGAAGAATGGCAAAGAACGTTGAGGATGTGTTAGTTGACTGTCAGTTTTGTTTAGGAAAGGTAAAGGCACCAGAGAAGCTGTTTTGACATGTCTGTTGTTAATGAAAGCAAGACTAAAGAAAATTCAAGACACGTTCATGTTATTAGTCTACCTGGAAAAAGTATTCGACAATGTGAAATGGGCCAAGATGTTCGAAATTCTGAGAAAAATAGAGGTCAGATATAAGGGAAGACTGATAATATACAATACACACTGTGTTTCCGTAAGAGCGAGCAAAAATTTAAGAGGATAGAGGATGCTCCACTGAACAATTTGAGGTAGGGAACCTGGGGTTGGAGAAGCCAACATAAAGAGACAATAAGAATAAAAAATTACTGTGTACGTTTTTATTTACAGTAGTTAACTACAAATACCATTATTGACACAATGAATCTACCAATTGTACTGCATCTTACAGAATGTGCTGGAACTGACGGCCATCAGCCTCAGTGCAAGCATGACACCGACGAAGAAGATTTTGACACACCCTGACAAATACCACTGGTGTGTTTCTAATCACATCACAGGCAGCTATAAATCTGGGAACTAGTTCCATCTTCATGTCCATAGTGTTCATTATCCGTCACCCCTATACCTTACCCACATTTTTCTCAGAATTTCGAACATCTTGCACCATTCCACATTGTTGAACGCATTCTCTAGCTCGACAGATTATATGAATGCATCTTGATTTTTCTTTAGTCTTACTTCCCTTATTAATGGCAACGTCAGAACTTCCTCTCTAGTGCCTTTACCTTTCCTAAAGCAAAACTGATCGTCATGTTACACATCCTCAAATTTCTTTTCCATTCTTCTGTATATTATTCTTGTCAGAACCTTGGATGTATGAGCTGTTATGCTGATTATGCGACAATTCTCACAGTTCTTGGCTCTTGCAGTCTTTTGAATTGTGTGGATGATGGTTTTTCGAAAGTCGGATGGTATATCGCCAGATCGTACATTCCGTGCATCAACGAAAATAGTCGCTTTTTTGCCACATCCCCCCAGTGATTTTAGAAATACTAACGGAGTGGTGTCATTAACTTATATCTTATTCGATCTTAAGTCTTCCAAAGTTCTTTTAAATCCTGATTCTAATACTGGATACCCCATCACTTCTACATCGACTCCTGTTTCCTCTTCTACCACGTCATCAGACAATTCTTCCCCCTCGTAGGGGCCTTGAGTGTATCCATTCAACATATCCGCTCTATCTTATGTATTTTACACTAGAATTCTCTTAGCACTCTTAATGTTACCATTATTGCTTTTAATTTAGCTGAACATTGTTTTGATAATTTTATATGCTGAGTCAATCTTTGGGATTATCATTTCTTTTTGTGATTGCTTCACATTTTTCATGCAGCGATTTTACTTCTGTATTCCTGAATTTCAAGCATTTACGTTTCTTGAACATATGTTTTTCTTCCCTACTTCTGTGATTGCCCTTTTTAGATATGTCACATCCACCTGCACTGAACTGCCTACTTACCTGTTTCTTATCGCAGTATTTATAGCCTCAGAGAACTTCAAGCGTATCTTTTCATTAGTTAATACTTCCGTATCCCAATTCTTTGCGAACTGATCCCTCCAGACAGCTCACTTACAGTCTAGCTTGGTCTTGGTCTTCATCACAACCAAATTGCGATTTGCGTTATATCTGTTCGTGGTTATGCCTTACAATCAATCTGGAATCTCTGTCTGAGCTTGATGAAACATATCCGAAATATTTGGGTATCTCCTGGCCTATTCAAAGTATACCTCCTCCACCTGTGATTCTTGTCGAAGAGAGTATGCTCTATTACTAGCTGAAATTTATTGCAAAACTCAGTATTTCTCCGCTCTCACTCCTAGTACCAAGGCCATATTCTCCCGTAACCCTTTCTTCCACTTCTTCTCCCAAAAATGCATATGTGATAAATATTCGGAAAATTTATTCCTTCCACACGTACCTTTCAACAAGTCAGGTAGAGACGCATAACAATACGAAGGGTGAAAATACACTGAACCAGTTTTCAATGTTTTTAAAAAGAATTAAGGCAAGAAGAAACAAAGCATACTTTCCAACGCCTTTGCAGTGAACGTAGTCATTCCATAATAACAGATTCACGAAGCACTGTTAAAAGTATTTTTCATGCCTGCTAAGGTATGATTTTGATTACCACAAATCTTGCGTTTAGATCAAAGAAGAGGCCATATGTATGCAGTTAAGAAGGGCAGATTAGTCACTAAGATCACATTTTAACCTGTGCCTATTGATAGTCTTTCTTTGCTGCACGCAGACACCCGAGGAAAGTTTTGTTTTTCGGAAAGCGGCGGATTCAATGAAGTGACGCATAGCTATTGTGGTAAAAGAGTTTTCAGACAGATATAAAAGTTGTAAATCGTGAAGTTATTATAATAAGAAACTGTCATTTTTTATTATTTTCCAATGGAACTACTATTAATGAATGATTCTTTTTGGCGGTTGCTTTTCGTCACCTTTGAATCTACGCTACATTAAAATACAGATCAGGTGAACCTGCACGTCGAGCAAGTTGATGATCAACTTCCGTTACTTTGGAGCAACTATCTTCATAGAAATTAACTAATGCCAACATTATTACGGCATGAACTAAGAAATTTGACATAGACCAACTTGTATGTTAGTTCTGAAACTCATGAACGAAATACAGTATTGATTTTTATTAGCTCTTTTCCTCGTCATTTCTACGTTTTCTCTAAGCTTATGTTCTGAATTTCTTTCTCTCTCGACAACTCGGTAGATTTTTAAAAACAATTACGAAGTTCAGCAATTTAAAAACTTTCATGACGTCGTTCGTGGAATCTTCTTTCCTGCCGTGGCTAATCTTAACTTCCAATTAAGAGCCTCTTAGCTCGAATGGCGCTTTCCGCCAGTGCAATTTCGCGAGAGGCGACACTGTCCGACCCAGTAAATAAAGTCTTCCTCACTTCTTGACGACGGGGAAACAGCATCGTCCTTAGGCGCTGATGTGGGAAGCGTCGCTGGAGCGCAGATATTGGTTCTGCACCTCCCCTCCACTTGATTTACGATAAGCTCGAAGTCGGAATAAATCACAAGGGTGCTGGCGGTGATCTATGGCTATACGTGGCTGAACTTTGGAGGAGGCTTTTTGTCGGTGAAATCAGTAAAATCGTGAGTCATGCCATGTGGTAGACCTGTGTCTCAAGGACACTAGACTTCCCGCTTTCTATGTGAGTACCGAGATTCACGCAATCTGCCGAAGGAGAGAAATACAGACTTTCAAAACCTATATCAAAACCTACAAGGAAGTGACAACACTGTAGAACTCATCTAAACTTAATTTTTTATAAAAAGGACATGAAACGTCAGACAGATGTAGAGGGATGTAATGTGACTGTTGTTGACAGTATCATTTATTTATTTGTTTGTCATACGGCAATAGAAAATGAGCTGCAGCTAATTGAAACAAAATAAACTCACCAGATATAAAATTGGTCACCCTAATGTACTGTCTACTATACCACAACTGGTGGTGAGAGGGAGGGACTCTTTGCCAAGCAGTGGGATAGTGAACGAGAGAGCATTCATTTGCGTATGGTATTCTATTCCAAACTGCTTAGTGTGTTGTCCCAGGACAGCCGATATCTCATCCCATTTTCATCGTGCGGATCCAAGTCGTTACACGATCCTACCATGGGTTACACTTTTTAGAACAACAAAAAATTCTTAAGAAGAGCGCACTAGGTCCTGATAAAAAAGTAGGAACACCTGACAACGTCGTCACTGTGAGAGGCAAACGCCAGGAATCCTAGGCGATCCGCATGTCAGTATGCATATTCTATACGGATGAGCAAGGAGTCAATGAGAGAAAAATTGTTTGGATTTGGAATACCATCCCCATAAAATGCCAGCGGTTCTTCGGCTCGAAGGTAGGAATTTGCTACTTAGCATCAATAATAATAATAATAATAATAATAATAATAATAATAAGAATAATAGTTATGATAATCAGTGATTTAACAGCTCGGAAAACGTCTCCCAGTCGGATCCCACTTTGGCGACTTACGTTTTCTAAAGCCACGTTATTGGTCGTTTCGGGGAAAGGTTTTCTACACTTTAACGTGGAATACAGACCACTTGTTCCTTTGTGTATGCAAATGATTTTTGAAGAAGACCTAAATGCAGTAGTTTATTTGCGATGAAATGCACTTTTCACTTAAATGGGTCTATTAACAGTTTGGGTCCCTAACAGCACGCATATTTATTGAACGTCTCCTTCAGTCCCCACGAATGATTGTGTGTTGTGTCGTAGGTGCTGTTGTTGTAATCGAGCTTTACTTTTTTAATTACGATACCATAAGAGTGCCAGAACGCTAAGTACGCATGCTGAACACAATCTTTCCGCCAGAATTGCGAAAACGACGAATAAACACTAAGAGTGTACTTTCAACAAGATGGTGCAACATCACACACTGCAAATGAATCAATGCTAGTTACGAGGAGACATGGCCAACAATTCTACTGGTACTTTTACTTCTTTTTGTTTCTGTACTAATGTTTTCCAGCTGTTTGTGATTACTTCAGTGGAAAAATGCATTCGCAACCAATATATAAACACTGACACATTAAAACTTGTGAAATTTTACAAAATATGGTAGCTTCTTCTAAATAAAGTTGTAATGCTGCATGACTTTAATAGATTACTGTTTCCAAAATATATTATATGTTTACGCATCGCTATATATATTATATTTTTATGCATCGCTATTTAAAATTTGTCGCACCAACTATTAACTCAGGTTGTTACCTAATTTTAAAACACTGCACCCCAGGACAGCCATAAATATATCTGTTCCAAGCTAATTTTACATGCGAGTTATCTTCCAAATAGTTTTGTTTACGTTGAATAATGCAGTACATCTTTGTGTAACTGCTCGATTTATGTAGGCCACAGTACATATTAGCTCACGGGATAAGCAAAGAACACATTCACCTTATTGTTATCTGTGGCGCTGCTCAGTTCAACTGTTGCTCAACGTCGGACATAGGTAGAAAAGATATTCTAGGATTAGTTTACGAGCTATACTTGAGATTAGGCCGATAACTATTGGATCGATTTTGCCAGCCACTTGGTGCAATTAGTTTCCGCTCGATTTTCCTGTAACAACATTGCGATGAATATAATCGCCTTGGTTCCGTTAAGAGTAATAACAATTTTCATTGAATTGTTAAATTAATTTCTACTGAATTGATTTTATGATAATTGCTTTGGTTCGGATTTCTTTGCCAGCCATGGTCTAGCGAAACAGCAACTGCGATCTTCAGCCTTGTAATCTATATTTCCATTCATTAAATATGGAACTGAATTATACTTTTCGCTGTATATTAGATGCGCAAAACATCGTCAATTGCACTGCGCACGACACGTGTACAACCATACATCTGCTCTCGCTTGTATCATAAAACTCATTAACATATTTATTCCTGCAAAATAATCAGAGTCAGATCTAAAATATTTTTGGGTGGAGGTGGAGAATAACAATTGCTACCAGTCACAATAGTAGGTGATTTTATTTAACATACGAACATTTTTGGGTTTGTATCCACACTCGATAATGGAGATCCGTGTTTAAATACAAATGTGAAGATTACTAATTAGACGCAAGTGAAACAACTGGAAGAAATTTGAAGTTCTGGTGTATACAGATTGATACATAACAACGTCTGAGATCCCTTTGTCTGATTTCAATACCAAAGCTTTCTTTTAAGATAATTTTCTATTAATGTTCATGAACAGTTTTGAGGCAGTTTTCATACAAGTTTGTTCTCTTATTTTGTAGGTTTTTGTGTATGATATTCATAACTTTAAGCCCAATATTAATGTGTTTACTACCGTTCATTTTAGCTGAGTCGCATGCCATTTTAGAGTAGGCAATTAAATCCTTGATACTGTTTGTAATGAGTAATGTTGGAATATTATGTTTGAGACCTTTCCCAAGCAATTCAGTTTCTACATACTTAACTGTGACAGTGGCGGCGTTTAACACCCTGTCAGAATACATCGGGGTGGAAGAACATTGTAATACTTTTATATCTCTTTTAGAATCGAAAGGAAGTAATTTCGATTATGTCTAGTTGACACAAGTAGATGTTCTCTGCTAACCAGTCACTAATTTTATTTATGTATATTTTTTTTAGTATTTACTTATTAAGGGTGACTTCGTGTTTCTATAATGGTTTGATTTCAGATTTTGACAAGATAATCTCATACTTTGACTTTGCAGTTTTGTCTGGCTGAGTGTGGTTTCATAAGTTAATTTTAATGTAATCTGGTATTTCTTTAGACAAAAGGCAGTTTCCGTTAAATTTGGTTGCTTGAATGGCCTTCATCATGTTGATTTTAAATGTTCTGAATGCAAGGAGAGTTTGTGATGCCTGGTCACGCAACATTAAGTTATTTTATGCATAATAGATGCAGCCGAACTCCGTGACAGTTACTTTACAGGCTGCACTTCAGTTGTGTCTATTTAGTCATCACTACATTACTTGTTTCTTATTGAAACAGTGATCACGAAAACTAAGTTTCGATACATGTAAACGAACATAAACCACTTGAAAATGGGCCCTGTCATGAAACTGCTCGTGCATTAAATAAAATCGACTACTGTGTCTGCCGACGATTATTATTTTACACCCTATAGATAAAGACTCACGTAGTACAACTACATCCATTATGGAAAAAATACACTTGGTATTTTAACTGCTGGTGTACTGTCAGACCTATCATAACGTAAGGTAACACTATTCTCTTTCTATATATGTATTGTCTGTTGGGTAGCCAACAGTTTAATAAGAGAGAGAAATTTATATAAGTTGTATGTTCTTGTCATGTAGAAGTGACTGCCTATTTTTTTAAATTTCGCTCTATTTCTTTATGCCTGAACATATATGTAAACTATCTCTATCCTACCCTCGTGAAGTTTTAGGGTGGCCAATGTTCCATACCTTCATTGATTTGGGCAAGATATTGTAGCCGGTTTCTTGATTTTACGCTAATACACGCAAAAATAGCCACAGATGCTGCTTGGCGAGAAACTGACTTGAACCAGAAACATTTTCTGAAAAATGCAAACGAACTACAGACACTGTATCAAGGATTATCCAGGATGAACTAATTTTTCCGATTTATTGGCATTCGCTAAGTTTCATTCGTATTTGAGAGCAAAGCTCCATATACGAGAGTAAGTCAAAAGAAAACCTTAAATTTGTAATAAGAAATCGAAATTTTGCGCCGTTATCCTGTAATTTGGTAAGCGTGCTACAAACAGCGTGCAGAATGGCCTGTAGGTTCCTGCATGGTGCAGATGCACAGATACCGTCGCAGTATTACTATAAAGATGGCCGCCTCGCTTGCGACTTGCACCAAGGATGAACAGCGTTCTGTTATTCGGTTTTTGCTTAGTGAAGGTGTGAAACCTATTGAAATTCATCGACGAATGAAGGTTCAGTACTGTGATGCATGTTTGTCACAGCAGCAAGTCTACGAATGGAGTAGGAAGTTCGCAAATGGTGTGACTTCAGTGGAAGATGCTCCTCGTCCAGGTCAGGCACAACGAGTTGTGACTCCACAGAACATCGCAGCAGTTGGAGCCATAGTGAAGGAAAACCGCCGAGTGACACTGAATGACATTGCAGCACGTTTACAGATTAGTCATGGGTCAGCACACCACATTGTGCATGATGTGCTGCAGTTTCACAAAGTGCCTGCAAGATGGGTGCCACGGCAGCTGACTCCTGAAATGAGAGAACGACGTGTTGATGCTTGTGAAGAACATCTTCGGCGCTTTGAACGAGAACTTGATGGCTTCCTTGCAAAAATCGTTACTGGGGTCTAAACCTGGGTTTACTTCCACCAATCGGAAACGAAGAGAGCGAGCAAGGATTGGCGTCATTCCTTATCACCAAAACCAAAGGAGTTTCGAACAGAATCATCAGCAGGGAAGGTTATGCTGACTCTCTTTTGGGACGAAAAAGCCGTCATTTTGGAGCATTACATGCCTAGAGGGACCACTGTCACCAGTGCATCATACACAGATCTCTTAAAAAACCATCTGCGGCCTGCAATCAAATCAAAGTGACGCGGATTGCTGTCAGCAGGTGTCCTTAAGCAACATGACATTGCAAGGCCCCACACTGCCCGTACAACAGTTGCAACAATCACAGACTCGCATTTTGAGCGTCTTCCTCATCCACCATACTCACCAGACTTTGCCCCCAAGTGATTTCCACATCTTTGGACCACTCAAAGACGTTCTGATGAAGAGGTACGCCACGCGGTGCATGAGTGGTTGCGAGGACTACCAAAAGATTTTTTTCTAGAGGAATTTATGCACTTTGTAAGCGCTGGAGGACTTGCATTGAGCGTGGGGGTGATTATGTTGAAAAGTGGTACAGCTTTGTACCACTTTTGCACAATAAATAATATTTAACAAAATATTTAAGGTTTTCATTTGACTCACCCTCGTATAACTACAGCGGCGCCATCTTTTATTGAACAGAAAATACACATAAAGCAACCTGATGTACTGTGCCTTCCGAAAAGTATTATTTATTAATTAATAATTCCTCTCTGTAATTAAGCGAAACGCCACGTCTTGCCGTCGTTCATAGCTCTCACACCAGGTCCTCTAAGCTGATACATAACTCACAAGATATGAACAACTTCAGTCCGATACTCTTTATAGGAACTTTCAGCTAACCACTAATTCTTGAGACGTTTTTCATTTTCAATACATTCAACGTCAAGAAAGTCTATCGCTACTCCTCTGTTTCTTTCGCCTTTCCCGCCTTCTTTTGACTGTCCGTTCCCCTAATTTGAGTGCACTGATACAGTAGAGAAAATACATCTACAGTACTTAGATATACGCACATTTACGCACTTCAGGTAAGAGGTAATAATAATTGAACACGCCAGTGACTTATCTGTCTCACCCACCCTGTTTTGGGCATATTTGAAATAATATGTCTATATTACACTGTTAGCTTTAATGGATTTGAACGCTGCCATTAAAGAACAGAAGGTTTGATCGATTAATGCTTGAGGGTCCGAGATATGAGGACTTTGTGTCTGACAGCTGAAACAGTATGCGAGAGAATGGTTGCCGCTTGGATTTTGAATAAATAAAAGTTTTCTTTCTTAAAAATCGTCATGCCGGCGTTCACTTGAAAACCGCTTCCCGTAGGTCACCATGGACCAGCAGATCTTGGTCCTGGTGTCTAGCCGCAATGACCCCCGAGGCGAACAGCGGTTCCACGCAGCCGGGACGAGTGCAGCTGGTACGTGTTGCGCCAGGCAGCCTACCTGCCAGGGGCGCAGCGTCAGAACGTAGGCAGTGGGGCCATGAATAATGCAGCCTCGCCGGCAAAACAAACGCAGCGCCGCGCGGCTCGGTGCGCCGGCAGCGTCCCGTCCGCTTCCATGCACGGGGCTCTATTAGTCCCAACACAGCTCGCATTATCCGCCCTAGCTTTTCCTTTCATTCCTCTTTTTGTTTCTTTGTCGTGTAACGGCACTGTACGGTCCCTTTTGGAAGTCCAGCTCCTGAGCAGTGTTGCAGTAATACAGGGCAGTTTCTATATCTTTCAACAAAGAGCTGCCGGTATGAGGGTGTGTTAAGACCCTTTTAGGAAACTACGTCAGTTACCGAGCGTGCGAATTCTGGACCGATGCTGGGGTGGCGAAAGTACATACAGTGTGAGTTTTTTATGTGGGACACTACTTCAGTTTCACGTGTTAATATTGCAAATGTTACATCGACATTCTTACCACTTGGGAAACTTCAAAATTTGTACTTGCGCTAATTCTTGCGTGGTACGGAGGACTTGATTTCGTTTTTGACAGCTAATTTCCTAAGACAATATTACAGCTAACCCCGTCAGCGGAAACTTATCCACTGGTAAGGCTAGAGAATACATGAGTGTTAGATATGTCTTGCTTCAAGGAAGTGGTGCCATTTCGACGCTTTTGCAGAGTAGGCATTTTATTTGTTACATCTTGCAGTTTATTTTTGCGATTCCAGTTTACTTGAAATTATGAAGTTTCTATTCCAAACGACTCTTAACACATACATTCTTAATGCAGTAGTAATAGAGCAGTAATGATAATTTACCACATCTATCAATCGCAAGCGTTCCTCTTTGGGGATACATAATGATGAACATAACGGCCAAATTATAAATTTTATTAACGATTGCTGCTGGCATCCATTCTGAGCACCAATGAATTGGGAAAAATTACTGTACTTCCAAATGAATACGGTGTCGTCTTGAAATCAATGCTCTTAACAGAAACAATAGTCATTTTTTCTTGCAGAAAACAAATTTTCACATCAGGTACATTTGAAAGAAATCTCCTACGTACACGTAACTTTCTCCAAGCGTTATTGTATTTTTAACATACTGAACGTCTATTCTTGTATTGAAAGATTTATTTCAGATTCTTACAATGTACCGAATGCCCGGTTAGTGATAATTAATCTAGGCATCGACGTCGACAATGTAAGACACTTCTTTGCTCTTTCATTGCAATGTACGATTTCTAAATGTTGGTGGTTTCAAATTTGAAACACTTAAATTTGATTATGGAGAGTTGTTATATCCGTCCACTCAATTTTCCTACAGACAGCAATGTTCCACCAAAATAATCTTCGGATTTCATTACTTGCTAGAAAACTGACGTAGATGTATATAAAATACTGGAGTGTACCAATTGGTATGTGGACCAGTCAGTTTTATTTTCTTCAATTGTTATTGGTAGAATGAAATTCAGAAATGTAATGTCATATTTTGCTTACTTAGGTAGATCGCATGGTATATTAAGAATGAAATCTCAACTGAAGAGAAACGTTACTGCGAATGCAGATTGTTTGCTTTTCAGAAATTTTTCGCATCTTGGTATTGTTATTCCCATTTCTTTACGTTTTGTGAATTTAATGGATTTTCATTTCCATTTTCGTGCTTGGCGTATTGATATCATACATAGGGCTGAGGTCTTATACATTAAAAACTTGCTGTACTGATCGGAGTTATAGCATTGAAGAAATATTTTCCGTTATACATTCTGCGGTTGTTATCTTTTCTATTTCTGATATATGGTCTTCATGCAGAGATAAAGATTAAAGTCAAAGGCAAAAAATTAAAAAAAAGTGTGGTACTAGAGTTTACTCTATTTCCCTGATTACATCAAGCTTAATTTGTGGCACGTCCGTGAAAAATCTGTCTCGGCTGGACCATTCTGATAACAAATTATGCATATTGTGGCGTTCTTACTATCGCACAACAGTAAGATGACGGTTTCGCGAAAATCTACACAGACGAATGAAAGCTGCACAGGAGAGGATAAGCGACAGTGGATAACAACTACCGGCAACATTCGTGATAAGGAGACTGGTGTAAGAATTAAGATTACGATTGCTGTACAGGGGTTTTTAAGTGGTCAGCAAGACAGAAAACGAAACGTATAGAATGTTCTACTGAATACTGTCCATCGAAATGTGGAGGACCAGAACTCTTGTCTCCATCGCAGTATCCTCATCTATATTCTCCATAGTTCACATAATCGTGTGAATAACGTCTGGACCGCTCTCTTGATATGGAACGTTCAGTTTCGTTTTCCAAATTCCTCCCAATTGAGATAATGTCTAATAACCTCACCGTCGACGAGACGTTGTGCCCTCATTTTCGTTCTTTGTTTCCATTGTAACCGCATCTCATGAGTTACATTATTTCTGCTGCCTCTGGTCTAGGGCAATGGGATGGTTCTATATATATGCATCATAATCAATGAAATCCTAGTTTTACATTATCTCACTTAGCTCCTGTAACGATCTGAAAAAAAAATAGATGGAATTAAGAGGAGAATATAAAAAAAATATAGGTACGAGTTATGAAGCTCAAATAATCACTTCACCAAGCAAATGATGACAACATTTGGAAATGTTAATTTCGAGAACTTCATTGAGGAAAGCTAATTACAGTATATAACTGATCTCAGTAGAAGTAATATACGATGACGTGCAGTAAGAGGAGAATCCACTAAACCTCCTTGGTCCAGAACCTGTTCTGTTCAAATTATGCTGTGTATCGCAAGCGTTGCAAATGCTTTTTAAGAGGCGGGGAAGAAAGGAAATATTGTGACTCGTACAGACATTTTATTTATCCACAACCATATGCGTCAACCATAGAAGCAGACTATTGAGCATCTGGTCGTTAATGGTCTCATCCGAACCAAGGACTGATGGTCATTTATTAAAGGGCTCATCAGCAGTTATCAGTTTTCAGTACTGTTTCGCAAATTTCATCTCACTAACTTGCAAAAACATAAGCGCTATTTATCGCGTTACACTTTTTTATTGACACAGTATATGTTACGTTGACCCGGAAATTGAATTACATCGCAATCTTCAAGGAATACTCTTGCAGTCCTAACATTCGTAATAGCGCTCATCTTCAGTGCCGTCATCACCACTGTTACTTTTTATTGTTGGTCTCTGATAGATAACTGAAAAGCACCAAGTCGTCTTGCTACTATAAAATAAAATACACTGGTGAGACATCTCTCAAGCCAAATTTTGAAAGAGAATTACGTGAAAATGAATTTTAATATCCTCCTTGTCTTTCCACCGAGATTATCAATTGTGCGAGGTAAGCGCCAAACGTTCATCGCTTAAAATCACAGATCACGTTCCAAGTCCGCTGCGACTGCTTTTTCAGAGTCCCAAATTGCAAGCGATATTTCTGTGGCCCGTGTTGACTATTCCATTACTCGGTCGTGTTCGGTCTTTTTGATATTGCTCGGCGAGAGAGCCCTCCAGCACTCAGCTCCAATAACGCGGCTTTCTCGTCATTCCAAAACACGCCGCTCTTAAGGTTCTGCACTTAATTCAGATCGCCAAGGTAAAACACAACGAGCTAATCCTTCCAAGTCTGTGTTTATTTTTGGGTGATTCGATTCATTACACAGTTGCGTCACAAATGAACCGCACTGAACAGCTTCGCACTTCTGACAATCGTCGTTTCTCATTGGGCTGTGAGCACAAGTATCCTTTTACTCTATAGTTTTGCAACAGACAGGGTATACCAAGTAATTTGTCATGAAAGGGTATTTTAACTATACATGGTATTCCGAAAATATACTTCACGTGAATATTATTGCTAACTGCGAAACAATACTGACTCCATATTTCAGTCGTTGCCCAATTTCTATCTGCATAAACTGTGAAAATGGCTGTTTTGGATACGTTCTCATCTGTTTTTAAGGATTACCGGTTTTTAATTGACACCCACTTTCACAGCTTAACACAAGAAGAACCGCCCCTGTCATTCTGAAGGGTGTTCAGCATTAGTAAACTTTTTTCTTTTAATGTTTTATTGTACAGTTCGCATTTTCGTTGACTTTTGATAAATGTTTGTGACGCACACACCTACAAAGAGGAGCTTTCTTGAAAGTGACACAATGAACTCCTATTAGAAGAACCACCACCGTGATTTTCACGGGTATAGGTAATTGAACAATAGCTTCCCTACCTGTCCACAGCTAATGTTTTTTGCCTTCTCATTGCGTTATGGCAATGGCTTTGTTGATAATATCGATGAGGAAGGAAGTTTGATTGTGTTACTTACGTGGGGATAGACGAGCAGTGCGTCACAGGTGTTTCTCTTGCAGAGCATGTTGCAACGAGTCTTGTACTGCTCTTCATTTATACAAAGAGGAATGTTATATGAGACAATTTTTCACAATCGAATGGCTTGCAGCAAGTTTGAAACGGAGGATTATAAGCAATGCGGGACGGACACAGTGACGGAATCTAGAAGGGAAATCCCTGAATCAGCAAAATCTACTGTAGCACCTTCGCGCACAACTATATAAGTCAGATGCTTTCAGGGGAAATGAAAAAAGCATGACCTCGTAATTCGTGATAGCCCAAGTAATTCATCAGTATGTTTACCATGTTTCGATTAGTACAGCCCTTACCAAAGGAGTACATCGCAGTTGTTTGTAGACGGCGATATAGTATGAGTAAAAGTGATATGAAAGTGCCCTGTATCTCTCGAAAACAATCTGAAATTTTCAAGAGGCGATTTCCAGAATTATTTGTGTGCCTTAAATAGCACTCCCGTTGTGTTAAAAGTTCGTTTATTAAGGTCTCATCGGTCGCGGAATGGAAACACCGTGAAAATTAAAATTATTTTATTTGCCACAGTTAGCTACATCTTCCAGCTACTTCTCTACATAGACGCCACTCCGACTCAGCCACTTTTCCCACCGTTGTGTCAAGTCAGTACAAGTGTACTTCCCACCAATTGTCTACGCTGATCTGCATCTCGTTCACTACGCCAAACTGTTGCCTTGATAACTAGTGGTTCATTTGATGAAATTCAGAAAGAGCTAAGTTTGGGTTATACAGTGGGCGAGCAAACATCTGTCATCGAAAACCCTGCAGGAGCGTCTTAATTGCCCCTGAAAAGTGCAGTAGAGAACTGCAATGAAGAAGGAAATGCGTAACAGTTATGGGGGCTGGCTGGAAGCATGTGCAACCTATCAGCAGGAGCTCACACTAGCAGACGACACTATTTTCTGAGCATCTTTATGCGCTCACTGTGGGCCCAGAACTGAAAAGAGTCACGTGACACGATCGACGGCCATACTAGAGAGACTGCCCATCTGTCGAAAGCTTCATCTAATTTTCACTGTGCTTTCCATTTATTATTAAATGTTATACTACATTGGTGCTCAGTGGAACCGAGATAAGGATGAAATCACGGAAGAGACTAAGAAACCGCCTGTCAAGTGAACGGTTTCACGGGTAAGCAGCTGCCTGTAAAGACTTGTACTCTCAGCTCAGGTGGCGGAAAGTGGTTCCCCTCCCGCCGTGGCAACCGCACAAATCCCGGATCCGGATGACGTCACTCGTTGGTGGGATGGCTGTTTAGGGCGTCCCTGGCACCCACGCGCGCGCTCTTGGCCGACTACTTTGCAGAGCCCGTCACTTCGCCCACTCTAAGCCTCAATGCCTTTCCATAAGCCTCCTCCAAATTTCTTGTTGCCGCTAAGAACTTCGGAAAATATATGATGCCGCTCTTGCCAATACTTCTTGGCAGGACGTACTTTACGCGCTACCTAAGTACTATTTGATTAATAACATGCTTTGTTCAAGGCTGCTATAAACGATTGGAGTGATTTACAGTCACAAAACAGAAAAACTCAAAACCTTTTATATTGTTGCAGATACAGTTCAGCTTTGTGCCACGAGAGCGGAGCAGTTGGCTACAGGCGCCGAGAACGCGTGTGTTGTGCTTGAAAGCACCAGTCTGCCATAAAATGCAACAACACTTCATAACGAAGTTCAAAAACAATCCACAATCTGCCAACTCCTCCAGCTTTGGCATGCGCACTTTTAAGCTTCAGGGAACCTCTGTAAGGGGAAATAGGCATGCAGTGAATGAACACAAGATAGAAAGCGTGCGGGCGGGTTTCGCTCTGAGCCCTCGGAAGTTGACGAACAGAGGAACCAGAGACCTGAACATACCGCAACCGACCTTGTGGAAGATCTTAAGGAGACGATGAAGCTGAAATCTTATCGCTTGCAGTTGCTACAAGCTCAGAGTCCCGATGACAAAGTCTGACGCTTTGAATTTTCAGCACAGTTGCAAGAGCTTGTAGAAGAGGATGGGTCTTCTCAGCTGCTTGTCTACAGTGATGAAGCAATATTTCTTTGAGTGACCAATGAACAGGCACATATGAAAATCTGGGAGAAACAGAATCCCAACGAGACTCGCCAAAGTTAATGTGTTCTGTTACGTCTCACAGTTTACGGTAGCATTTTTTTCTACGAAGAGACCGTTACAAGGCATATGTATCTGAACTTGGTTGAAAACTGCCTCATGTCGCAACTGGAGACCGACAGGCAGGGTTTCATTTACCAATAAACTGATGCTCCACCTCCCTCCTCGCCCTTTCCATCAAGATTTTTGTGAATTCTTGAGCAGGAAATTGAGAAACCGGTGGATCGTTGGTAGTGTGGTTGATAATAAGCGATTCATGTCATGGCCTGTTGCATCGTCCCCAACAATCTTAAATCTTCAGGCAAAATGTACTATGTATGATCAGTAACTGTAACTGTACTTATTATATAGACATTTAGTCACAACATACCCTATCTCCCGGCCTAACCCAAGCCATTTCTTGTGGGAGATTGTGTGAAAGCTTCATTGTTTACGCCTTCTCTACCAACAAACCCACCTTAATTGCGAGCTTGCATCAACAGTGCTTTGGATCAGATTGTTACGGACATGCTTCACCTAACGTGGGAAGAACTACATTATCGATTTGATATCTGCAGAATCAGTAGCGGTCTCTTGTAATACGTCAAAAAACTTCGTGTTCTTCTGTGTGTGTACGAAGCAAGTAATACAGCTACAGAAAATCTCTGAAATCGCTTCAATATTTCATAATCGCCCTGTATTATTTTCGGAAGTAAAATTTCAATAAACGACACTAATATTTGCAATCGGTTGACTTTGCGATTCCTGTGTTGATTCTGAGAAATTCTCAGGATCCAGTCGTCTTTCAATGTTTGTATGGTCACGGTAGGGTAGTACAACGCAGGTTTCCTGATTTCATTTTACCGTCGGTTTAATATATGTATTGTTTATGAGACCACGAAGGATCAACTGTGACAACTAAGTATACTCCTGACATTTTCAATACGTAACAAACAAAAACAAACAAACTGAACGTATGTAAGAAGAAAAAAACAAAAAAAAAAAAAAAAACGCGAGAGACAGAGAGAGAGAGAGAGAGAGAGAGAGAGAGTGAGAGAGAGCAAAACGAGAGATTGGGGTGGGGGGGGGGGGTAGGGAAAGAAGATAGAAGCAATGTTGCCGTCAGTCTGCGACGATGATGGTACAATCCCCTAAACAGTAGTAAAAATTAATTATTGATAAAGCAGTGTCAAAAATACATCACTTCTGTTGGAAATTGCCCGTAAAAAATATTCTTCGAGGAAGAGTCGCATATTCCTCGCCACATATGACTGCTCATTATCTTATACATAGCATGTGTAGTTGCCAATAGGAAGTCCGCGACATTCGGTCCGAAAACATCCCCGCTTTTCTGGCTGTACTGATTGCTCTGAGCCGTCCATGCCGATAGTTTTCTTGGTCGCGCCCAGACCACTGGCTGTATCTTACGCGGCCGTTCCAGTTAGTACAGGGTTGCAGCGTTTTATTTCAACTGGTATAGCACAGAAACTATTTGCCGAAAATTAACAGAAATTTCGGGGATTGTTAAAAACAGCCTTTATTCGTTTAAAACCTACACAGATTTCAGTGAAATGTACCATGAATCAATTTCTATACAAATTCGTAGAAATCGGGCTCTTCCTGGGAGTCTGCAGCAGCTCCGTTACGAACACAACTTTAAATCCATATTCACGTGTTACTTTCGCTTTTCAATGGCTTGAAAAAAAAAGTAAATGGACTGTGAACAGAAATTTTTAGTATCCAAACTATTTGCATGTACCGCTTTACACATTCTTTTTTCTTTCACCGAGAACACGTTGCGGTTTGATTTGATCCGAATCTGTCACTTCGCGTCAAAGATCATAATGGTCAGTCTTCACCGTCCCTGCATAAAGAGGCCGAGGTTACGTTGTCTATCGTCACTAGATGGTAGGACAATACAGTCTGACTGCGAGACTTCAAATGGCGAGTACGAACGTAGTCGGGTGAACAACAGTGAAGACGCTAATGGACTGCGAGTAATTTCTCAGGTTTTTTTTCGGTCTGTGAGAACATCGGAGTCACATCGTAGTGGTGTCGCGTTGATTCTAATACCAACACAGGCCAACACACATGGCTTATGTCCATACTTGTGCTCATAAGGACAGACTAATACGTTACTATCGCAGTTATGATCATTGTCGCGAAGTCACAGTACCAAGTACTTCCGTAACTCTCGCTGTAAGGAAGTTTGATAGGCGAAACGCCTGAAAATTTCGCCAAACAGAGACAACATTGTTGCTACAACAATAAATGCCAAAGCTATAGTCTGCGCGCCTCAAGTCTTGATTGCTACCGAGTTCATTAATCATCTATTTAGTTCCGTTAACGGCCAAGCTGATGGGGTAGTGGTACTGCACCACTAAAACCGGACCTGCTCAGTGCCGTGTCGTCAGTGGTTTCACGCACTGGTAGCTGCCTTAGCAGAACGCCCGGTATGCGGCGACGTAGAACTGTAATGAAACCATTTCCCAGAGAGCGAACGTTCTGTCTCAGTCGAACTCACACGCACGCTCATATTGCGGCACTTTGCTACCGACAAGGCGAGCTAGCATAGTTTTAGCGTTCTTATTTCTCACGGCTCTTCGGTTGGTGTAACTCTAATGAACCCGGCCAAACGAGATGGAAATTTACTTGCTAGTTTTCTTCCTATGTGTAATCTCAGCGATTAATTTTGATACATTACTGTACACATATCCCGAATATCTTCTCATTTCGCCCTTTCTTTCTGGGTGAACTCGTGACGAATAAGTAAACTATTCATTACATGAAAATGAGGCCACTCACAGTGCCTTCTTATAATTCCTGGCATGCAAATATGGTCAGGATATCGGCAACAGTGTAAAGTATAATAAATACGCCGTAGAAAAGAAATTTTTGATGAGAATATTTTAAAATTTATTAGAGAGTGTGAGCTACTCAGCAACGTAATGGAATAATGGCTATCTAACGATGTAGGTTCTGCATCTCCTGCTTCCAGAGACTCGTCGGACACGTGAATGGCCTAGACACTAAACGTATGAGCAAGCCAACAGGAATTCACGTATTTCCAATTCACGAAGTCCGTGTATTTCCGATAGACAAATTTGGTGATATTTGCTTTTCACTCTTGCATGTAGTTTCTTTAAAAAATATCTATTCCCCACTCAAAATCTGACCGCATGTTCTCGAAAGTGCTTTTGTCTGGTAGGTCCTCACACAGGTTGATGATCGTCGCCTTGTTCGTCGCATTGCGGTGAAATACAACCAAAATTCCGTAGAAATATTGGAACACGTGATGCAATACTGACCTTACGACTTATTTTTAAAGACAGATTAAGGAAAGGCAAACCTACGTTTCTAGCATTTGTAGACTTAGAGAAAGCTTTTGACAATGTCGACTGGAATACTCTCTTTCAAATTCTGAAGGTAGCAGGGGGAAAATACAGAGAGCGAAAGGCTATTTACAATTTGTACAGAAATGAGATGGCAGTTATAAGAGTCGAGTGACATGAAAGGGAAGCAGTGGTTGTAAAGGGGGTGAGACATGATTGTAGCCTCTACCCGATGTTATTCAATCTGTATATTGAGCAAGCAGTAAAGGAAACAAAAGAAAAATTCGAAGTAGGTACTAAAATCCATGGAGAACAAATAAAAACTTTGAGGTTCACCGATGACATTGTAGTTCTGTCAGAGACAGCAAAGGACTTGGAAGAGCAGTTGAACGGAATGGACAGCGTCTTGGAAGGAGTATATAAGATGAACATCAACAAAAGCAAAACGAGGATAATGGAATGTAGTCGAATTAAGTCGGGTGATACTGAGGGAATTAGATTAGGAAATGACACACTTAAAGTAGTAAAGGAGTTTTGCTATTTGGGGAGAAAAATAACTGATGTTCGAAGTAGAGAGGATATAAAATGTAGACTGGCAATGGCAAGGAAAGCGTTTCTGAAGAAGGGAAATTTGTTAACAGCGAGTACAGATTTAAGTGTCAGGAAATCGTTTCTGAAAGTATTTGTATGGAGGGTAGCCATGTATGCAAGTGAAACATGGACGATAAATAGTTTGGACAAGAAGAGAATAGAAGCTTTCGAAATGTGGTGCTACAGAAGAATGCTGAAAATTACATGGGTAGATCACATAACTAATGAGGAAGTATTCAACAGAATTGGGGAGAAGAGGAGTTCGTGGCACAACTTGAGTAGAAGAAGGGATGGGTTGGCAGCACATGTTCTGAGGCATCAAGGGATCAGCAATTTACTATTGGAGGGCAGCGTGGAGGGTAAAAGTCGCAGAGGGAGATCAAGATATGAATACACTAAGCAGATTCAGAAGGATGTAGGATGCAGTAGGTACTAGAAGATGAAGAAGCTTGCACAGGATAGAGTAGTATGGAAGCTGCATCAAACCAGTCTCAGGACGGAAGACCACAACAACAACAACAACTACTACTAGTAAAATTCTTGGTGACTGCTTTCTACTGTCAGTAGACGGGGGCCAGATGAACGAGCAAGTGACTTAACTATGATATACTGGTGAAGAGCTCTTGAATAGCCAAAGCAGCACAGTACGTTAATAGATCAACTGTTTATTTTGTGCATTAATTAATTGTTCAATGTGCATTTTATTAAAAACATACCTAAATCTGAAATATTTAGCAAATAAACTGCGCAAACAGACGTAACAATTTTTGACTACTTTGACGTAGTCTGTACTTTACTACCCACATTAGAGAACACTCTGATGACTCGTCTTCGAATAATGTCCGAGATAAACTGTATATCTCTGCACAGACATAAATGTAAATCATTGGGTGATGTGTTGACGAGAAATTTTATTGCAATAAAGAAGGAGAAATTATATCGTTACCATCTTTCAGAGATATCGTCTTCTGAACAACATTGATATTAGACTGTGGATAATCACCCATAAAATTGTACTCAGTTATTCAAACTGTGCGTATAATCGATCTGCTGGAGTGTCGTATTCATGTCATAGACCTGAATCTTTAAGTAATCAGTATTGGAAAGATTTTCTAGCGGTTTTCTTTAAAGCAATTTGTTTCATCGTATAGTTGCATGGATACAAGCAAAAATGTGGTCAACAATGTTAACATTAATCATGAACACATATTTTGTAGAGTCGTTCCAAATTATCTCGATGGATTAATCCTTCAAATTAACTACCTAATGTTTATATTTCTATCTGTATTACCCTACTGTCTCTGATACGCTCTGTAATATGCCGTATTACAGGTTTAGTCCTCCTCTAGAACTTTACTCGCCTACTGCTCATTCCGGAACTCGTGTTATAACAAGAATGGAAAAGCTATGATCGCTTCACACATTGGTAAATAAGTGACAACTTTAGAGCCCTCGAAACTTCTAGACATCATCTATGTCTAAAAAAACTTAGCACACACGGTGGCCGCTAGGAAGCGGTTATGGTTATGCTTCCCCTCTCCCCTCCCCTTTACTCTAAGTCAGCCGTTACTGCGGCGGCTGCGGCATCATGAGTTTGCTTGGCAACGCCAGGTGCGGCGAAAGCTCAAACTGCGCTTCTTGCCTTGTTGCACACACAGTGCATGCGGCTGCTTCGGAACGCAGGCCGAAGTTTTTGATGGGCTCGAGCCCGCGGCCAACTTCTGCGGGAGTTTCGCAGAACGCGGCACCTACTCGTCGGCCGGTTCTGTGCTGAATAGAACCACGGGAATCTCTACACCAGCCGGACGCCCCGAGCAAGCTGTTAGCAAGTCCAGTACCTGGACTACAGGCTTTCCGCTGCAGCACACTGCGCGATTAGGGGGAACTAGACGTTGTTACGGAGCATGGTTTGGAATATTTACGACTGCTTTTACTGAAAATGTTTTGATCGCAAAAATTAGAAACAAGATCTTCCGGCTTCAGTTCGTAAGTAGTCATCACAAGAACTGAAAACAGTTACAGGAAGTACAGAATGCCTTTGAAGCTCGGTATAAAGAGCACATACGCAGAACAGGACAGCTTTTGGTGAACGTATCGTTGCACAAAAACACGCAGTCGCCTATATACAACTTAATACTGAATTTTTGTACACCGCATATGCTTAACATGATAGAAGAAATGAAGACAGTAGCAAGAGGAAACACATAGAACGTATTATTAACGAAAGAAGTGAGTGTACCCAATTTTTTTTTATTTCGCCATCTTTGAGATGAAGATTTAAAACGGTGGTGCTGCGGACGTAAGCGGTTTTTCTGCATGTCTGATTGGTGTTGTATAGTGGAAGCGACGGACGACTTGTTCAGGCCAACTTATCAAGCTTTAACTTTTATTATTTACGTTATACGACTTCTTTTGCGTATTTTATACTCTCTGCAGATTGTTTTTACTTGGATTCATTCACGCTTGTACCTTAAATAACCCATTCTATTTCTCAGTTGCATTACTAGTAGCATGATTTATGATTTTTTCCTTGTAACATGATTATTACTTGCAATAACAATACTCACTTAAAAATTTTTAGATTTCTGTTTATGAATTGTATGCGAATTCTATAATTTTTTGTGTGTGTTTCTCCTAACTTATGTAAGCCCAACATGCTTCTTCATCCTAAGCGTATCTATGTAATTTATCTCGCCAAAAAAAAAGTAAGGCTGTCAGCATTTTTGCACCGTTACTGTGACACAATACTCCCTCACAAGTTGAATAAGTACGTTTCATTTAACTAGTATGAACTTTTAATCTTAGAATTTTCAGGTACTGTCTCAATCTGGGTTCTTTTCTTAGTTCTGTCGATAGCTGATTAACAGTTGACATCGGTCAACTGGGATTCCACTTTTTGTGAGCAAGAAAGTTTCCAACAACGCAGTTAGATACCTTTCCGTATGTCCTTTGCATCCTGACGAGCCATGTGCCACGACGAAGACTGTCACATTACGGAAGGAATAGAAGTATAAGGAGTGAACAGACCATGGTAACAGAAATGATACTTTATTTATAATTATCTCAGTATCAATACCTTTTTGGCAACAACTGAAACATTCTTACTCTTAACTGATTACGCAATATTCTTCTCAGAATATGTAAAGGCTAATGAAAATTAGTACATCACCCAGACTGTAACACCTGTACCTAATACTACACGTGACCAGTCAATAACCATCATGCAAACTGAATACATCTCCAGACCAACGTTAAGCCCATACTGTTACTAATATATCCGCATATTATTTCGAACATACTGAACAAAAGTTCTGATATTTCAGTTCGCGGTAGACAGCCACTTTACTGTCTATCGCCTCCCCTGTTTTTGAAGGTACTTTCCTACCTATCTGGTAAGCAAGCCTCCTCCCACTTCTAGAGTTGGCCGAATCTTGTTTGACGTACTGCTGGAACAGATTTATTATTTTGTCCAAGCTGTTCGTGATAATCCTACTGCTTCACTTGTGTGCTGGTAATAAACTATTGCAAACTAATCTGCACTGAAAACCAACCTCAAAATACCTCCATGTGAGCCGATCGACTACATCTTTTATCGGCTCCAGCATTTCTTTCATTCTTTTCCGATGCGGCGTATTCAAGGAATAATTTTCCGCAAACAATAGGTAGCTCCCTGAGCTTACGGTTGAACAGCATTGAGCGACGTTTCCACCGTTATGCCTGTTTCGGTCTCTGTCTCCGCAGACATGCTTATGGTAATGGTTTCTTCGATGCAGTCATTAATTCTGGAAGAGGTGCGCAACTTCCGCTGTTCCATCATTACGTTGTCGGCATCGCAGTTTCAATGAGTGCTCTTAGCTCATGCGAATTTGAATTATTCTGTTGTGAATGAGGCTGGAAACAAAGTATAGAAATCTGTCGTAAAACTTCCAGAAATCGAAGCGCACCAATCTACCATGTGGTGACACACATTTGACGCCCTAGGTTGCTATTTCTATCCTAAACTGTATCTTCCCTACTGCGCCATTAGAAACTTATATACACGCTTCTTCGTGGAGCCCGATGAACTTGTCGTTAACATAGCTGGTGCAGAGGCACGGAATGAAGTGCTGATTCTTCTGAAACTTCCATTAAGAGTGCTGCTGATGGTGAAATGGCGAACCAGTTCGTCAACGTGCTCATACACCCATATGCTTTTTAAGAAATGTGGCTTGAAAGCGTAGGAAGAACCATGAGGCACCTGTTATTTATTCTTTAGTAACTGCAGATCAGTTTGTAGAGTTACAGTCTGTTTTATATGTTCTTATTCCATGATGTTCAGGGTGCATCTTGATACTGAAAACTGATACAGATGAATATACACGATAATGCAAATAAGAAAACTGCAGTAAATGTTCGTCCGCAATCGACCCTTCTGTGAGATAACTGCAAACGTGAGGTTACGAGCCGACACTGACTTCAGCGTCAGTATTGTCTTAGTAAACATAAGGTACAGGGATATGCCCACTTTCCTCCATCTATTTGGGCCAAAATTTCTCTCGTAGCCTATGCTAGGGGAATGTCCTGGGTGCACGATTGCGAATCCGAGGGTTTTGATGCTGTTGTAAGACCATATGTGATGCACCAACAAAATACAACCTATGAAGTAATAGGTCTCGAAAATCCTGTGCTATTGCCTACAAGATCAGCTGACCTCAGTTCCGTGGATTTTTTAGTCTGAAATAATCTCGAAAGTTAAGTTTGCAGCATACCCGTCGCGTCGGTACGATTGGACGACTATAACACAGTACTTTACAGTACAATAAAACTTTACTAGGAGAAGCAGTGGTTTTTGAAGGAATTCGTTGCTCACTGATGAGTACATTACTGTGTCAAACTACGTGAAGAAAAATGTCACACATCTCTAACAGGTACAAGTTTAAGAAAATTGTAGTTTTTAAACTGCTGAGGTATAATGGGCGATCAAAACGTTTCTGTTCCATGGCCGTACAGTCCAGATTCGATAAGGCAATGAAACAAAATTGTCGTAAGCACTAAGGCAATAATACCACCAACGAACCAGTTTGATGGTACTCGCTTTGTAAAATACTGTATCCTGCTGCGTGAAGAAGTCCGCAACTGCCTGCTGCACATCCTCCTTCGACAGGAATTGTCGACGCTTCAAGGTATTTCTTCAAGGAACCGAAGGCGTGATAATCGCAATGGGGAGAGTTCAGGGCGGGTGATCGTGTGTCCCCCACTTGACGTAACTTCTACGTTCAAGACATCTGCGATATTTGGGCACCTTGTATCGAATCGCTACCGGCACCGAATTTGGCGCCCAAATCCACAACGGTGGTTTTCTATAGACGTGCTGCGCTATACACATTATTTACTCTCAGATGGATGTCTATCGACGTTTGTCCTTCGCCAGCCAAAAAAGAAAAAATTAACAACAGAACGTTGGTCCTGTTTCAACGCATGTCGGTGCGTATATACACTCATCGAAGTTGCGCTATGTTGCAGATATAATGGAGAAACGACGTGAAACCGATACTTTTTGACCGCCCATCATAGCAATGTATTTCTCGTTAAAGTAGACAGGGAGTAACATGTTTGTTAGATAAGTTTGACGTTTCAAATACAGCAGTATTAAATAGGACAGTATTCATACGGAACTCAGTGGCGCCTCGTAATCACGTTGCGCAATCATCTAAAAACATTTGCGGATCAAAAATTTCTATGAAGGAATAACAGAATTATAGGTGTTTTGATAATAACCGTACCTATTATTTCGTTACAAAATCAAACAGTTTTGTATGAAGACCATGTGGAATGTATACTCAAAACTGCGTGAAACTGAAATGTCATATGGAAGAAATGTGTCAGTATAGCTAGACAACAAAATATGATTGGACTCATAACGCTGGCCATGAACCGTCTTTCTAGAAACTGGGACAGAATGCCAAGTAATATACAAGGGGAAATCAAAAAGTTATAGTTTCAAGATGTTGCTGCAGCGTATGTGGAGCGTAGAGAGACTCCAACTCAAGTTTATAAGCACCGACAAGCAGGCAAGAGCTTAGTCTGGCATTCCCGACTAAGTCATGTGTGCGGTAAATCCGGAAACATGAACTATAAAACTAAACTAAACTCTGCCCGGAGAGGGCATTAAGGCCCAACGGTACTGATCGGCCGCCGTATCATCCTCAGGTCACAAGAATCTCTGGATGCGCATATGGAAGGGTATGTGGTCAGCACATCGCTCTCCCGGTCATATGTCAGTTTATGAAACAGGAGCCGCTACTTCTCAGTCAAGTAGCTCCTAAAATGTTCAAATGCTTATCAATTCCTAAGGTAGCAAACTACTGAGATCATCGGAACCTAGACTTACACGCTACTTAAACTGAAACTGTCCACCCCGATAGCTGAGTGGTCAGTGTGACGGATTGCTGTCCTACGGGCCCGAGTTCGATTCCTGGCTGGGTCGGAGATTTTCTCCGCTCAGGGACTGGGTGTTGTGTTGTCTTCATCATCATTTCATTCCCATCCGGCGCGCTGGAGTGATATGTAAAAAGACCTTGTAACGGAACATATTAAAGGCTTTACTTTAATGAAGTATGTGATACCCTCCAAATTCAACCAGTTTAACGAGTATTTATGATAATAGAAGAGTTATTGTGTATGTTAACAATGATTGCACAACATGTCTCCATAAACAGTCAACCCATTAAATTATACTGAGTAACTGACCCGCACAAAAGTTAATATCACTTGATCACTGATACAGCAAATGTCATCATGTAAAAACACTAAGTTTATCTTAAATAATTAATATGAAGTACGAAAAATAGTAGCCAACTTAGGTATTTTGGATCTCCTTAAATAAAAATCACCCAGTGAAACCTATTTGTTCACTAGGAGCGTTTTCACTCAGTATTCACGTAATCAATCCTATTTTAGACGAAAACCAATGTAATTCTTAATAATTCATGTTAATTACTTATTTATGCAAATTAGAGAAGTCAATTGACAAACTTCTAAAAAACGGCCTTTTTGTAACAAAGAATTATTCTGTCAAGTCTACAAATCTGTCTGTCATTTTAATAACATGTTAAATTATGTCACTCGATGCAAATTAATAACTTTTCTGCACAAATTATGATAACAGATGTACATGTGACTTATAAACGATATCTCTTTTTAGTAGTTCTTTTACAATGTTATAAATACAAGCAGCAAGAAGGGTCGAGGAGGCAGTCGGAATGTCACTTTGGTAGAGTGTGTTTGTGTGTTATTGTTTGAGGTGGATAAACAATGCAAAGATCATGTAATGGAAGTACTACTTTGTGTTGTGTCATGGTCTTTGGTGGACAGTGGAATTAAGATGGCCACCAGAATAATAAATATTTGAAGGTTACATATTTGTTGGTTTTGCTCGTTCTTTATCATCAAAAGCACATAAAAAACACGGGACCTCATGTTTTTTAACCCTAGACAACCAGATTTAGAGCCAGCATCAGCATCGAGACACAGCAGCGATCCAGCAAGCAGCAGCGATTACTACAACGCATTTTAATGGCGCCAACCAAACATCAAGTGCTAACAAGCTCCGTAAATGGGAGTGAAATAGTGCGATTACAGCAATTAGCAATATCAACGACTAGGCGACCATTACAAAAGTGGGGGCTCGTCCGGGATCTTTAAGTGCATCGATGATAATAGTGCAGCGATAAATTTCGTAAGTGCTTATCATTCCAAAAAAGTTTATTTGTGCAGTGTGGCAACAGTGAAAATATGTCAAAAATAAATAAATAAATAAAGTGTGTTTGTGCGACTACGCCGCTCGGAAGATTAACATCTGGATTATGTCAATGGAATTCATCAATCAAGACTTCAGCTTCGATAAAACCGAATAGAAGTGAAGAAAGTCAACAGGAACACCGATCACGACATAGCTACATATAGCAAGGTATTTGTTGTTGTTGTCATTTAAAATAATTATTAGTTAACATGTCTCTACCTGAGAGTGATGAGATCGTAGGAAATGTAAAAATTGAACCAGGGGATGGTGAACAATTAAACTTAACAGTGTGGGTAGCAGGGTTTGCAACTCAAATAAGCTCGCAACTTAAACAGTCAACTGAACAAGTAAGTTTGGATTTTAAACAATCAAGTGAACAAGTAAGTTTGAAACTCACAGATAGACTTGATAAGTTAAGTTTGGATTTTGATCTATTAAGTACTCATCTCAATGAGAAGTGTGAGGAAATTAAAACTACCCTCAGTAAGGACACTAGAGAACAGTTGATACACTTCAGAAAAGAACTTCAAGTTAAAGTTGAAAGTTTAAATGAAAACATACAAGCTAACACAGACAGCATTGCTGTCATCTACAACCGAGTAGATACTGAAGTTGAAAGATTAGATCAGAGAATAGACAAAACTTCAGAAAACCTTAAACAAGAATACAACCTGTATACCACTAATGTAGATACAAAAGTAGAAAATATACACACTAAATGTACACAATTGGAGGACGCATTGATGTCCAAACAAACGATTTACAATCAAAATACAATGTATGGGCACATCCAAGTGAAATGCTTTCCTGGTGAAAATCTGAACCCTATTGACTTTATTCACCAATGTAAGGATATGTTTGTTGTAGGAATGTCAGATAACATAAAAATTAAGTTAGTAAAACGGTTCCTAGAAGGGGAGGCCCTATCCTGGGCAAATGAGAATAATGATTCTTAGAATACTTTTGAAGAGTTTGTAGCTAAATTTATTTGCAAATTTTTGTCACAATCCATACAAGCCAGATTAAAGTCAGAAATTCTAAATGGACCAGTGTATAGAGGGAAAGTAGGGGGAATGCAAAAATTTAACAGAGATCAATTGAAAAAACTTGCTCACTTGAATAACTCTTTTGATATTATGACACAAATTGATGTTTTAAAAAGAAGGTTACCAGAGAGACTGCAGTGGGAATTGGTCCATGGACCAGACGATTCAATGGAAGAGTTCCTGAAATTTGTAGATAGATTAGATAGGGCCTTGGAAAGAGAAAATAACAAAAGATTTGGCTCTGACAACAACCAGTATGGGGGGTGGAACAGGAATGTAAATAGAGATTATTATGGGAGGAGAGACTTTGAAAATACTGGAAATAATGCTCCAAATAGGGGAGATAGGAGATATGAAAATGATTTCAGAAACAATGCACAGGAGGGAGGATGGAGGAGAGATAACAGGAATGATAGAAATAGGTATTGGGAAAGAGAACAAGATAGAAGGGGGTTTGTTGAAACTAGTGAACAAAACGACAACTACAAACGGACAGACCGAGGGAACCAGCCGGGAAACGGTGGACAGTCCCACTAGATGTCCGTAGTTTTGGGGCTAGACAATATTATGATAGGACAACATACAACCGAAACTGGAAAAGGAGAGGATACAATGTAAAGAGTAAATACCATGAAAATACTGATGTTGTTAGAATGAACAAATTAGAATTTAATAAAAGGTTTTGGGATACTATGAGTAAAAGTGATACAGTTAATAAAAACAGGGTTCAAGCACAGGTAGTTAGTGAAAGTGCAGAAGTTGAAGGTATTACAGAGTTCCATAGCTGGGCTGAAAAAGATACTGGTGTTAATAAAAAGTCAGACACACCACAAATAGAATCAATTTTGGGGGGTTTATTTGATAAGAAGGGGGATGCCGAAGTGTTTAATGGAGCCAAAGACTCGATTGCTGAGATTCAGATACATAGGGGGGAAACTGAAGATGGGGTTGTTGTGGAGGAGGAGGAAGAAGTAATAGAGGGACAGTTAAATAATGATCCTAAATCAAGTGATGTTATTGATGAGAGTGTGGAGGAAGAAATAAAAGTATTTATAGAATTGAAAAGTGGTGATGTAGTAAAGGTAAGTGATGTGACAAACATGGGTAATAATGAGGTTAATTTAAGTGAAATGCAGACTAGGGAATGTGTATCTGAGGACAAGCTATTGCCTATTGGGAACTATGAAACACTAATCTATGAGAATGGTAATAATAATAATAATAAAGAAAATATAAAGGGATGGAATGTAAATGTGTGTTTTCAAGAAAAAGGGGAAAAGTTTTTAGAAGTTTTGTGGAACAACTATGGAAACTGTATAAACAAAGATGCCTTTTGGAAAGAATTAGCAAAGGTAAGTGCAACCTTGTATCCTACATGGTGGACAAGAATCCGTAGTGGATTTCATAAAAAATGGGCTGAAAACAGTAGTTTGTTAAGTGGCAACACAGTGTTAAGAGGGACAGATAAAAACAATGGTTTATATTTAAATGTCAATGCTTTGCAAACAGAGAGGGATGTGTCTAAGTGTAGGAAAGAGGAAATAGACTTAGGAACTAAAGAAATTGAAAATGATCTATTGTTTGTAAATACTGAAATAGACAATGATGTTGAGCTAGGTTGTCCAGATGTTAAAGTAAACATTTACATTGGTCCATTTGAAATAAACGAAAGCCCACATCCTAATGCGTATAGACATATCTTTCCCAGATCAAGAAGGTTATTTGGATTAAGAAACATCACTGAATTGAAACCATATAAACATGATTAAGCACATTTCCCTGTTTGAATACAGTTACTTACCCATTTTCCGTAAAGCATTTTATCAGCAAAGAATTTTACTGGGTGGGTCAAATAGCAACTACCACTCATCCTACAGACCCTGGAAAAGTTCCAGATCTCTGTGACAATGTTTTTATATTTTTATTGTCACTATTGAATATTAAATTTGGAGACATCTTCTTTACTTGCAAGGGGCAAGTTTAACCATGCACCCAAAGAGGTGACAAACATTTATTACTTTCTGTTTGTATTGTTGAATATGGGACATACTTGCACCAAATATAAAAGACAATGTAAAAATTGTTGTGCAAGACCCATCATTTTGTTACTATTGTTTTCTTAGGCATAAGATATGTGGACAATTTTCTACAGCTTATCAGATGTTCACCAAGTTTGATGTTTGTGTTATGTTGTGACCAATTTAAGTGTCCAATTTTAGTATTAATATGTTCTTGTACTATCTTGACTGTGTCTCAATGGGAGACAAGTTTTTTAAATATTTTCTTTTTTTTTAAATGCATATTATATTCATACATGTGACTTCTGTAGTGTTTGTGTTTATATATCATGTCCATACTTCTAATTATGTTCTTTGTTTTCATTTCCTTTATGTGGCTCAAAAAGAGCAGACAGTTGCAATATTTTCCTATGGACATCTGACCTGTCCATCTATGTAATATATTTATGTTCCTTCTATTATCTTGATTATTCTGTGACTCAATGAGAGCTGACTTTGAAATAATTTACATATATTTTTATATATACCTTAAGATCGCATGTGATATATTTTTGTCTGTTTTTGATCATTTTCCATGTGGCTCACTGGGAGCAAAGATTAAGTTTTCTTTTACTTTCATATATTACTAAATATTTTTATTATGCTGTCATACTGAGAGCCATAACACAAAGTGCATTTGAAACAACATAACTAAAATATTTGCAGGAAAAAGTCATTTTGAAATGGTGTAACGGTCATGGTATACATACACATTATGCATAGTAAAACAAAAAAAAAACAAAAAAAATTATTAAAGTAGTACTTTTCCAAATTTTAAGCATTTGACACATTTGTCCTAGTCGGCTAATATCATTAAGATTCTGTAAATGATATTACCCGAGGGGGGTATTGTAATGGAACATATTAAAGGCTTTACTTTAATGAAGTATGTGATACCCTCCAAATTCAACCAGTTTAACGAGTATTTATGATTATAGAAGAGTTATTGTGTATGTTAACAATGATTGCACAACATGCCCCATAAACAGTCAACCCATTAAATTATACTGAGTAACTGACCCGCACAAAAGTTAATATCACTTGATCACTGATACAGCAAATGTCATCATGTAAAAACACTAAGTTTATCTTAAATAATTAATATGAAGTACGAAAAATAGTAGCCAACTTAGGTATTTTGGATCTCCTTAAATAAAAATCACCCAGTGAAACCTATTTGTTCACTAGGAGCGTTTCCACTCAGTATTCACGTAATCAATCCTATTTTAGACGAAAACCAATGTAATTCTTAATAATTCATGTTAATTACTTATTTATGCAAATTAGAGAAGTCAATTGACAAACTTCTAAAAAACGGCCTTTTTGTAACAAAGAATTATTCTGTCAAGTCTACAAATCTGTCTGTCATTTTAATAACATGTTAAATTATGTCACTCGATGCAAATTAATAACTTTTCTGCACAAATTATGATAACAGATGTACATGTGACTTATAAACGATATCTCTTTTTAGTAGTTCTTTTACAATGTTATAAATACAAGCAGCAAGAAGGGTCGAGGAGGCAGTCGGAATGTCACTTTGGTAGAGTGTGTTTGTGTGTTATTGTTTGAGGTGGATAAACAATGCAAAGATCATGTAATGGAAGTACTACTTTGTGTTGTGTCATGGTCTTTGGTGGACAGTGGAATTAAGATGGCCACCAGAGTAATAAATATTTGAAGGTTACATATTTGTTGGTTTTGCTCGTTCTTTATCATCAAAAGCACATAAAAAACACGGGACCTCATGTTTTTTAACCCTAGACAACCAGATTTAGAGCCAGCATCAGCATCGAGACACAGCAGCGATCCAGCAAGCAGCAGCGATTACTACAACGCATTTTAATGGCGCCAACCAAACATCAAGTGCTAACAAGCTCCGTAAATGAGAGTGAAATAGTGCGATTACAGCAATTAGCAATATCAACGACTAGGCGACCATTACAACCTGCATCACGACGACCGGACCTGCCCCGCAAGGGGCCTCCCTGCCAATGACGCCAAACGCTCATTTCCATTTCACTACTTAAACTAACGTAAACTAACTTACGCTAATAACAACACACACACATCCCCGAGGGAGGACTCGAACCTCAGGTGGTAGGGGCCGCGCAATCCGCGGCATGGCGCCTCAAACCGTGCGGCAAGTAGCTCTTCAGCTTGCCTCACAGGGGCTGAATGCAGCCCGCTTGACAACAATTCTCGGCAGACCGAGTGGTCACCCATCCAAACACTAGCCCAGCCCGATAACCCTTACTTTGGTGATCTGACGGGAACCGGTGTTAACACTGCTGCAAGGGCGTTGGCGAAACGTGAACTATAGAAACTTTATTATCAAATGCATCCGGATAAGACCAACGTGCTGTTGTTCTTTACTTGGCTGCTTAAGAATGAACAATGACAGACATCCGTCGTAGAGTGAGGAACGTTTATGGAGTAGTATTTCTGTAGAAAACCGCCGTTATGCTCTCATATGCCAAGTTCATGATTATGCGCATCCCCATATAACAAATGTCGTAAGTCTAATTAAGTGGACTGAAGAGGGAGACGCCAGAGCACACTACCTATAATCCTCCTGAACTTCTGATTCCGCCCCAGGCGATTATCACGCCTGGACTCCCTTAAAAGAGGCCTTGAAAGGTTGACGATTCCTGTCGGACGAGTCTGTGCAGCGGGCAGTTACGGACTTCTTCGTGCAACGGGACACGGCCTTTTACCAAAAGTGTATATTTAACTTGGTGCATCGGTGAGATGATGGCCTCAATGCTGATGGCGATCTTGTCTGACTGGCAACCGATTATAGATTGTACGTCCTTCGAACAGTAACTTCTTGATTCCTGTTTATTGAAAATGAGTCCACTGGAAAGAGCAGTGGAGAAACGAAATTGTAAGAACAGGAAAATGTTGAAACAAATGAAGCGGCAACCAAGGATGTAACATGTAGCAAGTAGTCATTGCGGAAATATGTAACACAATATACAGATTGTTCGGAAATCCCCGTTAGAAACTCCTACGACTTCTAGAAAGATGTGAATAGATAATATTCTCAGTCGGAATATATGGCGGGAAACCTGTCGTTTCCGTGCTACGATCATTTGAAAACTTTTTGGCAACGTGAGCATTTTAAAAAATATTTGATTAGTCTTGACGCAATACATAACTGGTCTTGCAGTTCCACTCATTAATAGCCAAAGAAATTGCTCGAGTACTGGCTGACGAGTTCTCTTCGACGTGATGCTGTACGGCCCCTTCCAATTCGGGTGTGCGGAGTCTCCCTGGAGCAGCACAGTCATGACTGCTGACGGTGAAGGTACCCCTGTCTCGAAGCCATTTGCGTAATCGTGGCGAAAAGGATTTGCGATTGGGTTGGATGTTGTGAAGAACGATCCTGATACAAGCAACGAGCAGCTCTTCCATTACCGTGAGCTTGTCATTCAGAAGGATCATGTCGGTGTATTCTACAATCGCGTACTTAAAAGTGTTGCTCTAACCCTCTTAGATACGTGAATGAGGCTCAGATCAAGTCAGAGAGGACGGATAGACGTCAAATGACATCAGTCGATCCGACGTAACCACCCCTACCATGACAACACAACATCATATCTATCTACTAAATATGTCTTCAAACGGCTGTAGTAAGCACCGTTTGCCGATATGGGTTCCTATTCAAAATATTATTCGCGCACTCCACTCTACGAGTCCTACAAGTTTGTAGCTGGAATTTCCGAAATCGCACTGTAGGACTGGATGGCAATAAATCGGCTGAATACCTAACGTATCACCACTTGCATTCATAGCAACGACTCACTTGTAAAGTCCATCATATATCGTCATAGCGGTAAAGTCTAATCACAAAAATTCTGTTTTATGATTTACTTTTATTCCCACTATAGATGTAATCAACTGAAAACTAGCATAAATCTACTCATGAGGCAATTACACGGAAAGATAAATGTACCTCACAGGGAAATGTTACCCAATATATTACTTTTTGACAATGGCTCGTCAAACCTCCGCAATTTTATGTAAATTGTATCGATGGATTATCTATTAAACAAGTTTTCCAACACAACTCAGTAATTCAGTTTAACTCTCATTACCCGCCGGCAGCGTGAGCAACAGTAGCGATAGCCTTTGTAGCGCCAGCTGCGTAATGAGGTTAAATAAGACCCATTACCGAACGCCGACTAAGTGGCTTCCGTTATTTAAACACAGCAGCTGATCGCATGGAAACCATTAAACAATTAACGGCTCCACGCGCCGCAGGTGTTAGGGGCTAGCAGAACATGACACACAGTGGCACAGTCTAGCGTAAGCCTGTTTCTGACCAGTGATGCAAAACTATGTAGCAAATAAGATATTTATAAGGCATACACATGAAGCAGAACAGAATAAAAAATCGTTTGGGCAGCAGGTGCCTTAGTCATACGGAATACATTGGTGTCTGGAAAAGGTGTTAACCAAAGCAGGATGGAAACCATTACACAGATAACTAAACAGGTAGGTGATGCTGTTATTACTAGTTTTCAGCAGGCACTGGTAATACGCAACTTACAAGCCAACGGTGCGGACGACTTCATGATCTTAAGTGAGCTTATATTCGTGTCCAAGGAAGGGCATCCAGACATTGGATTAAAGTGATGTGAATGTCATATCATGGACGAATGTAGGCATTATTAGCACACTTACCAAAAGCGAGTGAAATTATAGGGAGAAATCAAAAGAAAAATTATCTCCACAGGTAAGAAAAAGGGGTGTATGAAAAAGTATTATAAGGACTAGGTGAATAATCCTATGTCAGGGAGTGAGGGACTGCTGTTTTGATGTTAGGAAGAATTCCGCTAACAGCTGGTAAAATTGTTGTTTATTAAAACGCAACCGGTTGCGCGACCTAAAGCCGCATCGTCAGCTTTAATACGGTAAAAAGAAAATTATATTGTGGAAATTAAAATTAATAAGGGAATGTCTAAAATATACCCACGATCTTAGAAGATCATAGGCATAGCAATCGTTCTTAGTCAAGATTTAGTATTCTGTGAATATCGTCAATACTATCGCTAGCGAAACGTAGTGAAGAAGTGCTCCATTCATTAAAAATCTGCCTGCATCTAAACAGAAAAATATTTTATAGTTAGCGGACGCTAAAAGCTTTTAAAAAGGGGGGGGGGATTGGCGATAAAAATGGTCACTTCTAAAATGATTACTCGCGGCACTATACAAATTAGTATGTGGAATATATCAGTTGGCAGTGTATTACCGGTCTGATGGCAGAGCTGCTCGGTTCAGGGAAAAATAAAAGCAGCCCACACGAACGACAAAGAGAGACTAGCTGGCAGGCGCTATCCATATAATCATGAGTACGACTGCTACATTTACGAACGAGAATAATGAGGAATTTATCTTATCTTCCAAACAATCACAATTAGCCAGAATGCTATGGTGCTTTAATTCCAACTGGTTACTCAACGTAAATCTTGCGTTTTATATCTAAAAATTTCTACTTCCCCTAATATATTCAAAATACGGCTTTTTACCTTTTTTATGAAATATTTTTAGATTTTCTGAAGGGCTTGTGATGCTCTGCCCCTATTTGCGTAAGTGCGCTGTTAATGCATGTCGTGGGTTATTTAAGTTAATGTGCCCCTGAAGTCTTGTTCGAAATGACCTACCAGTTTGCCCTATATATTTATTAGCGCAATCATTGCGTATATTGCAGCCTACTCAATAATTTGTGCCTCAAATCAGTCATATTTCCAATCATTTTCTAAATTAAACACCTTTTTTTTTCTTGGCAAACATTACAGACTAGCAGTCCGTAAGTCTAGATACAGCATTTTATAACCTCTAGCTATCTTCTTACATAACTAAATCAATAACAAGAATCCCTGTTGATAGCAGAAAAGCCTCACCATACTTTGCAGCACGTAAATAGAATATGTTTTTTATCGGTGCTGTAGGGGCACTTGCTGAAACCAATTAGCAGCGATCTTCGCTTTGTACCTCGCTCGAAGTGGTTCGCACACACGCCAATCACAGCAACATTTTGGCATCCAAGGCCACTGAATCAAATTCAAACTGGTGGCAACACTGTCATCAGTTTTTTGACTGGTCTGATGCACTCACCTCCTATGCCAATCCCTTCATCTTAGAGTAAGACTCGCACCCCATGTCCTTAATCGTATGTCTGATATATTCTGTTCCGTGCGTTCTCCTATAGTATGTACCGTCTACAGCTCCCTCTAGTACCACGGTAGTCTTTTCCTTGATGTCATAATATCCGCCCTGTCATCGTATCCTTTCTTCTTGTGAATGATTTCCCAGTGTTCCTCCCCTCACCACTGTGCAGAGCACTTCCTCTGTTATCCTATCAGGCCACCTAACTCTCTACTTTCTTCCATAGCATACATGTCAAATGATTCGATTCTCTTACGTTCCGTTTTCCGGTAGTCCATGATTTATTGCAATTCAATGCAGCGCTTCAATCATACTTCCCAGAAATTCTATTCTCATATTTCTTCCGCAGTTTAGAACATATTATTTCGATGTTTGTAATTATAGCCTCTGGCACCTCGCACGAACGTTTCTCATAATTATCATTTCAGCTTCGAAGTCATTAGCCAGCTATAATGCTTCAAATTCCCTGTGGTACCATATTTCGCACGTTCTCCATCGTCACACGGGTGGTTATAGATTTGATAGTCCCATACACGGATCATCTTAAAGCCAATTACCACACCTAAATTTTATCAGAAGGCCATTTATTGTGGAAGCGCATGCTGAAAATGAAGGAACATAGTCATTATAAACACCTGTGAACCAATTTCAGTTTGTGTTTTATTGCACACGTTATAGATACATATTTATAAATCCATTATAGTGAAATACAAATATTTTAAATCTATATAAACAAAAACTGACGGATGGAACTGGCATATCTTACTTACCTTATGATGATTATCAACACAACAAAAAACAAGTATGCACTGATATAAACGCCATCAATCTCCTGAACTTACAGGTGCTTTTTATTTGCCCTCTAAATGTAGAACTAGGTATATTAGTACCTTTTCAGTTGATCGAGAGATTTCTCATTTCATCTTAAATATGGAATATTTACGAAGTAAAAGTATATTCTTGAACATACAGAAATGCCGACGAAGTGAAGAAGCATTTTGTTAGCAGTTCGCAACAGAGGGATACGGTGTGCAGGTTTCTAAACACCGAAAAGGTTGGCGCAGTGGTTAACACACTAAAGTACATTCTGTATGATGGCCCGGTAGGGTAAACTCTACGTCTCGTCATTCAGTTTCATTGCTTAAACAGTTTCTGAAATTCGCTTAATGGAGGTAGAGTAATGATTCGTTTGAAATGGTCACTGCTGATTTCCTACTTCTGAACCCACGTCGAGTCCGATCTAGTGTTCACAGCATAATGGGACGCTACATTATCTTCCTTTAATCGATATCTTTACTCTACCCAAATGGAACACGTTGGAGACACTTAAATTACTTTCATATTTTGAATTTGGCTTTGGCTACAACTCCTTTAAAAGAGGAAACCACACGAATACTGTGTGGCATACATATATATCACCGATAATTATATGCCCAAATATTTAGACATCAATAATCGTCGGATGAGTACATACCATTCATTTTATCTTTGCTCACCAAGTTTTGTGGGGTGGAGGGCTTATTGGCTTATGCTCAAAACGTCAATTATAGCTTTAAAATGACACAATAGAAGAGAATGGTCAATAACGGAAAATAATTACAATTAGAGATAGAAACCTCGTTTTAGTACATGGCATTCAAATATTTATAAGTTGGTACTGTCGGAGATGAATGTGACACTGACAAAAGGTTACGCTTATTGTGCGACAAGCATCATGCGGCACTGAGAGGGAAGGGGGTAGGGGAACGATTGTGTGAGGAGAGAGAATGTGATGGACTGATCGGATCAGGCTTGTGTTTTTTACTCGTACAGTATTTGATTCATTGACGAACAGATGACACAAGCATCCCAATTGATCGCTATATTTCTTTGTGTTTCATTTAGCAATTAAACTAAGGTATTTAAATTTTCTGTGTCCACTAATTTCTTCAACTGTACAATAACTTTATAAATTATACTATCAAACAAAATACTAAATTCCTTGTTTCTGTTAAAGTAGAGACAGATGTAACGTAATTCTATAACTTCTGGCTAACTCTAAAACGAACAAAAAGCTGCATTACCCAAAACACAGAAAAGAAGCTACATAAGGCATATAAAAGTAAAGAACATTACAGAAAGAGATCGCAGTCTAAATAACTATACAGGGTGGTCACTGATCGTGACTGGGCCAAATATCTCACAAAATAAGCGTCAAACGAAAAAACTACAAAGAACGAAACTTGTCTAGCTTGAAGGGGGAAGCCAGATGGCGCTATGGTTAGCCCGCAAGATGGCGCTGTCATAGGTCAAACGGATATCAACTGCGTTTTTTTTAAATAGTAACCCCCATTATCTTACTACATGTTCGTGTAGTACGTAAAGAAATATGAATGTTTTAATTGGACCACTTTTTTCGCTTTTTCATAGATGGATCACAATATTAGACGAACAGTTGGTAACAGGTAGGTTTTTAAAATTAAAATACAGAATGTAGGTACGTTCGAACATTTTATTTCGTTTGTTCCAGTGTGATACATGTACCTTTGTGAAATTATTTCTGAGAACGCATGCTGTTACAGTGTGATTACCTGTAAATACCACATTAATGCGATAAATGCTCAAAATGATGTCCGTCGACCTAAATTGATTTGGTAATACTTGTAACGGCATTCCTCTCAACAGCGAGTAATTCGCCTTCCGTAATGTTCGCACATGCATTGACAATGCCCTGACGCATGTTGTCAGGCGTTGTCGGTGGATCACGATAGCAAATATCCTTCAACTTTCTTGACAGAAAGAAATCCGTGGACGTCAGAGCCGGTGACGTGCGGGCCGTGGTATGGTGCTTCGATGACCAATCCACCTGTCATGAAATATGCTATACAATACCGCTTCAACTGCACGCGAGCTATGTGCCGGACGTCCATCATGTTGGAAGTACATCGCCATTCTGTCATGCAATGAAATATCTTGTAGTAACATCGGTAGAACATTACGTAGGAAATCAGCATACATTGCACCATTTAGGTTGCCATCGATAAAATGGGGGCCAATTATCGTCCCTCCCATAATGCCGCACCATACATTAACCCGCCAAGGTCGCTGATGTTCCACTTGCGGCAGCCATCGTGGATTTTCCGTTGCTCAACAGTGCATATTATGCCGGTTTACGTTACCGCTGTTGGTGAATGACGCTTCGTCGCTAAATAGAACGCGTACAAAAAGTCTGTCATCGTCCGGTAATTTCTCTTGTGCCCAGTGGCAGAACTGTACACGACGTCCAAAGTCGTCGCCATGCAATTCCTGGTGCCTAGAAATATGGTACGGGTGCAATAGAAGTTGACGTAGCATTCTCAACACCGACGTTTTTGAGATTCCCGATTCTCGCGCAATTTGTCTGCTACTGATGTGCCGATTAGCCGCGACAGCAGCTAAAACACCTAATTGGGCGACATCATTTGTTGCAGGTCGTGGGTGACGTTTCACATTTGCCTCATCACTTCCTGTTTCCATAAATAACGCAACTATCCGGCGAACGGTCCAGACACTTGGATGATGTCGTCTAGTATACCGAGCAGCACACACAGCACATGCCCGTTGGGCATTTTGATCACAATCGCCATATATCAACACGATATCGACCTTTCCCGCAATTGGTAAACGGTCCATTTTAACACGGGTTATGTATCACGAAGCAAATACCGTCCGCACTGGCGGAATGTTACGTGATACCACGTACTTATACATTTGTGACTATTACAGCGTCATCTATCACAAAGCGAAAAAAGTGTTCCAACTATAACATTCATATCTCTTTACTTACTACACGAATATGTAATAAAATGGACGTTCCTATTTAAAGAAACGCAGTTGATATCCGTTTGACCTATGGCAGTGCCATACAGCCGGCCACCATAGCGCCATCTGGTTTCCCCCTTCAAGCTAGACAAGTTTCGCTCCTTGTAGTTTTTTCGTTTGACGATTATTTTGTGAGATATTTGGCCTGGTAACTATCAATGGACCACCCTATATAAAGAAACAAGAAGAGATTCTTCGAATGATCAGCGGTAAAAGCGTTCTCAAAATTGACAACGACTACATACGCAGGGAAGTTTTTGTAACTTAACGACGCTAGCACTTCAAGTTGTGAAAGAATTTAAACGAAGAAGAAAGTACAAAATAATGCTCATAAGTAACAACAGATCAAGCAACATGTCATCGCATTACGTGCACTAACAGTGATGTAATCAACAATTAAAAACACCGTTTGTAGCCACACAGAAGTCTACTGCGAACTGTTTCAATATTTGGATGTAACTTGCCGATTACAGTGATGAGTGTACAGTGCTTTCTGCGCAAATAAACTCTTTCAGGAATAGTTGATTGTCAATCGGTAAATGCACTGCACTGCAGCGTTTTGACTCTTTCACGAAATCGTCGACAGCAGGCACGTTTTTCTGAACGTAAATCAATGATAGTATTAGTTTTGATCTATCTATTTTAATTTTACGGTATTTTTCGCATACGCCCATAATTGTAATGGAGGGCATTTTGTAACCCAAACTCCGGGCACACAGAATATTTTATGGGAAGATATTATACAATCCAAATTTTGGGTCCACTAGTTTCATTTAAATGACAAGAGCCACTGAAAATGCAGATGATTTACTGGAAGTGAATCACTCCTTCCGTGGAGGTCTTTCCCCGCAAGTAAAGTGCTTAGAACTGCAACATACATCGACTAATACTTACTGGAACATCGTACGACACTGCCGTAGCATATGGAAACACTTACCTGTTCATTATTTTATACCGAAATAGCTTATATTGTATCAGCCGTAGTTAAGCAGGCGCTTGGCCTCGCCTCTTTGGCAGGATACTGGGAAAATGCAAACACTGTACTTTGACCGCAAGCACTTCTTTCTGAACGTTAATGAACAAGATTGTTCCTTTTTAACTACGAATTTTAATTTTATTTCCCGCGAACGATCATAATTTTAATGGGCGGCATCTCATAACCAAAATACAGGGCACACTGAATATTTCATAGGAAAATAGCATACAATACAATTTTTGGGTCTACTATAGCTTTATTTAAATGACAAGAACCACTGAAAATGCATATGGTTTATCCAGCGTCATTCAAAGGAAATTACGTGAAAAACTCTTGTACGAATTATCCTTGAACATTTCTCAACCATTGGAACCGATACCAGACGGGGATAAGAAGGTATATTGAATGGGTGCACAGACGGGTAGCAGAAATGGTCTCTTTGACCCACGGGACAGCGCCAAGGAATGCTAAAGTAAACCTAAACTGGCAGATACTTGCAAATGTAGACCAATAGTCGTCGAAATAATTTGTGAAACCTAGAAATGTATTACAGTACAATATGAACAAACGGAAGATTAGACGAACTGTACAGGGCTCAAATGGACTGAAGCAGTAACTTTTGGCGCGCGCCTTTCGCAGACTGAACGGGAAGAAAAGTTAATGCATGCCAAACACTGAACAGTGGGTTGTAAAATATGAATTTAGATCTATATATCACCACAGCACGTCTATTGATGGACATCCATTAACTACATTCTTCTTTTTAATTCTGCAGGAACTATTTTTTAAGTAGTACTACTTAAAATAGTACTACTTTACTACTTTTTAAAGTACTTTATTACTTTTTAAAGTAGTTACTGCAGAATTAAAAAGAAGAATATGGTTACTGACGTACGTCTACAGTTCTCTAGAGCGTGAAAAGTACACCAGTAATTATCTGCCGTCAGATATCAAGTCCGGGATCCCCTTTACGTTATTTCAATCACAGATTCCTCTGCACTGTCTACATTATAATTCCGCGAGATATACTCATGTATGGAGTGATTATAATTAAAGCCTCAGTTTCAAAACGCTGTGAAAAACGAACAATTGCTCCGAATGTCGTCGAATTTGAACGGAATGATATCGAAGAAGTTGAAACAAAACGTTTAACGAAAATCTTACCACTATATGGCACTGTAAACGACAGACTATGCAAAAAAAAAGGAATGCAGGGTACACGGTTGTTCCCTTACATCTGAGACGCTCGGAATGGCTGTCTCAGTACAGGATTGAGCGCTGCAGGTGAAGCTCTTTCACATGAATGGTGACTGCGCATCAGTAGGTCTACAGAAGTTCCGGACAGTGAAGGGCATGAAAAGAGGCGTTGGTCCGATGTTTACATAGGTTCTGGAGAAAATGGTTACGAAAATCGATAAGACAGGTTCTTTTGAAGTGCACTGTGGTGAAGAAAGAGGGAGGAAAGCAACTGCTCCGACTTCAGTAGAAGATGTAGACATGCCATTGCACGAGGGGTCGAGCGATGATGTGGAAACATGCAGTGCATGGGGAATTGCCGGAACTTTGGACATTCCTTTGAGAATGGTGCATAAAATTCTACCAAACATCTTGCATTGCTATCTATACAAAATTACCCATGTTCAGGAGTTGCTTCATGGTGACCTAGCAGTAAGACAAACGTTCTCTCTAAAATTTCTGCCTCTCCTGGAATTGGACAATTAATGGCCATGGAACATTTTGCGGACGTACATAGTCAATTTACGAGGATATATCAATACCGAAAACTTGCTCGCTCATCAAAGGTTCCGCTGGAATTATCAGTCGTCATTACCCTTGAGACAGATCATCAAGATCACCCGATCTTAATCCAAGTGACTTCTGGCTATTGGCTTATCTAAAAGATGCTGTGTTCAGTACTCCCATTACGGACGTAGCTACATTGAAGGCATGCATTGCGCAATACAGTCTGAACGTGCTCCCGGGAAAGCTTCGATTCTTGCCGGACGTGCTTTTTCTCGTTTTCACCATAGTAGAAAACGGTGGGGAATAATTCAGTTTGTCTTGCATCTGTCTCATGACAGTTCAGAACCGATTTCATTATTGCCTTTTATACAGTTTTGGCCTCAGGGTAGTTAAAACACGGTTTCTCTCATATGGCACGACCCCCCCGTGGTGGATGGGCTTACGTAACCATCAGTGCCACAACTGCCGAATACAAAAAGTGGCGCCGTGATTGGTTTAAAATGCAACTCACATCATAGCCGTCGTACTGTCACACCCCTATTTTTAGACCACGCAATTTAAGCTTACATCGCCATCTAGTGAGAAATTTTTTTTTATTCCTTAACACTTCCCCCTATTTGGACAATATTCCATTCAAATTTGACCTCTTTATGAGCAATAGTTCTTCTTCTACAGCATTTTGAAACTGCAAATTTAATTATAACCACACTGTATACATATTGACAGAAAAAGTCGCAACACCAAAAATAATGTAGAGAAATGAAATTTTTGGAATACGTTTGTCTATGTAACATAGGCGTATTTAAGTGATTAACTTTGCAAGTACATAGGTTAATGTATCCACGAGATAAGCCATCGCAAATGTGAAATTCATGAATCAAGAGGGCAAGGAAGGTTATTAATAATGTCTCTTTATGACTAAGGAATATTGTGTAAAACTTCTCTTATGTGTATTCTTAGCCAAATAATATTACTGTCATCATACTTGAACCTGCAATGGACATTGTAACACGGCAGGGTTGGAGGATGGTGGGGAAGGTTATGTCAGTTACTTTGGGTATGAAAGTACGCCTGGTGTCGTTACGATGCAACATTATTTGCCTACAGATTTATAAGAGGGTATTTTAAATAGTGGTCTCCGTGTGTAAGAGATTTATAAATACACTCAAAAACGCTTTTTCGCACTCACAGACATTTCATAATGTAAGTAAGTGGAATTGTGATTCAATCATTGTGTTACTAAATATCATAATATTCTCAAATGTATGGCATGTGTGGAAGGCACTAAGGGAAATAATTAATTGTTGAAATTAAAAACTATTGAACAGTACCAAAACTATTGCACAGTGAGGTAAAATTAAATGCTGTAACTCAGAAAGAGCTTCGTTACTGTGACATTTCAAGAAAAACGAAACAATTTCCAGATAGAAGTCTATTAAGCATCATTTAAAATGTCAATAGAAAAGGTAAGGTATGTGATTACAAGTACTCGGACATCAATATGTAATGGGAAATTGATCACTAGGCACCTCAGGAGATCTGTATAAAAGGAGGGAGGCATATAACTTCTTGTCGGTAGACGAGCAGTAACAGTAGAATGGCTGATCAGGAGGGCTCATTGTCTTCGAACGAGGGCTAGTGACTGGAAGTCATCTGAGCACCAACTCCATCAGAGAAAGTCAAACTTTTTAAAGTCGCCCAGGTCGACTATTAGTCATGTGATTGTGAAGTTGAAAAGCGAAGGAACACACTCAGCTAAATCAAGACCAAATAGACCTCGTGTACTGAAGCACACTGACCGCCAAGCATTGCAGAAGGTTGTTGTAAAAAGTAGCACAAAGACAGGAATTTAAAAAAAGAGGTACAATGATCGAGCAGCTACTCGAAAGACACGCATTTCTGAAGCCAGTATTATGCAACTGTTTAGGACTGGACTGTGGTTTGGAGTAATGAATCTCGCTGTATCTGATGGAAGAGTTTGGATCCAGGGAGTGCCTGGAGAACCTGCCATAACGGGTAGTGCCATCAGTGAAGTAAGGAGGTGATGGTGCTGTTACGATATGGCGGCTATTTTCGCGATTATGGTGTGGTCTCCGAATTACGCTAAAGAACACTCTAAATGCAGAAGGCTATGAGCACGTTTTAAAGCATTGTGTACTGCACATGTAAGGATAACAGTTCGAAGATGACTGCATTAGCGTGACTATTCAACCTGTCTTAAAGCAGAATCTGTAAGGCAAGAGTTTGCAGACAGCCCCATTCCTGAAATGGACTGACTTGCCCAGAACCCCGACCAGAACGCAATGGAACTTCTTTGCGATGAGTGACAACGTCGACTTCACTCCAGACCCGATCGTGCAACATCACTACCATTTTTGGTTTCGGATATTGAGGAAGAATGGGCTGCCACTACTTCACAGACATTCAGACACTTCATTTAAAGTGTCCTCAGTAGACGCCATAAAAGAAAATGTTGGATACACCCATTATTAATGTCCCGTAATAGGTATTCTGATACCTTTGAAGATAATGAACGATAGTAAATTTCAATTAATGATTTTAATTGCAGCAAGATAATATAAGGGAAACAGATGACTTTCTTACGTGTGAACGTAGCGCAGTGGTCAGGCACTCGACGGCGGCTCAAATCCCCGTACTAACATTGTCGTGGCGTCCCTAGCGCGCAAAGACAAATTCCGGGGCGGTTTCTTCGAAAAGCAAAGAGCTGATTCCTTACTTATCCTCCCGCTGTTCGACATCGTGCTCCATCTGTTATGATTAGTCGTTGACGGGGTGATAAATTTTAATCTGCCTCCCTCGAATTTACGTCCTGACGTATCTGTTTTTGAAATTATATTTTATCAGCAATGCTAATGATGACGATTTATCAATGGACACGATTGTTAAGTCCTCAAAATGTAAGTTACCGTAGATGATTACATAATCTATTTTCTTAAGGTCAACGATTCCCTTTTATGATGTTGCTACCTTTGTAAAACCCTCGAGTTTGAATTATATAGCTTCAGCTTTACAAGTATTTCTTACTGTGAAAAAGAAGTAGATTACCTCCTGGTTTCAGAAAAGTAGCATTGCAGAGTGCAAGTAGAGGCAGATTGCAAAATATGTAACCATAAATATGACAATAGGGTTAGTCGTTTAATTATCCCATCAGTGATATTCGCGGCTCACTTACGCCAACGTCTACAATGTGCTAAATGTTTCGGTTTGACTACTTTCCTAGGGAGATGAGTGACTTTCGGTGAAATTCAGTAATTTTTAAGGAGTACCTTGAGTGTATTAGGTGATTCAGAGTAGAAAATGGAACTTCATAATAGTGTGTATTGTTTTTGTAGCATGTCACCAAACGAGAGTAGAGTAGAGCAGCCTCACACACTTTATTCGTGACGGCGCTGATAAGGGACGATCTTGGTGAACCTACAAGCCAACGACCAGCACACACGAGGAGATGTCTATGACCGCTTCTCGGTCGTTTATATTTAGTTCTTGTAGTTTGTTGAAGAAAAATAATAATTGAATGATCCTAAACCGATCAAATGTGTGTGATATTATAAATCAGTTAGTCTATGTCCATAAAACTGTAAAATTATACCTGCCCCGCTGTTCACGTCACTGGAAGTATTACATTTGACTAAGGCCAAAATCATTTTCTGTATTTTGCAAGTGAATAATGGTCAGAATATAACGAAGTTGATTTACAAGATTTTTTTTACTGTGTACGATAACTGAAAACAAGTTGAAAAATTTAAAATGTTATTACAAGAGATGTCGTAGGTATATTAATGAACGTCTCTGGACGATTTATTTTATATAAATTGACATAACTTGTGAATTATTTTCAAAGACTGATGCAAGTTCATCCAAAGAGAGGAATATTCAGTGACATACATTCTAATCTATTTATTTTCTTTACGAAGTTGCAATCAAAGTCTATAATAAGTAAATTCCGTAATAACACGTCGTATGCGATGGATTACCTACAAAACATCTTTGGAGTAGCAAAGTCGAAGAGTCGTTCTAATTTTTCGTAGCTACAGTAAGCTGAATACGACGAAAACAATATTTTCAACGGCATTAGCTTATTTCTACAAGAGCCTGACTAGTAAACGTAACAATGGATGAAAACGAGACAAACAAAGCCACGGAAAAGAATTACGAGAAAGTTACTAATGATTAATCACTCTGAACTAACGTACTGAACACACAAAGAGAGGTTGCATCGACTCCCATTGCACTTAACCGCTTGTTGCTACAGTATTAAGGCGGGAACTGATGGCATACTAGAACGTAGCACAATATCTATCTACTGCCAGTTGTTTCAACGTTGCCGAAAAGCAGTTACAGCTCTATCAACCATACGTTCCTGGTTTGCTGCAGAGACCATTGGACCAGTGAGAGACTTCATACATCGAGCTAAATAAGGTTTCCGCCCTCATTCAACTAGCTAAATTAAAAAATAGCGCAAGTACAATGTACGGTACCTCTCCATGGCACCGAACAAATCCATCGCAAAAGAGTTCGTGGTAATTTAACACCAACTCTGTTACAAATAATACCGCAAAATTTTATTCTGTATTCAGGAATAAACTTACTGAAATAGTAGTTCACCAAGATAAAATTTATAAGTTCACTTCGCGACTGTATTAAGAAACGATGAAAGTGTATTCGAAGTACCATGCTAATAGTAGGACAGATATTCATTAATATTTAAATGACAATAGGATTTTTACGCAGAACCGGCAGCAAAAATTTTAATATTTTATGTCCTGAGGCAGATATTGATATAACAACAACTTCGTCAAGATGCCAAGTGTGACTTTTTAACTGATATAGTTTTCAAAACCATTTATTAGGCCATGTAGTTTCGTATTACGAACAGAACTCAGAGACAGAACAGAGAAACGTGTAACAGTAGCTCAAACGCTTTTCTATCGTCACACTTGCGAATTGCTGGTATTTTATACGTAGAATACGATTGGAAGTGCATTACTCATTCTAGGTCTTTCCTGCAGCCAGCGATAGATGTGCGTTCCACTCGGAGAGAGACTAAACGGTAGTTGTTAGTTGATATGTCGTAACCGGAAGTAGTAAGTCAATGGTGCGATAAAGCTGGCGTTTAAAATCCCTCCCGGTACATCACACACCATCCGAATCTGTATAGAACGTGAGTCTATCGTGGAAGGTTTGAGATTTTCAACCTTCAGCATTTCAGTTACAATTTAGTTGTTACTAGGACTACATGAACATGAGATTTCAATGCAATGGCATAATATAGGCAAACAGACCGTCTTTGTACAGTCCACTGGAAATTACAACTACGGATATTTAAACGCAATTAGAATTTCCTAGGTAGCTGACGCTGCATTATTACTGCGGCTATGTTTAACACATTATGTGTTAAGACACGAATCTTAACTGTTGGAATAAGGCTCTCGTTCTTTGTTGATGACTCGTGTCAGGACTCAAAAGGGTAGCAGCCATTACACAGTCGGCATATTTCCCCACAGAAATCAATAATTAAAATGTTTTGGAGATATAGAATTACAGCAACTTTCTTCTCGAACTGCAGACGGCGGTATGAGCTATTACAATTGCATCCTTCCACAGGTGACCCAAAGTGTGATTACTTTATACAAAGCGGCGAAATTGCTGATCAGCATGTGAAATCACGTAGCAGAATACATGTACGCCAACGTAAACAAATGAAAGAATGACGCTGTTAAGATAGACGTGGCTACCAAGATATCTTGTTGAGATCAAGAGTACATGAACGATGACATTAAGATAATATAAATCGCGGTAGATAAGTATTTGTTCGATTCACAAGGCAGCAGGAAATAAAGTGACTGATTGGATAGAGTTGCCAAAAGTAACTATTATAAATCCAGTGCACTATGCCTTACACACATTAAAACTGTTTCTAACTAAATGACCTCCCGACTAAAAGTATTCATAGACATGGCAGACGTTGAACCAATAATAGGTTCAGATACGCGATATTCATATTTTCTAACTCATGCAACGAGGTTAAAAATTATTTTGTTGAGACGAATAAGCAACGTTCTCTCGGTTCCCGATGCAACAGTAAAGTATTTTTACTCCATCTGGAGACATTTCTATGAAATTTGTAAATACCAATAATGGCATCACAGCTTACGATTTTTTTATTTACAAAAACTAATTTTCTAATCTTTTCAGGTTCATCTTAAGAGGAATATACAGGTTACATACGTAACTACACACTTTTGCATTCCCCATCTGAAAATGACACTGAAAATGTTGTACAACAATTATTTGACACTTGGTTGGATGGTGTTGTATCTACTGGGTGATTCAGATGCTCCTAATCATCAGTTTTACGCAACTCACAACGCTTTAAAATACCTGTCGCATATATCCGGTTTCCCTCGCTAACTACATGCAAAATATTACTCCAATAACAAAAAATTAACACAAAATTTTTGTAGGAATCTTAATGCAGTCAAATTTTGTACTGTGATGAGTAATCGCTAGAGGCCTTGGTTTTAGAATTATTCAAGAAAAATTGCAGAAGTGACCTTCGAACGCGTTTTTCTTGAATAATACTAAAACCGGGGCCCCCAACGAAAATGTATCCCAGTACAAAATTCAATTACATGAAATTTCCAGCAAAAATCTTCCATTTTTTCTGTAGAGTTAATAGTTCGAGAGAAAGTGACACTGTCATGTGTGGTTTTTGAAGGCACAGAATCTGCATAAGAGCTATCGGTAGGGGCACCTGAATCCCACTGTACCTATGTGTCAAGTATTTTATAATACCAATGATGTATATGCTTAGTTTTATAGTATTTAATTACATTTTTTTCTAGCAGCTCTAAGTGTTTAGCAGTATTTAATATAAGGATTTGTCAATGTTGTGCTTAACTGCGTAACTTCTGTATTTAATTTCTTTGTAAAAATGTTTAGCTTTTTGAAACTTTTCACGATTACACATAGGCTCTCACCTGCTTTGAAACATAGAGAAGTTAGAGAAAAATGTTCCATATCATTTTTCTTTCGAGCGCTATTTGATTCTGGTCCTAGTTTCTCGCCCGCCTTACAGCTGTACTTTCGCGTATATTTTCCTTGAGGATTTGCTAGCGCGCGCCCTAATGCAGGCCATAGTCTGTACGTAGGAAAGGCGCAGCTCGGCTTCGACCTCCCTTGAGAGTCGTTCGCTCCTCACGAGAAGCAGCCGGCTGCCGTCGCCCAGAGCCCATACGTCTAATTTAGTGCGAACGGCACGGCATGCTGCGCGGTTTGTCTCCATTACAGGCGCAGAGTGCAGCTAAACGTGGCCCTGTACTGCGGAACGGAAATTCTCCCGCCCCGTATCGGAAGCACTTCCCCTGTAATCCTGATTTCACCCCACAAGACTTTTTAGATTCGAAGTGTTCTGTATGGCACTGTATGAGACCGACAACAACTTTTTAAATTCTTATGTAATTGAACATGATAATGAAGAATACCCTTTCAATGCGGTGTTCGCGTTATCGGCAGTTATATTTTTAATCGACAACTCTCCGTACGGTGTGTTGTGCTGTGAACATGGCGTATATATGTCCGCAGCTCGTGGTCGTGAGGTAGCGTTCTCGCTTCCCACACCCGGGTTCCCGGATTCGATTCCCGGTCAGGGATTTTCTCTGCCTCGTGATGACTGGGTGTTGTGTGATGTCCTTAGGTTAGTTAGGTTTAAGTAGTTCTAAGTTCTAGGGGACTGATGACCATAGATGTTAAGTCCCATAGTGCTCAGAGCCATGGCGTATATGTCAATTTTATCTCAAACCAAGTCTATTTGCGTAGCTCCCATCTTGAAGCGCATCTAATTAGACCGCTGAGAATTTTTAAGACGATCGCATACAGTATCTTTGAATTTACTCCTTACCTGAAATAACTTACTTAGGGTTCCATGTTGACGAACAGCTTTGAAGAAGCAGTCTAGCGATTGTGTGATGGTATGGTTAAATGATCATATTTTCTTTCATGGGTTACGAGATAGTCTCAGCAAATATTCAGTGTTACTATGAAAGGGTTTTATATTTTTATTCCACAATAATTCCTAATAGATAATTGATTTCAGGTCTATGATGACCATTTTCGGGACCTGAGTGCAAACAGTGCAGATACTGAAGACAGTCACCATAGACCGATTATTTAATAATCATTAAGCTTTTTTTCGCAGATACCTCTTTGTAAGGCTTCCTGCATTTCCGACTAATTTTATAACTCCTGCACAAAAATGTTTGTTTGCGGAAACCCTCAGAGGACCACAGACGTTTTCTTGCAAGTTATTAATATATACTGGGAACGTTTGTACCTATGGGTGTATAGACACTATTTGCTCTTTTTTTGTTTCGCCACCGAAAGCTACGAACTGTTAGGATTGAGGCCCGAAAGGTCCGAAATTCTGACGCAAGCTAATTTTGAAATTCAATAAATACGTATTTCACCACATCATTATGCGAAAATACATCAATGGCTGTCTGTAGTATGGTATGAAATAGAGGCTTTTTACATCCTTTTGGATCACGTAAAGGTTGATTCATACAGAAGAACTGGACAACAGAGTCGTACAACAAGGGCACCATTGTGCTTCCTGAATTATAGTTAAAAATTTGGTTAAAATGAAAGCGTCTCTCCATTTTCCCAAATAAAGCAGAAGTTTTAGCTTCAGTACTTGAAACTCAGAAAAATATGTTTTGCACTCGACTCAAGGAATCCTGTTGTCGTAGCATGCGAATTAAGAGCAATTTTGTAGTACATTGTACCAGACTGAGAAATAACGATCCCACCATTCATAGGTATACTCATCAAAAAGGTCATGATAAGTAGCATTCTATACTCCTGTTACGCTGCGTCCATGACTTTGCTAAAGCCTTGCAGATTAGTGAATAAAATAATATTTTGGGACGCTTTCCCAATCGTGAATGATTCACGGTCTGCATACTGAAACGATCTGTTTTGGGGAAAATGTGTGTGGTCAACCTATGTGGTTAATGAGAGTCAATCAGAAGATGAAAAAAGTAAGCTATTTATTATTTCAAAAGTAATCACCATAGCTGTTAATACCTTTATCCCACTGCGAGACAAATTGGTCGATGCTGCCACGGAAAAATGTTTCCGATTGCCTACAGAACCGTATTTGTACTCTTCGTTCGATGCAGATCGGTGGCCACGACCGTCTTTTTCAGGATTCCTAAATTATGGAAATCACACGTAGGGAGGTCGGGGTGTATGGGCTTCGCAGCCAAATTTTTGAGAGTGCCCGAAACAATAGTCACGCCAAGTACGCAAAACTCAAGATGACTTTTTTCTTTGACTGAATGGGCCCTCTGTTCATCGATTTTCTGGGACAAGGCTCCAAAATTTAGGGACAGCGGTTCATGGACACCCTGCAAAAATTTAAGAGTGCCATCAAATCCAAAGCCCTGGAATGTTGATGGACGGCATCTTTCTGTTGCAGGATAAAAAATGTCCACCCACATGTTACAAAAGTTCCTTCGACTACGCCGCAGAAGCTGCAGTAGGAAGTCCACCAGCATCCTCCATACAGTCCTGATCTCTTCCCGTGCGATTTCCATATTTTTGGAGCTCTGAAGAATGACATTTAGCTCAGACAAAGAGGTGCACTCCTGGGTACAGTATGGTTCCGTAGGCAGCCGCCACCATTGTTCTACGAAGCCACTGATCGTCTTTCCACATAGTGGGACGAATTTACTAACAACTACGGTGATTACTTTTGAAATGATACACAAATTACTTTTTTCCATATATCTCGTTTTCATTTGACTGCGTAATATGTATATTTTACAATTTCAGTAGTCAATAAACTTATTAATGCAACAGGAGAAAGGAAGTTGTAGCACACTTAAAATTCGATCCAGTTCCTTAAATTAAATCCAGGAAAGGCACAAGAGAATACCGTCAATAATTTTCCACTATATTTTTTGTAACTATTTCAGTACAATCATTTAAGTATCATTTGACGATTTCAGTCTGCTACTATGTAAATTCAACGTTCTTTTCAGCAGTCCACTATGGCATTCGCGTTTATTTTAAAAGCCGCTTTATTTTGTTCCCTCGTGTAATATCACAGCGTGATAGCTACAGAAAATATTTTTATGCTACAGCTCCTAAACAGAAGCTTACTCAAGTCTCCTGCAGTATTCTCACACTAATGACCGCAGTTTTTATCAGTTGTAGTAGTATATTGAAAATATAGTTTCCTAAGTACCAGTTGCACCTATGTGTTGCACGACGTATTACGTAAATGTAGGAAATTACTGCGGGTGTACACGGTGCGCAGGTGAATTTCAGTCACGTATCTCCCCCTTAGTAGAAGTCTGCATTAGTACATCCACAATATTTCAAGTGGTACATCTTCGAGAAACACACGTTTCTCGAAGAGAGACGTGCATAAATATGCCTAACAGTAGCTTCGTTCACAATTATAACACATGCAATATTCTCATTCATTACTATTACCGACAGAAGTAGCTCAACTAAGGTCATTGTTTAGAGTGCGTCAACTGTTATTAAATAAATGAAGTTTTCTTTAAAATAAGGTCATGTAATACGACAACACTACATTATGTGTAACATTAACTGTCGGAAGTAGAATATGCCATCGCACTACACCGACGACATATACAAGTTAAAAATATTATCTCGTATATATGAGAATCCTCCATTTTATTCTGTCGCACTGTGTTGCTAGTGGACGTCTGCTTGTAGACAAACTTAAGTTAAAGTAATTAATCTCTTTTAGCGTCTCTGAAGATGAATCCACATGTTGCCTCTCCACGCATCATGTACTTTGCAACAAGCGTGAGAAAAAGAAGAAAGAAATATATAGTTACTCCAGCCTAATTAATTCTCGAAGCAAGATACACCTGGTGAGTTCGCACTCTGAGGACAATGAGGCTTGTTGTCAGAATGTTTTGACGTAAAGAACCGTCTGCAATGGCTCGCACGTTGCCCCAATTATGTAAGCCACAACTGCGAAAACAGCTACTGTGCATGGAAATACGGATTATGTGTCTTGTACCTAAAAAGATTGTTTCCAGTATGTCATGATAACTCGCTTTGGACATGAGACTGTTCGTCTCAACGCTAGAACGCTGATAATAGTTGGAAACTATTAGACGTATTGAATGGAAAAAAACCTTACAAACAGTAAGGAGAAAACCGTGCCTTTTTGTATAAGAGAATGAACAAAACACACGGCACTGATCGTGATCTTCACTATTTACGTAGGAGAATTAAATTTGCGCGTCCGTAGCTCATAAGGTATCGGTTTTGAAAAGAGGAACATAACTGAAAATCATGGTTATATATTATATTTGTTTGTATTTAGTTTCTATTCTGTGACCACAGATGCCAGGTTCCAGGGCTATAGTGCGGCTGGGTACAAGACTGAGCAGCTGAAAATGAGACTGTGACCCCAAAAATAGTTCAAAACAAATTATGTAAAAGTATATATATAAAAATTGAATGAAACTGTAGAACTCCTATTTCCAAAACAGACACCGCAAAGAAAAGATAGAGGCGGGGAAATTATTTGCATCGGAACACCTTGAATTATGCGTCAGACTTCATAACTTACCACTCAGTGTCGCTCCATCTCCCTGGAGTTTAATTTAATTTTGTGCATACGGCTGTTCCTGCCTAAATAAGTGGCTGTAGATTTGCTTAAAATCAGAACCCTGGCCTATTTGTCTACGACAGTTGGACGTTAGCAAGCCTGCAGAGTCCAGACATAGTCGTTGCCATTACAGTTATGTGCACTTGTAACCACATGTGGAATTACTTTGGAAAAAGTTTGTATATGATGGTTCGAGGAGAAGAATGAGTTGTGAGGGACGGCAGTACCTGTTGCAGCTGCGGCGAGCTGGCTACCGGCGAGGGCGCAGTGAGTCTGGGCGCCCGGTGTCGGAGCGTGGTGTGGCGGCCTCTGGCTCTCACGTCACGCCGGTCATCGCCTCGCTCACCACAGGCAGCTGGCAGCTGGGCACACACCACCTGTGGCTGCGGTCCCGGACCGTGCGGCGGGGAAGAGCGCTGGCGGCGCACTGGGCTGCCACGGCGCCTTCTCCACCCTCCACCCTTCCCTTCCCTTCACAGCCCTATCCCCTGCCGCGCCGCTCCACCGACCCTCGCCAGGCGCTGCCGCTGCCCGGGACGGCTGCATCCCTGTGCGCATGCGTGCGGCACGCGACTCCGACACTGGCGCTAGTTCGCAAGGGTGCTCGCGACGCCTCCACCTGGGGTGAACGTCATATTTTGGTCCACGATGATGATGATGAAGTCCCATACTCCTTCATAGAGCGTAGGGGAAAGATGCGGGAGACCCGCATCGCTGTACCAGGCAAAGTCCTAGGTGGTTTGCCATTGCCTTCCTCCGTCCGTAATGGGGAAGAATGACAATGATGAAGACAACAACACCCAAGTATCTATGGGCAGGGGAAAATCCCTAACCCTGCCGGGAATCGAACCCGGGACCCCATGCTCGGGAAGTGAGAACGTTACCGTGAGGCCATAAGCGGCAGATATTTTGGTTCACATGCATCTGAAATATGCGCCGATCTACCATATTCAGAGTGTCACTTCAGAGAATCGTCAGGCGAGTATTTTCTCGTGTTTTGGGACATATTTGCAATTTCATTTTAGCAGTATATAGCTAGAGGCAGCAAAAACAAATACTGCTCATGGCGTCTTTCCGTGAATGCCATCGTCGACGGAAAGCGCCAGGTCGTTTTCCGTTAAGAAACAAAATGGTGACTAAAATTCTTCTGGGTATTATGCCGCGTCATTGCTAAAACTAACAACAATAATAAACGAAAACCGACGTTTCGGCCGAATTGAAACAGCCTTCCTCAGGGCACGACTGGTTTTGCATGGGGATAGGTGCTTCTATTTATTACAGACTATCGATGTCTGACGTCACTGTTGTAAAACTTTTAATTGGCCCTCTTATATGATTTGTTAGTCATGACGTAAGGGAAGATGGAAGGAAAGAGGTTATTCGTTCATGTCCATGTCGTCAGCGATTGGTAGCAGTCCGCCAATCAGCGTTCGGCTTCTGGGAGGCAAGTTTTGCTCCTGGTGTGCGGGGAAGTGGACTGATAGTTGCTCTACAGCTGTTTGTGCAGATACGTCCGGGTCCCGTGTAGCTTCTGCCCGCGACCGCTCGCGGCCCGTTGGACTGGGATGGCCGGCAGCCAGGACGCCGGGAGTTTGTGGTGATCTTCTCTGTTGATGTTCTCAGGTTGCTTAATAATTTCGATCGCCTCCCGTATTTTGCGTTCTCGCATCCAAGATTCTTTCGCCAGTACTGGGGCTTCCTGGAACCTGATAGGTTGTCCACAGCCACGGTGGTGTTCCGCAGTCGCCGATTTATTATGTCGTTGTACATAATGTTCGTTTTCTGCTACTCGTATGCTGACACGTCTCCCTGTTTCTCCTATGTCGGCAGCTCCGCACTCACACCGTAGTTCGTAAACAGCTGCAGTGTTAAGATTGTTCACTACATCCTTGGTGCTAAGGTCGCAGATTCGAATCCTGCCTCGGGCATGGATGTGTGTGATGTCCTTAGGTTTAAGTAGTTCTAAGTTCTTGGGGACTGATGACCACAGATGTTAAGTCCCATAGTGCTCAGAGCCATTTGAACCATTAGAACATCCTTGGTGGAACCTATCATTTCGTGGATCCTGTGACTGCTTCGAAAAATCGGTCTCAAACCTCGTCGGTGGAGGGCGTTGCCAAGCCGTCCACTGACGCCTTTTGCATATGGTAGGTGTACCAGTGGAAATTTCTCTTCTTTGCCTTCTTCTTGTGCTCTGCTCCCTTTGGTTTTAGCTACCTTTCTTATGATGTTGTCATCATAGCCGTTGGCACGAAACGTATGTTGTAACTCCTTTAATTCTTCTTTGATGTTATTTACATCGCTTATCCGGTAGGTTCGGGCAGTTAAGGTATGCAGAACAGAATACTTTTGAGCTGGGTGGTGGTGGCTCTCCACGTGCAGGTACCGATTAGTGTGCGTTGGTTTGCGGTACACTTTGTTTCCTAGTTTACCTTCGGCAGCTCTGTATACTTCCACATCCAGAAATAGCCAGGTACCATTGTTTTCAGTCTCCTGTATGAACTTTATATCTTTATGCAGGCTATTTAAGTGCTGGAGGACAGATAACGAATGTGTCGTCCACATATAGTAGCCAACAACTGGGACGTAACGGAGGAGTAGCTAGGGACGTTTGCTCAAAGGCTTCCATGAAGATGTCCGTAGGTACAGGGGAGAGCGAGGAACTCATTGCCATCTCCGATAGTCTGCAATAAATAGAAGTACCCATCCCTACACAAAACCAGTCGTGCCCTAAGTAAGGCCGTTGCAATTCGGCCAAAAGGTAGGTTTTAGTTTAATATTGTTGTAAGTTTTTAGCAATGACGCGGCATAATACCAACAAGAATTTTAATGACTATGACACCGGCCGCGGAATCCTACGTTCTTATATATGAAACAAAATGATTTACGAATAGGAAGTTTACGTGCCCATTCGTTAGAGCGGTCCCAAATTAGTCTAGTGCTATATTCATTCTTTCGACACGTGTATATATGAACATTCAAAAAAGGTAAATAAAGTACTGCAGTAACGACTAGCGTGCCGCAGTTATCCACGCTCCTCCCGCCGGAGGTTCGAGTCCTCCCTCGGGCATTTGTGTGTGTATTGTTCTTAGCGGAAGTTAGTTTAAGTAGTGTGTAAGTATAGGGACCGATGACTTCAGCAGTTTTGTCCCTTAGGAATTCACACACTTTGAACATTTGACGCACGCTGATTGCCAGTTTCATGTAGCAGACGATGCTCAGTCGCTTCTAGGGTACAGGCTACTTCTCGTGTTTTGTTGTCTGATACGAAACTATGAAACGAATATCGCTCTGGAATAATTTAGCAACCCTCCATCGAAAGAGCATATAAAATTCCGCTTCGAAAATTTTGATTGTAATGGAAAAAAATCCGATAGTTCCCATCGATGCTGGCATCACCTGAACGACGTGATAATCAATATTTGTTTTTGCTCCCTCCAGTTACACGTTGCAAAAACAAAACCGCAGATACCTACCGAAACAGCAGAGAAAATTCACCAGACGTCTCTTAGGAGGGCCACCCGGTGTAAGTTACACGGCTACTCATCTTCTTCTTCCTTTAGTTAGCGTCTAATGGCTCTGAGCACTGTGGGACTTTACATCTTATGTCATCAGTCAGTTAGCGTCTACTCCGTCTAGAACGTGCTCTGCTGTACCCAAGTTTTGGAAAAATGTTTTAACTTTGCTCCCAGGTGTCCTTCCTGTCACTGCAGGCGTCAGTTGCTGAAGAGGGTGGCTGTTGGAGGGAGGTGGCAGTCGTTTTCCAACGACTCTGGTTTTTGAGTTCAGACCGTGCCGCTGTAAGCTGTTTCATGGCTAAAGATTCTTTTTATCCAAGGAAAAACTGAACGCTCGCGGGCAGTCAGCTGTGTACGACAGTGCAGGCAGGGCGACCAATAAGCGCCGTGGACATGCGGCCGTAGTCACTCAGCGAGTGACACCCGACAACTGCATGCCTTCTCACTCGCTGTCTTATTGCTTGTTATAGAGGACGCTGCGCCGGTGCAATTTACGCATGTCACATTGTAATAAGGGTAGATGTGTATTTGGAAGTGGATAAACAGCCTACAAGTACCGGTGGAGTGGGATGTTTTGCCAGTTTACAGTGCGCAACAGTCATGTCCATTATTGATAAACGCTGTTTAATGTAGTTTTCTCGTTACTGCTCTGGGAAAACACAGCAGTGTGGATGGTACTACAATTTATTGCCTATCGTACTGTGAGTGAAGTTATTAGCCAGACACAGAGTCTGTACTCCTAGGTACCCGTGGTCTAGGGGTAGCGTCTTTGATTCATAATCAAAACGTTTTCGGTCCTGGGTTCGATCCCCGCCACTGCCTAAATTTTGATAAATTATCAGCATTGGAGGCCGAAGACTTCCGGCATAAGAAGTCAGCCTCATTCTGCCAACGGTCTTGTCAAAGAGGGCGAAGGAGCGGATAGAGGTTCAGGGCACTCTCTTGTCCTAGGGGTGGGATACTGCCCCTAAAGGCGGAAGAATCGGTAATGATCAACGACATGAGGAAGCAGAAGGCAATGGATACCACTGCATTAACGACACGTAACGTTTATCCACAGGACATGTGGCCTGTATTTGAAGAAGTATCATGATGATCTCTCCATTGGCAAAAGATTCCGGAATAGTCCCCCATTCGGATCTCCGGGAGGGGACTGCCAAGGGGGTTACCATGATAAAAAGATTGAATAATCAACGAAAGGATAACGTTCTACGAGTCGGGGCGTGGAATGTCAGAAGCTTGAACGTGGTAGGGAAACTAGAAAATCTGAAAAGGGAAATGCAAAGGCTCAGTCTAGGTATAGTAGGGGTCAGTGAAGTGAAGTGGAAGGAAGACAAGGATTTCTGGTCAGATGAGTATCGGGTAATATGAACAGCAACAGAAAATGGTATAAAAGGTGTAGGATTTGTTATGAATAGGAAGGTAGGGCAGAGGGTGTGATACTGTGAACAGTTCAGTGACCGGGTTGTTCTAATCAGAATCGACAGCAGACCAACACCGACAGCGATACTTCAGATATACATGCCGACGTCGCAAGCTGAAGATGAACAGATAGAGAAAGTGTATGAGGATATTGAAAGGGTAATGCAGTATGTAAAGGGGGACGGAAATCTAATAGTCATGGGCGACTGGAATGCAGTTGTAGGGGAAGGAGTAGAAGAAATGGTTACAGGAGAATATGGGCTTGGGACAAGGAATGAAAGAGGAGAAAGACTAATTGAATTCTGTAACAAGTTTCAGGTAGTAATAGCGAATACCCTGTTCAAGAATCACAAGAGGAGGAGGTATACTTGGAAAAGGCCGGGAGATACGGGAAGATTTCAATTAGATCATTGTCAGACAGAGATTCCGAAATCAGATACTGGATTGTAAGGCGTACCCAGGAGCAGATATAGACTCAAATTACAATATAGTAGTGATGAAGAGTAGGCTGAAGTTCAAGACATTAGTCAGGAAGAATCATTACGCAAAGAAGTGGGATACGGAAGTACTAAGGAATGACGAGATACGTTTGAAGTTCTCTAACGCTATAGATACAGCAATAAGGAATAGCGCAGTAGGCAGTACAGTTAAGAGGAATGGACATCTCTAAAAAGGGCCATCACAGAAGTTGGGAAGGAAAACATAGGTACAAAGAAGGTAACTGCGAAGAAACCATGGGTAACAGAAGAATTACTTCAGTTGATTGATGGAAGGAGGAAGTACAAACATGTTACGGGAAAATCAGGAATACAGAAATACAAGTCGCTGAGGAATGAAATAAATAGGAAGTGCAGGGAAGCTAAGACGAAATGGCTGCAGGAAAAATGTGAAAACATCGAATAAGATATGATTGTCGGGAGGACAGACTCAGCATACAGGAAAGTCAAAACAACTTTTGGTGACATTAAAAGCAACGGTGGTAACATTAATAGTGCAACGGGAATTCCACTGTTAAATGCTGAGGAGAGAGCAGATAGGTGGAAATAATACATTGAAACCCTCTATGAGGGTGAAGATTTGTGTGATGTGACAGAAGAAGAAACAGAAGTCGAATTAGAATCGGAATTTAAAAGAGCTTTTGAGGACTTACGGTCAAATAAGGCAGAAGGGATAGATAACATTCCATCAGAATTTCTAAAATCATTGGGGGAAGTGGCAACAAAACGAGTAATCACGCTGGTGTGTTGAATATATGAGTCTGGCGACAAGTGCGAGAATTATCGCACAATCAGCTTAACAGCTCATGCATCGAAGCTGCTTACAAGAATAATATACAGAAGAATAGAAAAGAAAATTGAGAATTCACTAGGTGACGATCAGTTTGGCTTTAGGAAAAGTAAAAGGACGAGAGAGGCAATTCTGACGTTACGGCTAATAATGGAAGCAAGGCTAAAGAAAAATCAAGACACTTTCATAGGATTTGTCGACCTGAAAAAAGCGTTCGACAATATAAAATGGTGCAAGCTGTTCGAGATTCTTAAAAAAGTAGGGGTAAGCTACAGGGAGAGACGGGTCATATACAATATGTACAACAACCAAGAGGGAATAATAAGAGTGGACGATCAAGAACGAAGTGCTCGTATTAAGAAGGGTGTAAGACAAGGCTGTAGCCTTTCGCCCCTACTCTTCAATCTGTACATCGAGGAAGCAATGATGGAAATAAAAGAAAGGTTCAGGCGTGGAATTAAAATACAAGGTGAAAGCATATCAATGATACGATTCGCTGATGACATTGCTATCCTGAGTGAAAGTGAAGAAAAATTAAATGATCTGCTGAACGGAATGAACAGTCTAATGAGTACACAGTTTGGTTTGAGAGTAAATCCGAGAAAGACGAAGGTAATGAGTAGTAGAAATGAGAACAGCGAGAAACTTAACATCAGGATTGATGGTCACGAAGTCAATGAAGTTAAGGAATTCTGCTACCTAGGCAGTAAAATAACCAATAACGGATGGAGCAAGGAGGACATCAAAAGCAGACTCGCTATGGTAAAAAAGGCATTTCTGGCCAAGAGAAGTCTACTAATATCAAATACCGGCCTTAATTTGAGGAAGAAATTTCTGAGGATGTACGTCTGGAGTACAGCATTGAATGGTAGTGAAACATGGACTGTGGGAAAACCGGAACAGAAGAGAATCGAAGCATTTGAGATGTGGTGCTATAGACGAATGTTGAAAATTAGGTGGACTGATAAGGTAAGGAATGAGGAGGTTCTACGCAGAATCGGAGAGGAAAGGAATATGTGGAAAACACTGATAAGGAGAAGGGACAGGATGATAGGACATCTGCTAAGACATGAGGGAATGACTTCAATGGTACTAGAGGGAGCTGTAGAGGGCAAAAACTGTAGAGGAAGACAGAGATTGGAATACGTCAAGCAAATAATTGAGGACGTAGGCTGCAAGTGCTACTCTGAGATCAAGAGGTTAGCACAGGAAAGGAATTCGTGGCGGGCCGCATGAAACATCAGTAGACTGATGAAAAAAAAAAAAAAAATATTGAACTCCCCGGCCATCACTGAGGCGTTGGTCCAGTATGCATTTGTTTGCCAGAATAAAGTAGTATGTTATCAAAACGGTGTAGTTTAGTGTATTTACTGCAAGTTGAGAGGTTTGCATGCAGGACTAAAAATATGAAGATGCTTCCTTGTTTTTAAAATGAACGCCGGCCGGAGTGGCCGTGCGTTTCTGGGCGCTACAGTCTGGAACTGCGTGACCGCTACGGTCACAGGATCGAATCCTGCCTCGGGCATAGATGTGTGTGACGTCCTTAGGTTAGTTAGGTTTAAGTAGTTCTAAGTTCTAGGGGACTGATGACCACAGCAGTTAAGTCCCATAGTGCTCAGAGCCATTTGAACCATTTAAAATGAACATTGCATCTATTAGTCTTGTGACACTTTTAAAAATATTTAAAAGACATTATTCAGATTAAAGTTGTCTCGATAGAATGGTCTTTATGTATTTTGTTTGCTCTACACGCAAATATTACATGGATGGTCGTTGAATTCAGTGTGTCTCTCGTTAGTGTGTCCGACGCATTTTGTATGGCCCTAGGCTGATATTTGCAATTAAGATTTTGCAAAGCGCCCAATCAAGTACCGCTCATTACATCTATCACAGGACGCCCAGTGTCGTTGAAAAGCGTCGATTTGTTTCCTGTTACAAAGAAAATTATTTTTAGAGCAGAATTTTCTGTGTCTATTCCATAGGGCGGTTCCAGATTGGTAAGTGCGACACTCGTTTTTTGGGTACGTAATAGCAGATACAGTGAGACATGATGAATAACTGTACTCCATCAGCGACAGTGGGCTGTGGTAAATTTGCTGTTTTGAAGAGCACACCGCAGCGTGTAGTGTGAAGCAGTCGCCCTCCGTTTCTGGCGGTGGCGCCGCTGTGGCAATCGCAGCTTTGGTGTCTCCCTCTGGTGGGAAAGGGGAAAGATAGCCTGTTCACGTGCATTTAAGGGGCGCTATGAGCTCGCTACTGGTCACTACACAGGATCTCATTGCCACACACCGCACAAAACGCAACACCACTTCTGGTCACGATCGTGACACCTACCGCCACCTTCGTGAAGCTCCTGTCTCTTTCCTCTCCACCCCGGCCAGGCTCTACAATGTCGTCCTGTCCACTGGCTCCTACCCTGACCTGTGGAAAACCTCCCATATCCTGATGTTCCCTAAACCTGGTAAACTGCTGTCCCCCGTCTCCTCCTACCGTCCCATCAGCCGTACCTCGGTCTTCAGCAAGGTCCTGGAATCCATCCTCACCCGACGCATCCACCAGCATCTCCGCCAGCACCGCATCATTCCCATTACCCAGTGTGACTTTCGGCCGTCCTTCTCTTCCGATGACCTTCTCCTTCACCTCACTCATCTCCTTTCCGAACAGCTTAATTCCCGTCGCTCCGCAATCTTCCTCCCCCTGGACCACAAAAGTGCCTATGACTGCGTATGGCATTCCGGTCTCCTCTTCAAGCTCCAAACCTTCGCCCTTCCCATTAACTACGTCCGTCTGATCGGCTCCTTTCTCTCCCACCGTCCTTCCTACGTCACCATCCATAACACGGATTCCTACACCTTTTTTCCCGCTGCCGGTGTGCCCCAAGGCTCCATCCTCTCCCCCCTTCTGTACCTTTTGTATACGGCGGACATGCCGCCGCCGTCACCCCCTGTCCACCTTCTCCAGATTGCCGATGACACCACCTTCCTCGCGCTTGCCCCCACCCTGCAGCGCTCCCACACCTTCTCCAATCCCATCTTGACCAGTTCACCGCTTGGTGCAACCAGTGGTTGCTCAAGGTCAATCCCTCAAAAACCCAGGCAATCATTGTACACAAAACCACCTCTTCCTTCCACCTCCTCGATTTCTATCTAAACGTCTATGGCCGTCCTATCGCCCTCATCCCCACCCTTAAGAACCTTGGCGTCACCCTCAACCGTCGCCTCTCCTGGACCCCCCAACTCCGGACAATCCAAGACAAGGCATGCTCCCATCTCCTCAAGCTCCTTTCCGGCCGTACATAGGGTATGGACCCCTCCACCATACTCCACACTTATAAATCCCTCATCCACCCTATCCTTTGTTACGTCCATCCAGCCAGCATCTCCCCCCCCCCTACCTCTTATAAATCCCTTTAGATCCTTGAACGCCATGCTCTCCACCTCACCTATCGCATCCATGTCCCCTCCCCCACGTGGATCCTGTACGACCTCATTCCGTTCCCCCACCTCCTCGTTTTCCTTGAAAGGATATGGATACTGTACACCTCCCGTAAACTCGATCCTCCTCACCCGCTAGTCTCACCCATCCTCTCCCACCCACGCCCACTGCCGCGCCTGTATTTCCACGTCCCACCTGGTCTCCATCGCTCCACTCTCCTTACCCTCTCCCAAGGTGGCTTCTGCCAGCTTCCCCTCCCTGATGATGTCCTCCTCCCCTCCATCTACCCCTCCCAACAACTTTGATCCTCCTCCCCTTCCTGTGTTTGTTCCTTTGGGCACCCACTCTCCTTTTTCTCCCCCCTTCCTCCCCCCTCCCTTCCTCCACCCATTCTCCCCACTCCTCCCCCGGGCTTCCCCTCCAGCTCTTCCTTCATCTTTTACCTCCATCTCCTCAGCCACTGGCATCCTTGCTCACCCCTCTGCCCCCCACTCCCCCTTCTTCCCCTCTTGGCAGGTCCCCGGGCTTGTACACGATCTGTGGACTTTCGTGCTCCGGAGATCATAGCCATCAGTTTTCGCGTGTGTGTGCCGTCGTTTTGTGTTTTTAGTGCCCGCCGTCACGCTCATGCGTTCACTTGTGCCGTCGGATTCATCAGTGTTATGTGCGCCTTGTCAACATGTTTTCAGTGTCGTTATCGTCGAGTGTGAACGGCTCTGTGCTTTTTGTCTTTCTGTGACCACTATTTTTTGCCCATCACTATTTTCATTCTGGATCTCCATTCTGTGTTCTGTCATTGTCAACTCTATGGCTGAATAGCGGCGTAGCATGCCGCTGACAGCCTATCTGATTGTGCAGGTATGAAAGTAACAATAAAGAAAAAAAAACTCGCTACCGGGCGAGTCTGGTCAGTTGGTCAGCCAAGTCAGTGTGGGTCAGTCAGTGTCTCTCTGTCGTCCGGAGTGCTAGTCTGTGTTAGGCCGCCGGTTTGCTCGAGTTGTTCAGGCAATGGTCATTGGATCGGTCGGTCGGTCGAGCACCGGGACACAAGATGACTTGTCCGTCTTGAGCGTCGGCGCATGTGAGGTCGCCACGTCAGTCCAGTGGGCCGCGCCGTATAGCGAGGGGTAGTGTCTTTGCGGTCCACACGAGAGCAACAGAAGTCAATCCACGACATCGGTCTGGCCAGTGCGAGCTGCGACGCCGTGAGGCGGGAGATCGGTGCGTCTTCCTGCGTCCGTTGAAGCGGCTGGCAGCGGACGGTTCGGGAGAGCGTTTTTGGGGTGCTGCGCCAGGTCTTCGCCAGACTTCACATTTTATTAGAAGTTAAGTAATTCGTGATATATTGTTTCACTTATTTGTGAAATTGTACTTGTTTTCTTGGTCAGTCTCTCGTCCCCAGCTTGCTCGTCTGTCTCCCGTCCGCATTTGTTAGGCAGTTGGTGTCTGTCTGTCTGTCTGTCTGCCGTACGTTATTAGCTGCCTCTGTCATGTTTGTCGGATTCGGTGTTAACGAATTTATTGCTTGAAGTGTAACGGCCGAATACCTGAAATCTGTTTTTATCTTGCCTATCAACTTGAGAAGCGGTATATGTGTAATATAGAGCATGTTTGGCTAACCTTGTATATTTTATGTAAGACTGCATTTCATGGGTTATTATTTAAATGGTCAATGGTTCAAATGGCCTGAGCACTATGGGACTTAACTTCTGAGGTCATCAGCCCCCTAGAACTTAGAACTATTTAAACCTAACTAACCTAAGGACATCACACACACCCATACCCGAGGCAGGATTGGAACCTGCGACCGTAGCGGTCACGTGGTTCCTAAAACCGCTTGGCCACCCCAGCTGGCATTAAATGGCCATTTCAGAATGTAAAGTTGCCACCCTTTCACCATAAGACTTTTTTTTTTTAAATCAAGTTGCACCTTCGGTGGCAAGTTAATCTTTTGATGTTAGTGTTTTGTACAATTTCCATCTCTCCTATGGGGTGCATAGTTTATGTGCTTGTGTGAGTTGTTAAAATTTTTAGTTTACAGTAATCTGGTGTGTTGCAGATTTGCACTAGTGTAGTCTTTCAGAGGTTGTTGTGAGCGGTCGTGACTACGGCCGTCTGAAAAGCGAGCGGCAAGGTTCTCAGCCCGAAAGCTCATATAGTCAAAAATTTGTTCTTTCTGCCTCTGAATAAATTGTAGATTGATATTTAGAGGGTGCATTCTGATTATAATTTTAAATCTGTTTCTAAAAAAAACGACTTTCAGGAATAAAATTTCCATTTGTTGAAAGAAATTTAATTTGTTTTCATTAGTTACCCACTGGCAACTCCCACGTTCGCATAGTGTGATTAAATGTGTTAATGTTCTTGATGAATTGCTGGTAAATAAAGCAAATTCTAAATTCTTAGGAAAAGGTTTAGAAAGTAAATTCACGGTTCAGACAGCATCGCCCTGGCTTGCGCTGACTGCTACCGCAATACTCTTCTTTCTTTTAGTATCCCTGTTTTTACATATCCATAATTTGGAACTCATCTGTTGAATAGGCTTTAAAAATACTTTCTTACTACAATATTACGATGCAGCAAACCAGTGTGTCAATAAAAAAGATTAATAATGTTTAAGATATCGAAGGTGTAAGGACAGGTACGATATTTCACTATTGTAAGTACAAGATCTGGACTGCGTGTCATAGTTGCCATTCACCGAGTGGAATACTTACGAATATCTTCTGTCATAAGACCATGCACCCAAGAAATTTCTGTTTTTTTGTTAACAAGTAACACGTTGTTTCATTTATTATAGAACTACGTTCTTAATGAACACTTCTTAAGGGCACCTACAAACAATATTTCAAGTAACTTCCTGCTCAATATCTTTGAAATTACTGGATAGAGAGTTTGACTCTTCAGAGTTTCCTATCTCTGAAAGTGAGGAACCACACAGCTTACTCACAGTCAGCAAGTGTCCACGTACATTCACCCCCCCCCCCCCCCTCCCAAACCAGAAAAAACATACGTGATCAAATTTACCTATTCTAATCTAGTCCATAAGGGCTGATCAAAAATTTTCGGTTTGAGGCCATTGCTGCATCGTATACGCAAAGTAGAGCGATTACGATGCTGGCATGTAAGTACGACTTGTAGGCAAGTGATTATTGTAGCATTCGTGTCTTTCCGAAGGGCGTGAACCATGCCGTCATTATTATTAAATGCATCCAAATAGGACCTGCAAGCTGTTGTTCTTTTCTTTGCTGCCGAAGGAAAAACACCGGCAGAAATTCAACGCAGAATGAATAATGTTATGGAGCACCATGTCTGTCGGAAAGCACCGTTGTGCAAAGTTTCATGATGTACGTGATTCGAGACAAGACGCAGGCGATCTGGGAGGGAGGGAGGTATTACGCCAAATCAAACGAGACACTCTAGCACCCGCCCAATAGCCTTGATCTCTCCCCATTCCTCAGATCCCTTAAAAACGGGTCCACGATTCCTTCAGAGATAAGCGGGCATCGGGCTTCCTTATACATGCCACTGGAGGCTGCCATTTACACACGGCCACCAGACGGCGACCAAAGCGCCAGATACGCCTAGTACCTCTGACCTCGTTACCATGCCACTCATGTGACAAGAAGTAAGACCGACTGTATCCTGGGGCCAATAGTTGTGTTTAGGCCAGCGCACGAACCCTGGAAGGCCTGTCCACTCCGAGTGGGCTTCCTGGGCGAGGCGCAACTTCCGCAACTAAATAAGGGCATATAAATGCACATATAACTGACACAGATTTAAGCAGAATAAAACAGTACCTTAGTATAGCGCAAATGACTTCATTTGCTTTACGCTTGGGATATATTCACCATTCAGTAATTTCGAAATATATTTAACAACGCGTGAGAGCAAGCGTCGCCGTGGTATCTGCTATTTACTTCACATAATTTCCTTCACAGACACAAGGCTGACGAAACGTTTTCACATGCAACAGCGGCGAGCATCACACATTTCCTCCGTCACGCCACAGACACATCTCAATTTCAGTGGTCAGTAACAAGAACCTATACATGCCCTCGCAGCAGAAAAGTCCCAAAACACAACAGTGCACCACCGCGATACCAAACCCGAGGTCCCATCAAGTCGCTGCCAGGATCTCTCGCTGACCCTGCTCATAGCGTACAGGCGTCGTAGCACAGGCCTCACGGTAAACGTCAACAAGTCACCTCCGACCCTGCGAATATCCACTCCGCTGTCTCTTTTTTCTCCCCGTTAACCACCCGACCACCGGCCTGAATCGCGGAAGGCAAAGATGGTAACCTTATAATCCATGGCAGCGATGCCATTCTAAGTGTGGGAACACTGGTGCCAGCTCAATCTTATCAGTCCACTAGTTTTCAACATTCGCCTGCAGCACCACATCTGAAGTCCTTCGATTCTCTTCTGTTCCGGTTTACCCACAGCCTGTCTTTCACTACTATACAACGCTGTTTTCCAAACGTACAATCTCAGAAATTTATTCATCAAACTGAGCCCTATGTTCGATACTAATAGAATTCACTTGAGCATGAATGCCCATTTTGCCAGTGCTAGTCTGCTTTTGGTGTCCTCCATGCTCCGTCCGTCATTGGTTATTTTGGTACCTAGGATGCAGAATTACTTAACTTCATCTACTTCGTGACCATCAATCCTCATCTTAAATTTCTCCCTCTTCTCATTTCTGCTACTCCTCATTACTTCGTCTTTCTTCGATTTACTGTCAATCTGAATTCTGTGTTCGTTAGATTGTTCATTCCATTCAGCGTATCATGTAATTCTTCTTCCGATTCACTCAGGGTAACAATGTCATTGATATCCTTTCACCTTGTATGTTAGTTACACTCATGTACCTTCATTTTATTTTCATCATTGCTTCTGCGGCGTACAGACTGAACAGTAGGAGGGATAGACTACATCCCTGTCTTACACTGTTTTTAATCCATGAGCTTCGTTCTTGGTCGTCAACTTTTATTATTTCCTATTCGCTCTTGTGCATGCCATCTATTAGCCGCCTCTCCCTACAGCGTACCCTTATTTTTCTCAGAATTTCTAACATCTTACACCATTTTACGCAGCTGAACACTTTTTGCAGGTCGACAAATCCTATGAACGTGTCTTCATTTTCCTTCAGTCTTGATTCTATTAACAAGCGCAACGTCAGAATTGCCTTTCTGATGCCTTTACCTTTTCTAAAGCCAAACCGAACGCCCTCTAGCACATCCTCAATTTCCTTTTCCATTCTTTTGTATATTATTCTCGCCAGAAACTTAGATACCTGAGCTGTCAAGGTGACTGTGCGATAATTCTCGCACCTGTCGGCTCTTGCAGTCTTCGGAACTGTGTACATGATATTTTTCCGAAAATTATGTGGTATGTCGTGATACTCATACATTCTGCATACCAACGTGAATGATCGTTTTGTTGTCACCTCTCCCAATGATTTTAGAAATTCTGATGGAATGTCCCATCTGCCTTATTTGATGGTAAATCCTCCAAAGCTTTCCTAAATTTTTATTCTAATACTGGATCCCCTATCTCTTCTCAATCAACTGTTGTTTCTTCTTCTATCCCATGAGACAAATCTACCCCCTCATAGGGGTCTTCACTGTACTCTTTCGGCCTTTCCGCTCCCTCCTCTGCAGTTAACAGTGGAATTTCCGTTGCGCTCTTATTGTTACCACCCCTGCTTTTAATTTCGCCAGAGGTTGTTTTGAGTTTTCTATATGCTGAGTCAGTCCTTCCGATAATTATTTCATTTTCGTTTTATTCACATTTTTCATGCCGCCATTTCGTCTAAGCTTCCTTGCACTTCCTATTTATTTTCGTCATTTCGACTTGTATTTCTGTGTTTCTTTATTTCCCTCAACATTTTTGTGCTTCCTTCCTTTATCGACCACTGCCGTCACCCAATAAATTATGGAGGTACGACTTACTACGCGCCCCCACAGATGTACTCCACTGATATCTCTTTTGTACCTTCCAAACGACACTGTTCTCCTGCATACATTTGTGTATAACTCTCGTCAGCGAAAGGATATTGTGGAGAAACGACATGACTAGAGCCTATGGAATTGTTTCTGTAATTAATCTGTCCCTCTCCAACAAACTGTGTGCTGTTTTTATTTAATTTAGACGTAACTCGCATAGAAGACTACGTCAATTGCCCAATAACTGCTGTACTGCGCCACCATTTAGAATCCACTGATTCATAGGAGATATACTATATGAACAAGCTCTAACAGCACTGCAATACGTCGGTGAAAAACAGCGTTGGACAATGTAGCTCAGCCTCGTAATTCTACAATAAGTTGTCCTGAGAAGACCTTGCCTGCCCTTAAAGACTTAATCTGTGTGACTTGAAATAACTGTCTGTACTAACACAACGACGTCAGATAAGATTTTATACTCAGCTTTTCACGCCAGAAAGCACATTACTGCTGGCAACAACAACATTATGTACAAAACGATGGACACTATGACACTCCTTGTGGTGTAATGGGGTCACTGTTAGCTATTTGGGTATTAATTACAACAACGCATATTACTATCAGGGTACACTATGTTCAAAAGATAAACTACCACCAAAGCTAAAATCAGTCACCACAAAAATACTAAATGCGAGAGTCTACGGGGAGTGGAATGATGCATTTACCAATAACAGCAACCTATAGTGAAGTTAACTCTGTGTACTCGACAAACAACTAAACACTTTCTCAACAGCTTTGGCACCAGAAGCGACAGGTTTCGTATCTAACTGATGAATACGTCATATAGATCCGCTGCCTTTTGTAGTTGCTCCTCTTTTAAAGCTTCAACGAAAACCCCTATATTGATTCAATGAGTGCAAACGTTATAAATTCTTACATAAATAAGAGAATACTTCCACAAGGCAAAGATATAATTTAATATTGTTTATGGCTCTGAGCACTATGGGGCTTAACTGCTGAGGTCAGCAGTGCCCTAGAACTTAGAACTACTTAAACCTAACTAACCTAAGGACATCACACACATCCATGCCCGAGGCAGATTCGAACCTGCGATCGTAGCGGTCTAATATTGTTTATCTCTCGTTGTCAATGAACGATAACTTCAATAAGTAGTGCCTTGCTACAACAATATCCTTCGCTTCATTGAAATTTCATAGTAAGAAATCATTTCGTTAATCTCAACTTCTAAGAATAAAATGGAATAACTTTTCATTTATAATCACCTTTCAATAAAGCATATACTTCCTTTCCCTGTCCAAATAAAGATTAATTATCTTTCATTTCGTAGCAAGTTCATAACTGAAAACTTCTATTCTTTCTCTTTAATTTCTTTAAACGTGGCTTTTACCAGTATTCCAGTCTTTTATTTTATTGGCCTTTGGATTAACGATATTACGGAAATATATACATCAAATAATAATTTGCTTTGAAATTATACTTTCATTATTATTTTTTTTTTTGTAATAGTCTTGGGATAAAGGACAAGTCACGTACTGACCTTTGCAATTTAAAACCGTTATTTCTTCATTTCTTGCAATTAATTGTTAACTGCTACAAGCCAGCGTTTTACTTTACGAGTGCTGCTGCTCTGTTCGAAACCCCACTAAGCTAAAATCTAATAAAAAGTAAAACAAAAACCTAAATATCACCTCCACTTTTCAGCTATATGAACTTTAAATAATATAAGAAAACTCGACTACTCCAGGTGTTGACTTCCGCAACCCACTGACATTTAAAACACAAAACCCAGCTCTCGATTATCTCTTTTAGAAAAAGTTAGTGTGTCCTCTGATAAATGGTTCTTGATTTGCCGTTTAGAGACAAGCTATCAAGGTCTCAGTAAACTTTCGACTGTTTCTCACTAAATAGCTATTACCCAGGACAACTGTTCTCTTTCATGTAGACTACATATTCAGTGCATCAAACGACATTTCCAGAATTTACTATATTACGACGCTGACATCGAAGTCACACATGAATCCTAACCCAATGTCGGTAAGTCACTATTCCTCAGTGTTGTGTACGCCTATACAACCACAATAATGCAATGCATGCGAGCCTTAATTCTCACTTAATTCTCAAACACAAAATAACCAAACAACTTCTAGTGAACACGTCTCGTCACATACACCATCAAACGGAAAATCTCCGAAAAATATAGAAACACGATGCGCCTACCAACGTGTAGCTATTAAGTACCACAACGCCTCACTAACCACACACAGGAGAACTAATCTAACACTTCAATAAACCTCGAACTTTTCCTCTGCCTGACGAGTATATACTCTACCAAAATGTGCGAAGTAATCATTTTCTATAGCTGCCGATAATCTTCTCAAAATATCTTTCTTTGCTACAGAGAACTGATTTGAACACACTTCAGTTCTATTCACACTGGAGACTAACTCTCGTGTCGTACGTGTGAGCCGATCTCATCACACTCTTGAGATAATCATTCTCAGGCTCACTACTCGAACAGTACTCGGATCCTAATGAAATTCTAAAAGGATAAACGAAGAACCGTTTCTCTGCGAGCAAATATGTAACGTTGACTCTCTCTTTAACAATAAGTGCTAGTTCTTAGCGGTCCCCGGCAAACGTTCGTAGTGGCCAGCTTCATCGTAGTTGTTATCTTTGCCGTACGGTGCGATTCAGCAGCCGGCTCGGCGTAGCAAACTTGCTAATTTGACAGGACATAGGTTGTCCCGACCGTCAAGTGTCACATATCTACAACATTGTAACAAAAAATGTAAAAAATATACAAACAACAAATTATTCGTTCTCCTAGTGCATAAAAATCGATAGAAAGCTGAAACAATGCAAACTAGTGACGCGCTTTTTTTTTCGGACTGAAGACGGCTTGGTTCATTACATTGTGAATGTATGAGGCAAGCTTCCCTTTTTTTCACACATTAAAGTAGTAGAAGACTGAAGTACTTTATAATGTCTGCACACTATCAGTAAAGACATTGGCGTTTTTGGCTGTGAGATACCAATTCTTAGATTCGACGGCTTAAAAGGTAAGTTTCTCGTTCCAAACAGACAATGGTGTACTGCCTTCACGAGGGGTGATATTTCTGTCTCTAATGCTACTGTTGAATGTAGGAGATTGAATTGAATGCCAGCGGAGATATAGTGAGGCTCTTGTGTTGTTCATAACAATGTGACAGGAAAAGGAAATGGTGAATCCCGGTGGCGATTCATGGTTCGTTTCTGTATATTACCGCCGAGGTGGCTACCGATTACAAAGTATGCATCAACGACGTCACGTGCTTTCATCTCTTGAGATTAATAATTTGTAGTCTTCATTGATGCTCGGGGGAATACTTTCTAAAAGTTTAATAAAGACTTTAATGACCAAAGACACTGCATTTTCATTAAAAGGTTAATCAAGGTTCTAATTACCAAAGAGACTGTGTGTTCATTAACTCTAGCAACACCAACGATTTTCCATAACGCGTAGTACCGCAGGTGGGTATCTTGTGTCCAAAAAAGAAATTCGTTGATTGTCGTTAAGTTTTATTAACAAAATCATGTTTAAATAGGTACTGATCATTAAGAACGGTGCAGAAGCTGAAAACAACTTTTAGCAGAATCTAAGCAATACCAATGCCTATTCCGTAATATGCTTCATGACCACCACAAAAAATAAAAAATACAGATTTCGTTAATTGTTGAGTTTTACGCAAAATATACTTGTACAATTTATGTAGATGTGTAAAAAGAGCCCTGAGCTTGAAAATATGAACGGAAGAAGTTACATTCGCTACTATGACTAAGTTTTAGTGAAAATTTCACACCAATTATGGAATCTGGTGCAAGAAATCCTTGAAGACAATAAATATTCATTTTTCTAAATTTTAAAATGTAGAATACTGCACTAGATTTCGGAAGGCAGACGTGAAGTAACCACCAACACCCCCCCCCCCCCCCCCCGTCTTCCTCCACCATGGTACTGCGAGTGTTATCAGTGTTGAACTAATTCTGTTGACACTATTAGTTTTATAAGAATACCTAAAAATGTTAATATTCATAGAAAATTTAGATATTGGTATCTATTTAAGCAACAGACTTTTTCCATCATATCTTTGTTTGTTCACTTGTAGCTACACGAAAATTTCGAATGTGTAGTTCTAATGATATTTTTATGATAATATGGAATATTTTAAGGTAACGAAAGTACTTAATTCACATCATAGTTGTATTATCAACAGTTTTTGAAAACTTCTGACAGAAGGGCGTTATCTACCTGAAGCACAGGGTGGGCTTACTGGTAGTTGGGAGCTCCACCGTCAGGCGCGTATTGGGGCCCCTTGGGGATATGGCAGCAAGAGAGGGGAAGAAAACCAATGTGCACTCTGTGTGCATTTCGGGGGGAGTCATTCCAGATGTAGAAAGGGTCCTTCCGGGTGCCATGAAGGGTACGGGGTGCACCCATCTGCAGGTGGTCGCTCATGTCAGCACCAATGATGTGTGTCGCTATGGATCGGAGGAAATCTTCTCTGGCTTCCGGCGGCTTTCTGATTTGGTGAAGACTGCCAGTCTCGCTAGCGGGATGAAAGCAGAGCTCACCATCTGCAGCATCGTCGACAGGACTGACTGCGGACCTTTGGTACAGAGCCGAGTGGAAGGTCTAAATCAGAGGCTGAGATGGTTCTGCGACCGTGTGGGCTGCAGATTCCTCGACTTGCTCCATAGGGTGGTGGGGTTTCGGGTTCCGCTGGATGGGTCAGGAGTCCACTACATGCAGCAAGCGGCTATACGTGTAGCAGGGGTTGTGTGGCGTGGACTCGGCGGTTTTTTAGATTAGATGGCCTTGAGCAAGTACAGAAAGGGCAACAGCCTCAACGGGTGCGGGGCAAAGTCAGGACATGCAGCAATCGGTATTGTAATTGTAAGCTGTCGAAGCTGTGTTGGTATAGTACCGGAACTTCAAGCACTGATAGAAAGCACCGAAGCTGAAATCGTTATAGGTACAGAAAGCTGGCTAAAGCCAGAGATAAATTCTGCCGAAACTTTACAAAGGTACAGACGGTGTTTAGAAAGGATAGATTGCATGCAACTGGTGGTGGAGTGTTCGTCGCTGTTAGTAGTAGTTTATCCTGTAGTGAAGTAGAAGTGGATAGTTCCTGTGAATTATTATGGGTGGAGGTTACACTCAACAACCGAGATAGGTTAATAATTGGCTCCTTTTACCGACCTCCCGACTCAGCAGGATTAGTGGCAGAACAACTGAGAGAAAATTTGGAATACATTTCACATAAATTTTCTCAGCATGTTATAGTCTTAGGTGGAGATTTCAATTTACCAGATATAGACTGGGACACTCAGATGTTTAGGACGGGTGGTAGGGACAGAGCATCGAGAGACATTATACTGAATGCATTATCCGAAAATTACCTCGAGCAATTAAACAGAGAACCGACTCGTGGAGATAACATCTTGGACCTACTGATAACAAACAGACCCGAATTTTTCGACTCTCTATGTGCAGAACAGGGAATCAGTGATCATAAGGCCGTTGCAGCATCCCTGAATATGGAAGATAATAGGAATATAAAAAAGGGAGGAAGGTTTATCAGTTTAGCAAAAGTAATAGACGGCAGATTTCGGACTACCTAACAGATCAAAACGAAAATTTCTGTTCCGACACTGACAATGTTGAGTGTTTATGGAAAAAGTTCAAGGCAATCGTAAAATGCGTTTTAGACAGGTACGTGCCGAGTAAAACTGTGAGGGACGGGAAAAACCCATCGTGGTACAACAACAAAGTTAGGAAACTACTGCGAAAGCAAAGAGAGCTTCACTCCAAGTTTAAACGCAGCCAAAACCTCTCAGACAAACAGAAGCTAAACGATGTCAAAGTTAGCGTAAGGAGGGCTATGCGTGAAGCGTTCAGTGAATTCGAAAGTAAAATTCTATGTACCGACTTGACAGAAAATCTTAGGAAGTTTGGTCTTACGTTAAATCAGTAAGTGGCTCGAAACAGCATATTCAGACACTACGGGATGATGATGGCACTGAAACAGAGGATGACACGCGTAAAGCTGAAATACTAAACACCTTTTTCCAAAGCTGTTTCACAGAGGAAGACCGCACTGCAGTTCCTTCTCTAAATCCTCGCACAAACGAAAAAATGGCTGACATCGAAATAAGTGTCCAAGGAATAAAAAAGCAACTGGAATTACTCAACAGAGGAAAGTCCACTGGACCTGACGGGATACCAGTTCGATTCTACACAGAGTACGCGAAAGAACTTGCCCCCCTTCTAACAGCCGTGAGCCACAAGTCTCTAGAGGAACGGAAGGTTCCAAATGATTGGAAATGAGCACAGGTAGTCCCAGTCTTCAAGAAGGGTCGTCGAGCAGATGCGTAAAACTATATGCCTATATCTCTGACGTCGATCTGTTGTAGAATTTTAGAACATGTTTTCTGCTCGAGTATCATGTCGTTTTTGGAAACCCAGAATCTACTCTGTAGGAATCAACATGTATTCCGGAAACAGCGATCGTGTGAGACCCAACTCGCTTTATTTGTTCATTAGACCCAGAAAATATTAGATACAGGCTCCCAGGTAGATGCTATTTTTCGTGACTTCCGGAAAGCGTTCGATACAGTTCTGCACTGTCGCCTGATAAACAAAGTAACAGCCTACGGAATATCACACCAGCTGTGTGGCTGGATTGAAGAGTTTTTAGCAAACAGAACACAGCATGTTGTTCTCAATGGAGAGACGTCTACAGACGTTAAAGTAACTTCTGGCGTACCACAGCGGAGTGTTATGGGACCATTGCTTTTCACAATATATATAAATGACCTAGTAGATAGTGTCGGAAGTTCCATGCGGCTTTTCGCGGATGATGCTGTAGTATACTGAGAAGTTGCAGCATTAGAAAATTGTAGCGAAATGCAGGAAGATCTGCAGCGGATAGGCACTTGATGCAGGGAGTGGCGACTGACCCTTAACGTAGACAAATGTAATGTATTGCGAATACATAGAAAGAAGGATACTTTATTGTATGATTATATGATAGCGGAACAAACACTGGTAACAGTTACTTCTGTAAAATATCTGGGAGTATGCGTGCCGAACGATTTGAAGTGGAATGATCATATAAAATTAAATGTTGGTAAGGCGGGTACCAGGTTGAGATTCATTGGGAGAGTCCTTAGAAAATGTAGTCCATCAACAAAGGAGGTGGCTTACAAAACACAGAGAAGAGCGGCGCATTTCGTCACAGGGTTATTTGGTAACCGTGATAGCGTTACGGAGATGTTTAGCAAACTCAAGTGGCAGACTCTGCAAGAGAAGCGCTCTACATCACGGTGTAGCTTGCTCGCCATGTTTCGAGAGGGTGCGTTTCTGGATGAGGTATCGAATATATTGCTTCCCCCTACTTATACCTCCCGAGGAGATCACGAATGTAAAATTAGAGAGATTAGAGCGCGCACAGAGGCTACCAGACAGTCGTTCTTCCCGCGAACCATACGCGACTGGAACAGGAAAGGGAGGTAATGACAGTGGCACGTAAAGTGCCCTCCGCCACACACCGTTGGGTGGCTTGCGAATTATAAATGTAGATGTAGATGTAGAAGTAATCTACCTAAGTAGTTAATTCACTGAGGCCACGGTCGTTATGACATTGATGAATTCCTCATAAATTAATGGACTTAGAAAACGTCACGAAAACATGTTGTAGACCTTCCAGCAATCGATTACTCCCCGAAGTAGCTCACTGAGAACTGTCAGCAACAGACAGTCTACAGCGGTCTGCGTTGGATACCGTCGACCAAATTCGAGTTCCCTTAGTCAAAGTGCTGTCTTTACCATGGGTCATCCATTATTCATTCACTTCCAAATTGTTGTCAGTTTGGTTGTCTCTCCTTTATTTGATGGATGCATGTCCCATTTTTGTGTTTCGGTTGGCTTTCACACGCCAATGTGGCCTTGTTTGCATAGTGCATGGTGTCCAAAGGCGACTATGTGCAATGGCGACTGTTGTCCATTACAGGTACACCATCACGACAAAGAGAATGGTACACTCCCGTAACATTGTTGGCCCGGTGGTTTAGAGGGGTACTTTGGCAGCCCAATCAGATTCGTTTTCCAGTTCTGCGCATTGTGGTTCTTGTTTTTTACTGCGTATGAGAGCTGCGAATCAAGTGTAAATGTGGAGTGTGCGTGTGTTTCTGTTGTGTGCTGAGAGAAAGGAACGATGTCGACAAACACGATATCGAAAAAATTCTGCCGGTCAACAACACGGAGCTGACGGCCACAATGTTCCCAGCCGACGGACTGGAACGTTCCTTTAGTGTACGCTTCGGAGCTTCCGTGAAGTCATGCGATGTCCTACCCCTGGTCGTGGCCAGAATATCTTAGCTATGGGCGGAGCGTGAGACAGTCACTCGATGCACTGTTCCATCGTTCTAGTCGGAGACGTTTATTAACAGCCCCGTATTAATTTTCTCGTTGCTACACGCGTAAAGTCAGTTTCAATAAGGGTCGCTATCCTCTTTTGATCCGTGAGACCGGGTTGTATTCCTTAATGCTCCATAATAACTAATCTCTATAGGAATCTAAATACTCTCAGTAAAATTCCTAGACTTCACCACTGTTATTGAAAATGCGCACCGCTAGAAGTTCATGTAGTGCCTCCAGCTTTCTACCAGAAATTTTAGCCGATGATCTCCAAAACAACAACGCAAGACAATCACTTAATGAAAGGAAACTTAAGAAAATGCAATTCCTTTTTCTCTGATACAGAGACTAAAGACTGTATAATAATGAATCCCAAAGTCCTTGCACACAGAGCACAACATAAAATAAACAAACAAAATATCTCACGTTGTTGGTAGTTAACTGTATTCCTACTGCAGTGTATAGACTGACCAGAGATGTTTATAACAGACTCACAACGTTTTACATGTATGACACAAAACATACAGAATGCATTCTACAAGAGGCAGTTAACAAAATTAAAGATGATCACATGCCGGTAAACGGTAAATTCGTGTCCTTTGATATTTCCAACATCCACACGAATGTTCCAATTAAGGATACCATGGACATAATAAAGATTGATTTTATCAAGTATAAGAAATTAAGCGAAGCTGAAACTTAGCAACTGAAGGAAATATCTGATAGTAACTCATCATACAATATTTTCAAATACTCCTGTAAAGACGAAACATGATGTCAACAAAACGGTGTTATTATGAGGAATGTGAACAATGGCGGATGTATTCGTAAAGAATCAGGAAAAAGAATTTTTTGGTAAATATAATCAGACAATTGAAAAAATAGTATATTACTCAAGGTAATTGGATGACATGCTGGTACTCCCGGATGAAACCAAAATGATGTTACCATCATACATACCGAGCTTAATACCTTATACGACATAATGAAGTTTACAATGGAAAATGAGACACTCAAAATTACAAGATTTCTAGATATTACAATTGTTATTGTTCGCAACGACATAAATTCGGGATCCATCATTAACATAGTAAACGGATTTCATTATCCATAATAACTCTTTAAACAGTAATGGTAAAACTGGTAGAAGCCGACCTCGGGGAATAATTAGTTTGGATTCCGGAGAAATGTGCGAACACGCGAGGCTGACCCTTCGAGTTCTCATAGAAGACAGGTTAAGGAAAGTCAAACCCACGTTTTTAGTATTTGCAGACTTAGAGAAACCTTTTGACAGTGTTAACCGGAATATTGAATACATTCTTTCAAAGTCTAAAGGTGGCAGGTTCAAAATACAGAGACCAAAAGGCTATTTACAGTTTGTACAGAAACCAGATAGCAGTTATAAGAGTCGAGGAGCACGAAAGGGAAGGTGTAATTGAGAAGGGAGTGAAGCAGCGCTGTAGTCTGTACCCGATGTTATTCAATCTTTATGCTGAGGGAGCAGTAAAGGAAACCAAAGAAAAATTTGGAGTAAGAATTAAAGTCCAGGGAGAAGAAAAACTATGGCGTTTGCCGAGGACATTGTAATTCTGTTAGAGATAGCAGAAGGCGTGGAAGAGCACCTGAAAGAAATGGACAGTGTCTGAACTAGAGTTATAAGATGAACATATAACGACGATAATGGAATATAGTCGAATTAAATCAGGTGTTGCTGAGGAAAATAGACTAGGAAATGAGACAAAGTAGAAGATGAGTTTTTCTATTTGGGCAGCAAAGAAACTGATGGTGGCCGAAGTAGACAGGAAATAAAATGTAGATTAGCAATGGCAAAAAAATTGTTTCTGAGGATGAAAAATTTGTTAAGATCAAGTATAGACTTATGTGTCAGGAAGTCTTTTTTTGATAGTATTTGTATGGAGTGTAGCAATGTATGGCAGTGAAACGTGGACGATAAACAATTTAGATAAGAAGAGAATACAGGCTTTTGATTAGTGGTGCTACAGAAGAATGCTGAAGATTACATGGGTAGGTAAAATAACTAATGATGAGGTATTGTATATAATTGGGGAGAAGAGAAATTTGTCTAACGACCTGACTAGAAGAAAGTACCAGTTGCCAGGACACATTCTGAGGCATCAAGGGATCACCAATTAAGTACTGGAGGGAAGAACTGGGGTCAAAATCGTAAGAGAAGACAAAGAGATGAATACAGTAAGCAGATTCAGAAGGGTGTAGGTTGTAGTAGTTACTCAGAGATAAAGAGGCACGTACATCGTAGAAGACCATAGAGATCTGCATCAAACCAGTCTTTTGACTGAAGACCACAACAACAACAACAACAACAACAACAATAATTCATGTCACCAAATTTTGCACAAAAGGCATAATTTCGTCTATGTTCCATCGAATTAGTAACATTCCACTACAAAACCATGTGCTACAGAAAGTTGTTTGGAGTTTTGCGACAGGTAGCTGAGATAATGGTTTTAAAACACAATTGATAAGCGGAATATACACATATAAAGGAAAACAGGGCAATAACTTGTGCAGAAATTACACTGAATCAGGAAAATAAAGTAGTGAGGAATATTGTACTTATCAGTACCGTATGTTGGTAATCTGGGATACAGTCGTACAGTTTGAAGTAAAACGAAAGTAAACATTAGTCTCAGTACCAACCATACACGATAGATTGACGCTCCATGCAATCTAGATCTTTCTAGCTTTCACAAAATTAATTGTGACAGTTGCCCAAAATTTAAAATGTATCAAACAGGAAGTAATTTGGCGCTATATTGAAGAAATACACCAGGTTGATTGAAAGCAATAATTCTGGTTCGGCAATATATTTTAAAGAGACTGGTCACACAACTTTAGAGGCCATCGAGATCATACAAGTTCTACATGAAAACAGGAAAGGAAGGGTTGTGATGCACTGGAGCAGACCTAAATTTACAAGCGTACTAAAAGGGAATGGAACAATATATTGAATGAACAGACGGAACTACGTAGTATAAGACTCTTGTAGAATTGTAACAGTGTGTTTCATGAGGCAGAGCGGTATGAATGTTGGATGTAGTACCAAGGCTATTGTCTTATTATATGACAAATTACAATCTTATAACGCGTTATGATTTCCATATTTCGGTACTTGGTCATGTCAGTTTTCAACTTTGACTTTGTTTTATGATGACTTATCATAGCACATATGCTTCAGTACATTTCTGTGTGCCAGGAGGAATACATAGATACAATAATTTTGAACACATCGAGAAAGTTTCTAATAGTGAAGCATCATATCCACGGAACATGTCGAAATGTGTGACCAGCTAAGCAGTTGTGCCTGTCTGTCCGTATATCTTGCAACAACTGTTTACTTGTAAATGGTCAGTGTCGAATAAACACAGGGAGAACAATGTTACGTGCGAGTAGTGTGGTGATTTTCATTGTTTTGTACTTATGGCGCTGTACTTATTTTAAAGTGTTGACCGAAGGCTGTTCTCGCCCTTGTCTTTAAGAATGCAGTAGTATTCACTTGAAAATGACTAGAGGCCAAAAACAGCTGATAGCTATGTAAATAACTATTCAAGACGGATATACTTGTGGCTGTGGCACCGGAGATTAGAACACTTAAGAAGTAAACAGGAAAGCAGTTAAAAGTCAATAGGTAAACTGTCATACAAAAACACCACACCTAAATTTTAAATGGAAATGTGTATAATTTACTAGGTTCAATAAAGACATCGCCAAATACGTCAGGTTTCCTAAAAATCAATGGCCAATTACCCTATTAGGCCCATTGTGTGTACTCTCGCTGTAAGGCAATAGTCGGATAGAAATCCGGAATGGGCACAACCTGAAATCCACGCCCTTGCAAGGGGAATGCACTTCCAGACTCCTTCTCGCTTTATCACAAAGGATCACCTAAACCAGACTTCTGACACTACGATCACATCACCCCCGCTACAGCAGGCAGAGAACACCATCTACAAGTCAAGGGTCGTCGACGATTTCTGGTGCACCAAACCACTCCAGGGAATGATGTTGTCTTTACTTCTCCGAGTCAATCAGGACCAGGTGCAGAGTCTACGTGTTTTCATTGGCCTTTTCCTGATCCCACTAATAGAGCCTTTATAAGGTGCTGCCTCCTGCTAGTATTTCCAGAAATGAAATTACGGCATTGCTGGCCGGAAGGCCTTATCCGGGGGATTTCCGCTGCCGATTGCGAATCTGTTGGAAAAACTGACTGGCAAGAAAAAAATTTCTGTCCTTTTAAATTAGCCAAGCTGGTGCCTACCGTCATCCATGTAGGTGGTTTAGGGAGAGACTGATGTATCATTAAGGCACGGTATCTCTTTCTTTTGCGCTCAAATACTAGCGGTAATCTAATTCTTGCACAATCAGGGTAAGAACCGGCTGTCACCGACTCTGATGCCACAAAACAAGGCTCGATTGTAGTGTAGGATACAGAGGCTGGCGCTATAACCAGTGAAATGTTTATTAATACCTACTTGTGGGAACAATAACAAGTGGTTACAGGACGGGTGAAGACTGAATGAAGCTATTGGATAGGGTTCCGGAAAGCATAGTTGTATAATGGACACCAGCTGGACAGGTGCCAAGGAGCAGTTCCCCTGGTAGAAGACGGATTCGCGCCTTCCCATCGGCATGATGAAAAAAACATTACGATTGATCAGATCATGCAACACACTGACACAGCACCAACGTCCAGTGCCGATAGTCAAGTCCCCATTTCGGTCGTAGCTGCCCAATGTCATGGCGTTAACATTGGTACACACATATGGGTCATTGGCTGCAGAAGCCCATCGTCAGGAGATGTCGATGCATTTTGTGTTCAGACACACTTGTGCTCCACCCAGCATTAAAGTCTGATGTTAGTTTCACCACAGTTCGCTGCCTGTCCTATTTTAGTAGTCTGCCGAACCTATTACGTCTTTCATCTGTAATGATGGGTGGCCGCCCGACCCCATGACGTCTGGATATGGTTTCACCTTGGTTCCGCCATGTGTTGAAGACACTTACCACATTTTTCCTCGAATACCCGACAAGTCGTGCAGTTTCCGAAATACTCGTCCCAAACTTCTCGGTCAATACAATCTGCCCTTGGCCAAGGTCAGATAGAATGTTTTATATATATATAACAAAAATAAAGCATATTACGATACACGATGTCAAACAATTACAGAATTTTCAAGATGATGGCAGAACACTATGACGAATATAACCATGTATATTATAATATTAATAATTTGTACAGAGTCTAGAGCCATGGTTATCAGTGGTCAACATTTGATACCAGATGCAGCAAGATGACAAATCAAAGTTAGACAATGTCTAAAGGCTGTTAGCGTCAGATAAGCAGTCGTACAGCGGTATACACCTCATAAGAGTTTTAACTGGCTTAAGCTTATGTGCGAATTTACTTAAAATAATGAGCATAAATAGTTATTACACTTTATAAAATTGGTTTAAAGATTTCTCAATTTTACCTACATAATAAGCAGAAATCTGATTAAAAATGAAATAAAAGAACCCCAAGTAGATAAGCAAGATAACAATATAAGATTATGTGCAACATAAAAATATGGAGAAAGGCAATCTACAACATAGTTTTATATGTTTAAAAATATGTGTAAGACGTAAGGACTTGACAAGCATCCCAACTTCTAGGTCACAGATCGATGGAAGTAAGGGTAAAGTGAAGCTATTAATGTGTATAATAATTTAAACAAGACAAGTCTAATACTGATTTGTATTTAAAATGTATATAATACTGGAAAAGCTGAAGTGTAAAATGTATTCCAACGCAACGGAGTATAACTCAACTGTGTAGGTAGCTAACCAAGGGTAGAGCACTTAGAAACGAATGTTGCTTAGAGTTTACAACTAAAGTGAAGCATAATTATGATTATTAGTTAAACATGCCGATCGATTGGTGCTGGAGATTTAAGTGAGCATATGGTTACGGTAGATACTGACGTAAAGGAGTTTACATCCATGTTTTCAATGGTCAAATGGGACTGTGCTGTCTATAATTAACGTATGTAAAATTGAATCAATGTTGTTTTAGAAATTATTGATGATAATTATAAGTCTTGTAACATATACGGATGAGCCAAAACGTTATGACCACCTACGTTTGTTGGTAGGTTTTTGGAGATGTGCCGCATTAGACGTCTACGCACCGGTCACGTAACTTGCGTATATAACGTGCCGCTGTTTAGCGTACGCGGTGACAGCGCCTGGCAGCCGCCCATATGGGTTCCATAGGATTTGCATTAGGCGAATTTGATCATTAACACAACAAACTCAGTTCACTATAATGCTCCTGAAACCACTGTTGCACATTTCTGGATCCGAGACAAGTGTCTTCGATTACTTCTATGGGGCCCACGAAATCGCAAGAGAATGTCTCCCACGGCATGATACTGTACCCACCAACCTGCGTCTGTGGCGAGCTGCACATTTCGACCTATGTTCACCTAAACGACGACATTTATGGAGATGGTCATCGAGTATGATTCACTCGAAGAGCCGACACGTATCTACTGATCGACGGTCGACTCCCTATGGTCCATTGCACATTGCAATCGTAACTGACGATGTCATTGAGTCAACACGTGAATACTAGCGGCGGTCTGCTGCGAAGCGCCATGTTTAACAATGTACGACGAACAGTGTGCTACGGAACGCTTGTGCGTGCATCAGCATTGTGCTCTTTCTGGAGAGATACTACAGATCATTAGAGCAGACAAGCATCCAACCGCACGTTCTGTGAAGAGTCGTGGACGTCCAATCATTTAAAGCCTAGTGACAGTTTCATTGCCCTTCTGCCACTTTCCGTAGAAGCTCACGAGAGTAGCACGTGATCATTCGACCAGCATCGCTGTTTTTGTGATAATCGTTCACAGACTCTTCTTAAATTAATCTGCCCTTCGTCAAAGTCCCTTATCTCAATGGATTTTCCCGTTTGCAGCTCATATGTTCGCGAGAAAGGTGCTCCGTCCGTGTCTGCTTCGTTACAGAGACAAGTGCCCGTAAAGCCAGCAGACGGCATCAAACGTTGTGCTCTACAGTGGTCATAATATTTTGGTTTGTTTATTTGTAACACTTGCAGATTTCAAGATGGCAATATAACTTTGATGACATTAGTGATCAGGGTATGTATCAACGGTGATCTAGGCAGTAAAGCTTCTATTGTGGAAGCATCTTTAACTGGTATATAAGTCGCTATCTTTCCGACAACGTCAGGTAATTACCATAAATTGCCTATGCCTCGCCCGACCCACGCAAAGAATACTATGTTTTCTGAAAGCTTGCCATTCTGTTACTCTCATTGCTCCCCATGCCCTGCATGTACCATAAATTTGTACAAAACCGGTGATGACGAGTAGGAGCGACCCTTCCGAGTAGGAGATTTAGATAATTCAGTTTTCTGTTTCTTCTCCTCCTCTCAAGAACGCATAGCACAACAATTTCATTTTTGTGCTCTCTGTACACAGAACAGTGTTACATCTCGCCAAACACTTAACTCGTAAAAAACTCTCCTTTCTGTAATGCGTATCTGATTATACGTTTATTGAATACCAGATGCTGCTGCTGAAGAGGAGAAACAAACTTCCTGATGTTTTTCTCTCCTTTACATAAGAGTCTTCACTGTGCTTTTACTCATGCCATAACGTCGCGGGGAGTCAGTCTAGCCATCTATCATATTGATATCACTCGCTGGCCTGGCTGAGTGTACCCACAACGTCCTACCTCAGAACATGGTGCTGTGGAGCTCGTGCAAGGCATCATGATGGCCAAGGAATATCATGCAGTGGTTACAGACCACATAATCTACTTCATGACGATCATGTTTCCCAACGGCAGTGGTTTTATACAAAAAGATAACGTCCTATGTCACAGCGCCACGAATGTGATCGATTGGTTAGAGGAATTCAGTGGCGAATTCCAGTTGATGTACTGGCCACCTCAACTCACCAAATCTGATCGAACACATGGGGTATGTACGTGCTGATATGGTGCCAACTTCCCCCAGGAACCTAACAAGACCTCACTGCTTCCGCACCACGACCCGTTGCCACTATTATCTGTGCCAAAAGAGGACAGTCCGGCTATTAGGCAGGTCGTCATAATGTTCTGGCTGATTAGAGTATGTATATATTTCTACCACTGTATTTTATCTTCAAATTGAATTATTCCTTAATGCTGGCATATTTTTTCAAACATTATTTCCTCTAAACACATTTTTCGATCAGTGTAATAGCAGAAACTATTTAATGCTGTGCAATGTTACCTTAATTATGTAAGGTTGGCTCTGATGTAAGGAAACTGATATACTTTGTATGTAGGTTGACATTGTTCCTGGCGGGGCTCTGTATTTTTATATAGTTCGTTAGGCAACTTTTCGCAGTGCAGAGCCAGTAACCAACATGCACACATCTAACAGCAGTGTATGTGTTCTATTTGAAGTATTTCACACCTCTGTGAATTGCAGATATGGTTATGGATTTCCTTTTAATGTACTAAGCGTTGCATGGTACTGTCTTTTCCGTGAGGTAAACACCATTTAAGTGTACGACGTTGGAGTCACCATAATGCTCTTTAGCACCTTCCTTTATGTAATATTTTTAATATTTGCCATTTACCTCTATGTTTTCAAAAGTCAGATGGCAATGTGCCATATAGAGGCTTTATAATTTAAGTATCCAGTGGTATGTAAAACTGAATTAAAGTTGATAGTAGTACTGTTGATTACTTTGCCCATGTACACAGATGCCCTTTGTTGTTCGTGTACGGAAATACTTGTGCCATATATCTAGACTGCTAATGAGTCAAGTTAGTGGATGGTATTAAAAATGGAGTTGGTGCTTTCAATATATGCTAAAGTCATTGTTGGTGTGCATTTTCTGGATGCTATCAGTTATAATCTTGCTTTAAATTGATTAAACTTAAATTTTTGCCACAAAAACTGCAGAAGTAGTAAGGGCATATGTTGACCAGAGTTGGAATGTTTTCATTGCAAACCATTTTATATATATACTATTGTTTTGGAGATGTCCAAAAGAACAGATACCATCGATGATCATGCAGCTTGTTAGTTTTAAGTTACAATGAAATGAAAACCCTTAGAAGCTCAGAGGTGGTGACATACATCAAAGAGGACAAATGAAAATGTGAACCCTATGCAGGACCCAGGATCTCCTGCTTACATGGCAGACGCTCTATCCAACTGAGCCACTGAGGACACAGAGGATAGTGCGACTGAGGGGATCTATCCCTGGCATGCCTCCTGCAAAACCCACATTCTCAACGTATTGTCCGACACTACATTGCTATCCACCCCTCAATTCCTGTAAGAGTTTGGGCACTGTTTTTGCATTCACACAGAAGAAGTAGATGGTGAGCCTTATATATATATATATATATATATATATATATATATATATATATATAACAACTAAGATGTTATCTGTTCTTTTGGGCACGTGAGAAAGAACAAATACCATCAGCATAAAATCCAGCTAGGTAACATTTTATGATTTTAATCCACTCACCTTGTCGCTGGGCTATCTGCACAATATGAAAAATTTTATGTTGATTTCATCCATATCTCAAACAGCGATCATCGAAAATGACAATAGCTGACTTAAAAAGCATAAGTTAGAAGTTTAAACTGTGAACCTCGATTTTATAAAAAGGGTAAAAAAATTGTTTAGAAACGTTGTGAAACTCGAAACATATGGTATGTGTTAACATTTTAAAATGAATGTTAAGCCTTAATGCAATGGCAGTAAACCATTTAAATACTAATGACTTAGACATATAAGCTTATTTCTTTTCTTTACTTTCAGCTACCCACATTGAGCTGCTTTTGGAAACTATTATATTTTATGTCTTTTAATTATAGTTTTGCATCTCTGTTCGTAGCTACTTCTACACAAAAGTAATAAAATTTTTCTCTAAAAATGCAAGTGGGAAATAAAATGTGTGCTAGAAACGAAAGAAATACTCTATTATAGACCCTCTTCGAAAAAAAAAGAAAACTTACTGAAGATTTCGCTTATGGCTCTTTCCAGAAAATTTAAATAACAATAATCTTATTACAAATATTGGAAATAGTAATTGCACAAACGGAGAAAAAAGTTAGAACAATTTATACAAATTACAAGGCAATTGTGTGACAATATTTTGATCTTGCAAACAACAGATACAATTGTGATGGTGAAAGAAAAATAACAAATTTCTTTTATGAATTCGGTGTCTGGCAGTTTTATTTATTTTTTAAGATCTAGATATTCGAAATCAAGTCTGACTAGACATGAAGTTAAAAGAAAAATTCCTTATTTATTGCATCCTAATGTACACACCATTAACATTATTAAACAAATTATTAATATAGGATAAAAATTATTAAGCAAATAAATGAAATTCCTGTTAGTATTCTTAGTGAAATATAATTAGCATATGTTACAATAGATATATTATTCAAATAATTAGCAGATATTTTAAAAGAGCATGCGAAAGGTTGTCATTATTTATTGGATTCATAATTAGCACAGTATTTTAAGGTATATTTAGTAAAGAAATGTCTGCAAATAGTTTTGACGTATTTATAATTTTCGAATGAAAGGACAATATAAAATAGATAGTAATGTAAAATAGTTGTTGTCTTATTTGTAACAATGTATTACAATATGTTTATAGGGGAAACAAAAATACCAAAAATTTAACTTGCTTATAAGTAAAAATCAAAACACAAAATAAAAAAGAAAGTGAAATATTACTTCAATTTGTCTGCATGTACTTTTAAATGAGTGCCTATTAATTGCATAGAAATTTTCGAAGGAAGAGAAAACATAATTTCTGTAAAACAAACTAGTTTCTATAAAACTGCTGACACATATTTTTATAAATTTTGAAGTTTATCTTCTACAATAACAAAATTAGGAATTAGAGTTAGTAAAAACAAATGATATTATTCCTTTTGCATCTAGAAAGAGAACAAATATCACCGTCAAACAGTATCCATATCCAATTAAAGAAATTTAATCTGTTAATGTGGTATATTTAAAAACCAATAAAAAGAGAACAAGAATTAGAAATCAAGAATTAGAAAATGAGAAGAATATAGTTTATTCCGATAGTATGTCTTTAAGAGACAAATACTGAAATATTTTACTTAGAGGAGAAAAAATGAGAATGGACAAAAAAATAAAGAAGAGTTTAAATGAAAATGGATACCATTTTGCAACATGTGGAGAGCACAAAATTAATGAATTTGTTGTAAATGATAAAATTAGTTTATATACAAAAGTTTTTCAGGTTAACAAAACGGAAAACCATCTGTTTATAGTGTTAAAGGTTCAATTAAAAAAAGTTTGTGGAATTTAAGAAAAATAAAAATATTCTTAAAAATGAAAGTAAGTTTTAAACATGAATTAGAAATTTTTTATTATCCTCAATGAGACCCATTTGAGGAAATAAAAACAAGCGGTTCTTCTATTTTAAATGAAGATTCCATCCCCAGAATAATTAGTTTGAAAACACAATCAATTCTGGAAAACAGAGTATAATGTATGAAGAAGGAAAATAAAGAACAAATGAAAAATATAAAAATGGAAAAATATTAGGAACTGTAAAAAATTGATTAGAATTTTATTAAAAGTATTAGATTTAATTATTTCCAATATTGCTACTGAGAAATATCGAGATAAGACTAGATATATTTTGAAATTCCAAAATAACAATGTTGCTTTTGTTCTAATTACTGGCTGGAAGAAGAAATTAAAACTAAGAAAAAGGTCTGAATTACAAGTTTAAAAATAAATGAGATAAAATTAAAACAACACAAATCAAGGATGAAGAGAGGCTTGAGCTCATTGTTTTATTTTTTATGTATCTATTTTAATTGTTCCACATCTTTATCATATAATTATATTATTTTCTTTAAAAATATCTGTTGTTAATATTGGATATTTTTTTCGAAATTCCAATTCAACTAGGTTTTAATATTTAAAATTATAATAAACCAAAATATAATGAAGCAAATTCAATTCCCATAGTCTACAGAGTAAATGGGTAAATATTGTATCCTAAATAACTAAATAATAATAGAAATCATGGCCATCCTGCAATTTTATTGGTTATGTGAATACTGACACCCATTTCCCAAAATGCTATTTCCTTTAGAATATTTAGTGTTTCCCTTTGTTTTAAAATTATCTATTAAGTCTTCTGTGTTTATAAATGGAGGAAGATAAAAATGTGAAAATTTTTGATATACTTTACTAGAACAAAACGCACTACCAGGGTACAAGAGATAAATTAAATTGTTTTCAACATGAAAATTATCAAGCAGAATGTTTGCACGTAATTTAATTTACAAATGGTTCTACTAAGACTACAGTTTATGGTAAAGCGATATGTGCATTTATAGAAATATACTGATGTAAATGTACCAGAGACAAATAAATTGGAAAGATTCTTAAGTCAATTAGCAAAGTTATGGTGAAAAAACGATTCACATTGTAGCAAAGAGCGCAAAATACATAATGATAAATATTACAACAATGAATTTACACAAGGAGTTTAAAAACCTACAACAGTGGTTGAATTTACAAAAGCAATATTTAGTTTTTATTTCTTGGTAATTTGTAAGACTTTCTTACCTAAAGAAATATAAAAGAAATTAATGTAAAGATATAATAGAGAAATAATTACAATGTCTTTTTTACTTTAATTTTTATTTGTTATTTTATAAGATTTTTAATTATATACATGTGCTATTTTAAGAATTTAAATTAAATATAAATGAAGTCAAAATATATCTACATGATGTTTTATAACAATATTTCTATTAGTTATACTCAGTTTTGTGTGTTTGTATCATCAATGAACACTTATGGCTTCTTGATTGATTGCATTCATTTACGTTGTGTGTTGGTATTTAACATAATTATTTAATGTATTTGACATATTTTCTATTTATGTATATTACATTTAGCGTTAAAATTTTGCTAAATAAAATTAATTAAATTTACAATAAGTGTAAGTGAAAATACAATAAAATAAAATAATTTTTACTAACATTAATATATCCTGAAGTAATTAATCAAAAAATGAGCTGCAATAAAAACATGCAATCAGCACTTAACATACACACTTACTGTTTGCAACAGTCTGGAGATAAAAAACCGTCAGATTTCGAACACTAAAGCAAGACATCAGAGGCAATCGCCAGTGAATCCACTGTCTGTAGTTAAACATTAACTCATGACTTCTTCTCTGGAATCCACCAGTTCTATATTAACTAGTAAACAGTCCACTCGCTGGTCGTGAGACAATGATAGAGCTACTACAGCTCTAAACCTGGTTTTGTATTGTCCAGTTAGCTTATCAGATACATAATTTGGGCACATTGGGCGCTTTGCAGTGCTCCAGATGATGAAGAGCCAGCAGCAAATAGAAATGTGGCCTTATACCATTGACTTAAGTCACAGCAGTGAAATAGTATGTATGGATCGGTCAGTTTTATGGAATATACACAGCACTTCAAGTCGATTTAGAGGTGTGACACAATAGATAAAAGTGGTTAACATGTCTTCAAATGATTATGGCCTCTGTGAATGAAGTTGCCCAATTTCTCAGGGCAGCAACATGGATTGACCATTTGCAGCCCATGCATATGACACAACATAAGAAAAATAATAGTCGAATATAAGTTATATTATTAGACACCAACAATGCATCATGTGAAATAGTTTATTTCATGACAATTTTCGATAGAAACTAGGTTTCATCTGCACAACCTCAGATCCATCAGATCTACAATGTATGGATACAAAAATGATAGTGTAGTAATCTACATGACTGTGCAACAGTTATGCACAAGCAACCACCGAGCGAGAAGGTGCAGTGGGTAGCACACTGGGCTCGCATTCGGGAGGACAACGGTTCAATCCCGCGTCTGGCCCTCCTGATTTACGTTTTCCGTGATTTCCCTAAATCGCTCCAGGCAAATGCCAGGATGTTTCCTTTGAAACGGCACGGCCGACTTTCTTCCCCATCCTTCCCTAATCCAATGAGACCAATGACCTCGCTGTCTGGTCTCCCACCCCGAAACAACCCAACCCCAACCACAAGCAACAGGGTGAAGCGAAAATCGCGCACTCGTGCTTCGCAGCGCGACTCCTCACAAGCCAGAAATAAAAAAATGTCCCTCACAGAATTTCGTACCGCAAGTACTTCCGGCAGGAAAAGGTCGTTAAAGAGTGGCAATCTGGCCAGACTGTAAAAACATATATGGTAACTACCTCTGTCAGCAGGTGTCATATGAGTTGCTCAGATGGTGCAGTGGATGTAGTTATGGGTTAGCATGCAGGAGGTCGAAAGTTCAATCCTGCGTTAAGACATATGTTTTTTATTTGGTAAATGTAGCCCAGGTGGTACGGTATCTGGCATCTTAATCATCAAGAGTGATTGCACCAGGTCCTCTAGAAAACATTTGCGCTTGCATGCTACAATCGTAGAAATGAAAGACTGGTCACCTTTGAAACAAGCCCTGTCCATGTCGTGGGCGCTAATTTATTGGCACCACATCATCAACTAGATGCGAAACGTGTTTTCTTTGTATCCTTCTCCAATAGTCCCATGGATTAGTACCAACAATTATTCTGGCCTCGTTCAGGTCAATTACATTTCGTTAGGGCCTTATGTTACCAGTAGCACCAGCAACGTACTTTGCGAATAATGCCGAAACTCGGTTATTATTTGTATGTGTTACGACTATTGTCCCACTAATTATGCCTTTCAACATCTGTCGATGGGACTGTGGAAATTTCACGTCTATTACCGTTAGGGAAACAGTGTAATTAGAAACCGAGTATTTCACAATTTGCATTGTGGATTTATCATGCAGAACCATATCTGTCAGAGAGGTCAATGCGCGTTAGGTGGAATAGTGTGCAGGACTGACGTGGGTGTCTTCAATCTGACAATGTCCACCATTGGTGTGAGGTTAACCGGCACGTCACCCACTACTGTGTACATCAAGTTTGCTTTGGTATCAACCTCTGCCCCTCAATATTTGGCGACAGGTGTTTGGGCCCCTACATGCTGCCTGACTGGTTGGCTGCACAAAATTATCATGCATCCCTTTCAAACTACCTGCCTGATGTGCTGGAAGATGTTCTGCTACATGTTTGGCAGAGGATATGGTTCCAACATTCCAAGTTCTGGAATTAATGTGCGACAGTATTTGGACAGAACATTTCTAGGGAAATGGCTAGGACGTGGAGTTCTAGTTGCATGCCCACCACGTTTATCTGACCTAAATCCAATGGATTTTTTCCTGTAGACACACCTGAAGAAGCACGTGTACTCTAATCTGCCAACGAATGTGGAAGAAATGGTAGCTTGTGTTGATGCTGCTTTTGTTACTTTAGACGCAACTTTGCTGCGAGGAGTCCAGAACTGTATGATCTGGCGGGATGCACAATGTTTGGATGTGCAGGGAGGTCGCTTTGAGCATCTGATGTTCTGAGGACAGCATATTCTTTTGTGAAGGTCTTGCGCTCATTAATGTGGTTGTTATTATTGACACTGGTTGTTAATGTGCGACCTCTTAACTCTCATATTACATGTAGTATAAATGAGAAGTAGATGTGTTTTTGTACTGAGCTATCACCTTTAGCATCTCGAAATTGATATTGTTTTTGTAGTTATTCTGTTCTATGATAGATCATTTGTTTCAACTGTCTATTTCTTATTTGTTATGTTCAGCGTTAAAAATGTTGTAAATTTGGGATACATTTGACCTAAGTAATGGTGTATGCTACAGTATGAAATGTTAGAATGAAATTAGCAAATAAAAAAAATGCGCCCCAACCCAGGATCGAACCTTTTTTTTTATCTCATTTTGTTCGCTTTCGTTCGTAGCATCTGATCATGGCGGACGTCGTACGACACCCGTTTAAGTTCGTTGTTGCTTGATTAATTCAGTTTTTTTTACTACAGAGGGGAGCTAACCCACTGACCGAACACGCTGAGCTACCATGCCGGCAAGTTTTTATTTTGATCGTTTTTGTTCGTTTCATCCGCTCGGGGCGGACGTCGCAAGACACCCGTTTCATTTCGTCGTTGATCCATTAACTCAGTTTTATTTTATTACAGAGGGCAGGTAACCCTCTGACCGAACACGCTGAGCTATCGTGCCCGCAACCTTCGACCACCTGCATGCTAACCCAAAACTCAACACCCCGCACCAATTGTACAACAAAGCCTACAACTGCTCCAGAGACAGTTACCATACATGTGATTACAGTGTTGTCAGACTGCCACTCTTTAACGTCCTTTTTCTGCTGGATGTACTCGCACGACGAAATTTTGTGACAAACCTTTTTTTTTTTTTTATCTCTGGCATGTGAGGAGTCGATCTGCGAACAGCGAGTACGCGAATTTCGCTTCACCCTGTATAATTACACATCAGTCTCGTTGACATACTCACCACATGCTCCAGCTCCCAATACAACAATACAGCTCCACCTGGTTTTGAAGGTATATGACACTTATTAAATAAAATATCCATAGTACCAATAATTAGTATGAGGCAAAATTAGGTACGTAGTTACATAAGTAAAGATAAAGCGTCGACAAAATATCAGAAAGACTGAGCCGATGTGCATCAGAAATCTGTTAAGTGGTTTCAAGTATTGTTGCCAAATAGCGCAACTGCAATAAGGCATTGATGTGTACATAATTATTTCGGAGATTGTACAACGAACTATTTATATTAAAATTTTTAGAGCCAGGTCACAAAACAAAGCTGCAGACAGCATCATAGTTCCAACTAAATAATAAATACTGACACCAATCACAACACAAAACAAGTTCATAAGAGGCATAGTGCGAAACAGATTACCGATACCTATGATTATTATGTTTAGGTATAAAATGTACATCATTTTCGGCTCATACCTAGAGCAAGAGAGGTGTAACTGAGAGCCAGAAAGTTGCAGCACACCAAAAAGTGATTCAAATGGCTCTGAGCACTATCGGACTTAACAGCTGAAGTCATCAGCCCCCTAGAACTTAGAACTACTTAAACCTAAATACCCTAAGGACATCACACCCATCGATGTCCGAGGCAAAATTCGAACCTGCGACTGTAGCGGTCGCGCGGTTCCAGACTGAAGGGCCTAGCGCCGCTTGACCACAGCGGCCGCGCAGCACACCAACTTACGGTAGTACTGGGCACATTCTTAGATGAAATGTAGGTGCATAAGATAGCACAACAACTGCAAAATGCGAACTGACGAAACAACTGGATAAGACTGGATCCACGAGAAAAGTTATAGGTATAGGTGGTGAATGACCTAAGAAACCAACAGCCAGGTGGGGTGGAGGGAGGTGCGTTAGGGAGGGTGGGTCGAAGTAAGCAAAGTGGAGAAGTGGAAGGTAGAAAACAAATTTAAAATATCAAGTGACATGATAAAACTACAGACAGGAATAAATTTCCGACAGAAAAGTAAATATTGACATAGCTCAAAATACAATGTAAGTTTTCCATAAACGTACACAGCTCATTTAGATAGAGATATATAGGTAATGGACAGCTCACAAGTATACAAAAGTAATTATTATATTGCATAATTGACAACCAGTAAATCGAAATATATGGCCATTGTTTAGTACTGAGTACATATCAAGATATATCGTAGCCATATAACGTAGTATAACAGCTACAGAAGCTATCCAAAAAGAACTGGAAATATTACATTATAACAGTGGGTGGCGCTTTTGGAGGGCAACCAACTAAGGGGGGAGGGGGCTGCAGCTGTTGAAGAGGGGAAGGGGGAAGTAGTCAGAAGGGGGAAGAAGAGGTGTTGGAGGAACAGGTGAAGGATGGGGTTGCAAAATGGTCTTTGTTTGAGAATATCGCCTAAAATATATAAAACGTAGCCTGTAACTTAACGGTAGAATGGTAAGAAGTCTTTCTCAGCCGTGCCACAGTTCACAGCATAAACCACATACATGACCAGGCTTAGGTTCGTGGTTCAGTATGTTTACCTTACGAAAGTACCGTCTTCTGCTTGTAATTTTTCTCCTTATTCCAGTCTAACCCACTTCTTTTGCTAATAGGTACTATACAGAGTGGTCCATTGATAGTGACCGGTCCCAATATCTCACAAAATGAGATTCAAACGAAAAAACTGCGGAGAACGAAACTCGTCTAACTTGAAGGGGGAAATGAGGTGGCGCTAAGGTTGGCCCGCTAGTTGGTGGTGCCGTAGGTCAAACGGATATCAACTGCGTTTTTTTAAATAGAAACCCCCATTTTTATTAGATATTTGTGTAGTACGTAAAAAAATGTGAATGTTTTAGTCGGACCACTTTTTTCGACTTGTGATAGGTGGCGCTGTAATAGTCACAAACGTATAAGTACGTGGTATCATGTAACATTCCGCCAGTGCGGACGGTATTTGCTTCTTGATACTGGATAGGACCGTTTACCAATTGCGGAAAAGGTCGATATCGTGTTGATGTATGGCTATTGTGATCAAAATGCCAAAAGGGCGTGTGCTACGTATGCTGCTCGGTTTCTTGACAACATCATCCAAGCGTCCGGACCGTTCGCCGGATAGTTACGTTATTTAAGGAAACAGGAGGTGTTCAGGCACATGTGAAACGTCAACCACGACCTGCAACAAATGATGATGCCCAAGTAGGTGCTTTAGTTACTGTCGCGGCTAATCCGCACATCAGTAGCAGACAAACTGCGCGAGAATTGGGAATCTCAAAAACGTCGGTGTTGAGAATGTTACATCAACATATTTCTATGCACCAGGAATTGCATGGTGACGACTTTGAATGTCGTGTACAGGTCTGCCACTGGACACAAGAGAAATTATGGGAGGATGACAGATTTTTTGTACGCGTTCTATTTAGCGACGAATCGTCACTCAGCAACAGTTGTAACGTAAACCGGTATAATATGCACTATTGGGCAACGGAAAAACCACGATGGCTGTCACAAGTGGAACGTCAGCGACCTTGGCGGGTTAATGTATGGTGCGGCATTATGGGAGGATGGATAATTGGCCCCCATTTTATCGATGATAATCTAAATGATGCAATGTATGCTGATTTCCCATGTAATGTTCTACCGGTGTTACTGTAAGATGTTTCGCTGCATGACAGAATGGCGATGTACTTCCAACATGATGGACGTCCGGCACATAGCTCGCGTGCGGTCGAAGCGGTGTTGAATAGCATATTTCATGACAGGTGGATTGGTCGTCGAAGGCCTATACCATGGACCACACGGTCACCTCATCTGACGTCCCCGGATTTCTTTCTGTGGGGAAAGTTGAAGGATATTTGCTATCGTGATCCACCGACAACGCCTGAGAACATGCGTCAGCGCATTGTCAATGCATGTGCGAACATTACGGAAGGCTAACTACTCCCTGTTGAGAGGAATGTTGTTAAACTTATTGCCAAATGCTCATTTTGAGCATTTGATACATTAATGTATTTACGGGTAATCACGCTGTAGCAGCATACGTTCTCAGAAATGATAATTTCACAAAGGTACATGTATCACATTTGAACAACCGAGATAGGATGTTCAAACGTCCTACTTTCTGTATTTCAATTTTAAAAAAACCTACCTGTTACCAACTACTGTTCGTCTAATATTGTGAGCCATATGTTTGTGACTATTACAGTGCCATCTATCACACAGCGAAAAAAGTGCTCCAACTAAAACATTTCTATTTCTTTATGTACTACACGAATATGTAATAAAAAATGGGGGTTCCTACTTTCAAAAAACGCAGTTGATATCCGTTTGACCTATGGCAGCGCCATCTAGCGGGCCAACCTTAGTGCCATCTGGTTTCTCCCTTCAAGCTAGACAAGTTTCGTTTGACACTTATTTAGTGAGATATTTGGCCCGGTCACGATCATTGGACCACCCTGTGTAGCTGCTATACTACGCTATTTGTATATACTGTGTACAAGGATGTGTCCAGTATTACATATGTTTATATGCTTCCATTTACTATTAATATTAATTACATAATGTAACACTCTTTCTTGCTCTAAGTGTGAAGTGTGAACTTAGTGTAATGTACAAGTTATATATAAGGTGGGTCATAATGGGGAACAACAAGTCATGCGGATTGTCACATACTGAGTAAAAAACATATATTCGTTTTTCGCTTGTTCCTAAGTCAATAAATGACAATGCAATTGAATGGTAAAAATCTGGAAATATGAAGTGGAATGGTTCAAATGGCACTGAGCACTATGGGATTTAACTTCTTTGGTCATCAGTCCCCTAGACCTTAGAACTACCTAAACCTAACTAACCTAAGGACATCACAAACATCCATGCCCGGGGCAGGATTCGAACCTGTGACCGTAGCGTTCGTGCTGTTCCTATTAAGTGGACTTTTGTGTGTTACTGTGCGCCGACATTGGCCAAGGGGACAGATCGGCAACAGGGCACAACATACGAGTGTTGTAGGTAGTCTAGCCGCTCACGAGAAGGTGAGGCATGCGGTGTCAAGCGACAGTCTGCGTTACACTGCGAGCAATGACAGCGCTCACATTTACCTCGTACTGGTTACGCTGGCCGGTATTATGTATCGTGCCTAGGTAGCATAGGGAAAGGAACGTGAGGAGGGGATGCATTACTGTGCATGCATGTTTTATAATTTGGTTTTTGTGTCCCAGACTTAGTTTTAAGAAACGAGTACATAGATGCAGAATACAAAATACAACTACACAGGTATGTGGCAGTTAATACAAACGAATACAATACAGCTGTACATGCCGAAACTAACATAGAAACACATGACCAGAAGCTGCAGAGGCGGTTTATAAGTACTGTTGGTGATGACGCAATCCTTCCTTCGCAGGGAGGATTGCTGAACACGATCCAACATGTCTGTATCTCTTTGCGTAATATCACAGGCATGTTGTTTTTGCGTTGAAGGGTGTTGACATCAACAACTTCTCTTTCATAAATCACAGATTTCCATCCACTCCTGCCAGTTATGCGAATTCACTATACCCTCCTTCATGGAATAGGCGTCGTCAGTGAACAGTATTATTCGTGAAAAATGCTGGTCGTGGGTCTGACGCCGTAGGATAAAGTTGCAGAAGTCCAGCCTCCTCTGGTAGTCTTCTGGCAATAATGCCTGTACCTTCTGCACGTGAAAGGGATGTTAATGGTTTCTATAGAACTCGCATAACAGTAGATTGTGACATACCTACCGCTGTGGCGAGTGACATGGAGCTTATTGTTCGGTCCTCCGCAACAATTTGTAACACTTTTTCTTCGTCATCCGCACTGTGCGACGACGGTCGGCCACTAAATTCTGGATGTGCTACACATGCACGATACTCCCTCAAGCGCTTGTCCACGGAGTAAAACGTTTTTGCGGATGGAAGGCGCCGGCTAGGAAACCTCTCGTGATACAGTTGTCCTGCAATGTCAGCTCATCCATCTGCAAGCCCGTAGGTGAGGTAGATGTCGGCGTATTCCTCGTTTTTGAAACTTGCCGTGGTACAGTAGTAACACTGCGACGCGGCCGTTAGCAGCTGTCGACACGGCGAGTATCGGGCAGAGTGAGCAGCGCAGAGGTGTTGTAAACACGTAACGCGCGCCGCGGTTTTACTTCAACCGTTGATCACACACAGAACACACATTCCGTAACATGGGACTGTACACTCAGTTACCACCGGCTATGTGTGATTCACAAGTTCAGATACAATTCCACAAACATTACGATTGGATTTGTTCTTTCTCGTATCTTTCAAACGCTGGCAGATACACATCAGCTCAGTGGTGTGTCATGTGTTGTATCTATGGGTGATTGACATTAACATGGACTCTAAGGCACATGGGCTCAGTTCCTGCCTTGTTGTCGATGCATGACCTTTATACTTATGTACTTGTTCTTGTTCCTGTACTCCTTATTGGTGGTATGAATATTTCATTTAACTATTTAAGTATATTTGACAAACCATTGCGAAGCTGTATTTTTATAACTGGTACATGTGCTGAGTACATCGACAAGACTGATTTGTGATTATATTTCTAGAAGCTCTGTAATTTCTATTATTCAGGTAATATGGTTCCTTGTGTATAAGTGTTGCCCGATGACGAAAATTCTACATTAACGTTATTCCATCTGTAGGTTGTAGTTTTGAAAATATGAGGATGACAGCTAGTTAATGTACAAACCGGTCATGAAACGAACTATTTGACATTAAGCGACCTTTCCTTCTAATATTGGAAGCTACAACGTTAGATCGCCAAAAAATTACATTGCCTTAAAATGATTCTAACCCATTGGGAACGGAGACAAATGTAACGCGTTGTCACTGACGGTCGGTTTCAAACCGAGCAGGAATTGCTGCCGTCAGTCATTGCAGGCCCTCCCACCAACCAGTCGCTGAGTGAGCAATGCGTAGGAAACAGCATGCGTTGTACGTTTCGAATCGGGTATCACGCAGAAATGCATTGCTCACAGCGGTACGTAAAACTACGCGTTTCCGTTTGGCCTAACAATACTAGAGCCGGGCAATAGCTGAGGAGAACCCTGTATAGTGGTCCGAACAGCGACAACTAAATGAGGTGTTTAAGAAACAGTGTGGTCAGGCTGTAGTTCAGGCTCAAGGTGTTTCAGTAATATTTTGAGTGTATTTTCAAGTCTTTAATTGGGCCCACTCATCCATATTACGGTGAACTAGAATGACTCGACTGACTCTTCATACATTTGGTATCGTTTGACCAAAAAGGAATTAAGCCGCCCCTCTGTATTACCTTTTTTCAGTATCTTATTGCTATGATGTCAAGTGCACTTTATAACAGATCCGACATTGCGGTTAACTATGTTTACGTCTATGCAGTTGAGAACTACCTCTACTGTCTCACATAATCCCATGACAGTACGACTAGAATATGTATGCAGACACAATCCACATTCATACCGTATAGTAGAACATAAATATGGAATAATAAATTACACCTTTTTTTGAGTCATCAGTCCGCCTAATTTTTAACATTCTTCTATAGCGCCACATCTCAAATGCTTCGATTGTCTTCTATTCCGGTTTTCCCACGGTCCATGTTCCACTACCACGCAATGTTGTTCCATAAACGTACATTCTCAGAAATTTCTTGCTCAAACGAAGGCCTATATTCCATATTAGTAGACTTCCATTGGCTAAGAACTCCATTTCTACCAGTGGTAGTCTGCTTGTTACGTCTTCCTTGCTCCGTCCGTCAGGTGTTATTTTTCTGCCTAGGTAGCACAGTTTCCTACCTTCATTTACTTCATGACCATCAATCCTGATTTTAAGTTTCCCCTTGTTCTCATTTCTGCAACTTCTCATTCCTTTGGTCTTTCTTCGATTTACTCTCAGTCCATATTATGTACTTGTTAGACTGTTCATTCCATTCAACAAATCCTGCAATTCGTTTCTTTACATCAAATCTTTACCAGAAAATTGTTTCCTATTCTTCTTCCATAAGTGATCTTTTCTTTATATTCCATTTACTTGATGTTGGATACAAGCTCGCCAGTGAATTCCACCAATTTGTCATTGCTCAGCATTTTATTGCGTCAGCAATTCCTCCAAAACATCTTGCCCCGTTTGACACTCTTCAACATCTTTTCCAGGTCGACAAATTCTCTCGATTTTTCGTTTGTCTTCCTTCCATTCCCATCCGTGTCACAATTGCCTCTCTAGTGCCCTTGCCTTTCCTAAAGCCCAGTTGTTCGTCATCTAACACATCCTCAATTTTCTTTTCTATTCTTCTGTATATTATTCTTGTTAGCAACGTGGATGCATGAAGTTGCGACGTAACGCGCTATTTTGCACATCGTCGGCGGTTCTGCAACATAAATTGTCCACTTACCTCGATACTGCTGCAGATCTGCACACGTAACTCCTGGCTGCAGCTACTTAAGAGATCTCAGAAAAGCAGTGTTGAAGAAACGGAGATTTCATAACTACACGTCGGAGGTCGCTATAAGTACAAAAAGCTGAAAATAGTCTTGTGAACTCTAAAGAATAAATCGGAAATGGGTTGCTGTTCAAATTTCTAAGTTCAATGGTCCTTTTAAACTTGCATTAGGATTTTTTATTGCTACTAAGCAAGATCATCAGCCCACATGTGTTCACATCATTAAAGTTCCTGTTCACAGTCCTCGTCACACTCAAACAGCCACAACTTTCCCTATCCAATTCTGAAATCATTTACGAGAGTAACACAGTCAATAAACTGCTATTTACTTTTGCACTCGGCATTCAGTGGTTGTCTTTAAATAAAGTTTTTGCTCGCCTTAAACACTCAGAAAAAAAAGAGACTTAGTACCACCAAGCTTTTAGTTAAAATATTACACAGGCGATTTTCTCCAGAACAAAATATCCCTTGACTCTTAAAATGTCACAAATAGTTAATGGTAAACACCAGCTACCTTTATCACTGTACCCAAACGCGGAAGTCAGAATATTACTTCCTTTTACACATAATGCGTTCGGACACTTTCAGCACCGGCTCCTTCGAAAGCTAGTTCACCACTACCTTCTTCTCTCTCTGCTTCTACCAGCACATCTATCTCATGCGTAAGGTGGCAAACCCTCTAACTTCTTATTGCCTGTACAGAACTGACTTTCAGGGTGCGGATCGCGCCAAAATCTAGCAAGAACCAACCACTGCTCTCAGCTAACACACGTCATTAAAATAAGCAACTCAAAACTCTCTTGTCAAACAAATAAAATGAAATAAACTTTAAGCTGTACATTACGTCTGGAATTTAACTATGTAGTCGCGAACGTTCTGGCTGTATCTTACATATTCAAAAATGCTTGGATATGCGTCTTCCACCAGTAGGAGAACCACTGGTGGATTCCTTCCCACGATATTTGCAAGTTCCTACAGAGAATTACAAACTGAAAATTTAATATTGGCGAATGTCCCACATAAACTCACACAAGTACTCTCTCTCACACTCACCCTAACACAAAACATAAACATCTACTTGAAATTCTTGAAGTTATTACTACGGCAAATTACGAAAGGTTTTCTAAAATTAGAACTTTCCAAATTTGAATCTAAGCACTGAAGGTGTTATCATATCTTGTCAAATAGTCACTGTTGGTGAACTATTAACACACACATATATATATATATATATATATATATATATATATATATATATATATATATATATATATTGATTTAGTTATTCAAGTGTCGGGTAATTACGTTTTTTACTGACTTTTTTATTTGTAACTTCCAAGTTATGACAGTTATTGACTTCAGATGTTGACAGATTGTTCCTTTAAACAACAGAAGATTATGTACCTAATATGAAGTTTCTCAGGCTATTTATAGATCACTAATTAATTTTTATAGTTCCAGAGAATGTAACTACTCTGTAAGCGCCTCTCCGCTACTTTCACAAGCCGCAGTAACGCCATATGGTCGTGACGCACGTCCGTAGGACACAGCTCGCCCGTTGCAAATCGTATAAGATTCTGACTGATTACCCTGGAGCCCACATACATTCATACAAGAAAGCTTTAACAGACAAATTGGCGATCGCGCCCTAGCTGCGACGCCTCAAAGTGTTAAGCAGGTTATGAGGTAATTCTCCCATTTGTAGGCTCTTGCAATCTTCGGAATTGTGTGGATGATATTTTTCCGAAAGTCAGATGATATATGTCAAGATTCGTACATTCTACACACCAATATGAATAGCCGTTTTGTTGCCATTTTCCCCCAATGAGACTTAAACTTTCTAAACTCTGATTCTAATACCTGCTAGTCCCTTTCCGCTATTTGTCGACTGCAGCTTCATCCGAGAAGTCTTCCCGGGCCTCCAGTGTACCCTTTCCACCAATCGCCTCTCTTCTCTGAATGTCCACTCCATTCTTAATGTTACCACCCTTGTTTCTAATTTTACCGAAGGTTGTTCTGACGTTTCTTTGTGCTGCGTCAGTTCTTCCGACAGTAATTTCTTTTTCGATTTCTCCACATTTCTCACGGAACTATTTCACCTTACCTTCTTTGCATTTCCCATGTATTTCATTCCTAACTGATTTGTATTTCAGTATTGCCCAATTCCCCTGAACATTCTGGTACTTCGATTTTTCATAGATCAGCTGAAGTATTTGTTCGGTAACCCATGGTTTCTTCGCTGTAGTCTTCTTTGTACGGTGGTAACTGAGTTTGTGGTGTAGTCCATGTTAGTTACTGAACAATGTTATTGTTTAAGTTAGAGCGAGCCACAAAGCATCAGCATTGCAGTGAGAATTCTCTACACGAAGTTACAAGACCTCATCTATGATGAATGTTCCGAACTGGCCATATTTCACAAAAAACCCAAGCCCCAAGCGTAACCACTTTATATATATATATATAGCCTCTCTGTAACTAACAGCTGTGGGAGGAACGATTGTTACTGTGTACGAAGTGAAACTTATACTATTTACTGAACTAGTGAATTTGTTTTTGTAGTGTTTGAAATGCAAAAGAGTTTGACCTTTATTATTTCATTCGTTAATATTTAAGACGGTTCTGATATAGTGTTACTTCATTAAAGACATCGCCTTATTGAACATTGGGCGTATTATGTCACCGTACAAAAGTTTTCCTTTTGTTTCGAATGTTCAGTCAAAGACGCATTTCTGCAGTACTTACACTTCTGGTTGTGTTTGTTATTTAGGGTGGGAAGGGGGGGGGGGGAGCTGGTTTGGTGGGATCTCGGACCTCTTCAATGCTGTTTGACCATGGAGACGAAAGTATTTCCATGGAAACCGTTTGCACAGGATTTAGATTTGGTTTACAGTTCTGGAAGAAGTACACCAAGTAAAACACAAAGTCGACCAGAGTGGCCGACGGTTCTAGGCGCTACAGTCTGGAGCCGCGCGACCACTGCGGCCGCATTTTCGAATCCTGCCTCGGGCATGGATGTGTGTGACGTCCTTAGGTTAGTTAGGTTTAAGTTCTAGGGGACTTATGACCTCATACGTTAAGTCCCATAGTGCTCAGAGCCATTTGAACCATTTTAAAACACAAACAATTCACCTATTGCTCACCAGATTTAGTTCAAAGTCTAGCTAGTTTCTCAGCTTCTCAAAATAGCGCCGCATCTGCCGTACTCCAGTACGCGATTCTGGAGTCTTCCTCTTGTTATCTTGACATCTGATCTTCACCAGAACATTAATTCCGATTCTCCTTCCGTTAATGGATTCTTGTTTCTTGAGCCGCCCTCATGGCCCCTGGATATATCATTCAATTGATGCTTGATTATCGGTACTAGATCACCAGTGGTTTCCACCAAGACGCCTGATAGGTCTCTTATAGAATTCATTGTTTCCGTCTGCAATTCCTCCATATCTTCCCAATGCAATTTGTTGTCATCACAGTATCGCCGTCTCCTGTTTCTCCTAACTGGACAAGCCGATACTTGACACAAAAAGAAAACTTCGTCTTTCCACAATACGTAAAATATTCAAGTGCCTTACGCGTAATCTCCTCTCTCCAGCGTCGTCTTTGCGTTCGCGTGGGAAGACAGATCTTAAATTTATCGTAATGGTCATAGTGCCTCATTTACACAAACACGTAAATAGTACAATACCATTACACAAAACATCAATAACAACATACGTTCAGACATATTCAAATGTATGCTGCATTTTTGCATTTGTATAAGGAGAACTAGTGAAAAAATAAATAAAAACGGCAATAAAACCATAGACAATAACTAAGGCACAGAAAGATAGTAGAACTCATGTACATTAACTAGAAAGGAGAAAATCTCTATCACCAAGCACAATTCCGCATCGCGACTTCCACTCTAAATTATGGTCATCCTACGGAAATTGTCCAGGACTATTTAGAACAACGAAGATACGCAGAGACAGTTGGGAAGCTGTTACCGGTGTTCTGTCCAAACCTGAGCCGCTGCTTGGAGTGTTTGGGTGGCCTTCATCTACAGCACGGCTCCCAGATTTCCCGCCGTCGGCGGCGCCACCCAAGAATAATATTGTTCCAAGCGCCGGAGACCGCCACTATCAGCTGTCGCCGCTCCAGTGGCGTGAAATGAACGTACTCCCAGCCAGGATCTCAGGTACTATTACTGATTAAAACACCTTATTAACTTTTTATCATTGCCAACCCTCTGTTTTCCTAATTTATTTTAGGTACATGTTTCCTATAGTTTCAATGTTTACAATATTACCACAACGTACTTTTATACAAATTTATTTTGCTGCCTTACAGCTGATATCCATTTCTTGCGTATAAAAAAGGAATTAGTTTTTTTCAAATACGTGCAATAGGGCTTTAGTGCATTGGAAGCATGTAACATGTACCTGTTATTTTTTCCAATACAGAGGGGGAATAACCTAAATCCTTGAAAGTTGCCTGTTACACTTTCATTTCTTCTGAATTCTTTTTTTTTTTTCCTTTTAGCTGATAGCGATATATATCTTTGCAATACTTGACGCGAATCTGCTATGATCTGTTTCAATTAATCAATATAAGCACTACAGCAATCTCTTCGCATGGCCACTGAACCAGTTTTACATCTCTGGGGACTCAGTTTGTATTCGATCAATAGGAAATATTCCCAGATTGTAGACCATGAGGTTATTTCCGTTTGGAACAGAATTTTTGAGTTCTGCTGGTGAAGCCGAGTTTAGAAAGAAGATTTCCTTCGTCTGGTGGAGGTCCACGCCGTTGTGAACATTTGTGGTGAATAAAGAATTTGGTAAGACCATTTCTATTTACTTACCATGGTGTAGATTACAGGGAACCTGCAAAGCTACTGAATTTCTGTAATTTTTTTATGGTTATGGTACGTGAAGTTCAGAAATCAAACATCAACACCCAAAAGTAATTCGATGAATCTGTTAAAAATTCTCGAGAAAACCGACTTTGAAGTTTCCCGACCATCTTTAATGTTCTAAATGGAGCTCATCATTGGACGGGCTGCGTGGATCTGTGGTGGAATCCTCGCAAACAAGTGGTAAATTTTTAAAGAACAGTGCATGTTCCATGAGCGTTTCAGTGCAGCATAAAACACACAAAGATCAAGAAATGTAATTCGTAATTTTTTAATGTTTGTGAAGTGTTAAGGGACTTAACTACTAAGGTCATCAGTCCCTAAGCATACACACTACTTAACCTAAATTATCCTAAGGACAAACACACACACCCATGCCCGAGGGAGGACTCGAACCTTCGCTGCGACTAGACGCACAGTCCAAGACTGCAGCGCCTTAAACCGCTTGACTAATCTCGCGCGGCTCGTAATTTTTTAAAAACGTAAACAATCTTTATTAACAGCCTTTCACCAAAAATGTGATACTTGCAAATAAAAATCAATATGTATTTATATTAACAAGAAGTGCATTTTTCATGCAAATGTAAGTTAAATGTGTGTTAATTATATATTTGATGAATTTTATATTTAAGTGACGTAAATATTCGAAATGAGCGGAAAAAAACTTAAAATTGTAGCCATAACCAGACTCGAACCAGCGATATCTAGTCTATAATGCTACTGATTTACTTTTCCATTTTTATGTATTTTGCTTGTTTTTAGAACATGTGTCTATCTTTAAAATTCTCACCAGCCAGGCTTCAAACCCATGGCCACTAGTTACCAGGCGAGTAATCTACGTAGAGCACACTGCCTGGTGAAAATATCGACCTTGTATTAGAACATTAAACAAAGTCGGTAAACGTCAAAGCCTATTATAGTGAGAATTTTTGAGAGTTGCACCGATTTGCTTTAGAGTATTCGGAGTATTGGTATTTGAGTTCTGAATTTCCCGTACCATAGGTATAAAAAAAATTACAAAAATCCGATTGGCGTGTGGTCTCCTTGGTAGCTAAAGAGGTGAGGTTAAATTGGCGTTACTTGATTGCAATTACTCCGCGAGGAACATTGGGGCCATGTTATCACTCATAGTAAAATAAAGCTCGTTGGTTGCTCATGCTTTGTTGAATGGAAGCGCACTACATTATCTCTTCACTTCTTCGTGCTATAAATCGAAGTCATCATCCTCTTCTGGGGAGTAAAGTAGTTTCCTCTACTTCAAAAACAGAGAGATGGAAACATGTTGTTCGATTGCTTGTAGTTAGTCTGAGTATCCATGCGGGCTTCGAAAATCCCTTCTCTGTGTTCTGTTATAATATAATTTCTCATAAATCCACTGTTTTACGGTCTATTTCGATATGTACCTTCTCATTTTTTCGTATTAAGGCCATCTCCTTGAACCTCGTGGCGTCTCTTCATGATCCATAAATACTCAGGCCGAATCGAAAACACTGAATTCCGATCTAACAAAAGATGTGTAATAAGCAACCTTTGTTGCATTCTGTTAAGTTCCACATCCAGCAACCGAGTACTATGATGTTAAGTAAATATTGTCTTCGGGATTTATATGTCCTTCCAGATGGTTTTCAAATTCGTTTTATTCACGGACAATCGTTACGAAACTGAGGAAACAGCCTCATTGCACAGCTGGGTGCTTTATGCAGTAGACTAAAGCTTATTGAGTTTTGTTTACTGGCTATACAAATCAGTACTCTCTGTGCAACATCCAATTCTAGCTACGCAATCCCAATTCTTTTCAGTTGCACTGAATTATGAAAGTACGTGTCTGTGTGACTATTTCTCTTAAACTTTTTGAATCAGGTGGCGTTTCTTGGGCATGACAATTATAAATCTTTCGTACCTTAAAGGTTTCAGGGCTTCATTATCGCTGTTACTGGAGTCGTTTTTGTTTTTTATCATAACACACATCTTTGAACTTGCTCTCCCTTTACTTCGAGAATGGATCTACACAGGGAACTCGGGTCGGAAAGGGTACTTGATGTTTAATAATTTTTGAAATCTTATGGAGCACAAAAAATACTTCTTAAAGGGGTAAAAGTAACCTTCTACTATATCCTAACGAACTTTCCTGAAAATCACTTAAATCTATACGTTATGTGTGTTCTATATGTTTTAAAAAAATGCTTGCGTTTCTGTCGATCCACCCCACCCACGGGGCATAATATGATAAGGCAATCTTTTAAGAATTATTGAATAAACTTTGAAAGAATTAGGAACTTAATTGGCAAACTAAGACATAAAGTTGTCTAATGAACAATTTCGACTAGGAAATACGAAATCTTCAAAAAAATTGTTAACAATAAGAAAATGTTTTACTGTCGTTTTGAAAAATACCTACACTTATTTTTAATGCTTAACACCAAGTTACTGTTACCTTTCTGAATCCCGTAGCTCGTACACCAGATGAGATTTCAGGCTTGCGAATAGACAACATATGGTGCCCAGTTCCGCCAGCTAGAAAATTTCCCTTGTCAGATCTGTGTGACTGCATTACAAAGTCTGCTCTCTATTGACTTTAAGTATGCTACCAGCTAGTCTTTCTTTCCCTACTGAACACTTTTTTTTCAAATTTCCCATTTGAACTATCAGCTCTAGTGCTGGGATTATTCTTAGCTCTGCGAAAGCATTTTCCCAACTTTGATTTTGGTACGTTAATCTCGTTATATTGTTTTAATACTCCCATTTCAGAAAATAAAACGTCTGAAACTGTTAGTTATAATGTTTTGCTAACCAATTGCTGTCTATCAGTCTTTAGAATGTCTTAGAACAGGGCACTATCCCATATTGCCGTGTCCCGCTCCACCCCAAGAGCACATTACAGCTTAATAACTTCTATGGAGCATAATAACTGACGGATTTAAACTTATTATGTACCTAACGTATAGCAAATGGCATTTATTTTAAGATTACATGTCATTTAACGATGTACAAGTTAGAAATGACGGTTTATCTTGCGTTTAATTCGCTAAACGTCAGAAACACACAACTAGAGATGAGAGTTACAGCTGTTCACTTACATGTTGCACTCTAGACCAAGTCAGAATTGCTGTCATACATTCCCTTCCATTTAGTGACGCACTTACTACAATAGATTACAATATTCTGCAGTATAAAAAGCAGCACAGTCCCATTGTGCCCCGCTATCCCGTTCTGCTGTGACTTGGCTTGTAAAACAAAATTTTCGATGAATGATACTCGGGAGACAGGCATCTAATATTGTGGCATAGCTAATGCTATTGACTCTTGTACGAAAACATTGTCTTACCTCGATAAGTACAAATATATTTGATTCAAAATCCATGATCTTTCCTCCAAATTTGCGACCACACTCTCAGTAACGACATCGGGGACGTCCTGGGCACCAGTAACCACACAACATTCACCATTTGACAATGGCCGAGGAGTACGCGGCCGAAAGCTTGTGGTTTTTAAACCACTTGACACGGCTGTACGCTCGATACAATCTTATCATAATTGACTCTTGATATGAAAGCAAGTATGTTTTTTAAGTAGATACAACGTACTTTTTTAACGTCAATTCTAAAAGAAAAGGCGAGCACAGCGATGTAAGGCTTGTTAATATTTTCGTTGATAATTTTCTCAAAAATATCCAAGATGTAATCTATAATTGAAAGGCAGTTCAGGGTGAATCGAATATTGCCGTGTAAACACTGCCAAGCTGAATCTTCTGCTGCGATTCTGTTCCTTGCATATTAGTCTCGAATTGTGCTATGTTATGGAAAACTCGTCCTCCGTTTTTCGTTAGCTCCGAAGCAGGAAATTGAAGACGACGTACATTCTAACTGAAAGCAACTCAGACGTTTAGCTGATGATATAGTTTGGTTTTTGACTAGTGCAATTGAACTCCACCAATGAAACGACGGACATAATAGAACAACAAGTCGCATGTTAGCTTCTGTCCCGTGTTCTCCTCCTGCCGTTTGTTTGATGGTTTTTTTGACTTTTCACCAGCCTGAGTGGCTGGTATTGTCAAAACTGTACCCTCCACGGCTGGTGGGGACGGAGTAGAGATCGCCACCGCATAATCTATGTACCAGGCACGCCGGTCCTCTTCTTGCTCACTGCCGGCAGCGACTTTACTGTTACACGACAGATATTCTCTGTGCCTTATCGAATATAAAATACAAATTTAAATGTAAATTATTCTTACTACACATATTACACGTGAATCAAGACTGTAATTTCGCCAGTTTTCCAGCGATTCCATTAGTTTTTCGATGGGAACTTCGATTTCCTTGTTATTTACAGGTGTTTAGAAGTTATTATTTTCTTCAGGCAATACGTGTTTTCAAACTTTACATTTTCAGTGTCTCGAGTACTATCCTGCCTACCGAGGGGCCGTTTAGACACACATTATCGTCTCCTTTTTATCTTTCAATTGATTTCCTATCCTAATTTGCAATGCTGTTTGCTTACGTTTCTACATATTTTGCATCCGTGAAATGGCTGGCGGCAAGTCGCTCCACAAGAGGGCAGTAATCACCAAGCACGAGGGACAAACCCGCCTTTTAGTACTTCTCCATACTACCTGCTGCCCATCTATTAACTTGCTTATTTTGTTGTCTCTAGTTGAGCTAGTTGTTGAAGTTTCATCTGCTGGTAGAGGATATCATCCGTCACCGCCGACTCGTGAGTTGAGCTCACCTACCTCAAGACTCATTGCGCTGTGTCATCTGTCAGCTTTTAGGCAGACCTGCAATGTTTCAGTACTCAAAAACTTTTCAGATCTGTTCCCCCAACTAGGTGTCTCCGGTTGCCTGCAGCGTTTATAATTTGAATCTCTCTCACTGGAAACGTCGGCACTCCTTCAGTTGGAGACCATTTGTTCGAATAAATTGACTGGTGTATAACTCATTTGGTTCCCACTTTGATATACATATGCTTTTTGGCTCCACATATTTCTTATCAACGGTCCCATAACATACACTCACGCATAAGATCGTCCTGGATTTTTCTTCTGCCTTCACAGAAAATTATTAAATTCAGTGTGTACCCGTGTTCTACAAGTGTTGGGATTCATGTGTAAACGAGAAACTGTAATAAGTCTTCCAATCTCTCCACCGTGAATAACGTTGTTACTGGCCTCCATGATCTAGTGTCCTCTCGTCTGGGTGCTTCGTAATAACCCTAATTGCTCTGACACCCACATCTTCTAGTCTATGTGGCGCACTTACTTTGCTGTGTGTATTGTTGTTTACATGAAGTGCTGCTGGTTCATCGTAGTTACAAGATGCAAGTGCTTATCACTTACCATAAGCCACATTGCTCTGTCGTTGCGACTCTTAATTTTTATATTGTCCACCGTTACAGTAATATCCTCGTTTTTGTAGCAGCGAAGCAATATTTCGGGCTATTCTTTCTGAACGGTTTTTCTCCTACTTTCCGACCCTGTAGTTGCTTCATTGTGGTCAGAAGGGAGATAATAATATTCACCAGCCCGAAGCACCAATAACGAATATTTTCCACGTAACGTTGTTGCCACCTCTGAATCAGAAACTCATTTAATTTTTCTTCAGAAACAGGATCGTCAAAACAGGTGCTCCTCTGACAGAGCTTCTGAATGCGTAGGTCCATTGTACCATACTTTCCTGAGTAATTTACCTTCGTTGATACTGAGGGCATAACTGACCATGGTTTATTTCGAGACTAGAACTTCTTTCAGAAAGCTTACTGTTAAAGGATATTCCGTTAATCTCTTGTCCTTACATGGTAGTTCTAACCAATAATGCGGAACTGTCTTTTTTATTTTGAAACCCAAGTAGATGGACATAGTCTGTTTGCTGATACGAATGAAATTGTCGAACTCTAGTGTAATTGGCATCTTCGGCGATCGACGAGGTGAAAATGTCAAGTCTTCTTTCTTACATCCAGGATGTAGTTTTTACACAAAATTTCCAGTTATTAATTTCCGAATACGGAGAACCATCTTTTGGTTTTTTACTATCGTGCAATTCATGTATCCTGTTTTCCAAGCTCTGGAGGTGACTAGGATCGCTTCATAGAGTAATTGGGGTGTTCCTGTCAGATTGAAAGCACTCACTGTATGAGCGATATCGATATAGTGGCCTGTATTTTCTTTACTTTGTAATAACATTTTCGAGATAATCCTTTTGTTCTTCGATTTTTTTTTAATTTTGCTAATTCATGTTTTATTTATTTCTGTGAGCCTTATAATTCCTCTGAGAGCTCTCTAATAGCCTCTTATTAAATGCCTCAGTAAGTTTATACTTTATGCTCGCAGTTGCTTTTTGTAATCTTCCCATCACTTTCACTGACCTCAGGATTAAGACATCGCAGGAATTTCAGCAACACGTCATTACTATCGTTTACCTATCGTCAGGTTGCGACAGCTAACGGGCGTTGTCGCTTTCATATTTGGCTGCGTTACTGGCTTGCTTAATGCAGGAATTATATCCTCATCCTTATTCTGGAATAAGTTTCGTTTTCTACACTGTTTAACATTATTGTTGACAGGTGTCTGCTTTTTTAATTCTTGTTGTTTAGTTGTACTGTAGCCATGACATCTAATTACATTTGGAAACTATTAAAATGTTTCATAGTTTTATTTTTTTACTCGCTTTCCCAATCATTTCTGCACTAGGTTGTAATTCAGTCTTACTTCTTCTGTGAGCCGCAGAATTTCTCTGCGTTAATACCATCTAGTAAACGAAGCGCGGCGATCCTGATACTGCTAGTATCATCTTCTTAATAGTGTTCGTCGATCGGAAATCAGCCGTGTCCGATGATAGCCTCGGTAGCCGAAATCCAGCTGCACGGCGTGTAAGTCTCGAACTTCCAGTTGTCTCGACAGCAGTGAAATTGACGCAGAGAATTGAGACTGATGTCACTTCAACTGTAGATCAACAAAGTACGGGATCACGAAGCTTAAATGTGATTTTTACATCATATTTAGTTCCTTGGACCAAAACAAGAAGACAAATTAATACAGTCGTTTGCAGATTTGCTACTGATGCCTTACTGTACTGTTACAATGAATATCAGCAAAGTTTAGCCAATTTGTCTGCACCAACATATGCGCCTCAGAACACACGTTTGCTCTACGACGATTTCAAACGCAAGATACTCATGGCACTCGCTGACGATACTCAATGCTTGGCTGTTTTCATTACTAAGCGCAGTTGCAGTATTTTAACTGATACAGTAAACTGTTTCAAGTTTCAATTACAACAGCTACTACGGAGCAAGGAAGAGGACTGTGGTATCATCATAACGCAAACTTAAGAAAGTAACTAAAATTCATGCAAATATTTCCACGATTCCCACTCGACCTCTATCATGTTCTGTTCTGTGTTTTCGAAGTGAAGCAATTTGAGAACGTATGCAGAAAAACGGCTCGATATAACAGTTCAGCATTTCGAATGCATGCACACAACGTCGATAAAAGCTTCACTTTTCTTGTTTACGATACTGATAAACGTCTCCAAAAGGTTTTATTATTTCAGAGTATTGATCTTTCCCGTGAAAACTCTTCACAAATCTCTTATCACATAGGATGAAAAGAATTTTTGATTCTGTAACAAGACTCAACGCCACGTATTACAGTTTTATTTCCTCTTTCGTAAATTCTTTTAGACAAGAGAGACCTTAAATCACGGCTCCTGAAGTGAGATTTGTGATTTGTGCGATGCCTCAGAGAAGCTATCGCTTGGATCATACCATTTTTTTGTCTAAAACGAGCCCCGCACACCAAACAGTAATCAAGGGAGACAGGTTCCATTACTCACAAATGGGGGACCCGGCTGTCAGTGGCAGCCTGTCATTTTGCAGAGCGAGTCGGCGAAAGCATTTTCCGGAAGAAGCAATACACAGTCCGCGTATGGGTCTGATTGCTAGCGTTCGTATCACTGGACGTGCTGCACACCATGCCGAAACGTAGTTGGCGTTGCGTGAAATGACGAAACAGAGAGACGCGTGTTGCATAACACGCAGGGGACGCGGTGGACAGGTTGTCCCTGCGGGAAGAGGGAAGCTCGGAATTTACTGTTCGTTCTCACCCGCTCGACTGCCGAGATTGGAAACAGTACACAAAAGAATGAAACCCAAACTTTGTTAGCACAATCCTAGTAACGTTTGAATTTTATTGCGTGAAAACATCATTCCGACACACGCCAAACTTTGTAAAAATGTCACACAGTTTTCCCTACAGATTACCCGGCTGACATAATTTCATACCTCTCTAATAACTGCAGCGATACTTTTCAGCAACGCCACCTAGTAAGGGAGATCGAGACAGGAAGACGAGTGGGATAACATAAATAACTCATTCTACATCGATACTGCTAGATAGCATCAACATTCGGTGGGACAAAAATCACACAATGAGGCCTTGTCCAAGTTTTCAGTGTGTGTTAGATAACTGCCATGTACAGTGCTTGACGTATTATAATTTTCAAGACATCCAAACTGATATTATAAATGCGAAAGTAACTCTGTCCTTTAAGTTTTCACGACTAAACCGTAGAATCCATTTCGATGAAATTTAGTGTAGGGATAGGTTGAAACCTGAGGAAGAACATAGACTACTTTACAAAATGTGCAGTACAAGATATTTACTGATTAGAAGAATATTACGCGTATTGCGAAGAAATATTCGCTCTCTGAAAAAAAATTTACTCTTTGTCTTTTGAACTTTATCAAATTTGTGAAAATTCATTTAATGGGCCGTGTGTTCTGAGTAATAAGAGTCAACAAAAGGAACACACTGCTTACAGGAACCTCAACGTTTTTAATCCGTAGTTCCATCCTAGTACTATTAAATGCGAAAGTAATTCTGCTACGTTTTCACGAATAAATCGCTGAAATTATTTGGATTAAATCTGGTACGAAGATAGCTTGAACTCTAAGGAAGAACATAAGTTACCTTAGAATGCAGAAAGAAAGGAATCAACCACTATGCGAGTGATTTACAGAATGGTACATAAACCATGTTAAAAAGTTATAAAATATTTTATTGTATAATGTACTCATTGTATAATGTATAGCTACTTCGATAGCTCGATGCGTACAAGTGCGATCCTACCGACGCTTTTCCACCGCACGCCACTCAGTAGCGATACTGTGCGTGCTGCTGCGTCATGCTTTGTGGAACCTAGGGAGGATTTGCGAGTTGGGCTGGAGTGCAAGTCGCCAGCTGTCCTTACCCGAGGAGGCAGACGCTTGAAGGCGACTGACGTTATTACACATACAATAACTTTCTTACAAACTCTTACTTGTCATAACAAGACTACTGATATGAGAGCACAGCCATTGGTAACAGCTAGTCAACATAAGTTCATGAAGAACTTGCGGGTTTTCGTTGTTATGCGTTGTTACGCGTTCCGTGATCGCTATTTATTTGTGTCTGATTCTTGTTGATTCTACCCTACAGATCAATCATGTTTAACAAACATGATGTGGCAGTTTGACTGGGTCAAACTGAAGATCTCGTCTTCAGTAGAAGAATATCGATTTCTCAAAGCGGTTATGCATGTTAATGCAATAAACGGGTTCAAAGAATATGAGATCGAACCTTATGATCCTCTTGTGTTTAATGAGCATGATTTTGCGTAGCGAAAGCCACATGTGGTATTCCTATTGAGAGTAAATTCGAAACTGAAAATATTCCTGCTCGGACTGCTGCACACAAAGATTGATCTACAGATACTCCTTATCTCGTGATGAACATCAAGTTGGAAAGAATCACGGTATTAAAAAACTGCTAGTCACGAAAAGTAGCTTTGACAAAGTCCAACTGTTTTAATAAGTTCATATATGAAGGAAATGTTGACTGGTAAGGAAGATGGGATAAGAACATTTAAAACCTTAAGACTTGCAACGTAAGTGCAGGATAGTTTTCTGCATTTGATGAGACCTACATTAACCCTCCTATAGAAGCCTGGATAGAATGTTGCACATGCTTACACGTTCTCGCTTGCGAAAAGTTCACAGTTTGAAGGAAGAAAATTTGTCTCATTATCTCACGATAAACGCTGTAATAGTGTTCAAATGGCTCCGAGCACTATGCGACTTAACTTCTGAGGTCATCAGTCGCCTAGAACTTAGAACTAATTAAACCTAACTAACCTAAGGACATCACACACATCCATGCCCGAGGCAGGATTCGAACCTGCGACCGTAGCGGTCACGCGGTTCCAGACTGAAGCGCCTTTAACCGCACGGCCACACCGGCCGGCTGTAATAGTGTTATATAAATTTTCAACACAATAAACGTTACATTAAAAACGATTCAATGAGAAATGTATCACAGTACTAAAAATTATTGCACTATATTACACTTCGAAGAAAAAGGTATTCAGCTTCCAGTTTTCAGCTTTCTACTTGTCTCGTGATTGGTTGGTCAGTTGATTTGACGAAGGGGGACCAAAAAGCAAGGTCATCGATCCTCATTGAATAAGGGAAGCATGGGGAAAGAAGTCAGCCGTTCCCTTTCAAAAGAACCATCCTGGTGTTTGCCTGAAGCGATTTAGAGAAGTCACGGAAAACCTAGATCAGGATGGCTGGATTTGAAGCGGCGTCTCCCGAATGCGAGTCCAGTGTGCTAACCACTGCGCCACCTTGCTCGGTTTGTTCCTTGATCAAAATGATCCTGCTCCAGTACTGCCACAAAATGACACTTCAGTATTAGCTTATAAGATTGCATAATAAATGCGACTGTGTCAAATTAAATATTTGTTCATTTATGTGTAATACAGTTAAAGGCCATTCTGTTAGCACATGCAAACAAACATAAACTATCCCCGAAAATGAATTTATGGAAATAGCTAATCGCGAATATCGTCAACTTGCCACAGTCTCTAATATATTTGACACACACGTAAGGGACATGGGAATACGACTTGATGACTTCCTAGGAAATGGCTTTTTGATGGGAATATTTTCGTCAAAAGAAAGTACTGTATGTGTACCTTTAGGAAAGAGGGTCTCCACTGAACATGGTAAGTAAGAACGACAAATAAGATTTGGTTTTTTGGTATCTGAAGCCGTTAACGAATGTAGCTGGTGTATATAGGGATAAACGTTTGCAGAAAAATTGTTAGAAATGTTGAGAGACTTTAAAGTGATAGCACCTTACAGGCTAACTGCCAAATGATGCTCAACATGTTCGCATAACGTTCGGGAAAGCAGCCGGGTAACAATTTCGACAACCACTGATATTTCGACTGGTGAATACCCTGTCACTTTTAAGGCTGAAGCTAAACTAGAAGAAGACGAACGCAGAAGGAAAGCATATACGGTAAACAAGCAGCGCCCTCACGTAACCAACCGTGTGCTCTAATTTTGCATTTCCGTTCTTTAACCTAGTGTCTCCCTGGGAAGCCGTTCGACAGAGGAACATAGGTATGTCTCGTATATAGCACAAAAGTTTCTCAGACTCTGAACACCTCTCAAGGTTAAGCACATACGTTGTTTGCAGACAGTAAAGAGGCTTTATAAAATAGTAAATAAATATTTGGTATTATTCAGAAAATGACCTGTCATATTACGTAAAAAATTATTTCTTTCAGAGGAAATTCGTAGGTTAAAAATTAAAGTATCACGATAACTATGTCTGTATAGAAGATTAAGTAAATTATATCTGTTTCTTGCTTGCTTTTCAATTACTGATGTACTGTTATGTTTGGTTTAGCAGCAGTATAGTGGCTGTGGGGACGTAAACACGCTTTAATAACAATTCGTAATTTATTGCCAACGCCTCTTCTACTAGAGACAGTTACCAAAAGCTTAAAGTAAAACACTTCAAAACTGGATTAAAAAGCGCTCAGGGTTCATAAAAGTAGCAACTGGTTACCATATAACAAACTTGCAAGCAACATTGAAAAATCTTCCTTGAGTTCTATACGAGTTTCTGCAACCCTACTAACAGCAGAATTGAATCACTTCTTAACATACGATATAAAATTCAGTGGCGTAACTGAAGCCCACCTCGAATATCTGGAAATCCTCTAAGCAAATTAAATAATAATAATAAGAAAAACTAAATAGACGCACTGAAATCATACCTCCAAATCCATAAAATTGCCTTCCCAAGTGAAATTTAAATCACAGAGAACAAATTAAGTCCACGATAGAAGTGGATAAACCAGACACACTTATATAGTAGGTCTTACAAGAACTGAAATCAATTTCTTTATACATACATGTGTAAACTGAGATTCTAGAATAATGTCAGCAGAATAACAAGAAACTAAAACAGCAAAACTTGTAACAATGCTGTCCAGTGTAAGCTGTCTTCGCAGCTGCACTTGTGGTAAGCCATCACAAAATAAGACATACATCCGCTTAAAGAACATACCAATGTGAGTCTAAAAGAATGCCTCATTGTCATAAAGGAGTTGTTATTAGGTGCTGCAAGGCTTGATAATTTCCTTGGGCAGTACTGTGTACAGGACATAGAGAGAAGGGCGCAGATAGTGCCTGTGCTTTCTGGGCACACGTTTCTCGGGCAGCACGTCGACACCGGCTGCTCTGTCTTTCGTGAATTCGGTGCTGTCATCTCAGAGTTCTCAGCCAACAGCCGCCAGTCAGTGACCTCCCAAGGCGCACCCTGCTAGTCCCAGCAGTCACTCTCCTCCCTGCCAGACTCGACACGGTCACCGCGGCCGCTCGCTGGCTGACACGATTGACGCCAGCCGCGGCAGCCTTGGTTGATCAGCGCGCCCTCTCGCCACAGCGAGGGAACCGCTAGTGTTGACGTGGAATCACGGCACAATACCACAGCGCTCGTATGTTGTTGACCACTCTTTAAAATGCTGCTTACAGTTCTCAAATTTATCTACTTCTTCACGGCCATAAATTTTTATTAATGTAAGAAGTATCATGGCTGTCATGTTCTAGTAATGTAGGGAGACGAGTGAGGCATAGAATAAACGGCAGAGTAGCGCGGAAGAGACGAAAATGGTGCGTTAGAGCCACGATTGCTGCCAAGGCGATAACACGCCTGTATGCAATAACAGTAACAGTGGCCACACAGAGGAAGGAAACATGGGAATACTAGCATGGCTGCCTTGAATGAGAATCATTTTCAAACGAGGATGAACGTTTCCAGAAATTAGGAAGACTTTTGGAGCGTCAGGAGAAAGCAACGCTGCTAGAGAAACTCATAGAAGTCCGTGAAAAATCAATACTCCAGTGAGTATTACACAGGATTAAGTTAGTCGATGTCGGAGTCAGTACCACGAGGACTTGGTTACCAGGAAGGAGTCAGTGCAGCAGCCAAGTCGCCAGAAGCAGTCACAATAAAGCAACAATTTGATGCTGACGAAGCAAAAGCCACGAGAGGTCTGTATACGTTCTATGGAGGTGGTTGAGTTTGCGATAAGCACCCAGCAACAGTTATTATCTTCGGTTTTCTGCCTGTTATTGAAGAACAAGTTCTAAAGAGTATGTCTCCATAGCAATCTGCCCGGCGGATTAGTGTCGAGGTCCAGTGTTCCGGCTAGCCTGTGGATGGTTTTTAGGCGGTTTTCCATCTGCCTCAGCGCATACTGGCTGGTTCCCCTTATTACGCCTGATTTACACTATGTCGGCGATTTCTGCGCATACATTATCTCCACGTATGCGCACACCATAATTACTCCACCGTGCAAACATTCCGAACCGCACAATAACCCTGGGTTCGGTGTGGGGAGGCAGTGGGGTTGGTGGACTGCTGTGGCCTGTTGTGGGGTTGTGAACCACTGAGGGCTACGGCGGGAGGAAGCCTCTCCGTCGTCTCTAGGCCCCCGGTACAATACACAATGCATTATGTCTCTAAAGCAGCAACGAGTAATACTCGGAAGGGAAGGAACAACCACTGCCTCGCACTTGTCTCCTAGTATTGTCTGTGCGTCAGAATTTATAGAAGAGCAAGCGCTGTCGCGCACTTGTCACCTAGTGTGGATAAGGTGTTAGAGATCAGAAATGAGCTCCGTATACTCGCCTTAAGTTCGCCAGCGAGTCCTATGACGTCATCCCCGAACTCGCGGTCTCCATGTGCTCGGATACTCGACTCGCTCGTCCCCGCCGCTGCCTGTTCAACGGAAAACTCGTCACGTGAGTCTGTCGCGAATACGTCGACTCGTCCGGCGTAGAAAGGAGAGCTAGCTCCTGAGTCCGTGACTATAGCCGAGGATTCACACCATTGCCGCTACATACACAAGCGGCAGGCAAGACGATTATTATATACCTATAAACTGATTCCTCGGTTATCAGTGAATATTGTCTTTTTCGAAGACTGCTTTAATTTATTTTAATACTTGATCTCTATTCAGAGAATATTAAACAATTATGTTGAGATACACATATTCTCAGCATGTGACCGTGTCTGTGATGACACCATAAGAAACCATGATATGAGGATAAAGAGCATTCTCTAAATGCTGATTAATTATTGAAATATGTTTCCAACAGTCCCTGAAAATATTACAGATATTATTTATAAGATACACAATCACTGTTAGCCCATAAATGCAAATTTTATGACCAAAAGAAAAGAGAAATAGCGTGCATTTTAGTCGCAGTGTCGTTTCACAGCACAGGACAGGACAGACGTTCTCTCGTGATGAAGGTGGAGTAAACAATATTCAAAGATTTTATTTGCATTGGACAAATGGTTCAAATGGGTCTGAGCACTATGGGACTCAACTGCTGTGGTCATCAGTCCCCTATAACTTAGAACTAATTAAACCTAACTAACCTAAGGACATCACACACATCCATGCCCGAGGCAGGATTCGAACCTGCGACCGTAGCAGCAGCGCGGCTCCGGACTGGAGCGCCTAGAACCGCACGACCACCGCGGCCGGCTGCATTGGACAAAATTACTATTTTTTTTGTCTGATGTGTGGACTATAGCTTGGAAGTTATTCCGGACATCACTTCTCCTCCGATGCAACACATTTGCAATTTTATTTATCGCATAATTTAATTTTCGTCTTACATTCTCCACGGTCTTACAAAACACAGTGCTGTTAGAGTCCATCTGGTGCCCACAATCGGTCATTTCGCATTGTGAATGCTACAACAACAACATCGTGAACTCAACTTCTGTACTAAGTCAGGACTATCTCTAAGCTTGCGCGCTGCAGTAAGACAGAAGGAGTCGGTGAGTAGGTTGTGATAGCAGCGCCACCGCCCTCGGACTCGTCATAGTCGCGCAAGCACAGAGACAAGGAAGGAAGCCGGTATATCACTGAGGTAACAGCGCCACCTTGACTTGTTAAGTCGCAATCCGCAACATTACACCCATATTCGCTCCGTTTCTGAGCTCTGCAAGATACCTAACTGCATGAGCCTCAGTGAGTGTTATTAGTATTGTCTGTATGTTAAAATATAGGAAGGAACAAGCTCTCTCTCGCACTTGTTTCGTAATTTGAGTGAGTGCATGCCTCACAACAAATAATACACACATCAAAAAAGTTTTGCAGCACCCCAGTTACCTGAACTCCTGAAGATAGACTTTGACTGTCGATATTGTATCACAGACACAGTCCCTTTGATTGATCAGAGATGTCACTAAACCCGCCTTTTAGACGAAGGGGATCCGACAGCCGGTGAGTTCCAGTCATTCCACCAGGATGGAGGTACACGGCTCGGGTTGTCTGTAGGCCCATCTTTGCAACGACGACACCATGCAGCGTGGTACAGATGGGCCCAACAACATGTCGAATAAACTGCTCAGGATTGGCATCACGTTCTCTTCGCCGATGAGTGTCGCATATGCCTTCAACCAGACAATCGTTGGAGACGTGTTTGGAAGCAACACCTTAGAAACACTGTCCAGCGAGTGCAGCAAGGTGCAGGTTCCTTGCTGTTTTGGGGTGGCATTATGTGGGGTCGACGTACGCCGCTTGTGGTCATGGAAGGCACCGTAACGGCTGTACGATACGTGAATGCCATCCTCCGATCGATAGTGTAACCATATCGGCAGCGTATTGGCGAAGCATTCGTCTTCATGGAGAATGATTCGCGCCCCCATCGTGCTCATCTTGTGAATGACTGCTTTCAGGATAATGCCCAGCCTGTTCTCCAGACATGAACCATGTCGTGCATGCCTGGGATAGATTGAAAAGGGCTGCTTATCGACGACGTGATCTACGCCGAATCGCCGTTGAGGAGTGGGACAATCTGGACCAACAGTGCCTTGATGAACTTGTGGATAGTATGCCACGACGAATACAGGCACTAATCAATGCTAGAGGACGTGCTAGAGGTACCGGTGTGCACAGTAGTCTGGGCCACCACCTCTGAAGGTCTCGCTGTGTGGTGGTACAACATGCAATGTGTGGTTTTCATGAGCAGTAATGAGGGCGGAAATAATGTTTATGTTGACCTTTATTCCAATTTTCTGTACAGGCTCCGGAGCTCTCAGAACCGAGGTGATGCAAAACTATTTTGATGTTTGTAGTATTTTCTGTCTGTCAAAATATATGAAGCGATACGCATTGTCTCACCTTTGTGCTCCAGTGTTCATACAGTGTCTAATTCATGAATCGAAATGAGTGACAGCTAATTAGTATTTTCGGTGTTGCAGAATGTAGAGAGGAACAAGCATTGTCTAGTGCTTGTCTCTTATCGCGATTAAAATATTTGAGCGTGTATTGTGAAACGATTTGCGAGCAGAACTCTCGTTGCTGATAGTGAAAGGTAAAACTCAGGAACTGGGAGTTTCTGGAAGACTATGGACTGACATTCATGGTGGTAGAGCGTAATCGTTGACGTGTAAAGACATGAAGCCACTGTTGACACCTCTCCAAATTAAGTTGAGCTATTGGAAGACAAATTGTTCTTAAATTGTATCCTCCTGCGTTTGCACCTTTATTCACTTACTACAAAGCCAGCGAGTTTTCTCCATTCGAAAATCTTCCGTGCTACGTTTCGCGGGAGACTTTCTCCCTCTCACGCCGCTAAAGTTAACTTTTTAGTAGACTACAGCCAACATTGTCATCAACATCCTGGGCTGTGGTTTCTTGTAACCAAATAGCTGCTGTTAAGTACATAGAATTACTAGCTGGCCCGTAGTCTATGTGCCAGGCAGTGCTTCCCTTTTGAGTTCCAAGTGTTATGCATCAAAGTCTCCTCCATTTAGCCTGGAAAGCTTTGAAGAGGTACCATACATGTGTTTGGTGAGTGGGCACACTTTTTTTGATCTGTGACTCAGCTTTTGCAATATTAGAGGTATGAGGTATGGTAAGGAAGGCTTTTGTTCCGCAAGATTTACACGAAGTTGTTGAGTCACCTGCAGCTGCGAACCCATTACACGTAATTCCAACGCGTATACCTGTCATCATTGTCTATAAATTTGCTTCTGAAACGTTGACGTCAACGCAGGAGTGTAAAGTCTCCACATGCAGTATCATTAAAGTGTCTCATACTCATCAGTCTCAAATTGTTATTAAAATCTTTACTCTGAAACAAAGGAATAGATTAATCTCATTGTAATCAAAAGATGAAAGAACATGACTGATGTAAGCCGTGCCGTATTCCATCTGAACGACAAACCAGGTTTATTAGCTACTTTTTCTTCCTCAACACCACTGATAGTTTTATAGTAAACTTTCAATATCCGATCCCAAGAATGGAATTCTGTAAGAAACAGAAGTAAAAAAGACGTAAAAGCTACAAGAAATTTTTTATGTTGACTACAGTTCTCCCCATTAAAATGTGAAATACAGCTGTATTCCTGTACCTGTAATATCATAAATAAAACGTAATACCTCAGTAGTAATGGGTCATTAAAAATTGTTATTGGCACTGATAACGTCATAAAGAATTATTGTCAGCCGGAGTGGCCGAGCGGTTCTAAGCGCTTCTGTCTGGAACCGCGCGACCGCTACGGTCGCCTGTTCGAATCCTGCGTTGGGCATGGATGCGGGTGATGTCCTTAGGTTAATTAGGTTTAAGTAGTTTTAAGTTCTAGGGGACTGATGGACTCAGATGTTAAGTCCCATAGTGCTCAGAGCCATTTGCACCATTTTAAAGAATTATTTCCTCCTGATTTGTTTCCTTTTTGCAGTGATTATTTGAGCAGCGTAATTCTGTGGTATTTCCATACCTTCTCAAATTTTTTGGATACAAACACGTTATGTACAAAAATAGATACAGTTTCTTATGATTCTCTTGCAAACGTAAGATTTGGCACTTGGAATGTTTCCCATTTCCACTTATCAACTCATGAAAATGCAACTTACTTTATTCCTTATGGAGTAACGAATGTGACACAGGTATAGCTATAGGCAAATTTGTGTGTTGATCTTGCATATTTCAACATTTGCTTTGTAACGGGAAAAGCTCATTTCATAGTTCAAAGGTACGCTTGAAGATATGCTGCAGTTTCCCCCAGTCACGGATTAGAGCCTTCATTTTCTCCAAGAAGTTCTAACAACCCTACCACACCAAAGGTCAGCATTTAACAACGATTGTGGTGTTGCTCACGCTGCTAAATACTGCATTTTCGGGCAACAACAGTCATATTATGTGGCGGGTGTCATTAGAGCACAGTTAATAAAGTCATTTCATGTAATAATCAAAAAACTTGGCACTCATCTTTTTCTGTTTCCCACACTGGTCTCGTCGTAAAATCATGGCTCAATCGTTGAAAATCTAGGTGGTTATGATTCCAAGCTCGGATGCAAAGAGGCCTAGGTTTTATCCAGCTATATTCAAACGCTTTGTAGATGCGCTTCTCAAACCATTCTTGGAGATTAAACTTGAAAACATCTTCCTCACATTTTATAAGCCAACTACAAAATGCATCTTTCCAACATGACGTCCAAGACTTGACCTTCAAGGTCCGACTCTCTAACAACTCAACAACTACCTAACAATCGCTTACGCGCCCAAAAATCAGAGTTACAAGTACGTCAAAGATCATAGTGACGAATGAAAGAATACACATAAGAATAATATCATTGCAATACAAACATATCAATGTATCAAAAGTGAAATCAAATCTGAATGTTGTCTCAGAAATATGTTAAGTAGTTAACAGAAATACAGTAGAATATTACTGGTATCGGAAGTTTCAGGTGAGGCACCATAATGGTTACGTAATTCAAGTACCATTACAATTACCCCCCCCCCCCCACACACACACAAACACAATTCCATGAACAGGCTGCTTGGGATTGGGTGTTCCAAACAGCAAGATAATAAGGTATTAAGTTACAGTTATCATTATATAGAACAACAGTATCTTTGAAACAGTACATAAATATTATTGATCCTCATGGTATAATATTAAAGAAATGAAATGAAATAGATTAAAAATTGCTTTAGAAATATCTTTTCAATCTTGCAAAAATTTCTAAATTTTACAACAGTCCTCCGTTCACTCTGTTTACAACAGTACACATAAATATCAAAATGTAATCTGTTAATCTGTAACATATTGTATGCAAAGAAAAACTCATAAAATTTTTGAATCTTAGTTACAACTTTGTACATGACCACTGAATATGTCTCCTGGCAATATAATAAAGAAAAGTATTAAAATTTTTTTAAACAAGAGTCCAATTGTTATTTTCGGTCCATCATTTATATATAACTCACTGTCCATTTCACCACTGTGGTTCCTGTTCTCCTGGTTAAGCTTTTCCTCTAATAACAAGTCCATAGGTATTCCCTTTACATAGTTCCTTTTAGCTGGTGGGTTCTTTATCTGAAATTATTACATAGGCATTATTCTTCAGTTCAGTAAATGTTCCTACACAAATATTCGATGTTATATTGTGTCACCAAGAATGATCAAACACTAGTAGAATGAAATGAAAGAAACAATATGAAAGATTATAATAGTCTAAAAATTATTCATATTCAATAAAATTCTATATATTACAACACACATTAAATTTCTCATTTTCTAACATTACTTTTAAAAAAATCTTGTTTGTTACATGTCAAAAGCAAGCTTCTTATCATCCATAGCCCTTCAACATTCTGATGTGAAAGTAATTGGAATTTTTACTCTACTATAATACAGTATCATAGTGTATAAACAAATTTGGAAATTGATTTCAAAGTTATTAGGCCAGATACAGTTTACAACATTAACATGGAAATTTGTGATAAAGAAAAGTATTACGAGACAGCATCTAAGAAAACAATTGCTTGTTGATCTATATTGAAGAGCATGAGGACATGGTACAATTATAGACACTGCAACAAGGGAGGAGCGACACCTCATAATACACTCCTGGAAATGGAAAAAAGAACACATTGACACCGGTGTGTCAGACCCACCATACTTGCTCCGGACACTGCGAGAGGGCTGTACAAGCAATGATCACGCGCTCGGCACAGCGGACACACCAGGAACCGCGGTGTTGGCCGTCGAATGGCGCTAGCTGCGCAGCATTTGTGCACCGCCGCCGTCAGTGTCAGCCAGTTTGCCGTGGCATACGGAGCTCCATAGCAGTCTTTAACACTGGTAGCATGCCGCGTCAGCGTCTGCGTGAACCGTATGTGCAGTTGACGGACTTTGAGCGAGGGCATATAGTGGGCATGCGGGAGGCCGGGTGGACGTACCGCCGAATTGCTCAACACGTGGGGCGTGAGGTCTCCACAGTACATCGATGTTGTCGCGAGTGGTCGGCGGAAGGTGCACGTGCCCGTCGACCTGGGACCGGACCGCAGCGACGCACGGATGCACGCCAAGGCCGTAGGATCCTACGCAGTGCCGTAGGGGACCGCACCGCCACTTCCCAGCAAATTAGGGACACTGTTGCTCCTGGGGTATCGGCGAGGACCATTCGCAACCGTCTCCATGAAGCTGGGCTACGGTCCCGCACACCGTTAGGCCGTCTTCCGCTCACGCCCCAACATCGTGCAGCCCGCCTCCAGTGGTGTCGCGACAGGCGTGAATGGAGGGACGAATGGAGACGTGTCGTCTTCAGCGATGAGAGTCGCTTCTGCCTTGGTGCCAATGATGGTCGTATGCGTGTTTGGCGCCGTGCAGGTGAGCGCCACAATCAGAACTGCATACGACCGAGGCACACAGGGCCAACACCCGGCATCATGGCGTGGGGAGCGATCTCCTACACTGGTTGTACACCACTGGTGATCGCCGAGGGGACACTGAATAGTGCACGGTACATCCAAACCGTCATCGAACCCATCGTTCTACCATTCCTAGACCGGCAAGGGAACTTGCTGTTCCAACAGGACAATGCACGTCCGCATGTATCCCGTGCCACCCAACGTGCTCTAGAAGGTGTAAGTCAACTACCCTGGCCAGCAAGATCTCCGGATCTGTCCCCCATTGAGCATGTTTGGGACTGGATGAAGCGTCGTCTCACGCGGTCTGCACGTCCAGCACGAACGCTGGTCCAACTGAGGCGCCAGGTGGAAATGACATGGCAAGCCGTTCCACAGGACTACATCCAGCATCTCTACGATCGTCTCCATGGGAGAATAGCAGCCTGCATTGCTGCGAAAGGTGGATATACACTGTACTAGTGCCGACATTGTGCATGCTCTGTTGCCTGTGTCTATGTGCCTGTGGTTCTGTCAGTGTGATCATGTGATGTATCTGACCCCAGGAATGTGTCAATAAAGTTTCCCCTTCCTGGGACAATGAATTCACGGTGTTCTTATTTCAATTTCCAGGAGTGTATGTGGATGGAAAGGAAAGATAGAAATAGGTACTACTGGAGAGTTCAGCCTAGCCCCCTCTCATCAGCAGAAGAAGAAAAATAGAATAGAATCAGTGACAGGCAGTAGGATAAGAAATAAAAGGGGAGGGCTCAAAAAATATAACTGAGAGCAGAATATCAACAGCTGCCCACCAATATAAAATACATCGCAGACATGGCAGAACGGAAGACTGTGATAATCCCCCTACAGTAGCTTAAGAAACCCATCACTGATATATATCGTCTATCCCAATATTCACTCCTCGCCCCCCCCCCCCCCCCCCCCTGTTGGTGTTCACCACTGTCAAAATTTTGCATATTCCCTCTCTGTAATGCTCTATCCAATTTATCCACATATTTTAAAAATTCTTCTAAAGAATCATCAGGCCCATGAACTAGATCCCACTGCAATTTTTCAGGTAGCCTTCTTTTCAGCGCATCTATTTGTGTCATTTCATCAAAAGGTTTATCTAAATGTATTAATTTTCTCAATTGATCTTTACAAAATGCTTTCATGGTGCCCACTCTCCCTTTGAAAATAGGTCCATTTAAAAATTCAGATTTAATTCTCCCCTGTTCAGATTCTGACCAAAATTAGTTTAAGAAGCTTTTCTCAAAATTTGCAAAGGTTTCCCACTGATCGAAATTTTGGTTAGCCCGGGATAGGGCCTCTCCTTCAAGAAACTTTTTGACTAATTTAATTTTTGAATTATCAGACATTCCTGGCACAAAATTGTCTTTGCAATGGTGCAAAAAATCAACTGGGTGCAAATTATCACAAGGAAAACTTTTCACTAACAGGCTGGACCATGCTGGTCCATGACTGTATAAATTTTCGTTAACAACATATTCTTCAACTTGATGTATTTTAGTTTTTAATGTGTCTAATTTATTGCTAAGATTTGATTCTAAAGTGTCAACCCTTTTCTTAACACTACCGATTGAATTAACATTGTTTACTTTCAAGTCATTTAATTTTTCTTCTAGTGATTCATTTTCATTTTGAAGTTCCTGAATTTCCCTGGCTCTGTTACTATTTTCAGCAGTAAATTCATTTTCAAAAACAATTACTTTCTTCTCCACATTGTCTACCCTCGATTCTACCACCTTTAAGTTACCTTCCAGTGTATTTTTGACCTCAGTTAGCTCAGTTTTTATTGCATTTAATTCCTTATTCAAATTCTCCCCTAACCTTTCGTCAATTTCAGCCCTGATTTCACATTTTAAATTATTTATGTTTTCATTCTGCTTACTCAGAAGCTCCATAATTAATTCTAACTTATCAATTTTTGGATCCCCCCTACTATTTCTTCCCCTGCATTAATTTTATCCATTATTAACTATCAATAGAAAATGAACCACTATAAATGACAATACCAAATGGCAAAAGTGGTTAGAATTTTTACTTAACTTATAGCTGAAGTCTTCTCCGTCGGAATCCAGCCCTACTGTTTATTTTAAATCCTTTGTCGTCCCATTGTTTTTTGCGTCCATTTTTCGTCCTGTTGTTGTCCCCTTTTGATTGTCAGGATTTTGTCGATATTTTTCATAACAGATTCACTGTGTACTTTTCCTGAAACACATCTACAGTTAATTTTTGAATATTTGGTGCTGCTTATCCTGGACGAGCCCCCACGTTCTAACAACCCTACCACAACAAAGGTCAGCATTTAATAACGATTGTGGTGTTGCTCACGCTGCTAAATACTGCATCTTCGGGCAGCAACAGTCATATTATGTGGCAGGTGTCACTAGAGCACAGTTAATAAAGTCATTTCATGTAATAATCAAAAAACAAGGCACTCATCTATTTGTGTTTCCTACGCTGGTCTCGTCGTAAAATCGTGGCTCAATCTTGAAAATCTAGGTGGTTATGATTCCAAGTTCGGATGCAAAGAGGCCTAGCTTTTATCCTGCTATATTCAAAAGTTTTGTAGATGCGCTTCTCAAACCATTCTTGGAGAATAAACTTGAAAACGTCTTCCTCACATTTTATAAGCCAACTACAAAATGCATCTTTCCAACATGACGTCCAAGACTTGACCTTTTCAAGGTTCGACTCTCTAACAACTCAACAACTAACTAACAATCGCTTACGTGCCCAAAAATTAAAGTTACAAGTACGTCAAAGATCATAGTGACGAAAGAAGGAATACACATAAGAATAATATCATTGCAATATAAACATATCGATGTATCAAAAGTGAAATCAAATCTGAACGTTGTCTCATAAACATGTTACAGTAGAATATTACTGGTATCGAGAGGTTCAGGTGAGGTACCATAATGGTACGTAATTCAAGTACCATTACAAAGTGCACCATTATATATCTGTCGATATAATATACGATATTTACATTTGATTGATTCCTATTGGTACTATATTTATTATTTCGTTGATGACGGGCCGACATTGACTAATGTAGAGCATTCAGCACAAAAGAATCGTTGTGTTTCCTATACTTCGTTTGGGAACCTCAACTGTGTGCGCCAACTATAATAGTAATTACTTCAGACTAACTTACACTCTTCTCATTTAGTTTGCAGATTTTTGTTACTGACAATGATGTTACCTAGTTCTCTTTGAAGTTGGTTATTATTTCCGAAATTTATTATTTTATTTTTCTGACACAACAAAAACACAAACCCTTAGGAAGTAACACAGTAAGGCTTTTTAACGACGGTTGTTCACTTACTCGAGTGTTTCATCTTGGAAGCTGTTGCCTACAAACGGTTACAAAGTTTTATTTAACATTTTTGTGCCTCGACTGCAGCTTCTCAGAGCGACCATTTTAATAAGAAATGTACTTTCATAACTCTAAATTTTTTCTGCAGGACAGAGCTGAAACGGTTGCGCACACTATATAGCATCACAGAAAATTAGGTCAATATTTAATGGATTATTTTTAGTTACTATTTAAAATCGGCTTTCCAAAGACCTTATAATTGTATATTTAGCTGATATGGCTCTTCTTTATGAATTCCTGTTTTATCCAATATAATTAGTTGAACCTCAAGAAAGAGTCGAATATTAGTGGAATTGGAATCCACATGATCTCATTCGCACAGCGATCATTGAATATACACAACAGATGAAAGAACAGGAATCTGATACGAATTTGTCGTTTTACTTCAGCAGATCTAGATTTCAACTATTACATAGTCATCTTCATTGCATGCAACAACAGGTGATACGGGCCCGAAGTGGTACGTAGTAAACAATATTGGTATAGAGCTTACAGGTGTCTAACATGAACTCAAGATTCCTGTAAGCTCCGCATACTATATGACACTTTGGACTAAATACACCAATTATATGCACTGAAGATGATAATGTAATAGCTGAAATGCAGAAATACTGTAATAAAATGACGGATTTCGAGATCGTTTGCTGTTATTTTGTCTATTGTTTGTTTACGTATTAATTATTTTAATGGACTCAATTGTGATTTATTTTAATTCACGTTCGGTTTCAGTTATCATCTTCACAGCAACTTAATATCCATCGTACGCTGGCAATGTCAGTAGCATCGATGAAGTAGTGATTAAAATAAAATGTTATTTCGTCGTTGCTAACACGAAATAGAAGTTTGTCCCGTAGTCCACAAGAAGCGTCTTAGATTAGTAATGAAGACGTCGTGGGTCCTGATGTCGATCCCAACCACAGTTTGAATTTTGAATAACTTATCAAAAATGGCAACTGAAGATTTTTGACATAAGAAGTCACCCTCGTTCACCTGTCTAGTTATGATGAACCTACCGTAGCTAAAGATTCCGGATTAGAACTCCGCTCGGATTCCAGGGAAGCGACTGCCTAGGTAGAGGATACCTTGAGGAAGAAGTACAATAAGCTACGATAGGATAATATTTTATGAGGTGGCATTAAGAGTAGACTGAATTTTAAATCAAGTGTCCAGAAGAATCAGTGTGGAAGGATGTGGCACAGTGAAGCTCTAAGGAATCATTAGATGCGTTTGAAAGTAATTAAAGATTAGGTTACCGCGCTAAGGAATACCACAGTAGGAAGCTCAATTGAAGAGGAGTAAACATCTCTAACAAGGGGAATAACAGATGTTAGTCAGTGAGACACAAGTACAAGGAAGGTAACTCCGAAGAGTCAGTGAGACACAAGTACAAGGAAGGTAACTCCGAAAAAACCTTTGGTAACGGAGGAAATGATTCAACAGAACGACGAAAGGAGGAAGCAAAAAATTTCCAGAAGAGAAGTACGAATACGGCCGTACAAAACACTTGGTAATGAAATAAACTGGAAGTGAAGGGCAGCCAAAATGAAGTGGCTGCAGGATAGAAGAAACGATATCAAAATTAAATAACCGTGTGGAGGACTGACTCAGCATGAATGGAAAAATTGAAAATAAGCTTCGGTGAAATTAAAACAAGTTCGGTAACATTAAGAGTGCAATGAGAAATCGATTGTTAAATCCGGAGGAGAGAGTGGATAGGTAAAAGAGTACACTGAAGGCGTCTATGAGGGGAGGACTTATTTGATGGTAGAAGACACGAGACAGTAAGAAAGATATAGCGGATCCTTCGTTAGAGCCAGAATTTAAAAGAGCTGTGGAAGACTTCAGATCAAATAAAGCAGCTGGAATAGATAACACTGTATCGTAATTTTTAAAGTCAGTTTGTGGAATAATTTAAAATCAGTTAGTGGAAAGGTAAGCAAACGACTGTTCTCGTTGGTGTGTAGAATACATGAGACTGGCGATGCACCATCAGACTTTAAGAGAAACATCATCCACACAATTCCGAAAACAGAAAGAGAAAATAAGTAGTAAATCTGTTGCACAACCAGCTTAACAGGTGGCGCTTCCAAGCTGCTTACAAGAATAATACACAGAAGAATGGAAAAGAAAACCGAAGCTATGTTTGATGACAATAAGTTTGGTTTTAGCAAATGTAAAAGCACCAGAGATGCAGTTGTGACGAACAGCTTGACAGTGGAAGAAAGACCGAAGAATAATCAAGACAAATTCGATGCGTCCATCTAGAAGAAGCGTTAGACAATGTGAAAGTTATTGGAAATTCTGAGGAAAATAGGGGTAGGCTGTAAGGAAAGACGGATAACACACAATATGTACGACACCTAAGACAGGAAGAACAATGTTCTAGGCTTGCCAGAATATTCTTTCAGTCCGTCTGTTTAGTATATACATCGATGAAGGAGCAACGAAAATAAAAGAAAGATGCAAGAGTAGGATTGAAATTCGTGCTAAAAGGATATCAATGTTAAGATTCGCTGATGACGTATCTGTGTTCAGTGGAAGTGAAGAAGAATTACAGAATGTGTTAAATAGGATAAACAGTCTAATCAGACAGAATATGAATTAGGAGTAAACCGGAAAATGATAAAAGTAATGAGAAACAACAGGAATGAAAATGTCGCAAAACTTGACATCAAAATTTGTGGTCACGAAGTAGGCCACGTTACGGAATTCTGCTACCCAGGCAGCAAAATAACCCACGAGGGACGAAGGAAGATGGACCTATAAAGCATAATAACATTGAAAATGTGTCATTCCTGGCGAAGAGAAGTCTACTGGGAATGTACTTTTCGTGCACAGCATTCTATGGTAGTGAATAATGGACAGTGGGAGAAACGAAACAGAAGTGCGATGGAGATGTGGTGCTACAGAAGAATGTTGAAAATCAGGTGGACTGACAAAATAAGGAATATGGGGGTTCTCCAAAGAATCCACGAACTAAGGAATATATAATAAACACCGACAAGGAGTAGGACAGGACGATGAGGCATGTCTTAAGACAAAGGGAGTAACCTCGATGTTAACCAAGGAGCTCTATAGGGTAAAAAAAAAAAGTAGGTGACGACAGAGACTGGAGTATATCCAACAAATGACAGAGGACTTAGAATGCAAGTTCTCCTGTGAAATGAAAAGTTCGGCGCAGGAGAGGAATTGGTGGTGGGACTCGTGAAGAAAGGAGACATCAAGAATAAGAAAATTTTCTTAACATTATCACATGTAGTTAGCTGATCAAGTAACACACATCTACCAGAGATCGATATGTCATCGATGACCGCCGTTGTACCGTCTTTATTTAATTCGTCGGAAAATGATTGCGCAGTACAGCCAGCTGAAATTTTTGCACTTTTTAATATCACTCTCGGTGTTGACTGCTATTGTTCATCTTCTGCACAGTTACAGCAACTGCTGACATTCACAATCATGGAAACTTATGTTCTTGACTGATTTGATCAGTCCCAAATAGCACGCCTTAAACTCCTTCATCAGCTAAAAACTTACACAGCGTTATCGGAAATCATCTGCGTTGCAGTACCCAGAACGCAGAAGACTGAATATCTGCAAAGAGGCTATAAACCAATAGTACTATCAGAATCAATGATCACATTTGCAGAAGACCATACGTTTCAAAAAAGTAGGATCCGTTGTTACATCGGGCAACGATGCTACTTCGTCGGCAGAGGGTGAACTCTCAAGTGAATTCACTGGATTCGTCTGAGATAGAAAGTGCCTAAGCGCCCAAATGAAGAATTTTAGTAGACAGTGATACTCCCTGCGGTGATATTAGCGGCGGGACACATTAACATACGCGCAACGGCCTGATTGACTAACTTCAACAATAATTAACTCGCAAGCGGCACCGAATATCGAGCTTAGGTCTTAACAAGTATTTCCCATCACTGCCTACCCTGTAACACCCTTACAAGATTTTCAGAGTGTTTCTGACCACCCAATATAATTTATACCGCATCGGAGTCGCTCTGGGTTGCATAATCGTAGAAGGAACGACCTGAAACAGAAACTTTAACATCTTCCGTTCTATTTGAGGTGTAAACATTTCAATCTAAATTTTTGGATTACCTGTACGTCAGAGAGATTCCTTCCATGCAACACTAATGTCTTTCCCCAAATTTAGACACACATCGAAAAGTATGTAGAACTGCAGTAGCTGTACCAGCAATATATCCGCTAATCAACTTACAGTGTGATATGAAGATGACCCGTGATTTATTTGTGTTTAGTTCAAGTTCCAAGTTTTGTACCCGTTATGAAAATTAACAAAGGTTGTGATTTCCAGCAGATATCCAGAATGCTTTTTTCACCGCTCCTCTTAGGCGGCTTCTAATAACATTGCCTGAGCATGGGATGTTGTCTCATCTGTATGGTTGGATTCGTGATTCCCTGTCAGATATGTCATTGTTGTAATAACTGACAAGAAATAATGTAGTGAAACTGAAGTTGTATCTGTCTCTCACAAGGAAGCGCTGTAGGTATTCTGTTGTTATTTATCAAAACGATTTATGAGGCAATCTGAACAACGCTCTCAGACTGTTTGTAGATGACACAGTCAATAACCGTATAGTAAAATCATCATAAGATGAAAACGAAATACAAAATTCTTTAGGCAAGAAACGTTCCGGTTTCAAAAAGTGTCAGCTGAGCATGAAAGATAAATCTTGTGAGGTCCTTCACATGAGTGCTATGAAAATTATGTTAAATTTTGGCTCTACGAAAAATCACAAAAAACTTAGAAATGGACAATTCCTCTTAATACTTTGGGACCTTGATTACGAACAGCTTACATTGGAACCTCACATAGAAAATGTTGTAGTAATGGTGAAACTAAGGCTTCATTTAATAGCAGACTGGGAGAATATTTAAAATTCAACATGTAATTCTCCAGGCTTTTACGAACAGCTTAAACTGGAACCTGTAGGAATCGTGAAAGTAACGCTTCATTTAATGGCAGACTGGCAGAATATTTAAAATTCAACATGTAATTCTCCAGGCTTTCCCAGCGATGTGTTCTCATGTTGAATAATCGGGTTTCCGACGGTTATCCCTTTTTTTCTTGTACGGTGTTTCAATTACGTGACTCTCAGACCCCTTCAGGTGCTTTCTGATACTGATTCCAGTGTTGAAAGATCCCGGTATTTATTTAGGCGCTCCGTCTGCGTCCGCGCCGCCTCAGGCGCTCTGTCCGTGGCCTGCGCCGAACAATAGCAGCGACTGTAGTGCATTCTTGTAGCCGCGGCAGTTCCAAACGCTGTGCACGTACTTTGTGGTTATTATCCGTTGTCAGTATTGCAGTATGTAGTTCTGAATGACGTTTAAGTCGTGCTAGACATTTTATTTTCCAATGGTCGTCATTTAAGCACTCATGTCATCTAGGACGATCTATTACCCTGGCATGCTGTATCAGGCGTTCTGTCTAAATTCCGTGCCTGCCAGGAGGACATGCAGTGCTATTTTCAGGCCTCTGGTGTTCAGACTGCAGCTCGAGACTCGGTAGACCATCCTCAGTATTGAGTCTGTGGTCTGAGATACCATTTCACATGCGTCCTTTGTGACACTACTGAGAAGTTTTCTCTATCCTCGTACTTATGTCCACTGAGCACTTGATGTTGCCTCCGTTGGGTCTTCAGAAGATCAAGTGCCGAGTTTCAGGAAGAACTAAACTGGAAATCGCTATCATGGTCAATGAGATTCTCATTTCATTCTTTTACAACTCTGTCCCAATGTTCGATACTTATACTAGTAGCTTGGCATCGGTAAGGTTCACAGATGACTGAGTTCTGAACAATGTTCGGCAATCGCTGACTTGGTCACCTGTCTCAGTCTGATGTGCCTTTGGTTTTATCTGCATCTGACATCGACGGTCTTAGTCGTCTGGCCGATGTATGCCATAACACATTCATAAGGTATGTGATAAACGCCCAGTTTCCCCAGACCCAGTTCATCCTTCACACTCCCTACCAGAGCCTTATTCTTTGTGGGTGGGTAGAACACGCTCTTCGTATTATATTGGAGGAGAATTCTGCTGATTTTGGCAAATATCGGCCCGACATAAGGCAAATATGCAACCTTCATCGTTTCTTCTTATACCTGGTCAGGAATCTCTGGCGGGGACGGGCTCAGTGCCTTTTGAACATCTCGAGAAAAGTATCCATTTTTGTAGAACACAGATGCTAAGTGTTGTATCGCCATCGCCTAGTTATCAGGATTTGACAGAGTTCGTGCCCGGTGAACCAGAGTTCTGAGTACACCATTTTTTTGTGCCAGACTTCGGCAACTGCTGGCTTGCGGGTACAAGTCGAAGAGGGTGGGTTTTCGGTACACACTATGGCTCACGGCACCTTTCCTTTCCTTTTGAGCAGCATATCTAGAAACGGAAGAAATCGGTCCTTCTCCATATCCACGGTAAGTTTAATATTAGGATCATGTGAATTTACATGCTCCAAGAAAACATCGAGCTTTTCCTTCACGTGGGGCCATATAACAAACGTGTCATTCATGTACCTACAAAGTATTTCGGTTGATCTGTGGCCTTCTCCTTTTGTAGAAGTACGACGAGAGACGTGTAAGGCGCCAACCAAAACCAAGCTGCCAAAATCAAACATATCTGGTGATGAGAGAGTGGCCCTCAAACAACTCCGGGAAGATGACAGCATTATGGTGGTACGAGCAGATGATGACAGTGCTACCGTTGTCCTTTAGAAGGCACATTTTGACAGCAGGGAGCGAAAATTTCTGGATGACCCGGTGTACAGACCAGTAGAAAGGGACCCCTTGAACAAGGTGGATAAGAAGGACACTTCCCTTCCCGAAAAGATGGCTAAGTGGCTAAGAGCAGAAACTCCAGTACCACCCAGACTTTATGGCCTGCCTAAGGTGGACAAGGAAGGGGTTCCTCTACGTCCAGTAGTGAGCAACGAAGGCGCAGGCACCTACAGTATTGCTCAAAATCTTAAGAACATACTTTACCCATAAAGAGGAAAGTGTGCCCAACAAATTCACAACTCAAAAGATTTTCCACAACGCCTCAAGCAGCTTTAGATCACTGACTCAGGCATCATAGTTCCGACGTGTTTTTCTTGTTCACCCGCTACCACTGAATAATTCATTCGAGCTCATTGCAGAAAATTTTCACGGTGCTCCCTGGACTTCTTCAGGCACATATTGACCTCGACGTACCTGTTATATGCGGATCAATTCTACAAGCAAACAGAAGGAGACAGTTCTCTCTAACCGATGCAGCTCAATCTCTTTATGGAGAGACTGGAAGAGTAACACTTACATCGGCCCCAGGTTTTTAGGTGCATGGATGATACGTTTGTAATATTGCCTCACGAGAGGGAAAAGCACAATGTTTTCTTGTACCACATAAACTCAAGCCAACCTAACATTAAACTCACCGTGGAAATGGAGCAGGATCGACTACTCTCATTTCTAGATGAGGAAGGCAGCGACTGTAGTGCATTCTTCTGGCCGCGGCAGTTCCAAACGCTGTGCACGTACTTTGTGGTTATTATCCGTTGTCAGTATTGCAGTATGTAGTTCTGAATGAGCCATAGTGTGCACCGCAAACCCACTCACTTCGACTTATACCTGCAAGCCAGCAGTTGCCAAACTCTGGCACAGAAATATGGTGTACTCAGACCTATGGTTCACGGGGCACTAGCTCTGCCAGGTCTTGATAATTTGGCAACGGATGTAAAAGACCTACAATCTACGTTCTGCAAAAATGGATGATCTCGAGATGTTCAAAAGGCACTGAGCCGTGTTTCCCCGCCAGGGGTTCCTGAAGAGGTACAAAAAGGCACGAAGAAGGTTACATACTTGCCATACGTCGGGCCAGTATCTGCCAAATTCAGCAGAAGTCCACTCCAATATGACATCAAGAGCGCGTTCCATCCACCCACAAATATTAAGGCTCTTCTAGGGTGTGCGAAGGATTTCCTGGGACTAGGAAAAGCGTGTGTTTATCACATACCATGTGAATGGGGTTTGGCACTCATCGAGCAGACGACTAGGACCGTTGAAATTACGTGCAAAGAAAACCAAAGGCACAGCAGACTCAGGCAGGCAACCAAGTCAGCGATGGCCGAGCATTGTTTACTGTCATCATATGAGCTATAATGATATCAAGATACTAATATAATCATAGAATACTGCGACAGCGTTGTAAGGGAAATTATTGGGATGAACGTTATGGAGAATATCATTAACTGTGACACCGATTTCCAGCTCAGCTCTTCCTGGAACTTGACAGTCGATCTTCTGAAAATGCCACTGAGACAACATCAAGTGCACAGGGGGAACAAGTATGAAGATGTAGTTAGAGAAAACTGCCCAGTACATATAAGTAGGGCGGCCGGAGTGGCCAAGCGATTCTAGGCGCTACAGTCTGTAACCGCGCGACCGCTACGGTCGCAGGTTCGAATCCTGCCTCGGGCATGGATGTGTGTGATGTCCTTAGGTTAGTTAGGTTTAAGTAGTTCTAAGTTATAGGGGACTGATGACCTCAGAAGTTAAGTCCCATAGTGCTCATAGCCATTTGAACCATTTGAACATATAAGTAGGCCTCACATGAAATAATACCTCAGACAACAAATTGTCTAACACAACTTGGACGTGATCCAGAACTACATACAGGAAAACTGACAACGGATAGTAACCACAAAGTACGTGCACAGCGTTCGGAACTGCTGCAACTACAATAAAGCTCTAAAATCCCTGCTATTGGTCGGTGCATACAGAGGACAGAGCACCTGACACAGCGCGGACATTAGAGGGTGCGCCTAGCAAAACATAGGAATAAATACCGGACTCGTTCCGCACTGGAATTAGTATCAGACAGCACCTGAAGAAGTCGGCGTGTCACGCAGTTGAAATATAAAGCAAGAAAGACGCGAATAACAGGCAGACACCCCATTTTTCAACATGACAAGATTCAACATGTCTACCAAACAGACTACCAACAGGATGCTTCTCAGTAGTTCTCTGGATTACTGCTGCGCGATATGGCTGCTTATCAGGACGAATTTGCAGAAGACATCGGCAAAATTCGAAGAAGGGCATTTCAGTTCGCTTTATAAATGACTAAGGCGGAGAGTGTCACGGATATTGTATGAGAGCTGGGGTGGTAATCAGTGAAACAAAGGTGTTTTCTTCTCGGATAGAACTTTCCAAGAAATTGTAATGACAAGGTTTATCCTGTAATTGATAAAATACGCAGCCAGAGTAAAAAAGTGAAGCATACAGAGTGGAAGGAGGAACGGAACAAAGCGTCACGGTTCCAAAGTGTTTATGTTGTTATGTCGGTGATTAAAAAACTGAGAAAAATTTACAAGGAACTTGGCGCTGCTGCCACCGAGCGGGATGGTGCAGTGGTTAGCCCACTGGACTCGCCTTCTGGAGGACAACGGTTCAAACCCGCGTCCGGCCATCCTGATTTATGTTTTCCGTGACCCGCTAAATCGCTTCACGCAAATGCTAGCAAGGATGGTTGCTTTGAATGTCCACGGCCGATTTCCTTCCCTATCCTTCCTTAATCCGACGGGACCGATGACCTCGCTGTTTAGTTTCCTCCCCTCAAATCAACAAAACCAACCAACCAATCAATGCTGCAGTGACCTGAATGCGTCCACTGCTTCGATTCCGAAGAGTATCATAAAGACACTGTATCTTGTCCCAATGCTAGCTGGCCCACTATTGTTATAAATGGTCCTCGATATCCGAAACGCTGGACCTGAGATGGATTTGATATTCGAGCGGGTCCCACACAAGATGTATCGGATATCGATCAGGGGATCTCGCTGGAGATGAGAGGGAGTTAACATCACACGTGTGGACGAGCAGTGTTTTTTTAAAAAAATAGCTCCATGGTACTGTTGCATGAGAGGTAACACAGAGTCCTTCAATCACTGCCAACAGCGATCTGAAGTCGTATTCGATAGTTTCCCACACCGTGACACCAGGAGAAACACCGCTGTGCCTCTGCACAACAAGGAAGAACGGTACCTCTCCCAAGGCTTCCGCCGTACTCGCCGACAATGGTCATCCGGGATAGTGCAGGACAGCAGTTCCTCGTTGAACCCAACGCGACGTCACTCATCAGCGGAACATACTGGAAGTAGCCTGTTTATATGTTTGTATGTTGGCAGCCCTATTGACTATATTAATATCGCTGACAGCGCTTTGCGCCGTCGACAAGAGACTGTGTGGTTGGACGGATTAGCCGCTAACAGTTAGCCAGGAGACAGCTTGGAACTGTGTCCTTCGTGGAGACTCGGTATTGGTAGGACATGCATTTTAAAATAAGGATGGATGCATTTGTTAATGTTTGTGTAGTGGTATTATTGACGACTACATAATTTTTGGAAGTGGATATCTCACGAAGAACGTAAAATTTGCTAAGTACATTTTTTGCTCTTCAACTAAATCTTTCTTTTGCTAACCATATGCCTCCTAGTAGTTAGAGTCTACAGCAGTTAGAATTTTTTTATTTAGCTGACTGTGGTTGCTGCTTGCTGTAATTGCTGCAGTTCGTGATATGAAGATTTTCGGTGAGGTAAGTGACTTATGAAAAGTGTGAGTATTGTTAGGATTTCTTCTAATTCAGGGCCATACTATTGTGTCAATTATTTGAAGTCATGATGTCATTATAGAGCAGTCAGATTGAGTTGGGCATGTGTATTGTGGGTAATAAATGAATTGGTTATGTTTGAGTTATCAATGTCAGGGAAAATTCCGTAGGTCAGTGTTGAAACGATAAAAGTAAGTAACGAGACAGTAGGTCCAGTTTCACTCACTAGTTTCTCCAGAAGTTTCACTTAGTAGCAGCAGTTGCACTCAGCAGTTTAAGTAAACACTAAGAAGTTTCACCAACTCAGTTATTTCAGTTTCACTTACACATAGAAGTTTCAATACTTCACAGTCATGTTCAAATGTGTGTGAATTCGTAAGGGACCAAACTGCTGAGGTCATCGGTCCCTGGACTTACACACTACTTAAACTAACTTAAGGTAACTGACGCTAAGAACAACACACACATCCATGCCCGAGGGAGGACTCGAACCTCCGGCGGGAGAGACCGTGCAATCCGTGACATGGCTCGTCTAACCGCGCTGCCACTCCACACGGCTCCCAGCCATGGCACCACTTCAATCACAACAGTTTGTGTTGTGGTGTTATGACAGCCTACACAAGGAATTGTATTTCCCTAATCCGGCAGCTGCTAGTCTGCGACTAGCAGTTCAAAATCACACAGAATGTTTCACCAGTCTATTACTCGATATTTTGTGGCGAGAGCGGATTAAAAGGTTTAAAAAGTTCTTAGATCACAATTCGACGATTCTCCCTTGCGTTCAGACGTGGTCGAAAAGAATCTTGACGATGAGTGTACTTGCCTTCACATTCCCATACAATTCAACATTGGGCCATTGTCACAGCGTTGTGCCCCACAGATAACGTTAGTGTACGGTTAGAAAAGCCCACCCACTGGAATAGAACAATGAGGCCCCTTTCACAATACACTCCTGGGAATTGAAATAATAACACCGTGAATTCATTGTCCCAGGAACGGGAAACTTTATTGACACATTCCTGGGGTCACATACATCACATGATCACACTGACAGAACCACAGGCACATAGACACAGGCAACAGAGCATGCTCAATGTCGGCACTAGTACAGTGTATATCCACCTTTCGCAGCAATGCAGGCTGCTATTCTCCCATGGAGACGATCGTAGAGATGCTGGATGTAGTCCTGTGGAACGGCTTGCCATGCCATTTCCACCTGGCGCCTCAGTTGGACCAGCGTTCGTGCTGGACGTGCAGACCGCGTGAGACGACGCTTCATCCAGTCCCAAACATGCTCAATGGGGGACAGATCCGGAGATCTTGCTGGCCAGGGTAGTTGACTTACACCTTCTAGAGCACGTTGGGTGGCACGGGATACATGCGGACGTGCATTGTCCTGTTAGAACAGCAAGTTCCCTTGCCGGTCTAGGAATGGTAGAACGATGGATTCGATGACGGTTTGGATGTACCGTGCACTATTCAGTGTCCCCTCGACGATCACCAGTGGTGTACGGCCAGTGTAGGAGATCGCTCCCCACACCATGATGCCGGGTGTTGGCCCTGTGTGCCTCGGTCGTATGCAGTCCTGATTGTGGCGCTCACCTGCACGGCGCCAAACACGCATACGACCATCATTGGCACCAAGGCAGAAGCGACTCTCATCGCTGAAGACGACACGTCTCCATTCGTCCCTCCATTCACGCCTGTCGCGACACCACTGGAGGCGGGCTGCACGATGTTGGGGCGTGAGCGGAAGACGGCCTAACGGTGTGCGGGACCGTAGCCCAGCTTCATGGAGACGGTTGCGAATGGTCCTCGCCGATACCCCAGGAGCAACAGTGTCCCTAATTTGCTGGGAAGTGGCGGTGCGGTCCCCTACGGCACTGCGTAGGATCCTACGGTCTTGGCGTGCATCCGTGCGTCGCTGCGGTCCGGTCCCAGGTCGACGGGCACGTGCGCCTTCCGCCGACCACTGGCGACAACATCGATGTACTGTGGAGACCTCACGCCCCACGTGTTGAGCAATTCGGCGGTACGTCCACCCGGCCTCCCGCATGCCCACTATACGCCCTCGCTCAAAGTCCGTCAACTGCACATACGGTTCACGTCCACACTGTCGCGGCATGCTACCACTGTTAAAGACTGCTATGGAGCTCCGTATGCCACGGCAAACTGGCTGACACTGACGGCGGCGGTGCACAAATGCTGCGCAGCTAGCGCTATTCGACGGCCAACACCGCGGTTCCTGGTGTGTCCGCTGTGCCGTGCGTGTGATCATTGCTTGTACAGCCCTCTCGCAGTGTCCGGAGCAAGTATGGTGGGTCTGACACACCGGTGTCAATGTGTTCTTTTTTCCATTTCCAGGAGTGTATGTCAGACTCTGACAACGTTGTCAGACACGACTTATCTCCGTGTTCTTCACAGTGATGACAACATTTGACGCTCCTCATGCCTTATATACTGTACCAGGCCTTTAAAAACACTAAAAATGAGGGACACTAATGGACTCTGGTGGCCGTCCACCTGTCACAGAAAATTACACAGGGTGGACAAAAATACGGAAACATCGCGGCAAATGCATGCTTGAACATAACTGCAGATGCCACCAAGCCTGCAGGCTATGCAGCTGTATTTGACCACGAACGGCATCTGGGCAATATGCTCAGGAGCTTGTAAGTGTTAGTTGTGCTCAGAAGAGTGTTCCGTGTAGTTGCGACATCATTATTTTGGAGTTCAATGCATCTGAACGTGGGCGGATTGTTGGTGCTCGTTTTTCAAAGTTTTATACCACATACAAGGAAAACGAAAAAATATTAACCTCTGTGTCGTAACGTGGACTAAAGTGTATGCTGAATGATAATGACAGACGATCATTCAAGAGGATTGTGACGAAAGTAAGAGACCGACAACTGAAAATGTCACTACAGAACAAGATGGCGCAGTCGCTAACGCTATCGGCGCCAAATCAACACGATCGGAGCTCAATAAGTACGGAACTGCAGTCTGTGCTGGTATTCCAAAGCAAGTCATCAGTGATACAAATGATTGTAACAGGGGAAACGTACTGCCGGAGCCATAAAACATGGACTGTAGAGCAATAGGAGAATCTCATTTCATCAGACGAGTCTTGTTTCACACTGATTCCAACTTCTTGCCGAGATTACGTCCCAAGAGCCTAACACGGCAGGAGTTGTGTGATGATTTGGTCAGCCATATTGTTGTATATCATGGGCACTTTTGTTTGTAAAGTCACATTTCTGTAAAGGATTATGTGACCACCTATGGTGATGCTGTGGTCTAAGACGACAGGGCCCTGTCCTCCAGATCGCGTCGCCCAGAACTGGTTTTGTGACATCGAGGATGAATTGTCGTATCTCCTCTGGATACCACAGTCAACAGATCTCAGTATTATTGAACCTTAGTAAACTACTTCGCTATCCAGCTAGACGAACTTTACCTAAAATTGCCACTATTTTGCAGGAAGAATGCTATGATTACTTTGGAAACCATGCAGGGCCTGTATTTATTATCCATTCCTAGACGATTGGAAGCTGTTTTGAATGCCAATAGTTTTCCTACCCCCGTATCAGGCAAGGTAATGTGGTGTGACTTCGGGGTAGCCATATTTTGGCCACCTCCTGTGTAGTTGTCTGCATATCACCGATCATGAATACTGTTATGCCGGGATTCATTGCCTTCCTGCATAACAGCAAAGTACCACGGGTAGTCTATATCACAGGTCGCACGGGTTTCATCAGCGAGTACCGTCACTGCAGCTCCGACTAGGTGCCATAACGTCAGGTGGTGCCAGTATTACTACAAGAATCCACATCCGCGCGCACCTATTCGCTTCCGGAGGGTTACGTGCTCGAAAATAGGTCTCACTGTATCCTCGCCCATCAACAGTAAATAGGCCGGACGAAACTTACGACTAGCCCATTCTCCATGGACGAGCTCCCCGGAAATGACGCCGACCGCTGTTGTTGTTGCTCAGTAAGAGCCATTCCCCTAATTGTGACCGCCGTCGGCCTACCTACCACCGAATCTTCGCCTTGGGCATCTGGAACAGCTAGCCTTCATCCTCGAACTACATCGATAAATTGTCTCCTGAACATTCTTAGTTAGACATTCCGATGCTCCTGACCCTGTACATTGATTCTACTAATTGTGATGCAGTTTTCCGTGGACTCATCTCAGAGAAATGTACTGAACTGTGAACTATCATTTGTGTAATTAAGCTCCGAAGAAGGACAGTTGATGTCTTACGTTCGTTCTAATAAACCCACTCTTCATTTTCTACCTGAGCTTTACTTACTCTGGAACGTAACCGGTGAAATCCACTGCAGGTACGTGTATTAAGTTACGTTAATAACCAATCATGTCTTCTATGTGCTTCAGTTTTGGCAGGACGCAGTATATTATGTTGATTCTTACATGTATTGTGAGAAACGACCCTCCTGATGAAATAACACGAACCAGTGCTCGCATGGGTAGATACAGATGTTCATTTCTTACATATGATTTTCGGGGACGAGATGGTATAGTCTGAAAATGGTTATGAACACTCTACCAAAACGTTAAGTGTAAACTGCATTGCATCATGTAGACGTAGATGATGTAGATATAAGAGCAGCCATGTTCTTTGGTATAGCTCTTAAATAGAACCGAATGTCTTCAGCATACGTATAGTAGAAGAATTTAGCGCTGATGGAATGTTGCTGCTACGAGGGTAATTCAAATAAAAGTCTTTATCACTTATTAAGCAAATGAAGTAGTATGGAAGTGTTGCAGATTGGCCTATTATAGATGTGGACTGTCATTTTTGACGGTGTAGTATCATGTGTAATATAAACATCCAACAGCTGGAAAAAGGCATGAATACCTCTTGAGATTCAGAACATAGATAATCCTGCACCCCTGTTTTCCCCCTCTTTATCGCTTCTGTAATGTTTTTCTACCGCCTAATCTTTGAACCGTCCGAAAACATTAAAGTCATCTAGGTTTCACGTCCTGTGACGATTCTGGCCAGAAATCCATTCCTTCGAACTGGAAACGTCGCGAAGTTATCTACTGGTGTCGCCATGAGAAACTCTCAGTTCAGCGATAGACTAACATGGCAACCCAATTGCACACAACTTATTGATTCACAAAGCTTGTTGGAAAACACTGTGATTAATAGACACTAATACACAAAATGGAAACTTCTTCTTTTACAGTAATATGTCCAATTTCTTTCACTAATTCGTCACTCTGTACTGTGCTGGGAAATGTGGAGCGTCCTCCACAGAAGTAACGACTGTTCTGAACTTCCTGTGAAACTCGCACTCTTTCTGCAGAGCCACACACCAGTCACCGTACTGTACTTTCATCCTGCGATGCATTTTTACTAGTTTCTACTGCGTCACTGTCCGCCTGATTAGCAGGGTGGTAACGTGCTTGCCTCACATGCACTGGGCCGGGTTCGATTACCGGCCGGGGACGGAGGTTTTCTCCGCTCGTGGACTGGATGTTGTGTTGTCATAATCATTTCGTCCTCATCATCGGCCGTAAGTCACCCAGTGTTGCGCCGACTGCTATAAGACTTAAAAATCGTATTACAGTTCGCTGCTCCCTGTCGATAAGAGGGTTACGAAGCTCAGTATTCATTTTGATCCTCATTAATATTTATAAGTGTAGAAGGTTATTGTCCATCATCATTGCACATCGGACAAGTGTGCTAGAAGAGAGAGGTTTTACTTGCATTATTGGTTGGAATAAATATGTTACAGAAGTGGAGTATTAGAGTGAGCTTCACAGTAACGTGAAGGGCCATAGGAGCTGACGGCTCCTGGTAACGAGATGGGTGAGCAGCGACGGCAGGACGAAGTCCCGACCATGAAAGAGTCTCATAACACAGTTCCTGAGCAACGCAGAAACGGATAAAACTGATGTAATTGGGATGGTACTTAAAGTTAGATAGGCACTCAAGAGCTAAAATATCTTTAATTATTTGTGGACAAAATAATTTTATTTAGTTACAGAAAATGTGACTTTGTGGTTTGTAGTATTGCGTTTACTAAACTGATATCTTTCTCTAACTGAACATTGATTGAAACAATATAGACAGCACAGCGTTATTCTAAGAGACATTACTTACGTGATTTTGGGTGCAATAGTTATTCAATGGCATTACTAGAACCTCCAAGTATGTTAGACTTTTATCAGTTGTTAGCACACACGATTTTCTTAAGCTGAACCTCTATGCAGTTAGACGAGAACATTTCTGCGGGAACCACAATGAATAATACTCCTTGTACATTATCGGGAGTTAGTTTTTGGCCCTTTCAGTTGGCACTGCAGCTGGTTCAGGTTTCAGAATTTTTACGGGTCCACGAACGGGAAGTTACAAAGTGAATTCGTAACATCGATACACAACTCCCGATAGGCAGGGAGCCACAGGATGGACACCTATGCACTTAGACAGCTTCCTTCACTCTGATGCAAACAGTGGCTGCCACCTATTGAAACATAAGAAAATCTTCTGCCAGATTCCAAGTCGATAACACAATTTTTAGAAATATCATTGCACTTTCCAGTTTCTCTACGGTTTCGGATTCCAGTGGCAGCTGGTGGCCGGCTAATACTCCTGACGCCTCCAATACCTCTCTCCTCCTTCCTCTGGATGGAAATTGAGTGCCTCTTTGGTTTGTGTCTAGAGTAAAACTCATATTCGAGTGCGAGAACATTTTCCAAGTGCCTGAGTAGCGTGTATCTGAGGCAAGAAGTATCACCCGTGTATTTATCTAGTTGGATAACGGAAACCACCTAACGGCTACATCAACACTGGGGTGGTCACCAGCCCTCGTCATTTATCCACCAGGCAGGTTCCATCCAGGCAAAGCTCGTTCCCCGAATCCCAGAAGCGTCACGTCATGATGCTCAGCTACCCAGGCGTATAGTGACGTACATAACGCTACAGATTATCTATTGTATAGTGAAAGCGAAGGTGAATGCGAAGAAGAATTATGAGATCTGTTTAATGGAATGAACAGATTTAATGGAATGAACAGATTACAAAGTGAGAGTAAGTCGAAGAGAGCCGAAAGTAATGAGCAGTATTAGAAATGAGGAAGCGACAAACTTAACATTAGGACTGGTGATCACGAATTAGGGGAAGTTAAGGAATTCTGCTACCTGTGCAGCAAAATAATCCATGACGAATGGAACAAGGAGGACATAAAAAGCGGACTAGCTCTGGCTAAAGAGACATTCCTGGCGAAGAGAAGTCTGCTAGTATCAAACATAGGTCTTAATTTGAGGAAGAAATTTCTGAGAATCTGCGTTTGGAGCACAACGTTGTATGATAGTCGGACAAAGACTGTGGAAAACCGGGAAAGAAGAGTGAAGAAGCACTTGATATGTGGTGTTAGAGAGGAATTTTGAAAATTAAGTTGGCTCATAAGGTAAGGAACGGGAGGTTCTCTGCAGAATCGGCGAGGAAAGGAATATAAGGAAAGCACTGACAAGAAAAATGAGCAAGGTGGTAGGACATTTGTTAAGATATGATGGAGTAACTTCTATGGTAGTAGAGGGAGCTGTAGAGGTTAAACCCTTTAGAGCAACATAGAGGATGTAGATTGTAAGAGTTGAAAAGGTTGGCACAGGAGAGAAATTCGTGGCTGGCAACATAAAACATCAAATCCGTCAGAGGACCAATACAACTTGCGTGGCAAAATACCACACTGCTAGTGATACAGAGATGGTACTGGGAGCGGTAGTGAGTAAAATGGAAGGCGCTGGTCGCGGGCTAGCGTGCCCAGCCAGTGGTTACGCACCCCGCGAGGACTGCCGCCCCAGACTTCCGCCACCGCCCTCGTGCCCAACCCGACCCCGCCTCCTCCGCCGTCGCCCCAGGAGCGAGTCCTCGGCGGAACGACGTGCAGCCTCCCACAATAGGAGCCCGGCCCTCCGCTCCGTTGAATAATAGATGGCGCGCCGCAGCCGCCACACCCCGCCCGTCACTGGGGAGGGCCCGCCAGGATTCCCCGTGCTGACGTCGTCGCAAATGGTCGGCGACTGTCCCGCAGGCTGCGCTCGCTACGGTTGCTGCGTGCTGCTGGATACCCTTCCTTGCCTCCCGCTCTTCCCCGCCCCTTCCTACCGTCTCACTGAATCGGAACACACAACAGCGGTTGTCGTGCGAGGCAAGCGAGTCGTCTGGGACAGCTGGAACTCCACAAGCAGAGTGATCAGGAGTGCGGTGCTAAGCTGTTCATCTACCTTACTTGGTATCTGATAACCAGAGACTTTAAATTGGCAGAATAGCTTGAATTTCAACGTGGATCTGCACGATTTTCATTTTTCTGCAATTTTATGTTGCTTTTTTTATATACAGGGTGTTACAAAAAGGTACGGCCAAACGTTCAGGAAACATTCCTCACACACAAATAAAGAAAAGATGTTATGTCGACATGTGTCCGGAAATGCTTAATTTCCATGTTAGAGCTCATTGTAGTTTCGTCAGTATGTACTGTACTTCCTCGATTCACCGCCAGTTGGCCCAATTGAAGGATGGTAATGTTCACTTCGGTGCTTATGTTGACATGCGACTCATTGCTCTACAGTACTAGCATCAAGCACATCATTACGTAGCATCAACAGGATAGTGTTCATCACGAACGTGGTTTTGCAGTCAGTGCAATGTTTACAAATGCGGAGTTGGCAGATGCCCATTTGATGTACGGATTAGCACGGGGCAATAGCCGTGGCGCGATACGTTTGTATCGAGACAGATTTCCAGAACGAAGGTGTCCCGACAGGAAGACGTTCCAAGCAATTGATCGGCGTCTTAGGGAGCACGGAACATTCCACCCTACGACTCGCAACTGGGGAAGACCTAGAACGACGAGGACCCCTGCAATGGACGAGGCAATTCTTCGTGCAGTTGACGATAACCCTAATGTCAGCGTCAGAGAAGTTGCTGCTGTACAAGGTAACGTTCACCACGTCATTGTATGGAGAGTGCTACGGGAGAACCAGTTGTTTCCGTACCATGTACAGCGTGTGCAGGCACTATCAGCAGCTGATTGGCCTCCACGGGTACACTTCTCCGAATGGTTCATCCAACAATGTGTCAATCCTCATTTCAGTGCAAATGTTCTCTTTAGGGATGAGGCTTCATTCCAACGTGATCAAATTGTAAATTTTCACTATCAACACGTGTGGGCTGACGAGAATCCGCACGCAATTGTGCAACCACGTCATCAACACAGATTTTCTGTGAACGTTTGGGCAGGCATTGTTGGTGAAGTCTTGATTTGGACCCACGTTCTTCCACCTACGCTCAATGGAGCACGTTATCATGATTTCATACGGGATACTCTACCTGTGTTGCTAGAACATGTGCCTTTCAAGTACGACACAACATGTGGTTCATGCACGATGGAGCTCCTGCACATTTCAGTCGAAGTGTTCGTACGCTTCTCAACAACAGATTCGGTGACCGATGGATTGGTAGAGGCGGACCAATTACACAGCCTCCACGTTCTCCTGACCTCAACCCTCTTGTCTACGCAACCCCGGTACCAAATGTAGAGACTCTTCGTGCTCGTATTGTGGACGGCTGTGATACAATACGCCATTCTCCAGGGCTGCATCAGCGTATCAGCGATTCCATGCGACGGAGGGTGGATGCATGTCTCCTCGCTAACGGAGGACATTTTGAACATTTCCTGTAACAAAGTGTTGAAGTCACGCTGGTACGTTCTGTTGCTGTGTGTTTCCATTCCATGATTAATGTGATTTGAAGAGAAGTAATAAAATGAGCTCTAACATGGAAAGTAAGCGTTTCCGGACACATGTCCACATAACATATTTTCTTTCTTTGTGTGCGAGGAATATTTCCTGAAAGTTTGGCCGTATCTTTTTGTAATACCCTGTAAACGCGCCTAACTTCCGAAAGAAATTCCTTTTCTTACCTTTTTCATTATTATTTGCTCTTTAATATTTAAAACAACAATTAACGTCAAATGAATGTCACTGCAAAATGAGGTAACAGTATATAAGTGTTTTAATTAGGGCTTATTTCTTCTTGGATTCCTACGGTATCATACCTGTTTCCAAAACATCAATGAGTGCTGGAGTTAAAACGTCCTCTTCTTCTGCTGACTACGATTGTCCCTGTTTGTGTGCCACAGTCCGTGGATGAACTAGGCCAGCTGCTGTTCCGTCTCTTAGACAGTTTTGCGGAAAACCGTTTTCCTTGTATTCGTTCGTGTTTACCAATTTTAGCTATCCTTGAAGGGTCCACCCTTCCCACATGATCCCTAAAATTTCTTTTTCATCTCTTAATCCATTTTTATTCTGTACATTTTGTATTACGTACTGTTCACACTTGTCCTTTTGTCCCACATGGCTGCTTCTTGGCTGTATCTTAGTACCTTCGTTTCCATTGCCGTCAGCTTTTGTATCATCTCTTACGTTTCCGCTCTACCATCTGCTGCATATGTCAAAACAGAACATAATACTGTTTCATGCACAGGTTTGTTTCTGCATAGAACATTTTGCAGGCATCCGTCTACCCTTACTGTTTTGTCACGTGATCACTTCCGTGATTAGTTCTTTATACTTTTAATTCTTGTCTTACATATCTTCTACGATTTTAACTAAACCCATTGGTACTCTCTTATCGATTAAGGTTTGAATTATATTTTTGTAATCATAACAACGGCTCTTGACAGGTCACATGGCCTTATTATTGTTCTAAGACTGTCTTTCTTTCAGCTCTCATTGCGATGTTGTTCTACAACGTAGCTACTTTTTGTTGTTCCGCCTTCTGAATTAACGGGCAAATCTGGCCCAACAGACCTTCGCGTCATACACTGCCAATGGCCCAATCGATTTCGTTTTGGAGGGGCATGTGATCAGCACACCGCTATCCCGGTCGTTGTCGCGCTTCTTGTCCTTGAAACCGCTGCCAAACGGTCGAGTTGTTCCACTGTTGGCCTGACGAGGCTGAGTGTACCCAATACCAGCACTTCCATGAAGCCAACACTCCTGGCAGTACTGGGAATCGAATACAGGTCCGTCACATTCAAGTCAGCAGCCCCAGGCACTCACCTACGGAGACGGAGAAAGACAGCTGGCAGCATACCGAAATTTGTTGATCTTTTACGCAGTAAACTGCAAAGTTACAATAATATTCTCGAACCCGACGCTTTCCCTACGGATGGTAAAATACTTCTCTGCAAAGTATGTCAGCAGTCTGTGAATTACGAAAAGAGTCATGTGATTTTTCAGCATATTAATACAATTCAACACAAAAATTCACTTTCCAACGCTAATGGGAAGAATATATCTTTGCTTCCATTGGCAGTTGCATCATAGACTCTAAATTACAATTTGCAATCGACTTATGCAAAGCCTTTATTGATGCGGAATCCCTTTGTGGAAATTACGGAGTCTGGCGCTAAGAGTGGTTTGGGAGAAGGCTACTGACGGAACGATGGCCAGTGAGGCAGCGATGAAGTAACGAAACTCATTAAAGATGAAGCGAGAAACAAAAAGCGCTCGATTTAAAATGATATTCCAACTGATCTTAATGTCGTTGTTGGACCATCAGGATGTTCAGAAGGCGAATCAATAAAAGTATTCCTGCTTCCAGCAGACTGTATAGAAAAATTAACAGTTCAACTATCACTCAGTTCTTTACCAATTCATTACCCTTCATTCAATATGGCAATGTATTATTTTTCATCTCAGACGCTGCACCATTCATCTAAAAGCCTAAGACAACATTAACAGTGTTTCCAAACATCCTCTATACGGCCTGCGTAGCAGATGGTTTCCACAGGATGTGAGAAGAGATACGAAGTTTGTTTTCGGATATCGAGAAATTAATTTCCAGTCTCAAGACCTTTCTGGTAGCCCTGTCAAGGATTCACACGTTTAAAAATATTGCGCTATATACCTATGGATCCTGAAACTATCATAAAGAGATTGGGGACATGGATATCACCAGCAATTGACTACGTTTAAAATTTCCGGGGTATATCGTGGTCACAGCGCTGGAGTATGAAGCATCATCAATTGTGCCAGCAATTCGAAATTTCGGAAGTGACAATCTACTTAACTTTCACTGCGGCCGCATTCGGTTTCCCTCCACAAGTTGTCTAGCTTGTTTTAAGTATCAGGGCAGCCTAAGAAGAAGTCTGTGAAAATTGTGGACGATGCCGGACAAAGATCTGAGAGTGTACCAGGGAAATGACGCCCATTAGTTAGGGATGCATGTAAAATGGAGTATTAGAAGTACCTTGATCTTGATAGACTAAGAAACACCTCAAAAATTCTACCAGGTGACAATACTATTGAAGTAGAAATGGAGCCCACAAAACCTCAGTGTCTTAGATTTGCTCCAATATCTCAGAACATGTTGACAGATCATTTCCTCAGATGAGAAACGTTATCTGACAGGACACTCAAAATGACTCCAGAAAATTTTACAAAGCATTTGATTGTCATGAGCAACCAGTAAGCCGATAAGGCACTGTATCACATACACTTCCAAGAAACATTTCCCATATTCAATAGCCTCTAACACTTGTACGTCAGAAAAGTAATGGTAGTTGTGCAAATTACCGGATACAAGAAGCAGAGGTAATCATGTTACACAATGGCACCCCATTACATTATGACGTGGGCTTTTGCGACGACTGCGAATGTAGTCTGTCAGAGTTTGTTCTACTCAGAAACTGACCGATGAATAGACCCGTCGTGGTGCAAAACGTGGAAGACGACGTGGTGTCACTCACGTGTCCAGTGTCGCACACGCTGATCTCGATGGGCTTCTCTCTGGAGCTCAGAAACTGTCGCTTTGCTGACAGATCGTGGTGCTCCATACGTCGGCCATTGGTCTTCATGCAACAAGTCCATATAATCTGATTTGTTTCCGTGGAGAAACAGCTGTACCGGCGAGTGTTTGCATTTCAAGCAGTAAAAGGTACAGCAATTACTCCAAAACGATGTTTATTGTATATCTAGATTTCGGTCACCGTGTGGCCATTTTCAGTACTTTCAGTTTATACTTACTAAGTATAAGTTAAAACATTAAAACGACTTGTATACGCACATGTACTACTGAGTGTTGAGTACTGAATCTGATATGAGTAGTCCAGTCAGGTATATATGCATATACAAGTGCTTTTAAGGTTTTAACTTATATTTACTGCACTGAAGATGGCCACACAGTGACGGAAATCTAGATATTAAAAAGTAATTGGGGACTGGTTGCTTTACTTTTCACTATTTGAAATCCATTTAATGGCTGGATTTATGCAATATGGCTGCCCGATGCTGCACGGCCGAGCGAACAGTATGTCGGTCCTCAGCGCACGAGTTTCTTTGGGGCCGTTGATGTCCCGCATGGCGTTCCTTTTTGAACACTTTGATTCCATACTCCTTGTTCCCAAAATTGTTTCCAGTTCGCAGCAGAAATTTTGCCGGGAGCTCTTACACATCTTTCACAAAGCCCCGTTCTGTCCCCACGCGATTTCAATATATTAGGAGCCCTGAAGAAAGACATTCTTGGCCCTCTATTTGCCTCGGAGGAAGAGGCACACTCCAGAGCACGGTAAAGGTTCCGTAGACAACAGCAAACGTTTATCCATGAGGCAATTACCGCCTGTCTCAGTATCGATAAATCTATTAACACCTGTGGCGAACGCTTTGAAATAATAAGCAGTTTACTTACTTGTTCCATATCTCGTTTTCATTATACTGATCCCTATACTTCATTCTCAGGGAGTAGTCCAGTACACAGATCTTGAGCAACTGGCAATACTGTCCTCAAAAAATCTAATGATACATTACACTCTGAAAAACATTCGGAAAATTATTTAAACGCCGTAATATTCGTATTGCACAGTATTTATCATTATTAAATGAGGCATAATACCCGAAGGCAACGCGACCGTTTAGTTTTAACAAACATTTATCTTCCATAATTAGCAGAATTAATTCCAAATTTTAACTGGCGACCCTTTTAATCACATTTAATATCTCCCTTTAAAATTGCAGCTAACGTCTGCGAGCAATCACCATTTACGGCAGAATATCATAAGTCTTTATGAGAAGAGCTAAACTAGCAACTACTCAAGCATTCATGCATTGACTTTCGACTAGAGACTGGAAGCAGAGATCTAAATTTCTGATACTGTCCAGGGTGTTGAATTGTTTCAAAAACTCATGAAGACGACCTAACAACAAGAGCTCTTTTTTTTCATCATGTTTTTCCCCAGTTTATGCAATTTCATCGATGTCGAAAATGCTGTAACGAATTTTTCTAGTAGTTACTTGGGTTACAGTGTGTCGTCACCCATTTTCAGTTGGTTTCGTGGAGAGTGTTAAGCTACTGGGGTACGGAATTCCCGAGGGCAGTGCAACGAGTATATATGTCAACTAAGTGTCAAATCTTTTGAGAGTTGTGTTTATCAGAAATAATGTGTGTGGCTACTGGGAAAATGACACGATGACAAAGTGTTAAACATGCTGTACCCTGCAGTCAGATAGCTCAAAATGTCATCATGGGATTTATCACGAAAAAAGGAAGCAAGAAGTGTTCCGGTGTAATGCCGCGCGGGTTGACGCGCTGCTTCCCGAGCGGGAATTCGTGCCGGTTTCCGTATATAGTTATGGCATACCGGCCATGACCTCCTTCTTCTGGTGGATGCACGCATATTCCCCTAACTCTTACGGGTCTGGGTAATAATGTCTTCCACGAGTAATGAATCTGTTGGGGTGGGACACTACGAATGTCGTGTGTGGACTTACAAGGTGAGAATGTGGGATTCGCGGGAGGCGTGCGCGTGATAGTCTCTGAAGTCGCACTCTCTGCCCTCGGTGGATCACATGGGGCCCGGCACGGTAGCTCAGCGTGTTCGGTCAGAGGGCTGCGTGCTCTCTGTAGTATCAACGAATCAACGATCAACTTGAATGGATGTCTTAGGACGTCCGCCCTGACCAAACTATATCGAAAAAAAGGTTAGCAGGAGATCCCGAGTTCCGGTCGAGGTACACATTTTCACATGTCCCCGTTGATATATATCAACGCCCGTCAGCAGCTGAAGGTATTAATATAATTCTAATTTTGATTAATTTCGAAATCCGGTGTGCCGTCCAGCCTGTAGATTGTTTTTAAGGCGGTTTTTCACCTGTCTCGGGAAATACGGGCTGGTTCCCCTTATTCCGCCTCAGTTGCACTACGTCGGCGATTGCTGCGCAAACACCGTCTACACGTAGGCGTACACAATAATTACTCTAGCACGCAAACATTTGGGGCTACGCTCGTCTTGTATGAGACGTTCCCCATGGGGAAGGGGGGGGGGGGGGGGTGGTCGACTGGGCGCCGAACCGCACAATAACCCTGGATTCACAGTGGGTTGGGTTGATTGCTGTGATCTATTGTGGGCTTGTGAACCACTGAGGACTACAGCGGTACGAAGCCTCTTCGTCGTTTCTAGGTCTCAGGTTTAAGAACCGTACACAATACACACACCATCGACAGTGTGACACGCTCTCACTCCATTATATAGAGTGGAGAAGTTAGGAATTCACTGATGTCTATTGACTCACAGTATAATTAACAGACACTCCACGCAACTTTCTCCATTTCCCTTTGACTGGAAGTTGCATTATCCATCAGGATTGCAATCACCTAACTGTTGGTCGAGAATAATCACTGTCTCAGACGGGTCTTAGTGAAAAAATTTTGTACATTGCAACAGAAAAGAGCTACAGGTGACTGAACCGATGTTTGTACCAGTGTCTAGGAGCATAACATTACCTATATAACTTGGCCATCAGAAGATTACGTTTCCTCTGACTGGGATAATTACGTTCGGTTCGATGCAGGCAGGCGCCGCCATCAAGACTTCCAGGTCTCTTAGCATGGATTAAAACTGTGCCTGTAAACCTGTACAGTAATTTGTAGTCCTTCGACTAATTATTCATGGAATTGTTCGATATGTCAAATGTAATGTTTATCTGCAAATTAGAGAAGCAGTGTACCGATTCTTAAGAAAAATGGTTCAGATGGCTCTGAGCACTATGCGACTTAATTTCAGAGGTCATCAGTCGCCTAGAACTTAGAACTAATTAAACCTAACTAACCTAAGGACATCACACACATCCATGCCCGAGGCAGGATTAGAACCTGCGACCGTAGCGGTCGATCGGCTCAAGACTGTAGCGCCTAGAACCGCACGGCCACTACGGCCGGCGGCTCTTAAGATATGCAATAGGTGCATTCATTGTGATGCAAACTTGTTCGTTGTTCTGCCCAAACTAGTTCTTGCCAGTATTTTTGTAAGTCATCAATTTTCTGACCGGTTTGATGAACATAGAGCTGTGCCAATACCTATCGATAAATCGTAGCATGTCTTTGAGGCAAAGGTTCTGTTACGTGGAACGTGCAAGCGAGAGGGCGCCCGTGTGCTGGGAAAAGGGGTATTTGAGAGTACGGCACTAGGCCACGCGAAGGAAGCTGATTGGCCGTTGAAGACGGACGCGGTGCGATGTTAGGCTTCCAACGCTTCTCGGTCAGGTATAAGACGTCTTGGTCACACAAGACGCGGGGCATGGATAGTGTGACGCTGGTAGGGACGTCTGGCTGAAACAAGCAGAGCGTCGGCTGTTGGAGGTGCGACATGTTAGAATTACGTCCGTTGATCTTCCCGCCTTGGGAGAGCCAGTCATGACAAAACTCTACCATCTGGTGAGCAAGATGTATGAGACAGGTGAAATACCCTCAGACTTCAAGAAGAATATAATAATTCCAATCCCAAAGAAAGCAGGTGTTAACAGATGTGAAAATTACCGAACTATCAGTTTAATAATTCACAGCTGCAAAATACTAACGCGAATTCTTTACAGACGAATGGAAAAACTGGTAGAAACGGACCTCGGGGAAGATCAGTTTGGATTCCGTAGAAATGTTGGAACACGTGAGGCAATACTAACCTTACGACTTATCTTAGAAGAAAGATTAAGAAAAGGCAAACCTACGTTTCTAGCATTTGTAGACTTAGAGAAAGCTTTTGACAATGTTAACTGGAATACTCTCTTTCAAATTCTGAAGGTGGCACGTATAAAATACAGGGAGCGAAAAGCTATTTACAATTTGTACACAAATCAGATGGCAGTTATAAGAGTCGAGGGGCATGAAAGGGAAGCAGTGGTTGGGAAAGGAGTGAGACAGGGTTGTAGCCTCTCCCCGATGTTATTCAATCTGTATATTGAGCAAACAGTAAAGGAAACAAAAGAAAAATTCGGAGTAGGTATTAAAATTCATGGAGAAGAAGTAAAAACTTTGAGGTTCGCCGATGACATTGTAATTCTGTCAGAGACAGCAAAGGACTTGGAACAGCAGCTGAACGGGATGGACAGTGTCTTGAAAGGAGGATATAAGATGAACATCAACAGAAGCAAAACGAGGATAATGGAATGTAGTCAAATTAAAGCGGGTGATGCTGAGGGAATTAGATTAGGAAATGAGACACTTACAGTAGTAAAGGAGTTTTGCTATTTAGGGAGTAAAATAACTGATGATGGTCGAAGTAGAGAGGATATAAAATGTAGACTGGCAATGGCAAGGAAATCGTTTCTGAAGAAGAGAAATTTGTTAACATCGAATATAGATTTAAGTGTCAGGAAGTCGTTTCTGAAAGTATTTGTATGGAGTGTAGTCATGTATGGAAGTGAAACATGGACGATAACTAGTTTGGACAAGAAGAGAATAGAAGCTTTCGAAATGTGGTGCTACAGAAGAATGCTGAAGATAAGGTGGGTAGATCACGTAACTAATGAGGAAGTATTGAATAGGATTGGGGAGAAGAGAAGTTTGTGGCACAGTTTGACTAGAAGAAGGGATCGGTTGGTAGGACATGTTTTGAGGCATCAAGGGCTCACAAATTTAGCATTGGAGGGCAGCATGGAGGGTAAAAATCGTAGAGGGAGACCAAGAGATGAATACACTAAGCTGATTCAGAAGGATGTAGGTTGCAGTAGGTACTGGGAGATGAAGAAGCTTGCACAGGATAGAGTAGCATGGAGAGCTGCATCAAACCGGTCTCAGGACTGAAGACCACAACAACAACAACAACGATCTTCCCGCCACCGCCACCCAAATGAGCTGTCTTTAACGCCGACTAAGGATCTGGTGAGGACATACTTGGTGTGGAACTACTCGAACTACAGTTCCGTTTCTGTGCTGCAAACAAGTGTTGGTCGATGCAGTAACGGTTCCCGCCGAAATCGTAGCGGTCGCTAGTTGTTCTGTCGATAGCCGATATTTGATCAAGTTCTATAGAGTGTTTCTGCTCAGCCTTCCCGTAACGTAAGTGTCCTCGGATTAGCGGTACTTGTGTCCGTTCTGATGTATTCTGTGTATGATAGGTCATACTTCCCGTGCCTGCCTGGTCGTTAACCTGCGCGTATCAGCTTAATTAAAGTTGCTAATCATTTTCTATGCAAGATATTAGTTGTGTGGATATTGATTTTAACTTCGTATTTTTGCATCTTAAACTGCGAAACCGAGCAGGCGGACTTGGTTTGGGACGCTCTGTTGTGTAATTTGCTTGCTATTCATTGGAAGATTAAACTGCAAGTTATCTGGTAGCAAAGTAACACATTCGTCTTGGAGCGTGCTTGTTCAAGCTTAAAAGCAGTGTAAGCGAACCTACTTCAATTTCCTAGCACTTTCTGTTACTTTTGTGGGTTCTCGTCTTCCGTGTTAAATTTTGTCGTTAGTCTAACCTGGCCTCTTTCTGCTTGTTTGCTATTCTGGAGAAATGAGAAACAGATAATGTCTTGACACTAATTTCTCATTGCGATCTTAGGTTGCTCACCTGAAGATTTTGTTTTATCGATCTGTCCTAAGCGAAACTCACACCCGGAGCTTTGAATTGGTATTTAAGTGTTATGTCTATGTCTAAGACAGTATGTTTGGTGTTATAGACATGTTCTACTCCCGTACTCAACCTAAAGGTCAGTGCGGCCGGTCGGTTGGCCAATCGGCTCCGGATGTGATAGTATACTCTTGCCTGGTCGCCTAAGGCTCTTTGCACTAATTCTGATGTTGCTGTATTTGCAATACCACTGTTGTTCTGTAAATGCTCTGTTGGTAAAAGTATATTTTAGCTTTCATACAGCTATTGGGGGACTTGATCTTTCCGCTTTTGGGTTTCTAATTAGTAAAGGTAATTATCATTCCTATAAAGTCAAAAACTGCTTAGTAACCCTAGTAAAAGTTTGGGCAATGATTTCCTATAAGGAATTTAGAATAATTATTCAGTTCTTGTTTCAAAGCTGTGATGAAGCCTAAAACTTGTCTCTATTAACCGAAATATTGTTATCACTACTAAAACTGTTTTAAATATTCTGAGAGGATAGCATTTCAATATTGTCATGTAGTTTTAAATAATTTTCACTTTTTTTTACGAATGGTGCTTAATCTTCATTTGGGCTCAGCCCCTAGAACCCTTAAACAATCAGTAAATCGCAGGAAGGATGTCAGACATATTCCAATCCATTCTTTCCCTACAGTTTTTACCCTGCACATTTCCCTGTAGTACCACGAAAGTTATTTCTTGGTGTCCTAACACATTTTCTATCATCATACGCCTTCTTGTCGCTACTTCTAAAATGTTCCTGTTCTATCCTTGTTCCTAGCTAACCAAACAACCTACTTTTCAACATTCTTTCACTGGACCATAACTCAAGCAGATATTCTTCATTTCTGGTTTTCTCACAGTCCATGATTCACTTCCACGAACCGTTGTGCGCAGGCATAGGTTCTCAGAACTACCTTCCCTAAATCAATGCCGGTATTTTATACCAGTAAACTTCTTTTGTCCACGGATGCCCTCTTTGCCTTTGATAGTCTGCTTTTTGTGTTCTCTTTCCAGCGTGATTACGTGCAGTTTTGCTTTCAAGGTAGCAGAATTCCTTCGTCTATTTCCTCGTACCTAATTCTGAGACCAACTTTCTCGCTGATCTCATTTCCGCTGGTCCTCATTACTTTAGTCTCTCTTTGGTTTACTTTCAATCTATATTATCTGATTATTAGCTAGTCCATTCCATGTAACAGGTCTTGCACTTCTTCCTCATACTCACAGAAATGTCATCAGTGAATTATATTATCAGTATCGTATCCCATTGAATTCATATCAGACTCCTGAGCTCTTCGCTAATTTCCGTCATTGCTTCATCACTGTATACATTGAACAGAAGGGCCGATGCATTATATATCTATGATTCACGAGTTGCTCTCTTGTGTCTACCTATTCATCTCAGAGTGCCAGTTGCACACTACGTCCTCCATTACTTGTTGAAGGTATTCCACTCTCTGTGTTCACAGCTATCTGTAGTACCACGGAACTTATCCCTGATATCTGAAGAAATGCCCCATCATCCTATCGCTCCTTCTTATCACTGTCCCCGTTTCGGCTGAGAACCTCCTCATTCCTTATCAGTCCTCCTAATTTTTAACATCTTTCTGAAGTGATACATCTCAAATTCTTCTATTCTCTTCGTCTCTATTTGTCACTCAGTCCAGGAGTCACAACCCTACCGTGGTGTGTTCCAAACGTACATTCTCAGAACTTTCTTCCCCATTTTAAGGTAGACATAACATTCTACCAGACTCCTCTAGACCAGAAATGCCTGTGGTAATCAGTTTTTTATGTCTTCCTTGCTTTGTGCGCCACATGTTATCTGTTTCTAAGTGTACAAATGAAATGAACTTCTCTTGATATTCGTTAACTCTTGCGTGCATTATGATGTACACCAACAGAAGTTCGTCTCTGTGGTTTCCTCTCCTAAGGCCTCAGTTTTCTTTTCCGTTTATCGTATATAGCTATTGCTGTCGTCATCTTGTATGGAAAATAGTGAATGACGGAGAGTTGCAGCACAGAAAATAGGGTTCTCTCTGTGAGAGTCTCAAGAGGCTCAAGGTGAAGCTCCAGATCTAGGACAAAATCTGGATCATACGTCTTCTCCACCTCTCCTCTTCTTTTGCTGCCACCTCCCCCTCCTAAAATGCAAGATGGTGGATCTAATCCCTTTGGACTCCAAGACATTGTAAATCAGTGGTGGAAGCGGTGTTATGTACATCTTGGAAACTAATTACCTGTACTACAATATGGTCGTATTTAATTATTTATTTCTAACCAATTGCACTGGAGCAGGTAGTGTTGTGAGAGCTGCAGCAGGAAGCGTCCCTCTGTGTGGAGATATATTTCATACCTCATAAAGTTAAAGAAAGAAACACTAATATCGGAATGCCTTCACTGAAATGGTTTGTAGGGATAAGCAGAGGGTCTGCAGGATGGCGTAGTCATGCATCCAATATTGTTTATTATGGACACAGCTCAATAGAGCAACTGAGTGCACAATAACTTTACGCATTGACTTTCGATCGAGTCAGGAATACACTACATAAGAAGTGTTGTTGGAAGCAGCATCTACGTCTCTAATATTTCGCTTATGATGCGTTTATGCCATGGAAAACTACGTTACAGGTTTTTCCATTAAGCCCATCAGTAATTAAATTTGGCTGATTTTGGTTATCATAGTAACGTGTAAGACGCAAGTGGTCAAGATGGACAAGATGAAACATCACTTCTTACTGTCGCACAACAATTTACAGTCAGTGCGTTAGCAATGACATTCTGATGCCTATTACAGTCTAAAAATTTTATGGTTTCTGAGTATTGGAGGTCAGCACAACCTCACACATTCGAGTGCCCCTGCCGACAAAGCCGACTTCTTACCAATCACGTTGTCATACCTACGGCAGTTGAAATCATGCAGCATGGAGTCAACATTGTGACGACACTGCATGGTAAGCGAAGTGAATATGAAAGTGATTTTTCCAGACTGTGTTCAAATACGTAGTCAGACTCCAGTCTTTTCAGTGTACGAGCCTCCTCTCTTTATCGATTTCACACGTGCTGCCTTAACAGCTGTGCTGTATGTACGTATTTACCTTCTCGCTACAACATGAGTCATATTTTTTTGGTATAGTGTCCTACATATACACCTGGTTTGGGCATCCATACATTCAGCCTGAGTTCAAAAATTGCTGAAAACGCTAAGGTGATATCTAAGGAAAGAGCATTAGCTGTGTAGCAAATATCGCTGATCGCCGGGTCTTGGAACAGCGCCTTTGATTGGTAATCAAAACATCCTCGGTCCCGCGTTTGGAACAAGCCACAGCTTAAGTTTTGAGTATTAATAAGCATTGGTGACCCAAGACTTCCGGCGTATGAACTCATCCTCATTCTGCCAACGGCCTTGTCAAAGAGGGCGGAGGAGCAGACAGAGGTTCAGGACACTCTCTTGCCTGAGGGGTGGGGAACTGCCCCTAATGGTGGAAGAAACAGCACTGATCTACGGCATAAGAATGCAGAAGGCAGTGCAACCATTGCATAATGTGTGGCCACAGGACATGTGACCTCTAATTGAAAAAGTGTTATGATGATGTCAACATTGCAAAAGATTTCGAAATAGTCCCCTATTCGGATATTTGGGAGGGGACTGCTAAGGGGAGGTGACCATGACAAGGAGATTGAATAACCAACGAAAGGATAACGTTCTACGAGTCGGGGCGTGGAATGTCGGAATCTTGAATGTGGCAGGGAAGCTAGAAAATCTGAAAAGGGAAATTCAAAGTCTGAGTCTAGATATTGTACGGGTCAATGTAGTTAAATGGAAGGAAGGCAAGGATTTCTGGTCTGATGAGTATTGGGCAATATCAGTAGCAGCAGAAAATGGTATAATGGGACTAGGATTCGTTACGAACAAGGAGATGGAGCAGAGAGTGTCACACTGTGAACAAGTCAGCTATATGGTCGTTCCTATCGGAATCGACAGCAAACCAACACCGATAGCGATAGTTCGGTTATACATGCCGACGTCGAAAGCTGAGGATGAGGAGATAAAGATAATATAAAAGGAAACTGAAGGGGTAATACATTACATAAAAGGGGACTAAAATCTAACAATCATGGGGGAATGGAATGCATTTGTAGGGGAAAGAGTAGAAGGAAAGGTTACAGAAGAATATGGGCTTGGGACAAAGAATGAGAGAGGAGAAAGACGAATTGCTGTAATAAATATCAGCTAGTAATAGCGAATATTCTGTTCAAGAAACACAGTGGGAGGAGGTATACTTGGAAAAGGCCAGGTGATACTGGAAGATTTCAGTTATATTACGTCATGCTCAGGCAGAGATTCCGAAATCAGATACGCAGGACCTGATATAGACCCCGATCACAATGTAGCAATGATGAAGAGTAGGTTGTATTTCAAGAGAATCGTCAGGAAGAACGAATACGCAAAAAAAGAGGGATAATACGAAAGTATTAAGGAAAGACGAGATATGCTTGAAGTTCTCTAAGGCTATAGATACATCAATATGGAATAGCTCAGCAGCCAGTACAGTTGAAGAGGAAAGAACATCTCTAAAAAGAGCAATCAGAAAAGTTGGAAAGGAAAACATAGGCGCAAAACATAGGTTGAGTGCGAAGAAACCATGGGTATCAGAAGAAATATTTCAGTTGATCGATGAAAGAAGGAAGCACAGAAACGTTCTTGGAAATTCAAGAATACAGAAATACAAGTCGCTGAGGAAATATATAAATAGGAAGTGAGGGAAGATAAAACGAAATAGCTGCATGAAAAATGTGAAGAAACTGAAAAGGAAACGAATGGTTGAAGGACGGACGCAGCATTCAAGAAAGACAAAACAGCCAACTGTGTAACTGAAACCAAAGATGGTGACATAAGCAGTGCAACGGGAACACTGTTAAATGCAGAGGAGAGAGCGGATAGGTGGAAAGAATATGTCGGAGGCCTCTACGATGGGGAAGATTTGTCGTACACGATAGAAGAAGAAACAGGAGTCGATTTACAATCAGAATTTGAAAGAGCTTTGGAGGTCGAAAACAAATGAGTTAGGAGGATAGATAACATAGCGCGTCATTTGAGGCTGGCGACATTTTATCCGACTTTCGGAAAAATATCATCGACACAATTCCGAAGATTGCAAGAGCTAACAATTGCGAGAATTATTTCACAATCAGCTACACAATTCAAGCTTCCAAGTTACTGACAGGAATAATATACAGAAAAATGGAAAAGAAAGTTGAGGATGTGTTAGATGACGATCACTTTCGCTTTGGGCGAAGGTAGGTAAAGTCACCAGAGAAGAAATTCCGACATTTCGGTTGATAATGGAAGCAAGACAAAAGGAAAATAAAGTCGCTTTCATGTTCAATATGTGCAAAAACCAAGAGGGAATAATAAGAGTGAACGACCAAGAAAGAGTTCAGATTAAAATGGATGTAAGACAGGGATGCTGTCTTCCGCGCCTACTGTTGAATCTGTACATCGAAGAACCAATGATGGAAATAAAGGAAAGATTCAGAAGTGGGATTAAAATTCAAGGTGAAAGGATATCAGTGATACGATTCGCTGAAGATATCGTTATCCTAAGTGAAAGTGAAGAAGAACCGTACGATCTGCTGAATGGAATGAACAATCTAATGAGTACACAATATGAATTGAGGGTAATTCGAAGAATGAGAGTAATGAGTAGTAGCAGAAATTAGAACAGCTAGAAACTTAAAATCAGGATTGATGGTCCCGAAGTAGATGAAGTAAAGAAGTACTGCTACCTAGGCAGCAAAATAACCATTAACGGACGGGGCAAGGAGGACATAAAAAGCAGCCTAACACTGACAAAAAGGACGTTCCTAGCCAGGAGAAGTCTACTAGAATCAAATATAGGCCTTAATTTGAGGAAGAAACTTCCAAGAATGTACGTTTGAGCACAGCGTTGTATGGTAGTGAAACACGGACTGTGGGAAAACGTGATTTGAAGAGAATCGAGGCATTTGAGATGTGGTGCTATAGACGAATGTTGATAATTTGGTGGACTGATAAGGTAAGGAATGAGAGGTAAGGAGATTGTGTAAAAAAAAAAAAATGACCGAGAGAAGGGACAGGATTCTAGCACTTCAGTTAAGTCATCAGTGAAATACTTCTGTGGTACTAGATTTAGCTGTAGAGGGCAAAATCTGTAGTGGAAGACAGAGATTAGTATGCGTTTAGCAAATAATTGAGGACGCAAGTTGCAAATGCGATTCTGAGATGAAAAGGTTGGTTGAGGTGAGGAATTCGTGAAGAGCCGCATCAAACCAGTCAGAAAACAGAGAAAAAAGCAAACTTTAGCTTTTTACGCGTTTATATAAAAAAAGTTTGGTTAGGTTTCATGTTGTGAACTAAAAGTGAACTGGAGCTATCGCTATTCTTTAACTTCTGTGCATGTCTGTGTTGTGATTTTGAACAGTGCACTATGTGTAATTACGTAAATGTTACGTGATAAAATGAGTCACCAAATCTATCCCAAATTGGTGTAACTGTATTTTAATAAGCTTTTACCAAACTAATCAGAAACCTAAAACTGTACGCTGAAGAAACTATCCTGTGAAATTCTGTATTGTGAGTGCAGTGAACAGTGTTACAATGCGTGGCGTCACAGATCGTGTCGTCTTAATACGCTACTTACAGTTCCAGTACACGAAACTAACACAATAAAAATTCTACATTAAGTTTCAAATCGAATTTTTGACTATAATGTAACCGAACTGTGTCTGCGAAAATGCCGTGTGATTTTTCATACACAAATTGACCAATTGACATTCCAAACATTAAAGGACCCATACACAAATGTGCCACTACACTGTAAGAATAAGATTGTCTGATGAAGAAATAACATCTTAACTGGGCTTCGTTTAAACTGACGTTGGTATTAATTTTGAAATGCAATGGCTACCTATAATTGATCTTAATGTTATGACTGTAACATTAAACTGACACTAACCAATTTCATTGCTTACCTGTGGCAACGGAACCTCGGTACTACGCGATAGTGATGAACATTAAAATACTCAACAGGAGCAAACCAGCCGAAGGAAATGAAAGCACTGTGCAAGTGCAATGCAAGGACGTTCAACTATTTTAAGCACACCACGCTTCGGTCAATATGTTCCGCAAGGTGAAATTCCGCTACTCACGCAATCAGAAAATAGAATTCGTGAGGAGACGATGATGGAATCTAAACTTGATAAATGATGAAAAACAGACTAGAATACAAAACTTATAAGGAAATTCTGGGTTCTTTCTTAAGAATTACAAACATCTTTAAAAAACTCACGTGTTATTAACAATTACAAATGGTACAGGAGACGTAAATCCATGACTTCTGAGTGCAACCCATGTGAACGGGTAATTTTATTTGATTTCGTTTCGACAAGCACACTGTCATGAACTAATAAAGAAGAAGTCCCACTAAAGATTTCCTTTCTCCAAACAGGTCATTACTTATTCGCAAGGAAACAATACAGGAACTACATTACCTGAAAATCAAATTAATATAACCAAATCAAATTTCCAACGTTCATCATCCTCTTGGACGCGCGGGATTACCCGAGCGGTCCAGGGCGCTGCACTCATGGACTGTGCGACTGGTCCCGGCGGAGGTTCGAGTTCTCCCTTGGGCATGGGTGTGTGTGTTTGTCCTTAGGATAATTTAGTTTAAGTAGTGTGTAAGCTTAGGGACTGATGACCTTAGCAGTTAAGTCTCGTAAGATTTCACACACATTTGAACATCATCCTCTGTGTTCTCTGTGAGCAATTATCAGCGCACTCAGTAATGTGACCAATATCTGAGTCAGTCACTTTCTTCTCACTGAACGCTACAGGCAACGACAACGCTACTGTCAATCAAAGACCACGTTGCTTGTACTCTGAACCTCTGAGGGGCTAATTTAACTACTGTTGAAGTCTCCTTTCCGCAGAATATTATGTACAACACATCGAATGAAAATAAAGCTCGCGTCACTTCCACAGAATACCTAAAAATTCCATTACGCGGAACAAATGGGAAGGTAAAAGGTGATTCTCTCCCTGACACTCATCAGGCAATACAGTCATGTGAATTCACACACAAGAACAATTTTCCAAAATGAATTAGATGTTGTAGCAGCCTATGTCCCCACAGTCAATACAGCTGTCCTGCCTATGGCACCCCTGAGTCTAGTGTGAGTGAGGCGAGCCTGCATCATTCCGTTTTGGCAGCGACCAGCATTTCCTTACCAAGGAAGTGGTGCGCGTCAGGAGAGTCGGCGGTCATTAGAGGCTCCGCGGAAACTCCCTCTCGATTAAGCGCGGCCCAGTGGTCGATAGCGGCCGGCGTCAAAGTTGTTTGCTTAATTAATGAAACACGCGAGGGCGGCCAGGCGCGTCAGCGGGACGCGCTGCCTACCATCGGCGCCTTCCAGACTCTTGAACAATGCATTACTGATGACTGCAGGCATATTCCAGAGAGCTGACGGCCCAAGATGGATGACTGACCGCGGTATTGCGTAAAATGTTGAAATATTTCGGCTGCAATTGCAGGTGTAAACGTAGACGCCATTCAATAACATGGTGATATTTTGACTCAAACTGACGTCGCCGACGAAATCTCACACACATAAATATAAATGTAACTCGAATAGAATATTAGTGTATCGGAGTTGCTGTGGCCCACATAACTCCCATTCATGATCCAGCTATGTTTATATCAACAGTTTCAACGCAGCCGTACTAAAATTGGTCCAACGTATGAGATTTCACTTTATTACGAAGTTTATGACTGGTAGTCAATAGACAATTCAACTGTACATCTATCCGTTCAAGTTAGATGAAGCTGTGGGATTTATCGTAGGTAATGAGACACACAAAGTAGTACGTGGCTTTTATTATTTCGGGTGCGACACAGGATGATCAGAAACAGTCTGAAAACGTTGTAAGGGTGTTGCAGGGTAAGTTATAATGAGAAATGATTGTTGAAAATAATATGCTGAGCAGTTTCCGAATTAATTAGCACTGTACTTAGATAGAAAGGCTATTATGTGCGTAAACTGAAGCAGCTCGCCAGATAAACGTCGCGTCCTTGTTCTCTTAGTGAAGATACCTGCGTACGAGACAGTCCAGTTCGATCCTTACTAACGTCCCATATCCAATTTTTGTATCGCTCTCTTGTTCGGTTTCAGAAAACCGAACGAAGGAAACGTTTGGAGACACCGTCTCAGACGGGTCGCTTGAATTATGCTCTCAACCACCTGACTGGCTAACTCAATGCTAAGTAATTCTGAAATGGCTCAAGGTATTGAATTGTTTCCTTATCAATTATTTCTCAGCAAAACTTACCTTGCAACACCCTTCCAAGCTAGTCAGACTGTTTCTTACTACTCTTTATAGTTTGATGATGGTCGAAGTAGAGAGTACACAGAATTCTGTCTGACAACAACAAGAAAAACGTTTCTGGATATGAGAACATTGGCGGTACTGAATACAAATGTAAGGTTTAGGAATGTTTTCTTGAAGTGAAGTGGAAGGGCTGGTTGATGAAATGGGTTATTCTTAACAACATTTATTAATATAAATAAATTAGAACAAAACATAGTCGCCTCCAGCAGGCGTAACTAAAAATGCATTTAAGGTAAGGCCCAGTGACCGTTTTCAGTAAACAAGAAACAGAAGCGTTGTCCCCAATTAGAAAAATTTTAATGAAGACTGTGTGAAGTAGGCACCACAACCAGAAATTTTAAACTTACACTAAAATTGCCTTTGGCAGCAATACAAAACACAGAAATCCTTTAACATGTAAATTTGATCAGTAATAGCGTGCATAGTCCATTTCAGTCATTGGCTTAACTGTAACATTCCACGGAAACTCTACAAGCATCCCAATGAATAACTGACAGTTACATCAGGACTCCTACTTTGTGTATTGCGTGTGTATTAAATCGGGGACCTCGAAACGACGGAGAGGCCTCGTCCCGCCGTAGCTCCCAGTGGTTCACAACCTGATAACACACCACAGCAGTCCACCCACCCCACGGCCGCCCCATACTGTGCGGCTCGGCCCCCACTGAACCCATCCTCAGGAACGTCTCATACCACACGAGTGTAATCCCAAATGTTTGCTTGGTGGAGTAATTATGGTGTGCGAGTACGTGGAGACAGTGTTGGTGCAGCAATCGCTGACAGTGTAACTGAGGCGGAATTAGGGGAATCAGCCCACATTCGCCGGGGCAGATGGGAAATCGCCTTAGAAACCACCCACAGGCTGGCCAGCACACCGGACCTCAACACTAATCCGCCAGGCGGATACGTGCCAGGGTGCGGCACGCCTTCCCACTCGGGAAGCAGCGAGTTAGGCTGCGCGGCTAGCTGGCCGGGCCGGACTCCCACTGACTTGACCGTGTGGGAAGGTCTCACCACATTAGCAAGATTTCCAAAATCATACAAGGTAAAGTCGTTGATCAGCAGCAACAACTGGCCTGACTGTCAATTTAATATGGACCACGTCAGCTCGGACACAGCAGTCGTTTCTTCTGGCCGTCCTCGTTGCTCCACAGAGCGGATGTCACGCGCCCTCTCGTGGCAGGGTGGCGCTCGAGGCAGCGGCGGCAAACGCGGAGCTGGCAGCCGCAAGAACGGTGCCATCGCGGCACACGGATAAGTAATGAAGAATTTCTGAGGAGAGGCTGAATCCAGCCGAAATAGGGCAGCAAAAGAATTCGATGGTGGAAGTTAAAAATTTCTGCTGGGCCATGACTTGGCCGGATCTGCCGCTTAACTCTAGCGGTTCTCTTAACCGCCACGGCTATCCACACACACTTTCCGTCCGACCCAACTTCTCAACTTGTCACATGCTAGTGAGGTCCAATGTATATTCACTTACTTTCGAAACGAGTCCTGTATCCACGCAAGAGGCACAATGAATTTATCAAGGCAGTCATTCCTAAGGGTGTACTACAAATGGGTGTGGTATCTGTGCTGTCGGACATGTTGTGGTGTGCGTACTGTAAGACCTTCGATACACACACCATCAGATTATTTGACTTGTCGCTCTATCGAAGTAGGCGACTGTCAGCAGTATGTCTCGTGGTCTTATCGTGGCGTGTTTATCTTCTGCCGTTAGGTCAGACGATAGAAATGCCACCTGCACGCTTAGCGTAGCAGATTGACGGTGACCAACTTTAAACAGAACTTGATTAATTTTCACACACATTTATTAAAATAATAAATAACACAGACCTTACTTAACTTGATTCTGGATGCTATTTACAATTGTTGTTGTTGTTGTGGTCTTCAGTCCTGAGACTGGTTTGGTGCAGCTCTCCATGCTACCCTATCCTGTGCAAGTTTCTTCATCTCCCAGTACCTACTGCAACCTACATCCTTCTGAATCTGCTTAATGCATTCATCTCTTGGTATCCCTCTACGATTTTTACCCTCCACGCTCCCTCCAATGCTAAATTTGTGATCCCTTGATGCCTCAGAACATGTCCTGCCAACCGGTCCCTTCTTCTCGTCAAGTTGTGCCACAAACTCCTCTTCTCCCCAATTCTATTCAACACCTCCCCATTAGTTATGTGATCTACCCATCTAATCTTCAGCATTCTTCTGTAGCACCACATTTCGGAAGCTTCTATTCTCTTCCTGTCCAAACTATTCATCGTCCATGTTTCACTTCCATACATGCCTACACTCCATACAAATACTTTCAGAAACGACTTCCTGACAATTAAATCTATACTCGATGTTAAAAAATTTCTCTTCTTCAGAAACGCATTCCTTGCCATTGCCAGTCTACATTTTATATCTTCTCTACTTCGACCATCATCAGTTATTTTGCTCTCCAAATAGCAAAACTCCTTTACTACTTTAAGTGTCTCATTTCCTAATTTAATTCCCTCAGCATCACCCGACGTAATTCGACTGCATTCCATTATCTTCGTTTTGCTTTTGTTGGTGTTCATCTTATATCCTCCTTTCCAGACACTGTTCATTCCATTCAACTGCTCTTCCAAGTCCTTTGCTGTCCCTGACAGAATTACAATGTCATCGGTGAACGTCAGTTTTTATTCCTTCTCCATGGACTTTAACACCTACTCCAAATTTTCCTTTTGTTTCCTTTACTGCTTGCTCATTATACAGACTGATTGTTATTGGGGAGAGGCTACAACCCTGTCTCACTCTCTTCCCAACCGCTGCTTCCCTTTCATGTCCCTTGACTCTTATAACTGCCAACTAGTTTCTGTACAAATTGTAAATAGCCTTTCGCTCCCTGTATTTTACCCCTGCCACCTTTAGAATTTGGAAGAGAGTATTCCAGTCAACATTGTCAAAAGCTTTCTCCAAGTCTACAACAGCTAGAAACGTAGATTTGCCTTCCCTTAACCTATCTTCTAAGATGAGTCGTAAGGTCAGTATTGCCTCACGTGTTCCAATATTTCTACGGAATCCAAACTGATCTTCCCCGATGTTGGCTTCTACCAGTTTTTCCATTCGTCTGTAAAGAATTCGTGTTAGTATTTTGCAGCTGTGACTTATTATACTGAGAGTCCGATGATTTTCACATCTGTCAACACCTGCTTTCCTTTGGATTGGAATTATTATATTCTTCTTGAAGTCTGAGGGTATTTCGCCTGTCTCATACATCTTGCTCACCAGATGGTAGAGTTTTGTCAGGACTGGCTCTCCTAAGGCTGTCAGTAGTTCTAATGGAATGTTGTCTACTCCCGGGGCCTGGTTTCGGCTCAGGTCTTTCAGTGCTGTGTCAAACTTTTCACGCAGTATCATATCTCCCATTTCATCTTCATCTACATTCTCTTCCAGTACATCGCCCTTGTATAGACCCTCTATATACTCCTTCCACCTTTCTGCTTTCTCTTCATTGCTTAGAACTGGGTTTCCATCAACTGGGTTTCCATCTGAGCTCTTGATATTCATACAGGTGGTTCTCTTTTCTCCAAAGGTCTCTTTAATTTTCCTGTAGGCAGTATCTATCTAACCCCTCGTGAGATAAGCCTCTACATACTTACATTTGTCCTCTAGCCATACCTGCGTAGCCATTTTGCACTTCCTGTCGATCTAAGTTTTGAGACGTCTGTATTCCTTTTTGCCTGCTTCATTTACTGCGTTTTTATACTTTCTCCTTTCATCAATTAAATTCAATATTTCTTCTGTTACCCAAGGGTTTCTACCAGCCCTCATCTTTTTACCTATTTGATCCTCTGCTGCCTTCACTATTTCATCCCTCAAAGCTACCCATTCCTCTTCTACTGTATTTCTTTCCCCCATTCCTGTCAATTGTTCCCTTATGCTCTCCCTGAAACTCTGTGCTACCTCTGGTTTAGTCGGTTTATCCAGGTCCCATCTCCTTAAATTCCCACCTTTTTGCAGTTTCATCTTTACAATTGACAATCTGACATTCCTTTGGTCTTGGTACATTAATCTTATTCTCACATATCTCTGATACTTGACAAAGTGTCTATTCATTTATCTTCATGGCTATGTACAGGAATATGATAATCTTATTAGGCGCAGACCAAAACTTGGCTATAGACTAATGCAGCCTAACGCAGATTGACTAATCGGAGGTCTGTACACTCGTTATAATACCTCGAGCGTTCAGATATCACTGCGCGAGTGTGATCCGCGAGGAGAAAAGGTTCTACGTTAGAAGAAATCTCATTGGCTGCGTTACATATTAATACGCGGATCGACGGAAACAGAATTTGGTCCGTCTCTAAGACAGCGCCATCTCGTAGTGCGGAGATGGACGAGCGCTGCGCCTGCGCTGTTGTGCTTAGCGGGGCGCGCTCTATTGAGAAAGTTGTGTACGCGCTGACTGCGTGGAACTATGTACACAACACACGTCAGACAGAACAGACACGAGACATATCGGGTTTCTCTCCTGTGGTAACTTATGCGCATTTTCTCTGATGTTCTGGCAGATATTTGTGAAGTGTGCCACTAGATTCGATATAATGCTAGTCGGCTGTTTCGCGATCGTTACATGAACAATTGGATGTCTGATGGTATGGGAAAGGTCCGTGAGAGGGATCCAGTGGCATGTCGGCAAGAAGTGGTACCTCGGGACGTCGAGTAAGCGCCACACTGTGAACAAGAGAGGCATTTAGGAATTCGGAGTGGACGTGCCGAGTATCGTGTGGGGAGCTGAGGAGAGGGACCTTCATGTTGTCTTGTGTAGTGTTTTAACGCCAATATCACTGCTGAGAGGAGCGGTAGACTTCAGGTGCTGATTTCCATCCTGGACCTCTTGGTAATCTATGTGACCAATTTCAGTTTCTTAATCTGGTGAGACGTTTCCTCTGATACGTGCATGTTTACATATAAAGAAAAACTTTCAGTGCTGCTCTGAAGTTTAAGTGGAGCTTATGGACAATTTATTGGGGTGCATTAAGTTACCACTTAAAACAGCCAATCTTCCGAAGCACTGTAACACGTGACAGATAAAGTGCTATATTTTCGTGTCTGTTAGGCAGATCGCCGTGCCCTTATAAGCCTAATATTTTACCTCGACTTCAGTGACTGTATTGATGTTCCAGAAACAGTGTTAACTGCCTGGCTTGTGGTTGACTTCCCACTTAATTGTAGCTTATATTCAAAGCGTGGGCTAATGTGTTTAGACATGTTTGTGCGGAACAATGGAGGGAACGTCAGTCTCACTTCGCGAAAGTGAAATTGTTTTGTTCCCCCTTTGCGTATCTACATCCCCTTTGTACATCTACGTCTACATGGATGCTCTGCAGATCACACTTAAGTGTTTGGCAGAGGGTTTATCGAACCAACTTCATAATAATTCTCTATTACTCCACTCTCGAATAGCGCGCAGAAAAATCGAACTTCTGTATCTTTCCGTGCGAGCTCTCATTTTCCATATTTTGTTATTATGAAAGTTTCTTCATATACAGATGGCGTCAGGAAAATATTTTATTATTCGGAGGAGAAAGACGTGATTGAAATTACGTGAGAAGATTCCGCCACAACGAAAAATACCTTTGCTTTAACGATGTTCACCCTAAATTCTGTGTCATGTCAGTGACACTCTCCACCTTATTTCGCGATAATACGAAACGTGGTGTTCGTCTTTATCCTCTGTTAATTCTAACTGGTAGGGATCCCACACCGCGCAGCAGTACTCCAAAAGAGGACGGACAAGCGGATTGTAGGAAGTCTCTCTAGTAGATCTTTTACATTTTCTAAGTGTTCTGCCACTAAAATACAGTCTTTGTTTCGCCTTCCCGGCAACATTTTTTCTATGCTCTTTCCAATGTAAGCTGTTCCCAGTTGTAGTCCCTGGGCGTTTAATTGAATTTTCAGCATTTAAATTTGACTGATTCGTCGTGTAACCGAAGTTGAACGGATTCCCTTTAACACTCATGTGGATGACCTCACACTTTTCATTATTTAGGGTCAATTGTCAATTTTAGCTCCATAAGATATCTTTTCTAAATCGTTTTGCAATTGATTTTGATCTTTTGGCGACTGTACTAGAGACAGTATCTTGAGCAGCAGTCTGAGACGGCTGCTCAGATTGTTTCCTAAATCGTTATAACGATAAGGAACAGCAGATAGCCTTTAACACTGCCTTGGGGAAGGCCAGAAGTTGCTTCTTTTTTGCTCTGTGATTTTCCGTCAATTACTACGAACTGTGACCTCTCGGATAGGAACTCACGAATCTAGTCATATAACTGAGACGATAACCCATAAGCACGCAATTTCACTACAAGCCTTTTGGAAATCTATAAATACGGAACGAATTTGAAATCCCTTGTCAATAGCACTCAACTTGTGTTTCACAAGAACGATGTTTTCTAAATCCGAGTTGACTGTGTGTCAACAGACAGTTCTCTTCGACATTATGCATAATGTTCGAACACGATATATGTTCCAAAATCCTGTTGCATATAGATGTTAATGATATGAGTCTGTATCGTAGTGGATTACTCCTACTAACTTTCTTGAATATTGGTGTGACCTCAGCAACTTTCCAGTCTTTGCATACTGATATTTCGTCGAGCGAACAGTCGTATGTGAATTTCAACTTACTTAAATCTTGATAACTTGCCACTGTGGCAGCAGTAACTGATCTAACAACTGCGTCAGACACTGTTTTTCTTATATAGGCGTCGCCGACCGCAGCGCCGTAATCTTCTTGTTTACATATCTCTGTATCTGAATAGGCATGGTGATACCAATTTCTTTGGCGCTTCAGTATGTTTCTACGTTACTCATGTTGGCAGCTATTCTTGATTCGAGTTCTGGAATATTTGTTTAGTTTTATTTGGTGAAGGGATATCGAAAGGCGAAAGTTTAGTAAATCTTCTTTCGCAGCACTGTCGTCGATAGCATTTCCATTAAAATCGCGCAGTAAGGCATTGACTGTGTACTTGTCCTAGAATCTCTCTGCATTTTCTGCCTGGTTTCGAGATATAGTCTCGTTCTGGAAACTATTATAAGCATCTCGGATTGGTGCCTGCACCAAATTTCGAACTTCTGTAAAATATCGCCAATTTTGGAGATTTTGTGTTCGTTAAATAAGGTATCTATTTGTTGTTGTTTCTGCAGCAGTGTTCTGATCTGCTTTGTGTACCAAGTGCGATCAGCTCCGTCGCTTGTTCATTTATTTAGTATAAGTCTTTCCATTGCTGTCGATACTATTTCTTTTAATTGGTTCAAATGGCTCTGAGCACTATGGGACTCAACTGCTGAGGTCATTAGTCCCCTAGAACTTAGAACTAGTTAAACCTAACTAACCTAAGGACATCACAAACATCCATGCCCGAGGCAGGATTCGAACCTGCGACCGTAGCGGTCTCGCGGTTCCAGACTGCAGCGCCTTTAACCGCACGGCCATTTCGGCCGGTTTCTTTTAATTCAAGCCACATATTGTCCACAAATACATTGTTAATTTGGAACGATTGGAGATTGTCTCTCAGGAAGGCTTCAAGTGAATTTTATCTGCTTTTTGGAATTAATATATTTTTCGTTTATTTTGGAAGATTTTCCAGTTACGATATACAGTCTCACTACGACAATCGTGTATTTACTAATCCCTGTAACCGTTTTGGTGCTAGTTTTTAGCTCAGGACTATTTGCTGCTAAGAGGCGAAGTATGTTCCAGAACCGTTTACCATTCGCGTGGGCCCATGAATTAATTGCTCGAAATATTCTTCACAGAACGCGCTTAGCACAATTTCGGATGATGTTTCGTGCGTACCTCTGGATTTTAACATGTATTTTCACCAACACGTAGAGGGTAATTGAAAGTCACCACCAACTGTAATTGTAGGAGTCAGGTACGTGTTTCAAATTAAACTCAAGTTTTCTTTGAACCTCCCAGCAATTGTACCATATGGAATCGGAGGTCGGTGAAAGGATCCAATTATTATTTTGTTCCGGTTGTCCATATTAACTCATAGAACTATCTGCTTCAGTTTCCCTACAAGATAAACTATATCTAACAGCAACAAACACGCCACCGCCAGCTGAGTTTAGCCTATCCTTCCGAAACACCGTTAGGTTTCTCGCAAAAATTAGGACTGTATTTATCTGTGGCTTCAGCCACCTTTCAGTGCCTATAATGAGTTGAGCATCAGTGCTTTCTCTTAGCACTTTGAGCTCTGATACTTTCCCAACACAGCTACCTCAATGTACAGTAGTTATAGCTATTGTTCCTGTATCTTCGTTCATCCTATATTCGACCTGAATCCTTTGAGACTGAAGCCCTTTTTGTATTTCCCTGCTGCAAATTTTGCCTAAAAACGTCTAGTCTTAAATTATTGCACAAATATCTCCTAACACGTATTCCACAAAATGTGCTTCTGATAACACACGACAGTAAACACGCACTGTTTCATCGAGAGCACAATTATGTTTTGTAATCAAATGGTCACCAAACACATCTGCTCCTCATTCAAATGTAATGGAAGAGCGAATTACTCGCGACTGAGCATGCTGGAGATTGGCATGGATGGACATGTGACAGCAATCGACTGCTGCAACGAAGTCACGGTTTCCAGAATTTTCTACAATATGTGGTTCTCAAGGTCATCAGCAGGTATCAGTTCTTCAGTTCGGCGTCAGACTTATATTTTCGGGGCAGTTTAATTTTGCTCATCCTGCTTATCTCCTTCAACATAGGCAATTTTTTTTGTTTTTTTTTAAATTTGTAAGCTGCCTAATCATGAAAGCAAACATGGAAAACGAGCCCATAGTGGACAATGGCTCTGAGCACTATGGGACTCAACTGCTGTGGTCATAAGTCCCCTAGAACTTAGAACTACTTAAACCTAACTAACCTAAGGACATCACACACATCCATGCCCGAGGCAGGATTCGAACCTGCGACCGTAGCGGTCGTGCGGTTCCAGACTGTAGCGCCTTTTAACCGCTCGACCACTGCGGCCGGCACTATATTAATGAGCATAGAGCAACTATGCAAACTATATAATACGACAGAATTAGTTGTTTTGACATCAAATCGCCCACGAGACCATTAGGGACAGAGAACAAGCTCTTAATGGTAAAGAATGAAGATAAGAAGTGGCTACGACGTTTAAAAGAAACTATCACGTATTTCGCTTTAAGACAAGAAAATCACATAACGCATGAACATGAATGACCGGATGGTTACTTCGACAACTGTCTTTGCAGATACGGATCCAGAGTTTTAAATATTGCGTCATTTCGCATGGTATTGATAAATACTATGCCCCTATCACAGGCAGTGATTTTATCTTGCGAGTATAAATGCGTTAATGGAACATTCCCCCTGAACTGACAGCGATCTGAAGTATATTGTATTCAGCATTTGAGAGTGGCTCATTGTAGAATTACTATTGTGAATTTTGTTTAAACTTTGAAATGTTTGAACTTCCTTTGAAGGAGACTCAGTGTAACCTTACTGTTTTCAAATCATGAACATTGTTTAAGTTTGAAAAGTTTATTCCCTCTTGAAAGGGGGTTTCAGTGTAATTTTACCACTATAAATATTTGCTTAAGATTTTGAGACAAAAGTTTAAATTTATGTTTAAAGTCACCTCAGGATAAATTTTTCTCTAATTCACTGTTGACGGTTGGTTTAGAGTAGATTTTACCTAGTATTAAGATCTGATTAAAGTTTTCAAAAGCTTTTAATCTACTTGATAAAAATGGCTCCGTTGAATTGCCTTTTACGTAAGCATTGGCTTGAAGTAAACTTTGTTTCCTTTTCTGCTCTTGTTAGTGGTTGTGTTAAGGTTATGCATAAGTCTGGATCACTTCGTTCACAATAGCTTGTTGTTTAACAGAAGTAAGACTATGCTGTGTTAATTCCTATTTGGTGTGTTTACATAAACTAGAAGTGTTTGTGTCATATTACTGAAGTTATTCCAGACGTAGCCCTGTGCCTACAACAGTTAAGGGGACCAATGCCTGATCACCATGTAATGCGTTGTTTTTGACACTGTAAGAAACTTTCCTTTCGTATAATCATTGAGAAAATGGTTGATGGATTTTGCGTTAATTCAAATCTGTCCAAACATTTGTTCTGAGTATCTGCTTTACCATTCAAATTACTGACCTTGTCTGTAAAACCGCATTTTGCTTCATCGTGTTATGTGTGCCACCATTGTACGCTGAAGTGTCTTGGCAAATAAGGAGAAAAAGAAAAGAATGAGTTTTCTCTGACTTGGGTTCAGTCTTTCCACTCCAGCAGTTCTAGTCCCGCATATCTCTCAATCAGGTATATGCTTATATCGGAAGTAAAGGTTGTTAGTGCTGTGGTCTTCACTTCGAACATTTGTTGACGCTACTCTCCACACAAATCCTTCTCTGCATATCTGCTGTAAACTTAATCCATTAGAACTTGCTCACTATAATAAGCATTGATCTCCACACGCATTTTTCTGTATTAATATTTTGACCATGCCTCATGCCTCAGGAGATGTCTATCAACCGATACCTTATTTTGATCCATTTGTGCCATAAGCTTCGCAATTTGGTTCATCACCTCTTCAATAAACTAGCCTCCCGTCTAATGTTCGGCATTCTTTTGAAAAGGTTTCCTTCTTCGATAGTGATCGAAGCAGACGAAATGAATTAAAATTTGTGCTGCTCCCCGGACTCGAATGCGGGTCTTCTTGTTTGCAAGGCAGAAATGCTAACCATTGAACTACCACAGCACGATGGTCAATATTGCTGCTCGAACTACCTAATCTGAGTTCGGGAGGGCACTGAGCTTAGGTAGTTGGTGCAGCAAAGCATTTCTCCCCTGCAAGCAAGAAGACCCGGGATCGAGTCACGGACGCAGCACAAATTTTAATTCATTTTGTTTGCTTCTATCATTATCGTAGCTCATAAAAAGAGACTTAAATTTCTCAGGGAAACATTTAATTATAAGTTTTCCTACTTGTCTTAATTGTTTGCAGCCGACCTACCACATCAGTAAAAGCAACATTCCAAATAAGTACCTTTAGTAAGCACTTCCTAATACTTAAATGTCTATTCAGTGTCGACAAAATTGTCTTGTTCTGAAACGATTCTCTGTTTTTGCCAGATTTCTTTTTACAAATTCTCTACTCTGGCCATCGTCAATTATTTTGTTGCCCAAATAGTAAAATTCATCTACTGCTATTAATGTCTCTTTTCTTACTCTAATTTCCTAGGCATTGCCTGATTTAACTCGACTGCAATAAATTCACCTCCTATTACATTTGTTAATATTCACCTTACAACCTGTTTGCAAGACTCTATATATCCCTGATCACAAAGTCGTTTATTGTCTCTGACACAATGTCACCGGCAAGTATCTTAGTTCTTATTTCTTTTCATTTTAAGTTAATTTGCTTCCCGAAATCCGCCTTCGTTTACTTTACCACTTGCTTTGTGTGTAGACTGATAAAATTTCGAGGACAGACTGCAACCCTGTCTCATTGTCTCCTTAACTACTTCTTTCCTTTCCTTTTTCTCTTACATTGTAAGTGAAATCAGGTTTCTGTAAAGGTGTAGATTCATTTCGGCTAACAGAATTTCATCCTTACTGCCTTCTTTTTCTCAAATTTGTCGAAGACTTGGTCTAAGTCTACAAATGTTATAAAAATAATTTCGCCTTTTTCACCCTACATTCTGAGATATATCGTAGGGCCAATAATGCCTCACCCCTTCCTGCTTTTCTTCATAACCCAAACTCAACATTCCATAGCCATCTCTATTATTCCCTAAGGAACTGAGTCAGTATATTGAACGTTTATTTAATACTCTGATAAGAACCTGCAGATATTTCAGAAAAACAGAGGCCTATGCTGAGAATAAATCATAGTACTTGGAGAATACTATTCCACTATATTATCCAATAAAAATGCACCGGAATGGAAGCTACGGAAGCATTTGTATTCAACGAAGACATAGATACGAAGCTGAGTTGAGTATGACTTTTCAGACTGCCAAACACAACTCAACAATATGAAAAATATTTTTCTATTTATTACTTTACAGTACTGAAATAAAATTGTCCTTTCCATGATGCAGCGAAATGGGCCTTGTTCAGTGAGGAGAAACTTCTCTTTGTAGGTTAATGGTGCATCTGTCCTGATCCAAAAAATTTTATCAATTTTCTGACACATTTATGTCACTTTTCACCATGAAATAGAGTGATCCCACGTATCTCGTTATTATTGTAAGATGTGAGGTCCCACAGATATGCTAAACACTGTTTTTTCTCAGTACCCAAACATGTTTCAACACTACTGTGCCATCATCAGTAGGCTTCCGTTTCATTTGCTCTGTAATGTGAATATTTTTATTAAACGATTACAAAATTATGTGTATGTTTAGTTCAAACAGTAATTGGTTTCTTTTTGTTAATACCTTTACACTTGGAATGCATGATTTTTCCGGATCACTTGTGCATTATTTACTACAGGTAGCTTGTCATCTGCAACCAAACGATGTTGATGAGAAATTTTTCTGGGAGTTAACGTATCATATAGAGTGTAATTTAGTTTGTCGATATATGTCACGCCTATATTTGTTTCTACTTACATTTTCGTGTGGCAATCACTTTTATTCTCCGCTTCATGGTGAGTTGTGGTGATACTCACGTACGTAAAACACGTTGTTTCCACAAAAGGTCGTAAACACTTTTCACTTCACCATAACACAGTGTGACTGTGTTTTGTTGTGTGTCCCAGCCCAGTCAGTGCTCATTTGATCACCAGACAGTTCTGGGCCAAATTTCAATTTGTTTATATTTTATATTTTTGTGTGTGTGTGTGTGTGTGTGTGTGTGTGTGTGTGTGTGTGTGTGTTTTCTGTACGCTGCTTAGTTGCTTGTGATGTCTTTTACGTGGAGTTCCTTTTGGTTGTAAATGATGAGTGTTTACATATTGTATTGTGCCCATTTCGAGCGCTCGCGCGCGCGCGTGAGTTTGTGTGTGTCGGAGGGGGGGGGGGGGGAGAGGGAAGGAGGGGGTTAGATTTTTATCTGATTGTGTTGTCTTTTCTCTGAAGTTCCTTTAATGTGTTAAATAGTGTGCCCTTGCAGAGTGTAGCATATCCATTTAAGACCTGATTTCTTTCTGCTGTTGCCTTCTGTATGTAGAAGTTTTCCTAAAGACTCAGTTTTCTGTATAGGCTGTGGCTGGGTTTTAGTATTCTTAAGTCTGTTTCTTTCGTAATTGGGTGGTGATTGTGGGCTACAATGTGGTCAGAAAATGTGTTATGGGAGCTGTTGCTTTTTAAAGCTCTGAGATGTTCTGAATATCTGGTTTCTAAGGTTTGTCCTATGTACGCTGTCTGGCAAGTGTTGCATGCGAGTTCTTATATTCCTGATCTGTTAAATTTATCCGTGGGAGTTTCTTGTGTTCTGATATTTTTGTGTTGTGTTCTCTGTCCTGTATCCTATTTGGAGTCCCTGTTTCTTTATTATGTTGCCTATTCTGTGAACAATCTTGTTATTGTAGGTTAGTAAGTGCCATTTCGTTTTGTGTTTGTGTTGTTGCTCTGTTGTGCTTTGTGTGTGGTCATTGTTTGTGTTTTCTGTTGTTCTGTGTTGGATTTGTGTGTGTGTGGTATGTTTATTTTCGTACTGTTTACATATTTTTTGATTTAACTTGTCTACCATATGGGTATCATAACCTTTTTCTACTGCTATTTGTTTTATTGTGTTTAGTTCTTGTGTGTAGTTCTGTTTGCTCATGGGTGTTCTTTTTAATCTATGGTGCATTAACCTGAAGTTTGCTTGCTTATGTGCCAATGGGTGGATCGATGTGTTGTGAATGGTGGTGCTTGTGGTTATCGGTTTCCTGAATATTGTGAAGTTGTGTGTGTTGTTTGTTTTATGTATGGTGAGATCTAGAAAATGTAGTGGTTTGTTAGTTTTGTTTCTAATTTGAAGTTAATTTTTTGATGTAAGTTATTTATCTCATTGTGTACCTGTTATGGGTGTGTATGTGGTTCCTGAATCAGGTTCGTCAATGATGAACAAATGAACACTGACTGGGCTGGGACACACAACAAACCACAATCACACCTAACCTTCACATGGAGAATAAAAGGGATTGCCACACGAAAACGTAAGTAAAAACGAATATATGAGCCAAATATCGCGACCAACTGAATTACATTCTAGATGATATGTTAACTCCCAGAAAAATTTCTCATCAACATTATTTTGTTGGGGATGACAGGCTACCTGTAGTAAATAATACACAAGTGATCCGGAAAAATCATGCACACAAAGTGTAAAGGTATTAACAAAAAGAAACGAAGTATTGTTTGAACTAAACATCCAAATAATTTTGTAATCATTTAATAAAAATATTCACATTACAGAATAAATAAAACGGAAACCCACTGATGATGGCACAGTGGTGCTGGAACATGTTTGGGTACTGAGAAAAAACGGTGTTTTTGCGTTTATGGCGGACCTCACATCCTACAATTTTAACTGCAAACACGGTCAACACAAGGAGCTGCAAATCCAAACGATGAATATATCTCGTTATTTGTATTTACAAATCAAATGTTCAAACTTCACTTATGTATTGTACTGACAACACCACAGGTAAACGATGCAAGTTAGTACACTAACAATATATCTGTCAATGAAGGTATCTCGGATTTCCAGCCGGGTGGTAGCGTTGATATCTCGCGACGTTTCGGGAAGTGTCATAGTACCCACTTCGCCAGAAGATGGGTAGTATGACACTTCCCGAAACGTCGCGAGACGTCAACGCTACCACCCGGCTGGAGACCCGAGAAACCTTCATCAATAGTTTACGCCGGGAAAGCCTACAGTCACATAATATATCTGTCGTCAGACAAAGGTTCAATTAATTTATCTAAGTGCAGTTGGGACCACTGAATCTCCTTTAGCATCTGTGTAATAGGTTTCTTTTTTTTTATAAAGTTTTGGAAGCATTCCATTGTATAGTTTTCCTAGTTAGCGTACATATATTTCTAAACTGTGTGGTAGTTACCAAATCTACGCGTTCAAGCTTACCATCCGCCTGTGTAGTTTAATAACTCTGGAAGGAAGGAGCTAGGATTAGCTTTTTAGCATCCCACATAGGTTGATGACTCTAGAGGCGGAGCACAAGGAGGTAAAGTGGAGGCAATTGGCTGCGAAACAATTCGTTTTATACGTTTCAAGGCTACAGTAGAAAAGAAATCAGAGTAACCTAAATCAGCCAGACGGCGATTTGAACAGCTGCTCTCCTGAATACAAGTCCAGTGCCGTAACACCACATCACCTCGCTGAGACACTGTGAAATTATTTCCATCAGCAATATATGTTGAAACGTTACAAGTAATCACTACTTTTATATGTGATATTTATTGCTATCGTGATTTTACTACGAAGGCTTGCATAAAGACATCATGCCTATGCATGCCTCAACACCTATGGATATCCAAGTGTCTGTGCATATCTGTGTGTGCAGCTCCAATAACATTACGACCAATTTACATGCAGACAGATCAGATTTGTAACCATAGTATTAGCGATAAGACTCTGCATAATTAATTTGGTGTACAGAATGCAACTGTCGCTTTCACTATAGATAAATTAATATCATAAACTTGACACAGTAAAAAGATTTACTTATTGCCACAATGAAAACTTAAAGGTGATCTCAGATTAAACTAAACTTCAGGTAATTATCAAACTAATTTCTAAGACAACAATAAAACGACATATTCTACCTTTCTGTGTTTTGTTCACTTCGTTAGGTATTACATATAGTTGAAATTACAGATGTCATTACTAGAAGACACAAAAACACGACGACACCAATCACAATCAGACAAATAAGTGGGAGTCAGTTACGTACCACGTCTCTTCAAGTTATTCGTAACTTGTTTAAATAGGACGGTGCCCATTAATTGTGCGTCTAATCTGTCTGTACAGTGAAAGTGGAAGTGACAATGTTCTAGTAGTAATGCTAGAACGAGCTGACCTTGAAAGAATTTTTGTTTAATGGAATGTTAGATACCACTAATTTCGATGTACAGCATGAGATTATTCACATGTTTCTTAAGTTGATGGTGTTTTGTGACATATGAAAAAACGACTGTATTGGGTGTTTGATTAGCTTCAGATAGACAAATATCTCGAAAATCATACATCGTATGGAAAAGACATTCTAGATGAAAAGTTAATATCAGTAAAGCGGACATCTGTATGTGCTGCAGCTAGGCACTTCCTAACCAACCCACCTGCATGGGCCGTGTGTCCTTTGTACTGTCCCCCCCCCCCCCCCCAGCCCACCACCCATTTTATTGAACACCCGCATTCTGTGCTGAAACACACTTACGGTTTAAATGATAATTATTTGCTACCCTCAGCTGCCGACAGGTGTTGTTGACATACCTTGATGGGGACAGCTTTAAATGTATGCCCCGACCGGGATTTGAACCCGGGATCTCCTGCTTATATGGCCGACGCTCTATCCATTTGAGCTACCGAGGACACAGATGAATAACGCGACTATAGGGACTTATCCTTTGCGCGCTTCCCGCGAGACCCATATTCCCAACTGCCCGCAAATCTACATACGTAATGTTCCTAATAGATACTTTGCCCATCCATCATATATACTTCAGGTTTACTCAAACCATTGCTTCCAATTCGTCTGAGATGTCGTTGTAATAGACAAATATCAAGTGGGTCTCTTTTTGTAATAAATAACCGACATATTTGTTTCTACATTTCGTTTATCATGTAAATGTAAACCTTTGGGTTCAAACGGTTGATATTTAAGTTAGAAATGTACATTCTTGTGGCAAATTTGATTGTACTGTACAATATGGTTAGACCTTTCAGTGTCTGGTTAGAAACTGCTTTTAGCGTGATCGAGGAACAAAGATGCGGATGTAATAGTATCCTGTTCCCTACAAGGTGCTTGAAATCGGTGAGTAACCTTGCCTCTCATCATTGGGTGCATGTTTTCGGTTTGTCCCCTTGCCTCTCACCATAACTGTAATTGACTATGCTTTTAAGATGTATACATGTATTCTTCTCACGAATTAATAATTGAATAGAAATGTAAATGGAAGGTCGTCAGATTGAGCATTTATTGTGATTCACAGTTATGATGAGGGGCAACGGGACCCACCGTAACAAGCATCCAAATTGGAACAGAAAATTATTATATCCACGATGTTGTTCCTGGATCACTCTAGACGCAGTTTGCATCCAGATATTAAAATAGTTAATTATATTGCACTATACAAGCAATTTTACAACACTAAAGTAAATTTAGAACATAGATTTCAATCCTCAGTACACAAAGGTTTACATTTACATCGTAAATGAAACGTAAAATAAATTCGTCGGTTGTTTACTGCAAAAACTGTCTCACTTGATGCTTGTAGCTTTCAGGGCCATCTAGCACGAATGGATATTAAATTCTAATTAACTTCTACTATTAACTTTTCACCTAGAACATTTTTTTCTTCCGATGATTCGTTTTCGAGATATTTAGTTGTCTCAAGCTAAAACCAACACCCCGAGTATTGTTTCTTCGTATTTTCTTCTTGTCTCCATCCCATAGTCATCCATTTATCTTTACCGTACTGAATGCCGTACACATTTAAAGGCACGTTAGGATTTTGATCGAATACGGACATATCTCAGTTTGGTGGGAGAAAGAATGTTTTTGAAATTTAGTAACGGACAATTTTCAAACTTCTATTAATTCTTGCACTAAACGGGTTCACGGAAAGCCACTTTTTCAAGAGTTTCTGTTCATATTTGTTAGAATACCACTCTTTGATGTTTTAGAGAATTATAGGGTGCACGTTCTTTGTATTCAAATATATTTCCTTGACTTACCCGTTTAGATAAATGAAATCTACCTACAAAATTTAATTTTGGCAGTTAAATATAGGCAGGCATTAATCGCACGTAGCTTATTTATAAACACAGATAACAAGTATTCAGTCAGTCTTTGAGACCTTCAAACTGACATTATTATTATTCCAGTAGAGTGAGTATTAATTACATTGAGGAGTGTTCAATTTTTTATCATATCGACATAATTTCATACGTTTGGAAGATGTTTCACACATTCCTACAAAGAGAAACAAAATTTAATGGTTACGTAACTATTAACAACATATTTTCACTACTAAAGTAGTGAGTGATGTTAGACACACTTTTCAGAAGCAATGATGCTCCAGGTTCCCTCGCTTTTTCTTCGTTAAAGCATGTGATTTACTATTATAGTATTCTTCCAACATTGTTTTCATTATTCTTAAGATACAGAAGAAATGATCAATTTTGTGAAATATCCTGTAGAAGCTAACCTCATTCCTTCGAGACTACCTACAACCCGTCAGTTTTTATAAAGAATCCGTGTGATGTCAGTAATAATAATGCAACTTGTCTATAATGGTGAAATCCCTGTTAGTGCGAAATTAGTAAACATTACGAAGATGAGAATAGCAACTGTCTATTTGTACACATATAATGAACCAGTTTCCTGATCCTGGTTTTACAGTGAGAAGTATGTTATTGGCAGTCGGATATTTCACGGTAGTTTGGATCGTAACGAACGTGCTGAAACTCATGCTTCACAGCAAATCGATTCATGTTTGTTGGTTGCTACCACAGAAAACGTGTGATGAAAACAGCCAATAATATTTCAGGCCTTGAACTAGCAGCCATACGTTCTATGTTCGCTGGCATTTCCTCGGTAAGCTTTACCCACAAGAGAGAGAGAGAGAGAGAGAGAGAAAGAGACAGAGAGATAGAAAGAGAGAGAGATAGGAAGGGAGAGAGGGAGAGGAGAGGGAGAGAGAGAGAGAGAGAGAGAGAGAGAGAGAGAGAGAGAGAGAGAGAGAGAGAGGGAGGGAGGGAGAGGGAGATATCTTGCACACTGCAGAAAGCTTATCATGTATAGTGCCTTCCGACGTGATGAATTACCCATTCCACCTTTCATGCTAGAACTAAAGTCAACAGTGTCGCATTATAAGCTAGCCAAACAATAACTGAAAGAAAATCATAATAAAACTAACTCCACACGTCTCAGTTAATGCAGACATTGTTACTGCAGCATTTTACGATAGAAGCTATTAAGCTGTCAACGAAAGAGTGATACCAGTGAGAAAAGGATGCTGATAGTATTATTAAATGGGAGATCAATTATTCGAAATGCCAGTTGATATCGGAAATAACTGCTTCGCTGAATGTCAAGGACGCTATTCCAAATCCACTGCCCTAGGTAAGTGTTTTTCGATAAAGATTTCCTTCTGTAAAGAATTCGACGACATTTCTTGCAGCCTCCCAGAGTGAAGTGTTCGTTGTTATGCACCACTGATGTGGATTTTCCATAACTGTCATTAATGTAATCTCTGATAGAAGATTAACCCTTCGAATATGACACAGGCGTTTGCCACTGAAGTATAAAACAACTGAAGTTCAGGAAACCACCATGTCAGAATTTAAATTTCTACTGGAGTTTGACATGCCAAATAGACCAAGAATATTTGTGAATTCGATGGAGATGTACGACATATTTAATGTGTTTTATTTCTTAAAATGCAAGTGCGTAGTGATTTAACGGAGATAGATGTATAACGTAAAAAATCATTTGAACCGTTGCTACCTTATACAGGACTGTTGTCACAGGTCTAGGAAGACAACGAAGTAATAAATAGCAATTGACTGCGTTCTGCCGTTGCAATCTTGAACGTGATTACTAACAAATTTTAAATAGAATAAGCAGAAATCAGTTTCGCAGCAAAGTCTATGATCCAATGATCATTACATGTGTATCTATTAGGTCTCCAGAATGCTTTGTTTAAATTACAGGTATTCACGTTAGCAGATCAGTGCCCAGACCCTGACTTCACAAGCCCTGATCCCCTAATCAGTGACGATATCATCACTTTCATCAATGATGACATCTCCGTGATCAGTGACACAATCATAATCAACTGACATACCACGCTTCTCTGAGTCCCCTGCCCCCTTCCCCTTCATCTCTCTCTTCAGCCATATCAGTGTAGTATTAGAAGAAAACAGTCAATCTCAACATAGTATTTTGGCGAGCATTAAAATAAAATCAAAATGTAACACCAGAGCAGTCATCGCTGTCCTCAAAATTATCCAGCCTGAATTTTTGTATCATGTGATATTTCGACATTTAAAATGGGTCAGCAGAGCACGCACACACACACACACACACACACACAAACACAAACACAAACACAAACACAAACACACACACACACACACACGTGTGTCTGAGTGTAAGCACCACTAGTGAATGGGCAAATTTCGTTTTCTGTATTGTAGATGATGGAAAGCTCAATGGCCCCTCAAATCAATTCATTTCCATTCTTTGACCCTCTACGACCCCTTTACTGCTTACTTTAATAGGACACCAATGTTTGGTATAGTTTTCTCAAATGGCTGACACCCTCACAAAACCAATAACTGACATCTCCTCTAGCTGACAGCCTTCCTGCTCGTGGGAACGGTCTTGAAAAGTCTCAGTTTGCTGAATATTGGTTTTGCTTGTTGGAAAATGTTGAATATTTTCAGAAAGTGGAAGGTGGAGCATTAGAGGAAGAGGAAGAATATGACGAGGACTATGATGATCCTTTAGAAGCCGCATTGCATTATGCATTCAGGAACATGGACACACATTTGAACATCTCATTTAAATCAACTTCCCACCGCCAGAACATCCATCACCCACCACACAGCCATGTATTATGTCCAGCATGTGGTACCTCCCCGTGTAACTTTGAAGGGTTGTTGCTCCCAAACTAAAAGTGATAGGAATGTAATTTAAGTTGCTGTATACACAGTTGATGTTACTGATTCCAGTGCATGATAGATACAACTATTGATCCATTCAAAAAATTGTATCCTTTTGCTGCAACTCTTTGGATAATAACACAATAAACTATATTCATAGGTTCGCAGACAGTGTAACGTTTCTTATGGCGACCTACCGCAATAAATACTTCCGTCACCTATTACTTCGTAACTTACAGAGGCAAACACATTTAGTGAAACACCCTGTATATTACACAAATATTCTGAGTTGTTCTCAGTTATTCATAAAGCTGTTCATTTATTTTGTTCCACATTCTTGGAATAGTGACTACAGTGTTACCTGCAACTGGCCGACCTCTACTATTAAGGACAGCTGTGTTCCATCAATGACGTTCTTACCGTGAATGACTGTGACTTTCTTTATTGGTACTGATGATTCGACAGACTGATCAGTTTCAACATTAATATCGATAACTGTTGCAGGAGATCAGCTCCAGCATCACTTTCAACAGAAAAGTCATATACGTCACTTTCACATTGCTTCCCGTATATCGTCTTCCGCTAGCAAAATGTCGCATCCACGTTATGTTTCACATAAACGTGCCTCGCTCTCAGCGATAGAACAATTAGTATACACTAAGGTCCAAGTGACTGTTCAAAAATTATTTCTGCCAAATTCATTAAGCAATATTTCACAACATCGAACGCTTGTCCTCAACTAGGCCTCATTCAAAGCTGAGTAGACGTTGGTGAAAGCCCGATATGTATGTGTGGTGGTGCTTTCACAATAAGAGACAAAAAACTCGAGGGTCAGGCCCTTTTAGGGTTAACTGTTTAGTGGGGCTTTTTATTGTTTACGGTATGACTAATGATGTACGTTATATTGTTCCATCAATCATCAGCAGCCCTTCACAACCTGGCAGGAGATATTTGGGCACCCGCCGATGTAATTCTACAGATCGGTGCTGCAATAATACGGGCGTTCAGCTAGATAGCGTTTCACCAGAGTCTCAAGGAGTTTTACAGCAGAGTATGTGACGGAATACATAGCTCCCGACACAGTGCAACTAGACACGAGTATATCTGCCTCCAGCAGCATTCCACAGACCTCTAGCTGTAGGATTGCAGTCTCCACTCCAGCCATCAGTCGACTGTGTGGCTAAGCTTCTATATTCTTATTGAGCTCTGTCATCAACTAGGCGAAGCCACGAGACTACAAAGTGTCAACTAGCCCTTATCGTTCTGGGCACCAAATGGATCTGCTGAGGCAAGGAATCCCAGTGCATGCCATCATATGACACTCTACTCAGGCTCTGAGATCCTGTGTTCAACTCGTGAAGTCCGCACGTTCCTGCCAATCACATTAGTGTGGATGCCATATCAAGCTAGATGCCTCGCCACACTGTAGAGATGACACAAGACTTGCATCAGCATGGGCGCCATCGACGCCAGCTGCTGTTTTTCCACCGCAGCACTATGCTGCCTCATTACACGGGCTGTTACTAGCCGCAAGGTCGACTCTTCTGCCGCAGCCGGTGACCCTATGTACAGGAGCATCGATTAATGTTGTTGTTGTTGCCTTCAGTCCAGAGACTGGTATTGGTATGATGCACCTCTCCATGCAACTCTATCCTGTGCAAGCTTCTTCATCTACAAGTAACTACTGAACCCTACATCCTTCTGATTCTGCTGCGCAGCTAGCGCCATTCGACGGCCAACACCGCGGTTCCTGGTGTGTCCGCTGTGCCGTGCGTGTGATCATTGCTTGTGCAGCCCTCTCGCAGTGTCCGGAGCAAGTATGGTGGGTCTGACACACCGGTGTCAATGTGTTCTTTTTTCCATTTCCAGGAGTGTACTTTCAGAAAAGTCTTTCTGACACCTCAATCTATACTCGATGTCAACAAATTTCTCTTCTTCAGAAACGCATTCCTTGCCATAGCTAGTCTACGTTTTTTACCCTCTCTACTTTTTTATCATCAGTTACTTTGCTCCCCAAGTAGCAAAACTCATTTACTACTTCAAGTGTCTCATTTCCTAATCTAATTCCCACATGATTTAATTCGACTACATTCCATTATCCTCAATTTACTTTTGTTGGTGTTCATCTTATATCCTCCTTACAAGACTCTGTCCATTCCATTCAGCTGCCCTTCCAGGTCCTTTGCTATCTCTGACAGAGTTACAATGTCATCGGCAAACCTCAACGTTCCTTTTCTTCTCCATGGATTTCAATTCCGACTCCAAATTTTTCTTTTGTTTTGTGATGTACTGCGGTCAACGACAGGAAAGAACTAACAATCAATTTGAACACACTTTATTATAATTAAACACTAGCGCTTTCTTGGGATACACTAAGTTTTAAGCGCAAGAACAACCAGAAAACCCCACAACTCTTGTGGCGGCAAACCAGATAAGGAAAGGAGGCAATGGAAGAGAATACTGACCAAAATCTACTATACAAAATACAACGTGCTACTACAATGCTAAGGCGAGTGAATACAATGCTAGGGCCGGCGTAAGTACTGGCCGGAGGTGTTCCTAGCGGTTGCTAAACACTGCTGGTCTGACGGTCTAGGCGTGCTTAAAAAGCAAGGTCGGCGGAGTGCTACATGAGTCATATGAGTTCCGATTAGTGGAATACTGTCACATGTTGTCTGGCAAAGTAGTTACTTGTTTATTTGGGAAGTCTGTTATTGTTTCTGTCCGTAGGCGATTTTTCTTACCGCGCTCCTGAAAGGGGGTCTGCAATCCATCTTGTGTGTCTGTTGTGTGTGCCCTCTAGCTAATAAGGGGCTGCTACGACATTTTCCTCTACTGTTTCCTCAATATATAGATTGAATAACATTAAGGATAGGCTACAAACCTGTCTCATTCCCATCCCAACCACTGCTTCCCTTTCATGCCCCTCGACTCATATAACTGCCATCTGGTTTCTGTACAAATTGTAAATAGCCTTTCGCTCCCTGTATTTGATCCCTGCGAACTTAAGAACGTGAAAGAGTATTCCATTCACCATTGTCAAAAACTTTCTGTAATTTTGCAAATGCTAGAAACGAAGGTTTACATTTCTTAATCTATCTTCTAAGATAAGTCATAGGGTCATAACGACAGTATTGGCTCATGGGTTCCAACTTTTCTACGTATAGGAACTGATCTTCCCCAAAGTCGGCTTCTACCAGTTTTCCATTCGCCTCTAAAGAATTCGTGTCATATTTTGCAGTCATGATTTATGAAACTGATAGTTCGGTAATTTTCACACCTGTCAACACCTTCTTTCTTTGGGATTGGTGTTATTATATTCTTCTCGAAGTTTAAGGGTGATTTCCGGGTTTCATTTATCTTGCTCAGCAGATGTTAGAGTTTTGTCAGGACTGGCTCTTCAAAGGCAATCAATAGTTCTAATGGAATGTTGTATAATCCCAGAGCCTTCTTTCGACTTAGGTCTTCCTGAGCTCCATCAAATTCTTCATACAGTATCATATCTCCCATTTCATCTTCACCTACTTTCTCTTCCATTTCCATAATATTGCCCTCGAGTACATCGCCCTTGTATAGACCCTCTGTATATTCCTTGCACCTTTCTGCTTTCCCTTCTTCGCTTAGAACTGGTTTTGCAGCTAAGCTCCTGATACACATGAGACGCCCTGCTAAACCCGCAGGACAGGACAGGTAGTTTAAATTGTGGAAAGGGGCCAAAATAAGCGGCTGCCATTACACTCGAACATAAAACTTTAATTATTTGACCAAAGGTTACAAGAGCTAAGAAAATTTTTAAGAAAACACGGCATTAATTTTGGAACTTAATTACCAGCTGAATGTGCGATACAATCTTATGCGTCAAGGGCAACACCACTATAACTTAAAATCAGCTGAAGACCATATCTTAAATCAATTTTTTAATTAGGCTGAAGGCCCATCACTTAAAGACTCAAACCAAAATACATTTTTAAAAGTTCAAAGGCCTCACCTTAATACAGTTCATTAAATTAGGCTAAAGGCCCAGACCATCTGACGCCTTAAGGGCAAAACAACCTTAATTTAAAGCTCGGCTGGAAGCCATACAAATACAATCAAAAGCAAATAAGAAAAGGCAGTACACCGAACGGTGCTCAGAAGTTTCCGAGGATTAGACTGGAATTCAAACACTAATGCTCGCTTAGGTGAGACAGGCAGTCGGCCCAACCATTCTCGATCCGATGACAACCCAACCGACAAACAGTCAATGGATCCACCGACAGGATAACTCCTCCTACACCCGTCCAGCACCGAACAGTGTGTTTAATGGGACAACGTAGAAGGTATTGGACCCCACAAACTATTATACATTGAGCTGTCGAAATACACACCGTGTTCGGCAGCGAAAACACGATGAGGAAAATACACTGAGTGAATTTACGTCAACGGCAAGGGCAGGTAACGGCCACAAGGCACAAGTTTCCGCTGGTGCACTTCAGTTCAAAATAACCAAGTACAGTTAAACTCCACCGGAGGGTGGCTAAAATTTGCCAACAGCCGACAACGAAATCCAAACGATACAGTGTGAACTGTCTTGACTTGCTGGTAAATTAAGTCAAAACTCAACTTTCGTGCCCAGAATCGGTGGGCCACGGATCCCATAGCAATGGGAACAGCACCACTCCGCGCGAGACGCCGCCAGCGGCCTCGGCCAAACTTCTCGCCGCGGAGATTTATTGGCTGCTCTACGCCAACCGACCAACTCTCTGCACACAGGACAGCCGGAAACTATAAGCGCCAGCCCACTGCTGCCGTACGCGGAGAGAGAGGATAACAGCATAATCGCGATAACCGCAGGAGACTAAACACAGAATAGCAATCAAGGTTTAATCCAATGCGTAACATGAGCCAGCCATGGCTCAGCCTCACCCCCTCAATCTTAACAAACGTAGGGGGTGATTCAACCCCTGAGCTACCTGAACTTTGCTAAGGTGAACGCGATACTGCTTACCTCAACTGTTCTCCTTGAGCAACAGGTTTACCAGGCCTAAAATACGCACGATAGTGCAAGACGCCCAGAAAACTAGGAGTAAATTTACTAAGATTCCCGCCACGCACCTACCTCCCCAGGAAATTGCGGACGTAACCTTTATCCCCTGGCCTGCCCTTAACAGTTTCTCCGTTACGAGTATAGCGCTCATCTTGTTTATTATGGGCCCTAAGTACATTACGCCTGACCCGGTTCAAGTTTTCCTTGAAAACTCGAGGACTAATATAGGCTGAAATAAGATCCTGAATTCCCTACAAGTTCGAAAGAGGGGAATTAACTTGACAGGAAAGAGTCAAGGAGGCGAGCGTAGTTCGCAAGGCTTCATGACTGGCGGTATTAAAGGCAAAACTAAGCCAGGGAAGACTGAAGTTCCATTTACTATGGGTCTTCTGATGATAAATAATAACGCGGACTTCAGATTTCGGTGAACTCTCTCCGGAAAGGACCCCTATGGGATAATACGGGGCGGTCGTGATATGCTTTGCACCATTCTGAAAACAGAAGGTCTTCGAAGGAGCCGAAAGAAAAGCAGGAGCATTATCGCTAACAAGATGTTTCTGTAGGCCAAAAACACTGAAGACATTAGTTAAATGATAAATAGTGGTGGCAGCGGTAATGTTACGGCTCGGGAGGAGCCAAGTAAATCTGGAGAACGCATCGATAACAACTAGTACATATCGATGACCCTTAGTAGGAGCTAAAGGTCCTAAATAATCAATATAGAGCTTGTGCACAGGACAGGACTCTCGTTCAGAACTCATCAAGCCCTGTTGAAGAGCATTCTTGGGTTTGACTACATTACATAAGTGGCACTGGGATATCATCTCTCTCAAATCCCGGTCCATGGAGGACCAAGTTAAATGATCCTTGATATTTGGAGAGTCTTATGGTCACCCACCAACGAATCATGAAAATATCGAAAAACCGGACGCACGAAGCTTACAGTCAAACAGATCTTGCACTGCTTAACATCTCCCACCCTCTTACAGAGAATACCACTCTCAACAATATATACTACTCATCCGACAGCTCTCCTGCCAACACACATTGCTTAATGGGGGCCCAAACAGGGTCCTGATCCTGATGCTGAGCAACATCTTCAAACAAGAGGGGAAATTCACCGAACACCATACAATTAAGACTGTCTCCCTCTACCTGCTGGTTTCTCTCACTAGGCGTAGTTTCGGCGAAAATTCGGCTGACGACATCGGCAAGGATATTTTCAGAGCCCTTCACATGTTTAACTTCAAACCGAAATGCGTACTGCCCACCTGGCAATGCGGCCGGTTCTACCCGGCCTAGCCAACACCCAGCTGAAAGCCTGATTGTCGGCTTCTAACTGGAAAACCCGATGTTCAAGGTAGAAGCGGTACTTCTCTGATGCAAATAAATAGGCCAAAGCCTTGCACTTGTAGAGTACTTGAGTTCGGTATCAGTTAACCAACGAGACGCATAGGATAATGGCTGTCTCTGCCCCTCAAACTCCTGGAGGAGAACAACTGAAATACCAGCATTAGAAACGTAAAAAACATGGTTCAGATGACTCTGAGCACTATGGGACTTAACTTCTGAGGTCATCAGTCCCATAGACCTTAGAACTACTTAAACCTAACTAACCTGAGGTCATCACACATATCCATGCCCGAGGCAGGATTCGAACCTGCGACCGTAGCGGTCGCGCAGTTCCAGACTGTAGTGCCTAGAACCGCTCGGCCTATATGGCCGGCTAGAAGGGTCACTTTGATCAACAAACCTTTTATTAAAATAGGGTACGTCAAGAACCGTAGGATTGATTATTTGCTGCCTTAATGTGCTCAAAGGTATCCTCTTGGGCGGGTCCCCATTCAAAACGCACGCCCTTCTGGCGTAAATGATTAATTAAGGGTGCCGCCAGCCGAGAAAAATTGTGAACGAAACGCCTAAAGTAATTTGCCAAGCCTATAAATTTAGCAGCTACCCGCTTATCACTAGGCGTAGGCAAAGACCGTAGGGCGTTAGTTCGCTCTTGGTCGATGCGAATACTCTGACCCGACACTGCACTACTGGCCATTAAAATTGATAAACCAAGAAGAAGTGCAGAAGATAAACGGGTATTCATTGGACAAATATATTATACTAGAACTGACATGTGATTACATTTTCACGCAATTTGGGTGCATAGATCCTGAGAAATCAGTACCCAGAACAGCCACCTCTGGCCGTAATAACGGACAGCAGTCGAACATTTTCTGTATCCAGAAAGGCCCGTACGGGACCTACAACATGCGGTCGTGCATTATCCTGCTGAAATGTAGGGTTTCGCAGGGATCGAATAAAGACTAGAGCCATGGGTCGTAACGCATCTGAAATGTAACGTCCACTGTTCAAAGTAGCGTCAATGTGAACAAGAGGTAACCGAGACGGAGACGTGTAACCAATGGCACCCCATACCATCACCCGGCTGATACGACAGTATGGCGAAGACGAATACACGATTCCAATGTGCATTCACCGCGATGTCACCAAATACGGATGCGGCCATCATGATGCTGTAAACGGAACCTGGATTCATCCGAAAAAATGGCGCTTTGTAACTCGTGCATCCAAGTTCGTCGTTGAGTACACCATCGCAGGCGCTCCTGTCTGTAATGCAGCGTCAAGTGTAACCGCAGCCATGGTTTCCGAGCTGATAGTCCATGCTGCTGCAAACGTCGTCAAACTGTTCGTGCAGATAGTTGTTGTCTTGCAAACGTCCCCATCTGTTGACTCAAAGATCGAGACGTGGCTGCACGATCCGTTACAGCCATGCGGATAAGATGCCTGCCTGTCATCTCGACTGCTAGTGATACGAGGCCGTTAGGATCCAGCACGGCGTTCCGTATTACCCTCCTAAACCCACCGACTCCATAATCTGCTAACATTCATTGGATCTCGACCAACGCGAGTAGCAATGTCACGATACGATAAACCGCAATCGCGATAGGCTACAAGCCAACCTTTATCAAAGTCGGAAACGCGATGGAACGCATTTCTCCTCCTTACACGAGGCATCACAACAACGTTTCACCAGGCAAAGCTGGTCAACTGGTGTTTGTGTATGAGAAATCGGTTGGAAACTTTCCTAGTGTTAGCACGTTGTAGGTGCCGCCACCGGCGCCAACCTTCTGTGAATGCTCTGAAAAGCTAATCATTTGCATTTCACAGCGTCTTCTTCCTGTCGGTTAAATTTCGCAACTGTAGTATGTCATCTTCGTGGTGTAGCAATTTTAATGGCCAGTAGTGTATATGACCTAAGAAAGATACCTGTTGCTTTGTTAGCGTCATCTTACTAGACTTAATGGTAAGCCCACTGCCTGTAATCTCAAAAGAACTTGCTGGATATGCTCCAAATGATCCTCAAACGAACGATTATAGATAACCAAGTCGTCCAAATTATTATACACACAGAGTAACTTCAAGTCGCCAAGGATATTATCCAACAAACTAGTAAGCACAGCCGCTCCAGTTGCTAGCCCTAAAGGAACTCTGTTAAACTGAAACAAGTTCCAATCAGTACAAAATGCGGTAACATGTTTACATCGTCAGCCAATAGAATCTGATAGTAGGCTTCATTCAAATCAAGGACCGTAAACCAATTAACGCTGGCAAACCAAGTAAAATAATTATGCAGATCAGGTAGGGGTACCGATTCAAGGACAACCTTAACGTTTAAACAGGGGTAGTCAACCACAGGTCTGAAATTGCGCCCCTGATCTTGAGGTACAAGAAATATTGGGGAAGCATAAGCAGATGTAAAAGGCATAATCACACCTTGTTGGAACAACTGAGATATTTTATCCTTGAGTATCTTCACATTAGGGGGTGAGGGGCGGTATGGGGACTGCCCAACGGGAATATTGTTGGACAGGCGGATCTGATAATCAAGAATGTTAGTAACACCCAAGCTATCTCTATGGATCTGGGGAAAACTGTGCAACAAATCGCGTAACTGAGAAGCCTGATGGGGCAAGAGATGGCCAGATCAAACTCGTTAGCTAGGGTATCAACGGCCAACGCCCCAGCAGTTTGATGCACAATAGGTTTAGCGCGTTCGCAAAGGCCAAACTTGTATTCAGGTAAAAGCTCGTACCCGAGTTCGCGGCCCAACCCGGCGTCATCTATTGCCTTTGGGTGCAAGAGGCTGAACACAAGAGCGCACCAAATGAGCCGTATTCACACACCAGAAACAACGCCGTGATTCCCTTTTGATAACTTCAGCGGATGTAGATACTCCGGAACCAGGGCCGACGTCCCACCCCTTAACCACGTGACATACATGGTTCTCAAGTGGTAATGCGGTTGCTGCTATGACCACGTCACGGAGCTCTTCCCAGATTGAAGGCTCCTTATGGAAGACAAAATGCGACTTATCCGCCGCACGCGTTCCCCTAAGAACGATAGAGACCAATTCTTGTTCAGCTAAATCAATTAGCAAGGCCAAATGTAACGACACTCAAGCTGTTTACGAACCCCGGTGGTCACCTTTTGCTTAATTACGAGCTCCCTTTATTGCTGCAAGGAAAACATTTCCGCTATGGCTCGCGAGAGGAGGTTGTACAACTCTCCTCTAGCTAGCGGTTACAACAACGACAAAATTACTTAGTGCGGAACGCGAAGGACGGCCGCATGCTGTTCTAGGCGAACCAATAACCACAATATTTTTTCCACCTGATCAAGTCGCTCCAAAACCAGTTCAGTAATATCTCGGAAGAAACAGGTCAGAGGATTAGGCAACTTAGAAAACGCTGCATCTAACTTAACAGAGGATGTAACAGTACCACCCCCGGGCTGGCTCTCACCCTCTCCGTGACAGCTCAAGTCTCTATCTTCAACCTTCCACCCATCCAACTCCAAACGCGTAAGCTCAATCTGTAATGTGCTCACCAAAGTTCCCAATTCATTCAACGATTAGTTTTTTGTGGTGATCTTCGAAATCTAACATGCTTAAATCCGCTATCCAACTAGTTAAATGCATTAACTGTGCCCCGCACCCTATACAGCTGACTGTCACTAGGTTGGGTTCCCTCTAAAAGACAAATAGTGTTCTCAAGGCCTTTAAAAGGCTGAAACAAAATTTCAGTTGCCGCTCCTATCTCATCCACCACCGCCCAAGTGATGTCAACCTCCTGAAGAACGGAAGCGTGCAAACGAGATACAAATTCCGGAACACTGCCCTCAATCGGTTGGCACCTTATTGCCAACTCGTAAAAAAGTTGGTCCTTTCTGAGCAGGCCAATCCCCGGATACTGTCTCTCATTACGATAAGCACCTGAAACAAGTAACAGCCAAAAAATATGTTGCTACAGAACACAAACGAAACAAAAATGAAACTCACAGCAACTAGAATGGCAAACACAAGCGCAACCAAGCTCTGCTACCAGTGGGATGCCCTGCTAAACCGACAGGACGGAACAGGTAGTTTGAACTGTGGAAAGAGGCCAAAATAAGCGGCTGTCAGATACATTCGAACATACAACTTTATTTATTTGACCAAACATTTCAACAGCCAAGAAAATTTAAAAGAAAAACACAGCATTAATTTTGGAACTTAATTATCTGCTGAATGCGCCATACAATTTCATGCCTTAAGGGGAAGACCAAATTAATTTAAAATCAGCTGAAAACCAATAACTTAAGAGTCAAACCAAAATCAAAAATTTGAAAGGCAGTTCTTTAATTATTCTGAAGGCCCAGACAATCTGACACCTTAAGAGCAAAACAACTTTAATTTAAAAACCGGCTGAAGGCCTATCACTGAAGACTGACACCAAAAAAAATTTTTAAAGGCCACAAGGCCTCATCTTGGTTCAAATGTCTCTGAGCACTATGGAACTTAACATCTGTGGTCATCAGTACCCTAGAACTTAGAACTACTTAAACCTAACTAACCTAAGGACATCACACACATCCATGCCCGAGGCAGGACTCGAACCTGCGACCGTAGCAGTCGCGCGGTTCCGGTCTGAGCGCCTAGAACCCCTAGACCACCGCGGCCGGCTGGCCTCATCTTAAAGCAGTTCTTCAATTACGCTCAAGGCCCAAACTATCAGACACAATAAGAGCCAAACAACTTTAATTTAAAAATCGGCTGAACGCCCATCACTTAAGACTCAACCAAAATAAATTTTTAAAAGGCCAAAGGCCTTACCTTAAAACATTTCTTTAAATTAGGCTGAAGGCTCAAACAATCTTACACCTTAAGGACAAAGCAACCTTAATTTAAAAATCGGCTAGAAACCATACAAATATAAACAAGAACAAATAAGGAAAGGCAGTACACACAATGGTGCTCACATGTTTCCGAGAGTCGGCCTGGAATTCAAACCCTAACGCTCGCTTAGGTGAGACAGGCAGTCGGTCCAACCATTCTCTATCCTACAACAACCCAACCGACAGACAGTCAACGGACCCATCGACAAGACAACTTCCGCTCCACCCGTCCAGCGCACAACAGGGAGTTCAATGCAACAACGTAGAAGGTATTGGAGCCGACAACCAATTGTACATTGAGCTGTCAAACTACACACTCTGCTGGACAGCGATAGTACGATGAGGAAACTACACTGCCTGAATATACGTCAACGGCAAGGGCAGGTAACCATAATGTTAACGACCACAAGCTAGAAGATTCCAATGGTGAACTTCAATTCAAAATAACCAAATACAGTTAAACTCCACCGGAGGGTGGCTACAATTTGCCAACTTGAAAACACACATTGTTGCTCGCGGGAATGTCCCAACAGCCGACAACAAAATCCAAACGACACAGTGTGAACTGTCTTGACTTGCTGGTACATTAAGTCAAAACTCAACTTTCATGTCCAGGACTGGTGGGCCACGAGTGTCATAGCAATGAGAACAGCACAACTCCGACCGCGCTGGACGCCGCCAGCGGCCTCGGCCAAACCACGCCCCGCGGGGATTTACTCGCTGCTCCACGCCAACCGACCAACTCTCTGCACACGGCACAGCTGGAAACCATAAGCGCCAGGCCAAAGATAGTACAAGGTGCGAATATCGATACACACCACTGCTGCCATTCGCGGAGTGAGAGGATAACAGCATATTCGCGATAACCGCATGAGACTAAACATAGAATAGCAATCAAGGTTTAATGCAACGCGTAACATGAGCCAGCCAGGGCTCAATACATACAAGTGATTCTCTTTTCTCTCCAGGTCCCTTTAATTTTTCTCTAGGCTGTATCTATCTTACCCTTTGAAATATGCCTTTTCATCCTTACATTTGTTCTCTGGCCATCCATGCTTAACGATGTTGCACTTCCTATCGATTTCATTTTTGAGATGTTTGTATTCCTCATTGTCTGCTACATTTACAGCATATTTATATTTTCTCCTTTCATCAATTAAATTCAATATCTCTTCAGTTACCCAAAGATTTCTACTAGCCCTTATCTGTTCACCTAGTTGATCCTCTGCTGCCGTCACCATTTCATCTCTCGAAGCTACTTATTCTTCTGTGCAGGGAGGAGACCCCCCAAGAGGGATCATTGCCGACAAAATTTTATTAAATAAATTTTTTATGCATAATGTTCGGCCGGAGGGTGCTGGCCGGAAGACCATGGTCGGCACATTCCTGCCACGTGCTCCTCGGTCAGACTCAAGTCCCACGGGTTGGTTGCGCTGACTGGGGTACGCTACTAGCAAGGCGAGTTGGCGGAATCAATCCTCCAATCAGAGACTAATCGTGTGATCACGTGGGGACGCGGCCGGGAGCGGCGAGGGCGGCTTGGAAACAGCTCCGCGCTCTCTTAGCTTCTGACCTCGGCCCCGAGTAGTCGCTCCTCTAGCCTCTGCCTCTCTGATGAGCACACGGCAACCCCTCTTGGGGCTGCTCGGCCCTACGTAGGCACCACAGTACCATCATTACAAGAATAAACTGGGTCCATTCCACTCAATTAATTTTCATTTTACTACGCCCTCCGCTCCTGACTTCTATCCTGACGAACAATTGGTGTCAGAAGTGGGATGCGACCCACCTTACGGTTGTAAAATCAACTCATGAGTTGAGTATGAGTACTACGAAGGGGCCGAGGCTGAGTAAGTAAAGGAAACTGGACCGAACGTGGCGAGGCTGCAGCGCGCCATGCGCGTGCCAGCCGGTCGCCTGCGTTGCAGAATGTGCGTGGCCGCGAACTAGCGCACCACAAGCGTGACGCAGTTCGCCGCCGGACGCGAGCCGAGGAGGGTCCGCGATGCAGTCACGCTCGCCGACGCCGACGCCGCCGCCGCCGCCGCCGCCGCCGCCGCCGCTGTCCGTAGCTGCCACGGGTCACCGCCTGCGCCAGGGTCCGGGGTGCGGCCCTCGCGCCACCCCGCCGTCGCAGCTGTCCGTGCTGTCGCCCGCCGCCAGCTGCGCCCGCGCGTGATCAACGCGCCAGCCGCCGTTCGTCGACACCGCCGCCGTCCGTCGTCTGCACGCCACCAAATAATGTAAGTCGCTAGCGACGCTACGGTGGTGTAGATGCCCACACTATTGTAACATGCCGATCACCAGGCAGCAATCGGAGGCAGGAGCAGCCGGAGCGGATGAAGATCCCCTCTTGGCGCTGCAGTCCCAGTTAAATCAATTAATTCTAACTAACGCGGAGTTTAAGCAACAGATAGACGATCTTAAAATGGCTTCTCCGCAGTCTAATGTTGCTAAGCGAGTGCTAGTGGAAGAACAGCCGAAGAAGGTGATTCCACCACTCACTAATGGAGAACCACCTGTGGCAGTAGCCACCTCTACTTTGGTGCAGAGCTTCCCAGCAGTAGCGTTTATTCCGGCGTTCGCTGGAAAGCCGCACGAGGATATTCAAACGCTTGTGCGGAATATCCAGGACATCGGAAAGCTTTGCGGTTGGCCAGATGAATTTCTCTTAAACGTGATGAAAATGAAACTCACCGGCGAAGCGCGGAACTACGTGGAGTCGGTCGAGAGCTTGAAAAATGCCCCTACCTTCCAGTCCCTTGCAACAGGGTTGATTGAAAGGTATACAGACAAACGTGGTACTAGTTACTATCGCGACTTGCTTTCCACCCTTAAGCAAAAAACGGGTGAAGATTTAGAACCATTCGCGAACAGGATTAGAAGCGTCGCATGCCACACGTACGCACTAAGTGCCAGTTCTGCTCGTAACGAAGATCTGTTGGAAGAATCAGAATGTCGTGCGATAGGCGTGTTTATTCGTGGCATAAACCCTCAAATACGGGGCGAAATCAAGGTAGCTTCCCCCCGCACCTTACACGAAGCCGTGCGATTAGCACTCTTGAGAGAGGAGGCGAGCCGATTTGTGCTCGTCTCCGCGCGGCAAAGCGAGCCCCGACTTCTCTTTTCGAACGATACTAAGTGTGGGCGCTGTAACAGACAAGGACATGTGGCAGAGCAATGTCGCGTGCCATATTGTCATCAGTGCAGGAACATGGGTCACCAAAGCGTGCATTGTCCAAATAGTAGACCACAACCGCCTGCAAATTCCAGGCGAAATGCAAACCAACCACAGAATTCGGGAAACGGCCGCGGGGCGGGAAGTGCCACCCCTCCCGGCCCCCGTTAAAAATAGTGACCCCCCTAGTTGATAAGGGAATCACGCAGGTGGCAAGCGTGGTTGTCGATGGTGTTAGAGACCGCAAACCAATACGCGTGCTAGTTGACACAGGCGCACAGATCAGCTTGGCATTTTTATCGAAGAGAGATAAAAGAACATTGCAACCGCCGCGGTACCATATCAGTGGTATTGGTCCCGGCATAGTGAAACCTGATGGCAGCTGTTGCGTTGAGTTCATGTTGGACTCCACAGAATATGCTTTTACGATGGAGGTTGTACGGAACAGGCGCACGGATTACGACATCATCCTGGGAAGTTATTGACTATAGGTTAAATACCGTCCAATTCGGCGACAACGTGCACCGTTTTGGACGTGACTGCACGTTACGGGCGGGCGGAGCTGGGAAAAAGGATCCGTTTCCCAAGTTTCGGAGTCTCCCGTAACGATGCTAAAAGCCGATAATCCCGTGGAGATACCAGAAGGCACAGGAAAGACCCTTTGGGTGCCTGTCGGGATACGTGAATCCGAAGAGGTTCATTTCTTGGTAGGTCCACTCTGCCAGAATGAAACTCTTGACCAGGTGCAGGTCCACGTAAAACGTAGCCTGTGCAAAGCGCAGCAAGTACAGAAAGGAAATTGCGTACCCGTGTGTCTAGACAATTTTAGTCACAAGCAAGCTTTAATACCGTGTGGTACAGTATTAGCCAGCTTACAGGTTATCACAGAAGATGAGTTGTCAAAGAGAACCCCTTCTCTGAAAAAGAAAAAGACTGCTGCCGCCTCTCAACACCTTTTGACAATCACGTCACTTCTGACAGATAAGTTTAAAGCTAAGCTTAGTCACCTCCCATTGCATGAACAAAAGCTAATAAATGAAGTATTGAATGAGTATTCATGGTTGTTTAAAGACAGGAAATATTTACCAGCAATAGATCTAATCCAACATGAGATTCCAACCGGAAATGCTAGGCCAATAGCTCAAAAAGGGTACCGAATTCCCTACCATCTTCAGTCAGTGGTAGAGGAAACTATACAACAGCAACTAGAAGCAGGAATAATACAACCCTCTTCTAGTGCGTGGTCTAGCCCAATTGTAGTCGTTCCAAAGAAATCTATAGACGGAGAAAAATCCTATCGCCTCTGTGTAGACATGCGAGCAGTAAACAAAGTTACTACTCCAGATCATTATCCATTACTCCGGATCGATGAAACACTCGATCGTCTGGCCAATTGCCGGTACTTCACAACATTAGACATGCGCAGTGGGTATCATCAAATTCCAATTGCTCCTCAAGATCGAGCTAAGACAGCTTTTGTAGTTCCTGGTGGCTTATATGAATTCTTAAGGATGCCTTTCGGGCTTCGCAACGCGCCAGCAACCTTTCAACGATTTGCAGATCTGCTATTACGTGGGTTGAAACCTACTATGTGCCTTGTGTATCTTGATGACATAATTATATTTTCAAAATCCATTGCTGAACATGCTGAACATCTACGCAGTGTACTGTTGCGCTTGCAAAACGCTAATCTAAGCTTAAAATTAGAAAAATGTTCTTTTGCTCAATCACAAGTGCAGTATTTAGGTCATGTCATCAGTTCCAGCGGAGTCAAGCCAGATCCACGATTAACTGAAGCAGTAGACACTTTTCCTATTCCAACAAATTTAAAGGAATTACAATCCTTCCTTAGTCTTGCAAATTATTACCGCCGTTTTGTTAAAGATTATGCTACTATTACCAAACCACTTACTAAATTGTTTAAAAAGGATACTCCTTTTGTTTGGACGGATGAATGTTCGACCGCCTTTCAAACAGTGAAAACTATTTTAACTAGTTCACCTCTACTTGTTTACTCAGACTTCGCTGAACCTTTTATTTTATCTTGTGACGCATCTGATTTTGCTGTAGGATGTGTCCTAAGCCAAGTGCAAGATGGTGAGGAAAAACCCGTTGGGTATGCCTCTCGTCAACTGAATAAAGCAGAAACTAATTACAGTACTACAGAAAAGGAATTGCTTGCCCTTCTTTTTGGAATTAATTATTTTAGATGTTACCTTTATGGTCGCAAGTTTACAGTTCTTACCGATCACTCTGCTCTGCAGTGGTTATTGAATCTTAAAGACCCTAGCAGCAAACTTATGCGCTGGGCCATGAAACTGTCAGAATATGATTTTGAAGTTCGGCACAAGCCTGGTCGGTTGCATCAAAATGCTGATGCGTTAAGTAGAAAAGTGCGTGTCATTCAATCAGATGAGGTATCAATTGAAGAGTTAAAAGAAGCACAGCAGGTGGACGTTCAATGTCAAAGATACGCCACCTTGCCAGAATTTGAAGTAATAGACGACCTTTTGTATCGAAGAACTCCCCATGGAAATCGTTTCGTAATACCGGAATGCTTACAGCAATGTATAATACGGCAATGCCATGATACAATCCAAGCGTGTCACAGCAGAAAACGCGCTACGAACGCTCGAATTGCGACACGTTATCGGTGGCAATACCGACAACGTGACGTGGACAGGTATGTAAGATCTTGCCTGCCGTGTGCACAACGAGCACAAAATAGGCATCCGCGAGTGCCGCTGCAAACACTTCCTCAGGCATCTTCACCCTTCGAAATTCTTGCTTTAGATTTCCAAGGTCCTTTTCCACAGTCGCAACAAGGTAACAAATACATTTTGTCTGTTATTGATCACTTTTCACGTTATCTAATTTTGGTTCCCCTCCCCGACATGACAGCTGAAACTGTGGCGAGAGAGTTTGTAAATCGTGTGATACTACCTTTTGGAAGTCCTGATGCTATTTTAACGGATCAAGGAACCAATTTCATGTCTGCTTTATTTGTTCAAGTTTGTAAATTGCTAAGAATCAAAAAATGTCGTACAACTCCCTTCAATCCTAAAGCCAACGGTCGCGTTGAACGCGTACACCGTACAATTTGTAAAATGTTATCCTATTATGTTGCAAAAACGCACGCTGATTGGGACACATATGTACCGTATATTTCTTCTGCATACAACACCCGAATACATGAATCCACGGGGTATACCCCTTACGAAGCTGTGTTTGGACGGCCGATGAATTCGCCGTTCGAAATAGACAAACTACCTCAAGGTGTAGAAATAAAGGAAGTAAAAGGTTTAGCCCGCCGGCTAAAAGCGATCTGGTATAAGGTAAAGAGGAATAATATCAAAGCTACTAATAAACAGTTGGACAGGCAGAACAAAAATGCTGTTTTACCGACTTATCAAACAGATGATTTAGTGTTACTACGAAACCCGGCAATCAAAAAGGGACGAACTAAAAAGTTCTCTCCCCGCTTTGAAGGCCCGTATCGGATTGTACGGTTGACCTCACCAGTCAATGCAGAACTGCAATTAACCGATCGTACGGTGATAGTGCACTTTGACCGCCTGCAACCTTACCACGGTAGGGCTGTGTCACCACAACAGGTCGCAGCCCCCGATCCGCCTGTGTCACCTCCACCTCAAGTGGAGCAAAGACGAAAGAAAAAACGGAGGAGATTACCTCCACAGGGTTGTAGATACCCTTTGCGGAATCGACACCCTTATGGGTTGAGGTAGCGTGATTAATCACGCCTAATTAGAGTTTTATGTTATGTTCTATTGCAGCTTAGTTTAAGTCATTTTCTCCAGGGACTTGGAAGCAAGACGTGCCTGGCCACCACGGAGTTCCCAGCCATTCTCAATTGCCAATTTCCAGTCATGTCATGTATTTTTGCTCATTTTCATATGTATGATTATGTTTTATGTTTTGGAAGCAATGCCACGCATTAGACGTCACGCAACTGACTTGCTTCAAATGCAACCATTACACTTGGTGTTGGCAGTACCGCGGCTGCTAACTCCGAATAATATTCTTCAATGTCCTTTATTGCCATCTATTTGGCAAACTAGTACATGTGGAGTATTTTTACTCCGAGCTTTTCTTAATACTTGTTACGTTGACGTCTAGTGTATTGTACTAGATGTCGTAGTTCGCATCGTAAGTAATCGGAACAGATAAAGCCAGGACTTGGAATGCATACGCCTCGTACGCTTTGTTTACTGGACCAGCTGTTGGCGGGGCAACACATCAGCTGTCGCCTCCCCTCCTCTCTTCAGCGCTGTCCCTTCTCCTCGCCAAGAACTGGCCAGCGGCCATCATTTTTTTTTAAAGGGAACATCCCCATCGCACCCCCCTCAGATTTAGTTATAAGTTGGCACAGTGGATAGGCCTTGAAAAACTGAACACAAATCAATCGAGAAAACAGGAAGAAGTTGTGTGGAACTATGAAAAAATAAGCAAAATACACAAACTGGGTCGTCCGTGCGTAACATAGGCAATATTAAGGGCAGTGTGAGACGAGGAGCGCCGTGGTCCCGTGGTTAGAGTGAGCAGCTGCGGAATGAGAGGTCCTTGGTTCAAATCTTTCCTCGACTGAAAATTTTGCATTCTTTATTTTCGCAAAGTTATGATCTGTCCGTTCGTTCATTGACGTCTCTGTTCACTGTAAAAAGTTTAGTGTCTGTGTTTTGCGACCGCACCGCAAAACCGTGTGATTAGTTGACGAAAGGACGTGCCTCTCCAATGGAAACTGAAAACATTTGATCGCAAGGTCATAGGTCAACCGATTCCGTCACAGGAAAACACGTCTGATATTTTGTATACGACACTGGTGACAGCATGTGCGTCACATGACAGGAATATGTTGTCGACCCACCTAACTAGTACACTTGGCGAATGGGTGAAAAAATACTTCTACCTTGCCCGATTTAGGTTTTCTTGTGGATGTAATAATCACTCCAAAAAAAGTGATGAAAACATAAGAGTTTTTCACATAAACTGAAAATAAAAAGTTAAAATTTTCGGTCGAGGGAAGATTTGAACTGAAGACCTCTCATTCTGCAGCTGTTCACACTAACCACGGGACCACGGCGCTCCTCGTTTCGTATTACCCTTAATAGTGCCTATATTACACATGGACGACCCAGTTTGTATATTTTGCTTATTTTTTCATAGTTCCACACAACTTCTTCCAGTTTTCTCGATCGATCTGTGTTCAGTTTTTCAAGGCCTATCCACTGTGCCAACTTATAACTAAATCTGAGGGGGTTGCGATGGGGATGTTCCCTTGTCAGCCAGTAACAGCGCTCCCCGCGATGACGTATCTTATCACCACGTGCGCTGCCACTCCATTGTCTCAACACGCGGCGCGTCCGAGTAGTTACAAAAACAAACCGAAAATTACTGCCCTATCCTCCGTGTATGGCAGACTACAATGCATTTACCATCATTTTATATAACTAATAGCCTTTTTAAGAAACTCTTATTCTATATAATTAGCAATTTCTAATTCATCGTTATTTCTGGTACACGCTAAGCGCGTGATATTTGTCGCTGCTGTAGCGGCCGGTCTCTCGCGGCTACACGCCGTCACACATAACCGCTGACGTGCCGGTGCCTACTCCGCACCTACGCGTGCGCTGCGCGCTCGCTAACAGCTCCAAGCTGGTTTCTTTCATGCAGCCGGAAGACACGGCAAACAAAATTCATTCAAACATCCCAATAAATCTTAACATAAATATTAAGTAGATGTGATTCATTGTTTAAATTCTTTTCCTTGTTTTGTTTCACATTAGCTGGATAAATCACACGAAGTTCTTAACGATTTACATTATTCTGCATACCTTAGTCTGCCAAAGTGAAGTTTCACTACTGCTTTGATTCATTGTATAAGTTACAAACTACAACCCTAACCCTCTTACACATCGAACTATGGTGACATTTAACGTTATCTGCCTTGGACAAGGCCAGATATGGGCAAACCAATGCAATGCCACGGGTTTTTCACGCTACTGACGAGGCACAAACGACCAATCGTCCGGGCTGCCGTATATCGGTGGGCGATTGTTCCTTGGTTGCTACGCAGTTATTTTTGCCCTCCCCATTTATTTTACTCTACCGCCGTGGTCATTGTTCTATCCTGTTTTCCTTCTTCTGTCGATGAGGAGACCCCTACAACATGTTAGGTACCCTCTTCCGACAGTACCGGTCTTTTAATCTTACCACCTATTTACACCGAGATATTGCTCTCCCTTGTTGCAGTCTTGCCCCAAAATATCGGCGGATGATCCATTGTGAGATACGTACTTTGCCTCTAATTAGCCGGTGATGTAAGCGCTACGGGAACTGTGCCTAGTTGTCCTTTCAGTTCAATTTGTTATCGCCTAGCAGCCAGCCCCAGGTGGCCAGTGTTACATGTTAACGTTGAGCGTTCCGACTACTTACAGCGTTATTATTATACATCATTGCGTTTTTATTTTCCTGTCAATATATGTCATTGCGTTTAATTATGTCATTATGCTAGCGCTAGTGATTTATAGTTCATGATTTTCATTTTATGTAGTGTTATGTACTGCACGCACAAAAAGTGACGCTATTTATGCATGTAGGCTATTCTAGCTTCAGAGCTATTTTTATTGCTTGAACAGTCGGCATTTTCCTAGTACAGCAGGTCGCTAATAACGCCGCTGATACTTTTATTCCATGTATCGCAGGAAACCCATGTGCCTACACTAATTCTTATTAAGTCAGACGGACGCCCTTAGGCCCGCTGAACCACGGTATCGCAGATAGCTCCAATGCACTGCCTACCCCTCAATTATTAGACAGGTTGCCTTAGCACTGTCCGCAGGTTGCTCCATTGCCCTGCAAATTATATAATCATCAATCCAAGTCTGCAGATTGCACTAATGCACTGCTGAACTTAATAATCGAGTCACTCGCAGGTAGCTCATACGCACCGCGAACTTGTACTTACACGTCACCGAATCCTAGGCTCCTCGGTTGACCACAAACCAATTCATACATCAATCACCGTGAGACAATTTGCACTCACACTACGCCTTTGGCACTCAACCACAAATGAACTGAGCCCCAGACGCTCTTTTATTACATTTTATACAACGCCACTTTCTTCTAGATGGCAATTACATTGCAAAATCATCTGATTCTGCCAAAGATTCAGATACCGTTCCCCAGATGGCAGCCTTTTCCGTTGCTGAACGGATTAGTTGCTTTTCACCATCTGACAGTGCTAACTGCACTTTTAAGAACAATGTTGTTATATAAACACACTGTCGGATTCTACTGACGTAGTCCCTTATGCACTTCGTCAACCGACTAAAAAAACAACTTCCTCTGACGGATTTCGTATCAGATTCGGAAGTTTATGTTCGGGAAATATTCCCTTTATTTTATTTCTTGTCAATTATTATTACTTCAATGTCATGTTTTATTGTTATCAATTTATAGTTATGATTAATGTTAGTACACTTTATGGTTATACGTTATTTTTGTGTCATATTCGGTATTCCCTTTTAAATTTCATTGTTTCTGGACTGGAAGTATCTCTGATAGCACCTATTGGCCTTCAATTCGTATCCGCCATCAGCTACATTTACACAACACTTCATACACCCAATAACAACTAACAACACACTCACACTGTTCATATCCACACTACCTTGGTGTAACTTGTTGATGTTACCAGACCTCTATTGTCATATACTAAGTACATGAACAAGGCTTTTATCGTTTATGCCCTCCGCTCCTCGGAAGGGGAAAGGGAAGTACGTACGTATGTACGTTATGTTCAGTAGCAGTTTCTTTTAATCAACAACGTAATCAGTTTACCTGTTGAACACTTAAGTTGTTCCGTTAAAATGGAATCAAACGTCTTTGTGACATCAGCTATTCGTTTATTATTGCTTTGCAATAAACTGTTACTTTTAAGTTGCACTTACAATGTCTTAGTCTCGGACGCAGAGCCACTAGCGCTCTCCGACGCTGTTATCTGAGCTCAGCACTCTGCCGGCTCAGCGCTGATAAAGCTGCGCTGCGCCGCCTCCACTGCTTCACGCCCAGCCTCTGTATTCACGAGCAACAGACTCGCTCTCACTAACATTCATTTCCGACTTCAGTACAGTTAATCTCTCTATTGACCACTTCTGTAAATAAAGATCCTATCATTATTGAGTTAACTCGAGTTGTCCTACCCTCATTCGGGTTTTCTACAGCTGAAAAACCACTCAATATTATTTCTGAAATTTATGAAGTACTTCACCTGTCTCGCCGTGTCGAGCCTTAGCGGGGTGGGTGCCCCTGCGTAGTGGCCAATGCGTGGGAGGTGCCTAGGCTGTGCAGGTTTACACCGCGATCACAGGATTCCTTCTCATTTTATTCATTAAAAAAAAATTCTTCGTACAAAATCTCAAATTAATTAACGACACTTGGCCTTCGTCCCATAGCAGGTTGAAAAATTTTTTCCTACGAGTTACGCTTCATCTGCGCTGCGTAGTACTGCCTCCGCGTTCAGCGTCTGTTTTACTGACGCGTGATTGATCAGCGGATACTCAGTGTTGAATTACACCATTGTCTTGCCTCCTTGCTACCCCCACGGCTGCCAAACTGTTGGTTGCCTGCCGTGATTCTACTTCGTGGCCTTCTTCATCAGTAAGCGTGACTGAACGGGTCCATCGTCGCTACTTGCCAGGTAATTATTGCTACAACGTTGTTCCCCCTCTGTCATCTCTGAATTACTCATCAAGTAAGCCAGGAAATTTTTACTTCTAGGGTCACTAATACTTCCTCTCGCAGTCGACCGTTATCAACATTGGAAGCTGAAAGCAACCTCCGTTCAAATGGCTGTCAATTTATCATCCGCAATGGGGAGCATGTTAATCTCAATGGTTCTCGTCGTCGCCGTTAAGGCGCCTCCATTTCACGTCTACCCTTCCACATCTGGCGTGCTTTCTGGACGTCGTCACAATCTGGTGCATACTCCACATTATGCTATTGTGTTAACTGACGTCAACTTAACATTATTAGAAGAGGAAGACCGTGCTTTATATGATACAGCTCAGCAATTGTCAAAATATGAAACCTTCTTGTCGCAGACGAAGGAACATGAGTTTCTCCGATCTTTGTGGGAAGTGACTAGAATTATTTCAACCCTTCGAAGTCAATTGAACAGTATTAGGGATGAAGTACCACTGCCTCGTTTCAAACGAGCCTGGTTACCCGTTGGAGGTACATTATTAAAATCTGTCTTTGGGACTCCTGAGACAACAGACGCAAAACGCTGGGATTTGGACACACAGCAAGCGCTTTCGGAAACACAAGTTAATCACGAAGTGTTGGAAGATCAACAGGTACGCCTGACATATCTTGAGAATAACCTGTTAGCCACAACTAGACAAATACAAGTTGTAGCCGACAGATTAACACGACACTATGGTGCACTTGAACAATCCTTTAACCAAGAGTGGACTCACCTTCGCTCGGGATTACGTAATCTGACTATCACATTGGACATTGTGTATTTAATATACACACAGCACAGTTACACGTGCACATGTTACACTCGGCCATTCAACTCGGACTGCAAGGGAAGCTCAGTCCACATCTGTTACCCTCAGAGCCCTTCTTGCACATCCTACACAATGTGTCGTCGCAAATTTTGGCCCCTAAAGAAATGCTTTATGCCGTGCGGGAAAGCAACCTCCCCTTTTACTATGCTGCGTTGGAGGTCCGACTTACCCGTAATTCGGACGGTATTCGGATGCGAATGAGGTTGCCAATCACGTGCGCAAATTGCGAATACGAGTGCTATCAAATATACACTTTTCCAGTCTCTTGGGCCACCCTTCACCACCATGTTGTTTGGCAGACTCAAGAATTTTTAATAGTTAGTCGGGATCGACAAACTCACGCCACTCTCTCCCGCGCTGAACTATCCAGTTGCTTTCATACAACACATTACTTATGCTCCACGCTAATTTTACACACTAACACTACTGAGTGCGAGACGTCACTGTTTTTAGCTGAAACTACTACACCTCCATGTCCTCGTGTTCTAGTCTCACTTCGTCAACCAATAATTCAGCCTGTTGGCAACAGTTTTCTGTTCGCTGTTCCACAGACTGTCACCGCCAACCTGGTGTGCCACCGTTCAATGTCAGATACTGAATCGTACCGGTTAACACTGAATAATAGTGGCCTAGTGTATAATAGTTCAAGATGTAACGTATACGCTGCTTCTATGAGGATGTCAGCTCAATTGCACTCCACCTTTCATGTCACCATTCCCACATTTACCTTATACCTTCCTGAACTCTCTTTTAAACTCCATCACCATGAGAAGCTAAAGAATTTACCGAATACCAATGATTCAGATCTACTCCAATCGATCAATCATCTCCTTACCCAGGAACACAACCAAGTTGCTCTTGACCGAGTGGCCTCACATATTGCTGATTGGCACCAAACCAAGCGATTAACCACCGTTGTATTACCCAGCGCTGGTTCGGTAATAATCATTGTAATGATTCTGATTATAGTATCCTGGATACTCTGTAAAAGAGGGTTTTGCAAATGTTTCACTTCCTTCCGAGAAGTAGTACCACCTCCACAACCTGAAGGTGAATATCACACCTGAAACTTCCTGCCAACCTTGGTGAATGCGATCAGGCATGACCCCCCCCCCCCCCACCCCCTAGAATTAAGTTGTAGTCTAGGTGTCAGGTCAATGAACTAATTTTGTAATGGATTTGTATTTCTATGTAAAGTCTATGGAATCACAATTTAACTGTCGAGTTTTAACCCTCATGTAAGTCATTTTGTTTTCTCTTTAAATTTTTGTCATTTTGTAATGTTCTCATTCACCCACTTGGGCAATTACCATTGTAATCCTCGATTTATGAACTCAAAGTAATATTACGGGGAAAAACCCCCTTGTGACTGTTAGGCCTGGGAGCATTCTCTCACCCCCACGAGGGTGGAGTGTTTCAGTGTGCTGTGCTCCGGTGCCCCTCATCATCGCCTGGGTACCCACCACCACTGATACCGTCGACACACACTTACAGCATGGCGCCGTCCCACTGCCGTCGCACCAACTTCACAAGTTTGTTATTCAAGAGCCTTCCTTCAGGCCCTTCAGGCCACTTTGTAACTTTTGCGCATATTGATCGTATATATTTTTTTAAATGGAATAATCAATTAGAATAAGCTCATTCATTTTCATCCAGAGAGCCTTCTTCGGAAGGGGAAAGGATGTGCAGGGAGGAGACCCCCCAAGAGGGATCATTGCCGACAAAATTTTATTAAATAAATTTTTTATGCATAATGTTCGGCCGGAGGGTGCTGGCCGGAAGACCATGGTCGGCACATTCCTGTCACGTGCTCCTCGGTCAGACTCAAGTCCCACGGGTTGGTTGCGCTGACGGGGGTACGCTACTAGCAAGGCGCGTTGGCGGAATCAATCCTCCAATCAGAGACTAATCGTGTGATCACGTGGGGACGCGGCCGGGAGCGGCGAGGGCGGCTTGGAAACAGCTCCGCGCTCTCTTAGCTTCTGACCTCGGCCCCGAGTCGTCGCTCCTCTAGCCTCTGCCTCTCTGATGAGCAGACGGCAACCCCTCTTGGGGCTGCTCGGCCCTACGTAGGCACCACTGTACCATCATTACAAGAATAAACTGGGTCCATTCCACTCAATTAATTTTCATTTTACAACGCCCTGCGCTCCTGACTTCTATCCTGACGAACACTTCTTCTACTCTATTTCTTTCCCCTATTCTTGTCAACCGTTCCGTAATGCTCTCTCTGAAACTCTCTACAACCGCTGTTTCTTTCAGTTGATCCAGATCCCACTTCCTTTAATTCCCACTTATTTGAATTTTCTTCAGTTTTAATCTACAATTCGTAATTAATAGATTGTGGTCAGTGTCCACATCTGCCCCTGGAAGTGTCCTATAATTTAAAACTTGATTCCTAAATCTCTGTCTTACTATTATATAATCTATCTGAAACATTCTAGTAGCCCCAAGCCTCTTTCTCGTGTACAACCTTGTTCCATGATTCCAAAGCACCACCTACGATTAAGGTATGCTCTGTGCAAAATTCTACCAGGCGGCTTCCTCTTTCGTTCATTACCCCCATTCCGTATTCACCTACTACTTTTCCTTTTCTTCCTTTTCCCACCATCGAATTCCAGTCCCCCATGACTTTTAAATTTTCGTCTCCTTTCACTATCTGAATAATTTCTTTTATCTCGTCATACATTGCTTCAATCTCTTCGTTATCGGTGGAGCTAGTTGGTATATAAACTTGTACTATTGTGGGAGGCGTGGGCTTCGAGTGTATCTTGGCTACAACAAGGCATTCACTATGCTGTTTATAGTTGTTTACCTGCACTCCTATATTTTTATTAATTATTAAACATACTGTTACATTACCCCTATTTGATTTTGTATTTAGAACCCTATCTCCACCTTACCACAAGTCTTGTTCGTCCTGCTATCGTTCACTAATCCCTACTATATCTAACTTAACCTATCCATTCCCCTTTTTAAATTTTCTAACCTACCTGCCCGATTAAGGGACTTGACGTTCCACGCTCCGATCCGTAGAGCGCCAGTTTTGCTTCTCTCCTGAGTAGTCCCTGCCCGGAGTGCCGAATTTGGGACTACTCTATCCTCAGAATATTTTACCTAAGAGGACGCCATCATCATTTAACCATACAGTAAAGCTGCATGCCCTCGGGAACAATTACGGCTGTCCCCTTGCTTGCAGCCGTTCGCAGTATCAGCACAGCAAGTCCATTTCGGTTACTGTTATAGTGCCAGATGAGTCAATCTTAGAGACTGTTGCCCTCGCAACTACTGAAAAGGTTGCTGCCCGTCTTCAGAAACAACACGTTTGCCTGGCCTCTCAACTGATACCCCGCCGTTTTGGTTGCAGGAATGTTATTACTGAGTAACCATTCTTGAATCTGCACTCATCGCAGTCCTGGTGGTCCTCTCCCGCAGTTTCCCCCACACGTACCTCTAGCAGTGGCTATCCTGCGATATTCTTCTTCATGTGATTGTACTATGTTTGTAGAACGGTACATTCGCAGTAGTGTATTTTCTAGAGGTCCCCTTCAAATCATCGGTGCAGCAGATAACGAGAGCTCTGCATAAGAATCGGTTATGGGAAAACATGAGTTTGTCGACGCAAATTTATGCCAGAGTAACCACTGTTTGTTGCATTGTTCGTTTTATCGTCATTGTGGATGGATATACGATGTTATAGCTTCAGAGACTCGCAATGATGTACTCAACAACTTCATGTTCACTCACAAGTGTACTTCTACATCTACATCTACATTTATACTCCGCAAACCACCCAACGGTGTGTGGCGGAGGGCACTTTACGTGCCACTGTCATTACCTCCCTTTTCTGTTCCAGTCGCGTATGGTTCGCGGGAAGAACGACTGTCTGAAAGCCTCCGTGCGCGCTCGAATCTCTCTAATTTTACATTCGTGATCTCCTCGGGAGGTATAAGTAGGAGGATGCAATATATTCGATACCTCATCCAGAAACGCACCCCCTCGAAACCTGGCGAGCAAGCTACACCGCGATGTAGAGCGCTTCTCTTGCAGAGTCTGCCACTTGAGTTTACTAAACATCTCCGTAACGCTATCACGGTTACCAAATAACCCTGTGACGAAATGCGCCGCTCTTCTTTGTGTTTTGTAAGCCACCTCCTTTGTTGATGGACTACATTTTCTAAGGACTCTCCCAATGAATCTCAACCCGGTACCCGCATTACCAACAGTTAATTTTATGTGATCATTCCACTTCAAATCGTTCCGCACGCATACTTCCAGATATTTTACAGAAGTAACTGCTACCAGTGTTTGTTCCGCTATCATATAATCATACAATAAAGGATCCTTCTGTCTATGTATTCGCAATACATTACATTTATCTATGTTAAGGGTCAGTTGCCACTCCCTGAACAAACTGCCTATCCGCTGCAGATCTTCCTGCGTCTCGCTACAATTTTCTAATGCTGCAACTTCTCTGTATACTACAGCATCATCCGCGAAAAGCCGCTTGGAACTTCCGACACTATCTACTAGGTCATTAATATATATTGTGAAAAGCAATGGTTCCATAACACTCCCCTGTGGCACGCCAGAGGTTACCTTAACGTCTGTAGACGTCTCTCCATTGATAACAACATGCTGTGTTCTGTTTGCTAAAAACTCTTCAATCCAGCCACACAGCTGGTCTGATATTCCGTAGGCTCTTACTTTATCAGGCGACGGTAGGAGAAGAGATACTGCAGAAGTAGAGCTGTGAGTACCGGGCGTGAGTTGTGCTTCGGTAGCTCAGATGCTAGAGCACTTGCCTGCGAAAGGCAAAGGTCCCTAGTTCGTGTCTCGGTCGGACACACAGTTTTAATCTGCCAGGAAGTTTCATATCAGCGTACACTCCGCTGCAGAGTGAAAATCTCATTTTGGACCGTCTGTGCCTTTGTAAAAATTTCTGCAGAATTTATCTCTGGCTTCAGCCAGCTTTCTATACCTTTCTGAAGTACTGTGTTTGTCACGTTTGCTGCTATCAACCCACACGTCTGCACTGTCACACACGGCCCATACTAGTTTAGTTTCCCTAAAAATAGATCTAGTGCCTTCGGGTTGGTTACTTCAGGCAGACGATTAATTACTTCTACACATGAATCGTATTTGGGTAGAATTCAGTACTATGAATAATCTCTTTGCCTATGATGGATTTCACAATTGTTGAGATTTCATTCTCGCTACTGTGAACCCTTGTTGTGTGATGATTTTCTTGGTGTTCTTAGTGGTTATTATCTCTCCGAGAAGAAGCTGAAAATAAACAGGTTTTCAGGAACGTGCAAAAGGTAGTCAGTCATAAAAGTAAAGATGAAATGAAGTTAGTCTATGAAGCATTAGTTGAAATGGCTTATTTAATGAATACAGCAGGTAGGCTTCAAGCGCATCAGTTTTCTTGTGTGTTGGTAAGAAAATATTTTAGCTGGGATGTGACACATATAAGTCATTTACTTTGCGTTAATATGAAAGACGTCGCAGCGTAGAATCGCGAAACTTGATAAACGTATAAACATCAGAGGGGTTCCTCCTCTACAGTTTGTGACTAACTACCACATCCTGAGTCTCCAATCTAGTTGGGTTTCAGATGTGGCGGACGGAATAAGGAAATTGCATTGAAATGTAAAGCACTGTGTAATCACAAACGCAGACACAAAAATTGGATTTTGAAAAGGCAATGCTTGATTTAGTAGTAGGCAAAGCACACTGGAGCATTTTCATGTCTTACGTAGAACAGCAGAAGACGAGGATGGGTAGACAGCTAATTAATGAAAGAGAAAAGTGGAAAATGTCTCGAATGTGGCTGTGAGCTACAGAGTTTCCAAAAATAAGTTTTCAGTGTTTGTGGAATAGAATGTTAAAAGTTGTCTGTCACAAATGTTACTTTAATTCAGAGTGCACAGCTCTGAACGGTGACATAGAAATTACTGGCAGTGACAAGAAAACAAACGACTTGATCATGAAAGACACTTGAGTGTATGCGTTATTATGAACGTTATGAAAATGAAATGGAGAATGACATGAGAGGTAGCTACTGAACAGGGTGGAATACTGTGCAAGGAAATTATGTGTTGCATTCCAAGACATAAGAAAGACCGGAAAGTCATGCTGTATCCTATATCATCGTAGTACAGCCAGGGGTCCGAGGTTGCCTGATTGGTAGAAGTCAATAACATAAAATCAGCAACATGTTTACGGTCAGGCTTGTGAAAGGCATGCCAACGTTACTGTACTACTCGTATTACCTTACAGTGGTCACATGTGCAAAGTTACCTCGTAGGTAACTGCTGATCACTTCACTTCACTGCAGTCACAGTTCAGTTTGCTACTATGGAACCATGCGGCCGCCTACTTCTAGAAGGTGTTTTCAATAAGACGCCCAGCAGTAATAGTTGCGTAAAGTTCAGTTGACCTTCCTGATTTCTCTCCAATTTATGAATGTTTATATATTGGATACTGCCCAGCCTCAATTGGACTATGAATCAGAAATTTACCGGGTGACCATGTAGTCGGTTAACGTTTGAAAGTGCAACAATTAGTGGAGTAGTTTCGTTAGAGAGACAAAACTTCACTCACGTGCCTGGAACGACAATAGGTTTCATTAAAAGCAAAAAACAAAATGCAAAAACCGGCCAGTAGATGGTGCTAGACAGCAACATGTCCATGACGCTGCATTATGGCGAGTGCGAGGTAGGCCGATATGTTACAGAATCGCTTTGTCCCTAGCCCGGCTGATAAACACTTGACGGAAGGTACACCTTTGACGCAAGATAGTTTTACCACCCCGCACTGCCACACATCGGAAAGAGCTCTTGCGCACATCGTTTGGTGAGGATCGCGTGCTAAACCGCAACTTCCGTCATGCTTGGCCTTCCAGGTCTCTAGACCTCAACCTGTGTCATTATTAGCTGTGGGTTCCTGCTGTCGCAGTTCTACTGCGCTCGTCTGACCTCATTAGGAATGCTGAAAGACAACATCCAATGGCAGTATCGCACCATACTTACCGACATACTGTACATGGCTCTTCACAAAACTGTCCCTTGACTACAGTTACTGCTGACGAATGAGGGCTGACATGTTGAGTATATGTTATAATGAGCACCTTCCTTGCTAAAAATATATTTTTATGCTAATTATTGTTTTTTATCGTATGGAGCGCTATCTGTTGATCATTTTGTGCACTTTTTTTGTTTCAATAAAACTCCCTGTCATTTCAAGTACGTATGTCAACTTTTACCTCTCTACCTAATTATTTCGTGAAGCACTGAATTTTCGAATGTTCTCATCGACCTACGCTAGTGGGATAAAAGTGACAAAAAAGAATTTACTGCCACAGATGTCAACACAGCGGTGACACGGTGTGTTGTTACCACCTTAGTGGTGCATTAAAATTTTACTTTGGTTTGTTGAGAAAGTCACATCAGTTATCTTTCGTTGAACTTTATCACTACCACCAGACCGTATGTCGATGGACTATATTCCAAGAGTATATACCAAGAAAGGGTATAGTAACACAAAAGTCTTAGTACAGTGTGATGCCCCTGCCTTATTACCGTAAGACTTATTCTTTGGCGTGAAAATAGATGGAGACTAGATTTGTTTCTGGGAATTTCATTCAATGTGCTTCTTACGCGAGCGCACAAGGCATCACCCATGGAAAAATTTGCATATTAGTTAATACCAAATCATGTTCGATGCCGATCGTATCAGTTGGACGTGCAAGCCAAGGGTGTTGTAATTCCATTGTTCTTAGAAGATGGTGTTGTTCCCAGACGTGGTCGGCCATTGGCCTATTGATGCAGATAATTGACATTGGGACAACCTCCGTCTAAAGCCTCCCTGTGCACTGATTGCTGCTCAGGTTGTCCTAATTACATATGAGTTGAAAGTGTCAAGGCGTAACTAGTGGTTTCCTGTGTGCTTCACGTGTCTACCTGAATAAGAATTAAAATAAGATTAAGTGAATACCGACTCTTCGCAAGACGAGAGAAGTGTCTTAACCACCACGATTATGTTATTGAGGATTTCGAAGGAGATTGACACACACGTCTTTTTGAAGCAATGTGAATGGTTTCCAGGTTGTGTGATGTCCAGAAGGCGCTATTCACTGTTACGTTCAACCAACCGAATTTCATTTTCTTTATTTTTAATTTTTTTGTTCTTTTTTCAATTTTTTGTAATTTTTGTAATGCTAAGGATGTCGCCATCATGAAAATATCTTGAGTTAAAATTATGTCGTGTTCAATTTTCACATTTGAGTAAACGTAAGTGAAAGACACGCCCAATTTCTAGATTAAACGTTATCTTTGTTTGTCCAGATATTTATCTGGATGTACAGCATGATAAAAATTATTCATTTAGTGTGGTTATATGGCAAAGGTACCCAAAAAAATTAAAAAGATTCTCTATATTTTTGTATGTTGTATGCACTTTCTGTGAGATGGTTCTGTAAGACGGTTAGATATCTTCCAAATTCATACTGTAGACAATGGATGAGAAAAAAGAATTTTAATGTATTGCTACTCTGCAAATCTTGATGTTATGCGAAGAATTATTAATGTAGGTTAGTGTAAGTCCTCAGAAAGAAAAGAAGGTAGAGAAACAGGAAAAAATACAGCCTGCAGCGAAGGCCTATGAATGTAACATATTTAAGAATTTGTTTAAATAAATGAATTTTTCTGTTCATCTTCAAACACTTTTATCCCCACTACATGCATTTTTGCTATTGCATACCTTTTCTCAGAAACCTCTCATCAGAGCTGAATGAAATTTTGAGGTTATCATGTTATTGCTCCGAGCTATCACACAACGAATACAAGTTAGCTCTTTCAATATTTTACACCAGCAAAGAGAAAAAAATTAATTTGAGGATTATAAATTAAATAAAAATGTTTTGAAATCTTATAATTAAGTGACAATTTTGCTTAATTTGATTGTGTCCTGTTACTTTCCTAATTACATCATAAATTTCACCGCTATACTATTAGCTATGTTTTTAAAGAGGGACACATTCAAAGATAAAGTGATTTAACTATAGCAGCAAAACTCCAAAATTTAGAAGCTTGAAATTGAGTGGAATGCATTATTTTCGAGTAACTAGTAGTTCTTAATAAGATCTTTATCTGTGGATTATTGAAACAAAGTCTTGATAGAAATTTATGATAAAAGTGAAATGAGGTTCACGAATGTTAAATCATTTTCAGTTGGCTGTGACAGGTGTAAGCAAACATACATGCTGCTCTAACCATATTTTACATTATGGTCTACATATTCATTGTCACCGAATATTTAGTTATCTCTTCCTTTCAGAGGACACACTGCTACTGCTGCTGATGCTGCACGTCACTGTTCCCACCTTGTGATGTCGCACTCCGCCGTAGCCAGGGCAACCAGCGAGGACAAACAAGCCCACCGACAGGTGCTTATTATTTGCGCGGCCTTTGACGGGCCCCTCGTCTCAGACGGTCGACAAAGGAAGGCAGAACACATTGTCTGCGGTCACAGACTGCCGCCCACACTGCCCGTAAACAACGTGTGAGGCTGATTGGCTCGTGTCTGTATCTACCCATTTTGTGCGTCGTTCCCCTTGCGGCACCATTCATAACGCGCTCCCGTAGCGACAGACTAGCGTCAGGAAGCGAAAGATTTTTGAGGAAGCGAAACTTTTTTCCGCCGTTCCCAATATAATGTGCGTTCCCCAGTTGTCGTGAGAATGGTTAGCTACATTTTCGGGCAGAAAACAGCGCCCCTGGCAAACAGCCAATTATCGAGGACGATGAGAGAAAGGGCCCACTCTCAATCGTTCTCCTTTCCTTGCAGCTGCATTTACTAAGAACCGCAATTCACGTTTGTAATTCCTCTCTGTATTTACTTTAAATTACACTTACGATTTTGTTTAAATGTTTCTTATTTCTTCTGAGATCACTGAAACTTTGATTTCGATAGACTTCTGAATTCTTTGGGACTTATTTATGAATTCTTCAACGTATTATTTTCCTGTGTTTACTTTCTGCAGTCTCTTTAATAAAAAGAACTCCCTCTAATTGTGCAATTTTTCGGTTTTTTTGCATGGATAGTATTATTCCAAAAGTTCAAGGATTTTCGAATAGTGAAAAAGCTGCTTTTTAGTGGACGTTCATCAGGACTAAATATCTTTTAAGCATAATCTGCATAGTATGCTGTGCTTTTCTTCTGCCTAGTGGACACACGGGTATACCTAGGTTCGTCGTGTGATCATTATGATGATCATCTACATTCACGAATTAGATTCTAGAGATCAGTTCCGGCTACAGTTTCTTAGCTGGGCCGACGTACGTTCCTTATCCTTTGGTACACATTGCCACAACTTTTTAGAAAAGCTGCATTGTTGTATTCTGCTTACGTCTTTCTTCCACTTCTGTTTGTATGTAACGATTCTTCATGTTATTGAAAAATTTCAAGCTCTGTTCTAATATCTTCGATTCCTATTTTATCTTCCACTTTACATCCTTTACACAATCAGATGGATTTTATTGGTGACGACACTATTCCATGTATGTCTTCATTGTTTACATTCAAGCCTCAGTTCCGTAAAGTAGCGATGGAACATCTAGTGTTTTATATAATTTCAGTTGTGTTTCCTTAGTTATCCTTTTATTGATCCACAGACACAATGAAATTATGCAGTTTTGTTTTTTGTATACTTATCATGAAAAATATTTTTCGTGATCAAAAGAAATTTCATAGCCTATTATTTCGTTTTCCTATTATTTCGTTTTCTTCGACGCGCAGGTCGCCGAAGTGGCGTCAAATCGAAAGACCTGCACCAGGCGAACGGTCTACCCGACGGGAGGCCCGAACCACACGACATTTCATTTTTCATTTCGTTTTCTGACTCTGGTTTAGAGCTCACTGCTTGTTTCTTCAGAATGAAATTACGTTCGTCTCCCCTGCATATACTTTGAAATTATAACTTTGATAAATTTGGTTTCACTTAAAAATAATATGTATTTGTAATTCTACGTCTGAAATGGCCATTTTAGTCTCATCGAGAGCGTATATGGTTAGCATGTAATAGCCCTTATCTGGTTTTACACCTTTCTTATTTTTCATTTCCTCATTCCATTTTTTAATCACGTCTTTTATATTTAAATTGAATAAATAAATGGAAAGACTGCAAACTTGTTAAATTCGTCAGTCAGTAATAGTGCCAAGCTTACTTATTTTGTTCCTGTTTTTTCTGTTACAAAATTTAGTACCAATTACATGGGAAAATTTCCTAGTAAGCAGAAGATCAGAGGTTCGAATCACGGGCAGGCATACATTTTCACTCCTCGTCGCTGATGCCACGCAAAGTTCTGATGCAGCTGATATCAATAGCCTCTTCTCTTTCCTTTCCCTTACTTCCCACAACCCTCTCCCCCTCCTCCTTCAATTTACATAAAATTTAGTTTCACTGAATATGCTTTTTATGGTCCATAACCAGTCACAGAATTCCTTTCTTTTGTAATACTGACCAGAGTTTCGTCCGACTTATAATGTGAAATGCCTTGACACTGGCAGTGAAAGCTATACTTTTCTCATTACAAAATTCTCGTCTTTCATTTATAAATAAGTGAATACAGTATCCATCGTATTTTGTTCAAATGTAACTCTACTCTGTTCATCAGTTAAAACTGTTTATCTTTGTTTGAGGAGAATTGCATAGTACTTTAATAGCTCGCTTGTAATGCTACATTTCCGATTTTCAGTTCTACTAATGTAAGTACATCTAACCTTTTCCAATCTTCGTATATTTCTGCTCGATCCATTACGTTTTGGTTACACCACAATTTTTTGTAATGTTCTTCCCATTGTTTTGCATCGATTGCTTCAATGTGTTACGTATGTTTCCCTTATCTGTTTAAATGTTTGCTTAAAGGGCCAAATGCTTGCTTTCTGTGAATGTCAGTTTCTGGATTACTCACATATATCTGTCCTAAACTGTTCGTTGTGCTTTTAAGTACTCTTGTTTAGCAACTCCTCTTTTCCAATTGTATTCTGCTCTTAATGCTCGCTTTTTTTCGTAGATGTTTTAGACTTGTTTAATTTTCCTTTCTTCTTACCTTTCCTAACTCTTCATTCTGTGTTTTCTTGTTATAAACTTTAATATTGTTCTCAGAGTGTCAAAACCTTTCTCCACAACACTACTAATTATATTTTACCAACCTTTATTAGCTTCTTCAGTGGTGGGTTTCCATAGAAATTATTCATTTAGTATATTTCCGTATTGAGTTCCATGCTTTTACCTCGTACTATAATATGTTTTCTATGTTGTTTCTCTTTTTCTGTACGTTTTATGATTCATTCTTCATCTTATTGAAATATTCATATTATAAATTGGTGATTAATGGTCGGAACAGATGTAGCTTCCTCGGTATACTGTTGTATGTGCTATTTGTGATGCTGCACATTTTAACTTCTTCATTATTAACTGATGACATTTGACGTAGAGCTGACCATATTCACAGTTCGGTAGATATAATTAACTCTGTCTAAGATGGCATTGTCTAGACAATCGTTCACTTAAGGAATCAATGGGTTAAGTGCCAAAACCCTAATTTAAATATAAACCGAAGATATAAACAAGCTGGTTTGTTGCAGCTCACCATGCCAATCTGTCCTCTGTAGGCCTCTTCATCCCCAAATAACTAGCAACCAACATCCTTCTGAATCTGTTTACTGTATTCATCTCGTAATCTTTCTCTCTCTACGATGTTTAATCCCACACTTCCCTCTAGAAGTAAACTAGTGATCCCTTGATGACTCAGAATGTGTCCTGCCAACTGATTTCTGTCCTCCACAATTCTTTTCAATAACTTCTCATTAGTTACATCATCTACTTACCTAATCTTCAGCTGTCTTGTGTAACACCATATTTCAAAAGCTTCTTTTCTCTTATTACCTCAGCTGTTTGCCATCCATGTTTCACTGCCATATGTGGCTACAATCCATACTAATACTTACAGAAGAGAATTCCTGACGCTTAGGTCTATATTCTATGTTAAAACATTTCCCCTTTTCAAAAGACTATTCTTTCCGTTTCTTGTCTACGCCTTACATCCTCACTGCTTAAGCCACTGTCAGCTGTTTTTCTGCTCAAACAACAAAACATTTACTACTTCAAGTGTTTCGTTTCCTAATCTAATTCCTTCAGCATCACCTGATTCGACTACATTCCGTTATCCTTGTTTTACTTTCAAGACACCATCTTTTGTGGTCCATTGCTTTTTCAAGTCGTTCGCTGTATCTGACAGTACTACTGTGTCATCAGCAAACCTCGCAGTTATTACTTTTCCCCTTAAAAATTAATTCCTACTCCAAATATTTCTTTGGTTTCCATTACCGCTGAGTGTACAGTTAAATAACGTCGGGTATAGGCTGCGACACTGTCTCAGTCTCAGCTGAACCATTGTTTCACTTTCATGCTCTTCGATACTTATAACTGCCGACTTGTTTTTGCACAGGTTGTAAATATCCCTTCACTTCTCGTATTTTTCCCCTGTTGTCTTTAGAATTTCTAAAAGAATGCTCCAATCAAGTCTCAAAGTCAGTATCTAAGTCTAAAAATGCTATAAAAGTAGGTTTGTCTTTTCGTAATCTATCTTCAACTAGAAGCTGTAGGATCGTTATCGTTCGCATGTTCCTACATTGCTCCAGAATACTAATGATCTTGCGTCATGCCGGTATCCAGCAGTTTTTCAATGCTTCTGTAAAGGATTCATGTTAGTATTTTGCAACCTTGACTTATTAGACTGTAATTCGGTAATATTCACACTTGTCAGCACCTGCTTTCTTTGTAACTAAAATTACTACAATATTCTTGGTTTCTGAAAGTATTTCGCCTTTTTCATAGCTCTTACATACCGGATGGAAGAGTTTTGTCGTGAATGGTTCTCCCACCGCCATCAGTATTTCCGCTCAGGGCTCTGTGAAATTCTCGCAGTATCGTATCTCCCATCTCACCTTCATCTACGCCCTCTTCCAATTCCGTAACATTCTCCGCATCTGCATCTCCATTGTATAGACACACTTTTTAGTGCAGACCTTATAGGGCTACATGGTAATCGGCTATTACAGAACGTTTTGTTTGGAAGTGAGAGAGGGGTTACATTGCAACTGGCTCTTGCATTTTAATATTAGGGTCTGATTGGAGGAAAGGAGAGGGAAGCCGAACACTATGGAATGTGTATCTGCACCACTCAACATATATAAAGCATATATTTTTCCTTATTGACATTTTAGTATTACATCAGAGCTATTCATGAGTACATAAGTAATGTCATTTGACACTATTTTTCATTCGAAACTCTGATCAGTTCGAGACAGCGAAGTGTACTTCGTTAATAATGAAATTTTACACAATTTTTCACATCATTTAAATACTAAACTCTTATTGGCTGGAAAGAGACTAGGTGGAGCATAGAGTTCGTCTTTTGCCATCAACTTAGACTTCTAATACTGTATTGAAATTAGTTGGAGATTTTTTGAGGTGAGAGGCAAAGAAGGGAGAGATTTCTAAATTTTCTATCAACGCAGTTGGGCCATTTTCACCAGCTAGGATTTTTTCAACTGTGATTGGCTTGAGATAAACAGAACTGCACTTTTGGGTTGGTGGGAGATATGTCAAGGGAGGTTTTTAAATTTTCCACTTACACAATTTGACTGTTCCCACCATCTTGAATTTATAAACGTGCACTGTGATTGGCTCTAGATAAGGAGGGACTGGCTTCCAACTTATAAGGCTGATGATGTTACCGATATCAACAGTGTCTTCGCTGTTGATTTCACTAATGATGACGACGTCACTAGGACACACGACGTAACAAATGTAAACGAAGTGTTCCACCTTGCCCATACTGCTACAAATTATACGGCAATGACATTCAGAAAATTCCTGAAAGCTCCTGATACGAAAACTCTATAAAATTGTTACAGCATTCTGTCAGTAACAGGCATAAGAGATCTCACCATCTATTTCATATTTGCCTCAGTTTTATGTAACTCCAGGCTCCCAGAGGACCCCATTGTATCTTAACTATAACGAGAGTTGGAGCTGCTTTTTTCCTCTGTGTCAGTACCAACCCATCCCAGCATACATTTCTATGTAGTGTAATGATGATGTCAGTGCGTTTTAGCTTTCCTAGGTAGCATTAGAAAGTTGTGTGGAGTGCTGCATCCGTTTGTTTATGTTTCGCCCAGTTACTGCTGCGACTGTGAACAAAATTCAATTTATAGAGCTACTAAACGAAAGTATTCCAGCTCTGGTAGTCATTCGAAGCATTATCCCACATGTAATGTCACCGTCCATGATACAAATAATCTACTTTAGCTCTTACCGTAGCAGTGACAGGCTTACCTTCGGCTCTCGATCTCAGTGGTAGGATGTTCTGTTTCTGAAGCTAAAGCTCCCTTAGCAATCAGTACAAATCTCACATGGGAATCGTATCTTATTCTTGAACCCAAGGTACAAAAAGCTTGTTCGAAATCTAATTTGTGGATATTCAATTGTTTGATTCTGTGTAGAATTCAACAGTTTAAGTGGTTTTTTATGCATCCAGTCCCACTCTCAGATTTCTGTATTTTCGAGGTGGTATTGGAATTATGCTTCTGTGTAACATATGTCTGCTAGCAGATACACCGTTTGGAGGTCAATTATTCTTCATATCCTACAGAGTTACGGATCCATGCAGTTTTGCGCAGGCACATATGGCTCACATTGTGGTTACATTTTAATGTACTTTCACCATAGGATAACGGCTTTAAATTTGTTATCCAGTACGATATTAGCTTATTCATACATCTTTGAACAATTGTACATAAGAACGTAGTTAATCACTAACATTTAAGTGTTTTATGTTATCTATAACAGTCAGAGCACATTGTACTATAATTTCATGAATTTTGAAATCTGCTCTTTTCAAGTCCTGGAAAGGAATTTTCTTGAACGTTCTTCCACAAGGAAGAAAAGGTGATACGAAGATTGTAATATATCCGAGCCGACTTTGGCTTGCGTTGCAGTTAAATGCGGGATTCAAACTTGCGATATCACTGACCTTGTGCAAGGGCTAGTGCAGGTTGCCGATATGCAGGGCAATGAAGTCACAATCCAACATTTCGTCAGGCCCTTCCCCCTTATCGATGACGGTTTAAGCCATGACTCCTCTTCTTCCTCCTTCCACTTCTCTAGCCCCGTCCAACGAAAGAAAACGTATTAGTACAGCCAGTCACAGGGGAGCCCCCAGAGCAACTAACTTGACTGTGCTCAAAAGTATCTGAACGATCAGAGCTTCTTGTGCAATGTTAAAAATTATTTACTCTCAAAATTGTGTACAGGACGCAACATGTCGTATGGATTAGCAACCCACACACACATAAACACACGCATTTATGCACACCCCCTGAACTGCACAAAATGACATTAAGTTAAAAAGTAGTACCTTGTTTTCATACTTCGCTAAAATAATACTTATCTCGAGTATCTCATCAGTAAATTTCATCTCATATGTCTATATATTACATGGCATATAAATATCATTATGAAACAAACTCGTCATAAATAGTTGTAAACCAATACACGCTTATGCAGTGTAATTAACGACACAGAAATATGCAGTCCCCAACGATGACTTTTACTTTAACTATGATCCTACAGAACTTTAAAGGCGAACCAAAGTCGTTCTCTGCTGTATATGCAGGACAATAATAGTGGCTGGGTGTTTTGGGGGACGTAATTTGTATAGGTATCTAGGTAGAAATTTCATTAAACAATTTTATTAAACAACAACGTAAAATAATACACAGAAATGGTTTATACATGAGAGATACCTATTATAATAATAGATATATATAGCCAGGCTATAGCTTTGCCTCTGGAAGCCATCAGATTTCGGTGTACAGGAGAAGTAATTCATACAAACAGCCCATTTCTTTGCAAACGGTTTTGAACAATCTTTACTGAAGAGGACGTCTTTTCGCGTAATTAACGTTCTTCACGGGTTCATCAAGAATTTCCTTTGAATCAGATGGCATTTTCTTTACTACAATAGCGCAAAAATGCAAACTGCAATCATTGCAATTACATCCTGGAGCAACATTTTTAATTTTGATACGGTGTTTTTTATTTTCCTACTATTGCTGCGATCCCTTCGCAACATACATCAATACATTTTTTTTTTCCAGTCAATGTTGTTTTTATTCATGTAACATTCTATGACCTCGAATATTTTTTCTCCAGCTTATTGGTTCCCAGACGTGTGTAGAGCAGTAAATTTTGTTCGAGAAAGTTACCGAAGGTATATCTGACGAATACGAGTAATATAAATAAAACAGCTGCATCAGTATTTTCATCTGGTTGCATTGCGAACATTTTACAAGCATTCAGTCTCCACATGACTTCGTCTTCATTGTGATCGGATAGTTTATGAAAGGAGTCAGAAACAGTGCTGTTTGAACAATGTACTGCTGCAGCTTTCTTTGCCGCAAGTACACAGATAACTGTTTCTAACATGCATTGTCCAAGCAAGTTCTCTGCAGTTGAATGTGGTTTTCCAGATCGAGTTATCCTGTAGCTTAGGAGGAACGCTGCTTCAGTAGCATTTCTATCATTGGTATTTGCAGATTTATACAAGTTCGACTCTGAGATTTTCGGTTTTTGTATCAACCTGTCGTTTTAGCTTTGCTAGCAGTGTTTACAATTCTTTTTTCTCCATTATGTTGTCTTCTATTCTGGTCTGGGAAACTGAAAGCACGATCGGGAGAGGGGTGTGCTGACCACATGCGCATATCCGCATACAGTGATGCCTGTGACTGAGGATGACACGGCGGCCGGTCGATGCCGTTGGGCCTTCGTGGCCTGATCGGGCAGAGTTTAGTTTTTTATACGTTGCCTTCTATCTCTCGTTGATTTTGATGACATTTTTTATGCACACTAAAATTAACGAAGTAATAAATTGGTATAACAGTTATTTGTAACGAGAAATGAAGTTTTAACTGAAAAAAGAAATAAAACGATGGTTGAAAACTACTAAAAAACACGCTTCTGCAGCAACATGATAAAAGTAAAAAATAATAATTGAATACAAAGGTCATGTTCATCAGCAGTAACAAGTGCCTTCGATAAGTAGTCGTGATTTAATATCGATAGCTAATTGTAAATGTCAGATTAATAATAATAACAGTAATAATAATGGTAGTAATAATGATATTACATTACATTCACACATCGTAACCATTAACTTGCAACATTATTTAAAGAAATATATATCGGGCTGAGGGACGTCTTATTGCTGTCGAATGAGAGCTTTATGTTTGAATTTATATTTTAGTTTCTATTGGTACAAAACTGTGTATTTTTTGTAGTTTTTTAATCTTTATTTTTATTTTGTAAAAGCTATGAGGAGACTCAAGGCTTAGCATCCTGTATGTGATAATAATCACAAAATTATTTAAGTCATATTTTCCAGGGAGTATAAAGGGATTTGGTAAAAACTTCCCCGACTTCTCCCGAACTTACCGACTAAACATACACTTTTTCGTGGGTGGAATTACACCTCATCCCTGGTGAAAACACATTTCTTTCCGTGTTAAGTGACAATATACTTTCTCTTGCAGCTGTAAAACTTATAAATCCAGTGAATAGTAAAAGTTTTATACACGGGCGTAGAACCCCCCGGCATTTTTTTGGAAACGAATCCCAGTAAAAAGTAACGTACTTTCAAAGATCCTTGATACATGGCAACGTGTACCCTCCACATTTCCATATAAAAGTCAATTACGTGTGAAATTACTCAAGAACTCACGTGGCACATTTTTTGGAAGATAATTATACTTTTTGCCGTCATTACAGCATAATTTGTAATCTATGAAAGAAATAAAAAAGGATCTGTACCTACATGGTTACTCTGCAATTCACTCTTAAGTGCCCGACAGAGGGTTCATCGAACCACTTTCATATTACTTCTCTACCATTCCACTCTCGAATGGCACGTGGAAAGAAGGAACACCTAAATCTTTCCGTTCGAGCTCTGTTTTCTCTTATTTTATTTTGATGATCATTTCTCCCTACGTAGGTGGGTGTCAACAAAATATTTTCGCATTCAGAAGAGAAAGTTGGTGACTGAAATTTCGTAAATACATCTCTCCGCAAAGAAAACCGCCTTTGTTTCAGTGACTGCCACCCCAACTCGCGTATCATATCAGTGACACTCTCACTCCTATTGAGCGATAACACGAAACGAGTTGCCCTTCTTTGCACTTTATCGGTGTCCTCCGTCAATCCTACCTGATAAGGATCACACACCGCACAACAGTATTCCAGCAGGGGACGGACAAGTGTAATGTAGGCTGTCTCTTTAGTGGGTTTGTTGCATCTTCAAAGTGTTCTGCCAACAAAGCGCAGTCTTTGTTTCACCTTTCCCACAATATTATCTATGTGGTCTTTCTAATTTAAGTTGCTCGTCATTGTAATTCCTAGGTATTTAGTCTAATTGACAGCCCTTAGATTTGTGCGATTTATCGTATAACCAAAATTTCTTGTATTTCCTTTAGTACCCATGCAGACGACCTCGCACTTTCCTTTGTTTTGTGCCAATTGCCACTTTTCGCACCATACAGAAATTCTCTCTAGATCATTTTGCAATTGGAATGGATCGTCTGATGATTTTACTGGACGATAAATTACAGTGTCATCTGTAAATAATCTAAGGGAGCTGCTCAGACCATCACCCACACCATTAATGTAAATAAGGGGCAGCAGAGGGCCTATGACACTGCCATGCGGAACGCCAGATATCACTTCAGTTCTGCTCGATGATTTATTGTCTATCACTACGAACTGTGTCCTCTCTGAGAAAAACGCACGAATTCAGTCACACAACTGAGACGATACTCCATATGCACGGAATTTGATTAATAGTTGCTTGTGAAGAATGGTATCACAAGCCTTTTGGAAATCTAGATATATGGAATCGATCTGAGATCCCTTGTCGACAGCACTCATTACTTCATGGGAATAAAGAGCTAGCTGTGTTGTACAAGAACGATTTATTCTGAATCCGTGTTGGTTATGTATCAATAAGCCATTTTCTTCAAGGTGATTCATTATGTTAGAGTACAGTATATGCTCCAAAATCCTACAGCAAATTGAGGTCAGTGATGTGGGTCTGTAATTCAATGGGTTACTCCTATTTCCTTTCTTGGTGTGGCCTTTGATACTTTCCAGTCTTTAGGAACAGACCTTTCGTCAAGTGGGCGGTTGTGTATGATTGCCAAGAAAGACGATATTGTGACAGCATACTCTGAAGGAACGTGATTGGTATACCATCTGGACCGGAAGACTTGCCTTCCTTAAGTGATTTGAGTTGAATCGCAACACCTAAGATATCTACTTCTATGTCACTCATGCTAACAGCTGTTCTGTTTTAGAATTATGAAATATTTGATTCGTCTTCTTTCGTGAAGGAATTACGGAAAACTGTATTTAGTAACTCTGCTTTAGTTGCACCATCATCGGTAACATTTCCATCGCTATCGCGCTGTGATAGTATTGAATGTTTTTTTTTTTTTTTTCCTGGTGTACTTTACATAGGCCTAGAATCTCTCTGGGTTTTCTACCGTATTTTGGGACAATTTTTCTTTGCGCAAACTATTAAAATTATCTCGCATTGACGTCCCCACTAAATTCCGAAGCCGGCCGTAGTGGCCGAGCGGTTCGAGGGGCTGCGGTCGCAGGCTCGAATCCTGCCTCGGGCATGGATGTGTGTGATGTCCTCAGGTTAGTTAGGTTTAAATAGTTCCAAGTTCTAGGGGAGTGATGACCTCAGAAGTTAAGTCCCATAGTGCTCAGAGCCCTTTTTTAAATTCCGAGCTTCCGTGAAACTTATCCAATCTTGGGGTTTTTGCGTTCTTTTGCATTTGGCATGCTGTTTTGTTGCTTCTGAAACAGTATTCTGACGTGTTTTGTGTACCATGGTGGGTCAGTCCCATCTCTTATTAGCTTACGTGGTATGAATCTATCTATTGCTGTTGATCTGTACCTTTCAAATTGGAACCATATCCGGTCTACACTTACATAATTAGCTTGGAAGGAATGGAAACTCTCTCTTAGGAAGGCATCAAGCGAATTTTTGTCTGCTGTTTTAAATATATATATTTCGCGTTTTGGTTGATATGATTTTGGGCCTCGCTACAATGACCTTGCGTTCACTAATCCCTGTATCCGTCAAGACGGTCTCTATTAGATCTGGATTATTTGTAGCTAAGAGGTCATGTGTGTTTTTGCAACCATTTACAATTCGTATGTGCTCATGAACTAATTGTTGAAAGTAATTCTCAGAGAAAGCATTTAATACAATTTCGGAAGATGTTTTCTGTTTACCACGGGCTTTCAACATATATTTTCGCCAATAAAAAAACGCGAAAAGAATGAAATGAAGCAAATGAATGTCTTAGCTGGGGGCGGGCGGCAGACGTCCACCGGGCATTCCCCACAATCTGCTGCCGCGCTGCACCCGCGCCGAACTTTGGGACAGAATTCTCGCAAACTATGATCGTGGGTTCTTCTCGACAATTTTTTTACGCTGTTACAAAATGATTTTCGTGACTCTGGAAGTATATAACAGCCTAAAATAATCGAACGATTCAAGATGAATGTAATTTCGCGGAACCCCGGTTACTTTTCCATGGAACCCCTTAGTTTCGCGGTACCTACTTTAGGAATCACTGCTCCAGAACAATGGAGGTTACTTCCTGACGTCTTAGCTTAAGTTCTACTATTATTTCCCTTCTTCCTGTCACTATTCACCTCATGTTATTTTCTTCGTCAAGAGCCTCCTCATTCCTCATCAGTCCAAAAATTTCAACATTCTTCTGTGGCACAACATCTCAGACGCTTCGATTCTCTTCTTTTTCTGTTTTTGCAGTGACCATGGCTCACTACCACACTATGTTTCGATCCAAACCGACATTCTCAGAAACCTCTTCTTCAAATTAAGACCTATGTTTGATACTAGTAGACTTCTCTTGGCCAGGAATGACCTGTTCGCCAGTGCCAATCTCTTCCGTCCTTCATGGGTTATTTTGCTGCCAAGGCAGCTCTTCTTTGTGATCACAATCCTGATGTTTCCCGCTTTTCTCATTTCTTCTCGTTCTCATTACATTCATCTTTCTTCGATATATTCCCAAACCATATTCTACACTCACTAGACAGTACATTCGTTTCTGCAGATCCTGTAACCACTTTTGACTTTCTCTGATCATAGCAGTGCCTTCAACGAACCTTGTCATTATGCTGCACGGCAGAATAATTGAAGACCAGTAATTCAAAAATGGCTAAGCATAATTTTTGTGAAAAACTAAATGTTGGTGTCGATACGCGAAGAAAGATTCAGGAGTAGAATTAAAATTCAAGGCGAAAGCATATTAATGATACGATTCGCCGATGACATTGCTACCCTGAGTAAAACTGAAAAAGAATTACATGATCTTCTGAACGGAACGAACAATCTAATAAGTACAGAATATGGACTGAGAGTAAACCGAAGAAAGACGAAAGTTATGAGATGCAGCAGAAATGAGAATTGCGAGAAACTTAACATCAGGATTGATAGTCACGAAGTAGATGAAGTTAAGGAATTCTGCTACCCAGGCAGTAAAATAACCAATGACGGATGGAGCAAGGAGGACATCAAAAGTAGACTAGCAATGGCAAAAAGGGCATTCCTGGTCCAGAGGAGTCTACTAATATCAAACATAGGCCTTAATTTGAGGAAGAAATTTCTAAGAACTTACGTCTGGAGTACAGCATTGTATGGCAATGAAACGTGGACTGTGGGAAAACAGGAACAGAAGAGAGTCGAAGCATTTGAGATGTGGTGCTACAGATGAATGTTGAAAATTAGGCGGACTGATAAGATGAGGAATGAGGAGGTTCTGCACAGTATCAGAGAGGAAAGGAATATGTGGAAAACACTGATAAGGAGAAGGGACAGGAATATAGGATTTCTGTTAAGATACAAGGGAAAGACTTGCATGGTAGTAGAGGGAACTGTAGAGGGCAAAACCTGTAGAGGAAGAGAGAGATTGGAATACATCCAGGAAATAATTGAAGACGTGGGTTAGAACTACGACCCCCCAGCACAAGGAAAAAAAAAATTCCGCCTGAATGCTGACAAAGCTGAGCAAGCATTTGAATTACAACATCGCAACGCTGAAAGAGCCTCATCACAGTTGAGAGCTGATGAGCTTATTGCTAACGTTACCAAAGGTGATAGTTGCTAGCTATCTATAGGTCTCCAACAGGTGATGTTCGTACCTTTCCTTACACATTTAGGTATGTTCTGTCTGAGTCAGTTCTCATGTTACGACTTCGATGTACATTTAAGTGGCACAGGTGATGCAACAATGTGTATGTGAAATAAGGCGGAAGGTGGCAGGGGAGCCAATAAAATCGCGTCCTATTTATTTGTGTTTCTCAGTCAAGTACTCAGCGTCACAATGAATCAAAGAGCTGTGTGCATAGAGTGACAACTGCTGCGCACAAAATAAAAACAAAATTCTTCTATTCGTGTACATATTTTAGTGTCTTGTCGTATGTTCGATGAGTTGAGCATAAATATCTCGTTTCTGGATCTAGCTTTCTGGCAGGCTATAGAGAATTTTGCACCCACTGAAAATAGAAAGAAGACAGTGAAATATTTCGTTTTGTGTGATCTAATGAAGTTAGTGACTACATCACGTCATGCAAAGTCTTTCGAAGTTCTGGAAATACATGACTCACAGTTACTTGACTTTTACACAACTGCAGAAAACTTGATCACCACCAACAAACTGTTGATGTAAACTGGAGACCAGATTCGAAGAACTGCCTGGAGAAGTCATGATCCGAAGAACCCGTAACGTGCTGGAAGAGTGTATAACGTTAAATGTCTTGAAGAAGGGCAAATCAGTCTCTGATTTCCAAAATATGGAACTAAAGCGAGTTGAAAACTGCCAGTGCTTATCGCGAGAGAAGGAGAAGGCCCTGTTTAGTATGATACTACATTTGCCCGAAGAATACAGTAAGTTTTATCACGACATTTGTGGTTAAATACGTTTAAAATGTAACGAGATGGTATTTGGTACACTTATTCGGCGTCGTCTTATTATTGCAATCATGGCAACAACAACAAAAGAGCAATGGACTTAGCCCTTTCCCAGATTGTCATTTTCTTTGTGCTACTACTGGCATACTAGTAGTTCGGTTAAGTCTCTTATTTGTGTACCAGGTCACAGCGCCCTACGGTCTGACTTACAAACTATTTAAATAAAACCAATGTATCCCGTGTACGCAGTATAAATCGGTTTTCTTTCAGTACCTCAGATCACTCATTTTGGTACTTCGCCCATTTTGAATTTCTAGTCTTCAGTTGTATTACACGTGATTAAATATTTTAGGAGTTTGTACCTGGTGAGTTCAGAACAGAGAATGTTAGTGCTGGGCCAGTGTGCCAGGCGGAGTGTCGACTAGGTGACCGCCAGTGTAGCAGACCCACGACAAGACGCAAAGATTGCCACACAACCACAGAGTGAAGGAGACAAAATATGCTGCATACCGTGTGGTCTGCCGTTGCTGTCTACTGGTCCATCGTCAGTGACAAGGCTTGGTGTGACCAGTCCTTCTACACTACAGGATATCGTTGATGCTCCACAGGCTGTCATCCACACAAAGACCAGGCGTGGAGCAACCGCGCAGTCTTTTGGCCGACTTGAGAACCTATACTGCCATCTAGGCCTCTCTATGATGGATGATCAGGACCTAGTCTTCACAACGACTGAAATCTTGGACCACAGTTGGCAATCTCCACCTGAGAGCTCAATAAATGTCTTCGAGAAGTGAAATCAGCAGTAGGTTACCGTGAAACGACTGGGCAGGAGGCGCCATCCTCGATTTTCTACCGCCACCAGAACAGCACGTGGCCATGCCACTGATCTGTGAAGCGGTGTCACGACTCGCTGATAAGACATCACCACTTCTTCATCGCACATGTGGTTATACCCGACCACCAACCCTGACGACAGTTGTAACTCTGTACATTCTGCACGATGAATAAATTGTTATTTCAGATGCCACAGTTCCTCCGACACCTCCGGGCCAGAACTGAACCAATCATCCACACTCTGCGCTCCACCTGTTCACAATGCAACCCCATCTCCCCAGGTTGCAGGGATTTATATCCTTCCAGCCAGAGTGTCACTCCCATTCATAAGCATTCCTTTTATTTCCGTCATTAAATCTTCGATGTATTTATTGAGTTGGAGGAGCGAAAGACGCCTTTATTAATCAGAGCTTCTTGGTCTTCTAGTCATATTGTTTCCTCTTAATTCTTGTACATATTATATATATCCCGTCTTTCATTGCAGGTTTCTGATACTTTTGTCAGAAAAAGAAACCTCTTCCACCATTTCACGTAGTCGAACCCCTTTTCTAGATTTTTAGTCCTATGTGCGTATCTTATTTTTCTTCAGTCTTCAAGCGCAACATCAGATCTGACTCTCTCCTGCCTTTACCTCTCCTAATTCCATACTGATAGTCATCTGACGGACACACTATTCCTTCCCATTTTTCCGTATATTACCCTTACAACGAGCTTGGATGCATGGGCTGTTACCAAAATGTGAGTTTTCGCACCGATCTGGTCTTGCTCTTTTCGGAATCCTGAGAATGAATTACTGAAAGTGTGATGGTTCCTCGCCAGTCTCATACACTCTACGCACCAGCTTGAAAACTCGTTTGGTTGTCATTTCCCCGAAAGATTTCAGAAATTCCTGTGGATTGATATCTGTCGCTCCTGCTTTTTTTGATCTGAACTCCGCCAGAGCTCATGTAAGTTCTGACTGTTGTACTCGATCCCCTGCGTCTTCTTTACTGTCTCCAGTTTCACCTCGTATCGTCAGACAACTCCTCCCTCGCATATACGCTTTCAATTTACTCTTTTTACCTATCCACTTATTCCTCTGCGTTTAACAGTGCAATTCCTATTGCACACTTGATGTTACCATCCTCGCTTTTAATTTCAGCGAATACAGCTTTGGTTGTTCTATACGTCGAGTCAGTACTTCCAACGATCTTTTCTATTTGGATTTCTCCACATTTTTCTTGAAGCCACTTCTTGTTTGTTTCATTACTAAATCAAAGACAGTTTTATGTTCCGGGTATCCGCAGTTGCTGAAACGCATCATATTAGGAATAATCCCTCTAATCTTTGGTAAATTTGTTGATTATTGAAACTTGACTTCTTTCGCGGCCTATAGTCGCATCACCATTCTTAACCCACATGGTAAAGAGCAATATAGTGTTCCACCACTTTGTGGATATTAAATTTAGTAAGGGAATATCTAAAATATGCTCACAACGGTTATAAGACCATAGGCATGCACATCGCTCTTAGGCAATTTTTACCATTCAGTGAATATAGTCAATACTAAGGCGAACGAAAAGTAACGAAGATGTGCTCCATTCATTTAGGACAAACAGGTGATGCGTGAAACTTGCAGTTATAGAGCCGTGTTTCAAAATTTGCCTGCATCTGAAAATAGAAAACAATAATATTTAGTTGGGAGAGGGCGCTGAAAGTATTTCCATGGAAGGGCTGGATAGACGATAAAAATTGTCAGTGGTAACAGGATTATTTGTTGCGTTATGCTAATTATTGTGTGGAATGTACAGGGTGACAATTATTGAACTATATGAAAAAAAGTAAGTTAGTTACAAACTACGGGGTGCACACATACTTCCTTCAACATACAAATGTTCGGATTCAGGTTGTCACATGTTCGATATGCCTGCCATCATAGGCGATGACGAATAGCGAAATTCTGCATGACGCGCTGAAGTGTCGATGATCTCCTGAATGGCTGTTTATAGCTCAGCAGTGGTTTTGGGGTTATTGCTGTACACCTTTTCCTTAATATAGCCCCACAAAACATGTGTTAAGATCTGGAGAATATGGCGGCCAATCGAGGCCCATGCCAGTGGCCTCTGGTACAGCAGTGTCAGAAAGCGGTCCCCAAAATGCTCCCTCCAGACATCGAACACTCTCCTGCTTCGATGGTGTTGAGCTCCATCTTGCATGAACCACATCTTGTAGAAATCAGGGTCGATGAGTATAATGGGGATGAAATCATCTGCCAAAACCTTCACGTACCGTTGAGTAGGCATCGTGCGATCAAAGAATATTGCACCGATTATTCCGTGACTGGTCATTGCACACCACACAGTCACCCGCTGAGGGTGAAGAGGGTCCTCGATCGCGAAATGCAGATTCTCAGTTCCGACATGCGCCAGTTTTGCTTATTGACGAACCCATCCAAATGAAAGTAGGTATCGTCGCTAAACCAACCCGTAACACTTATACTATTTCCCGTCATGCCCCGCGGCCAACCGTGTAGTTTTAACGTCCTAACACAAACCGTTCTGAAGTTATGACGCTTTTAGGTCATATAATTCAATAATTGTCACTCTGTATCACGTGACATAGCCTTACCAGAGCAATGGTAGGGCAAGCATGCGTCGGGCAAAGTAAAAATTTCCCACTCCAACGACTTAGAGAGACCAAATGGCTGGCGGAACAAAAGCTATCCATGTGGACAGTATGACGTAGTATTTTACAAGCGAGAATAATATAGAATCTTATTCCAGTGGTAAAAGTCTGAGAGGCATAGGGTACAGTTCTCCTGTTTTACAGTAGGACAACTACAAATCCAGCCAACAAAGCATCGGTTCAGAGGCAGCCAATAAAGCATCGATTCAGACAATAAATTGATTATGGAAACCCAGGACTGGCAACACTAGGGCACACGCCAAAACTTCCTTAATCCTCTCAACAAGAGCCATCTGAGACCCCCAATTAGGGAAATTCGTACTGGCATGGTTTGATGAACAAAACTGGGATGAATTTTCTAAGACAATTTACATTTCCGTCAGACTCCAGTGGGAACCTAAAATTAGCGAGCTTGGGGGACGTAGACGGGGACTGTGGATAGGTGGCGCTAGGTTGGAACATGAGTCGTCCGGGGAGCACGCCGAGATTGCCGCACAGTTCTTATAAACCCTGTGTTCAAGTGGCGGAATGCTCAACGCAACTGCCTAATAAGCAGGATGTCCCGGGTTCGAGTCCCAGTTCGGCACAGATTTTCACTTGTCGGTGCTAATTCCTGATGCAGCCGGTATCATGAATTCCTTCCTTTTCCTGCCCCCCCTCCCCTCCTTCAATTTAAATAACACGTGTCACAGCTGCGGATCCGGCGTGGAGTCTGTTCTTTCGGACGCATTGATATAACGTTCCCTTATTGGCTGAGCTCAACTTGTGACAACCCTAACTCTGTCTGGGGACATCAGATGTCCCAAAACGCCATCTCTGGGAACACTATCTCATCCTTGTCAGGCTCCAGCGTAAACACCCTCTCATTAATCGAGCAGATACGTCCCTCAAATGATGTATGTGCTGCTAATTTTGGCTATACGTAGCTAGACCATATAGAAAAAGATACACTGTTTTACAGTAATAAGGAATCTTATAAGCCATGGTATGATTCCAAAGGAGATCGGTACACTGTCACTCGCTGTAGCTCTGCATAAATCAGAATTTCGTCATATCGTTGAGTCGAGTAACAAGATCTTATACGGCATTGAATAACGAAACTGGAGTTTCAGTACAGCTTCGCTAGCGTCAAGTCCATTTTTAATAACATCGCCATCAACTGAATTTGCAGAATCCGTTGTATCGACTGGATGTAATGGCTGTCACTCATCTGATCGATTTTAGCACTTGTAATGTTAAAGTTACAACCGAGAGATTATTTACGTTACCCTGTAGAATCTGAGACTGTTTGACTTTCGGGAGGATATCATAAACACAATCTTGGAGATAGTAGAAGCAGATAGATTTGATTCATGAACGCAAGTGGCTGACAGAGCTCATATACAAAAGAATGGAAAAGAAAATAAAGGATCTCTTAGGTAATATTTTGTTTACTTTCACGTTACGTAAACACACCAAACTGGCAGTTTCAACGTTGTGTTTGATAAGAGAAGGAAGATTTACGATACATCATAAGACTTCCAGGTAATTTTACGACTTTTAAAATAGGTTTGACAACGTAAAAGGTAGAAGCGGCAGGAATGTTCCGAAATGTGTAAATATGTGTGGACCGAGAATGAAGTGTAAGAATTGACTACCGAGAAATCAGGATTCGGATTAAATGGGAGTGAGACAGGAATGCCGTCCATTTTTTTCTACGCTTAGAACTGTACTACGTAGAAGCGACATCAAAAATATGGTAAAAAGTTTAAAAAAAAGATGATGGCGCATGGGTGACGCATTTGACTTGCGGCCTGGAGGACCGCGATTGAAATCCACAGCTGATCGTTCCGAAACAATGATTCAAATGGTTATGAGCACTACGGGACTTAACTTCTGAGGTCATCTGTCCCCTAGAACTTAGAACTACTTAAACCTAACTAACCTAAGGACATCACACACATCCATACCCGAGGGAGGATTCGAACCTGCGACCGTAGCGGTCGCGCGGTTCCAGACTGTAGCGCCAAGAACCGATTGGCCACCCCGGCCGGCCCGATCGTTCCGATTTACGTTTATGTCATGTCCCTTAAATTCCGGGACATTTCCTTCAAAAAGACACATCTGCTTTCTTTACACATTCCTTCCCATCAAAGACTGAGTTCTGCCGCTAAAGACCTCGTAATTGACGGTTTGTTAAGCCACAATAGGAGATATCATTGATAACATTCACTGATTGTAAATTTCAGGGAAAATCAGAAATAGGTACTATATCTGTCGAATGGAATGGTCTCTCGATCCCAAGTTCTGACTGGGGATGATGGGGTACGTACTTTTCATTGTATCGGTGTCTGGGTAATTATGCAGTACGCTAACACATTTTACGAAAACGAGAAGGAATGAAGAGCTTCTACTGACTATAATACTCTTGCGAGTCCGAATGGGATCATTTGACTGCTAAGTGATGCATACTTTACGATTCAGTAATCTCCTCTGTTGCAACCGAGCTTATGAGTAAACTACCATTACGGGTCTAAGGTGGTGTAGGAACTTCCCTGAAACGAGACATTACGTACTATTGGTTGTGTAGCATTACTCATTTTTCTCAATAATGTTGAATGTCAGATGGACGATCAACAGTCCAAAATCGCGTTTCACTTCCGTAATCTTCCTTGTGGTAATGGTTTGTTAACATATCATCGTGCTGTAGATGAAAGTTCGAGGTCTTCCCTGATAACATTTTCCGTGTGATTCAATTTACATTGGATGTGCAAGGTGTCTCGTAGCTGCAGTATCTTGATGTTTCATGACAGTTTTCAGCACGTCAAATGGCTTAGTATGGCAACGAAAATAAAGGGTGCTGAGTTGTTCATAGGTATAACAATAGCGACTTTCGTACATTCCAGCTGTCTCCCTGCAGTTAGGCGACGTTCATTACGATCAGGAATGACGACCGAGGTTATTAATGAGCAAAATCAATTGTTATTAATGTTACTAAACACTATGAGGAATAATTTCAAAAAAATTGTGAGCCTGAATCATGTAAGAATTCAATCTCAAACGTACTCTTTATATACTCGTATGTGGCACAGATATCCGCATATCCACAGACACGGAGCAATTAAAATAACCAGAGGTTTCAAACTATATTTCCAATTTATTCTGATTTATTTATTTTTTCGTAAACATGACAATTCCTATAAGTGAGGGATACTACCTAACAGGAACACAGTGATCACTATTCAAAGAAAATTCATTTACCGATTTTTCAACCCCACCTTCATACCAATGTCAGAACCAGTTTCGTTGTCTTAGAAAGAGTTCACTTCATGAAATCGAAACCGGTCTTGATACCCGTTGTGTGAACCAAGGGTAACAAATATACAGTAAAATAGTGTGCACTAGAAACGGTCTTGAAATGTGCCAAGCGATACAGCAGTCGCTAAAACACTCATTTCCTAATTGGTAGGAACAGTACACAGATAATTTTGGGATTGTTTCTACTACGACATTTTAAATTTCTTTGTTAAGGGTAAATCGTTCGTTTGGTAGTGTCACTGCAACACCAGCAATTAAAAATATCTGAATAAGATATTTGTACTGTGGTGCATTGTCATTCGTTGATTTTACTTTCTTTAAACTGACAAAGCACGTAAAGTCCCAGGCATCATTTTAAAGACCACAAAGCGGATCAAAGATTGTCGTTTTTACAATAGCAGTGCACATATGAATAATTTGACTGGATTTTCTCCTTGTACGTTATTTTATAGCACGTTCGCTTTCGTAATCCAGTCGGTCAATTATGATTTAATTTTCTTCATGTTCGGTGTAGGTACCTTTTCATTCTAACACAAAAGCTGACACTTTATTAAAATTTAATAGATAAATTGTGTTCTACTTTAATTAGTCCACATTGACAACAGTTTTAATTTAGAAGCGACAGCTTTCAATTTACTTTGACGAGGTAACGTAGACTGAAGTCAGCAATTAGTGCGAATTTTCTGATCTAGCTACACGCAATTGGAATTGATTTGCGCAATAAATATTACGGCATAAACAGGAAGAATTATTAATTACCTTAGTTAATAATTTTTGTCGCTGACGCACAGTCAATCTGGCTTTTCTAAAAAAACACCCTTGCGCTGAACGTCACACTTTTAATGAGGTGCACGGAAACGTTTCCATGAATTCCTTAAAAAATATAAAAAGGGATAGAGTGTAGTTTGTGTCACAGAAACAATGTATAAATTACTTACACGTGATGCACTGGGATATATTTTATTAACGAGATTCAAATACGTGCTGAATGGTGGAGTTTAATGATCTGTAGTTTCTATTCAACTGTAATGCTAACTTCGTTATAAGATTCAGTAACTACTATTAAAACACAAAAAGAAAAGAAAAACTTTTGTTTTAATTGTGCAATAAGTCTAATATCTATGGCCTTTTGGATATGTCTACTGATGCTCTGGAGTTTTGTATACGACTGGGAAATATGGTACATTGACTTCGAAAATTGCTAACACACTTTTCGAGTCGTGATCGTCATGAAGTGGAATCCTCTGTCAAAAACTTTGTTTGTGCATGTAGTTTCTTACAGATATAACACTCATCAAAACTTTTTTTTTCGTCATTGAATCATTCAGCTGCTCAGACGTAATAAACTTTATTACACAAAGGCTCCGCCACTATATATATATATATATATATATATATATATATATATATATATATATATATATATATTAGGTTTGTTGTTATTATGACATTTTAAATTTATTTGTTAGGGGCAAATCGTTCGTTCGATAGTGACGCAAGCAGGCAGCCATGCCACGAAAACGCAATCGTGCTCCCTACAGCCCACTGAGCGAGTTCCAAAGAGGTTAAACTGTGGCGTTCCTAGTGGCGGGATGCTCCTTCCACAGAACTGCCATACAAGTTAAATGTACTACGTTAGCTGTGCAACGATGCTGGCATCGCTGGGTACTTGAACACACTCATTTCCGTAGATGAGGTTCTGGGCTACCACGAGGCACACATGTCCTCCACAACCGGAAAAAAATAACGCATCCTTTTAGAGGTTTCGAATTCACTAACTTTTACTGTCACAACAGTGCGTATGAAATACCTTACATGAAATCATTACATTTACGGATCGGTAGCACAAACGGTTCCGAGGTGACACGTATCGCCCCATGCTGAAACACCCGTATTACTTAGTAAGAGTTGTTGGTTGACGATCGCAAGAGTCATTTCTTTCATCATCCGTGTTCGACTGGAGACAAGTCGGGAACGTGCTAGCCAGGGAAGTTGCTACACGTCTTGAAGAGCACATTGAGTTTCACGTATAGTGTGGGCGAGCGTTACCCTGTTGGAACGACACTTCAACTTCCTGTTGCAAGAACGGCGAAAGATTGGGTATAACAATATTCTGCCGTACTGAGCGTTCGTCACACCAAATGTGAACGAGAGATAGAGCTTATCACACTAAAGACCACAAGGCCTGTGGCGGGGCCAGTATATCTTAGGCGAATGTACTCTGCAACACAGCACTCGCCAGATCTACGTCGCACATGTAAACGACCATCGTTTACCGGCAGGCTGAAGGCCACGGCGCACCATTCCATCTTCCAGGTGATCCTCTGACAGCACAATCGAGCCGTGCACGTCGATGCTGCGGGATGAGTGGAAGATGGGCTAGAAGTGGGCGTGCCTGTAGTCTCAGTGCTAAAAATCCGTTCACAAAAATTCGTGTTGACACGTCTGGGTTAAAAAGCCCTCTTATCTGTGCTGTCGCAGCTGTACGATCTGCCACTGCTGCTCTTACATTAGGACGATCATGGCGGGCATCTGTGCCTCGTGGTAGCCCAGAACCTCATCTACGGAAATAAGTGTGTTCAAGTGCTCAGTGATACCTGCATCGCTGCACAGGTAAAGTAGTACGTTTAACTTTTATGGCAGTTCTGTGGAAGGACCATCGCACCACTAGGAAGAGCACAGTTTGACCTCATTGGAGCTCGCTCAGTGGACTGTAGGAGGCACGAGTGCGTCTTCGTGGCATGGCAGCCAGCTTACGTCACACATTAGGACCGCACTCAGCCTTTTGGCTGTGAGCATTCCGTATTAAAGGTACTCGGGTAGCTATGTCACTGCTCTATCTGTTGGCAGACGACGTTGAAACCACTATCAGTACATGTAGTATACCCCAGATGGCATACGCCGTCATCGGATCAAAATCCACGTCCTCTTTCCAGGTGTATTAATTTCTTTTTCGGCAGTGTATTTACATAAAAATCCGACGGGCTTAGCTAAAGGCTACCGGTTTAATGGTACTCTTGGTATGGCTAACGATGTCCAAATAACTGATCTACAAAATGACCTCTCCTGAATTTAACAGTGAAACATCAGCATAACTTACAATATTAATGGGATGTGTACTAATAATTGACATGTAATGTTTGCAACAGTAATCATTGTTATTACGTTAGGAATTACCACCTGTATGTCACGTTGTTATGAACAAACTATCGCAAACTGCAATGAAGACCTGCAGAAACTCTATTACTTGCTAAGAATTGTGACGTTGGGAAGACCTGCATCTTGTCAACTGTACAGGCATAATTAATTTTTGAGGTTCTGTAGATGACTGCCATGATAATATTCACTAAATGCTTTTATACAGGGTGTCTAACATCTTTTGGGTCAAATTAAATAGGTGATAGTGGGCCCACAACTGATTATTTTGAGACAGGGGACCAATGATAGGAAATTCATGTTTATTATTTTATGGACACACACAGCGTACACCGCTTAAGGACAACAACTTACCTCCTAGTAATTTTTCAGAGTGACGACGGGTAGTCTCAATGAATGTATTGCAACGGCACACGCAATTCTGCCGCACTCTAGCAAAGATCTGTCTGTTCTGCAGTGGAACAAGCAGCGGATGATAAAGAATGTACGCACCTGATCACCAACCAGACATACTGTACATAGCTTAGCTCATATCACACGTGTGCTCTAACGACCGCATACCACTATTCCTGGTGTCAGTTGTTCTATGCAACAGACAGCTTGTGGTGTGTCCATGGTGAGAAGTGTTACTGTGTACAGTGCATTACTCAGTCGAATATGGAGTGTTAGTCATTACGTGAGCTGTTAGACATGCATTTAATATAAGGTGCGACAGGAATTATTACCGCTAGAGCAGCGCGAATATACACATAACGCTTTTCCAACCGGGGTCATCCTAATTGGAACAAGTTTCTCTGTTGACGCCAACATGAGAGGCGGGATCGTTCACGCCACAGACAGCCTGGCAAGCTTCCCGCCAAAGGCATTTCCGAACATTAGACTTTGAGGAGATGATGTTTGGTCGTGTGGCAGATCACCCAGCAATAAACACAAATTAATTTGTGCTCGAAGCGCGTTCATCGAAGGGTACAGTGTGAAGAGTACAGGTGGAATAGGTATTACTTCCCTGTTATAAAAAACGTGTACAAACACTGGGACAAACGGATTTTGAGCCCCACGTTCACTTCTGTAAAAGGATTATCCTCCGGAGTGCTTTGGTGCCGAACGTTGTACTGTTCGCAGATCAGGTGTGATTCACCTGCGATGGTATTTACAACACAGCCATGTCTAGGGTGAGGGTAATCCCTAAGCCACCCACATCGATACCCACGAGCAACGATTTTCTGTCAACATATGGGCGGGTGTTGCCCAATGTCACATGATGAAATCTTATATTCTACCTCCCCGTTTAACTGCTCCGCGTTACTTGGTATTCTTGAGAGATGTGACGATACAAGTCATGGAGATTTTTACCTCTTGTTGTCGCCAAAAAAAAAAAAGGATTTTCAACACGACGGTGCACCAGCTTACTTCAGTTTTACTGCCCACGAGCACCTGCACAGCACGTATCCTCCTTGTTGGATCGGGAGGGGAAGTGCTGGCTCATGGGCAGCACCGTAGCTGGATCTACTGACACTCCCCTCAAGGGTTTTGTCAACACGGTGGTGTATGAACCCTCCTCAGAAACTGATGAAGACCTGTTTGCTTGGGTCCAAGCCGCCTGTCTCCTGGTACAACGGACACAACGGACCATTGAGAACTTCATGCGCCTTTGCCATGTCTGCATTGAGGCTAGTGGCCGAAACTTTAAACAGTTACTATGAGCTGCGTTGTTCTTAAGTGGTGTACGTTGTGTACGTTCAAAACACAATAAATAAGCATTTCCGACCATTGGTTCCCTATATCAGTACACTGATACGACAGAAGTGATGGGACAGTGATGTTCACATGTACACATGGTGGTAGTATCGTGCACTGGCAGAGCTGTCATTTGTACTCAGAGGATTCGTGTGAGAAGGTTTTCGACGGGATTATGGCCGCCTGACGGGAGTTAACAGACTATGACCGGGGAATGGTAGTTGGAGCTAGACGCATGGGGCAGTCCATTTCTGAAATCCTTAGGGAATCCAGTAAACCGAGACCACAGTGTCAAGACTGTGCCGAGAGTACCAGGTTTCAGGCATTACCTCTCACTACGGACAACGCAGTGGCAGACTGTCCTCACTTAACTAGCGAGGGCAGCGGCTTTTGCGCAGAGTTGTTCGTGTTAAGAAACGAACAGCACAGCAGAAATAAATGTGCAATCTACGACGTACGTATCCGTTGCGGCAGTGCGGTGAAATGTGGCATTAATGGACCATGACAGCTGACGGCCAACGCAAGTCTTTGCTAACAGCACGACTTCACCTGGAGCGCCTCTCCTAGGCTTGTGACTGTATCGGTTGGATTCTAGATGGCTGGAAAACGGTGGCTGATTTGAAGTGTCCCGATTTCATTTGGTAACAGCTGATTGGTAGGGTTCCATTGCGGAGCAATCCTCACATTGATATGGACCCAAGTCGTCGAAAAATCACTGTGCAAGCTGGTCGTGGCTCCATAATGGACTGTATGTGTTTACATGGAATGGACTGGGTCCTCCAGTCGAACTGAACGTATCATACACTGGAAATGGTTACGTTCGGCTACTTGGAGGCCATTTGCAACTATTCATGGGCTTCATGTTCCCAAACAGCGATGCCAAGTTAACAGATCACAATTGTTGGCGATTCGTTTGAAGAACATTGAGGGAAGTTTGAGGAATGGATTTGGCCACCCAGATCACGCGACGTGACTCCCATCGAATATTTATGTGACATAATCGAGACTTCAGTTCGTGCACTAAATACTGCAGCGGCAACAATTTGGCAATTATGGACGGCTGTAAAGGCTGCACGGCCCAGTATTTCTGCAGGAATCTTCCAACGACTTGCAGAGTCCATACTACGTCGACTTGCTACACTACGCCGGGCAAAACGAGGTCTGACACAATATTATGAAGTATCCCTTGACTTTTGTCACCTCAGTGAATTATCGGTTGTGGTCTTGCTACCACAAGTTGCAGTTTTACCCAAAATGCTTGAGACAGCCGGTAGATCATTTGTTTGGTCGTTTCAACTTTTACTATGAGTACTATTAAACGTATAGAGCTCAGTTACGTGCGTTGGAGTTTAACATATGTAAACATGCAGTTACGTATGTCCCATCTTGCTACAATGCGCCGGTATCGAGAATTTGCATAACTGAGATTAGCGAAAAATTTCCGTTGGAATGGCGGCCACGTAATAGATGAAGGAGTTTTGATACTTTGGAAGAAAAACAACGTGTGACGGATGAAGCAATTAGGACATCAGAAGCAGTCTAATGCATGCAGAGTAAGTGATAATTTCTCGGAAAAATAAACGTAGTAATACGATAGTTAGGCATTACTTTGATAATGAAAGGTATGAGAGTCTGAGTGGAGTGCAGCATTGTATGAGAGTCTGTGTGTGGAGCGCAGCATTGTACAGAAGTGAACCATGAATTTTAGATATCGTGAAAAGAAGAAAATCGAAATGACTCAGAATTAGTATTCTGGAGTGTACTGAAAATTAAGTGGGCTGATAAGCTGATAAATGAGGAGGTTCTCCACAGAACCTGCTACGAAAGTAACTTGTTAAAACAATGTGTAGAAGAAAGGGCATGGTTGTAGGATTAGTGTTAAGCCATTAACCTCCATTGCAGAAGATGGAGGTATACCTACAAAATCGCCACGTCAGAGACTAAGAAATTGATGTGTCGGCAGCTGGGCCAACACCTTGTAGATCGAGATGGCTGAAAATGCACGCTAGACTAACGCAGACGGGCGTGAAGTACTCGAACAGGCTACGTAATTAATGCTATGAAGAAAAGTACGTAGCTGGATTAATACTTATCTTTAATCAATCATTGTGGTACATCGCTCTTGACGATACACAGGAGACTTTAATTACAATCACTGTAAGGCTAATGGCGCCTTGCTAGTTCGTAGCCATTAACTTAGCTGAAGGCTATTCTGTCTCTCGGCTAATGAGAGAGAAAGGCTTCGTACATCTAGTCGCTAGCTAGGTCTTCCGTACAACTGGGGCGAGTGCTTGTTCGTATCACGAGACCTGCCTTGTGGTGGCGCTAGGTCTGCGATCACACAGTGGCGACACGCGGGTCCGACATGTACTAAATGGACTGCGGCCGATTTAATCTACCACCTAGCAAGTGTGGTGTCTGGCGGTGACACAACAGAAATACTGTATGTATTGCTGACTGACAGTTTTGGAGATCTTAAAGTCAGACTATCAGACATTTTCATTACCAGGGTTCAGCTGGGTAGAGGAATAGGTCTGTTGTTGTTGTTGTTGTCTTCCGTCCTGAGACTGGTTTGATGCAGCTCTCCATGCTACTCTATCCTGTGCAAGCTTCTTCATCTCCCAGTGCCTACTGAAACCTACATCCTTCTGAATCTGCTTAGTGTATTTATCTCTTGGTCTCCCTCTACGATTTTTACCCTCCACGCTGCCCTCCAATACTAAATTCGTGATACCTTGATGCCTCAGAATATGTCCTACCAACCGATCCCTTCTTCTAGTCAAGTTGTGCCACAAACTCCTCTTCTCCCCAATTCTATTCAATACCTCCTCATTAGTTACGTGATCTATCCATCTAATCTTCAGCATTCTTCTGTAGCACCACATTTTGAAAGCTTCTATTCTCTTCTTGTCCAAACTATTTATCGTCCATGTTTCACTTCCGTACATAGCTACATTCCATACAAATACTTTCAGAAACGACTTCCTGAGACTTAAATCTATACTTGATGTTAACAAATTTCTCTTCTTCAGAAACGCTTCCCTTGCCATTGCCAGTCTACATTTTATATCCTCTCTACTTCAACCATCATCAGTTATTTTGCTCCCCAAATAGCAAAACTCCTTCACTACTTTAAATGTCTCATTTTCTAATCTAATTCCCTCAGCGTCACCTGACGTAATTCGACTACATTCCATGATCCTCGTTTTGCTTTTGTTGATGTTCATCTTATATCCTCCTTTCAAGACACTGTCCATTCCGTTCAACTGCTCTTCCAAGTCCTTTGCTGTCTCTGCCAGAATTACAATGTCATCGGCGAACCTCAAAGTTCTTATTTCTTCTCCATGGATTTTAATACCTACTCCGAATTTTTCTTTTGTTTCTTTTACTGCTTGCTGAATATACAGATTGAACAACATCGGAGAGAGGCTACAACCCTGTCTCACTCCCTTCCCAACCAGTGCTTCCCTTTGATGTCCCTCGACTCTTATAACTGCCATCTGGTTTCCGTACAAATTGTAAATAGCCTTTCGCTCACTGTATTTTACACCTGCCAGCTTCAGAATTTGAAAGAGAGTATTCCAGTCAACATTGTCAAAAGCTTTCTCCAAGTCTACAAATGCTAGAAACGTAGGTTTGCCTAAACCTATCTTCTAAGATAAGTTGTAGGTTCAGTATTGCCTCACGTGTTCCCATATTTCTACGGAATCCAAACTGATCTTTCCCGAGGTCGGCTTCTACCAGATTTTCCATTCGTCTGTAAAGAATTCGCGTCAGTATTTGCAGCCGTGACTTATTAAACTGATAAATCGGTAATTTTAACACCTGTCAACGCCTGCGTTCTTTGGAATTGGAATTATTATATTCTTCTTGAAGCCTGAGGGTATTTCGCCTGTCTCATACATTTTGCTCACCAGGTGGTAGAGTTTTGTTAGGACTGACTCTCCTAAGGCCGTCAGTAGTTCTAATGGAATGTTGTCTACTCCCAGTGCCTTGTTTCGACTTAGGTCTTTCAGTGCTCTATCAAACTCTTCGCGCAGTATGATATCTCCAATTTCATCTTCATCTACACCCTCTTCCATTTCTATAACATTGCCCTCAAGTACATCGCCCTTGTATAGACCCTCTATATACTCCTTCCACCTTTCTGCTTTCCCTTCATTGCTTGGAACTGGGTTTCCATCTGAGCTCTTGATATTCATACAAGTGGTTCTCCTTTCTCCACAGGTCTCTTTAATTTTCCTGTAGGCAGTATCTATCTTACCCCTAGTGAGGTAAGCCTCTACATCCTTACATGTACCCTCTAGCCATGTCTGTTTAGCCATTTTGCGCTTCCTGTCGATCTCATTTTTGAGACGTTTGTATTCTTTTTTGCCTGCTTCATTCACTGCATTTTTATATTTTCTCCCTTCGTCAATTAAATTCAATATTTCTTCTGTCACCCAAGGATTTCTACTAGCCCTCGTCTTTTTACCCACTTGATCCTCTGCTGCCTTCATTACTTCATCCCTCAAAGCTACCCATCCTTCTTCTACTGTATTTCTTTCCCCCATTCTTGTCAATTGTTCCCTTATGCTCTCCCTGAAACTCTGTACAACCTCTGGTTCTTTCACTTTCTCCAGGTCCCATCTCCTTAAATTCCCACCTTTTTGCAGTTTCTTCAGTTTTAATCTGCAGTTCATAATCAATAGATTGTGATCAGAGTCCAAATCTGCCCCTGTAAATGTCTTACAATTTAAAACCTGGTTCCTAAATCTCTGTCTTACCATTATGTAATCTATCTGAAACCTTTTAGTATCTCCAGGGTTCTTCCATGTATACAACCTTCTTTCATGATTCTTGAACCAAGTGTTAGCTATGTTTAAGTGGTGCTCCGTACAAAATTCTATCAGGCGGCTTCCTCTTTCATTTCTGTCCCCCAATCCATATTCACCTATTATGTTTCCTTCTCTTCCTTTTCCTACACTCGAATTCCAGTCACCCATGACTATTAAATTTTCGTCTCCCTTCACAATCTGATAATTTCTTTTATTTCATCATACATTTCTTCAATTTCTTCGTCATCTGCAGAGCTAGTTGGCATATAAACTTGTACTACTGTAGTAGGTGTGGGCTTCGTATCTATCTTGGCCACAATAATGCGTTCACTATGCTGTTTGTAGTAGCTTACCCGCATTCCTATTTTCCTATTCATTATTAAACCTACTCCTGCATTACCCCTATTTTATTTTGTGTTTATAACCCTGTAGTCACCTGACCAGAAGTCTTGTTCCTCCTGCCACCGAACTTCACTAATTCCCACTATATCTAACTTCAACCTATCCATTTCCCTTATTAAATTTTCTAACCTGCCTGCCCGATTAAGGGATCTGACATTCCACGCTCCGATCCGTAGAACGCCAGTTTTCTTTCTCCTGATAACGACGTCCTCCTGAGTAGTCCCCGCCCGGAGATCCGAATGGGGGACTATTTTACATCCGAAATATTTTACCCAAGAGGACGCCATCATCATTTATCCATACAGTAAAGCTGCATGCCCTCGGGAAAAAATTACGGCCGTAGTTTTCCCTTGCTTTCAGCCGTTCGCAGTACCAGCACAGCAAGGCCGTTTTGGTTAGTGTTACAAGGCCAGATCAGTCAATCATCCAGACTGTTGCCCCTGCAACTACTGAAAAGGCTGCTGCCCCTCTTCAGGAACCATACGTTTAACTGGCCTCTCAACAGATAGCCCTCCGTTGTGGTTGCACCTACGGTACGGCTATCTGTGTCGCTGAGGCACGCAAGCCTCCCCACCAACGGCAAGGTCTATGGTTCATTGGGTGTGGGGGGGGGGGGGGAAGAGGTCTGGTGAAATACAAATTCTGATCATCAGATTGTAGACAAATGAAATGGGATAAATTTGACACTACAAAATAATTTCTTATTGATCCATGGAGTATGCGACTATCGAAAGTTTCTAGCTGTTACCTGTAGTCGCATAAGACATAACTCGTACCGTTCGGCCACATCACTCAGAAATAACAAGAAGAGAAACTACAGTTAATCGACTCATTACGTTCCATAACCGTACAAAGGTGTCCTCAAGAAAGTATAGGCTGGTCAACACTACTGACATACACCTTCTGGCCTAATGCAGTTACAAGAATTTTGACTACAATTTCCGCTTTATGTGCCCCGAGTTTCAATATTTTGCTTCCAGAAAGAAACCACTACTTTAGATGAATAAAGGTGTCGGTACATGACGGTTACTGGATGTGTCTACAGTTACTAGAACTTTTCATCTTTTTAACTTTTTACCTCAATAGTACCTAGAATAAAGCACAGCATGCTCAGACGATGTACACATGTAGCTTATCGCCATATTTCGGTCTTTCAGAAAGATATAATCATTGTCTCGAGCATGATGGCGAAGGATCGCGCGAAAAATTGTGGTGTAAGGCCTGCAGAGGGAGTGGTGGTGAGATGGGCTCAGGAGCGCAGCTTATCAAGAAGCCTAGGCGACGATCCTTTCTGGAGGACTAAACACGAGATCGTAGCGCTATTCAACGGTCTCTCGCGGATAGACGTATGAGAACAGCTGAAATCCGACAAAAGGTTACAGGTTGAGTGTCACCACGAACAGTTGGGAACAAATTACTTTCCCCATAGACGCAGTGTCATGATGTTATGACTAGAATGCTGTTGAGGTGTTATGGGTAACACTTACGTTTGAATATAAGTGTTACCATCAGACGATTCTATTGAACAACAAATTAGGGCACTAGACGCATACAGCAACAAATGAGATACCATATTTGTGACATTTCCAACAGGATTGGCCGTATTTTGTGGAAATATGATATGAAATCTGTTTTTCGACCACCTTCTAAGATTAAGGCCCTGTTGGCGTTCGTAAAAGATGATCTTGGTTTGCGTAAGGCTGATGTCTATCGTATTCCTTGCAGTTGTGGCATGTCGTATATTGGTCAGACAATCAGGACTGTGGAAGACCGGTGTATTGAACATAAGCGTCACACACGCTCACAACAGCCGAGCTAATACGCTATTGCAGAACATTTCCTTGACACCGGTCATCCAGAACATTGCCTTGACACCGGTCATCCTATGGAATACAACACGGAGATTCTGGCTTGCACGTCCAGCTAATGGGATAGTGTTATTAAGGAAGCGGTTAAAATCAAACTAGCAAAGAACCTTGTAAACAGAGATGGTGGATTTTGTTCAAATGCTGCTTGGAATCCGGCTCTGTCTCTCATAAAAAAACAGAGGGACAGAATTAGTGCTACCTCACCTGTTGACTAATAGTCATTATCGATATTTCTGAGGTTGGTTTTTCTTTGGTTATGTGTTGACTCTGCGGTGACCTGTTCTTTGTGTGGCATCTTCCTTGTTTCTCCTCTGTTTACCGAGGTATTAAATTCCCTTCCTCCATGCAGTTGTGCCTTGAGAATGGCAGGGTGTGCTCCTGTCGAAATATCGGCGATGGTCAACGTCGTCACCTGGCAGCAAACCCGTAAATTATTTGAACATTCAATTCGCCGGGAAAAGTTAAGGTCCCACATCTGAAAGCTATATGGGTTTCAAAGATAAAAGTGTGGTAGATATAAAATATTCTGTAAATTGTGATGATGCAGTTACCAAATAATATTTAGAAGCCGCGTGGGATTAGCCGAGCTGTCTGAGAAGTTGCAGTCATGGACTGTGCGGCTGCTCCCAGAGGAGGTTCGAGTCCTCCCTCGGGCATGGGTGTGTGTGTGTGTGTTTGTCCTTAGGATAATTTAGGTTAAGTAGTGTGTAAGCTTAGGGACTGATGACCTTAGCAGTTAAGACCCATAAGATTTCACACACTTTTGAACATTTGTACAATGTTTAGAAAATGAGTTTGTTTCGCCAGGGAACACCTTGTATCAACCATAGCTGACTATAGTTGGCAACTTACTCTATTCATAAACAATCTTGTTACAAAACCTGAATAGACAAGTATTCTAACACACTTCCAAAAAAGAAATATGATTCATGATAGTACTAGAGAAGATTATTGTAAAAAGATAAATAACATCAATTTACACAAACCAATTAGAAAAAATGATGATTTAAGGCAAGCTGATCTAGTAGAAATAGATTCTGGTAAATTGTAGGGAATTTCAGAAATAAATGAAGGTTTAAATATTTCTTAACAGTAATCGATGTTTTTTTTCAGAATTTGTGTGGGCTATTTTTTTTTTTTTTTTTTTTTTTTAGATTTGGGAATTAGCGAATACAGACCAGCTTCCCTGATAAAAACATTTTTTTTTTCATTACCTCTTAACCCCAAAGAATTCCTGGGCTTTAAAATTTCAAACTGTTTTTATCTTTTTCTTCAATATGTTTTCTAATTGTATAGTCACTGTCGTTACACTCAAACATCTTTGCAACATTATTGGATTTAAATCATGGATTACTCTCTTTACCAATTACTACAAGAACTTAATCATTGTTATAAACAGCCCTGGTGTATTCTGATACACAACTAACTATTGCCACCAAGAATAGCTCCGAAAGTATGATAGTAGCTGACATGTTTGCGGGAAAAATGTTGCATGGGACAACGGGAGGCATAAGATGACGTTGGTTTTTGTTGCTAGGTGAGGTCGCTTCGGAGATATGAAGGTTAACTTTGGTTTTGGAAATGGGATGCTTACTTTGGTACTTATTTTCTGATAGCATTTTTCGCTGGTGGCTAGGAATGAGTTGCACAGACAATTCCCAAATCTTTGGATTGGACACAGAGGAGATGTGTATTGGCCAGCTCTTTCGCCAGACTGGACGCCTCTGGAGTGTTTCTTGTGGGGATTCGTAAAAGACACTGTTTATAAAGACATTCCAACTAGACATGAAGATATGCGTTAGAGAATTGTAAGAGCATGTGCTTCGCTAAGTGCCTATGTGATAAGTAATACTGCTCAGTCCATGATAAGAAGATTGCAGCACTGCGTTGGTACCAATATAATCACTTCGAACATCTTCTGTAAATGGACGTTCACAACACATTTTTGATTTTCGCTGACCTTCACATAGTTTACTGTTACACATCATTGGATTCGTCTCGGTAGCCGCTATCAGAAAATAAGTACAAAATAGTTGACCTTCATATTTCTGACGCCACCCAGCCTAGCAACAAAAAGCCAACGACATATTATTGTACCCGTTGTCCCACGCATCACTTGTCCCACAAACTTTTGAGATACTACCACACTTTCGGAGTTATTCTACGTGGCAATACTTAGTGACTCACCATCTATATTCATTAATGCTGTGACAGCTGTAGCATATGTATTTGGCGTTGGTTCCGTTTGATAGAAAACTGTTTTATTCGAGTTTTTATTTAATCTTATTAGTTATTTAATGAATATAAACCTGACTGATTAATAAATATAGTGTGTGGCTGCATGTTTGAAGGGGGTATGAAATCGCTATTCCCGGTACCTTTACACTCTTTTTCTGTATTCTCATATGATATATTTCTTCTCTTGCACTCTTAAATTCTAAAATTTCAGTAAATCAAGGTGTAGCATTACAGGTACTTTTTGATATGTAAGGATTAATCTCTTTATCAGTTACTGTGAACAGTTCTTTAATACTATAAACAATCCTGTTATTAATCTGAAATATATGTATTAAAGAAGCTTCGGCATTAGATGTACTTGGAGTTGGCTCACTTAACACATTTTTTAAATATCCAATTACTCCACAACGAAATGAGATATTACTCTGCTCTTAATTTTAAATAAAATATATCTACCTTATCAACATTTCATTCACTGCAATGTCGAATTCTTTAAAATTTTATGCAATGTTTTACTTATTTTGATGCACCGCAGTAAATATGACGGATAACGAAAAGAAATTCAGTTCTTTGTCGAGAGAAGGTATCAGACTGAAAGATCTGGAAGAATCAAATTTTCCCACCTCACGGTTTCAGAGAAATCTGATGACAAGTATTTCATGCCAGCTGGGATGCTATATTTCAGCACAGACATTAGCAACTGGCTGACAGTACAGCCACAACAAAAGCAGACTCAGCAATGAATGCGAAGAGCACGTCTGTGGCAGCGAAGGGATTAACGCTCCTCCGAGTACTCTCACATCGGGAAGTGATCTTCCGGCCGGAGAACACTGCGGGTAGTCGCTCTGTGAGACTCCCCTATGGCGTGTCAGTGTGGCAGGGAGGCGGTGGCCGCGAGGCGAACATCTGGGCTGGGTGGCGGGTCGCCTCCCAACGGTGCGGCGCACAGCAGCAGCAGGAGGGCAGGTCTGCACGTGCACCCTGCGGTCGGCGGCCGTGAGGCCCAAGAGGCCAGGCTTTCATTAATTAATCAGCCAAGTTGGCAGCAAGCCGCGATTCCCCGCGGCGGTATCGACCAGCGGGACGGGGGCAGCCTTAATCGGGGCCAAGTTTGACGCGCAGCCAACTTGTTAGCCGCTAATGGCAGCCGCGCTTGCAACACGCGGCGCTCACATTCCGCTGCCCATTAGCGAGTGTAACCGGCCGTGCAACAGGTCTGCAGCACGCCGTGCGTGCTCTACTCCCACCTCTCTGTACGGATCCGTGGCAGGGACGTTCAGCGGAACTCCCCAGCACCAGAGGTCTTCCATGAGTCATGGCTCCCCGTCACAGATGATGGAAAAGTGTCACCTTAATCTGGAGGAAGAGCGCTATGAAGTTTTTCGCCACGGAGACAGCGAAAGAAAGTTCTCGGTAAACTACTTCTTCGTGTTCTTGATCTTCTTTTTCTTGTTCTTCCTCCTTTTTCTTGAGACTAAAGGATTCACTACACCTCAATCTACCTTGAGGACGTTACTCCTTCTTTTCCGTGGACGGCCTCCCCAGAGGTGAGAAATGTCTCGGTAAACCTCTTAATACCGTTTCAAACCTTCTTTTGCCCAGTGTAGAGCAGCAGCTAGGCGTGGACTAAACAATTCGTTGAAAGTCCCCTGCAGAAATATTGAGCCATCCATAGTTGCCCGAGCAGTATTTTGCGCACGTCCTGGTTATATGCCATAAACGTTCGATGGGATTTTTGGAGCGAGATCTGCGCGCCCAAGTCATTTGCTCGAATCATCGAGAATGTTGTTCAAATCAATCACGAACAGTTGTGGCACAGTGTCATCGATAAAAATTCATTCGTTGTTTGGGAACATAAAGTCAATGAATGGCTGCAATTAAACTCCATGTAGCCAAACATAACCATTTAAAGTCAAAGATTGTCTCAAGTGGACCAGAAGACACAGTCCATTCTGTATAAACAGAGTCCACACCATTATGGAGTCATCACGAGCTTGCGCAGTGCCTTGTTGATAAGTAGGGTTCATAGCTTTGTGTGTCTGAGCCGCCATTCTGTATAAACAGAGTCCACACCATTATGGAGTCATCACGAGCTTGCGCAGTGCCTTGTTGATAAGTAGGGTCCATAGCTTTGTGTGTCTGAGCCGCACCTGAAGCCTACCATCAACTCTTACGGAATGAAATAGTAAATCTGACAAAGTCGCGGTTTTCCAGTCGCGTAGGGTCTAACCGATATGCTCATGAGCACACGAGAGGTACTGCAGGCGATGTCGTGCTGTTAACAATGCAACCATTGACGCCATATTTCGCCGTACTGTTCTAAGGGATACGTTCGTTGTATGCCCCACATTGATTTCTGCTGTTACTTCAGCGTTTATTTAAAGTGAAGGAGGGAGGCCAGTGCGTTGTCCGTGATGAGAGGTACGACCTGGAAGCTGGTGTTCTCGCCTCGCTCTTGACACTGTATATTTCGGCAAACTGAATCCCGAAATAAACTGCCTCATTCGTCTAATTTCAACTACCATTCCACGTTCAAGATCTGTTAATTTCCGTCGTGTTGCCATAACCACATCAGAAACCTTTTCATATGAATCCCCTGAGTACAAATGACCTCTGCGCCAATGCACTGCACTTTTATACCCGTACACTGTGTTAGCGATACTGTATATTTGCATATCGCTATCCCATGCCTCTTTGTCACCCCGTGTGTCCTTCTTTTAACATTTGTGATTTCTTTTTTACTCTCGCAACCTGAGTTCAGCTGTCCTTTTTGTGTGTTTGCTCCATTCTTTCCTTCTCTTATATACCCACTAATTAATGGAGTCCATTTTTCATTATTTTCAAGCGCTTTCAATTCTCACAGTGTTTTGACTTGATTCCTTTGCAGCACTTTCATTTGCGTAGCTCTCAAAAGTCTTATAGTTGTCACTGTTTCAGGTCTTCTCTCTGCCATGTGTGTCATAATTGATCTCAGTGCTGTTTTGTACATTCTTGCCTTTGTATCTTTTCCTACAATTTTGGTTTCTCAAATTATATCATTCAAACATCCTGCTACTTCGTATATTGCGTCTCCTTTTTATCTAGATTCCTTTCGACACCTGCATTGCTGGACAATTCATTATCAAGGAATTTAAATGTCACTACCCACTGAATAATTTTTCCATCCACTTCCACTTTGCATCCGAGAGCTGCCACAGGTATGTTAATACATTAGGTTTATCTGGGGACATGAACATATTTAGGTATTTGGCTGTCGCGTTAAATACAGGGGTGGACAAAAAAATGGAAACAGGCGATCACGACATATTACTCTGCCTAATACGGCACAGAAAAACCATTGGATTTAAATGAAGCTTAGAGTCATTTTGAAAGGAATAAATGCAGGTCCTGTGTTCTTTAGAAGAGAATCTTATATAATTTTTACTGCGAAATAGTGACAACTTCACGTGACGATGACGGAAGGGGGACAGCTATCTACAAAGTAGACCACAAACGCTCAATAATATTGAGACTTTCTGACTTCGATGCCGAGGGAAGGGGCGACATTTCATCCAAGTGCTCACCATAAATGTCTTGAACGATCCAGTCTGTGTAAACAGGAGTCCCGTTTTCTTGGAACACAGCATCGCCATTGTGACAAACATTGTGCCATGGGCTGGACCTGATCAGCCGAAACGGTCATAAAATCCTTGGAACCTAAGGCGATTCGGATCCCATTCACTCATGGAATATCAACTCTGCCAGCAGTTATAAAATGTGTGAAACAAGGCTCATTCGACCAAATTACATCCTCCTATTGCTCGCAAAGATCAGGTTTTAAGGCTTCGGCAGCACGTTTTCCTATTACCGGCATTTGCATCAGGACTAATTCTAGCTCGCTCTCGAATTCCCTGTTTATGGAGCTCCCTTCACGTTGTTTTATTGCTGACAGGGTTCGTGAGTGGGACTTTCGTTTCTGCAGTGACCTTCGCTGCTGTCGTTCTCTTATCTTTCATAACAACTATCTTCAGAGATCATCCGTAACCATCACTCAACGAATACTTTGGTCCGAGTTATGACATACCGGGTGATGTTTTTTCGCTTTCCCTGTATGCTGTTTAAGTCTTTGATACGGTGTAACGTGATAATGACACTGTACAGGTCCCGACCGTGATTAAATATTACAGCGCAACCTGAACCTGCATGTTTGGCTAGCAACTGGATTTATGAAACTTCTTGGCAGATTAAAACTGTGTCTCGGGCCGAGACTCGAACTCGGAACTTTGCCTGTCGCAGGCAAGTGCTCTACCATCCGAGCTACCCCAGCACGACTTACGACCCGTCGTCACAGTTATAGTTCTGCCAGTACCTCGTCTCCTACCTTCCAAACTTCGTATAAGCTCTTCTGCAAACCTCGCAGGAGTAGCACTCCTGGAAGAGATGATGTTGTGGAGACATGGCTTAGCCCCAGCTGCAGAGTGAAAATCTCATTCTGGAAACCGGATTTATATTCAAGCACTCATTTCTCACCGTGTTTCTATATTTTTGTCCAATTACTGCATATGTAAAAGTGCTTGCAGGTTATTTTCACTGTTTGCTAGCAGTACTACATCGTTCGCGATGAAAATGATTTTTTTGCTTGCCCCATTCTGTAAGCACTACCAGCGAATATTTTCTTTATCTCCTCGTCCATGACCGCACAAAATAGTACCGGGCTCAAAGAGTCACTTTTTCGTATAACACTGGTACACATCTATGCTACCTGGAATCAATTTTCGGTTGGATGTAGTTGTTGGAATAAATATGAGAACCAGAATTTGTGCATGACTAGCAGTATCTAAAGCCATACTGCTCCTCTTTTTAATGCGTTTAAGAGCTGAAATGAGTAGAATCATCCCTCTGTAATTGGACAGATCTTTTCTTTCTTCTCACTTTTACATGATAATAGTGATAACTAATTCTCCATTCATTTGGACATTTATTACGAGCTGGAAAATTATTAGTTAAGTTCACGTTGCACGTTGCACAGCATACAATGGAAGCGGGTAAACATCTTGCTGTAAGTTGTAACGCGGAAGAAAGTATTCGTTTAGTGATCATAATGGATGATCAATCTTTGAAGACGATTTTGTTGAAAGGTAAGAGTTAGTCGATACCCTCCAACGTTAGCATTTAGTTTGGAATCCTATCCTGCAAATAAAATCGTGGAGTAGAATTCTCGTGTGGTTAAACATAATCTTGAGTTTATTTAACAGAAAGTTTTCAGCCAGCGTTGAGTTTTGAAATTCCAGGTGTTCAACACTGCGGTACGAAACAGCCGTATATACTGCCCACATACCTAGGAGTACTATAAATTTCTGGCGTTTCCGGACCGAGGTTATCTTTTCCTTGCCTGTAAAGGACTCTCCCTATCTCACTAGTTATTGCACCGCAGAATGGAAGCCCGGTTGTGTGTTAGCCCACCTGGCTTTGTTGAACAGCAAGCATCTTGGTTTCCCCGACACCACTGACCTAATAAATATAAATTTCATTAGGGACACCGGCTACGCGTTCAGAAATGCATGAAAGCGTGCACTAGATAAATAGATCGGGGGAAGACTTCTAGTTGCTTACAGCCGAAAGTGAGGGACGGTGCTGCAAGTGACGCTGGATAGAAACGCGTCTAAGCGACGTCTGCGTTGTGTCACCTAGCGAAGAGGCTACGGCATGTATCACGAGCGACCGTGGTACAGAGCTACTGGAGGCATGGCTCATTGGGCGTACTTCGTTGCGTCTGCCAGATCCCACACGACCACAGAAACTTGCAGTCCGCAGCGATATTTGACGCTCTTAGTGTGGTATCGATACGTGGGACCACATCCTCGCCCCCATACTGCCTTACCATCATCGTGTAGTGTAGATGAGCGAACGACGCCGGTGGAGGGGAGTTGGGGGGTGGGGGGTAGAGGGCGCAGCGTTAGACACAGGAAATAACGAGCAGTCGGGAGCCGAAACTAAGGCAGCTGCTGAGCTCCTGCCTGCGACCCATTGTACACCCTGATCCGGCCTGGAAACGCCCGCCGAAAACCTGGGCAAATGTGGAGCAGCAAACGAAGACAGAGGCACCTCGACGACTGCACAGTGACGGGCGCCGAGGTCGCGGGATTAGCAGGAGCGAGATTTAGCGAGGGCTGCTGCGTCCAGACAGGCACAGAATCTGAAAACACAGAGGCTGTGGTAGGAGCACACAAATCACATGGACAAATTTGATTCTGGTAGCATCTCAGCAGTCCTCTTGGTCCCTGCAATAGAAATACAGGACTTTCGAGAAGCTATACAATTGTGCCCTGCTCGCAGCGCGTCTGTCCAACATACAATCTGTAGAAGACCGAATCGTTAGCGTGATTCTTTGCCTGTCTGGGCGGAGTGGGTGCCGCCTACCGTTGCGGGTGCAGCAACTGAAGGGAGGTGCGATGGTGCCGTCCATGTAATAACTACATTGGGGGTGGTCTGCCACATGGCTGTGATTGATAGAAAGACGAGAATACTTACAGAGTTGCATTCATGTGTGGGATGCACAAAGTTTGTCCATATGTTGCTTGGATGTTCGTACTAAGCGTTCAGTTGCACGGTTGCATTGCGGATGGAATGGTGGAGTTATGACGTGGTTGATACTAGAGGCGGTGCGAAACTGTTCAGACTCGTTGGCAACAAACTGAGCTTCTCTGACAGTTACAATAATTTTAGGCAATAATTTGAAGCGAAAGATCGAACACAAGGCCTAAACTGTGGAACGAGCCATAGTAGAGCGCATAGGAATCGTAAAGAGTAATTTTCTGAGGGTGTCAACGACGATGAGCCAACATGTTCCAGCAACGACCCACGAAGGTGCTTGAGGTTTGCGCCACACAAAGAACTGCTGAGGTGGGGATGGCGTGTTCGTCACAGGCTTGGCACTGAGAAGTCAAGTGCAACGACGTCGCGCCCACTGCTTGGTACGAACGACGCTGCAGGCTGGAGAGCCCGGAGAACCACAATACGTGACTGGCCATTATCGGTGATGAGTAAAATGACACTTTGATGAACTGCATGGGCATGCCGACAGGAAAAATATCGACGAACCACAGAGCTACGGATCTGTCTGGTTGAACGTGGCCAGCCAGTGCGGATGTACTGCAACAGAATCTGCAAATCAGTATCCACGGCTGTGGCTTTGGTAATTTTCGGTGATTAAGTGGAAAGATAAGCTAAGCATCCCTATCTCGTACATCAGTGTCACAACGAGACGCAGAGGACTCGTCGAATGTGGAATCTGGGCCAACACGGAGGCGAGAACGTGAGTCTACGTTGGCATGCTTTGAGGTGGGCTTATATACAATGTCATTTTATTAATTTGACAAAAGAAGAGCCCACTGTTGCAGCTTCTGCGCTTTGCGCGTTTGGGGCTGACAGGTAATGGATAAACAAAGATTGTAGAGGTTTATGATTAGCCAACAAGTAAAATTTTCTTCCAAAAAGATACTGGTGAATCTTAGTGACATTACAGACGATGGCGAGAGTTTCCTTTTCAATTTACCAATAATTTCATTGAGTTTTGTTAAACAACTTAAAAACAAAGCAATCGCCCGGTCAACAGCACCAAATTTATGCGCAAACTACACCGATGCTGTAAGAGAAAGCAACCACAAATAAATCCACAGGTTTGACTGCAGCGAAACGAACAAGGCATCTATCACTAAGCAAAGCATCTTTCAGCTTCTGCAGATCATACATGTGACCAAACAAAAAGAGCATTGTTCCTGCACAAAAGAAGCGAGAGAACTGCGATTTGAGCGGTGTAAGGAATAAATCGCATATAATACGTGAGCGTCCGTAATACAGACTGCCTTTCCCAAACATTGGATGCTGATGAAAGGTCACAGATAGTAAGCAAATATGACTGAAATTTGTGAACAATTGGCTATTAGTGCCATGTCGTAATTGCTCCGTTTGAGTCTAAAATAGCACACATTTTTCTTTTTTACATTTGAGAAAATAGATCTAAATAAATAGAAAAAAAAGGATCATATGTAATGAGTTGCTCCAGAAAGCGTTAACAGGGCAGGTACGGAAGAAATGCTAAACGGCAATCTGAAAAATCTGGAGAGGCCCAGATGAGTGTTAATAACAGAAACAGCTTGTGACTGTTTGTCCAGAGGCATTTGTAAGTAAGCAGAGCGCTAATCAGTTTTGGTAACGTAATGACGAGCCCCCAGTTTCTCAATCGATTCTTCCAGGTAAGGGATAACTGTCTATCTGTTTGATGATACACAGTTTTCTTAAAACAAATGGAGTCACCCGGACGGACCGTTGACTGGCAGTAATAGGTACTAAGATCTTACTGTCTGGCAGAGCAATAAGCTCCTGAGCTACCTAATCTCGAAGAGCCTGAGGGACAGGCTAACAAAATGTGGCTGAGCCTTGTCCTCTCAGATCCTGGTATTCTGCACATAACTTAGCAACACTGTCCCAAGTATCAGTGCACGAAACAGAAAGTATATAGTCGTGAACGTTTAACCAAAACAAATCAAAAGAGCCTAAACCAAAAGTAGTACCACTGTCTCGGGAGGCAAGCACTCTAAATGTCACTGCCTTCGTCAAATTTCGGAAAGTTACTGAAAGATGACAAGTGCCTAAGACAGGAGTGCCTTGTCCGTTATACGCCGTCAGCGTATGGGGCAACATCCACGATTTAGGTTTGAAAAGCAATTCATGAGTGCTACGACTGAGCAAAGTCACTGTAGCTCCAGTGCCAAAATGAAAACGGACTGATTGCCCATCAATAGTAAGAGGTACAAAAAGTTTATTATCCCCACATAGCACTGGTGAGTTGAGTTGGGAGCGTTTACTCAATGTTTATTGCACTGTTGTATTGCTCTAATCGCACTGTGGGGCTTGTAAAACAGACTATACTCGTTTGTGACTTAGACTTGGAGCAGAACTGGGCGCCTTACGTTTCTGTACGCGCACAGACTGTACATGTCTCCGCTCGCCGCAGTTACACAAGTAGCTTTACGCTCGAGGCAAGAGCAGAGATCATGTGTCGTATTACAGTGAGGGCACGATGTCTCACCACATGCTCGACGCTACCACGCTACCCATGTTTATGTGAGCGGCCTGGCCACTGTTTACAAGCCGACCGCGAGGTGTGTGTGCCGTGGCTATCTGCTGAACAAACAGGCGCTTCCTCAAAACTGTCTGCTGCGCTTTCATAGGAATCTTGATAGTCTAGAATCTGAAGAATCTGTTGCAAGGGAGGGCCTGCGTATTTAAGTGTCTGTTACCGAATCAGAGAGTGAACTACATTATGCGTGAGGGCATCACGTATTGGCATTTGCCACAGTCACGTTTGAATCTACACTGGCTGGTAATGTCTTGCATGTCAGTCACTCACTGACGGTATGTCTGTCCTCGTTGTTTACGCAGCTTGAAGGACTTATAACGGCAGCCGCCACCTGATCCCAGTTCTCATAATACTTTCTAAGCGCCTGTAGTAGGTCCTCATGTTGCACTAGTTCAGGGCGCGACGTGGGAAAAAGTTCTGCGTTTAGCCTATAAATAGTCACTCCTGCTAGGGCCATTAATTAAGAATATTTGTCAGTACCTCGTCTCTGATGTGCTGCGATATGCGCACTGATCTGTCCGAGGTACTGTATCCTGTCTTCCTTCATTTCGACAGACTCACGAAATGGCGGGACAAACGCAAGTGGTTCGACTATGGCGTCGCCGTTTGGTCCATCGTCTTGGGTGAAGTCATCTGCGCCATCATGAAGCGATTCACTATTTCAAGCAATTGAGCCATTTATTTACTATGAAACTGAATAAACTGAGGTAGATCAACTGCTGGCGGGACAGCAGGCGAATGCGGCTAGGTAGCCACAGTCAATTAAGCAATACACAAATACAAATAGTGAAAAGTAAAATTAGCACAAAGAAAGCGAAAAGGGATCTAAAGACAGCAGTTGCGGAACCTAAAAAATAAAGAGCACAAGTAAGGCGAACACTGGGGAAACAGAAGACAATCAACAACACCAAAAAACGCTCGTTGCAGTGTATCTTCTGTACGACTTTATACGTAGCAGAAAGGGGAAGTGCCCCACAGAGTGGTGGCAACTGTTGTCGTAGAAAGCTGGACAGTAGCAGAAATATTTAGCGAACACTTTAACATAGTAAACAGAAGATATACTTAACTTCTATTTCTTTAAGTGTAGGAAGGCTCATTGCAAATAATGCAGCAAGAAACACAGTCCAGCTGTCAGGCTGCCGCCAACCATCCTATACCAGAGTAGCTGGGGGTGCTCGTGGTATGGAGTTGCTGGAGGCGCTACTCACCAGACTTCCTCCATTGGAACCGCCGGACCCCGCATGACCTATGCCAGCGTCTAATGGGAATTTGCAATTCAGTGGCCAACTCTAACACCTTTAGGGTGGCATCGATATGCGAGAAAACACTAAGAATGTAAGTCAAAAACAGGTTTCCTTTTCCATATGACGTCTTAGGTACCCCCAAACAGGGTCTTTAGTTCTTGGTTCACTCACTTTACATATTGACCTTCTGTTCTTCCTATGAATCATTCGCTCCACATGTTCTAGTCTTCTGTCCTTCTGTCCTTAATACACACATTAAAAAAAAGTTTTGCATCACCACGGTTCCCAGAACTCCTGAAGATAAACGTCGAATGTGGATATTGTATCACAGACACATTCCCTTCGACTGTTCAGAGATGTCACTAACCCCCCTCCCTCCCAAAGATGTAAAGATCCATGCATGAGCAGCGAATGTTAGACGGAGGGGTCCGACAGCCGATCAGTTCCAGTTCCAGTCATTCCACCAGGAAAGAGGTACTAGGCTCGTGTTGTCTGTAGTTTAACCATGCCTAGACGATCAATATCGCAATTCGATCGCGTCCGCGTTGTTACTTTGTACCAGGAAGGGCTCTCAACAAGGGAACTGTCCAGGCGTCTAGGAGTGAAGCAAAGCGATGCCTCGTTCAGGCCGCCCAAGGGCTACTATTGCCGTGGATGACCGCTACCTACGGATTATGGCTCGGAGGAACCCTGATAGCAGAGTCATCTTGTTGAATAAAGCTTTTCGTGCAGCCATAGGACCTCGTGTTACGACTCAAACTGTGCGCAATACGCTGCACGATGCGCAACTTCACTTCCGATGTCCATGGCGAGGTCCATCTTTGCAACCACGACACCATGCAGCACGGTACAGATGGACCCAACAACATGCCGAATTGACCGCTCAGGACTGGCATCACGTTCTCTTCACCGATGAGTGTCGCATATGCCTTCAACCAGACAATCGTCGGTGACGTGTTTGGAGGCAACTCGGTGGGGCTGAACTAGTTAGACACACTGTCCAGCGAGTGCAGCAATGTGCAGGTTCCCTGCTGTTTTCAGGTGGCATTATGTGGTGCCGACGTACGTCGCTGGTGGTCATGAAAAGCGCCGTAACGGATGTACAATACGTAAATGTCATCTTCCGACCGATAGTGAAACCATATCGGCAGCATATTGGCGAGGCATTCGGCTTCATGAAGGATGACTCACGCCTCCATCGTACACATCTCGTGAATGTTTCCTTCAGGATAACATCATCGCTCGACTAGAGTGGCCAGCATGTTCTCCAGACGTGAAACCTATCGAACATGTCTGGGATAGATTGAAAATGGCTGTTCATGGACGACGTGACCCACTAACCACTCTGAGAGATCTAAGCTAAATCGCCGTTGAGGAGTGGGTCAATCTGGACCAACAGCGCTTTGATGAACTTGTGGATAGTATGCCACGGCGAATAAAGGCATGCATCAATGCAAGAGGACGTACTTCTGGGTATTAGAGGTACAGGTGTGTACAGCAATCTGGACCTCCACCTCTGAAGGTTTCGCTGTATAGTTGTACAACATGCAATGGTCGTTTTCATGAACAATAAAAATGGCAAATATGATGTTTATGTTGATCTCTTTTCCCGTTTTCTGTACAGGTTCCGGAACTCTCGGAACCAAGGTGATGCAAAACCTTTTTTGATGTGTGTATATTTATACTTCCTTCTACTTTCAGGGCTTCATGGGATATTACTATCTCGTGATGTCTCCATTTTGCGATGATTGAAATATTCTTTTTATTGCAGATGTTTATATTTGGTCTGTTTGCTAAATTAATGTTGCTTATTTGCTCTCTCATCCCTAATTTTTCTGTCAGGCCATTTTCTATCAATTCTCCTAGATATTTTAATATCTCCATCTTCTCACTTTTCCCTTATTCACTGTCCATCCGTATAAGAACTTCCTTGATATTTCTCACACAGAGTATCTTCTTGACAAAGATTTGTAGGCCGCCTTTAGACGCTTGCCTACGCAGTTGCCTCATCTTTTAATGATTCTGACGATGCAGATAATATCACAACATGTGGAGTGAGAAACTGCCAATACACCTGCGTTTTATGCAGCCTGCAACACTTTCAAATGCCACATGTAAGATTTTCACATATCCTCGCTTGCTATGCACAAGCCGTTAGTCCTTCAGAATGAAATGAACAGAATTTTTTGTATGGGAAATTTAAAGCAGTTAAATCTTGTACTGGAACAATTTTCCATCAAACGCCGTATTTTTCAAATTATTCGAGAGAAACCTATAAAAGTAACATTCAAATGTGTTTTCCTTGGACAACTCGAAACCTTTGCTTCCATTAGAAGCGTATCCCTGTACTAAATTTGATTACATTAATATTCCTACGATAATGTACCTTCTTTTTCCCTGTAAAACCGATAATTGTTGTGTACCAAGCGAAAGAATATGAAAATCTTGCAAATGGTATTTGAAGGCGTTGCAAGCTGCATAAAACGCATCAGTAGGGCAGCTGAAGGACACTGAAGCGTCTTTGAACACAATTCACCCACGTTCCATTTAATTTCTTTTTTTCGCCCCAGTCCTGTTTCCCGCACTCCATCAAATTCTCGTCGTCATTCCCTGGTCACCTTATCAATTATACAGTTAAAAAGCAAAGCCGACAGTCCCTCAGCATGCCTGGTTTTCATCTCTCTGAAACCTTTCCTCTGAGCGTTATCATACGATAAATTACACAACTTTAACCGTTGTCGCTTCAACTAAACAGCTTGAAATTACAACTGGAACCATAATAATCTTGGGACAAAAGGAACCATAGACTGTGTTTTATTTGCAGAACAGTTAGATGATACAACAAATCCTTTAAATAGACTGCCTATACTGTGCTTGTCGATCCTCTTCTGTACAATATAGGATCCTGCCTAATAGTATTGACGGAGAACATGGGAAAACTAGCTTGTTTTGTACTGTCGCAGAATAGGGACGGAGTAGCACAAGATATGATGACTGATTTGCGAAGCTAATCATTAAAACGAAGAGCATATCGGTCCGACGAGATCTTTCAACGCAACTGCTGTCAGTATCCCTCTACTCAAAAACATTTAGTTGACTTCGACCTACACAGGGATAATTGATCACCTTAGTAAGGATAATCAGAGCCCACACGGAAAGATTTAGGTGTTCGTTCATTCCATGTGTTATTATAAACTGGAATGGTCCAGAAATAGTCTGTAAGTGGCTTTATGCATTCTCAGCCAAACGCTTGAATACGAAATGAGGAACAACATGTATGTGACGACATGGAATTCTTCTGGATTATATGAGCGGCTGTCATAAAGATTTAATTATCACTTTGGAATCTTTAACCTACATAATTAAGATCAGTTTTGGTTTGTCTGCAAACCTGAGAAACACTGAAATCCTCGAGGCACAGTACCGTAGCACGCCACTAGAGGAGTCAAAACAAATGAGAAGCTCTCGACTGTGGAGTCGATATATTTAGATTAAATTCCAGAATCAGTCATTACTGAAATAATTTACCCATGCAAGAAGGTGCCATTTTAATTTTTAAATTGCACTTAATATGTTTTGAAACAATTCACTGAACAAAATACGTTTTGATCCAATCAGATTTTGAAAATGGTCGTTTCCATTTTTTATTGATTTTATTGTTGGACTCAGCCCATCATGTAAGATAATAAAGTTATTAAAACAGCGTTGATGGTACATCGATGCATTATACACTGAAGCGCCAAAGAATCTTTTATAGGCACGCGTATTGAAATACACAGTTATATAAACAGGCAGAATATAGCGCTATGGTCAGCAACGCCTATATTGGAGTCTGGCGCTATTGTTAGATCGGTTACTGCTGCTACAGTGGCCGGTTATCAAGATTTAAGTGAGTTTGAAGGCTGTGTTATAGCCGGTGCAAGAGCGACGGGACACAGCATCTCCGAGGTAGTGATGAAGTGGGGATTTTTATCATATAATTGAGTCTGCGATCTTGTTCCACTTTGTTCAGGGCACTGTTAACTTTGTTTTTTGTTTTCACTAGGTAGACACTTGGACGCTTCCACTCTTGAATCTGCCTTCTTCATGATTACAAGGAGGCTTAAAATGAATTAAACATGGATCTCTGCTTACAAACCAAAAGCGAAATACAGCTCCTGACTTCATAACTACAAAGAGTAAAGCTATGACTAGGTGTAAAAGCATGCTTTTATGCAGTCTTTCCCACACGAGTAACACATCCGTGCACCTAAATTGCAAATTGCACTGAAAATAATCATTCGTAAAGTACATCAAGTGTTATTACCTATAGGGCTTTCTTTTGAAGATGTATTTTCGTTTTCGTATCTCTAATTCTCATTATTCTTCCTTTCTGTCGCTCTCCCAAGGGTAAATAGCCCTTCATGGTGATTGAAAGTGAGCAGAAGTCTAATTAACATCACACTGTGAGCTGCACAATAAAAATGGTTGGAACAGCCAACAGAAGACCGCGTTAATAAAGGAGGCTTAGAAATATGTACTGAAAGTAATACCTTTTGAACCGTTGGAAGCGGCGTAGATAATACGATCTGATCAGATTCATATTTTTCAGTACCAAATTACTATGGCAAAGAATACGAAATGTCCCGATCTGACTCAAAGCATTAAATAGCATACCACAGCTGAAATAAAAACACATCAAACTATGTTTTCACCTCGTCTGCTTTTAATATGATTTGAAGCGATTCTCCTCAAATTGACGCAGCCAGCTGATGGAGTTTCGCGTTGTGATTTGTTTTCTGCCTTTGAAGGAAAACTGTACAACAGCAATCCTCGCTTTTGCGAATGTAAACGGAAGCAACGCACTGTCACATAACACAACTGTTAGGAGGATCACTCCCTCGTGAAGAGTCGGGAATCAAAAGACAGGTGAAGTGCTTTGAGCTGGAAGACCAGACTCACACCCATTCAATACGACTGCTGAAACGAAACGGCAGTCGAATTGTTGCACGTGTTTCAGGCCAATCCCGATGACTAGCTTGCCTGCCTAATCTCTATGGATTAGAGCTGCGTGTACCACTCTGACCCCTTGACAAAAGAGCAAAACAAGCAAATATGAGGATCCACCGTCGCTTAAATAGCTAAAGACGCTACTATCACATTGCAAGGTGACGCTGAATGTCTTTCTGGGGAGCAGTTTATGCTGGTAAGGGGCAAACCGTAGCGAGAGCATACTACTTAATTTCGTGAGGATGTCATGGCTACGCGTAAGAGAAAGTTGACCCATGGGATAGTGCCCCAGACGAATAGGACGTGCTGATTATTTGACCTATAAAATTTTGCCGTAAACCTCGTATTTTCCTATTTTGATACGCAGCAATTTTTTCCTCTCTTCTCAGACGAAGAAACGATTGTGTGTTTGGCAGAGAAAGAAGGAAGATTAAGTTTCTCGTCCGTCGACATCGAGGACACTAGAGATGTGGCACAAGTTCACATTTTGTTAAGGATGGGGAAGGAAATCGGCCGTACCCTTTCAAAGGGAACATCCAGGAATTGGCATAGTGATTTAGGGAAGTCACGGAAGACCTAAACCTGAATGGACTGGCACGGGTTTGAACCATCGTACTCCCGAATGCGAGCACAATGTGCTTATCACTGCCTCACCTCACTCGGTTATTTTGTGGTAGGCACTCCCGAAACGACTAAGAGGTGACTTTAGAGGTGGGAATTTTCCTGAAATGCCAAAATGTAGACTTCTCCGTGACATCAGCAGTAGTATCAAAAAATATGCGTGCCATTGAGGGGCAAAAATGTAAGAGAAAGAATAAGTCATTAAATTTCATTAGCACAGCCTTGATTTTTCGAGTTGATAATTTGAACTCTACCATTCGTTGATTACGCCACGTTGTAAGATCACCAACAAACTTTTCGGACATTATTGCAACTGTCTTTCTTCAGGGTCTGTAGTACTACTCGGAGAATATAGTGTATGGCTTTTCGAACGATCGGGCCCGAGATGTGCTGAAAGGCCAGAGAGATCGATACGCTATCAAGTGCTTTCTTAAGAATTATGCTGTTCGTAGTGTGACAGGAGGATAAACATTAAATCCGACCACAGTTCAAACTACAGTTTTATCTGTAATATGAGTTGAACAGATATGCAAACAATCACAATGATCTATATGTAAACCCAACAGCCAGCTATCCTCCAAAAAATATTACTTGTCTCTTAACCCATGACAGGAAGAAACAGTTTTTCGTTTGGTCGTAAGATGCTATAACGATATAGCAGTGGGCTGAAATCATTTAAATCCCTGTTCATAGACAGGATGTGAAGGGTATAAGTGCAGATATTTTCATATGTGATATCTTAATATGTACACATATCACTGTGTTAATTGTTATTTCTCTGCGTCAAAAAGTTTTCCCACAAAAACGTCACATTATTTAGACCCTCATATTTTCCGTACTGCCGCAACTGAACCACTATGTGACTATGCCTGCCAGTATAGACGAACTGTTTTGCGCCCATGCATCGACACTTCAACACCTGACCTACAGCCCAGGTTACATAAGCATCAATGGCTTGCTCTTGCCGCAGGAGGTACGACTCAACCTAAAAACTTACGACTTGTAATAGTTATTAGTCTGAAAATGACGTAAATACGGATGTAATGTTGTCCAGTACACCGTCGTCAGTCACCAGTAGAAATATCAAAAATGGTTCAAATGGCTCTGAGCACTATGGGACTCAACTTCTGAGGTCATTAGTCCCCTAGAACTTAGAACTAGTTAAACCCAACTAACCTAAGGACATCACACACATACATGCCCGAGGCAGGCAGAAATATCCTCACTCATAAAAATTACACCCAACATTCGAGAAATGAGTAATAATGTTTCTAGTTTTACATAAACAAGGTGAGATAACATTCATGTGAAACACAAAAGGAAATTAATGACGATTTAAATACCTAATATTCATAATTAATCTTATTATACGCTTTGTAATTACAAATTTGAGAATAAATTGTTGCTCAAGACCTCTCGCGGAGATAGTACCAACAAAAGTCGCTATATCGTGGAAACAGTTAAAAATATGGAATCAGACGGAATCTTGAGTGGGCTCTTTAATTTATTTAGTAGCTGCTGTTTTTCTGTATGAAATACATCCCTGATGTTACAGCAGTCAGTGTGTCACATTGTTATTCAGAACTAAAGAACATAAATAAAGCTTTTTCCTCCTTTTTAGATAATTTACTGTATTTCGCCAAAACCAACTGTGGTGTGAGAACGTATTATAGCACTAAGACATGTCGCGGATACTGTATGAACAGAAGCTGCATCAGAGCCCAGATGCCAAGAGCTATGACGTAAACTGGTTGTAACGTTATAGTCGTGCTCAAGTACAGCAGTAATTTACTATCTTCCCTCCATCTATTCTATTTCCCTGAAAGTAACATAAGCAAAAATCGTCACATGACTGGATGTTGGTCTTAGGTCTAACTTTATTTGATTTGTACTTCAGGAGCTATGGTAGCAGTGAGGAAGGCGGTTTACTAAAGTTAAGGAGATATTCCCCCGCTAGCTGTACACCAGAAAACCCCCGATTCTTTAAAGAATCGTACTCCTATGGATAAAACAGCTTCAAACGTCTGATTACTTAAATATTTTACTCGAGGTATGTAAGAGAGAAAAGTTGAGGAAAGATTTGACATTATGCTTAACGTTTTTTAGTGGTGGCTAAGTGGTCTCATTATGAAACAGTGGATGAATATAGTGTAGGTAATTTACGCTGCATTTTAAGGGAAAGCTGATTTTTCATGCATCTCAGTGTTCAAGACCCTATACCTGCGGAACTGTGTATCCTACAATGATATTATTTTGCAAGAACATTCACAGATATGTGTAGATACTATCTAAAGTGTGTTGCGAATAAAGTTATAGGCGAAGATGTAATGATTCAAAATGTCGTGCGCAATGTTGATGTTTTACTGTACGCCTGTTTTTCACTCCTTTAAATGTTTATGGTGTCATATCTCCTGGAATATACATAGTATAATGTTATAACTTTGCCGACACGTTCAACGATATATGTGGACACTGTCTGAAAACGGTGATGCGAATACAGACAGAGTTACGAGATAATAAACTGATACGTCACGCCTGATGTGACAAAATCTGTTCCATTTCCCAGTGCGTCGGCGGTTTCTCACTTTCACTTCGTTGTATTATGTCATATGGCACTTGCCGTGAGCAGCATCTCTCGGCTTTCGGCTATGGTCAGCTAGAGGTTTACTTTGAAAGACAAGTTAGTTCTATCTGTAGCGCGCAAGGTAAGCAGGCCTCAGCAGATGTGTGGAGCTCCAGTGGCGACGAGGAGGCGGGTGGCCGTCGACGAGCTTCCCATAGAGGTTGTGCTTTGACCAACTCGAGATTGTTATGTTCGCTTTTGTAGTCCGAAGGGAGTTCTTTTACAGTGGTATTGACCGGCTTTGGACATGTGTTCAAATGTCACTGCGCTTTCAAGTGTTGCAAGGATCATTTGCGCAGTTATTCAGCTCGTCTAAGCAGTTGTAGTTAATGATTAAATTTTAATGTTTTAAGCCCTGCACGAACAGCTGGGCAGCCATTTTGTTCATCGGCTTTATAGCAGTTTGTTACTTAAATTTACCAGTGATTTTATGCGCTGCTCAGAACAGCTGGGCAGCTGTTGTGTTGTTTATATGTGTTGTAGTTGTTGATTGTGGTGCACAGAATATCCAGGCAGCAGCTGGAATGGTCGACGTTGCTCCAGATTTTGCTTCTCATATATTAATGTGGGTTTCATTGTTGTACATCTCAGGCTAGCAGCTTCTAAATTGATTAATGAGGCTACAGGTTTATGTTGGAGGTCCTCATGTTATTTGTGAAATGAAGGGAGCTATTTCCGATATTTACCATTTCTTTTAAAGATGCGTTAGTAGATTTTGACACCATCGAGATCATACGTCAGCGATTACGAAACAGTCCCGTATTAGTATTGAATTGAAATGTGTTTTCATTTTGGAAGTCGCGGATGATAGTAGTTTTAGTTTGCTGTGGAGCAACTGTACCCTTCAGCCTTGCTTAGCTAGAATTACGTGTGCCCTAGTGGCCTAATTCAATTGTTGGTTGTGGCCACTCATTTGGTTGGTGTAATAAGTGGTTGTTAAGGTACTGTAATTGGAACTGAACTTGGGTTACAAGTGGTAGCAGAACATTGCGTCTGGGTTTTGGCCCAGCATGCTTCCATGAGCAGTTTTTGAGTGTATCTTCACAAGAACACACTGAAATCGGCTAGACCTTTAAACCAGTAACCATACTCTGCGACAGACCACTTGGTGGATGCAGGTAGTGTTGTGACGAGTTTCAACCTGGAGTTGGTTTATAGCAATAGCAAATGGGGAAAAATTGAATGGGAACCATAGCAAGTAATGGCAGCCAACAACAGCCAGATGGGTGTCCGAGAGATGCTGGTTATTGGATTAAGAATACAAGGCTATACGTGGGAGTTTATGGTTACAATAGTTGCAAGTTAATCAACTCCATTTTTTATTGTCTCAGATATGATAATGAAGATTGGGGCGGTTGTTCATTGGGCAGAAAGTAGTAATTATTTCAGGTTTGCTTAAAACCTCAAGTATTGGTTGTATGAAAACGATGGTGTGAAAACAGAGATAACGCAAGAAAATATCTCTTAGGTGGAATCGGAGGCAACGCCGGTAAGCCACGTGGTACTGAATGATTTGCAGCATTAAAGTAGTAAGTAGAGGCTCCAAGCGCGTGTACTCTGTGGGCCATATAATGATGTATAACAGCGGAGTGGGAATCAGTGTGCTACTGGAATACAAGGTAAAGCTGACAGATCAGGTGCCCATGACGAAGGCGCCATACCGATCTTCTATCCCAGACTAAAGGAGCTTAAAGGGTACAAAGAAATGATGCTACGGCAGGGCGTCATTACACTGTCCACATCTCCTTTTGTGGCGTCAATATTTTTCATCTCTCAATCTGGTTGTAGATTATAGTGAGCTTTAGACAAAGATGGCTCTTAGATCAGTTTCGATACCTGATCTTCATTCTCGTTTCGCCTGGTTCAAGGGCACAGCAATGATAAATTATTTGAGCCAGGCCCATACCATAGCTCCTCACGTAAGGACAATAGGAGAATCACTGCATTTATTGGAGACTGCAATTTACTTGAATTTACAAGAGTGCTATACGGCCTGGCCACGGGACACCAGAATTATTACAGCACATGGACTCCATCTCCTGAGACATTAAGTTCAAGTTCTTGTCCCAAAATCTGGATAATCTGCTTGTATGTTGTAAGACTGTAGAGGAGCACTGGAGCCATCTGAACCAATCTTTGGTAGATACGTGTCGCTGGGTTGACTGTTAATCCAGATAAGATGATTTCTTCCTGGCAGATTGAAATTGTGTGCCGGACCGAGACTCGGAGGTGTGGAAGACCAGGTACTGGCGGAAGTAAAGCTCTGAGGGCGGGTCGTGTGTCGTGCTTGGGTTGCTCAATTGGTAGAGCACTTGCCCGAGAGAGGAAAAGATTCCGACTTCGAGTCTCGTTCCGACACACAGATTTATTCCGCCAGGAAGATTCAGATCAGCGCACACTCCGCTGCAGAGTGAAAATTTCATTCCGGATAAGATGAAGTTATCAAAGAGGCAAATTCAGATTCTGCGTCATATAGTGGCTACAGAGGGAATAGTTATCGACCCCGAGAGAGTACAGGCAGTTCTTAGTTGTTAATGATTTACCGACGTCGAAGGCATTTCCAGTCTTATTGGCATCCCCATATTTTTTAGGAAATCTGTCCCTCAATTCGCCCAAAAAGGAGCCACACCGAATAATCATAGATGAAAGGGACAAAAGTTTGAGTCTGGTCATGCACTGAAAGAAGCATTGGCCTCAGCTCCTATATTACCATCGCCCAAAGCAGAAAAATAAATCATTTTGCCGCAGGACATTTGTATCTGTGACCTAGCAGTTGTGTTATTACAGGAAGAAGGTCAAGGTAAACAACCGGTTGCTTATGCACTGAGGGGATTATCTGATATGGAGAGTAGCTACTCGTTTTACGAGTTTGAGGTGCTGACATTTATTTTCTCCCTGGAGAACTTCCGCTAATATGTCGGACATACCACCATTCAGCAAGAGATCGATGCCCAGGCTCTGAGTCGGGTCTTGAGCAGGCCTCATAAGATCTGGCGGATAGTGTTGTGGGCTGTCTAGAAATGAACGTTTAGGTTTGAGGTTGTGCGCATTAAGCGGACGAAATTGGTTTGTCAATGAACTTAGTAGATTGGTTAACCAGCGTATATCCATACTGAAATTGACATTTTTTCTAATCTTTCAGTTATTTTTCCTGTGATGTTCACCCAATTTATTTCTTCATCATGACAGTTTGTCTATGATAGGCCCGTTCAAATGCTTATCTATATGGTTTTTGTTCTTATTCTTAAACTGTAATGCGACTATCCCTTACAGTTTCATATGAATATCAATCGACCCTATGTGTGTTGATTTTGTATCGATTTTTTTTATTTTATACGGCAGGTTCAACTGAGAATTCAGATTCCTTTAAGCTACTGTTTTAATCACTTTGTCTGTCTTAAACACTTTCGCTGCTTTGATAAATCAACCTATTGATACAAAATTTAAAACAGTTGTTGCAGGCTTTTAAAAATGGCTTTCATAAAACGACTATTTTACAGCTGTAAATATTTTGTGTTGTATAACTTATAGCGAGACCCATTTTCGAACATTTACGCATTAGTTATGCCACTCACTGTAGACCATTACAATCCGATTGTCCACAACAACGGAGCTTTCGTATATTTCGTTACCGTACAACTGGACAACTTGTGACACATTTAACACTTTTCGTTATATATGTTTATACAAATATGTGCTGCGACGTTAACACATGAATGGAATTTTATAGTCTTCGTATTTAAATTTTGATAGCTATTTTTATATGCAATGAGAAATTGGGATTATGAAATAATTCTAAATAACTTCTCGCTCCCCACCCATCGCTGGGCAGCAACATGACATGTAGTCTAAGACAGGGAAATGTACACCTGAATTCGTATTTTACAACGGCAGGCTGGCCTAGCATTTCTTCATGAATCAAAGTTAAAGTTGTCTTACAAATTTTCCCTGTTTTATGAATTTTCTTATATCCTTACACAGAACAGCATTTGTCACAAAGTTGGTAGTTTGATGAGATTTAGTTTTTTCTTTGTTTCACTTTTCTTAAAATACAAATAATTATAGGGCTATCGTCACAGAAACAGTAAATTTATGAAATTAAACTAAATTGCACTAAGCAAGATAATTAAATAAACCTTTGCTCTCTGCCATACGTCTCTGTTCAGTGGAATCTTTTCAGCAAAAAAGATCATTAGGCTGAAGATGATGGTCATGCCTGCTACAACACAGAATTCTACAGAGTTTCCAGACATTTATACGGCGAAGGATACGAAACTGCCGACAGGAACCGATCTACAGAACGCCTCCAAATCAGTTCGATACAAAAACATGTAGATACAATTTATTAATGTGTGACACAGCACGTACTTTGCAAGTAGTAATACGGAATAAGTGAAACAAGATGTTTTTATTTATGCACCTTTTCAGTAAGTATCACTGTCAGACTTTAGGTTGAGAATACTGGAAAGAGTAACAAACAAACAATTTGAAAAATTAGGGGAGACATATAAAAGACATAATCAAATAATTAATGATTAGTGAATGGGGTTTGCAGACAATATATGATGATAAAGAGGAAATATATATATCTCTGTGCGTGTGACTGCCTTGATAACTTCATTGTGGATGCAAAATTACGTTCGACCGTCTGTGGGAACCTCAGAGCAGCCAGCACTGAGGAAATTGTCATGTACTGCGCATCTTTGTCGGTAGGTGGGAATGTGGGTCCGCGGGGAGGCGTAACGAGATAGCGTAATTGCGATAAACACTGTGTTCGGATGGCACAGCGGGTAACGGAAGTGTCTTGGAAGCAGGGTATCCTGAGTTCGAATTCCGTCCATCTTACATTATCTCAAGTCGCCCTTTATTCCACATAAAATCCTGATGCGGCTGACATAAGTAACTTCTTCCTTTCCCTTTCCTTTCCCCCACTTCCACCTTGAGTTTACATAACTGAGAATTTTGATCGCATGCCAATGCGATTCTGCTACTAAGGCAGAACTTATAGATTTTAATTTTTCAAGCGCTTGCGTCTTACCTCGCTTTCATATGTCAAGATACTGCCATTTTCGATAATCACGTACTGGAGGACAATAGTATAGGACGATTTTATGTTCGAAGTTTTAATTTCGGTAGGGCAAGTACCAAGTCTCGCTCTTGATATTTCTATAATGTGTAAACGTGGAAGTGAAACCTCAGCTGTGGTCTCAAGACAGTTGCATATGGCAGCCATGGAATGTGAACTGTTTTTTAATGTTTTCGCAACCTCTCTTTCGGTCTCAGTCTTTACTAACGTAAAATCCTTCTGCTTGTGCAATACTGAATAGTTACCTCCGTGCACAGTTATTGCTGCATTTTGACCACTGTAGCTTTGCAGCAGGACGTTTACTTCATTACGGCCTACGTTTGTTTCAAAAAAATGTGAGAATTGTGGGCGTCACATTAAATTCTTCAATGACAGTCCGTTATAATATATGTAACTTCAGTGCCTACATTATGTACAAAGTAGCCGTCTACAATTGCAGTTACAAAAGTTTATTTACCGTCATCAAAGTTGAAATTTAGGACACTGACCGACTTAAACTACATGCACATGTGTTCCAAGTCGATCTTCATTCATTTTTAATATCGATGGCACGTACCCAGAAATAATTAAGATCAAAGCCAGAACAGAACGATTCCGTTAACTGGCAATTTCCAAAACCCGGTTTTATCTCCAGGCGGTTATTTCTATAAAAGTATGTTAATAACATAGATTCGTGTAACAAGAGTAATGTGCTATGTCATAATTTCGTTAAACAGTAAACATAGTTATCTACTGGGTGTCACACCTATTACTGCTACCGCCCTATCTAGATTCTAACTATACCGTTGCCACGTAATCCTTTGATGTAACAATATGTTTGTCATTGTGTATGTAGCATTGAAAATAAAGTAGCTACCCAACTGTAATTCTATTTCACTATTCCAATTGCTCTAGGGGATTAACGGCAACAATCATCTGATTACGGGGAGATTTATCAATAAATAACTGGAGGATTTCAACCTGATATTAATTAATGATGGGTTTACCTGATGAGTAGGGCACGATCTTCTGTATGAAATAAGTAACAGTAGAAATAATTAATCCTAGAAGCCCAGCCTTATATTTTTATCAAAGTGGACTTCTCTCATCCTATAGCTTTCGTGTAATTTATGGTTAGTCATATGTCTCTGTCTCTAATTGTACTTTTTGTGAGATTTCGAACACCTTACATTAACAGATTTTGATGATGATATTTGGTTTGTGGGGTGCTCAACTGCGCGGTCATCAGCGCTCGTTAACAGATTTTGCATTTCTCTTTCATAAATGTTACAAAGTTATTTTATTTTTCTCTTATTTTCCCTTCCTGTGTTAAGCTCACTGTCACTATTGCTTATCTGAGTCCTGCACCCACCGTAAAATCGTATTCAACAATAACCACTGCCTTTCCCTCTCTCCTCATCCGTTTGTATCCTGTACACTCCTGTATCCTAGAGAATGCTTAATGAAAATCTCATTGTCGTTATATTTTCCAGATCCTGAACACTAATTATGCAAACTAACCTCTTCAGACAGCACTTATTTTAGAACCTGTCAAGGTATTTCACGGAAAAGAAAAATTATGTATCTAAGACACTCAGGATATCAAATTCTGACATCATTACCAGGTACCCAAATGTCTTCGGCAATAACTTTCGTATTAATTTCTATCTCGTTTCACAAGAGCTGTTCTTCTTTGTACAGACTTTTTATATGTTCTTACCATCAAGGTCTCTTTTTACTGCTTTAGTTAATAGACAATTCCTTATAGTGTATGTACTCCGAAGCCCAACAAATTTTCTGTTCGACAGTAAATGAGTAAATCCACAGCTATACAAAGTCCATTGTAATTTGATGTGAATATTAAACACGCTCAGAGTGGGATACCTGTCTTTCTGTTCTAGCGTGGCCAGAACATCTTCATGAAGCAAGTGATCTTGCATTTATTCAAGTGTTACTATATTTCAGTAAGCTGAAGGAACGTATAAGCAATGAAAGTTTGTTCTGCCTCACTCAGTCAGACCAGCGACTATTGTGACTTCTAGATGTGTAGCTTACGTTGCATGGCAGTAAACAAAGACCATACGATCTCGTGGATCTGCAATTTGGTTGTACACGCCACAGTAAATGTCGCAGTGAACACCCTCACAGAAATAATAATTACGCCGATTCAGTGATTTACAACTGATACTCAGTTTATAAACAATGGAAAAAATATAGTAGTACTGATCTGTTTTGAAGGAAACTTTTACAACCAGTCCTATATAATAATGGAAACGACGTTTATGTGAATCTGTTTGGAACAACTATACAGACTCGTGACATGAATCTCTTCCTCATTCCGTTTGGCTCACCAAATGCCTCAAAAATTTTGCTTCATTCTATTAAGAACATCATTTACTGACAAGAGTAGTTCGTGAATTTAGCTAACAATACAGCGTGCGAAAAATTTCGTTAGCCGAGAAGGCACTTAATTTTTGTGATAATGATAGTAATATATCAAAAACTCATCAACAATGTGCAAAGAATAGAACGTTCGAATGATAAAAGTCACTTCGATTTTCTTGGAAAATGAGATATCAAACAAAACAATGTGACATAAATAAGTTATGAGAAATGCACTGAGGATATAAAAATGAATTTGCATTGTAAGTATTTAGTAAACCACATAATGGAACTACAAGACAGTTTTCATTTCCTCTCTCCTCATACGTAGAATATTTCATCACAAATATACCTGACTCACACTTCAACCAACACTTGAGAAAAGAGCGGAGACCTCATAAGGATAAAAACTGTAAATTGTCGTTACGCGCAGGACCTACCACGTAGTATAAAAATTGTTACCATGAATAATATATTTAGTTACTAGTCCATGTCGTCTTACATACAAAAAAATCACATGTACTGTTCAATTAAAACAAAAGAAAATAAATTTAAAATCAGTAAGAATATTCATAAATAACATTATCAGTTAGTGAAAGAATTTAATAGGAAATTACATACAAAGCTCAGGATGTATATGAAATGTAAACGTAAGTAGAAGAGTTGAACAAGGTACTTACAGAGAAGAAATATCAGTTGATCCGCAAAAACTGAGGTAGAGAACCCAAGCAGTATGTGATGTATTGCAATAGAAGTAACTGACAAGAAGCTCCTGTGAAAGCAAAATACGGGATGCGAGAGATTAAGATTAGCTTTGTAAACGATTCATGAAACAGGTGAATAGTCAAGAGAAGAAATATTAGGATTAAAGTACTTAAAAATGAATTTATAGGAAATGTGTACAACATTACCATGCTTACATAACATCTGTTACAGCGGCTAGTTAATTTTGGTGTTAAAATGCATGTCATTAAAGAAGGAGAGACATTGTATTGTATGGAACTGGGGACCTACAAATGACGGAGAGGCTCTGTCCCTGCCGTAGCCCTCAGTGGTATACACAACCCCACAACAGGCTACAGCAATCGACTCACCCCACAGCCGCCCCATACAAAACCTAGGGTTCTTGTGCAGTTTGGCCCCAAATGGACACCCCCCAACCCCCACGGGAACGTCTCACACCAGACGAGTGTAACCCCAATGTTTGTGTGGTAGAATAATTATGGTTTACACGTTCGTGGAGAAAGTGTTTGTGCAGCAATCTCTGACATAGGGTAACTGAGTTGGAAGAAGGGCAACCGGTCCACATTCAACGAGGCAGGTGGAAAACCGCCTTAAAAATCATCCACAGACTGTCCGGTACACCGGACCTCGACACTAATCCACCGGGTGGATACCTGCCGGGGACCAGCATGCCTTCCCACCGAGAAAGCAGTGCGTTACACTGCACGGCTAACCAGGCAGGCTAGAGGATACTTTAGATTTTTTCCATTTTGCCAACGGCCTTTCCACAGGGGTAACACTGGTTCTCATCAGATCACCAACGTTAAGCACTGTTGGGCTTGGTAGCGCTTTCATTGGTGACTGTCTGGATCTGCCGAGCACTGTTGGCAAGAGTGGTGCAGACCTACTGACAACAGCCGGGGGAGTGGTGTACTGACCATACGCCTCTCCACCCCAGTATGCAGTGATGCCTAAAAGCAGAGAATGACACGGCGGTCAGTTGGAACCGTTGGGTTTTCTGACGCCTGATCGAGCAGAGTGTACTTCCATTGAAGCCATTCACCTTGCTACTTGTTCGACGATTTCACATGTACATCTAAACGTAAACGTTTAAAGCAGAGGTACACTGCATGGCGTAAGCTATTTCATATCAATATGGATATTTCATATCAACATTACGGATTTTCTGTTCTATTCACTTCGTGTCCTGTGCTACTTACCAACATCTCTACGCATTTTTACAAACACTACTCTCGCTTCCCTGATTGTCATAAACCGTGCGTGAGATACGCTATGGCGGCAGCAGAGTGAGTGGACAGTCTCCCTCGAATACAGTTTTCTAAATTGTTCTGGAAGTCTTTCGAGGGATGGATCGCCTTTATTCGAAGGATTCGTATTTCTGATGGCCATACATCTCAATTACACTTTCATTTCAACTACACACCTCAAAAAAGTTTTGCATCATCTCGGTTCCGAGTTCCGGAACCTGCACCGAATATTGGAATAGAGATCAACATAAACATCATTTCCGCCCTTTTTCTTGCTCATGAAAACCATACTTTCATGTTGTAGCCACTATACAGCGAGACTTTTAGAGGTGGTGGTCCAGATTGCTGTACACACAGGTACCTCTAATACGTCCTCATGCATTGATGCATATCTGTATTCGCCGTAGCATACTATCCACAAGTTCATGAAGGTAATGTTGGTCCAGATTGTCCCTCTCCTCAACGGCGGTTCGACGTAGATCGCTCGGAGTGGTTGGTCGATCACGTTGTCCATGAACAGTCCTTTTCAATGTATTCCAGGCATGTTCAATAGGGTTGTGTCTGGAGAACATACTGGCCACTCTCGTCGAGCGATGTCATTACCCTGGAGGAAGTTATTCACACGATGTGCACGATGGGGGCACAAATTGTCGTCCATGAAGAGAAATGCCTCGCCAATATGCTGCCGTTATGGTTGCACTATCGGTTGGAGGATGGCTTTCACGTATCATACAGCGGTTACGGCGCCTTCCATGCCCACCAGCGGCGTACGTCACCCCACACAATGCCAGACAAAAACAGCAGGGAACCTCCATCTTGCTGCACTCGCTGGGCAGTGTGTCTAGGCCATTCAGCCTCACAGGATTGCCTACAAACACGTCTCCGCCGATTGTCTGGTTTGAGGCATATGCGACGCTCATCGGTGAAGAGTACGTATGCGAATCCTGAGCGGTCCATTCGGCATGTTGTTGGGCCCGTCAGTACCACGCTGCATGGTTTTGTGTTTGCAAAAATGGACCTCGCCATGGATATCGGGAGTGAAGTTGTGCATCGTGCAGCCTATTGCACACAGTTTGAGTCATAACACGAATTCCTGTGGCTGCACGAAAGGCATTATTCAACATGGTGGTGTTGCTGTAAGGGCTCCTCCGAGCTATAATCCGTAGGTAGTGGTCATCCACTGCAGCAGTAGCCCTTGTGTGGCCTGAGTGAGACATGTCATCGACAGTTCCGATCTCTCTGTATCTCCACCATGTCCGAATAATATCACTTTGTTTCACTCCGAGACGCCTGGACACTTCCCTTGTTGAGAGCCCTTCCTGACACAAAGTAACAATGCGGACGCGATCGAACCGCGGTATTGACCGTCTAGGCGTGGTTGAACTACAGACAACACGAGCTGTCTACCTCCTCCCTCGTGGAATGACTGGAACTGATCGGCTGTCGAACCCCCTCCGTCTAATAGGTGCTGCTCATTCATGGTTATTTACATCTCTGGGCATGTTTAGTGACATCTCTGATCAGTCAAAGGGACTATGTCCGTGACAATATCGACAGTCAACGTTAATCTTCAGGAATTCTGGGAATTGGGGTGATGCAAAACATTTTTTGATGTGTGTATATCATCCTCTCTGAATCCGTTCGCCATCTGTTATCTATGCATAAATGAACAGGGTTCCAAATCTGGAACATTATTCTGGATTTGGTCACACTAGTGTCTGATATGCGATTTCATTTACACGTTCACCGAACTTCCCCAGAGACCTTCTCTAACATTAAGGTCATGTGATCGTCGCTTTTCATGTAGCTTCTTTGTATCACTTCTAATAATCATGAGACTTGCCAAAGATCATCACCTCTAAACTTGTAACCGCATACTATCGGGATCTTCCGCTTTGTTAGAGAATCTTTCATTTTTTGTCATCTCTCACCCAAGTGGTTTGATAGAAACAGACGTGGATTCATCTCATCTCACAGTCATTCTCAGTTATTTGTGGGAAATATTCCAACTAATGTCTTACCCCGCAGATTTAACCATCTACTGCTACTCCAAGTACGATGGAAGTCACTACTTGATATTTTAACCCAAGTATCATTCTACCACGTCCTCCAAACGTTTCTTTCCTCGAAGAATCTGCCAGGAAACTCCTATTTCTTAAATTATCATTCTATCCTATTTTTAAAATCCTTCTGATGCACCACATTTAAAACGCATCGATTCTCTTCTTTTCCAGTTTCTCCACATTCCATAATTCAGTTCCATAAAATGCTGTGCTCTAAAAGTCCATCATCAGAAATTTCTTGCTAACATGAATACCTATATGTGATCATAGTTTTTGTACATATGTAAACGAGACAACTGACGCTGTTTGTTCATGACAACACTTTTTTTTACGATATGATGAAGCAATTCTCAGTGCATGACTAGTGCTAGCTATAAATTCTTCTCTTAAAAGAAGCTATCCACGTTATTGAGGGTAGACACTTATTACAAACCATTCTACCACTGCCCCAGTGCCACTTGCTTCACCATACCATGCACTCTCACTCTGTATCTGACACTTGTCTGTAATTCTTAATGACAATAATAATAATAATAATAGTATGTCAGCCATACCATAGAGCTATGTTGTACCCAATACATCTGAGGGGCAGTCGGATATAGGCAAGTTAGTGAACTGTTTACCATTTCAAAAGTAATTGTCATCAGTATTAACAAATGTTTTAATAAATATATACCATTGTGAGACAAGATGATCAATGTCCTCATAGAGAAACGTTTGCCGATGCCTGTGGAACCAAGATTGTAGCCAGTCATGCACATATTCGTCCTGGGTTCCACCCACATGTTGCCAAGGTTGTTTCGAGTACGCTGCAGACGTTTCACTGGAAAGCCCTTACACATCCTCCATACAGACCTTCTCCCCATGCGATTTCCATATTTTTGTGTCCTAAAGAAAGGCACTGGTACCCGTCGACGCCAGTGCAAAAATCATGGTTTTTTAGGCAGCCGCGGACATATTTCCATGAATGTACTGGTCGTCTTGTCTTGGAATGAATGTACTAACAGTCAGGAAGATTACTTTTGAAATAATAAAAAGTTAACTTATTTTGTCCTTCTGTCTTATTTTCATTTTACAGCCCACATAGTTCCCGTTGTGATGTCTATTTCTCCATTTATTTGTTTCGAAGTGAATAATTACGCATTTTCTGCACCAGTGTTCGAACTACCTACAACTCGGAGACTTACGTGACATTTAAACATATGAGACGTGTATGACATTTTACTGTCATAGACGCACCGCACAAAGAACAGAAAGTATGTAATAGGAGGACCGCATGAGGAAGATGATGTTCACACATTCGCTTCACAAGCTGTAACCTCCACCACATAGTGCCAATGTTAATGCTAACACCTGAAAAAACCTAATTTTTGGTAACATATGTAATAAGTATTACAGTCATGTGAAATAGTGATGGTTGCAATGATCATTAAAAAATTTAGTTCAGTGACCGAAACAGTTATATGCTTTTTACCTCTCATAAAATTTAATTTTACCCTTCAGATGGTAACTACCCCCAAGTTGGAAACAACAGGAGGAGTACTAGTCCGTCCGTCCGTCAAGCGGTGGCCTACACTGAACGTCACAGTCACTTCACTCTCAGTTACATCAAGGCAATAGCTTCATTGCTACATTCCATTCACGAATAGCGGCTGAAGTATTTCTGACGTCATTCCATTCGTAGAAATGGAATCTCTTTGCCAAAACTATAATGCTCTCCTCAAAACTGCGTATGGCTGTTTGAAAGCTTATACGATAGTAACATCTTGTATATTACCGAGTTTCTGTACATCGAAATCAAATCACTTTCTTCGGTAGGATGACATATAAAAGAGCTAGAATGATCGCAAAGACACCAAGTGAAAACTTATGTTCCCCATTGAACCACACCTTCAGTAATTCAACAGCTCGATATATCTTTAAGCCTGTGACGATTTTAAATCCGCCGTGAACGCTCAATTTCAGGTTAACGTTCACTTCCCCAGACAAGGGGACTATTTGCCACACCGCATGCCAGATGACATCTAACGAGTGCCTCCCTACAATAATCTTGAAAACTATGAATCTGAGAATATGATGCTCACTGAGGATTTATTGTAGCCTGTGTCAGGAAAGCAGTTCAGCTTCATGAATTGCGTGAGACTCAATGAACTTTCTGCTCTCAGGTAGAGCAATTATTTCATAAAATTCCACAATGATCTAACTATGAATCTGGAAACATTAATTTTCATTAAGCAAGAATGCCGTATCAGTCGCTGTTTTGGAATCCTGTCTTCAGTAGATATAGGAATGGTGGATTCTCATGTTAAGCGAGAACGGTTTGAAACCAACGCAAGAATATGGCGAAGCAACTGGCACAATGTCGATTCATAAAAAATGATTATGAAATGTCAGTTTTACGGCGGATTCATAAAAAAACCTGCTTTCTCACCCTTTATGCACCCTAGGGAAAAAATCGTCAAATTAGAATGATTTCATAAGTGTTAGAAGTGTTCTTCACATTAAAAAAAATCTGAAATCATCATAATGTTTACCCACGACTAATTCGAAGTAGTGTTTGATTTCGGTTTAGATGAGTCCCAGTACAGATGTTGGTTGCTGTGTAAATGGCATTCGAAACTACTTTTCTAAAATTATTTTTAATTTATGTGCTAACTGTCATTGAATCCTTCAGCAGAATGAGCACGAAGCTATTTTCTTATTTGCACTGAAAGTAGCGAGTGTATTGAGAGAATTATCTATGTAATTCTTCTGTGAATGTTCTGATTACGTAGACGGAAACAAGAAAAAGACCACCAAAATAATTCGTCCCACACTTAATTCCTGCTGTTCCATTTGGTCTGCACTCTCTGGTTTAGACTTTTCGTGTTTCAGCCCTCTACCTGTTTAGGTGCGGTCTGAAGCCCAAGTTTTATTCTTGTTGCTAACCTGCACAAAAATCACACTGACTCATCTCTGTGTACAATTGTTTTTCCTGATGATAGTATGATTGCAATTTAGAAACGCTGTGAAAGTATTTGGCAACTCTATGATACTTAACTTGCTTCCAGGAGTAACACAAAATAATCTTGCTAAATTGACTTTAGTTTTTCTTGGCATTCGAATTAAATACGCTGAACTATTTTTTCACATGGTTCGTAAAGTGATCAATGCATGTGTCTGAATACAGGAAAGTTGTTCCACACATAAACTACAATAAATTTTCTTTTTCACATTGTAAATTTGCTGTGGTAATTGTCTTGAGCACCATGAGCGTAGTATTTGAACGCTGAATGCTTCAGTTGTTTACTACCTTTGTGGCAACGTGCTCACATTCTTCAGCAAAGGCTGCATTAGCTATCATTTCCAATCTTCAGTAACAGAGCTACAAGTAACCAGAACGAACATTAGTAAGAAAAACTTATGAAAATTTTTCACTTAAAACATTTTTCCCTACATTAAGTAACCAGTAGAACTAAAAGAAATAGTCTTATGAAATTGCAGTACTTTTAATATGACAACGCCTCTAGGTTTCTACATTTGTTGAGATAATTTTGAGTTTTATTGTGAATACAGTTTTGTCAATAAAATTGTGGCGCTGAATAATTTGACTGTGTTTCTTTATGCATCTACTGCCACATTTACGCACTTGTATGGTAGTCCTGTAAAGCTACTCCAGTTGACACATAAGTGCACAGATAGCCAAATTACTAATTCACGACGATTTTGGCACACTCATACTGTGGATACTTTTGATGTTTAAGTTAGAATTTTGTCCAACAGGTTATTGTGATAATTTTTAATTGATTTGCATTATTATAGTGCATGTTTTTGACCCTTCTTCGACAATATATTGAAAAAGTGATAAACGATGTTGGAAGAGTGAAATTAATCATCACAATAGTCTCACGTTATCTCAGGCAATTTTTTAATCCCTCCTCTGTAAGAACTACTGATTCTGAGTTAACGATATCATAAAGACATGTTTGAAGCACGTCTTAGTACGCAAATAAATTTTTTTGCTAGTCGTATCGTAACAATTCAGGAAGGTAAACGTTTGAGGCTACAAGATTAGAAAATTAAGTGCAGTGATTGATGGCTTCCCGGATAAGCTCCTGAACAATCTCTTGTGTGAAATAATCAGTCACATCAGCAGTAGCAACACTTAATGCAGTCTTAGTGGTTATTTTTCTTGTGTTACGTTCACAATATGTTTCAGCTGTAGGTAATAAATGGCTCAAATTGCTCTGAGCACTATGGGACTTAACATCTGAAGTCATCAGTTCCCTAGAACTTAGAACTACTTAAACCTAACTAACCTAAGGACTTCACACACATCCATGCCGAGGCAGGATTCTACCTGCGACCGTAGCAGTAGCGAGGTTCCGGACTGAGCGCCTAGAACCGCTCAGTCACCACGGCCGGCTAGGTAATAAATGCTATCTGCAATGGACACACCTGTGAGGAGCAACACGTAACACAAAACACCATTGTTGTGCCATCAAATGCATAACATAACATTTTGTGAAGTTACATTAGCACTTGCATGAAATGCAATAAATTATTATACGAAAGCATTAAGATCACCTTATAGGTACAATTTCATAATAAGCGTTTCGGTTGTTTACTGCCATCTTCAGATCTGATCTGACCTTCGCCATCATATATAAATATTCAAGTTACGCACTCTGAACATCGTAACGTGGTATAAAATTCGCCAATGAGTTATACATAATTTTTCCACACAGTAAAAGACCCTTTCTTCCCAGTGTTTTTGTTGTTAGTTCAAAGAGCTCAGTAGTCATTGTGGCATCAAAATCGTAACGTGGTGGCCCCTTCCATGCTGCAGATAAGTTGTCGATCACCATCAAATGTTAGCAACGTTAATTTGATCAGTGAATAACACGTACCTCTTCCATGGTGTAAACCATGTCCATGCTTGGAGCGAGCGCAGACCACATGTTGTTAAAGATTAGGTACCATTGTTCAGCATATCCAAATAAAGATGTGGCTCTCTGTAGATTGAAGTACCTGACCTCGTTAAATGCAAGACATTTGAACGTTCACTCGGAGGGCAAACAAGAAATTGTCAGTTCGTTGCGAAATAATCCAGAGAGTCATGACTACATAATGGTTATTTCTAAAGTAGATCTAACATTTCCATCACTTAAATGGCAGACTATATTGGTAGTATCCGAGAATATTTTCTCAAATATTGTTTACTTGTACGTCGCCAGCATTTAATAATTTCCGTAACCCATTGTATTCCCACTGATTTAGTAGTTATTATAAACGGTAAACACTTCAAAGAGTGAGAGACGGTAAAACCAGCTGTGCAACATTCTCCTACTTTGAGCAACCAACATTCTCTTTCTAACACAGTTGTTATACAACGCTAAGAGTGTAAGAAATTAGAGCAGTAGTTTTCTTATCACGTACCAAAGGCAAAATATTTCACTGTTTCTAGTCAGGAAGAGAAATATACCTAAGAACAATGTCGCGGCTACCGTTTATTGCAACGGAGTAGCTTCTACGACACTACTCTCTCCCGAGTAACGACATCGGGTTCTGACTAATGCCAGCATATTATCCAGGAGTGGCTACCTGTAAAATTTTTTGTTATCTTGACATAATTCAATGTTCCTTATACCATAAGCTGAATCAGCAATAGTCACAATGATGCAGTTACAGCGTGGCGTTCACTAGGTTTATTTATTTGCAGCTGAAAATCAAACTACAAATACAAATAGTGCACACTATTAAATAATTTTCTGCTTGACAATGTGAGTTTACATGTGCATTGTAGGCCTACATCAGCTGACCGGTGGTCGGTGAGCTGCTCCGGTTGCAGCAAGAGGAAGTTTTCGGGCACAAAATGTTCTGATTGTGACAGACAACCACGAGTTCTGGCGCAGAATTGTTTTTAGTATGTTTTGCTATTACTGACGGACTAGAAAACAAACTGTGAGACGTACACTATGTAATGAAAAGTATCCGAACACCCCCAGAAACATACGTTTATATTGTGCTGCCACCTACTGGCAGGTACTCTATAACAGTGACCTCAGCAGTCAATAGACATTGTGAAATAGAAGAATAGGGCGCTCCGCGGAACTCACGGACTTCGAACGTGGTCAGGTGATTGGATGTCACTTGTATCATACGTCTGTACGCGAAATTTCTAAACTCCTAAGCATCCCTAGGTCCACTCTTTCCGATGTGATAGTGAAGTGGAAACGTGAAGGGACACGTACACACAAAAGCGCAGAGGCCGACCTCGTCTGTTGACTGACAGAGACCACCGACAGTTGAAGTGGGTCGTAATGTGTAATAGGCTGACATATATCCAAACCATCACACATGAATCCCAAACTGCATCAGGATCCACTGCAAGTAATATGACAGTTAGGCGGGAGGTGAGAAACCTTTGATTTCATGGTAGAGGGGCTGCTCGTAAGCCACGCATCACGACGGTAAATGCCAATCGACGCTTCGTTTGGTGTAAGGAGCGCAAACATTGGACTATTGAACAGTGGGAAACGTTGTATGGAGTGACGAATCACGGTACACAATGTGGCGATCCGATCGCAGGCTGTGGGTGTGGCGAATGCCCGGTGAATGTCTACTGCCAACGTGCGTAGTGCCAACACAAAAATTCGGAGGCGGTGGTGTTATATTGTGGTCGTGTTTCTCAATGAGGGGGCTTGCACCCGTTGTTGATTTGCGTGGTACTGTCACAGCACAGGTCTACATTGATGTTTTAAGCACCTTCTTGCTTCCCACTGATTAAGAGCAATTCGGGGATAGAGATTGCATCTTTCAACACAATCGAGCACCTGTTCATAATGCACGGCCTGTGGCAGAGTGTTTACGCAACAACAACATCCATGTAATGACTGGTCTGCACAGAGTCCTCACCTAAATCCTATAGAACACCTTTGGGATGTTTTGGAACGCCGACTTCGTGCCGGGCCTCACCGACCGACATCGATACCTCTCCTCTGCGAAGCATTCCGTGCAGCATGGGTTGCCTTTTCCCGACATACTTTCCAGCGCCTGATTGAACGTATGACTGCGAGAGTGGAAGCTGTCATCAAGGCTAAGGGTGGGCCAACACCATACTGAATTCCAGAATTACCGATGGGGGGCGCCACGAACTTGTAAATCGTTTTCAGCCAGGTGTCCGGATACTTTTGATCACATAGTGTACCTGCAGCAGATATACGAACTACGGTTTCGAATTTAAAAGAAGTGAGCTTGATTTACAAGCTTTGGGTGTACGCTGCATGACGTTTGCCACTGTACGATGAACTGATACGCTTAAGATCAGTATAAGTACATGATATGTCCTGTGGAAACGTCCATATTCAACTGCGTTACCAGTTAGTGCAGATGGCCGTCATATGGCATTATTTGAGTGATTACAGAATCAAGTCGAAAGTATGAGAGGCATGAGTCGAGGCAACTGAGGAACGACAATGTGATACAGCAAGAAAATATATGTACTGAACAGTCTGTAATCCTTCTACAAGGAGGAAGAATTCTTATCCAGAATGGTACATCCGCCGTTATGTCAAACTCACAATGGTGCCAAAAGCGTAGTTCGATGGTTCTTCGCCTCTGGTATCATCAAGTGTATAACATACGATTACACTGTGGCTCTGAATCCACAATAAATATCACATCGTTTTCTTAAAGAATGGAGAAGACCGACTTTAGATTTGGCCATGACGGAGGCAGAATCTTGGCAAGCAGAAAAACTGTCACCAGTAAGCTTTGTTACACTAAAAGTTTCATTTTATTTAATGAACCACTAATCATGTCAAGTCATAGTGCATGCATTTCTTGCTTTATTTGAACCATGAGATGTTGAAAATATCGGTACTCGAATGGTATTCGGACTGATATGTCCTTTCACTAGTTCTGCCTCTTTAAGGACGATACAGTGTCATTGTTTCGTTGTTTCCACACGATTACAAATTCTTCAAAATCTTCAAGAAACGCGTCTGTCTGGATTCAAAACCGGGTCAGCTACAAAAATATTATAAAACAATACTATCGATTTTTATCGTCTCTTCGTGTACAGCTATCAATACAGACAGAGGTCAGTTTCGACTCCCAGTGTGCAATGACTTCCGGCGTAGCGGGTTAACATACTTCTGCTAGTACATCGCAGTTTCAGATTAATCATTAATCTGTATTATTCATAGTTAATTCTTTGGTGATCACACAATTCTAGTGGAAATCAAGACTGACCAACAATGACGCGACAATGTATAACCATGAAAATAAGGTTTTGACTGCAAAATGGTTGTTCTGTTTTCCGTATTTTACACTCTATACACTTCATTTTCAAAAGTTCTGGCTGTGAGCCACTGTTAACGTTTTATTCATTGTTTGTACGTAAATCTGTTAACAGTCAGGTAAAATAGTGTACATTATGATCACCATCTAGCGATCGAAAACACTGAAGACCTCATACTATCTTCAGTTACCCATCGGCATCGATCTATTGATTTAGTGATAGCAGGCTGCTTTCTAACTCCACCTACCACACACTCTGAATCTACCAAATAGATATACTTTAAGAGACGTTCTGATTGTTGCGGAAATTGGGATTTACAAGCAATCTTTTCTATCCACCTGTCCATACAGCTGTTTCGCAAGATGTTTGTATTCCAGTTTTCAAATGTCACATCATACGCTTTCACTGCCTATACACTTCCCAAATTGTCTTATCGTGGATAGCATTCTTCCTAGCATTGGACTCACACATGATAGATAAGACAGTACGTGATGCATTCACGTAGAATGATTTCACCCAACGACACCGAACTCAGATCACCTCTCGCAGGCAACGATACCCTGATTATGACGCAGAAGCAGTCTAATAAACAGGGATGGTGGTGTTCTGGCTTAATATATACTGCTGGTCTAACAGTAAGGCACTTGTACTACTACCGAATGTATCCTATATTCTCCAAGAGATATTCTTACACTAAGGGCTTACAGGCATCATTCTATTTCTCGCCCACCCAGTATCATCTCTGCTCAACAAACAGGTTTCCAAATACCCCTAATCAATCCAGATACGTTAACTGTGCCATCCTGATTGCCAGCAACTGGAAATCTTTCTGTCGAATGCACGCACCACCAAACTCTAACTTTCATACTGAGAGTCTATGCCCACATCTACATTTGATGATGCCCTAATCAGTCTCCCTCTGGTGTGTTAAGGGTTTCTATATGCCCCTGGTACAGTTTAATCCACACACAATTTCAAAGCAATAGTTTCCTGTGTAATTCGAGGTTCTCTAAATTAATCATCTTAAGAGTACTCTTAATCAGGAACGGAGGTAATAGATGCAGAAATATTTCATCTCTTCTTGAAAGCTCTCTTGATTTCAGATCTACCAAAAGCCCATCCATTACGCATCGCTCGTACTACCAACTCTAATTCTCACGTTATTATTTGACTGATCTTCATTTTAGCTTATTAAAAGTATCCGTGTTGCACAGGTTGTTATAAACATTACATATTTTGAGAGATGGTAGTACCGAAGAAAACGAGACAAATATGTCAGTAAACACGAGCGCTAAAATGCATACCTTAAGAGCTATGAACACTTGCTCATCTTCGATACTGTGAAACACATCTCCTCTATGGCAAATTCTTTGCTGTTGTGTACAATCTACGGAATACAGCAAACAAATGAGGACGCATTCCTCTGTCTGTAGACACAGCAATCAGCAAACTTTCGTCAGTGTTGTTTCTACAAGCCGATTTCACAGTTATAGGTAACCGCAGCGTATACATTAGTTGTAAAAGAAGTAGTTTTTGTTTCGATAAGTTTGTGAAATGCTTTTGCATTATAGTTTCATCTTTGCACTTACCAGCACAATGAAAGCCTATTGTTTCGCAAGGGAAATATCAGATATGGCCTTCCGATAGGATCGGACAAATGGAAGCAATTATCGAGATGGTGTCCTGCTTACGGTAACATGATTCAGTACTTAGGGTAGCATCTGCACAATTAATCATCTGTTTATGATAGTTTTTACTACACCATGTAACTTTTGTTGTCTATATACACGATGATGTTCCACGATATCCGTTGATGACGTTGTCCGAAACACATTATACTGAAATAACAATGTCTAACTTTGAAATAACAATGACTTACTTCTTCCTCAGCGAACTATTCACCATTTTACAGACTACTCTTATTTTTCAACATGGCCACATTCCTTCTTTCTGACGTTATGTCACAGTTGCGTTAGTTATTTAGCCGTATCAGCCGTATCAGCCTATCAGAATGCGGTCCTACCAAACACTGTTGCTAAGATGTGTTGAAGATCCATTTTTACGTCAAGGGTACTGTTCACAGTGTGGGCTGATGCAAAAAGCACTCCGTTGAAGATACAAAGCACCAGTGTTGATTGCAAATTAATGCAAGAGCAGGACTAATACGACCTTACATTCAACCAAACGGATCCAGTGGTACATTGTATCGTCATTTTCTATCAAAGTATTTGCCTATTCCTCTAAATGTGGCACCATTCCGAGAACGACAAGAGATTTGATTCATGCTTGACGGATCACCAACCCATTTTCTCATATATGTCCAAGAACACATCACTTAGACTGGTTGGGAAGCCACAATACGCTGGTAAGCTCGTTCCCCCGATGTTAATTGCTCGGAATTTTGATTGTGAGGACACTTTAAATATTTGATCAATGATGTACAGCCTCTGCAGGACCGCGTCACCTGTATCTTCCTGTGAATCCACGACCAACCTAAGAGTTATCCAGAGTGTGCATGAGTCGCTAAAACGTCGGCCAGAAGCATGGCCTACTATGAATGGACACCACACTGAGTACCAACTTTAACGATAACTCAGAAGTGCAGATCATATGTAATGACAAACACATTATCTTCGAAGCTCTGCCGTTTCACAGAAACACAATAATGTGTCCTGACTTGTTATTTCCTTATTACATTCTGTAGCGCGTTCTTCATAGCAAAGCACTTGCAGTGGACTTCATCTGTTTCACTCTAGCGAAGATCAACAAGTGCTCATAGCTCTTTAAAGCAGCATATTAGAACCCATGTTTAGTGGACTTCCGGTTGAGGAATTTTGAGCCTCCTGCTATCATGTCTTATGCAAACTTAATTTCTAACTTCCTCCAGATGAGTTAGCTTTTGATGTTATAAGCTCTTTTAGAAGTTTCAAATTTTAATCAACAGGAATGTCTTACGACTGTGAACACAGGGGAACACTTAGAGCCTTATTACGAAATTACAGAACATAATGGTCGCCGATCTCTGTCTACATCTCTTGTCGTATTACACCTTTTCTTTTTTCCTAAGTACGCGGGTTTTATGACATACTCAATATGTAAATGAAAGCCTGTTTAAGGTCACTGCCTACCGCTGGATAGAAGCAGGCGTACCGTGAAGTAAAGTGTCCTGCCGCCTCCCCTCTCCCACTCCCACCGATGCACAATGCGAACGCTGTTAGACGCTAATCAAAGGCAAGCGCTGCATCAAGGGCTTTCCTACGCCCTTTGTCGAAGGCTCCTGCAACAACAACAGAACGGCCGATTGGGAATATTACCCCATAATACAGCCTTAGACCCGTGTCAGCGTGCGCTACAGATGACAGTTGTTGTGGTGAGGATGGCAGTGCTAAAGTATATGTGGAATCAGGTATATACTACTTGCCTCCGAAAGACCCACAAGTGACACACGTAAATTTAATGCCTTGAAGATATTAGCCCTCGAATTGTGTTTCAGAAACATTAGTTTCTCCGTTCCAAAGGGTCACCCTTTCAGGACTGACTCAGAAGCACAATAAGAGAACTTTTTTTAATTGAGGAAACTTTTATTTACACGGTAACAAAGAAAAATTTTAATCACAGTAATTTTAAGTTGCACACATCATTTGTGAACACCAGAAATATTTAGTGCAAATAATAAATTTTCTTGAGATGACAATAATGGAATCGTTTACGGAACATCGAGTCGTCAAATGAATTCCAGAATAAATTTGAATAAGCGATAACGAGGTGTCGATATGACTTTAGGATAAACTACCTAAAACAAGAATAAGATACACATACCGTAAGATATAAACTAATTACATTGTTTGGACAGACGAAAATATATCACTCAAAGACCATATAACGCTCTTCATACAAGTTCAGCTCTCTGAAACGGTGCTCACGTGAGAGTAGATATGAAAAACAAGAAATTACTAACACAAGACATGCAGTAGTTAGCTGCAGAAATCGAGGATTGTATTTTAGGAAGCGATTCTTCTCACGCAGACTATATACCACCAAAATTGAGTATAGTTTTGTTTGATTACAAAAAATGCTGCTTTATACGTTTATATATAACGTCACTTAAATTTTAGGCTGGCGTGTTCTGTGATTGTTGTAAACTGTATAACACGAAATCAAACATTATCCTGCTAGATCATAAAGAAAATTCTTCGGTGTACGTGATATGGTGTGTTCAGAGATTGTGTTACGTTAAGAAGGGAATCTCTTAGAAACTGGTATGAAGGAATCCAGCAGTTCACATTTTCTGCTGTCTGAAAGTTTAGGAAGTAAGCGAAAAGCTCGAAAGAGGTGTTCGTAAACTGGAGGGAACCAAACGAAAGAAGTTGTGCTCACGACAAAATCTAACCTAGCAGAAGAGCCTTGCTACTGACCTATCAATTAAGACTCATCGTAACACAGAACTCAGATACAACCAAAATAAACTGACAATGGCGAGCGTCTGCTGTATAAAACAGAAATAAGAGATACGAAGAATGCCAAAAAAATTTCCACAATGCACTCCATCTACATAAGACCACAACCAATTCAGCCAGGTACTCAGGTAGGAAACGAGAGTGCTTAATAGAGTGCTTACACAACAACCTTGAATTAAAAGCTGATATCTTAGCAGTACAAAAATTGGCCTCTGTTACTACACTAACGATAAAAAATCGGCACACCAAAAAATAATTAATGTACAGTAATGAAATCTCGGGAACACATTTGTCTATATAACATATTTCAGTAATTAACACTGCAATTTCACATATGCGAGACAAGCAATCGCAAATGCGAAATGTTGATACAAAAACAACCATTGTAACCGCCAGTATGTTGAATGTGAGCATACATGCGTGCTTTCAATCCGTTGCACAGGAGTCAGGTTTCAGTTTGGGGGATGGGGTTCCATGCGTGTTGCACTTGGTCGATTAATGTTGGTTGTGAATGTCACTGGAGTTGTCCGATGACGCCCCATATGTGCTCGACTGGAGACAGATCTGATGATCGAGCAGGCCACGGCAAAATTTCGACATTCTGTAAAACATGCTGAGTTACAACATCTGTACGTCGGCAACACGTCGAATCACTAGCCTAAAGTACAAATTTGCACTCAGGGAGCTTGGGATAACCACGAGAGTACTCCCGCGACATCACACCTCAGACGATTACTCCAGGTGTAGGCCAGTGTGTCTAGCAAGCAAACGGTTGTTGCAGGCCCTCAACTGGCCTCCTCCTAACCGACACACGAGCACAGAGGCAGAATTAGCTTTCATCAGAAAATTCTGCAGATCTCCACCCTCCCCTCCAATGTTCTCTTGCTTGACAGTAATGAAGTCGCAAATGGCGGTTATTTGGGGTTAGTGGAATGCACTCAATAGGGCATCTGATCGGAATTGTCTTTGAAGTAACCAATTCGTAACAGTTTGTTGTGTCATATGGTGGCCACTGTTGCTCAGACTGCTGCTACAAATGCAGAATGATGCCACAAAGCCATACACCGATCATGATGGTCTCCCCTCTATGTAGTACCACGTAGGCGTACGGAGCCCGGTCTTTTTGCGACAGTAGACTCTCATCACCACATCTGTGTTGGTTTTAGACGTCATCTTCAGTTGTACTTCCGTCAGTTCCCAGAACATTACAAGTACATCTCAATACCAGCCAGTATTTCTGATTGTTTCAGTATAAATCTTTCCATTCCTTCTTTAATGTCTCCGTTTGTGACTTCCGTGATAAATACGAAATCAACGAGTCTCTTATTTATAAAATTATCATTTACTTCAAAGGTGAAACATACCAAAATGCTCTAATTTCGTCTTCCCATGTATAACACCCTTCATTTTTTCACCAATTCCCTTAAAATGATTTCTCCTTTTGGGAACTTCCTTGTAAATTCACAACATCTCCATTGGTAAAGTATTCCGGATAGTCCCTGATTTTAATCTTCGGGTGGTGACTGCCAAAGGGGACGTAACCATGAGGAAAAGATTGAATAATTAACGAAAGGTTAAAATTGTACGAGTAGTGGCATGGAGCTTCAGAAATTTGAACGTGGTAAGGAAGCTAGAAAACCTGTACAGGAAAATGCATAGGTTCACTCTAGATATGGTGAACGTCAGTGAAGTGAAATGGAAAGACAAGGATTTCTGGCCAGATGAGTAAAGCGTGTTATCAACAACTGCAGAAAATGGTATAACATGATTCGTTATGAATGGGAAGGCAGGTCAGAGAGTGACTTACTATGAACAGTTCAGTGATGGGTTGTTCTCATCAGAACTGACAGCAGACCAGCACCGACAACAATAGTTCAGGTACACATTCCAACGTCGCAAGCAAAAGATGCAATTTAGAGAGTATTTTTAAGGATATTGAAATGATAACTCTGTACATAATGCCACGCGGGATTAGCCGAACGGTCGAAGGCGCTGCAGTCATAGACTGTGTGGCGGGTCCCGGCGGAGGTTCGAGTCCTCCCTCGGGCATGGGTGTGTGTGTTTGTTCTTAGGATAATTTAGGTTAAGTAGTGTGTAAGCTTAGGGACTGATGACCTTAGCAGTTAAGTCTCATAAGATTTCACACACACTTGAACATTTTTATATATAATGGGGATGAAAGTCTAATTGTCATGGGGGATTAGAACGCGATTGTAGAGGAAGGAGTAGAAGAAAGGATTACGAGAGAACATGGGCTTGGTAGTAAGAATAAGAGATGAGGAAGGGTAACTGAGTTCTGTACTAAATTTCTGCTAGTAATAGCGACTACTCTGTTGAGGAATTACAAGCAGGGGAGGCATAAGGGAAAAGGCCAGGAGATACGGCAAGTTTTCAGTTCGATTACGTCATAGCCAGGTGGAAATTCAGAAATCAGATACTGGATTGTAAGCGTACCAAGAAGCAGATATAGACTCAGGTCACAATTTACTAATGATGCAGAGTAAGGTGAAACTTAAGAGACTAGTCAGAAGGAATCAATGTGCAAAGAAATGTGTACGGAAATACTAAGGAATGAAGAGACATGTTTGAAAATCTCGGAGGCTATAGGCACTGCGGTAATGAATAACTCAGTAGGCAGATCAGTGGAAGAGGAATGGACGCTTCTAAAACTAATAGAATTTAAAGAAAATACAGGTACATGGATTGTATCGGTGAAACAGAAGAAGTTCCCCAGAAAAGAAAGAAGTACAGAAATGTTCAGGGAAAATCGGTAAAACAGTAACACAAGTCACTTTGGAATGAAATAAACGGGATGTGTAAGGAAGCTATGATGGAATGACTGCATGAAAAATTTGAAGAAATCTCAAAAGAATGATTGTGGGAAGGACTGACACTGCATTTACAAAAGTTAAAAATCCTTCGGTGAAATTAAAAACAAGGGCTGTAACATTAAGAATAAAATGGAAATTCCTCTGTTAAATGCAGAAGAGAGGGAGCGGCTAGGTTGAAAGAGTACACTCAAGGGCTCTATGAGGGTTAGTAAGGATTATGACTTGTCTGATAACGTCATAAAAGGAGTCGACAGGAAAGACATAGAGGTTCCAGTTTTAGAGTCAGAATTTAAATGAACTTTGGAAGACTTAAGATTAAATGAGGCAAAAGGGAGAATTTGTAAAACAATATGGAGAAGTGGCAACGAAACGGCTATTCACGTTGCTGTGTGGAGTGTATGAGACTGGCGACATGCCATCTGACTTTCGGTAAAACATCATACACAGAATTTAGAAGACTACAAGAGCCGACATATACAAGAATTATCACACAATCAGCTTAAAAGCTCATGCAACAAAGTTATTGCTAGGAACAATTTACAGGTGAATGGGTAGAAAATTGAGGATGCTTTAGATGACGATCAGTTGAATTTAAGGAAAGGTAAAGGCACCAGAGATGACGATCAGTTGGATTTTAGGAAAGGTGAAGGCACCAGAGAGGCAGTTCTGACGTTGTGATTGGTAATAGAAGTAAGACCAAAGATAAATCAAGACACGTTCATAGGATTTGTCGATCTAGAAAAAGCGTTCGACAGTGTCAAATGACGCAAGACGTTCGAAATTCTGAGAGAAATAGGGGTAAGCTGTAGGAAAAGATGAGTAATGTACAACATGTACAAAAACCAGGAAGGAACACTAAGAATGTTGGACCAAGAACGAAATGCTCAGATTATAAAGCATGTATGACAGGGATGTAGTCTTTCACCGATTATGCTTAGAAGCAATTATGTCAACAAATGAAAAGTTGAAGTGTATGACTAAAATTCAAGGTGAAAGGATATCAGTGCTAAGATTTACTGATGACGTTGCTAGCCGAAGTGAAAGTGCAGAAGAATTACAGAATCTGTTGAATGGAATGGTCGGTCTAATGAGTATAGATTATAAATTGAGAATAAACCGAAGAAAGACGGAAGTAATGAGAAATAGAAGAACTCACAATACCGAGAAACTTAACACCAGAGTAGGTGATCACAAAGTAGATTGCAGTAAAGTAACCCATGACAGAAGGAGCGAGGAGGAGATAAAAAGCAGATTAGCACTGGCGAAAAGGACATACCTGGGCCAGAGAAGTCAACCTGTATCAAACATAGGCCTTCATATGAGGACGAAATTTCTGAGGAAGGAATGGACAGAATACCGAAACATCTGTAATCATGGAACAGCTTCCATGGTACCGGAGGGATCTGTAGAGCTTAAAAACTGTAGAGGAAGACAGAGTTAAATACGACCAGAGAACAACAGAGAATGTAGGTTATAAGTACTACTTTGCGATGGAAAGGTTGGCAGAGGAGAGAAATTCGTGGCGCACTGTATCAAACTAGTGAGAAGACTGATGACACAACAAATTTTGGTAACAATGAAGCTACTTGAGTCCTGTGGACTAGGATATCAGTATAGACGGAACTCAAGCTCTGGTTAGGCAAGGAAAGTATGAGAGTCCTACTCAAAGTAATCATCCACACATTTGCTTTAAGCGAATTAGAGAAACGTTGGGTAATACACAGGGTGAGTCATAAATGAGGACAAATATGTCATGCAAATTGTCACACACTGAGCTACAAACATAAATTCGTTTTCCTCATGTTTCTGTGTCAATAAATGACAATGCAATTGAATGGTAAAAATCTGGAAATATGAAGTACACTTTTGGGTGTTACTGTGCGGCGACATTGGCCGAGGGGACAGATAGGCAACAGGGCACAACGAGCAAGTGTTGTAGGTAGTCTATCCGCTCACGAGAAGGCGAGGTATGCGGCTTCAAGCGACGGTCTGCGTGACACTGCGAGCAACGACGTCGCCCACATCTATCTCGTACCGGTTACGCTGTCCGGTATTATGTATAGTGGCTAGTTGGCATAGGGAAAGGAACGTGAGGAGGGGCTGCACTACTGTGCATGCAAGTTTTATAATTCGGTTTTTGTGTCCCAGACTTAGTTTTAAGAAACGAATACATAGATGCAGAATAAAAAATACAACTACACAGGTATGTGGCAGTTAATACAAACGAACACAGCTGCACAGCTGTACAAATCGAAACTAACATAGAACCACATGACCAGAAGCTGCAGTCGCTGTTTATAAGTACTGTAGGAGATGACAGCCTCGTTGTGTGTGGCAAATTTGAACTCTTCGCAGGAAGGAATTCTGAACACGATCCAAAATGTCTGTGTCTCTTTGCACAGTATCAAAGGATTGTTGTATTCTGCGTTGAAGGGTGTTGACATCAATAACCTCTTCTTCATAAGTCACAGATTTCAGGTGGGCCCACAAAAAGAACATAACAGAAGATTGTGACATTCTGATCGCAGTGGCTAGAGACCTGGTGCTTATTTTTCGGTCCTCCGCAACACTTTTTCTTCGTCATCCGCACTGTACGTCGACTGTCGGCCACGACCACTAAATCCTGGAGGTGCTACACATGCACCATACTCCCTCAAGCACCTGTCCACAGAGTAAAACGTTTTTCGGATGGAAGGCGCCGGCTAGGAAACCTCTCGTGATACAGTTGCCTTGAAACTTCAGCTCTTCCATCTGCAAGCCCGTAGGTGAGGTGGATGTCGGCGTATTCCTCGTTTGTGAAACTTGCCGTGGTACTGTAGTAATACTGCGACGTGGCCGTTAGCAGCTTTCGACACGGTGAGTATCGGGCAGAGTGAGCAGCGTTGAGGTGCTGTAAACACGTCATGCACGCCGTGGATTTACTTCCGCCGTTGACCACTCTTTCGCTTACAGGACACACATTCCCTAACATGGGACTGTACACTACATTAACGTCGGCAACGTGTGATTCACAAGTTCTGACACAATTTCACATACATTAGGATGGGATTTGTTCTTTCTCGTGTCTTTCAAACGCTGGCAGATACACATCAGCTCATTGGTGTGTCATGTGTTGTACCTATGGGTGAATGACATGTCGTGATCGTGTGGCTCATCGGTATCTCGTTCAATGGTTAACAAGTGTTTCTGTTGTACGTACACAGTACACCGAGGAGAACGAAATTAACAACGGTGCGTCACGTGTTATTCATAGCAGCATGCGGTCCTCGACAAATTTTTCCTCATTTATGACTCCCCTGTATATATACAGGCCAATCGTAGCGCCATCTGATTTCCCTCTTCAAGCCAGACAAGTTTCGTCTTTGTAGTTTTTTCGTTTGACACTTATTTCGTGCGATATTTGGCCCGGTCACGATCAATGGACCACCCTGTATAGAGGGCGACAATTATTGAAGCATATGAAATAAAATCGTCATAACTTCTATACTGTATGCGTCAGCACGTTCTCGCTGCACAGATGGCAGTAGAGCATGATGGGAATTAGTACGCGCATGCATGGTTTGGTTTAGCGATGGAGCCCAGTTTCATTTGGATGGTTCGTCGATAAGCAAATCTGGAGCATTCAGGGGACTGAGAATCCGCATTTCGCGATCGAGAAGTCTCTTCACCAACGGGTGACTGTGTGGTGTTCAATGTCCAGTCACAGAATAATCGGTGCGATATTCCTTGATGGCACAGTGACTACTGAACGATACGTGAACGTTTTGGAAGATGATTTCATCCCCGTTATCCTAAGTGATCCTGATTTCGACAAGATGTAGTTCATGCAAGACTAAACTAGACCCCATAGACGGAGGAGAGTGTTTGATGTCCTGGAGGAGCATTTTGGGGACTGCATTCTGGCCCTGGGGTTCCCAGAAGCCACTGGCCTGGATCTCGATTGCCGCCATATTCTCCAGATCTGAACACTTGTGACGCAGTTTCGTGGGCATATATTAAAGACATTTAACAACCCCAAAACCACTGCTTAGCTGAAAACAGCCATCCAGGAAGTCATCGACAGCATCGATGTTCCGACACTTCAGCTAGCTATGCAGAATTTCGCTAATCATGTGCGCCACATCATCGCCAATGGTGGTAGACACATCGAACATGTCATAACCTGAATCCCAATATCAACAGTGATGTTTACATGTTGAATAAAGTGTATGTTAACCGTAGTTTGTAACTAATTTACGTTTTTTTCTCATATAGTTCAATAATTGTCACCCTGTAAATGATCTAGTAGGAAGCGTAAGAAACTCTTTCAGAATGTTAGAGGATAATGTGGGTGTCTTTAAGAAAGGAACGCCGCTGTACGACAGTACTGATTTGCCAAATGACCTACAGAAGACTGACGAGTTGTAGTTGAACCTGAACATAAATAAACTGAACATAATACACATACTTAAGAAAAGATATTCACTAGGGTACAGCTAACTATTTATGACAAATTACTGGAAAGAGTATCTACCGTAAAGTACCTAGAAGTATCTATTCGGATCAACCTTAAGTGGAATGACCACATAAGACAAACAGTAGGAAGAGAAGATGCCAAGCTAAGTTTCATTGGCAGTATCTTAAGGACGTTAACTCATCGACGAAGGAGGCGGATTACATGCGCTTGCTCGACCGATTCTGGAGTATTGTTCAGCAGTCTGAGAGCCTTACCAGGTAGAACTGATAGAAGAGATAGAGAAGATCGACCAAGTGCCTTGCGTTTCGTCACAGTTCCGTTTAGTCGGGTTGAGAGAGGTACAGAGCTACCCAACAAACTCTAGTGAACGCATGTTATGCGTCACCAAGAGGTTTACTACAGAAGTTTCAAGAAATGTACGTCTCACAACTCACAAAACAACCGAAGAGAAAATTCGAGAAATTGGAGCTAAAATAGAGGCATACCTACAATCTTTCTCCCACGCGCCATTCGCAAGTGAAACAGGGCAGCTGCGGATTGGGGGGGGGGGGGGTGGAGGGAAAATTAATTTCTTGCACGACACCACATGCCATTAGGTGGCTTTCCGAGCAAGGTATCGATCTAGATTTAGACGTAGGTAGCGATAATGTCAGCTTCTCTAATGACACGTTCGGAAGAGGATGGCTATTGCCGAACGATAATAAGATTGGTATACGCCCATAAATAAGGCTTGATACTCCCGATGAGGTAACATAAACAAATGTATTTCAAGTAAGCATTCTTGTATATCGTAATATCCATCCCCTTGTGCTTGGTATGATGTTGCTTAATGTTGCATGTGTTTGTTGTAAGGCCTCCAGGAAGACGAAGCATCATAAATTGATTAATAACGCTAGAGGAATATGTAAAGAGGACAACAAGGTCAGTGTTCAGCGCAGCGTTCGCTTTGAGCACCCAAGTTGTGGAGAACGAGTTATAACTGGAGAAGTGTGGTGAAACGAACTAGCTGTTGTTCACTGGTCTCTCGCTGGGTGAAATGTGAGAGTAGCCAGAATGACTATGTTGACAAATAAATGTTAATAAAACTTTCGTTTAATTAACTTCAAGAGTTATCGTAAAAAAATTCGGTGGCACCACTTTTCAGTGTGCTCTCGTAAATTCGGCAACTATTTGTTACTTTTGACTGGAATTCTCTATTTCTGCTATCAAAAAATCAGCTAATGATTTTCATTTACAAATTAAACGAAGGATTTCGGTGCCCACAGGATTGGAAGGACAACATAGATTCATCGCAGTTCGTCATCTACTGAAATTTTGAGGAGCGTTAGATGATGTAGGATGTTCGAAAAGCCCACACGAAACATTAAAAAATACAAGTAAAAAACAGTAAATTATATATACATGGATTACGAAAGTAAAGTAGTCAGTGAAAGGCAGTGTATAGAAAGAGTGCAAAGTCTTTTCAGGAGGCTACGATACACGCGAAAGAAATTTTCGCTGCAGGAATAACTAATGCGACGTCAAGGCACAACAGCAACAGTGCTGAAAATCGTAGGTCATGTAAGTACTTTGACATAAAGAAGTAAAACTTAAAAAGCTTCGGTGAAATCAATAGCCTACTGCACACATAACTTAGTTAACAAGTTATGAGCTGCAGAAACCTGTTAAGCATTAATATTAATAAAAATCGTCCAGCTATACTGATATTTACTCTGTCACGACCGGTTTCGTTCGAAAGAGAACAACACATTACGCTGCCAACAGTTTTCTTGGAAAGCTTCAGAAAATGATTATGAAGGCTGTTGGCAGCGTACTCTGATGATAATCTTTGGTGAATAAAACCGGTTGTGACACAATAAATGCGTAAATTTTATCCACGATTGTTATTAATTTTGTCGCACGCCTACGATACTGAGCTTTGATGACATAAGTATTTATTCTGGCAGTCAAATACTATTTTCCATTATCAATGATTCTGAGAAGTTACTAGCAATTAAGCGAGCCCCTTCAACATAGTTGTTCTGTTTTGATGTGGAATACACTGGGAAGAGTGCATTATAAAGATCGCCTGCAAGAAACTTGAGTCTTCCGTAATTATAACCGAAGGGGAGTTCGTATTTGTGCTAGGATGGCTCCCTGTCTGGCTGTCTGGAGGTTGCAAGGAGAGCTGTCGAATACAGGAATACAAGTAAAGGAAATATTAAACCCAAGTGGGCGTTGACCGTAGTGCAGCTTCGTACTACTGAATCTTCCTGCACACATCTCCAAGATTTATAAAAACGCCGAACGGAATACGTGAAAGATTAACGAACAAGTAAGTAAAAAAAATGCGCCGAACGTGCTTCATATAATATGCAGATATATTATTATTAGGCTCGTCCACAGGATGGCGTCAGTATTCGTCATTCGAGATTGTTTTATATAATTGTCGCCGCCATAATCTGTAATTGTGGAGTCCGCAGCTCGTGGTCGTGTGGTAGCGTTCTCGCTTCCCGCGCCCGGGTTCCCGTGTTCGATTCCCGGCGGGGTCAGGGATTTTCTCTGCCTCGTGATGACTGGGTGTTGTGTGATATCCTTAGGTTAGTTAGGTTTAAGTAGTTCTAAGTTCTAGGGGACTGATGACCATAGATGTTAAGTCCCGTATTGCTCAGAGCCATTTGAACCATTTTTGCAATTGTGGAGGATCAAGTCAGTTCAGGTCTATCACCTTCGTTTCTACCACAAAAGGTACATAACTCTCTCTCTCTCTCTCTCTCTCTCTCACACTCTCTCTCTCTCTCTTCTAAAAGGTGAATACAAGGCATAATCCGTCTCAGGTTTTTGAATAATCCATCTCTGGTTTCATAGAGCGCTTACACGTGTTGACGCTGCTTCTCATTATTCATTGTTGTATGATCTCTGCCGTATTGCTTGTGCGCTAGTTAAAAATTTACGTCATTATATTGTTTACAGTCTCCTGCAAATAACAAAGTCTTACATTTTCCTTAGCATGTCACTTTATAATTTGTGTTGTTGTATGTCTGACGCTACATCCTCAGGTTCGAATCCTGCCTCGGGCGTGGATGTGCGTGATGTCCTTAGGTTAGTTAGGTTTAATTAGTTCTAAGTTCTAGGCGACTGATGACCTCAGAAGTTAAGTCGCATAGTGCTCAGAGCCATAGCCATTTGTATGTGTGAAGACCGAAGACTGATTTGATGCAGCTCGCCATCTACCATACCCTGTGGAATCCCCTTCACCCCCGAATAATTAGTGCAACGTATATCCTTCTGAATCTGCTTACGGTATTCACCATTTGACTTCCTCTACAGATTTTACATCTCACACTCGCCTCCACAACTAAATTGGTTGTCCCATGATGGTTCAGAATATGTGCCAAGAACCGATTCCTTCTTATAGTCAGGTTGCGCCACAGATTTCTTTTCTCCCCAGTTCTGTTCAATACCTCCTCATTAGTTTCGTGATCTACCCATCTGCATTCTTTTGTAGCACCACATTTCAAAAGCCTTCTCTTCTTGTCTAAACAGTTTATCGTTCATGTTTCACGTCCGTGAGTGAGTACACTCCACACAAATATTTTCGTAAAAGATTTCCTAACACGTAAATCTATATTAGATGGTAAATTTCGCTTCTACAGAAATGACTTTCTTGCCATTGCCAAACTACAATCTATTTCCTCTCTACTTTGCCCACCATTAATTATTTTGCTTCTCAAAGGACAAAATTCATCTACGGCTTTAAGTGTCTCGTTTCCTAATCTAACTCCCCAGCTCACATGAGTTACATCAAATACGTTCCATTATCCTTGTTTTGCTTTCATTGATGTTTGTCTTATATTCTCATTTCAAGCCACTGTCCATTTAGTTCAACTGTTCTTCCAAGTTCTTTGCTGTCTGTGACAGAATTACAACTTCACTGACAATCTTCAGAGTCTTTATTTCTTCTCTGTAAACTTTAATTCCGTCTCTAACTTCGTTACTTTATTGCTTTACTCAGTACTCGAATACCATAGAGGATAGGCTACGTCCTTCTCTAATACTGTCTTACTCCCTTCTCAACCACTGATTCCTTTTCGTGCTCGTAGACGCTTGTAACTACCGTCTGGTGTCTGTATAAGATGTACACAGTCTTCTGCTCCCTGTATTTTACATCTGCTACCTTTAAAATTTCAAGGAGGGTATTCCACTAAACGCTCTTAAACGCTTTCTCTAAGTGTCTGCAAATCCTGTAAACGTAGTTATGCCTTTCCTTAACCTGCATTCAAAGATACGTAGCAGGATCTGTATTGCCTCGCACGTTTCTACATATATCCAGAATCGAAACTGATCTTCCCAGATGTGGGCTTCTACCAGTTCTTACATACTTCTGTAAAAGAATCATGTTAGTATTTTGCGACTTATTACAATAGTAGTTGATAATATTCACACCTCTCAGCACCATCTTTACCTGAGGATCTTTAATTTGTCTCATACATATTGCATATCAGAAGCAAGAGTTTTGTCATGTCTGGTATCCCTAGGCTATCAGTAGTTCTGGCGGAATGTTGTCTACCTCTGGAGCCTTGTTTCTACTTAGGTCATTCAGATCTCTGTAAAATTCTTCTTGCACAAGCTTATCTTCATCTATGCCCTCTTCCATGTCTGTAAAATCCCTTCAAGTTCATCTTCTTTGCGTAGACCCTCTATATAATCCAACGTTTCAGCTTTCCCTTCTTTAGTTAGGTATGATTTTCCATCTGAGCTCTTGATATTTATACATCTGCTTCCCTCTGCTCTAAAGGCCCCTTTAATTGTCCTGTAAGTAGTATCTGTCTTTATACTTCCTACCATTTTCAGTTTCTTTAGTTTTAAGCTACAGTTCATCACCATTAATTTATGGTCAGAGTCTACATCTGACCCTGCAAATATCTTAAAATTAAAAATGTAGCTCCAAAAGTTCTGTCTCATCATAAAATAATCAATTTCAAACCTTACAGTGTCTCCAGGTCTTTTACACTCATACGACTTTCTTTCTTTTATGATCCTTAAACTAAGTATTAGCGATGATTAAATTATGCTCGGTACAAAACACAACCAGGTAGCTTCCTTTCCCTACCATCCAATTACAGTCACCCATCACAAAAATTTTCGTCTCCCTTAGCTATCTGAATAATTTCCTTTACCTCATTGTATATTTCTTCAAACTCTACATCAGCTAATTGGTATACAAACATTTACTACTGTTGAGTGTTGGGATTATGCCTGCCTTGCGCTACAGTAATGTGTTCATTGTAGTTTACTGCATTCCTATTTTGTTATTCATTATTAAAACTACGTCTGCGTTACCCCTATTTGACTTTATATTTATAACTCTTTATTCTCCTGATGGGAAGCTCTGTTCCTCCTGCACCGAACCTAACTAATTTCAACTATATCTAACTTCAACATATCCATATCCCCCTTTCAGTCTCCTAACGTGTCTGCACGAATAAGGAAGCTAATAGTCCACACTGAAATCCATAGAACTCCAGTTTTGTTTCTCCTACTGACGACGGGAAAAATTACGGCTGGAAGTTTACCTTTGCAGTACCTGAACGGCAACGCCATTTTCGTTGATGCTATCAGGTAGTAGCAGTTTCAAGTGTAGCTGTCTGGAAGATAATACATGCCTCCCCCCTCCCTGCCCATCGCGTGTTAACAAATTAAGAGGTAAGCTGCCATCAGGCTTACAATTGTTCTTAATTTTCTCGGGTATTTCTTCATTTGATACTGAACAAGTTTCGTTTATAAATGATGATCATTATTCATTGCTGGCCTTCACTCATTTCTTGTGTATAACAGAGTAGAATAGTACTGTACATCAATATTCATAAATTCTGGATGAGTTCAAACTCCTGTTATCATTTATAGAATTTATATCTGTTCTAAATTAGTTGCTGTGTAAGTGTAAATTTTCGGCTTATCTTATGATCATTACGACTAGTATTAGTGAATTACCAAAGGCTACCGAATTTTACCAAGGTTGACAAGTAAATATTTTGCAGCTAGCACATTTGTACTTCATGAGCTGCTGATGTAACTGTGGATTTTATTGAATAATTCTGGGCTTCTTATTTGAAGTGGGCCAAAATGGAAGCAAGGAGAAACCTTGACCAAACACCGATCAACCTTGTTTTACGTTTCGTGGATGACCTAAGGTTTTTCAAATAACGTATCGAAATTATAAACTGTTATTGTACACAAGAGAAGCAGAACAGATGTTTGTTCCAAGTAGTAATGAGTATACAAGTGACCTTGTTAAAGTGTACATCTTTGTAATATTGCTAAATTTTTCATAAGTGTCAAGGGTTTGCAAATTCATGTTTTGTACGATTTATTAGAAATATATGACATATATTGGTGAATAGGAGTGTGCTATAGTCAAGAACATTAATACTGTGTATCTGTGTCAGCAAGATGTCATGAAAAAGACAGCATGAAGATGAGGATAAAGAGGGTCTTGGCGGAGAAAAATGTAGGGTGACAGTCATACAGGTTACTGACGGGTGTGGAATAATCAGAACTTAAGTGATCATTAGGGCAGAAATTTGATTCTTTTGGCACCACTCCCAAGGCTATGGGGAGTTTACATCAAACAGGAGGAAGGGATTTGATATTTTTTAATGTGTAAAGAAACTGGATTAGTACTCATATCTGCTAAGAATAATTAAACAGATCTGACTCCATTTGATCTGAATAAAGTTATGGCAAAAAATTGCCAGTTTTTCTGAAAAATATTCCATATCTGAACTGGTGGATGAACATACGGCACAGTCATTGAGTGTCCTATGGTCAAACACATTTTCGCCACCCATAGTTATTACAGCAATTCAATGCCAATCACAAGCATATTAAAATCATCTTGTGCAATATTCCTCAACTTCTGCAATAAACTTCTGGATTTAAGGGAAGCGTTTAAAATTTCCTCCCTGAATTTCAAGGCAAAGATTCGCACGGGAGTGAGTCGCGCGAACAGCATTTCGTAATTTCAGATGATGGTTCCTTATTGACGTTGCGGCATCGAAAATGCATTGTATCAATTCTTCTCGTGTTTCCACATTAACTTCGTACGCGATGCTTTTATCCACCCCCAAGTGCAAGAATCTAAGGCTGTTAAATCCGGTGATCTGGCAGGCCAATTGATAGGCCCCCCCCAACCTATCCATCGATGTGGGAACTGCTGATTAAGATAAGCTGTTACCATCTGGTTGAAGTGTGCAGGGGCCCCTTCATGTTGGACGTACATGTGGCGTCTTGTTTCCCGAGGAACATCAAGAAGCTGCGGTCAGTCGTCTCGTAAAAAGTAATCTGACCATTTAAATTTCCCGGGAAAATAAACGGCCCCAGTAACTGGTCACACACAACACCACACCAGACAATAACACTGAATATGCCTTGAAATTGAGATACTACCGTGGCATGGGGATTCTCGTCTGCCCATACATGCATGTTATACATGTTGTTGATGCCATCTCTTGTAAATGTTGCCTCATCACTGAACATTATGAAGCGATAGAGTTGCTGATTTCCATTTAATCAGTTATAAAAGTGAAAACGGTTGTCACAATCATGTGGCTCTAAATGGTGGACTTTCTACACATGAAAAGGGTACGGTCCACTCTCATGAAGAATCCTAAGTACCTCAGATAGTGAAACGTTCAATCGGGTACCTAGGCGTCTTGTACTTGAACGAGGACTGCGCTCTTCTGAATTAAGAATGTTTTCCTCTTCTTGGACGTCACGATGTCTTTCGGAGTGAATACGAGTACTGGGAAGAGTACTAGTTTCTAGCAATGTTCGATATGTTCCACTAAATGTTTTGGCACTCGGAATCCTACGATTAGCTTTCGCATTACTGTGACAGAAGCGCAAAATGTAGAACATCTCTCCATACTCCTGGAATGGAAACTTGTACGGCATCGCAAAGTGTCCTGTACACCGGAGACAATAACTGTAAACAGTGACTGCAGTACCAACAATGTGGTTGTTATGTAAACGTACCACTCGCTGCACTTGTCTACTTAAGACTGATCGTGTGTCCTCTGAACACAACTGTAGCCCTCCATACACTGTGGCATGTCTCGGAACTCTGTTGTAGCTCCTTAATAATGGATCTGATTACATTACAGTATTTACATTTTTTTTCCAAATAGCGTAATGAAAAACTTCCAGCAACCGAGGGAACACCTCGTGAGTCAATCTGTATAAACACGAAAATCCGCTCAAACATCTTGCGGAGTGGGAAATCTGTGCACAGAACTGAACAACCAGATACGCATGGTATAGGTGAACCAAAACATTTGCTTTCTACGCAACCCTGGCGAAGAATAGTGAACGACGACTCGGAAAAGACGTGCCGAATTGCACCGCGTGTACGTTGCTCGAAGCACTGCCGTTGGCCCCACCTACACTCTGCGTGAAACTACACGTAAACTGACAGCACGGAACTGTTCTAAGGCCTCTCTCGACGCCGCTCTAGCAGCCGCTTAAACCTAGGCGGAGCAGCGATAACCGCACAAGGGAGTGATACGTGCCACCAACTGAGACGCCAGTTAGAATCTGTCAGTAGTGGCCAGGTGAAAAGAGCTGCCAAGGCTCAGAGTCCTTAGCGCTGCTATTCATTGTGTGATTTTGCATTATATCTGGCACACTGTTTGTTTGTTGCTTATAATTTACATTATTTAGAACTAGTTCCAGTCTCTTTCCAAGTCTCGCTTTGCCTTTTACATTTCACTTTACCATAACAAAAGGGAAAAAGATAGCAAGGAAATGGAGATAGCGCATGTGCATCAGTACATATGTGATGGCTCTTGATAACATTAACAAAAGTGAAAACTATACTCCACTAATGAAGCCAGTTTACACTGGATGACTGTCAACAAAAACAACGTTATTTTTATTGAATAGTAAAAAGTATTGGAAGAAGTAGTTCTGAAACTGTACATAAATTATTACGTTAGAGAATTTAACTAAAATATGGAGAGCAAGAGAGAACCTAAGAAGTGTACAAAAAAATGTTAAAATTCGGCGTACAGTATACTGTACGGCGTTGCCTCCTAGACAAATCCAATAGAGCCATGTTAGAAGATTTACATGAACTTCTCCGAGGGATTTTTTTTTAAATCAGTATACATAATAATGGTAGATTCCAGTTCCAGTTGCGCATATGTAGTTAATATACGCTAAATACGTAGCAGAAGTACACTACACTAGCCCCAAAGAATTTTCATTCGAGGGTCTCCCACACAAAAATCTATCCGACAATAGACCTCAGATACTACTAAATTAAAATTTCTGCGTAAATAATAACATACGCCATATGTCCCTTTCTTTCTCGCTATAATGTATCGGGAAAGAGCGGTGAGGCATAGAAAAATCAACACATTTGACCAAGTTGGATAAATGGGATATCTACGGAAGAAAGGTAACACTTATTATTGGTACTTGTAGGTGGCTGATGGCAAGTGGAGTGCACTGAGCCCTTGTGACACAAACTGAGCTATTTCATTGAGAAGTGGCGGCTCCGGTCACGTAAACTGATATACGGCCGGGAGGGCAGTGTGCTGACCAAATGTCCCTCCACATCCGTATCCAGTGACGCCTGTGGGTTGAGGATGACACGGCGGCCTGTTCGGGCGGACATAAGTTTTATAGATGGTTGAGACGTGGCGCCTTCTCGCTATGTATCGATATCACTATTCGTATGATCTTTGTGACGAAGATTAGTCTGAGGTTCAAGAGGATAGTCAGGAAGAATCAGTACGCGAAGAAGTGGGATACGGAAGTACTAAGGAATGACGATATACGCTTGAAGTTCTCTAAGGCTATAGATACAGCAATAACTTAAGCTCAGTAGGCAGTACAGATGAACAGGAATGAACATCTAATTGGAAAGAAAAATTTAGGTACATAGAAGGTAACTGCGAAGAAACCATGGGTGACGGAAAAGATACTTCACTTGATCGATGAAAGAAGGAAGTAAAAAAATGTTCTGAGAAATTCAGGAATACAGAAATACAAACCGCTAAGAGGTCAAATTAACAGGAACTGCAAGGAAGGTAAGACGAAATGGCTACATGAGAAATGTGAAGAAATCGAAAAAGAATGTCGGAAGGACGGACTTAGCATTTAAGAAAGTCAAAACAACCTTGTCTGAAATTAAAATCAAGGGTGCTAACCTTAAGACTGCAATGGGAATTTGGCTGTTAAATGCAGAGAAGAGAGCGGACAGGTGGGAAGAGTACACTGAAGGCCTCTGTGAGGGGGAAGATTTGTCTGATATGGTAGAAGAACAAAAAGAAAAAGATTTAGAAGAGGTGGGGGATACAGTCTTAGAATCAGAATTTAAGAGAACTTCGGAGAACGTAAGACCAAATAAGGCAGAAGGGATAAGTAACATTCCACCAGAACTGCTAAAATCATTGGGGAAGTAGCAACAAAACCTTTGTGCGTAGAATGTATGAATCTGGCGACACATCATCTGACTTCCGGAAAAACATCATCCACACAGTTCCGAAGACTGTAAGAACTGACAAGTGCAAGAATTATCGCACAATCAGCTTAACAGCTCAATTCATCCTAGTTGCTGACGAGTTTATTACACAGAAGAATGGAAAAGAAAATTGAGAATATGTTATATGACTTTAGGAAAGGTAAAGGCACCAGAGACGCGGTTGATAATGGAAGCAAGACTAAAGAAAAATCAAGACACGTTCATAGGATATTTCCACCTAGACAAAGGGCTCGACGATGTAAAATGGTGCAAGATGTCCGAAATTCTTAGAAGAATAGAGTGAAGTTATAGGAAGATATAGGTAACGTACAATATGTACAAGAGTGAAGACGGAATATTACGAGTGGATGGACAATAACGAAGTGCTCAGATTAAAAACAGTGTAATACAGGAATGTAGTCTTTTGCCCCTGCTAATTAGTCTGTGCATCGAATAAGCAATGATGGAAATTGAAGGAAGGTTCAGGAGTAGGATTAAAATTCATTGTGAAAGGATATCAATGGAACGATTCGCTGATGACATTGCTAATTAGTACACAATACAAATTCAGAGCAAATGGAATGAAGATGGTAATGAGAAGTAGCAGAAATGAGAACAGCGAGATGGTTACGAAGCAGACAAAGTTAATGAATTCTAATACCTAGGCGGCAAAATAACCAATGACGGGCGGTGCAAGGAGGACATGAAAACGTGAAAAGCAGAGTAGCAGTGGCAAAAAGGACATTTTTGGCCGAGGGAAGTCAACTAGTATCATACATTGGCCTTCATTTGAGAAATAAATTTCTGAGAATGTACGTTCGGAGGATAGCCTTGGACGGTGGTGAAACAAGGACTATAGGAAAACCAGAACAGACGAGAATCCAAGTATATGAGATGTAACGCTAGAGACGAATGTTGAAAATGAAGTGGACAGATGAAGTAACGAATGGGAAGGTTCTGCGCAGATTCGGGGGGTGGGGGGAAGAAATATTTGGAAAACGCTGACAAGGAGAATGGACACTATGACAGAACATCTGTTAAAACATCAGGGAATGACTTCCATGGTATTAGAAGGAGCTGTCATTGGCAAAAACTGTAGAGGAAAACACAGATTGTCCCTGTTTCACTACCGTCCAAGGCTACTCTGCTGAGCACGTAGGATGCAAGAGCTACTATGACGTGAAGAGGTTGGCAGAGGAGGAGAACTCGCAGCTGGCCGTGTCAAACCAGTAATCACAAGGGCCCCGAGCTGCCAGGGCAGTGTCCACTGTTATCTTGATCTGTCTTCCTTCTGATTGTTGCTTACGGATTGTTATTCGAAGAACAATGTGATTTCATGATGTGGTGGACATTTTAGATTGATTCATGGGCTGAAATCTTCTTAAAATTTGTTTTATGTATCAACATTATGTATCCGTGATGCTTGTGAACCTGTAGCCAGTGTAAAGCGCCATATTCCAGAGGAAAGCTGATTTGGGAGGTTTGTGGTGTGCATTAGTGTATGTGGTACCTGTTCGTCTATGATTAATTTTCGTCATTTTTAAAGTAAATGATTAGTCATATCATTTTCAATTTAATGCCCAATGAAATGTATGGTATTATCGATTCCAACGGATTTTTAATGTTTCATGTCAGAATGAGTGTCGATTTTGATATTTTATTGGCCTATTTATAATTTGCTGTTTTCTCGTTTTCTTGAAGTTAATGCTAAAGGCCTACAGTGTCTAAGAAATTGTGTAGTGCGTCTCTTCTATTTAAGTGGCTCAGATAAGTTGTAGTCTGTTCCAGAACGCTTTCGTTCTCTCCGAATCGCTATGGACTAATTTGTGTTCGGTTGAGCTTTGAATGGCATGCGTGTGTTCTTTAGGCTGTTCTAATGGTTTGTTAAAAAGAAGAAAATATTAGACTAGTATTTTATTGCTGAAATAATAAAAAAAAACTTAGTAGCTGGTTTCTTAAGTTTTGTGGTTATCTTATTATCTTCAGAGTTCGGAAAGAGTTCTTTATATCCAGCCTAAAGTCAGGAACTGTTATCAACGTGGTAACCCAGGGCATTTGGTGTGTGACTGCACGGCAAAGCGGGGGCCATGTCCAAGCAGCTGACGCCAGAACCACGTAACGATGAGCCCATATTATACCGGCAGTGGGTGGAAGACTTCTTTATGTATATTTTAATCAGGAGCCTCTGGTAGTACTTTTTCCTTGCTCGATTATCAATGGTATCTCGAGTTTCACGCCATTTTCAAGCTGCATCCTTCGTGATTCCAATCAGGGATGTTGTGCTGCCAGTGGGTAAATGTTGCCTATTACAGGTGAAGTGCGGGGGAACTTAGTATCCTAGGGTTTTCGTGGCCCTTTAATCTGTTAGTAGTTGATGGTCTCATTGTTAAAATACTTTAAGCGTGCGTTTTTATATGCCGTAATGGGCATATTCTTGACTATGGGGGTAACATGTTCCCAAGTTTTGTTCGAATGTAGGTTTTGCTCTTTGCCCTTGTCGGGCGTGGTCTCTTGTTAATACGATGCTCGAGCCAGCTCATGGCATCGACCTTGCACACTTGGACGTTGACCGAGGTAGGAGGTATTCCACGCGGTTTAACTGAGAGAGTTGTTATTATTAGTGGAATTAAGTACACACATTAAAAAAATTTTGCATCACCTCGGTTCCAAGAGTTCCGAAGCCTTTACAGAAAATTGGAAAAGATATCAACGTAAACATCATTTCCGTGATTTTTATTGCTCATGAAAACGACACATTGCATGTTGTACCACCATACAGCGAAACCCTCTGAGGTGGTGGTCCAGATTCCTGTACACACCCGTATCTCTAATACTCAGTAGCACGTCCTCTTGCATTTATGCATGCCTGTATTCGTCGTGGCATACTATCCGAAAGTTCAGGGCACTGCACGTCCAAACTGTCCCACTTCTCAACGGCGATTCGGCGTAGATACCTCACAGTGGTTGGTGGGTCACGTCGACTATAAACAGGCATGTCCGATAGGCTACTCTCGTCGAGCGATGTAGTTATCCTGAAGGAAGTCATTCACAAGATGTGCAAGATGGGGGCGCGAATCGTCGTCCATAGAGACGAATGCCTCGCCAATATTCTGCCGATATGGTTGCACTATTGGTCGGAGGATGGAATTCACATATCGTACACCCGTTATGGCGCCTTCCATGACCATCAGCGGCGTAGGGTGGCTCCACATATCGCCACCCCAAAATAGAAGGGAACTTCCTCCTTGCTGCACTCAGTGTACAATGTGTCTAAGGCATTCAGCCTGACCGGGTTGCCTCCAAACACGTGTCCGACTATTGTCTGGTTGAAGGCATATGCGACGCTCGTCGGTGAAGAGAACGTGATTCATATCCTGAGCAGTCCATTCGGCATGTTGTTGGGCCAATCTATATCGCGCTGAATGTTGTTGTGGTTGTCAAAGATGGACCTCGCTACGGACGTCGGGAGTGAAGTTGCGCATCATGCTGCCTATTGCCATAACACAACGTCCTGCCTGCAGGGAAAGCATTATTCAACATGGTGGCTTTACTGTAAGGGTTCCTCCGAGCCATAATCCATAGGTTGTGGTCATCCACTGCAGTTGTAGCCCTTGGGTGGTCTGAGTTAAGCCTGTATCTCCTACATGTCCGAACAACAGCGCTTTGGTTCACTCCGAAATGATTGGACACATCCCTTGTTCAGAGCCCTTCCTGGCACAAAGTAACAATGCGGACACTATCGAACTTTGGTATTGACCTTTTAGCCATGGCTGAACTACAGACAACACGAGCCGTGTACCTCTTTCCTGGTGAAATGACTAGAAGTGATCGGCTGTCGGACTCTCTCCTTCTAATAGGCGCTGCTCATGCATGGTTGTTTAAATCTTTTGGCGGGTTTAGCGGCATTTCTGAATAGTCAAAGGGAGTGTGTCTGTGGCTAAATACACACAGTCAACGCCTGTCTTCAGGATTTCTGGGAACTGGGGTGATGGAAAACTTTCCTTTAATGTGTGTATAAGTTCCATTTGAAAGATGATGTACCTGTTAGGCAACTTCCTTATTGAGCCGGTATGGCTCACTATTTAATTCTTTTTTAAAACACTCACCTTCCCAGTACTCGCCATGATGTCAATATTGATACCGGAGTCTCTGGTCGCCGTACATTGTTGTTGAGTTGGCGTCACTTTACTACAGTTTCCAGCTAGAGCGCTGCTTTCGAGGTGAGCGTTGATATCGGTATTGTCACCTATTTAGCTGCTGGATCCAAGTGAGGGACCGAATCACTGCTTGTCTTATTAAGAAACCTAAGTTAGCCCCCAGCATATTGAACTCTGTTATCTATATATAGGTAGTGTCCACGAGTGAGCTTTGGAGGTACTGTTAAGTATTTGTAATAATGGAAAGATTGACTGTTGAGCTTTTCAGTCAGACGCTTTTGACAAATGGCTCTGAGCACTATGGGACTTAACATCTGAGGTCATCAGTCCCCTAGAACTCAGAAATACTTGAACCTAACTAACCTAAGGACATCACACACATCCATGCCCGAAGCAGGATTCGAACCTGCGACCGTAGCGGTCGCGCGGTTCCAGACTGTAGCGCCTAGAACCGCTCGGCCACCACGGCCGGCTGGAGACGCTTTTGAATCGTATAAATTGCAGTTCACTTCTTATGGTATTTTATCGTTCTAGTTGTCGTGGCGAAATCGCCCATGGTATTTTCATAATTAAGCTTGGGTCGTCATTCTGTGGTTCGGTGTGGCTCACCCATGGGTTTAAACCCCAATTTTTTTTTATTGCCTTTGCTGAGGTTGCCTTGCAACAGTTGTTGATATGCCAGTTGTCTGCCCCACGGTACTGCTGTTTGGTGCGGTAGGGTATAGTCGAAGTGTTCAATAGTACCGCATCGCCTCCCTCGCCCGGTTTAAGGTTTGTGAGGGTCATCCATTTTTTTTTTGTCATCATTTTTCTGTCTGGTTTGATGAGGCTCACCATGAATTCCTCTCCTGTTCTAACCTCTTCATTTCAGAGCAGCACTTGCAACACACGTACTCAATTATTTGGAGGATGTATTCCAGTCTCTGTCTTCCTCTACAAATTTTGCCCTCTACAGTTCCCTCTTGTACCATGGAAGTCATTACCTCATGTCTTAAAAGATATCCTATCATCCTGTCCCTTCTCATTATCAGTGTCTTCCATACGTTCCTTTCCTCTCCGATTTAGCGCAGTACGTCCTGATTCCTTACCTTATCAGTCCACCTAATTTTCAACATTTGTCTGTAGCACCACATCTCAAATGCTTCAGTTCTCTGTACGGCGTCTGGATTTGGCCTACCTTACATGAGCTTGATCCATAACGATAGGACAATACAGTATGTGATTCTCAGAAAACAATAATTACATTATATCAACAAAAGGCAGTTAATTTCATGTACTGAAAAGTAACAAAACAATCATTACCAATATGGGCAATGCCATGGAACAAATAAGTTAAAGCGAAACGCATTTTGGAGACTAAACGAGCAGGTAATTGATGATATTGTAGAATTATCATTTAACAAGAGAACGGCGAGCTTCAGCGCAGAAAGGGATACGGCCAGAATAATGCATCATTCCCTTAACGTAAGTAAGGCTGGGACAGAGGGTATTTGGCCGCATGTCATTAACAGGGCTAGGTTGCGACCCAGCAAGAAAAATAAAAATGTATTCACCTCTAGCGAGACGGTGATTGGCTGAAGCCAAATTTGGCTACACAGACGTTACACCGTGGGGAGATCCCCATTATATAAAAGTATTTTGAGATCTTTAGGGTCTATCTTCCTCTCTCACCTGGCGGCGGACTGCACAAGTATATGTAAATAAGCGAGGGCATTGAAAGCTTTGCTTTCTGTGAATTGAGGACGATACGCTTCACGTATCGTGGTGATAGGTACCAAAGTGGTAGTTCATTATTCCTGCGGGTATTTTTTCGGGCAATGAATTTGTGCACGTCGCTCCAACCCATAGCGAGTATGCAATAGACATTACTCCGACTAGGAAAAGATTAACATTCTATGGAACACAGGAAAGTTGCGGCTGAGTGAATTCAGTCTAGGTCAGAGTAAGAACTTAGCGTTTCAGATCCAGCACGGAGACAATCCCATTGCAGATGTGGCTTCTTAAAGTACCAATGTGCATTAGGCCACAGTAAATTTGGAGTCTAAATTTTGCTCACTCCAACTTGTGTACAGTGATATGCCCGCTAAACCCGCTGGGCAGAACAGGTAATAGGATTGTCGAAAGGGCCAAAGGTTGAGGTCAGTTTCTGCTTCTCATTGTCATTTATTGTAATTTAATAACATTTACAACGAAAGCGGCACATACCCGGACCTTTACCGAATGCAACTCTTTCACGGCTGAAGGCCTCCAAACAAGAAATCTTAACAAATCAACAAAATAAAAATCCATTTAAGATAGCAATAAGATAATTTTTTTAAAAACAGCAGACACATGCAAAGTGCAATACCAATGGCTGAGGGCCACAACTAAATTTCAAAATTTTGGAATATATTACCATAGACTTTAAAAGGTAGGTCAGAATGTTTAATAACAAGAAATCTTAAAAATCAACAAGATTAAAAGACAATTAAACAGGCAAATCGAATAAATAAAAAAACGTATCACGGCTACGTGGAAAGCCTTAGGACTAAGCAGATACAACTTACATATGCAAGGTGCAATACCAATGGCTGAAGGCCACAATTAAGTTTCAAAATTCTAAAATGTATCCATAATCTTTTAAACGCAGAAGGCCGCAAGGTTTAAGCTTCAAAGATAAATTTAATTTTGCAATATTTTAAGACCAAAGGAAAATAACCATCAGCCTTAAATTTTAAGGAGCTGAACACAGATAATTAAACTCCAGTAGCACTCAGAAGCCTCCAGGGAGATCGGTCTGCCCTAGTTCACTTAGGTAAGACAGGTGGTGAGCCCAACCAGGGGACAGCCACGGGCGGACCGACACACGACTTGCTTGCCACGAACCAGTACATGAGAACTCAAAAACAAAAGGTTACGAACGTGATTATCAACAATGAAATACGTATTAGCTGTCAAAACTACACGCAACTTCGACGTCCTGGGTCGGTGAACCACGAAGCTCGTAGCGATCGGACAGCTCCACGCACGCTGAGACGCTGCGCAGGGACCGGCAGCGGACCCAGGCGGGCACCGCACGGAGATGTCCTCCCTGGTCCGCACCAACCGAACGGGTGCCTGCTGATTGGTGATCCGTCAGCGACTGCTGCTCCGTCGCGACTCCACTGCTGATGCGTCTCCGACTCAATTCCAGATAGACGACGGAGAAAATACTAGCTCGGACCCAAACATGCAGAGGAAACACGCCCACTGGCTAAACGACATCCCTGCACCAGGAAGGACCGACCCAGGTAACTGAAGGGGAACAGAAGCGCTCAGAGAACCAGTTACACGTCGCCCGATGAGACGACCGATCTCTCAGAGCCAGTATGCCGACAACATTTAAAATAACTTGTCAAAGAAAATCACGCCAGCTACACACACACAACCTGACTAACACTTGCACGAAGACCAGAACGATACCCAACAGGAACTAAGCACAAATCTGGAGTCGATGCACACACACAACTGACTCATGAACGATCGGCGAGCCAAAACGCATCGTCCGGTAGGACGACCGACTGACGATCCACCAAGACCGTGGCCTGGCTCAAGTGATGCGTGGCGGCAATGGTCGGGCGAGCCATGTTGATGCAGAGCTCACTGTTCCAACCCGACTGCACTAGTGCCGCATTGCAACTCCCCGACTGGCAGGTCCAGACTGCGCTCCAGACGCATTCCAACCGACTGGCATCCCCGGCCTCGCGACCCGAACTCCCTATCCGAACTGACGAAGTAATAGCAGTCGAGCAAAGATACTACGAGAGGGGATATATCGATACGCGCTGCTAACGCCGCTCACGGTCAGGCAAAGCAGCAACTCACTGACAGTAGTAATATAAATTAACGTAGTGAGGTGGAAGTACGTTAAAACATGGTGTAAAATACATGATGGCGGGAACACGAGCCACGCACGGCTCATACAGTTTGACCGATGAACATAAAAAAACTAGGATATTAACCTACCCTCACATTGAGTACATGAGAGTTTTTCCATTGATTCGAAAAGTAAATTTGTTCTCCACTAACTCAATGCAATGACCAGCTCTGACAATGTTGATTTAAAAGAGCTAATGAGGAATTTTAATAATAATTCTTTTCCGTGATAAAAAATTTTCGTGTGTAGAGATAACGATTTTAGTAATCGTCATTTCAATATGTCCAAGACTTAAATATTTTGTTACTGAGTGTCAAAATTAATTGAAAATGGTTGTTGTTTATCACTTGAACCCTGAAACCTACAGTTGATAAATTATATGTAGAATAAGAAAAGGAATATCTGCACTGTCTTTCTAGAATAGACCCCAAACTTTCACATTCATGCATTCTAGGTATGTGGCAGCAGCATTTCTAATAATTATTGTTATAATCCGCATCTGATATTAGCTGCCTTTCAGGGCATGTTTCTACTTTATTTAGAATTTCTGTTTCATACCCTGGGCTTGAGGAGACAGATCAGATGTTTTGTCCATTTACGTGCTAAGTGATAAGCTAAGTTTGCATTCATTAGTACTCTCACTGTGCAGATACAAAGGTCAGTTGTACGATATCTCTTCTTTTCATGTTTTCCCACAGTCCATATTTCAATACCTTAAAATGCTGTTCTACAGACGTACATTCTCAGAAATTTCTTCCGAAAATTAAGGCCGATACTTCATATGGCCAGGAATGCCCTTTTTGCCATTGCTAGTCTGCTTTTGATGTCCTCCTTGCTCCATCTATCATTGGTTATTTTACTGTTTAGGTACAATATTTCCTTATCTTCATCTACTTCGTGATCGTCAATCCTGATGTTAAGTTTCTTACTGTTGTCATTTCTATTACTTCTCGTTATCTTCGTCTTCCTTCGATTTATTCTCAAACCATACTGTGCACTCATTAGACTGTTCATTCCGTTCAGCATATCGTGTAATTCTTCTTCACTTTCACTCCGGATAGCAATGTCGTCAGCGAATCGCATCACACTATCCTTTCATCTTGAATTTTAATTCCACTCCTGAACCTGTCTTTTATTACCATCATTGATTCCTCGATGTACAGATTAAACAGTACGGGCGAAAGGCTACATCCTTGCCTTACACCCTTTTGAATATGAGCACTTCGTTTTGATCGCCCACTCTCATTATTCACTCTTGGCTGTTATGCATATTGTATATGACCCATCTCTCCCTACAGCTTACTCCTACTTTTCTCAGAGTTTCGAACATCTTGCACCATTTTACATTGTTGCACGCTTTCTTCAGGTCGGCAAATCCTATGAACGTGCCTTTTTCTGTACGCTTGTTTCCATTACTAAAAGCATCGTCTGAGTTGTCTCACTTTTGCACTTACCTTTGTTAAAGACGAACTGATCGTTATCTAGCGCATCCTCAGTTTTATTTTCCATTCTCCTGTATATTACTCTCGTAAGCGACTTGGATGCATGAGCTGTTAAGCTAATTGTCCGATAATTCTCGCACTTGTCAGCTCTTGCCGTCTTCTGAATTGTGTGGATGATATTTTTCCGAAAGTCAGATGGTATGTAGCCAGACTCATACGTCCTACATACCTATGTGAGTAGTCCTTTTTTTGCCACTTCCCTAAATGATATTAGAAATTCTGATGGAATGTTATCTATCCATTCTGCCTTATTTGATCTTCACTCCTCCAAAACTCTTTTAAATTGTGATTCTAATACTGGATCCCCTATGTCTTCTAAATCGACTGTTTCTTCTCCTACCACATCAGACAAATCTTCCCCCTTATAGACGCATTCAACCAACCGCTCTCTCCTCTGCATTTAACAATGGAATTCCCGTTCCACTCTTAATGTTATCATTCTAGCTTTTAATGTCATCGAAGGTTGTTTTGACTTTCCTGTATGCTGAGCCTGTCTTCCGACAATCATTACTTTTTCGATGCCTTCACTTTTTTCCTGCAGTCATTTCATCTTAGCTTCCCTGCACTTCCTATTTATTTCATTCCTCAGCGGCTTGTATTTCTGTATTCCTGATTTTCCCGGAACATGTTTGTACTTCCTCCTTTCATCAATCAACTGAAGTATTTCTTCTGTTACCCATGGTTTCTTCGCAGCTACCTTCTTTGTACCTATGTTTTCCTTCCCAACTTCTGTGATGGCCCTTTTTAGAGATGTCCATTCCTCTTCAACTGTACTGCCTACTGCGCTATTCCTTATTGCTATATTTATAGCGTTAGAGAACTTCAAACGTATCTCGTCATTCCTTAGTACTTCCGTATCCCACTTCTTTGCGCATTGGTTCTTCCTGACTAATGTCTTGAACTTCAGCCTACTCTTCATCACTACTATAGTGCAATCTGACTGTATATCTGCTCATGGGTACACCCTACAATCCAGTATCTGATTTCGAAATCTGTGTCTGACTCTGATGTAATCTAACTGAAATCTTCCCGTATCGCCGGGTCTTTTCCAGGTACACCTCCTCCTATTCAGATTCTTGAACGGAATGTTCGCTATAACTCGGTGAAAACTGTTACAGAACTCAGTTAGGCTTTCTCCTCACTCAGTCCTTGTCCAAGGCCCATATTCTCCTGTATCCTTTTCTGCGACTTCTTTTCCTACTGCTGCATTCCAGTCCCCCATGACTAATAGATATTGATTTCCCTTTACGTACTGAATTACCCTTTCAATATCTTTGTACACTTTCTCTATATCTTAATCTTGTATACCTGCATGTATACCTGAATGTATACCTGCATGTATACCTGAACTATCGTAGTCGGTGTTGGTTTGCTGTCGATTCTGATAAGAACAACCATGTCACTGAACTGTTCACAGCAACACACTCTCAGTCCTGCCTTCCAATTCATAACGAATCCTACTCCCGTTATAGTATTTACTGCTGCTATTGATATTACCCTACACTCATCTGACCAGAATTCCTTGCCTTCTTTTCACTTCACTCCATTAACCCTTACTATATCTAGATTGAGCCTTTGTATTTCCCGTTTCAGTTTTTCTAGTTTCCTTACCACGTTCAAGCTTCTGACATTCCACGCCACGCCTCATCAATATCGACGTATAATCCCAGTATGCAATTTGTGTAAGTTGGTTGCGCCTTATTAACGTTTTGTACATCGTGAAAATTTTTCCCGAAGGACAGCAAGGTGCACAACAGCGCAGGACCAAGCCGAAATCGAATGATATGTATTGTGTATTATTTTATAATGGATGTAACCACGGAACTTAAGAGTTGATTTGTTTTTTATTTATTTATTTTGAAAGGAAAAGGTTTACGTACCTGATCAATTATAACATCTATGCTTAATTACGTGTCATAATTCGTTGGGTGTAGTATGCGTCACATGTAGAGAGGTTTATGGTGTAAAGTGCGCGGAGTTTGAGTGTACGTTGATAGTAACCAGATTTTACTGCATTTAAGTCGTTTTAATTAAAATTTTGTGACATTTTATTGCCTTCAGAGATCACAAGTGATATCTAGGGAAATTGTGGTATTGCCATGTGGCGGTAGAATCTTTTATTTAACCTTGTATTACATAATTTGTACTTACTTCCTTTGCTTAAAATGGGATTTTGAGTTTTAAGCGTTGTAAATTGATTGTGAGAGCTGTTCTTTGATCTTTTATTCATGAGACTGTTGGTTAAATAATGCTTCAGAAACTTTCACTAAGAAGCTATACTGACGATCTTGCTGTTTATAATAACGTTCACTTACTATTTTAAAATCAAGTTAAAAAAGTTGTGAAATTTCACTGGTAAAGAAAACTTATTAAAGGAACAGTGCCTGCTCGTACTCCCCAGAACTTCCACATGTTCGAGGAACTGGGCTTCAGGCGTTGTCTGGTGTTTTCCCTGGTATCTATCCTAGCTAACGCCTGCGGGACCATGTCAAATGGTAGCAGCGCGTGGTTTCGATCATTCGTAACCTGGGTTAGAGGCATTATGGGAGGCAATTTCTGTAAATTCTATCAAAACTGTTAAGTACTCATTTTATCAGGATTTGGCCAATGATAATAAATTGTTGAGTATTCGCTCTATTAGGATTTGGCAAATATTTAAATTTTACGTATTTTTATTACTTGAATTTTTACTAACATTAAATTATTTTCAGGTTTTAAGCCGATTTGGTTCAAATGGTTCGAATGGCTCTGAGCACGATGGGACTTAACTTCTAAGGTCATCAGTCCCCTAGAACTTAGAACTACTTAAAGCTAACTAACCTAAGGACATCACACACATCCATACCCGAGGCAGGATTCGAACCTGCGACCATAGCGGTCGCGCAGTTCCAGACTGTAGCGCCTAGAACCGCTCGGCCACCCCGGCCGGTTAAGCCGATATGGAAGTGCGGCGTTGAACAGGGTGAACTGTTGGAATATGAAGAACGTATGTGCGGCAGACGGTCGAGGGAGGCGTGCCTGAATTACTGGCGCAGGTAAAATCGTCTTTGGAAAACCCGATGGTAATTTCTCCACAAGTCATCGGTGAGGTAGGTGATGCCTTGAGTTTTTCTTTCACATCGTTCTCCTCGTTGAAGCAGAAGGTTCAGTTTTTGAGAATCTTGCACCGACTGTTAAACAGCTTGCGCGTCTTCAAGCGTAACGGAGCATTGGGAGTGGCGCGTTAAAGATATGAGTGAGATTGGGCTTGCTAGAGAGCAAGCGCAGGAGGAGCAGAAACTGCGGTATTACGTTTTGGCGTTGAGGGCGACGTTGAATCTATTAGATGTTGAGCAGGCTACAAATGAGAGCGGGGAACAAGGTTCCGTTGTGCATTGCATACAGGTGCTGGTAATACAAGGGGAATGTAGATTTTCAGTATATGTAGGTTCGAGTTTTGTTAAATTGCCTCATCCCATGGGAATCTTGCTAAAGGTAATAAATAGATTATCAATGGAATCGAATCCGGAAATTGGACAGTTGTTGTGGCTTTCTGTCAAGTTTGAACACCACACTAACACCTTGAACTTTCACCATGATCAGTTTGTCCAACTACTATATCCAGTGAGCGATGGGCCCCTTATAAAAGTTATTGCTCAAATTTTGCAGGAAGGAAAGAAGTTGAGGGAATTATGTAAAACGGATAATTGCACTTAAGGTGCCCCTCGTTTATTGAATGACTTGCAACATAAGCATTGTTGACGTGTACAGGGGGATAATTAACCCTTGACTAAAGTTACTGAAAGTGTGCGAACATCCGTCCTAGCTCTGGAGCTACAGGTGTCGGAAACACAGGTGGCCGAAATCATTTTGGGGGCAGTTAGACCAAGAGATAGGTCAAGAATTACATTTGCCAAGATACCTGCCACTTTGGGTGAACCTAATGTATTATCATCAGAGATTTAGAAACTGTCGTATGCTGACAGTCAGTGGCTGAGGTCTCAAATTAGAGATTGACAACCGAATTATTATTTATTTCAGGGGGAGGTGGCGCGACCGATAGTTTCCAAACCAAAAGTATGTTTCTGTTGTCACAAGGAAGGTCACCTTGTGCGTCACTGCCCGTATGCTCGGAAGAAGGAAAATAACAGATGACGGCGTCGGAAGGAGGGTACAAATACGCGGGTTAGGACTCCCAAGCGTTTACGACGAATAATGGTAATTACGGGCACCTAGTTGCCTTTCGCGTGCGCCCAGCTCAATCACGGACGCGTCTGTGCTCTCCTGGATTCGGGTAGTGCCATATCAACAGTGGACTATCAGTGGTTATTGGAATTTCACACATTATGTTGCTTGTTTCCAATGTGTAAGTCGTCCTGGGTTTTTCGCTCGGTCAACGGACAAACTTAGACATAGTGTAGGAATGTGTGGCTAATGTGGGCATAGGACGTTTTGCGTGGCAGTTTCGATTCTTGGTGGTTAAGAAACTGGCCGTGGATTTACTTTTGGGCTGTGATTTTATGGCTAAAGCCGGTTTAGTGTTGGATGGCCAATAATGTGTTCAATTTTTGAAATTTCGGCCTGAGGAGCGCATTGCTCTTTGTTCATGTCGGGTGTCAGTTCCGGTTTGTTTCTTGAATGGTACCACAGAGAACTATGACATGAGTCATCTTGATAATCAGCGGAGGGAGTCCCTCTTGCAGCCCTTTGAGCATTTTCCTGAAGTGCTGACCAACAAGTATGGAATGACAAGCCAAATATAGGATTAGGTTGAAGGATGACGCGACGGTTAGACGATCTGCTTATCGATTGTCACGCCCGAAGATGAAGTGTTTGCGTTGGTTAATAGAGGGCATGCTAAGGGAAGGGGTTATAAGACCTTCAACCTCTCCGTATACATCTCCCATGTTCTTGTTCCCTAAGCCTAATAAGAGAGAATTCCGGCCTTTAGTAGATTACCACCTGGTCAACAGAAAGGTAATTTTGCAGTCGGTTCCCCTGTCAGACATCCACAATTGATTTACGTGGTTTTCTGGGTCAAGGGACTTAACGGAAAGAATCGCCCGGTTGGGCTGTCCGTATATCCGCATTTAAGTTCACGCTGAGGCACATTAAAGGCAGTGACAAACAGGGTACCGGTGCTATTAGCAACATGTTCGAAGAACATGATCATACTGAGCCAATGGATGTTGTTCATGAAGTCCGAAGTTGTTTTCTGATCTTAAACTTCAGCAAGACTAAGACCCAGTTATTCGACCTATTAAATGCCGCTTACAAGAGGAAGAGAAGGTTAACTGCCATATTCTGAGCAAGGGCGTCGTTTGTCTTAAGGATAACCAAGGCAAGGGATTAAACATTTATCTCGTTAGTGAGTTAATACCTGCCGTGTTCTTTTATCTTCGTAACTCCGTTATAGAGGTCACTTGAGACAACATAAAACCACTGATAAGATTAGGGAACATGTTACCTGGCCTGCCTTGTGTAAGGATTTTCGGCGTTTGGTGGGGCAGTTCTAAAAATGTAAAATAGCTAAGCCTAATCCAAGTTCTCGGAAGAGTTTTCTTGCATATTAGGCTGGACGACCGGCCCATGGACAAAAAAAATGTAGGTCCTCTCCTTGATACCCGGAACTGGTATCGTTATATTCTTGTGGTTGATTCCTAGTCGGGGAGTCACTGCTGACTTGACCATTTAACATCAATAACAGATATTTTCTGTCTTCAGTTCACCAGGAACATGGTTAGCGACAATTCTCCCGCATTTGTCTCGAGTACAGAAGATTTTGTTTTCAAAATGACATTCAGCATTATAAAACCACTCAAAATTCCCAGCCATCGTTTGCCGAGAGGGTTAATAGAAACTTTAAATCGTTGCTTATCATCTTCCATGATACGGCCCAGAAGAAGTGAGACAGTTCTATCCCGTGGCTTCCTATTGCGTTTTATACAGCTCAGCATTAAGCTGTTAAACAGCATTAAGCTGTTAAACCCACCCCAGCATCTTTGAAATTTTATTGTCCTATTAATTCTTCTTTGGCCATTTTATGATCTCTTGATGAAATCGGGGGTTACAGAAAGTAAGTGGAGTAAGGCCAGGAAGAATATCGACTTAGCCCATCGAAGGTAGCGTCTTAGATATAACTGCGGCAAGCACCACTTTAAGATTAAAACTGGTGGGCCAAGGATGACAGCTAGAAGGTTCTGGTAATTGCGTGACCAGTTTGAGGAACTTGTTGGGTTGTTCAGCTATTGAGCCCAGTCAGTTTACTAGTGCGTAACCTTAAGACTGGCAGTTTATGTAGGGTATATGTTAGTCAGGTTAAGGAAAGTCGTGCGTTTTAGCCCTAAACCGCACTATAGCGCGGCCTAGGACCTTTGGAGGGGGAGGCTGAGCTGTGGCGACTTTCTCGCAACATATCGATATTACTATTCTAATGATCTTCAACATGTTGCCGTTGGAGAGTGTGGCAGCTCCAGGCGTGGTGGGCAGCATCAGCTGACGAATTAGGCTGTAGTGAGCTTTCCTTGGGTCTCTTCCCCGTGGTGTTAGCTGTTGTCGGGCGACCAATGTTGGGATCGTGCTACCCGTTGTAAGATTTCAAATATCGACGTAGCTCGTGTTGTGATTTATCGTAAGGGCGTTGATCTGTCAGGGCGGTGTTCACTGTCATTTTGATCTGTCTTCTTTCAGTTTTTTGGGTACGGGCGGCCTCTTCTCCATAGTATTCCAAAAGCAATGTGGTTCCAAGATAGGGTTGACACTTTAGACTGATTCATTGGCTGATGTCTTCTTATAATTTGTTTTTTGTATTAACCTTATGTATCAGTGGTGCTTGCGAACGTTTAGCAAGCGTAAAGCGCCTTCTACTAGAAGAAAGCTTAATTGGAAGTCTGGCGGTGTGCACTAGTGTATGTTCTACCAATTCTTGTCTGCCTTCTATTAGTTGTTCTGATTTATAAAGCAAATGATTGGTCATCTAATTTTCAATTGGAAGCACGGTAAAATGTTTAGTGTTACCAGTTACCACGGATGTGGAATTGTTCATGTCAGAATGTGTTTCAGTTTCGCTTTCTTATTGGTCTATTTATAATTTGCTGTTACTCTCGTTTTTCTCATGCTAATGCTAAAGGTCTATACTGTCTAAGGAATTATATAGCGAATCTGTGCTATTCAAGTGGCTCAGGTACATTATTATCTGTTCTAGGACCTATTTGTGGCTGATTAAATTGTTTGTTAGAAATAAAGAAATATAATACTATCATTTTACTGCTGAAACAACTTTATAAAAATATTTGTAGTTGGTTTCTTAAATCTTGTCGATGACTTATTAAGAACAGAGTTAAGTTGTCTTGGGTTTTGGTAAGAGCTTAGATTAATTATGTCTTGGGTTTTGGTAAGAGCTTAGATTAATTATTTCTATTCTAAGAGTTATTTATTTGATGCGCGGTTGTGGTGGAATTCTGTCTAATTAAAATTATGTGCTGCAAGAAACTGTTGTTAATGATCTTTTGCACTCCATGGTTGGTACGTGTTACCCAGGATCGGGTCCCACTTACTTATGGCCCGTCGGTTAGCTTAGGGGGCTGTTTAGATCATGTAGAGTGCATACACTCGGCAGATCTCGCCGCTGTCTGTCTTCCGCGCTGTTTTCTTCAACCGTCGCCGCGCTACTTAATGTTCCTGTCAAAGTTAAGTTTATACTTGGAACAATTCTGAATTTGTATCTGTTAGCTTGTGGCCGTCATTTTAAGCGAATGCTGATGTGCGCTGGTGCCCAACAAACACCTTAATCTGTTGTCACTTAATTATTCTTTTATTGAAAAACGTTTCAAATCTCCAATTGATGTGTGTTTCGAGGCTTAAAATTATCTCGCCTAGATATTGTTGTTAAACTGTTTTTCATTGTTTTAAGCATGGTTTTAGGTTTTTTGATCAGTCAAGTTTAAATCATGTTTTATTCTCACCATTCGATAACTAAGGCCCTTCAGATCTCTTCGGGTACTACTTTTTAGATTTACGTCTGCTTTTTTACGAGTTTACCCTTATTTCATTCTGTGCTATATGAGGCGAGTATTACCTTAAACTTTAAATTTGCTGAAAATTGTTTGAATTGGTGTTGAATTTTAAATGAGAATCTGATTGCTTGGCACTCTAATTAATAAATAAAATAAGCTTAGATGGCTACTATGTGACTGAAACTGTGTTCTGCCAGTCAATGAAGTGTGTAAAATCCCCGCTGATCCAGCCTTCCCCTGTTTTCCTACCTGGCTGATTTAAGGGTACGTAATTATCACAATTTCAGGGGGTTCTCTTCAACGGCCAAGTGAAGTCCTACGTGGCAGTCATGACCATTGCTGAAACTGGCCGAGGTCGGAACGGACCTCCCCATTTACAAAAAATGGTTCAAATGGCTCTGAGCACTATGGGACTCAACTGTTGAGGTCATTAGTCCCCTAGAACATAGAACTAGTTAAACCTAACTAACCTAAGGACATCACAAACATCCATGCCCGATGCAGGATTCGAACCTGCGACCGTAGCGGTCTTGCGGTTCCAGACTGCAGCGCCTTTAACCGCACGGCCACTTCGGCCGGCTCCCCATTTACACCTGGGTTTTCCTTCTGACTATGAATGCTTGGGTGACACACATCCAATGCGTGCTAACCATGGGGCTCTGAACGTACGAAGACCTTTGAGGACGGTACTCTGAAAAGGCGTTAAACTCAGCTTCAACCACACCATCCTAACAGCCATCAATTCAGACAATGTGTTGATGAAAACTGATGAGCTGCATAAGGCATCATCCTTTTTAGAGAAATATAAGGCATACTAAATTCGTTACGTATGCCCCATGAAGATTTCTTAAACTAATTGTGGGCTTCCCTCACCTCTCAATCATTCGCTTACCTGTATGAGAATTGTACGAGATACTAGACTGCTAGAATGATGTCGACGTTTTCTTTGGGCCCCTTGTTATCATGCATGCGACGGTGGTCCCATTTGTTATTGAACACTCTCGGGCTCAAGTAAATTTAAGGCATTTGTGCAGTAACCAGATATGCCATTTTTTGGCCTAAAATGGGATTTATTACCACTGCATGGTTTGAAAAATTGTCCTATCTTGTGGTGCAGGAATAAAATTTTCGCCGGCCGCGGTGGCCGAGCGGTTCTAGGCGCTTCAGTCTGGAACCGCGCGACCGCCACGGTCGCAGGTTCGAATCTTGCCTCGGGCATGAATGTGTGTGATGTCCTTAGGTTAGTTAGGTTTAAGTAGTTCTAAGTTCTAGGGGACTGATGACCTCAGCAGTTAAGTCCCATAGTGCTCAGAGCCAGCCAATAAAATTTTCCCATGGGACCAGTTGAGAGTAATGCAGGGAATGAAAGAACCAGGCATGTTTAGGGCTTTCTTTGTTATTCCACTAAATAGATTCTGGAATGTAAAATACATCCAAGAAGTTCACTGTGCTTAATGTCAAACAAGATATTTTTTACACTTCTTGTTCCACCCAAAAAGGCTGTTTCCGTCTAACATTAAAGGTGCTGCTTATGAAAAGTTTTAGATGTACAGGTTCTTTGAGTACTCCACTGCACACAATAAAAAAGTTCGCTGTAACGATCATTATCATAGTCTGTCTTTCATAACTTCGTCATTCAGAAACTCTAAACTAGATTGAATTTTCCTGAGACAAAGCTTTATAAAGTGCTTCTTCCTGCTAAATCTGAGAATGTAAAAATGTCTTGAAGTTTGCCAATATGTTTGTGCCAACTTCATATGTAAAATTTAATAAGATGATTTGTGACAGAGCTAATATGGATGCTACACGCTATTCAGCAGAAGGAGAATCACAGTGAACTTATTAAACTACGGCTTTTATTAGGGTATCTGTCATTCTTTTTTTTCTCATACACTGAAAGTTGAGTGTACCGTGTTAAAAAATTGGGTGTTACGACACCCAACACCATAAACCCTGTCCAAACAAAACGATCATTTTCGACAATGCTCGATATTCCTTCATATGGCATTGAACGCACCCAAGAACACTGTCGAACACGAATGTTTCTGTTTTCCAAGTATATGATGTGGGAAGGCGTAATGTAACATGGACGCACTGATCTCTCTTTGCCCATGGCACACACAGTGGTCATCATTGTGACACTGTACGCCTTTCCCCCGTGCGGCTTTTTGGGGATAGATTCGGCTCTGAATATATTTTTACGGATGACAGGGCGCGACTCTTTCGAACAGCGCAGGTGGAGGAGATCTAGGAACGAGAGGACACTCGGCGAATGGACTGGCCTGCCCATTCTCCCGACTTCAACCTCATCTGTCACGTGTGGGATGCATTGGGAAGATGTACTGCAGCACGTGCACATGCACATGCACCAACAACCATCCAGCAGCTGTCAACAGCGCTAATGGAGCAGTACATGTCCTACCACACATAGTCCTTAGCAACCTTGTGTCTGGGACTTGACCACGTTGCAGAGCATGCACTCGCTTCATTACAAATCGTATTTATAACTATGTCGTCCCTTTTTGTAATCTCCAGGGGACAATGATAAGTCAGAATGACTTCGGTGTAGTTATTGCCTCACTGCGTATGTCTTTCAGTTTCCCCTACGAACCATAATCAAAAACGTCTTTCCATGTATGGCCCAAAATTCGTCGAGCTTTGTTACTTGACACTGACACATCACGCAGAAGTTACTTTCGTGCGTTCTGCACACCGCTGTATGGTAACACACTGCGCCACGGAGTGACCACCGCGGTATCACGCCAGTACAGCCTCCCGTCGGCCCTGCCTCGCCGTGCCACAGGAGTTGGACGATATATCGAGTTCTCAGTCGCGGTAATCGCATTACTTTAATCAGATTTGAGTGGCGCCTTTGATAACGTTGTTTGAGCTGTGCTGCTGTGCTCTCACGGTTCGATGACATTAGGGGCCGTGTGTAACATAACCACTGCTAGCAATTTTCACAAGGACCATGTATGTTACTAACACGTGAATTTAATAGTAGCTTGTTATCCAAAGTTAGTAGAAGCTTAAAAATAAATTACACAATATTTACCTCTATTTATCAAACGCTATCAGATGCTAACTACAGGTTCTTCCTAAGGTATATGTATTTTTTTTTATCTTTCGTTGTGTTATGAAGTAAATAACGACGTTGAAAACTGTATACAAAACTACTGACATTCCTGCGACCAATGGAATCTTTTTCTCTTTTTCAGTGGTTTGTTCAAGGGTCCGGCTATTTTTGTAAAGTCCTTCGCGAACTGTCTGTAATAATTACAGAGGTCGACGACCGACTGTCCGTGCATATTTGTTTGTGGTATCGGATAATTTTGAACTGAGCCTATAAGACGAGGATCGGTCTGTACATGGCGCTCACTAATTACGGTAGCTAACCTGAGTTTGCACAAAATGGCACTTGCTCACACTTTACGTCGAACGTGCCGATCGTGGTCTACTAAAAACACCCTCCAAACGTCTCACATGCTGCGGAAAATCCTTTGAATAGAAAGTTATATCATCAGGATAGACTAAACAAGCTTTTGGTTTTAATCCTCTCATTACCCCATCTAACAATCGCTGAGAAGCTGTAGGTGGATTCTTAATTCAAATGACATGCACTTCTAATGAAAGTGTCTTGCTGGGACACTAGACACTGTTTTCGGCCTCTCTTCAGATGCCACCTCCAATTGATGGTATCCGCTCCTGAGGTCCATATTGTAAAGAACCGATACTGATATAGATTATCCTAAATTCCCGTGATGTCTGGAACTGGATAAGCATCGGAAATGGTACACGTGTTTAGTTAGATATAGATAGTCGCAGCAAATTCTGTATTTCCGTGTCCCTTTCGCCAGTTTCTTTAGCACGATGACAGAATTTGTGCTCCAGTGACTACGACTCGTGTCTATAGTCCCATCCGGTAATGGTTGTTCAATAAATTCTTCTACTAGTCGTTGCAGCGGCTTTGCTATATGGCTTCCTATAAATTGGTGCGCTGTCATCTGTTGGGATGTGACGTTGACAGCCCGGTTGCCGGTAACGCTCCATTTGCACAAAAGAAATCACTCAGCCTCAACAAGTTCTCCATCGCCAACCGATCACCGCCCTTCAGGTGATCTACTTTCTGTCATAACACGTCCGTATCGACAGTTTGCTTGTGGCTTCTCCCCAGGCTCTACGCCTGTCGGAGCCCTCATCGTCTAAGAGTTCCAAACAGGGTACTACTGCACCCTTTGACAGAGTCATCTCCACTCTTCGCAGATATTAATCTGCGGGACACACTCCTTCGACTCGCCTTGGTGGAGGCGTAATGAAGAATTTCACTGATCGAGAGGCCACATTTTGGCGTTGCTAGTGTCCCAGCTATTTTTGACTATCTATAAAATCAGACATGGGGTGTGCCTGTGCCAGCTGCCAAATAACTTACCTACATCATTGTTGAGGACAAAAATGCTCAGTACTTAGCGAGATACCTAGACGCCTTTTTACTATGCTCCAGTAGTCCAATCTAAAATGCAACAGCTATTTTGCTGCACTACATGTCAATTATCTAGGCCACGTATTAACTACTTCAGGAAAGTGGGCCATCCTGCATTAAATTCAAATCCCCCGGTAACTTCCACGCCCTATGTACAGTAAACACCAGTCCGAGCTGGGACGACAGTTACTGCACGAAATTCATTCGCCACCTAGCAGCCAAAGCAGAACTACTCCACCACCACTTACTACAGAAAAATTTCAAATGGAACTGGACTCTAACTTCTGACTTCAGATACCTAAAACAATTTCTTCTTTGTTCAACATCCTTTACAGTCTACGACCCAAGCCAGTTACTGACTGGCAGCTTGGGCATGACCTGGCCTCATAAAGTCGACGGGGTGGAATGCCCTATAGCATTCATCGGCAAAAAATTAATAGAGATGTAACGCAAGTGCATCCAGACACAGAAAAGGGCCATGACTGTTGCTTTTGCACCGAAGAAGCTCCACAGTTACACGTATGGCCGACGGTCTACACTCTTAATTGACCATAATCCTCTTTTGCCATTGTTCAATGCTGGATCGAATATTCCTACCAGGATGGCGCTTAGTCTTCTGTGGCGAACATCGTTTATGTCCAAATACTTCTACTACATCAACTAACATTCCACAGGTATGTATGCCTTTGCCGGTATTCTTTATCTACCATCGCTAGGACAGGTCACAGAATTTGATTCAGTATAGGAGGCCTCTTTCCACACACATATTGAAGAAGAAAAAGGAGAAAACGCCTTGCCCTCAGATGTGGCAGTCAACGTCCGCCACTTCTCTGCAGACCCAGCTACCTGAGTACACCGCCTAGCAAACCGAAATTGGTTGGCGGATGGGAAACAGAGTATTGTCAATATGACTTATTCGCCCTGAAAAACATCTTATTGCGGGAGGATTACAGTATCACTCACGTAGTAGTCCCTCAAACCCTCCAGTGGTGCATATTGTCACTCCTCCATAAAGGATACTGAGGGTCGTCCTGCCCGACTGGCTCGGCAACATGTGCAGTGTAGTCGCCTTCGCAACAACATTGTGAACATGGTTGCAGCATGCGTCATCTATCAGAGTAAGCACAGTGCGCCAGTTCAGCAATATTTCCAATGGCCAGATACATAATCATCTTGGTCACGCTTCCGTTTAGATTTTGTGGGTCCTTTTTGTGTAATACTGGATTTACTGTTAGCAGTGCAGGCAGCGTAATATAATAAATATCATGCGAGTCATCAGCATCACCAGTTCAAATGATTGAAGGATGTGTTCATACTTCTCCATAGAGCTTCTTCCAGCAATCATAGCTACCAATACCAGCCCACAGTTGACTTCATCCGAATTTTCCTCTTTATTTTTCCAATAATGGTGTTGCCTTAGTACATATGGTATCCTTTCATCCAGAGTTGCCACGTGGGGTAGCCGCACGGTCTGAGGCCTCTTGTCACGGTCCGCGCAGCTCATCCCATCGGAGGTTCGAGTCCTCCCTCAGGCATGGGTGTGTTTGTTGTCCTTAGCCTAAGTTACATTAAGTAGTGCGTAAGCTTAGGGACCGCTGACCTCAGCAGCTTGGTCCCATAAGACCTTCGCACAAATTTACAAATTTCCATCCAGAGTCCGATGGTCGGCAGAGAGTTTTGTCTGGACCTTCAGTTCACAGCTAGCAAAACTGCATCTACACTATTCTCTCGATGAAACGTTGGCCCTTTTTCTAGGCTCTTACCACCCCACTCCTCAAGACGGATCAAATATTGGCAATCTACATGATGGGCCAGACCATTCGCAACTCTCCATCTTTCACCCAAACAGATCACACACCTCTTCATGCAGTGAAGCTCTCGTTGTTCCTGTACGAAGGATGAGATTGGGATGCTGGTCTTGCCCAGTTGCCACGGATGCTGAGTGCTGGCGATTGTCATCCATCTGTTGGGTCAGGCCGTGTTAGAGGTGCAACTCCATATGCTGCAAACGCATTATTCTAGTGCGGCTATATAGCACACCGAAAGCTTTCATAGCCTGTTGTTCCAGAGTTACTAACGATGACACTGTCCAGCAGCTACCTCAAGGGGTCACGCAGCTCCCAGGAAGTCAGCCCTCCTCACACCCAGGTGCCCACTTCTATTGACATTCATCACAGCCCTCAAAGTTCACCTGCTCTGCAAGCACCTCGTAGGAATTTGAGATGTACCACACCTTCATACCAGTCGAGGGGAGGGGGTGCTGTGTATAGGCCATTCGCCCTTTCTGTCAGCAACCATAGTCACGTCGGTGGCCTACGTAAGACACAGAGGCCACTCATGCAGACCTCAGAGGTAATCAGGCTGACAGGTGGCACCATAAGTGCCACCAAATCTCGCTAGCCCTGCAGGCCTTATTTTCGTAGGGTCATATGGACGCAGATAAATACAGCTACATTCTGGTGCCACTAGGGTATTTAGGCTAGCATCGTACTGCATGATGTCAGTTATGTCCATTGAGCACTCTGGGCCAGGCGCCGTCCGTAGTAGGAGTGGATCCCAGCCCTCACTAACGAAACCATTGGAATCGCTAACGCCGTGCAATCGCTAGTCACTGACAATTGTGTCGCTGCTAGTGACTACCACAGGCATCGACAGGAAATGGCCTTTACACCAGAGACTGCAGAGGACATTAGTGTTGGTATTTTGGCCGTCGACGTCAGCTCAGAGAGGAATCCTACTTCTACTTTATCTGTTATTGGGCCATCTACCCACTTATGAACTTAGTGAAAAAGCGGGTATTGCCTTCGTCTACCACAAACAGTTCTTGGAAATAAAGTAGTCCAATAAAAAGCCTTTATCTATGTGTTCTGCGGTGTTATCCTTTCCCCTTGAGTGCTAATCCCCTTCTTGCACCATCCTTTTACTTCTGTTGTTACTTCTCCGATGTGTAGGTTGAACATTAGCGACGAGAGATACCTCCCTGTCTTATATATTTTTCAATCTGAGTACTAAATACTTCGTCTTCAAGTCTTATTGTTTCTTCTTAGTTCTTGTACATATTGTACTTTACTTGCCTTCCCTATAGTTTTCCCTTATTTTTCCCAGAATTTCGAACATCTTACACCAATTGCCCCCCATGAACCATGGACCTTGCCGTTGGTGGGGAGGTTTGCGTGCCTCAACCATACAGATGGCCGTACCGTAGGTGCAACCACAACGGAGGGCTATCTGTTGAGAGGCCAGACAAACATGTCGTTCCTGAAGAGGGGCAGCAGCCTTTTCAGTAGTTGCAGGGGCAACAGTCTGGATGATTGACTGATCTGGCCTTGTAACATTAACCAAAACGGCCTTGCTGTGCTGGTACTACGAACGGCTGAAAGCAAGGGGAAACTACAGCCGTAATTTTTCCCGAGGACATGCAGCTTTACTGTATGATTAAATGATGATGGCGTCCTCTTGGGCAAAATATTCCGGAGGTAAAATAGTCCCCCATTCGGATCTCCGGGCGGGGACTACTCAAGAGGACGTCGTTATCAGGAGAAAGAAAACTGGCGTTCTACGGATCGGAGCGTGGAATGTCAGATCCCTTAATCGGACAGGTAGGTTAGAAAATTTAAAATGGGAAATGGATAGGTTAAAGTTAGATATAGTGGGAATTAGTGAAGTTCGGTGGCAGGAGGAACAAGACTTTTGGTCAGGTGATTACAGGGTTATAAATACAAAATCAAATAGGGGTAATGCAGGAGTAGGTTTAATAATGAATAAAAAAATAGGAGTGCGGGTTAGCTACTACAAACAGCATAGTGAACGCATTATTGTGGCCAAGATAGACACAAAGCCCATGCCTACTACAGTAGTACAAGTTTATATGCCAACTAGCTCTGCAGATGATGAAGAAATAGTTGAAATGTATGACGAGATAAAAGAAATTATTCAGGTAGTGAAGGGAGACGAAAATTTAATAGTCATGGGTGACTGGAATTCGTCAGTAGGAAAAGGGAGAGAAGGAAACATAGTAGGTGAATATGGATTGGGGGGGGGGGGGGAAGAAATGAAAGAGGAAGCCGCCTTGTAGAATTTTGCACAGAGCATAACTTAATCATAGCTAACACTTGGTTCAAGAATCATAAAAGAAGGTTGTATACCTGGAAGAATCCTGGAGATACTAGTAGGTATCAGATAGATTATATAATGGTAAGACAGAGATTTAGGAACCAGGTTTTAAATTGTAAGACATTTCCAGGGGCAGATGTGGATTCTGACCACAATCTATTGGTTATGAACTGCAGATTGAAACTGAAGAAACTGCAAAAAGGTGGGAATCTAAGGAGATGGGACCTGGATAAACTGAAAGAATCAGACGTTGTACAGAGTTTCAGGGAGAGCATAAGGGAACAATTGACAGGAATGGGGGAAAGAAATACAGTAGAAGAAGAATGGGTAGCTCTAAGAGATGAAGTAGTGAAGGCAGCAGACGATCAAGTAGGTAAAAAGGCGAGGGCTAATAGAAATCCTTGGGTAACAGAAGAAATATTGAATTTAATTGATGAAAGGAGAAAATATAAAAATGCAGTAAATGAAGCAGGCAAAAAGGAATACAAACGTCTCAAAAATGAGATCGACAGGAAGTGCAAAACGGCTAAGCAGGGATGGCTAGAGGACAAATGTAAGGATGTAGAGGCTTGTCTCACTAGGGGTAAGATAGATACTGCCTACAGGAAAATTAAAGAGACCTTTGGAGAGAAGAGAACCACTTGTATGAATATCAAGAGCTCAGATGGCAACCCAGTTCTAAGCAAAGAAGGGAAGGCAGAAAGGTGGAAGGAGTATATAGAGGGTTTATACAAGGGCGATGTACTTGAGGACAATATTATGGAAATGGAAGAGGATGTAGATGAAGACGAAATGGGAGATATGATACTGCGTGAAGAGTTTGACAGAGCACTGAAAGACCTGAGTCGAAACAAGGCCCCGGGTGTAGACAACATTCCATTAGAACTACTGACGGCCTTGGGAGAGCCAGTCATGACAAAACTCTACCATCTGGTGAGCAAGATGTATGAGACAGGTGAAATACCCTCAGACTTCAAGAAGAATATAATAATTACAATCCCAAAGAAAGCAGGTGTTGACAGATGCGAAAATTACCGAACTATCAGTTTAATAAGTCACAGCTGCAAAATACTAACGCGAATTCTTCACAGACGAATGGAAAAACTGGTAGAAACGGACCTCGGGGAAGATCAGTTTGGATTCCGTAGAAATGTTGGAACACGTGAGGCAATACTAACCTTACCACTTATCTTAGAAGAAAGATTAAGAAAAGGCAAACCTACGTTTCTAGCATTTGTAGACTTAGAGAAAGCTTTTGACAATGTTAACTGAAATACTCTCTTTCAAATTCTGAAGGTGGCAGGTATAAAATACAGGGAGCGAAAGGCTATTTACAATTTGTACAGAATTCAGATGGCAGTTATAAGAGTCGAGGGGCATGAAAGGGAAGCAGTGGTTGGGAAAGGAGTGAGACAGGGTTATAGCCTCTCCCCGATGTTATTCAATCTGTATATTGAGCAAGCAGTAAAGGAAACAAAAGAAAAATTCGGAGTAGGTATTAAAATTCATGGAGAAGAAGTAAAAACTTTGAGGTTCGCCGATGACATTGTAATTCTGTCAGAGACAGCAAAGGACTTGGAACAGCAGCTGAACGGAATGGACAGTGTCTTGAAAGGAGGATATAAGATGAACATCAACAAAAGCAAAACGAGGATAATGGAATGTAGTCAAATTAAATCGGGTGATGCTGAGGGAATTAGATTAGGAAATGAGACACTTAAAGTAGTAAAGGAGTTTTGCTATTTAGGGAGTAAAATAACTGATGATGGTCGAAGTAGAGAGGATATAAAATGTAGACTGGCAATGGCAAGGAAATCGTTTCTGAAGAAGAGAAATTTGTTAACATCGAATATAGATTTAAGTGTCAGGAAGTCGTTTATGAAAGTATTTGTATGGAGTGTAGCCATGTATGGAAGTGAAACATGGACGATAACTAGTTTGGACAAGAAGAGAATAGAAGCTTTCGAAATGTGGTGCTACAGAAGAATGCTGAAGATAAGGTGGGTAGATCACGAAACTAATGAGGAGGTATGGAATAGGATTGGGGAGAAGAGAAGTTTGTGGCACCGTTTGACTAGAAGAAGGGATCGGTTGGTAGGACATGTTTTGAGGCACCAAGGACTCACAAATTTAGCATTGGAGGGCAGCATGGAGGGTAAAAATCGTAGAGGGAGACCAAGAGATGAATACACTAAGCAGATTCAGAAGGATGTAGGTCGCAGTAGGTACTGGGAGATGAAGAAGCTTGCACAGGATAGAGTTGCATGGAGAGCTGCATCAAACCAGTCTCAGGACTGAAGACCACAACAACAACAACATACACCAATTGACATCGTCGAGCGCATATTCCCGTTGGACAAAACTTATGAACATGTCTTGATTGCCCATTATTCTTGGTTACATTATCAACAGTGTCAGAACAACCTTGCTACTTTCTTTATCTTTCCTTAAGGCAGAGTGAGCGTAATCTAACAGATCCTCAATTTTCATTTGCGTTCCAATGTATATTATTCTTGTCAGAAACTTGCATGCATCATCTGTTAAGCTGATAGTGCTGTAATTCTTGTCCATGTCAGCTACTGGTATCCTCGGAATTACGTGGATGACGTTTTTCTGAATGTTTGCTGTTATATTGCCAATCCCATGCATTCTACATACTAACGCAATAGTCGATATCTTGCCACTTCCCCTAAGTGATTTAAGACATTCTGATAGAACGCTATCTGTCCCTTCTGCCTAATCTCATCTGAAGACGCCCAGAGATCTTTCAAATAATGGTTCTAATACTGGCTCACCTGTATCTTCCCTGTGACTCCTGTTTCTTCTTCTATCACGTCATCAGCCAAGCCTTCCACTTACCCGATCTCTCCTATGAATTCAACAGTGGAATTCCCATTGCGCTCTTAGTGTTACCTCCCTGCTTTTAATTTCATCGAATTAACTTTTTGACTTTTCTATGTGATGAGTGAGTCCTTCCGACACTCATTTCTTTTTCGATTTCCTCATTTTTGAGACAGCCATTTTGTCTCAGCTTCCCTGCACTTTACATATATTTCGTTCTTTCTTAAAACATACCACGCCAGTGGATGCATACTGAGAGCAAAGCGCTGGTAGACGCTGCAGAACAGGTTTGCTTAGGAACACATAAACAAAAGCTCCTTCCTGTAGTAAGTTATTTACAAGAACTGTTTGTGGTAGATCGTGGTAATCACTGATTTTCAAAAGTTTGTAACCAGGCAGATGGCTTCAATAATGAACAAAGTCAAAGTCTCAGTACACTCTGGAGTTGAACAGTGACAACATAAAGTAACAGCACGAGCCAATACCGAAGTCCTCGGAAGAGTGTGTTGTAGAGGTCTCTTCCTGGCGATAACTGAGGCAGTCACCGGCAGCTGCAGGAACGTCGGCGACCTGCGGTGGCACAGCATCGGAGATTACAGTTTTTTTATACGAGAGCTCTCATAGGTGGAGTACAATTGCGGTCGGTGCCTGCGACAGAGAACACGAAGGAAATCTCTGACATGGCACAGCTCGGCGTTAGTCTCAATTCCTTAGCGGCGCCAGGATACAAGTGGATCTAGTGTAGACATATAAACCTGCGGAAGCAAGTAGGTCCGGGGGCAAACAACCTCTGGTGGCCCTAATGGTTCCACAGGTCTTCTGACTGTCATCTGCAGGTGTGGCCTTTGTAATTTAGCTGGGTTGGCCACTCAAATGACGATGGTGTGAGAGGGGTTGCTGGTAGAGAGGGGGACCGCCCCTTACACAGCATGTATCACGTCTGTTTTTCTTAGATTTCATATGTTCATAACGAATTTCGAGATCAGGGCAGTGACACAGTTAAATAGTGCAAGAGGTCGTTGCAATAATATCATTAGTGTTACAGACTGTGATTAGAATACTAATAGCGTGGCATCATGTCTGTTCTTCACAGTGGAGTTCTAAGTTTCTCACAATGAACTAATACTGATCTAGCAAGAGGATTTTAACGTACAGAAACAGTTCATTGAGCACATTCACAGCTACAGACATTGGCTTCTCCACAAACATAGCTTTACAATAAGACAACTGTACCTAAGTAATTTGCATATGTAAACTTTCGATTATAGTGGAGAAAGCTAACAAAAAAAGTTCAAATGGCTCTGAGCACTATGGGACTTAACGTCTGAGGTCATTAGTCCGCAGAACTTAGAACTACTTAAACCTAACTAACCTGAAGACATCACACACATCCATGCCCGAGGCAGGATTCGAACCTCCGACCGCAGTGGTTGCGCGGTTCCAGACTGTAGCACCTAGAACCGCTCGGCCACACAGGCCGGCGAAAGCTAACACTAACAACCAAATTGCCTACACAGATTTCACATTGTAGTATAAGCAGCTGTTACAGGCTGTGAGCTTAGGTATTGCAGACAGTGTATCCTAATGATCTACAGTCTGATGGACGTATTTGACTAGCCTGCAGTGGCTCCACTAAATAGCAGACATGTAGCTCTTCCATGCTGGGCTGTACCATGTGAGCATGTGCTGCTATATTTGTGGTGCGACCAGGAACACATTGTGCCAGTACATTGGAGACATCTATCTGTCATGCTTAATAAAGGGACGCTACTGCAAGGGCATCAAAGCGGCCTGCCAGTGCAACAACTGTGTCGTAGACACACTAAAACAGACAGTCATTAGTGAAAGCTCCGTGCCCGTGAATGCATCCAATGTTGCTGGAGGGAATAATGTTAGACACTGAAATTATACAATGACCAACATGTGGGAGTTGTTACACCTTATGCATCCAGGCGTTACACCATTTTCAAAAGATCTGCGATAAAACTGGCATCAAGAGAAACATGTAATGACATCAAATAATAGTAAATACACCGTGACAGGCGAATGAAAAGTAACAGCACACGTATGACGCACGAGCGACAAATAGTAAAATCGAATCTTTTCAACATATATAGACGTACAGTTCCTTTCCAGCCTTATTCTTGTGAGACGTAACTGCAAATTGAGTAAAAAGTACTCACGATTTACTAGAAATTTATATATTGTAATATAAACAGGAGCGGTACCTCGGACGCTTCCTTGGGATACTCTTGAAATTATCCATACGTCTGTCGATTTTGTTCCGTCAAAACGGCATGTTAAGTTCTATCTGCAGGAATATCTTGACACCAGTCGCAAATCTAATGCGATACTCGGTAACCTCGTACTGACAATATCAAATACCGTCCTGAAGAACATTAAAATCAAACTAAGTGCCGATGTCTAAAGCGCTGAGCTCTCATAGAAGAAAAAAGCCAGCCGAGTTTCGCAACATCTCTGTTTGCGAAATCGTAGTTGATTTTTGTAGAGGAGATTTTAGTTCTCCGAAACGTCATGATGCAAGTGTCATAATTATTACAGACTGCCTCCATATAGACCTAAAATTTTATGCAACTTTTGATTATGCACGTGTATTCCAGGGCTATCGTCTTTGATTAGTATTCAAAACGTCCTCAGTCCGGTTGGAAACACACCATCACTTAAATTTTGAATAAAAATAATTAGCAATGCCGGCCAAAGGCTTACGGAAAACGAAGTCATCCTCATTCTGAAATCTACCTTGTCAAAAAGGGCGGAGGAGCGGAAGGGGTTTCAGGCACTCTTAGGACGGAAGAATCAGCAATGATCAATGGCATGAGGATAAAGAAGGCAATGAAAACCACTGCAATAAAGAAACATAAAAGTGGGTACCCGTGGTCTAGGGGTAGCGTGTTTGATTCATAATCAAACACGTCTTCGGTCCCGGGTTCGATCCCCGCCACTGCCTAAACTTTGATAAATAATCAGCATTGGCGGCCGAAGACTTCCGGCATAAGAAGTCAGCCTCATTCTGCCAACGGCCTTCTCAAAGAGGGCGGAGGAGCGGATAGAGGTTCAGGGCACTCTCTTGTCCTAGGGGTGGGAAATTGCCCCTAAAGGCGGAAGAATCAGCAATGATCAACGACATGAGAATGCAGAAGACAATGGAAACCACTACATTAAAGACACGTAACGTGTATCCACAGGACATGTGGCCTGTAATTGAAGAAGTGTCATGATGATCTCTCCATTGGCAAAAGGTTCCGGATTAGTCCCCCATTCCGATCTCCGGGAGGGGACTGCCAAGGGGGAGGTTACCAATAGAAAAAGATTGAATAATCTACGAAAGGATAACGTTCTACGAGTCGGGGCGTGGAATGTCAGAAGCTTGAACGTGGTAGGGAAACTAGAAAATCTGAAAAGGGAAATTCAAAGGCTCAATCTAGATATAATAGGGATCAGTGAAGTGTTGTGGAAGGAAGACAAGGATTTCTGGTCAGATGAGTATCGGGTAATATCAACAGCAGCAGAAAATGGTATAACAGGTGTAGGATCCGTTAGGAATAGGAAGGTAGGGCAGAGGGTGTATTACTGTGAACAGTTCAGTGACCGGGTTGTTCTAATCAGAATCGACAGCAGACCAACACCGACAACGATAGTTCAGGTATACATGCCGACGTCGGAAGCTGAAGATGAACAGATAGAGAAAGTGTATGAGGATATTGAAAGGGTAATGCAGTATGTAAAGGGGGACGAAAATCTAATAGTCATGGGCGACTGGAATGCAGTTGTAGGGGAAGGAGTAGAAGAAAAGGTTACAGGAGAATATGGGCTTGGGACAAGGAATCAAAGAGGAGAAAGACTAATTGAGTTCTGTAACAAGTTTCAGCTAGTAATAGCGAATACCCTGTTCAAGAATCACAAGAGGAGGAGGTATACTTGTAAAAGGCCGGGAGATACGGGAAGATTTCAATTAGATTACGTCATGGTCAGACAGAGATTCCGAAATCAGATACTGGATTGTAAGGCGTACCCAGGAGCAGATATAGACTCAGATCACAATATAGTAGTGATGAAGAGTAGGCTGAAGATCAAGACATTAGTCAAGAAGAACCAATACGCAAAGAAGTGGGATACGGAAGTACTAAGGAATGACGACATACGTTTGAAGTTCTCTAACGCTGTAGACACAGCAATAAGGAATAGCGCAGTAGGCAGTACAGTTGAAGAGGAATGGACATCTCCAAAAAGGGCCATCACAGAAGTTGGGAAGGAAAACATAGGTACAAAGAAGGTAGCTGCGAAGAAACCGTGGGTAACAGAAGAATTTCTTCAGTTGATTGATGAAAGGAGGAAGTACAAACATGTTCCGGGAAAATCAGAAATTCAGAAATACAAGTCGCTGAGGAATGAAACAAATAGGAAGTGCAGGGAAGCTAAGAGCAAATGGCTGCAGAAAAAATGTGAAGACATCGAAAAAGATATGATTGTCGGAAGGACAGACTCAGCATACAGGAAAGTCAAAACAACCTTTGGTGACATTAAAAGCAACGGTGGTAACATTAAGAGTGCAACGGGAATTCCACTGTTAAATGCAGAGGAGAGAGCAGGTAGGTGGAAAGAATACATTGAAAGCCTCTATGAGGGTGAAGATTTGTCTGATGTGATAGAAGAAGAAACAGGAGTCGATTTAGAAGAGATAGGGGATCCAGTATTAGAATCGGAATTTAAAAGAGCTTTGGAGGACTTACGGTCAAATAAGGCAGAAGGGATAGATAACATTCCATCAGAATTTCTAAAATCATTGGGGGAAGTGGCAACAAAACGACCATTCACGTTGGTGTGTAGAATATATGAGTCTGGCGACATACCATCTGACTTTCGGAGAAGCATAATCCACACAATTCCGAAGACGGCAAGAGCTGACAAGTGCGAGAATTATCGCACAATCAGCATAATACCTCATGCATAGAAGCTGCTTACAAGAATAATATACAGAAGAATGGAAAAGAAAATTGAGAATGCGCTAGGTGACGATCAGTTTGGCTTTAGGAAAAGTAAAGGAACGAGAGAGGCAATTCTGACGTTACGGCTAATAATGGAAACAAGGGTACTTAAAAATCAAGACACTTTCATAGGATTTGTCGACGTGGAAAAAGCGATCGACAATATAAAATGGTGCAACCTGTTCGAGATTCTGAAAACAGTAGGGATAAGCTATAGGGAGAGACGGGTCATATACAATATGTACAACAACCAAGAGGGAATAATAAGAGTGGACGATCAAGAACGAAGTGCTCGTATTAAGAAGGGTGTAAGACGTGGCTGTAGCCTTTCGCCCCTACTCTTCAATCTGTACATCGAGGAAGGTTTAGGAGTGGAATTAAAATGCAAGGTGAAAGGATATCAATGATACGATTCGCTGATGACATTGCTATTCTGAGTGAAAGTGAAGAAGAATTAAATGATCTGCTGAACGAAATGAACAGTCTAATGAGTACACAGTATGGTTTGAGAGTAAATCGGAGAATGACGAATGTAATAAGAAGTAGTAGAAATGAGAACAGCGAGAAACTTAACATCAGGATTGATGGTCACGAAGTCAATGAAGTTAAGGAATTCTGCTACCTAGGCAGTAAAATAACCAATGACGGACGGAGGAAGGAGGACATCAAAAGCAGACTCGCTATGGCAAAAAAGGCATTTCTGGCCAAGAGAAGTCTACTAATATCAAATACCGGCCTTAATTTGAGGAAGAAATTTCTGAGGATGTACGTCTGAAGTACAGCATTGTATGGTAGTGAAACATGGACTGTGGGAAAACCGAAACAGAAGAGAATCGAAACATTTGAGATGTGGTGCTATAGACGAATGTTGAAAATTAGGTGGACTGATAAGGTAAGGAATGAGGAGGTTCTACGCAGAATCGGAGAGGAAAGGAATATGTGGAAAACACTGGTAAGGAGAAGGGACAGTATGATAGGACATCTGCTAAGACATGAGGAAATGACTTCCATGGTACTAGAGGGAGCTGTAGAGGGCAAAAACTGTTGAGGAAGACAGAGATTGGAATACGTCAAGCAAATAATTGAGGACGTAGGTTGCAAGTGCTACTCTGAGATGAAGAGGTTAGCACAGGAAAGGAATTCGTGGCGGGCCGCATCAAACCAGTCAGTAGACTGATGACCAAAAAAAAAAAAAAAGTATCCACAGAAAATATGGACTGTAACTGAAAAGTGTCATGATAATCTCTCCATTAGCAAAAGATTCCGGAACAGTGCCCCATTCGGATCTTTGGGAGAGGAGTACCAAGGGGGAAGTGAGAATGAGAAAAAGATTGAATAACCAACGAAAGAATAATTTTATACAAGATGAGGCTTGGAATGTGAGAAGTTTGAACGCAGCAGGGAAGCAAGGAAACCTGAACAGGGAAATGCCAAGGCTCAGTCTGGATACAGTGGAGGTGAGTGAAATGAAATGGAAGGAAGCAAGGATTTCTGGTCAAATGAGTATAGAGTAATCAACAGCAGCAGAAAATTTTTTACTCAGAGTGTTTTTCTCATCAGAATCGACAGCAAACCAACACCGACAACGATAGTTCAAATGGTTCAAATGGCTCTGAGCACTATGCAACTTAACCTCTGAGGTCATCAGTCGCCTAGAACTTAGAACTACTTAAACCTAAGTAACCTAAGGACATCACACACATTCATGCCCGAGGCAGGATTCGAACCTGCGAGCGTAGCGGTCGTTCGGCTCCATACTGTAGCGCCCAGAACCGCACGGCCACACCGGCCGGCACAACGATAGTTCAGGTATACATGCCGACGTCGTAAACTGAAGAGACAGAGGAAGTATATGAGGATACTGGACGGGTAGTTCATAACGTAAAGGGAGGTGAAAAATCTAATAGTCATGGGAAAGAGGAATGCGGTTACAGGGAAGGGGTTGCAGAAAGAGTTACGGAAGATAATGGGATTGGTACTAGGAATGAGAGAGGAGAAAGACTGAGTACTGCAATAAATTTCAGCTAGTAATAGTGAATAATCTTACAAAATCACAACTGGAGTAGGTACACCTGGAAAAGGACGAGAAGTACGGGAAGTTTTGAGTCAGATTATATCACGATCAGACAGAGATTCTGAAATTAGGTACTGGATTGTAAGGCTATCCTTGAGTATATATAGACTCAGATCACACTTTAGTAGTGATGAAGTGTAGGCTCAAGTTTAAAGGAGTAGTCAGCAAGACTCAATTCACAAAGAAGTGGGATACGGAAATACTAAGGATCGAAGAGATACGCTTGAAGTTCTCCGAGGCTATAGATACTGCGATAAGGAGTAGTTCAGTAAGCAGTTCAGTTGAAGAGGAATGGGCGTCTCTAAAAATGGCAATCACAGACCTTGAAAACGAAAACATAGGTAGAAATAAGTGACAAGAGACCATGGGTTAATCAAGTTGAACTTCAGCTGATCGACAAAGAGAGAAAGTACAAAAACTTTCAGTGGAATTCAGGAAAACCGAAATACAAGTAATATAGGAATGAAATAATCCGGAAGTTCAGAAAAATGGCTGCGTGAAAAATGTGACGAAATCTAAAAAAGATAATTATCTGAGGGACTGACTCAGCATATAGGAAAGTCAAAATAACCTTCTGTGCAATTATAAACCAGCATGGTAACATTAATAGTTTAGTGGTAATTTAATTGTTAAATACAAAGTGGGTAGCGCAAGGTGGAAAAAGTACATTGATGGCCTCTATGAGCTCTAAGACTTGTCTGATGACCCTATAGAAGACTAAACAAAAGTCTGTACGGAAGAAATAGGGTATCCAGTATTAGAACCAGAACTGAGAAGAGATTTGGAAGACTTAAGTTCGAATGAAGTATTAGGAATAGATAACATTCCAACAGAATTTCTAAAATCCTTGGGAGAAGTGACAAAAAGCGATTATTCGCATTGGTGTGTAAAATGTATGGGTTTGACGACATACCATCTGACTTTTGGAGGAACATCATCCACACAACACCGAAGATTGCAAGTGCCGAAAGTGCGAGAATCATCTAGCAATCAGCTTAATAGTTCATACATCCAAGCTGCTGACAAGGCTGATATAGAGAAGAATGGAAAAGAACATTTCGTATGTGTTAGATGACAATCAGTTTGGCGTTAGGAAAGGGAAGGCACTATAGTGGCAACTATGACTTTGCGGTTGATAATTGAAACAAGAGTAAAGAAAAATCAAGACTCGTTAATAGGATTTGTTGACCTATAAAACGCATTCAGCAATGTAAAATTGTGCAAAATGTTCGAAAGTCTGACAAAAATAGAGGTAAACTGCCGGGAAAGACGGGTAATATATAATGTGAACAAGAACGAAGAGAGAACAATAAGTACGGAAGACGATGGACGGAGTGCTCCGATTAAGAAGGGTGTAAGATAGGGATGTAGCCTTTCGCCCCTACTGTTGAGTGTATACACGGAATAAGCAATGACGGAAATAAAAAAAAAGTTCAAGTATATAATTAACATTCAGAGTGAAAGAAAGATTCTCTGATGACATTGCTATCATCAGATAAAATGGAGGAGAATTACAGAATGTGTTGAATGGAATCAACAGTCTAATGAGTGGAGAATAACTGTTGAGAGCAAATCGAGGAAAGACGAACGCAATGAGAAGAAGCAGAAACGTGAACAGCGAGAAATTTAACATTAGAATTGATGATCATAAAGTAGATGAAGCTAAGGAATTCTGCTAACTAGAGAACCCACATACGGAACAGGGAGGACGACGTAAAAAGCAGAGTAGCATTGGCAAAAAGAGCAATCCTGACCAACAGAAATCTGTTACCGTCAAAAGTAGGCCTCAGTCTGAGGCAGAAATGGCTGAGAAAGTACGTTTGGAGCACGGCATTGTATGGTAGTGAAACATAGACCGTGGGAAAATCGGGAAACAGTCGAAGCATTGGAGGTGAAGTGTTACAGATGAATGTAGATAATGGGCTGATAAGGTAAGGAATGAGGAAATTCTCCAGTGAATCTTCGAGGAAAGGAATACACGGAAAACACTGACAAGAAGAAGAGTCAGGATGGTATGACATCTGTAAAGACATAACGGAATAACTTCCATGATACTAGAGGTAGCTGTGGAATGTAAAAACTGCAGAGGAAGTCAGAGATTTGAATACATCCAGCAAATACTTGACGACGTAGGTTTCAAGTGCTACCCTTAGATGAAGAGGTTGGCACAGGAGAAGAATTCGCAGTGGACCGCGTCTTGGAAGCAGAACTGACCCGCCCTTTTTAGTCAGTAGGTACGATTTGTGGCTCTGGAGATGCCGAATGTTGTAACACTGTTCACGAAATCTCTTTATGGTGGTACTTCAGTGTTGTAACGACCAGGGCTCCAGATATATCAAATTCATTATGAGTTTGCGAAAATCCGTTTTGAAGACCAGAAGCAGAAGTATATAGATAGAGGTAGCGTTATTTACCTTTGAAGTACTGCAATAAAGCTACACTTTGCTACAAAAATGTTTAATTCTTCAAAAATCAATTGTTGCAAGTCAACATATCCTCCTCTCCAAGTCTTTCAAACGAACCACTACTTTCACATTTGTTTCCCTCCAATATTTCTGTACCAGCAGAAAGATATCAAAATTTCTAGATCCACAAGCGCTTCGTTTTTAAACCCAGTCAATACTAAAGTAGCGTTAAGAGGTTTTTTAACAAAGGCTAACGTCACTTTGCTGTTTCTGAATCCTTGAAACCTGTTGAGAAAACCATCGTTAAATTTAAAAGTGTTTTTGAAACAGCAAATGTCAATATTATAATTACTTTGTTTGCGATGTTTTGATAGGAGTGGAAAATGAATCAAAGTTTCTCTTTCAAATTCTTCAGCAAGAAGACATGGTTTTTTCGAATGAAATAACTTCTAACATCAAAAACGTCGTGTTACCTTTCCCCTGTAGTTGACGATTAAGCTGATTTCGATATAAGTTAAAGTTACCAGGAAATAAAATTTTTGGACATATTGATCGTTCGGTAGTTATGGGTAGTGAACACACCTCTGAAGGATGTACGCTTTAATTTCTACTACTACTAATAATAATAATAAGGAAGCAAAACGTTTCAAAACTTTTACTCTTGATAACCAATGAACATTATTATGCAGCAGAAGAATGTGTACTCACCCTCCATTTCCACTAAAAGTTCTTTAAACTGGCGATAATTAAAAATTTAAAAATGTAGTTGACAACCTTAACCACCAATTGCATAATTTTCCAGATATATTCTGGAATTGTTTGAGCGCAAAACGCTTCTAGATGAATGATGCAATAGTAAATAAACATGTCGTGATTAATCATTTTCTTTGATACAGCAACGAACTCTATTCTTACACAGGTGACACTTCTTGCCCCGATTGTCGAAACTGACAGTTTTAACAAGTGGAATATGATGTTTTTCAGTGCACTCAGTTACAGCAAATGCCGTATTCTCTCAGTGATTTGGACCTTTGACTAGTAATAATCCCAAAGTTCTTCCTTAGGACCTTAGTACCTGTACTTGTTTCTGCGCCCTAAAACAAAACAAAACGGAAAGTGAAATTTGCTCTGTGATGCCTAGGGATGAAGCTGTAGCCAATTTAAAATCTTCGACATGCTGGTTTGTTATATTCGAGTATGATTTGACTTCTACTTTTCACTGTTTTAGGAGGCAGTGACACCTCTTCAATTTTTCAGAATATCTTCTTTTCTCATACTAGCCGCGAAATACCTCTTTGGATACATTTATAAAGCCACTTTTTATGTATTTGCCATTTAATGGTTTCCCTGTTTTGGAATCTCTTGACTAACCACGAAACTTGAAATATTAACATTGTTGGACGACTTCCCATGTAATTAAGTACAGAACTTAATTTTTCTTTCGTCTTCTGAAGATCCGCAACCGGTTCCTTTCTTGCCACTCGGACGGGATATTTAATACTAAATGTCAAGTGTTTAGTTCGAAAGGGTCTCTCCAAATAAGATCTCTTGCAATCAGCTAATTTTTCGCCATACGCGAGACAGGTCGGAAGGCCATTTAGGATTTGGGTAATCGTGAAAATCTCGGTACACTCACATACAAATTCATCGTTTTCGTTCTCCGTTATTCTTTGTAGCTACGCTAAAGAGAGCATCAAAAAAGGTTTGATTTCACAATAATAAAGACAGCAATGCAAAATAATTACTGTTCTTAAATTGGTGGAAGAAATACTTGCAGGTTTTGCTGCTCGTAGGAGAAATACAGTTACGTTTACGCTTCGAGTATGTAATTTTGTACGCCACGCGCTTTGCACGGAAACGACTAGCACTAAGCACTGCCCAGTGAGACTCTCGGCCCCTCAATAATGTCATGCATCAGTATCGTCCGCCACCCTCTGCGCGTGTAATCCGAATGAAACCGTGCTCCCTACGTGTTTAGAAACGCCGCGAGTGTCACTTGACGCTGGTGGGGGCTCCTATCAGAGGATGCAAAGCGCTTCGGGCAGAAGGAGGTGATAATTTCCTTTCATAAGGGATCGGATTTAACCACAATTACATAATAAGACAAAGAAAGAAACAACTTACCGCCAAGGAATAATTCGAATGGGACGGGAATCGGTGGATGTGGTGTATAAGTACAAACAAAGAAATAATTACAATTTCAGAAAAATTTGATGATGTATTCAAGAGAAAGAGCTCCACAAATTGAGCAAGTAAATAACGCTTTGGCCCACCTCTGGTCCTTACGCAAGCGGTCAATCAGCTCGGGATGCATTGATAGAGTTGTTGAATGTCTTCCAGATGGATACAGTTCCAAATTCTGTGCAACTGGCGAGTTAGTTTGTCAGTATCCCGACCTGGTTGCAGACCCTAACCATAATGCTGCAAACGTTCTCAATTGGAGAGAGATCCAGTGACGTACGGTTTGAGGAGGACGAAGACATGCAATTCTTCATTTGTGTGGCAATATTGTCCGTAGTTACTATACAATTCTTGAGTGTATATTTGTTTCTCTCGTTGCAACTACAAAAAAGCCTGATTTTTTCACCTGATGCGTTTCGCTTTGTTGTGATAAAGCATCATCAGTGGTCCGTAATTTTGTTATTTACATTTTTATTTGCTCTTAGATCGAAAAACAGTTTGTTAAGAATAGATTGATTTGTACATACGGTGATTTTTCGGCTGATTTCTCACTTATATCGGGAAATGCCGTCTTTTAGCACATCGTTGTTTTTCTGTGTTAGGCGCTGTTAATTTTGGTCCAACTTCTATAAATTAGACCAAGATTATCAGCACCTAACGCAGAAAAACAACGATATGCTAGCAGACGGCATTTCCCGATGTAAACGAGAAATCAGCCGAAAAATCATCGTAAATACAAATCAATATATTCCTAACGAACTGTTTTTCCATCTAAGAGCAAATCAAAATATAAATAGCTTAATTACAGACCACTGATGATCCTTTAGCTCAATAAAGCGTAACGCGTATGGTGAAAGGAATCATGCATTTTTGTAGTTGCAACGACAGAAAAAATACCCTCACGAAGACATGCTGTAGAAACTCTCCCTGTTTGCGGGCGGACATTATGGTACTGAATTATAAGCCCAAGATGGCCATGAAGAGCAACAAAACAGGCGTAGAATTTCGTTGACGTACCGTTGCGCTGTAAGGATGCCACAGATGATCACCAAAGGATCCTGCTATGAAAAGATGTGACAACCAGACCGTCACCCCTTTTTGTCGGGTTGGTTTGCCACTGGGCGACTTCAGATACGCTTTTTCGACCTGAAATCTCATTCACTGGACTACTATTGTCTTCGGTGAGGAGTCCTGATTGGAACTGTGCTCCGATGACCAGCGATGACCTCTGCAGAACACGACTCTCATACAAATATAGAATCCACGGGTTTCAAAAATGTTCAAATGTGTGTGGATTCCCAAGGGACCAAACTGCTGAGGTCATCGGTCCCTAGACTTACACACGACTTAAACTAACTTATGGTCAGAACGACACACACACACCCATGCCCGATGGTGCACTCGAACCATCCGGAGGGAGTTGCCGCACTATCAGTGACTTGGCGCCTCTAACCGAGCTGCCACTACGCGCAGCTCCACGGATTTGCAAGGGCCACACCCTTTATCATGCAGGACCTCAACAGCCGTAAGCAAGTTGCGCCAGAGAGAGCAGACATATTGTTCATATGGTATGGCAGGATCGTACAACTACACCATGTTCTTTGAATAGGGAAATAGGCTTGCTTACAAGACAGTTACCTCTGTGGATAGTGCGACGACGTGCGGAGTACCACCCCTTATCAGCAAGGGGGTCAGTGTTGGTGCTTTCGGAGACAAGTATGTCAGTAATGGTGCGCCGAACGATAACACTGGACAAGAACGTTATCAGAGCATATTCCCAAATGAGTACTACTATTACGTTCAGCATCAAGATGGATGTATCGGTGTATGGAGAGGGTCCGTGGGGGACAAACGTCGCCAGACACCATTTGTGATCATCATATGTGTCCGTATGTGGAGTGATGGAATGGCGTGCCATTTGGTACACAACACACTCAACTCTGTCTGCATACCCCGTAATTTGGACAACAGCTATAACATTTCTAACATGCTGAGACCGATGGTTGTGCCATAATCATTCGACAACATAACGTATCTTACCCGCACATTCTAGACCTATTCCGAGGTAGAGAGTGTCTGACTGTTGATCTGGCCAGCACATTCTCCAGGTCTTTCTCCCTCTGAAATTATATGATCATGGGTTTTCAAAAGCCCGACGTGCCAACACTCGTCAAGATAGATGAATTGTGCAATTGAGCTGAAGCAGCGTAGTGTGTCGCACACGTACCTGTCAATCAAGCTCATATCGACTCGATGCTTAGGTGGATTGAGGATGTTGTTGCTGCCATATGTGTCAGATCTGTGTTAAATTTCCCACCTCCCTCAGCCTAAGATCAACTATAAATAAAATCAGATATTCTTCCTACTTACTATTCAATATACTCAGAATAAAATATTTCGTTATTTGCTGTCCTCACTGGTGTTACTATTGTAAGGACCACCCGTTTACTGTATTATGATTTCTTTTTGATCTGTTTGACGAATGAACCACGAGAACAACAAGTTATTTTTTGTTTCGATGCGAGCTTCAAACGCGTCAATACATGTCGCTATGCAACCTATGCTACGCACCACTGAGGCAAGTCCTACACGTAAGATGCTGCACGTTAGGTGATCATACGTAATCAGTTGTCATCCCACACACAGTACAGATATATTATCAGAACGTCTTCACTTGTGTCAATTGTACAACTAAAACAGCAAATATTGCAACTCACTCTGACAGTCACCATATTTCTGTTAAGTAAGTCTAACATCCACAAACTGATATATGAAACTTTTAGTCTCGAACTTGGTGGCTTTCCATGAGGCGACCAATGAAACTGTGTAGTAGATATTGTAATAACACCAAGATTGAATATTCTGATACACAGTGTCACAATATTTACGATATATGACGTATTCTCTTCAGCGGATTCAATTTACGTTTTGTTTTTGTGAATGAATCAACTGTAATTAGTACCACTTCCATCAGCAGCACACAAAAAAATACATGAATGCCACTGCGTACGAGTGCTCTGCATACTGCCGGCCTGAAACTGACGGAACACTCTTGTCCACTGCTGCAATCTAAAAACCAATTTAGTCCCTTTCATTCGGAGAATTACGTGATAGTAACATGCTACGGTCTGAGAAAAGGTCTTTCTCGGCCACGGATGCGCAATAGGATTGCGAAGCATTTAAAGCCGTTCAGACCTTTTCCTTACGCGACAGTACTATTACTCCAAAAATACGAGCATCCAAACCAGGCAACCTGCTTTCAAAACAAAGTTCAGTCCCGCCTTCAGTTGATCAGAAGTTTGCAGTTCTGGAGAAACGAGGGTAAGTAAACATGTTGTACTATACATATAATTTCAGATAATTCGTTGATGCAAAGTGAGCTCTTCATATGCTGGACAGGTTCCTAATTTATACAGGGTGTTTATTTTATGCTGAGAGAGCTAAATATCTCGAAAATGCTGCATAGTACGTGCAAATTGTTCTAGGTGAAAAGTTAATATTTGTTGAGATGATATCTGTCTTCACTACAGCTGGCCAATTCCTAACCAATATTTATGCTTAGGCGGGGATAAGTTTGTATTTTCAAATGGAAACCACACATGTTTATTACGTATGAGAATTCTGCGCTAAAAATACGTACGGTTTACTCTTACCATTGTTTTCCTTCTGTGGTAGATAGAGTTGTAATTGACAAATATCAAATGTGCCTGTGTTTGCAATTAAGAACCGATGCATCTTATTATACAGTTCGTTGACGATGTAAATGTAAACTTTTGTGTTCTAACGGTTAAACTGATGTTCAAGCTTTACTTCAGTGTGCAAATTAGATTCTACACTGAAAATATAATGGTTAGACATTGACAGTTCTGGCAGTTGAGCTACCTGTACCGTAACATACTTTTCTGTTCCCTACGGTATTGATCCCCCCCATGAACCATGGACCTTGCCGTTGGTGGGGAGGCTTGCGTGCCTCAGCGATACAGATAGCCGTACCGTAGGTGCAACCACAACGGAGGGGTATCTGTTGAGAGGCCAGACAAACGTGTGGTTCCTGAAGAGGGGCAGCAGCCTTTTCAGTAGTTGCAAGGGCAACAGTCTGGATGATTGACTGATCTGGCCTTGTAACAATAACCAAAACGGCCTTGCTGTGCTGGTACTGCGAACGGCTGAAAGCAAGGGGAAACTACAGCCGTAATTTTTCCCGAGGGCATGCAGCTTTACTGTATGATTACATGATGATGGCGTCCTCTTGGGTAAAATATTCCGGAGGTAAAATAGTCCCCCATTCGGATCTCCGGGCGGGGACTACTCAAGAGGATGTCGTTATCAGGAGAAAGAAAACTGGCGTTCTATGGATCGGAGCGTGGAATGTCAGATCCCTTAATCGGGCAGGTAGGTTAGAAAATTTAAAAAGGGAAATGGATAGGTTGAAGTTAGATATAGTGGGAATTAGTGAAGTTCGGTGGCAGGAGGAACAAGACTTCTGGTCAGGTGACTACAGGGTTATAAACACAAAATCAAATAGGGGTAATGCAGGAGTAGGTTTAATAATGAATAGGAAAATAGGAATGCGGGTAAGCTACTACAAACAGCATAGTGAACGCATTATTGTGGCCAAGATAGATACGAAGCCCACACCTACTACAGTAGTACAAGTTTATATGCCAACTAGCTCTGCAGATGACGAAGAAATTGAAGAAATGTATGATGAAATAAAAGAAATTATTCAGTTTGTGAAGGGAGACGAAAATTTAATAGTCATGGGTGACTGGAATTCGAGTGTAGGAAAAGGGAGAGAAGGAAACATAGTAGGTGAATATGGATTGGGGGACAGAAATGAAAGAGGAAGCCGCCTTGTAGAATTTTGCACAGAGCACAACATAATCATAACTAACACTTGGTTTAAGAATCATGAAAGAAGGTTGTATACATGGAAGAACCCTGGAGATACTAAAAGGTATCAGATAGATTATATAATGGTAAGACAGAGATTTAGGAACCAGGTTTTAAATTGTAAGACATTTCCAGGGGCAGATGTGGATTCTGACCACAATCTATTGGTTATGACCTGTAGATTAAAACTGAAGAAACTGCAAAAAGGTGGGAATTTAAGGAGATGGGACCTGGATAAACTAAAAGAACCAGAGGTTGTACAGAGATTCAGGGAGAGCGTAAGGGAGCAATTGACAGGAATGGGGGAAATAAATACAGTAGAAGAAGAATGGGTAGCTTTGAGGGATGAAGTAGTGAAGGCAGCAGAGGATCAAGTAGGTAAAAAGACGAGGGCTAGTAGAAATCCTTGGGTAACAGAAGAAATACTGAATTTAATTGATGAAAGGAGAAAATATAAAAATGCAGTAAGTGAAACAGGCAAAAAGGAATACAAACGTCTCAAAAATGAGATCGACAGGAAGTGCAAAATGGCTAAGCAGGGATGGCTAGAGGACAAATGTAAGGATGTAGAGGCCTATCTCACTAGGGGTAAGATAGATACCGCCTACAGGAAAATTAAAGAGGCCTTTGGAGATAAGAGAACGACTTGTATGAATATCAAGAGCTCAGATGGAAACCCAGTTCTAAGCAAAGAAGGGAAAGCAGAAAGGTGGAAGGAGTATATAGAGTGTCTATACAAGGGCGATGTACTTGAGGACAATATTATGGAAATGGAAGAGGATGTAGATGAAGATGAAATGGGAGATATGATGCTGCGTGAAGAGTTTGACAGAGCACTGAAAGACCTGAGTCGAAACAAGGCCCCCGGAGTAGACAATATTCCATTGGAACTACTGACGGCCGTGGGAGAGCCAGTCCTGACAAAACTCTACCATCTGGTGAGCAAGATGTATGAAACAGGCGAAATACCCTCAGACTTCAAGAAGAATATAATAATTCCAATCCCAAAGAAAGCAGGTGTTGACAGATGTGAAAATTACCGAACTATCAGCTTAATAAGTCACAGCTGCAAAATACTAACACGAATTCTTTACAGACGAATGGAAAAACTAGTAGAAGCCAACCTCGGGGAAGATCAGTTTGGATTCCGTAGAAACACTGGAACACGTGAGGCAATACTGACCTTACGACTTATCTTAGAAGAAAGATTAAGGAAAGGCAAACCTACGTTTCTAGCATTTGTAGACTTAGAGAAAGCTTTTGACAATGTTGACTGGAATACTCTCTTTCAAATTCTAAAGGTGGCAGGGGTAAAATACAGGGAGCGAAAGGCTATTTACAATTTGTACAGAAACCAGATGGCAGTTATAAGAGTCGAGGGACATGAAAGGGAAGCAGTGGTTGGGAAGGGAGTAAGACAGGGTTGTAGCCTCTCCCCGATGTTGTTCAATCTGTATATTGAGCAAGCAGTAAAGGAAACAAAAGAAAAATTCGGAGTAGGTATTAAAATTCATGGAGAAGAAATAAAAACTTTGAGGTTCGCCGATGACATTGTAATTCTGTCAGAGACAGCAAAGGACTTGGAAGAGCAATTGAATTGAATGGACAGTGTCTTGAAAGGAGGATATAAGATGAACATCAACAAAAACAAAACAAGGATAATGGAATGTAGTCTAATTAAGTCGGGTGATGCTGAGGGAATTAGATTAGGAAATGAGGCACTTAAAGTAGTAAAGGAGTTCTGCTATTTGGGGAGCAAAATAACTGATGATGGTCGAAGTAGAGAGGATATAAAATGTAGGCTGGCAATGGCAAGGAAAGCGTTTCTGAAGAAGAGAAATTTGTTAACATCGAGTATAGATTTAAGTGTCAGGAAGTCATTTCTGAAAGTATTCGTATGGAGTGTAGCCATGTATGGAAGTGAAACATGGACGATAAATAGTTTGGACAAGAAGAGAATAGAAGCTTTTGAAATGTGGTGCTACAGAAGAATGCTGAAGATTAGATGGGTAGATCACATAACTAATGAGGAAGTATTGAATAGAATTGGGGAGAAGAGAAGTTTGTGGCACAACTTGACCAGAAGAAGGGATCGGTTGGTAGGACATGTTCTGAGGCATCAAGGGATCACCAATTTAGTATTGGAGGGCAGCGTGGAGGGTAAAAATCGTAGAGGGAGACCAAGAGATGAATACACTAAGCAGATTCAGAAGGATGTAGGTTGCAGTAGGTACTGGGAGATGAAAAAGCTTGCACAGGATAGAGTAGCATGGAGAGCTGCATCAAACCAGTCTCAGGACTGAAGACCACAACAACAACGGTATTGATTGTGATGTCCCCAAACTATCAGAAGGCTTTATTTCTGTGGCCCTCCACGAACTCAATCATCAGGGTCACTTATTTCGGCGTGTGGTTTCATCCGGTCGTTGCAACAAACTCTCGCGCTGGTTGCTGCGCTGCTATTGGCCGAATTCAAGCCACAACGATCGTAATAAGGCTAAATGCCCAAGTGATAGTGACAGGCACGCCTGCCACGAACTCTCACCGAAATCAAGCATCCCGGTGGTGAGAGGCAACGGGGCTCGCCGATATTAAGCATCCCGATTGGGAACAGAAAACTATTACTTCCACGCCGTTGTTCCTGGATCACGATAAAGTAGTATCTAATCAGACGGTGAAAAAATATTGTACCGTATAATCAAGTTTCCAACAGTAAAGTAAATTTCGAACATAAATATGATTCGTTTACATTTAGTTAGTTAGGTTTACATCTAGTCGTAAATGAAACGTAGAATCAAATGCGTCGATTTTTAATTGCGAAAACAGGCACACTTGATATTCGTCGATTACAGTACTTTGAGTAAACAGCATGTAATTTTTGGAGTAAAATCTGCTTATGCAGTAAAATGAGGTTTCCCACTTGAAAATGCAAATGTTGAGACCACCCAAGCAGGAGTGGTAATTAGAAGGTCGGCAGTTGTAGCACGGGCGGACATCCCTTTTACTAATAATAACTTTTCAAAAATAGGGCAAAAATAACGTTCCGCTTGCCATTTAAATTAAAAATTAATTAAAAGTTAGTGAATTCTTCACAGCCCACTTTCCAGCGAACTTACTAACCAGAGTTAAAAACAGTACAACGCACTGTATACCATAAAGAATGCAGCAAGATTAAACTTCGGAAATAAAGTAGCCGGTCTCATAGGTGGAGAATTTTTTCTTGTTCACTTACAATATACGAGAAGAACACATTAAATTTGTTGGTCATTTGTAGGAGTAGAGGTGCTGGGTATCGAGTCGAACTGCGCTTTGATGTCATTCCAGGCTGCTTCTACTCTGTGCCACTGGTCACAAACCATAATGGCTAACGAGAGTTGAAGCACGTTAGGATGACATCCAAATTCAGTTCGAATCAATACCCAGTGCCTCCACTCCTACAAATCACCAACAAATTTAACGTGTTATTTCTTGAGTACTCTGTACGCACTATAAAAAAAATCGCCTCCTGCAAGGCCGACTATGATATTAACGATTCTTAACCGTGCTACATTTTTAATGGTTAACAATGTGTTGTGAAATTTATAAATAATTTCCCTGTCAAAGACGACCTTGATATCCTTTAAAAGTTTTACATGCCACGAAAAATTAATCTGATTATAAATTGTGAAATTTGTAAATAAATAGTTTCAGGATCAAGGGCGAGCGTGATCTCCTTAAGAATCCATCACCAGACTTTCAAGTGGGTCAGATGTCGGGAGAACTTGCTGGCCAAGGAAACTGTAGCAGTTGGTGAGAATAGAATGGACAACGTGTTGCTTGGCGTTACCTTACTGAACGTTTATGCCACGGGAATATCAACGACAGAGCAACGCACAGCTACTAACCTCAACTGCTGAAATATGCCACGGCTGTCGTCCAAATTGTCATACCATCTTGACGGTTGCTGGATCGTTCTGAAGACGGCGAATGTAAGCTGGCAATGTTTCTTCTTCTCGGAGCCTCCCCGCACTGATACGTCTGTCGCTATGATGTACGATAAACCACCTGAAGAGAAGACGTGTCGCCACTCCTGGGTTCAATGCTGTCGTTGGGCGTACTACTATCAAATGGTTCAAATGGCTCTGAGCACTATGGGACGTAACCTCTGAGGTAATCAGTCCCCTAGAAATTAAAACTACTTAAGCCTAACTAACCTAAGGACATCACACACACCCATCCCCGAGACAGGATTCGAACCTGCGACCATAGCAGTCGCGGTTCCAGACTGAAGCGCCTAGAACCGCTCGGCCACTGCGTCCGCCTTACCACTACCAGTGCGGCTTAGTCGGCTGCAGCGTCAAGGGAAGCTGCAACAATAGCAGATATCTGAAAACCCCTGATGTTCCACACATCGACAACTGGGTACTTGTTATGCTGCAGAAATGGACATATTCTGGCTCAAAGTGTGAAGCGTAGTTGTAGGATCCTTCGTGGCCGAGGAAAGAATAAGTCTGTCTTCTTGGACGCTACTCGAGTGTTATCGTTTAGAGCCTGCATCGCCTTGACAGCAGACCTGCTGAATCTTTTCCACATTCGCGTAACGGTCGTAGTACATCAATCAGCGCCAGCAGTATTATTGCACATGGATAACGGAAGTCTGGATAGTCCACCATTCTACCGTTGTCAAACCACAACGAGCGCTGGTAGACGTTTCCACCTATTACCAAGAGGCAGAACTCAGTCTTCTCACAAACAAACAATAGGGAAATTCGAATTATGAATGAGGAAACGCAATCTTTCCTTGCATAGAGAATGGACGTGGTATTACACTTACATCGTGCGGTTGCGCAGAATGGTTTCCATATCCAGACATGTACACTTCATATCAGTTTGGGGTTCGCTGCATGCCGCCTCTCCTGTATTGTAATTTTAATGCAAGCAGTTTATTAGTTGCCAGCGAATTAATCCGATTATAAATTGTCTAATTTATAAATAAATAGTTTCAGAATCAAGGGCGAGCGTCATATCGTTAAGAAATCAAGACCAGAGTTTTCATTGAGTAAGGTATCCCGAGAACTTGATGGGCAAGGCAACTGTCGCAGTAGGTGAGAATAGAACAGACGACGTGGTGCTTTGCGTTACCTTACTGAATGATAATGCCACTGGAATATCAACGACAGAGCACAGCTACTGACCTTAACTGGTGAGGTTATTTCAACCTTATTGAAAAGTTGTTGTTCATAAAATTATATAAACTACTTTCATTAATCAAAATTCACCCTTTCATTAAAAATCACACTAACGACAAGTTACAGGGTCTTTCTTTTAATTGCTACTAACGACCAAATCATGAGAGCTAGTAATTACGTGGTTAAGCACATTTACTTAACCATTTCTTTAATTTTCAACACAGTTCACCAATAAATTGTTAATGAGATACGTACCAATACTTGTTTCATCTAACAGCAATCAAAGAGTTTAGGATGGATCAAATTCTCGTGTTTACATAGCAAAAATCAGAGATTACATTTAATTCCTTTTGGTTTTCATCATTTCAAATAGAACAAAATTATTTGGTCATAATAATACACAACTTCATCTTTGTATACATGGGACCGAGGTATTCGTCTATTTACGTGTATAGTAAAATGTTCGTGGTGACTGAGAGGGTTTTTAGGATATACGGCATTTGTCGTGAATGGCTTTTTTTTCTGCCTGCATTGTATGACGGCATACACAGTTTATTCCCATGTTTATTGGTGCTCCTATATTTCAGGCAGTGATTTGCGGCATTATCATAGTGATATTCGTTACTTCACTTTACCCATATGTTATTCTCAATCCTGTTTGTTTAGTGATTTCATTAAGCAGGGCTATTTGGTGCTAAATAATTTGGTAAAAAGGAATCATATGAAAGTACTTTGTCTCCTTCGACCGCTTCATATTTTGTGCTCATTCTCAGTCGGCTACCGTCGTCTTGCACTAATCCTAGCGGCCTACTACATACGATCGTTCCAGGCATGCTGAACAAAATCAGTGGGTCTTACCTCTTCTTACTGAATAATTATAATCCATCATACATTCAGCCGACTTAGATCTGATATTTTCTAAGGCGCGACACCAATCCCTGTCATGTCACGGAGACGCTCAACGTGCTGAACGTACCCTCATATGGCAAGAGGTGGGAACACATAATGAACCGAGGAACACTGTCGAACGTGATAGTTTGGTGATCCAGGTATCACGTCTTGGAGAGGTATAGTGTTGCTAGAGCGTATTGTTCTACAAATATCTGAACACGCTACACTCGCTGGCCAACGTTATTGTGAAGCTGTACAGCTTCCCCAAGAGCGTCTTTTCAGGGGAGCATTCATATGGATGACAATGCGCTATCCTACCGAACAGCTCAGGTGGAAGAGCTCTTGAGATGACAATGGACTGGCCTGCCTCTTACTCCACCGTAAATCTCATGGAACACGTGTGCGATGCATTGCAGCACGTCTACATCCACCAACGACAATCCGTCATTTGTCTGCCGCGATGGTGAAGGAATGGAACACCAAAGCACGATAACTCCTTCCCAGCCCTGTGGTCAACTTGGGGGCATATTGTAAACCGTACATTGCAACCGTGGTTATGACACATCATATTAAGAACCTAGTCAGACCTTTTGTAATGTCTAGGATCCCATCACGAATGACGGCGACTTCAGTATAATTATTGTCTTTGAATAAAAGTGTCATTCCTGTTTGCTTACTGCTTATTTTCTTTTCAAGTATCCTCTATGCTGTTCTGTAGCAGTTCTTAATATGTATGGTCCAAGTGTCATAGAGCTATGGTACTTGCAACTGAAAAATCACAGTAAACTTACTTTCATCCTTAAGTTTTTCACATAAGGCACATCAAGTAACTGACGCCGTCGCTATATTCCAGAAAGGTTAAAATTGTTCTTAAGTGATTTAACTATGTTAAAACAGTATGTGTGGTTTAAGGTTTCATTTATTGAGGACGCACCGGATGAAATTTTGAAAACGAAATTCTCAGTTTTTTGGTCCTAGTGTTATAATCATGCATTTCACTATTGGAATGATAATTAAATCAAGACCTCAACCTGTCGACAGGTGTAGATATACGTCAACGGGAACAGTTGAAAATGTGTCCCCCAACTGGGACTCGAACCTGGGATCTCCTGCTTACATGGCAGGCACTCTATCCATCTGTGGCCTTCGTGACTCAGATGGATAGAGCGTCTGTCGACACCTTAGGGTCTTGATGTAATTATCATTTCATTCTAAGAGAGCTGCATCGTCACCAAAGGTATATGTTCTTTCGGACATGTTCGAAAGAAAAATTACCATCTTCATCATCTCATTATTTTTCGAGAAAAGGGGAAATATTGGTAACGAGTAAGAATATTGTTGAATTCATATTTCTCAGTAACAGGCGAACTGCTTTAGTGCTCAATTGATTTTGAGAATGAGTTGTGGACCCTTCTCTTCATGGCAGAAATGATACATTCAGAGCAGCGACAAGAAGGTAGTGTGATTTGATGTAGTACGCCTGTGACGAACCAGCTTTCTCTTTCTCTAAATATCGTGTTATTTCATCGGCTGCATCAAGAGTGGCTAGTCGCGTCTGCTTATTAGTGTAATCTTCCTGAAGCCCTTAGCTGTTATCGTAGCGGAAGCTATTCACTCGAAAAGAGTACTAAATTTACAGTTTGATGTCTCTGAGAATAGCATTGGCTGATATTAATCTCAGTAAAAGTTAACCGGGTGCTAAAACAGTTTGACTACTGCTAAAACTATCATCATGCGGGATGTTTCAGCTGATTTTGTGAAAAAGGGGGGGGGGGGGCAGGGGGCGCATTAGGAAAGAATCATTCTTCCATAAGATCACTGCTTACCGTATTTATTGATTAAATAACACAGTATTTTCCACTAAAGCACAATGCCAGTCTGTTCAATTGATTCCAGAAGTACAAATTCATCTTCAACGTTTCCTATCTGAAAATTATTAATTATGTCTATAGGGAACGATAGCTAGTAAAATTTTTGGAAAAGTTCTTTTAATTCGAACTAAAACAGCTATTAAAAATTTCAACTTCACGTTTGGGAGAAGAGTGAAATGTACATGGTGGCAGCCAGTCAAGGAATATTTTAGAGAATTGATTTAAAAATCTAGTTCAAAGGGCCAGTCAAATCTGTACAAGTTTACGCCTAGGGCAACTTATGCTGTGCTACGTGACACAAGTTGCCTGTCTTGCAAAACCGAGGCAGTTCTGTCCAGCTAAAGATGTCGACAATAGACGCTCTGAGACCTCTGTTGAAACTGCTAACGATTTCACACCATTGGTTTTAGCCAATAGCGTGCGTGGGATACAGGTCACGTGCGTGGACGCGGGAGTGTTCTACGGTGCGGGACACAGTTGCATCTCTGTCTTGTAATCCAGACTTAGAGCAGACCAGGTCTCTTCAGAAGGCAGAGCTTCTGGCTCTGCTTTTCACAATCGGCCAGTAACATAAGTTAACATGAACCGCTTCCCCTTCCGTTGCCAATTTCACTTAATTGTTCGACCTCCTTGACTGGGCTAAAACTCGTAACTTCAGAACCTAGGTGCGCTCCTTGTATGCCATACACTGAAATATACTCTCTTTATTGTACCTAATTTCCCGTTCTGTCATTTAACCGCAGCCCTGGATGCCCACTCTCAAATCCTGACCGTTCAACCTCCTGCACACTATCGTCACGGGGTACATGTATATGTAACAACCTTCTCCCCCCTTCCCTGCACATATAAAGTACAGAAACTATCACAATATTTAGCATCAATCATTTCTGCAGTTAAATTAATTAACCTTTTCAAATAGAAATGAAGTTATTAGTTTTGACATGAAATTTAATTAAGCTTGAGAAACTAAGTAGATGGAATTCAACAATCGACTCTGGAAAACAGTCTCTCACAGCTGTAGCATAATATTCTGTTCAGAAGAAATAATTATTAGAATTACCAGAGAAAACATTTTACTTAGAGGGATACCTACTTGAACTATGATTTGGGGCAGAAGAGGGTACTGGGGGATTACGGAATGTCAACAGAAGCTTTTAAAATCCTTTGTGTCACGTCAGTAACCCAAACAACAGTCAAACATTGCTGCACAGCTATTGTGTATTCTACGGTACTACTTAATTTTTAGCAAACAGATTAATTCTCGAAAATATTGTCTATATGAGTAAATTTTCTTTGCAGTTTTATGTAGAATCCGAGTTAGTAAAAACCAAAATACAAGCTACGTATGCTGTTAATTAACTTATTCGACTTTCACAAGTCACACTGGGCTCTGAGCAACTTCGCTCTAATCACACTATTTTTACAATAAGGCAGCAAATTTATGAAGCTTTTCTTGTGATTACAAAGGACGTACACTCATTTAAAAACCATATAAAATATACACTTAACATTTATCTTAAACCTGATAATTAAAAGCAGTTTACTTCTTAAGCACTATCCACCTCTTTGACCGCTCTGTTTCTCAACAACGATTGTCTTTCTCTCTTACCACACTTGAGCAAGGCAACAAAATTGAAGACATGCTTGGAAAAACGGGCTAACCCCAAAATGTAAAAACTTAGAGATAAGTGTTGCAATCTGTTGCTGGTTATGGGAACTTTCTTTTATGTTTGATGGTTAGCCCATTTTTCTGCACATGTCTTTAGTTGCACATGGTTGACCAAATTACCAGTCGTCAGCTACAGTATGGCAAGAGTCGTACTTGCTTTATATTCAGATAGTACCTGTACTGATGTGTTCGCGAGCACAATCACATGGTAAAGACGTCGCCTCATTGGTTACTAAACTTGCCGATTCTGTAGACTCAAATGCCGTCTGCCGTAGCCCGTACTCTAACATCAGCTGCGCGTTCCTCTGTCGTCGCTGATGCCTTGTCCATCCACGCACGCCGACAAGCCACGAACGAATACAACTTCCGACCGCACGCTGTCCACCTCTCCACCAGTTGCCGAGTTTAGCGCTCTCCATGCTGCGTGTGTCAGAGCCCAGAGTTACCGCACTGTTCAGCCCTCTCCTAATTTCCACAGTTACCTGGAGACGGACAGCCGCGCCACGCTCGTGCTCGCCGCTCTGTTCGCAACTCCGCTCTGCAGTTAGCTCCCTCTGCTTCCCCCTCTAGACACTCGGATACCGATTATACAGGCAGTTGTTTAGCGCGTGACTTTAAAAAACAGCCGATAAGCTATGGCTCGACCAGAAACTATCGAAGTCGATACGTCGACAAGGATTTATTTACAGAGTATTTAGAGAAATGGACAATACACCCTTTTGATTCAATATAATACTAGATACTGTAAAAAGTTCACTGTATTGTTTAAAAACGTCCTCACACTCTCCATAACATGCCCGTCTCCCGTAACTTAAGTAACTTAAACACAGAAAAGAAAGTCAAGATATCGCGCTTAAACCGGAGTGCAGTTGTCATTATGGTACACATTAGCTCTCACAGTAACTTCACGCATCGTATTAGGTAGGAAGACAATCCACGCCGTATTGTTTACGTCTTTGAACAATGCATGATGTATTTGTGGTGCAACCCATTGCAGTATAGAATTTCCCTGGAAATATCTTGCATCCAAGTCTACAATTTATATGAGAAGACTCATTGTTGTAACAGATGCTAAACCGCCGATATTTTCCAAAAATTACAACATATTTCTGCGCAAATATCAGCTCCAGGTAGAACACACTTTTACGTGAATTGTACTCCGACACTTCTTGGTAGGGACAGTGTCCACTGCTGCCTGCGCGCTGCGCATTTCGTCCAGAGAAGAAGAGGGATACGTACGGAAGGGCATGGCAAAAGGTGCAGCATTTCCCCTAGTTCGATACTTCAGCAAATTACTCTGTCGTCAGTAGAAAAACAGACGTACACTGAAGTGCCAGAGAAACTGGTAATGGCATGAGTATTCAAATACAGAGATATGAAAACAGGCAGAATACGGTTCTACAGTCGGCAACGCCTCTTACTGCTATTACAGTGGCAGGTTACCAAGATTTAAGTGTGTTTCAACGTGGTGCTATAAGCGACGCATGAGAGATGGGACACACCAATTCCGATGTAGCGATGAAGTGGGGACTTTTCCGTACGACCATTTCACGAGTGTACCGTGAATATCACTAATCCGATAAAACATCAGATTTCCGACATCGCGGCGGCCGGAAAAGGTCCTGCAAGAATGGGACCAACGACGGCTGAAGAGAATCTTTCAACATGATAGAAGTGCAATCCTTCCGCAAATTGCTACAGATTCCAATTCTGGGCCTCAAAAAGTGTCAGCGTGCCAACCATTCAACAACATCGAAACGGGCTTTCGGAGCCGAAGGCCCACTCGTGTACCCTTGATGATCTCGCGACACAAAGCTTCACGCCTCGCCTGGGCGAGTCAACACTGGCGTTGGACTGTTGATTACAGGAAACATGTTGCCTGGTTGGACGAGTCGCGTTCCATATTGTATCGAGCGGCTGGACGTTTATGGGTATGGACAAAACCTCATGTATCCATGGACCCTGCATGTCAGCAGCGGACTGTTCAAGCTGGTGGAAGCTCTGTAACGGTGTGGGGCGTGTGAAGTTCGAGTGAGGTGGGACCCTGAAAAGTCTAGCACGATTCTGGTAGGTGACACCTACGTAAGCATCCTGTCTGATAACTTGCATCCACTCACGTGCATTGTTCATTCCGACGGACTTGGGCAATTCCAACAGGACAATGCTACACACCACATGTCCAGAATTGTTACAGAGTGGCTCCAGGGAAACTCTTCTGAGTTTAAACGCTTCCTCTGGCCGCCAAACTTTCCATAAATGAACATTATTGAGAAGATATGGGATACCCTGCAACGTACTGTTCAGAAGAGATCTCCACCTCCTCTACTCTGATGAATTCATGGACAGCCCTGCAGGTTTCATTGTGTCAGTTCCATCCAGCACTACTTCAGACGTTAGTCGAGCCCATGCCGCGTCGTGTTGCGGCACTTCAGCGTGCTCGTGGGGGCCCTTTGTCTCTTCAGTGTATACTGATTTAATCAGTGCCGACCTTTTTAAAGTAAACATTATAAAAACGGTAAATGTAATATTTTTGTGTTAAATGGCGAGGATGTTACGGACAGTATCTCCTGGTACGAAGAAGGAATTTACTAGCTAATATCGGTGAAGGGTCCCAGAGAACAGGAAAAGACTAAATAAATAAAAATAAAATTAGTTGTTGCTACATCTATTCGACTCACCGCAATGTTATAAAAACACTGATCGATGTTTCTTGTAGAGGGCCTTGACGTATAGGACAATATGCCACAGATGACTATTTTATAGTCTGAAAAAAATGGAAGATAAGGACTATTCCTTCTTGCCCTCGTAGCCGTAAAATATATCTAATTTCAACAAGCCAAAAACAGTTAATCACGTTCAAAATAATTGATTATAAATGGAATAAAAGGATCTAATTTTTGACTACTGTATATGGTAATAAATTGTCGTATTGAAAAGGTTGCGAGGTAGCTGTTCGTATTCCTGGGGGACAATTTTCTCACGGCACCACGCCGACGCATGGATATCAGGAAGGGAGGCACGTTGGCGGCATCCATCAAGGGCGGACGCGTAACATGCTGGCGGAGTTTCAATCTATCCAGAGAGCGCACGCCTCCAAACCCAGCCATTTCCCTCTCTCCAAACACGTTCTTTTGTTCCAAACTCCGCGGAAGAACTGCGCTTCCAATTTTCCCACTTCGCCCTTTGCCTTCGGGTCGTCTTCTCAGAAAGAATGTAACAGTTTATTGCCTCTAGCCTGCATCTAGAGTATACGTACAACGCCAGTGACATTAAGATTGCGTTTTTAGACGTACAGATAGCACGTCCGTAACCAATATAGTCATAGTTATCAAGATACAAATCTAATTAATTACCTCTGCAGCGATACTGTTAACATTTACGATACTTTAGATAACATTCCTTTAGTATAGTAATGTATGCCAAGAAATATGAATAAAACAGGTAGTTGCAAGTTACATTCGGTTTTGAAGCATCATTTATTTGTTTGTGACAAATAACCTTTTACCTGAATATGAACAAAGGCAATGCGTCCACTCACTTATGGAATATTTGTATATTTCCACAAATTAGTTTTATACAGACTTTACATATTTACATTTGTATCGCGATGCGTGTAGTTTCTTTCTGAACAGTAGGTAGGAAAACTTTAATTGCAGCAGCCAAGATATCAAAACACGATTATTAAAAGTGATCGGTTATGATCATCAGATTATCAACTTCAGAGTTACAGCCCAACTGATGGAAAATGAATGCATGGAGCAGGAACCGCTGAATGACGATAGTCGACTGCCAGTCTGAGCAGTTCACTATCGGGATTCATCAGTTCCTGCTCCATGCACAGCAATTGTCCATCAATAGGGCTGTAACTCTGAAGATTATCATTTGATGGTCGATACCGGTCACCTTTTAGTAAACGTGCCTTGCGATCTAGACTGCAAATATTTTATTTTGGTCAGTGATATCTCCAAAATGTCTTAAAAAATAGGAAATATTTTAACATATCACCTTGAGTGTTAAGTAGAAGGCAGGTTGTGTCCAAAAAGGAATTCCTTTATTTACTGTAGCAGCACATTTGATACTGCAGATGAAATGCACTTGACAGTTTCCTTTGTAATTGCTTGTATGCCACAGAATTAATAATATTCGATATTCGTCACATATTTCCACGTTACTAGCACTCAAAGCAATATAGTGGAGTGTCTCCGTTTTTCTTTTTTTTTCCCCCATCACAGACCATCTTCAGAAGATGAGCCTGAAAACCAGAGGAATTTAAAAATGGAAATAATTATTACATGTGTGAAGACCGCAGTTATCTGTATTTATGTTCAGTTAACATACAGCCACCATATTCTAGACTGTCCATGACACCTTATCGTTTCTTCCCGTTCATGCTTGTGGCGGTATACGGCAGTGTATCCTTGGTGGTACCAAGTGAACAGACAAGGAGATAGCCTTTTTGCAGCTATGTTGGTACTTGAAGAACTTTTAAATCACTTATATAGTTTCGAACGGAGAGTAAGTACTATAATCTCTTTTGGCTCGTATAAAGTCATTTGTGTAATAGCCCAAGTAGTTATTTTAATAAATCGTAGTCCTTATATCTACCACACCCTCAAATTTTTTTCTCAGGTAACTGTCAATAACTTGATTAAAAATGAAAGTACCCAGTGGAACTATTCAGAAGTGATTACCTCTACAGGGTGAGAAGAAGGAGGGTTTCGCTTTAGTGACATTTTTTTTTGTTCTGATTTTACATCGGTGAGCTCTACATGAAAGATATATTCTTGTAACTGGGTTGGTAGCTGGGGATGGGGGGCAGACCAAATTTTGAAAATTGTTAGTGTATTCCTGTGTGTAAGCTGGTTAACGGTATTTTCTTTCTAGGTTTCCACTGTAAATTATTATTCTTAAAATTTAGTTTTTGAAGCATATATTTTAAGATTTTGTACAAGACAAGCAGCCCGGTGACCTTTTGCACGGTAGTTTATACAGGCGGTCCATTTTTCCCAGTTTCTCCAGCCTGATATCAATTGCCGTCCATTACGTTGTATCCTAATACACGTGTACATGCTTTTGCAAGGATAGTGTTTTCATAAGAAACTACCGTTTCTTAGATTCCTAAAAGCATTTTTTACGGATACATAGTGTTTGCTCTCTTCCCACTAGAGTGCTGAAAACATTATTTCCTATACAGTTAGATAACATTACGTTTCATGGATCCGATTCAGAGGAGTCTGCGAGATGTGGGAAGCAGTCAAAGATGTACAGTGACCGTAAGTGCTATATAATGAAATGGTCTAAGATTCCGAATAATTAATACTGATAGTTTCTCTTCAACAGATCAGAAGTGTTTACTCACTGGAAATTTCTATAGTTTAGTCTTAAACTCCGCTACAGTGTTTACATGCTAGTTAATATACTCTGTCAGATTGCTGAATGCATGTTTTTCCATGTATCTGACTTCCTGCTCCACTAATCATAGGACTTTCAAAACTCCATAGAGGTTGGTTTGAGTCTTAGTGTTGTATTTATACTTTTGACTACCGTAACGTTTTGGGGAAACAGAAATATCAACCACATTGTTAAAACACCAAGTTTCTCGGAGACATCTGAATGAAAGTAGCAGAGGGAAATAGTTTATAGATTTTTAAATCACCTATAGTAGTAATGTATGTTAAATATACTCTAGATGAACTAAGTCACTTCAGTAATTGTACACCAAGGGTCCTCCAATTAAGGTTGCGATGGATCTGTAATCTCGAAACCTGAACACTTTTTCTTTCCATATTTCATTGCCTCATAAGACTATTTTTATAGCACGTGGAACTACGTAAGTGACAATAAATAATGTGAATAAAATGATAATGATAAGTCATTTGCCTTTAATCACGTATTTTTGGTTTAAAATATTTCTCTCTACTGACACTGCGGTTGGAAGATTGACTGTGATATACTGTGTCTGATGGCTTCAAATTTCGAGTCACTGTTGTGCGTTCGACATAAAGTGATACATTGTACTTTCCATTACTCTGCTAAAACCATGAACAAGCCTTGTGTACTATTCCATATTGTTTCTACTTACGCGTAGAAAAATATGGTTTTCATAATCAACAGCCACGTTACGAAATGTACTCTTCTTTTTAAATCCACATCGTTTGCTGTTGAGTTTCTCTCCAATATATTTATGTAACGTTTGTTGTGCATGTTCTTCTCGGACCGTTTTGAAAGTTCCTTCAATAATCAAACACGTTTACGTTTCGTTTCAGTTCACTGAATAGGTTTCACAAAAGCATATTTGAATACGTCTATGAAATTGTGACAATGATTAGATTTAGAAGTTCACTTCGCGCTATGAGAAGGATTTGAGATACATGTTTCACAGTCGCCGTGATTAGCATCGCATACTGAATGTCAAGTCGTTGAAGTTCCATGAACATTATTTGATTATAATCGTTAGTAAAGAGAAAACGGACTTTTACTTTGTGAACTCCAGATCAACGAGTCAGCGACTGGACATTACTGACCATACTAACTAATTTTCTCTCACGGGTTACTTATGTTTAGAGATTTGCAGGAAAAGGGCGAAATGGTACTGTTTTTCACGTTCATCCAAAGCTTAACGAACCAATTAGATTAATTACGAAAATTTATTCAGTAGATATGGTGCAATTCTAAAACGCGTTTACACGGAACACAAGTAAAAAATACTAGTCCTGTGGTTCCATACTAACAAATGATAATAACGTACCAATGATTATTAAACAGCAAAGATTTATGTACTAAGGAATGCCACTTGGGCATGCATGTAGTCACACACAGATATTCGAATGCAAGGTTCACGACTTTACATTGATAAATGAATGATGAAACCAAGCTTTCGACGCAGCGGAAAGAATCTTAACAATTATCCGGGCCAACGGTACCTGATATGCATCGTGACCGATTAAGCATCGAATTCAGTTCCACCTGAATTTACATAAGGCGATACTGTAATCATTACTTGCGAGAATTCTTCACTGCTCTTAACCAGTGTTAAATTTCCAAAAATTGTATGAACGGTTTACTGATAGCCGCCATTCTGATTCATTACAGAAACAATTCAGTAATGGAAAAGTTCAGCCGAACACCAAAAGAATACGAGAACATAATTTCATCAAAATGTTGCGGAATTCTTTTCATGGAAAATGTAGTCCCTCTACCAAGTAAGTGCAGAAACCTGAATTTTATGATACTGATAGAGCTGTCTGATAGATTATGTTGTCTAACTTTAAAGAAATTTTTCACTTGCCTTACTAGTTTTTCTCGTCTCACTTTTCACTGTATTTCAAATATTCTTGTATGTTGTTGTGGAGGTGCTTACGTTGTTCTTGAATGTACAACCGTTCTGATGCTCTGAAGACATTGGTTATAGTTTTACAGTACAGTACGTAACGTCTTCGGACCCTTTCATCATCTGTGTCCCTTCGTGCAAAGTAGTGTTCTCTGTTTTTCAAGGCATCTTGCTGTTACCAGCAACCAAAAATTTAAGTGGGTGTAATCTGCTTAATGAAACTGATAGTCTAGAAAAAATGTTTTCTAACTAGCTTACTATTACATTACGGAATATATTACTTTTTTTACCACTAAGGGTGTTTCTTATACTTATTCGAGTTGCAGACTACAATATTCTGCACGAGATAAGTAAGGGGCTTGCGGAGATCTTTACAGACTGCGTATGGCAGTCATTTACACTTCTATAACAGGTCTCTTCTAAAATGTAACATTAGAGTATCCATAAGGAATTTCCTCACTCTGTTTGGACAGTAAGAAGTTAAGTAATGCATCGATTTATTTTTAAGCTACTCTAAATATTCCATATGGTGGCCAGTATATTGAGTGTATTAAATTAATTTCGAACTCTACTTCAGGAGCGCAAGACTCAAAAAACTGATCATCGCAAAATCCGTTATCACTGTATACATTTCCATTCCTTCTTAGTGTAAGTGACAACACATCGATCCTCCGTAACTGATAGGCAGTGATCAATTGTTAAGTTATATCCATGAATAGTCAATGTTTCAATGATAAAATGGTCTTCAGAAAGCCGGCCGCAGTAGGCGAGCGGTTCTAGGCGCTACATTCTGGAACCACGCGACCGCTACGGTCGCAGGTCCGAATCCTGCCTCGGGTATGGATGTGTGTGATGTCCTTAGATTAGTTAGGTTTAAGTAGTTCTAAGTTCTAGAGGACTGATGACCTCAGCAGTTAAGTCCCATAGTGCTCAGAGACATTTGAACCACTTTTTCTTTTTTTCTTTATCTTCAGAAAAACAAAATAAGTCTGTCTGAATTGCAAGCTACAGTTGATATAAACTTAATAGAACCAAATCTTTATTTTTGCTCCCACACTAATGTGGTGCAAAAAGTCTAATTTTGTCTCCTTTTTTTATTTGAAATTTTTTTAAATCTTTCTCTTTCCGCCATAACTGCCACTAGACACGGCTGTCCTATTAATAGCAGTTTCAACGTGTACTGGACTCGATAATGCGAACTGAAATCAAAATGTCATCTCTGGTGTAAAAATGGCAGTAATTTCGTTAATGACAACCAGTAAAATCCCTCAGAAAGCCACGCGTTGCCGTTATGTTTATGTATTTACGTTCCATATCGCGCGACGGAGGCGCTAATCCGATAATTCCTGTTGATGAATACCTCTTCACGTGCTGACACCGCACTCCAACTTTGTTTACGGCGCAGTAACAAGCGAAATAAATTCGTCCCATCTGCTGGCGCTGACACACCGTCATCAGTCCAGTGGCAGACCGAACCCGTGCCTCCTTCAGCCATCTGCGTGCGTACCAGAGGGAGTTACACAGTCTCATCTCACACTCGTTGCGCCCAAAGACAGGGAGCTCGCCTGTCTTTGTAGTCCGTCAACGATGATGAATTTGAACAACGGCGTCTGCTTCAGCATGCGTTGCCTCATCAAGATCTCTTACATCTGTAGCAATTGTCAGTTTAACGTTTTGTAAGACTATTTTGTTTCCTGTAATTGGCAATGATGTCGCCACTCAAACGTAAATTACAGATTTTCTTAATAATGAGGTGGTGACTCATGGTTGACTCGCTTTTCATTCCCAGATGGCCCGCTATTTCACAACCACGCCCTTCCGGTACAGGAGATCCCTGGTCGCCGTGGTGACTTCCAATTAGTTTCATAGCCGTGTGTGAGAAACCACATAAGGCAGTCGCACGTATATTGTCTTAAAATAGACGCAAAATTGATTCAATGTATGCTGTCAATTAAACAGCGCCGGCCGGTGTGGCCGAGCGGTTCTAGGCGCTTCAGTCTGAAACCGCGCGACCGCTACGGTCGCAGGTTTCAATCCTGCCTCGGGCATGGATGTGTGTGATGTCCTTAGGTGAGTTAGGTTTAAGTAGTTCTAAGTTCTAGGGGACTAATGACCTCAGATGTTCAGTCCCATAGTGCTCAGAGCCATTTGAACCATTTGAATTAAACAGCCTGCTAATGATACACAGTCCACAGTAACACAAAATTTTTGATCAGGGAGGCATGTAGAACCGCCAATGATAGACTGGAACACAAGGTGCACTGAAGCCAATACAAGCCACTTTGTACCTGCACGCAGTGTCACCATTTCCATTCACCATCACCATCCTCACAAGGGAAACTACCTTCTCAGATTTAGTCGTAGGGTGGCCAAGTAGATAGCCCTTCAAAACCTGAACACAGATCAAGCATGAAAACAGGAGGAAGGTATACTGAACTGTGAAAAACAGATGCAAAATAGAAACACTGAACTTCCAAGTTCAAGATGTGCAGCATGGAGTATACTTCTGTAGGTATTGCGCCGTGATTAAGTGTTTCAGTGTTCATGTGCGAAGGGGGAGATCCGAGTGCAAATCTCGCTAATGCCCTAATTTTATTCACAAAATAATGAACTGTCCATCTTATTATTGACGTGTCTGTTTGCTGTATTCAGATTTATGTCTGTGTCGGGGTGTAACGGCCGTTTACAAAGGCCAAGTGTAAGAAAGAGACCTCCAGACGTACGTACCTCCTATTTGTTCTACACAAATACCACATCTACATCAACGTGATTACTCTATTATTCATAATAAAGTGCTTGGCAGAGGGTTCAATTAACCACAATGTTATGATCTTACGTTCCGTTTTGGAAGTTTTGACCTTTGAATTCCTTTGTTGCAACATAGTTCACACCCGTATATTTGTTGTTTCTCTATCTGTGAAAGGTTGATATCCCATCTCACCTGCTCTCACTATTCATCACATACACTTGCGACGGAATTATATTCTTATCAAATGACATAGTCTGTAAACAATGTATAGTATGGCAGTTGCCAAGACTATAGACAGAGAAGAGGTACACCTCAACGGCCGGATGGAAACTTTATAATTTCCTGAAAAAATCTTTCGGTCACCACCGAAATTTTAACACAGATCTCACCACGTTCCGCACCTACACAATGATACTCGATATTGCACATCTTGAGATTGGACCGTTCACTGTTTACGTTCTGCTTCTTTTTTCAGAAATCAGTACACCGTGTTCCTGTTTTCATGTATGACGAACTATCCACTAGGCCATTTTATCACTAAATCTGAGGAGGTCGCGGTGGGGAGTTTCTCTTGTAATAAGTATTCTGTCCACTGCACGCCGACTGCCCGTGTCCACAATATTAAACAACCTTTGACGCTGAAGTACCACACTTTTCATGCCAACGAGTGTGACAACAACATTGCAAGGAAAGAAACTAAGACAAAAGGAGGAGAGGGCAAGGAGATGAGGATTCCGATAGTGCACTTACCGTGTGTGGAGGGCTTCAGTGAACGGCTAGGCAACCTTCTCCGCCGATGAGGTTTCAAACCGATTTTCAACAGCAGCCATAGCATCCACGACATGGTAGGTTCCACCGAGGATGCGGTGAATAATATTAACTCAGCAGGAATATACGAGCTACGGTATGAGTGCGGAGCTCTCTACACAATGGAGAAAGGGAGGCCAGTCCACACAGGAGTAGCAGAACATAAACACTATGTGCAATGAAACGGGATTATAAATCGACGTGGACATGGACAACCTGTGATCTTGAAGGAAGCCAGTGTGCTGTCAAAAGAGTAGTGAAAGTGTCAGCGCAGAGTAGAGTTGCAATTGAAAATCGAAGCTAAGAGTATATTTACAGACACCCTACCCACTGGCAGACCGAACAGCCCACGAGTAGCCTTCAATCTACATTTTCCCTCTCGTAAGGACTAGTTTATTATATACTAGGCCCAATAAAGTTCCAAGTACATATATATCGTATTGACACCAAAAGTTTGCTATAAATAAGGGCACATTTTTCTCCAGTAAACTAGACTTGTCCCGAGCGAGGCCGTTTTAATACGGCTGAAACTTCAGCTTTGTAATATCTATTTTTAAAGGCAGTTCAACACCTAGGAGTATTTAAAACGTCTTGACGCCAGCAACGGAAGTCTTCGTAATCCTGACGGCTTTCTTTATTCACACATGATGTCTTGCAAGTAATAGGTGTAGTTGAACAGACAGATTCCACATTCCTAGATTTCCAAAATGCGTCCTAAGCTGTACCACATCGTCGATCACTAACCAGGAACAGATGATACGGAATCTCTTCTCAAAGAGGTAGCTGACTGGTTTCATATTTGACTACTGGAACCCAGTAGTTTACTCTGGAAGGCAAATATTACATACAAACAAAATTAATGACGAATGTGTCACAAGAAGCATAGCAGAACTTTTAGTGTTCTCAGTACCGATAAACGATTTCAGATATGATCAGCTGTGCTGTGTGGTTGTTAGCTGACGATTCTGCGTGCAGACAACTTTTCCAAATGCTTTCTCTTGCCTAAGCAAGTAGCAGCTCTCTTAAATGTGATTAAGCGTGGGAATTCATGGTCTAAGACTAATGCCTTTAACTAGTAATCAAAACGGCCGGGGTAGTGGTTTCTAACTTAATCACTGGTTAAATTTTAAATAAAAATCATCGTCTATGGCGGACGAAGACTCCTGGGATAACACGTCACTCATGTACTTCCAACGGCTTTGTGAAATTAAGCGCAGGAGCGGACGGGCCAGGGCGTTCTTGCCCTTGTAGTGGGAAATTGTGCCCAAGATGGAAGAATCAGCTGTGATCAACGGCATGATGTTGCAGAAGGTAATAGATTCCACTGCATTTAAGATGCACAATGCGTACCCATCAGACATGTAGCCTACAATCGAAAAGTCTCATTATGATTTCTCTATTGGCAAATGATTGCCGATTAGTCCTCCATTCGAATCACCGGCAAGGGACTTCCAAAGCGGAAGTGGCCATGAGGAAAAGATGGAATAACCAACGAAAGAGTAACATATTACGAGTCGTAGCGTGGAATGTCATAAGTTTGAACTTGATAGGGAAATTAGAAAACCTGAAAGGGAAACGCAAAAACCCAATCTAGATACAACGAGAATCAGAACATAAGGTGTGTATATATATATATATATATATATATATATATATATATATATATATATATATATATATATTCACCAAGAAGAAATGCAGATGATAAATGGACAAATATATCATACTAGAACTGACATGTGATTACATTTTCACGCAATTTGGGTGCATAGATCCTGAGAAATCAGTACACAGAACAACCACCTCTCGCCGTAATAACGCCCTTGATACGCTTGGGCATTGAGTCAAACACAGCTTGGATGGCGTGTACAGGTACAGCTGCCCATGCAGCTTCAACACGAAACCACAGTTCATCAAGAGTAGTGACTGGCGTGTTGTGACGAGCCAGTTGCTCGGCCACCACTGACCAGACGTTTTCAATTGGTGAGATATCTGGAGAATGCGCTCACCAGGGCAGTATTCGAACGTTTTCTGTATCCAGAAAGGCCCGTACAGGACCTGCAATGTGCGCTCGTGCATTATCCTGCTGAAATGTAGGGTTTCGCAGGGATCGAATGAAGGGTAGAGCCACGGTCGTAACACATCTGAAATCTAACGTCCACTGTTCAAAGTGCCGTCAGTGTGAACAAGAGGTGACCGAGACGTGTAAGCAATGGCACCCCATACCATCATGCCGGATGATACACCAGTATGGCGATGACGAATACACGCTTCCAATGTGCGTTCACCACGATGACGCCAAACACGGATGCGGCCATCATGATGCTGTAAACAGAACTTGGATTCATCCGAAAAAATGACGTTTTGCCATTCGTGCACAAAGGTTCGCCGTTCAGTACACCATCGCAGGCGCTGTGATGCAGCGTCAAGGGTAACCGCAGCTATGGTCTCCGAGCTGCTAGTCCATGCTGCTGCAAACGTCGTGGAACGAGATGTGGCTGCACGACGCGTTACAACCATGCGGATAAGATGCCTGTCATCTCAACTGCTAGTGATACGAGGCCGTCGGGTTCCAGCACGGCGTTCTGTATCACCCTCTCGAACCCACCGATTCCGTATTCTGCTAGCAATCATTGGATCTTGACCAACGCGAGCAACAATGTCACTATACGATAAACCGCAATCGCAATAGGCTACAGTCCGACCTTTATCAAAGTCGGAAACGTGATGGTACGCATTTCTCCTCCTTACACGAGGCATCACAACAACGTTTCACCAGGCAACGCCGGTCAACTGCTGTTTGTGTATGAGAAATCGATTGGAAACTTTTCTCATGTCAGCTCGTTGTAGGTGTCGCCAGTGGCACCAACCTTGTGTGAATGCTCTGAAAAGTTAATCACTTGCATATCACAGCATCTTCTTTCTGTCGGTTAAATTTAGCGTCATTAATACGTCATCTTCGTGGTGTAGCAATTTTAATGGCCAAACGTGAGAGAGAAAGAGAGGGAAAAGACAGTGAAGTACTAAAGCAGAAAACAAACTTATGAATTAGGGGGTTCTCATTAGACGAGAAGTTCCCGAACTTTTCCTCTGATGGAGTGTCCTGGTACTTTGGTAGAGCACCCTGTTTATTTCTAAGTTAACAAAATTTAAGTAGATAATAAAACCTGTTTGTGATTTCTTCAATTCTAAGTCTCAATTAATGACACAGAAATCACAATAAAATTTAAAAAACATCAGCGCCGTCAAAGGTCGAGAAAGAGAAACGCCATGTAAGTAAGTTTTTCGTCGAACACTCATTCACTTCCTGCGGGATACCAGTGTTCCACGGAACGCAGTTTGGGGAACCCTCTCATTAGAGTAATCAGTATCATGCAGAAGGAGTTGTTTGTTAAACGAGAGTTAGGAATTGCTTCCTGTTTATTTTGTTTCAGCTGTATGAGAGAAGTAACTCGTATATAAATTTCATTCATTATTCTGATAAAATAATGAAAATTATGAGCCGCTGAAAGAAAACTAGACGTTTCGGTTGGAGAAAACGATATGAAAGTTTGACTGATAACGAGTTATTGATTAACTCTGTAGAGTTAATTAAAAACTGCTAGCTTACTCGTGCAGTATATCATCTTAGCAATTAAGCCCTTAGTGCCATTACTGGAACAGCAATAACAGTTAATGTTTCGAAAAAGCCATCAGCTTATAAATTGCTTCCGGTCTTCAGAGGTCACAGGCTCCTTTAAATCAATGGGATTCAGGCTACTGTTGGTAAACCTATTTCCAGTTTCTGAGTGCTTCAAAGTAACATTATTTTAACAATAGTTTGTCATTTCTTGTTATCATCTGGCCGTAAGTGGTTCGTGTTATCGGTAAATCTGTGCTTCCGAAGCGATTCCAGGAGTGTGAATTATGAAAACTGGTATCTGACAGACTTATCGAAACGAGAATGCTCAGGATACAGAAAAAATATATCAGTGGTCGTTAAGCATGAAACACGTGCAACAATGCGTCACTTGCAAACCGAAAAATATGAATGTATTTTTAAGTATCCTTCAAACGAACGATGGCAAAAATTTAATGTTAAATACACAAAAAGTTCGAAAAGAGCTAATTGCTTATCTAAGATGTGTAATTTCTTTCGTTACTGTCATTGTATTGAGATGTGAAGGAACCTACAGTACAGTTTAGAAATCCATTGCAACTTTATAGTTTCGGCGAATTCATACTGCTCAGAAACTAAATCAACTACTAGTAGTTGCAAACTGGATTCATCACTTCCGGATTTTCGAATTCCGGATCAACTGCGCGTTTTCTCGTACAAGTGTTACAGACACCTTGACATTTGCAGTGTAGGATTTCTGTGGCAGTGGAACGGGGCTGGGTGCTGCGTAAGATCAGGTTCTTGATCAACTGTGATTCAATTAGATTAACAGATAAAACTAAACACTCGGGAGAGATATGTATAAGACAAGAGAAATTAGGAGTTTGGAGTCAGTTTTGCAATGTGAAACACCTGATACAGTGGCATAAAATTTCACGGAAATAATCTTTCACCTCCAAATATGAATAAAACCTTAAGGGGAACTCCAATGTAAATTCATTAAGAAAATCTTAACCTAATATACATACATCATCCAATATAACTATGTGGGGAAAAAAACCATACTTAATGCGCTGTGCAACAATAACCAAACGTACATCAGTTATGAACGCACATTGAAAGGCAACACGATAATAACTGCTTGAAAATGTTCAGACATCACACGGCTTCACATTGTTTCATCAACAAACAATACTCCCATACAAGACACTGCTCTTGCAGTTACAGCCACGACAGCAGGCCTGGCGTGACTCATCCACAACCTTGACTGTACTCAAATGGCACCATAAACATACAGGCCATCGCCACATACTGGCACAAGCCACTCTTACACACCACCAATCATGGAAAAGGAAATGTATCTTCCACAATTGCATGCTGGCTCCCAACTGCCATATCGCCTCCACATACGGAGGCAAAAATTTTGTGCTGATTTGGGAGACATCTCTGCACGTCTCAGCTATCCTGGTAAGACGCAGTGCAGTTAAGAGGCAGATATGCAGATCTGTAATTACTAACGCTCCACAAAACACAACCTGATGTCTCATAACAACGAAAGGATTAGGGGATGCTGAAAATTACTTGTTGTCTTTTCTAGGGAGCGTATCTGCACATGTGATTTGGATAATAAATCAAGATTTAAAGTAACATTTATTTGTGTTTAGCCTGCAGGAAAAATAAAAGAAAAAATACATCAGCATTATTGGAATATGGTTTCCTTCATTCATAACTGAAAACATGTTTCCATATGAAGCGAGTCACAGCTGTAGCTGTTGAATCAACCTGCGCATAACTGTCCTCATCCAGCTGAAGAACTTACTTTTAACATGGCGGCTTGTGATTTGATTGTTATTGTGACAACCATCCCATTGGTCAGAAAAAAAAATTCCACTGTTATAACGACTGCGTGACGGTCACATTTCGGTGAACGCCTAGCTCTATCCGGTCTGTAGCTTTTATCTGTCAGTTGACGTTTCTGACCATTAAAACTGCAGCACTGTAAAGGCGACATGCAACAAACATCAAATTAGCATCAACTGCTCTACATCCTTGGATACGCGAATGAATAATATTTAAATGCAACTGCATGAAGTAGTTAAGAATAACGCCATTTACAATTTGTATATACGCGAAAGTTAAGCATGGGTAATCACATTGAGAAGATATGAATTTTGTTTGTTCGTAAGAATATAGTATTATGTGTGAGAAGGAAATCTATCTACCAGCACGTGATGGAATTCGACACTGACCCATCGAGATCGCCGTTTTGTCATTCGACACTGCTGTTCGCGTCTACCATGAGTTCACAGCTATCAAGCCCTTACTGAATCAGGGCCTTAGTGTTTTGCGCGATCTCAATAGCCAAACGTGTCTGGCTCCCAAGAGGACTGGCGTATTGCCCGCTCGACAGTGCAGTTGTACACAGTTAAGTCATTTACCTATAACAGTGAACGTAGACTGGTTTGCAGCATCCAGAGGGCGAATGCCACTACATCTGGAGCACATCAGATTATCAGTATGGCGTGCCATTGTTGTCGCTTCCCCTGATGCAGATACGTCGTCGTTCGGCTGTCCCAGCACCTGACATGATGCTATGGGGGACCACTGCACATGAAACGACCAGACCTGGTACTCACAGTCAGTAATTTGCGCAGTAGATGATGTAACTATACTAGTTTGTTAACATTTCTGGCATGTTAAGGCCGATTCTCGTGTTTTACCTTCAAGGTTTCTGAGATGATACCCTTCAGAGCGACAAGTGTGATGTGGCCCAACACAAGTTCCTCTCCTGTGTCAACCTCTCCATCTCACAGTAGTACTTTCTAACATTCTGCGTGGTGTCTGTTTGTTCTAAGTCGTGTCACCCTACCAAGTTCGCGCAACGACGCTCTGAGCGTGTTTTTTAAGGAATTGACTAGTTTGAACCTGGGACCTGTCGCTGGTAAGGAGACGCCAGACCACACATGACATGTAGAGTTCAGAAGAGTTCAGTGACACTAGCGATGATATAATAATAGCGATAATAATAATATAACAGACAAATCATCGCGTTTCAGATTTTAACTTCTAGTAGCAAATGTCCATACCACGAAGTTTAATTGACGATCGACACTAGTATTACGTAAAAAGGGGATGTAACAGATGAGGCTTCTGTAGCTCTGAGTGAAGCCTGATAGCGGCACCGCGGACGTTTATTACCTTGTCGGTGTTTAGTTTGCATCAGCGGAGCTCCATACACCTCGCTGTCTCGGAAGCAACTCTCTCCTAACTTCTCCTTACTACGATTTACTGAAGTCGGTTAAAAAAAAAGTCAGTCAAAAATTATTCCTTTATCTAAATTTCTTCTCTAGGCAGGATATGGGAATATTTATTGATAACTAGTCACTTTGAAGTTCTCCTCTTAGTAACAGTTTGATAAATTGTTTGGACGTGTCAGTTCTACGTTGTGGAAGTTTTCATCAGTTTTGTGCATCAGCGTGCTTTTTAATAGCAGTAGTGTGACTTTTACACATATTTTTTTGCCAGTGGCGGCTTGCCCAATCCATCTTCTCGTTGGGCCGTTTTTTGCTCACTCCGCTGAGTTGGGGCGTCCCGGGACTTTTCTGGCCGTCCATGTCATGTCGTGTCTCAGCAGGGTTTGCCTTAGCTGTAGATTTACTGCCGACTTCGGATACAAGTGCCCTTCTCTCGACGCTTCTGCATTGTAGGACTCGTGTCTTCCTAATTACGTCCTTTCCTTTCTTGATACTTCTCTCGATGCAACTTGTGGGTCATTGCATTTGCTTCTTGCCGGAATTTTTACAATGGTTCTTACAAAAAGTTTTACTTATAATCATCTAACATATGTCTAATACCTACATTGTTTTACGCCTTTTTAAAAAGCTTTAAAAATTTCGGCGCCCTTTCCGTGTTACAGTTCTAAGATATTTTGAGTCTTAACTTCTACAAGAATCCTCAAATTTTTTTCTTATTTTTGTGTAGTGTCATGGTGTATAGCATTTTAGTATTTCATGCTGTTAGACTGCGCTTTCTCCCATCACCTTAATCTATGTTATTATTTGTATTATTTTTGTTTTTGTTTTTATTGAAACTACTTTCTCTTCCCCACCTTCCTCGCTCTTAATTCTTCTTTCTCCTGACGATCTTATCTGCAACATAAACTTGAAATATTGTGCTAATTATTTATCAGTAATAAAATTAATCTTCAAACTTTTTGATATGGCTCACATGGTGAAGTCCTAAGCTTTTGCCTGTTTTTGGGTTCATTAGTTCCACAGCATTATCATGAGCAATTCGGCTAATTATAACTGGTCCTTTGTATGCAGCGTAAAACTTTTGTGTTTTGTGTTTCTGTTTGCTGGAGAGATGGCGTGTTTTTACAAATACTTTCTGGCCTATTGGGAATATTCTTTTAATTGCTGTTCTATGTCCTCTTTCTTTTCTTTTAATGGCTGCCTTTCTGATGTTGGAGAGTGCTGTTGCTATGACTTTTTTGTGCTGTCTACGTGGTACAATAGGAAATCTAACATTTTCTCTGGTTATGTTTGGGTTTCAATATTCTTAAGTACAGTAACTGGAGGTAGTAGTGTAGTGCTATGTGGCATTCCATTTATTACTTCTTGAAAATCTTTAAAGTATATATCCCAAGTGTTGTGTCTTTTGGCTGCATATAATCGGCATAAAGTGCCTATGTCCTTCATAGATCGTTCTGCTGGATCTACGTTAGGTTTTTACTTAGATATGTAGATGGGTTTTATTTTGTGTTGTTTTAATGTGTTCTGCCATTGCACTGATTTGTATTGTGGGCCATTATCCGAAATTATTCGTTCCACTCAACTTACATGTCTGAGAAAATCTTGTCTAAATGTTTTATTTATAGTAAGACCTGTTGCCCATTTTAATGGTGTCAAGGTAACATATTTAGAAGTAAGTTCCAAAACGACAAATATGAAAATATATCCATTTTTTGTGCATGGGAGGGGCCCTATCAAATCTGTTGCAGCTATTTGCTTTAATTTTTTAGGGATTATTGGAAACGTAGGTGCTTTGGTTTGGAAAGTGACGTGTTTAGCCCTCGTACATTTTTTGCATTTGACTAATACTGTTCTAATTCATCTTTCCATATTAGGAAAATGGTTTGTTTGTTTTATTTTTAAAAAGCATTTCTTTGGTCCAAAGTGGCCATTACTTAAATGTGTATACCATATGTACTTATTAATTAGTTCATCTGGGATATCAATTAACCATTCATTCGTTGCAACATTTCGTCTAAAAAATAAAACATTGTTTTTTACGAGATAGTGCTGTCGAATGTATGGAAAATTCTTACTTCTCCACTTGTGTTTGATTCCTAGTATTTTGGGATCCTTGTCCTGTTCATTGCCTATGTTTTTGAATGCTGTCTTAATGTAGTTTTCGAAAGGTACTTGTTTCATATAGTACATTGCAAACTGGTCTTCTGCTGCTTCCAAATCTATGTTATTGCATGCACCCTGTGGACATCGCGATAAAGCATCTGCTAACACATTGGCTGGTCCTGGTATGTGTTTAATAGTTAAGTCAAATTCTTGTAGTATTAACACCCATCTGTCTAACCTCCCATGAGTTAGTTTGGCGGATAACAGAAATTCTAATGCTTTGTGGTCAGTATATACTTTTGTTTTTCTTCTGAATAGGAAGTATCAAAAACGTTGGAAGCCCCATACAATGGCCAATGCTTCCAGGTCCGTGACTGAATATTTTTTCTCGCTTTTTGTGAGTACACGACTGGCAAACGCAATTGTTCTATATGATCTTAGCTTTGCCTGTTCATATTTTTGGAATAAAACAACTCCTAAACCTGTTTTCGCGCTATCAGTGGCCATACAAAAATTTTGTGTTAGATCAGGAAGTGCTAAAATCGGTGCTGTTGTTACTGCGTTTTTCACTTTTAAAAATTCTTCATTGGCTTGTTGATCCCATACACATGGCGTGTTTTTTCCAGTCAATGCACATAGGCATGGTGTTGCGAGAGAGTCGATCCCAATAAATTTTGTATAGAATCCAGTGAGACCTAGAAATCCTCTGAGAGTTTTCTTATTATATGGAGTACAGAATTCTTTGATTGTTGTTAGTTTTTCTGGGTCGGGCATTACCCCCATCTCTGAAATTATGTGTCCTATAAATTTGACCTCTCACCTTCCCAATTTGGATTTAGTTATATTTACTGTGACCCCGTGTTCTTTCATGATCTGTAAAAACTGATGTAATGTGTCGTTGTAATGTTCCCAAGAGGGTTTTGCTATAATCACATCATCAACATAACAAGTAATTTTTTGTAAAATTTCAGGACTGAGTATAGTATTAAATCCCCTAATAAGCGCTGCGGATGATATGTTTAAACCAAATGGCAATCGTTTAAATTGGTAACATCTACCGAATACGATAAATGCTGTAAATTGTCTACATTCTGGGGCCAATTCTATTTGCCAGAAACTACTCCGTAAATTAATTGATGAAAATATCTTAGCACCGTGGAAATTTTGTATCAATTCCACTAATTTTTCTGGGTGATCTGTCTCAGTGATTATGATTGTGTTGATCTGTCTGGAATCAAGCACTAACCTGATGCTCCCATCTCGTTTTTGTACAATATGGAGTGGGCTGTTATACGTGGAGGTAGCTGGTTCAATAATATCACCATCTAACATTTTGGATATCTCCTGGAATACTTTATTCCTATAGCTTAATGGGATTGTATAGGGTGGCACTCTAAATGGTTTGTGCTGTTTTACTTCAAACTTGTACTGAAAGTGTTTAATACTCCCAGTCTTAAGTAAAAATACCTCTGCTTTATCTCGTAAAATAACCTCTAATTCTCTTTTGCTGTATTCCGAAATACGTTGAACTTCTTGCAATTTTTCGTCGATTTCTTTACGGACTTCTAACATGAGTTGAAGCGATTCCCCCTTTTGTGCATACCATTCTCATTCTTCATTCTCTTTGTCTCGCATCATTCTTAATTGCTTGTTTATAACTGGTATTTCTTCTAATTTTAGCTTTTGCTCAAAAATAAGTGTGACATTCCCGAATGTTACTCTACCTTTCCCCATATCTGTTATCGCTCGTCTCTCATTTAACAAATCTGCGCCAATAATCAAATATACAGTTAGTTTTGGTATAATCACGCAGTTGGCTTCGATCTTTTGACCTTGGCACTAAAGAGTTAACCTTGTTTGTCTCGTAACTTCCGCAGCGTTGTTTCTAATAGGACCTCTCACTTTAATCTTACGTGTTTTCAGAACTGGCAATTCCTCATTGGCATTACACTGCATGAATAAATTTTCTGAGATCGCGATCAGTTCACTTCCGCTGTCAGTTACAATATTGAGTGGGATCTGTTTTACCATGGCCTTCACAATTGGTTGAATTTGAAAGGGTTGGTTCTGTTCTTCTTCTTCCTGCACCAACGAATCCTCCACTGAATCATACATGAGTCTTTTCGGGACTTTCTCCTGTGAATTCGAACTTCCTGTAGTATAAGCTTCGACTGCTACTTCTCTCTCTTTTATTTCCTCTTCTCTATTTTTTCCTTCATTTACGCTTTCTTTAACATCCTCTACTTCTTCCCCATCCTCATCTGTCTTCTCCTTCTTCGTCGCTACTTCCACATAATCGCATTTAAATGCTCTAATTATCGCTTCATAACTTCCTTCATTATATACGATGGATCGTGTGCCCACTAGTAACTTATTTTCAACTTCTGTCGACTGCGCATTATCCTCACTGAATTCGCTTTCCCTGGTTTCCATCTCAAATAGCTCTGCAATACTCATTACTTCGTCCTTTCCTCCTACATTCGTTGTGCATGCCTCTGGTAATTCATCTTCCTCGTCAGTATTCTCCCAATTAATTTCGTCCCAACACGATATTGTTATTTTCCTGCCTTCTTCTCTTCTCGTGATAAGGTATTTACTTCTCCGTTCAAGGTGCTGCAATTATCCTGGGTCGGTGCGTCATTCTCTTTGGCATGGGCGCTTAGCTGTCAATTCGAACGTTGTTCAGGGTTTGGTCGTCTTACCTCCAACTCTTCTATCTGTATTCTCTTTTCTTGCTCCGCTTGTTGTTATTGGTTTCTTTGTTGATGATTTGTCGGTCTATTGGTTCTCCAATACCCATTCCGATTGTCATTGTTCCCTCTGTAATAGTTGTTATCGTTCCTGGGTGAATTATAGTTATTGCCGTATTCTCTTCTAAATGCATAACCGTTTTTTCTTTTTTTTTCTTTTTTTAAAATCTGTTGTCGTTTCTTGGTGCGAAGTTATCACGTGGTTCGTAATTATTGTTTCTTCGTACTATGTCTTGTGGATTCCACTGCTTTTTGCTTTCGTTTTCACGTGCGCTTCGTCATTTTCTTGGGTCATCTTCCGAAAATATAAACTCTAGTTCCCTTAGAATTCCTTTAAATGCTTCGACCTTATTGCGTCCGCGACCTACTAATGATTGCTGGTATTTCAATGGTAACTTCATCGCGCATAATTTAATCAACTCTCCGTCACTGTATGGTACATCTAAGCATTGATTTTTCTTTGCCATTACTTCGAAAAATTTCACGGGACTCTTCTCTCCTCAATTTGCAGAATATGGGTTCTGCAATAATTCGTACTTCACTCTGTTCTGTGCTTCGCTGGAACAATATCGTGAGAGAAACTTCTCTCTGAAATCTTCGTACGATCGGCATGTCGCTGCAACAATCTGCATGGTTTCTGTGACTGTTCCTGGCATGTGTGCACACATAAAATCTAATTTGTGTGCTAGCGTCCAGTGTTGCGGTAATCCTACTCGGAATTGATCAATAAAGTTCGTGGATGTAATGAGTTTCCTTCTCGGAAGTGTTGAAATTTTCTGACTGTGAGGAAATGATCGTTGTCGTACTTCGTCATAGTTCCATATGAAATTCGCGATTCTTCGCCCCTTTTGTTTCTGATCATTTCTCCCGTCGTTCTTTCCGGTTGTGGTAGATCCATTGGATATTGTCCACTGTAACTTTTGCTTGCCCTTGCGTAGTATCGTTGGAGAGGTATGCAATAACTTTCTTCCATCGGTTGTGAACGTGTAGCTGAATGCATTGCACTGTACTCTTCGCGATCTGGCTTTCTATTGTCACGTATTGGTTCGGTATCTTGTCTGGCTAACCTCGCCGCTTCATTGCACGATCCAGACTGTCTTGAAACATACATTTGTGGTTCTGCATGTGTTTGTGGTGCCGCTTGTTCATCAAGAATTTCGAAACGTGTTTGTTGCTGTGCAGGCTGTCTGATTTCACGTATGTTACTTTCCGCTTGTGATTGGAATTGCAAATGCGTAATATCTTCGTTAATTGCTTGTTTTTCCGGTGCTGTTACAGATACTGATGTGGTTGCAGACTCAGTGCTTGTTCGATCCTGTTCACTACGCTCTTCAATAGTTTGCAACAACTCTGTTCGCAATTTCTGAAATTGTTGCTTCGTTTACGCTTCTATTTTGACAATGCGATTATCATATCTTTTCAGCGCTGCTTTTGTGATACGTTTGTGTAACACACTGTTTTCAACAATTTCACACGCTGTACCTGCTGCTTGTCTAGTAATTACGTTTATCTGTTTCTCTAGTGTCTTGACTTCTCCCTGGGTGTTGTTACGTAATGTTTTGATCTCGTCCTGAATGTCATTGCGCAATGTTTGTATGTCCGCTTGTACCATGTCAATGTCTGTTCTCAATTGATTGTGAACTGTTATTAAGTGTCCTATCACCTCTCGAGATTCTTTTGCCTCGTCTTCAGTATGACTTAGGTGTAACTGATTTTTTTTGTTTTGTTCTTTAATCTCACGTATTTGTCTCGTGGTTTCTGCAATTTGCTTCGTCGTTTCTGTATTCTGAATTTTGATTTGGTTCGCAATTTCTTTATTTTGTCTTGTCATGGTTTCCGTCATTTGTTGTAATAATTCTGCCAGATTGGTGGGTCCTATTGCGTTTTCTTCCGACGTCCTACGCTCTGTACTTTTGCCCAAGTGTTGGTTTGCAACCGATTGCATTGAACTGTGCGGTGACACGTTTCTGCTCGAATTCCTTGTACTCTGTGGTGAGGGAGCTCTGATTACTTGTACCATGGGTTCTACGTATTCATGACGCAGGTTAGAATCCTCATAGACTGTCTCTCTACTTTTCTGCTCCTCTGTCGTATGCTGACCTACGCTTTTTATGCCTTGGCGTACGTTATCATCGTTATGGTGCGTTATCTGTCATATTCCTCGCGATACTGCATCGTCTGTTGTACTGTCCTTTGTACTGTCCTCTATTCTGTATCCATCTTCATGCTGGGTCTCTACCTCAATTCGGTCAATGTCTCTATCTGCCATTGCTAATCTTTCCGAATCCCTTATTTTCTGTTTTAAAAGCAATTCACGCGCCCTACTTCGCGTCAACATGCGCTCATACGATCTCACTCGATTCATAAACTTTTTACTCACACGACTTGACATTAATTATACCCAAGACTGACCATCCATTCACTTACTTGTTGGGTCAGAACCAACTTGTCAACGATGTATCCGCCACCTGTGCACTTGCATTGGAGAGAAAACTTAATTCTAACAATATTAAAATTCATGACTTAATTACGCTATTGTCTCTGCTACAATGTCTCACTTTCTATTGAATACTTTCTTACTATCTATTGCTGCAGCTACTATTTTCGACTGTTTATAACTTCCAGAAAAAAATTTTGTTACAAAATTTTTTCAACAGGATATTTTTCTGACCTAGTTGGGCATGTGGTCGACCTTCGATCATGGTATTTTACCATCCTGGCAGGGTCGCTATTCTCTAACATTCTGCGTGGTGTCTGTTTGTTCTAAGTCGTGTCTCCCTACCACTTTTGCGCAATGATGCTCTTAGTGTGTTTTTTAGGGAATTGACTAGTTTGAACCTGGGACCTGTTGCTGGTAAGGAGACGCCAGACCACACATGACATGTAGAGTTCAGAAGAGTTCAGTGACACTAGCGATGATATAATCAAATACTTAATGATTTCAGCGTCAGCTCCACTGCACTCCCAGTAAAGGAATCTTAATACTAACTAATTTAGTGGAAGGGGTTCAAGGCTTTCCTATTTTTTAGTTAGCTGGTAAAATAACGTCGAAAAAGCAGCTAAGTTTACCATTGGAAATTTTATTCTACTCACAAAACATTGTTTATAAATTGCACTACTAGTAGAAGGAAATATTTTAATACAGGATGATAAAAACCAACTGCATTCAACAAAAATGTGAACGAATGTTCCCTGAATGGGTTTCCAAGTTCTACAATGGATCGAAGGATGACCTATGCCAACTTAAGTTTCATAAAAGAGAAAACTATCAAAATGGTCTACAGTGACCCTCAATTATCTTTAATTACTTACTTAACTTGTCGTAAATTACAGTGGCTGATGTGGCTTCTCAATAATTATATAACAGAAAAATCATCTCGTTTCAGATTTTAACTCCTAGTAGCAAATGTGAATACCACGAAGTTCAATTGACGATCGACACTAGTATTACGTAAAAAGGGGATGTAACAGATGAGACTTCTGCAGTTCTGAGTGAAGCCTTATGGTGGCACTGCGTGCGTTCCTTACCTTGTCGGTGTTTAGGCAGTGTCAGGGGGTGGCGGGCGGCGCAGCTCTACACACCTCGCCGTCTCAGAAGCAACTCTCTCCTAACTTCTCCTTACTAAAATTTACCGAAGTTGGCTTAAAAAAAAGGTATCTGGCTGTGTTTTCAACTGACCAATCAGGGTCTCAATGTTAACCTTAAGCTCTGCCTACAAAAATTCTGTTTATCCAATGAGAAACGTTATACTTTTCGTGGTGGTGCAATGTTTTTAATGTTCTCAACGTAACAGAGACGCGTATAGTCTCACGCTAAAACTTTCAGCTGGTGTGGTCCTTTTAGTGTTATCGTAAGATCTATACTGTTCTTCTGGAGGGCTCTATCTTTTAACATGGGCTGGGGGGTAGTCCTGGCGGTCGGCTGGCGACGTGGGTGTCCGTCCCTTATCGTAGGGCCTCCTAGCCTAGACGACTCTGCTCTTGGCTCCTGTTCTCGTTTCTTCCCTCAGAACTGTGTCTGTTTCACGGTGGGAAGGTATGACATGCATTTAGCCATTCTTGTGTTAGTCTGTGGTATTCCATTTGCTCACTCGTTGGTTAATTTAATGTCAGGATTTATTCGGAGCTATGTGACATACTGCCGGATTTGCTATCATGTCAGGGTTTTCATGGAAGGTGTTGGATTTGCCTGACACCTTACAACTTGCAACTTACGCCTGTAACTATTTGGTAGACGTATTCCTATCTTTGTCTTCGCCTACAGTTTTTGTCCTCTTGTCAGTGTTTCTCACGTATACGTTTCTTCTCCGATTCTTTGCAGAACGTCCTCATTCCTTACTCTGTCCGTACACTTAAGTGTCAGCATTCGTCTATAGCACCACATCTGAAATGCTACGATTCTCTTCTGTTTCGCTTTCCCTACAGTCCATGTTTCACTACCATACAATGCTGTGCTTCAAACGTACATTCTCAGACATTTCTTCCTCAGATTAAGGCCTGCGCTTGATACTAGTCGACTTCTTCCGGCCAGGAACGCCCTTTTAGTCAGTGCCAGTCTGCTTTTGATGTCCTCCTTGGTCGGTCCTACATTGGTTTTTTGCTGCCTAGGTAGCAGAATCCCTTAGTATCATCTACTTCGTGACCATCAATCCTAATGTTAAGTTTCTTGCTGTTCTCATTTCTGACACTTCTCATTACTTTCGTCTTTCTTCGAGTTATTCTCCGTCCATATTCTATACTCATTGGATTGTTCATTCTATTTAGCAGATCATGTAATACTTCGCTACTTTCACTGATGATATCCTTTCACCTTGAATTGTGAATCGACTCCTGACTACATTCTTTTCCATCATTGCCTCTTTGAAATACAGATTGAACAATAGGGAAGAAAGACTACATCCTTGTCTTACACCCTTTTTAATCCGAGTACTACGTCCTTGGTCGTCCACTCTTATTATTCCCTTGTGGCTCTTACACATATTGTATATTACCCGTACATGCCTGTAGCTTACCTCTATTTTTCACAGAATTTGGAATCTCTTGCACAATTTTATACTGTCAAACGCTTTTCCCAAGTCAAGAAATACTATGAACGTGTGCTAGCTCTTCTTTACTCTTGCTTCCATGATCAAGCACAATGTCAAAATAGCCTCTCTGGTGCCTTTACCTTCCCAAAAGCCTAACTGATCGTCGTCTAACATCACCTCAATTTTCTTTTCCGTTCTTATGTATACGTATTATTCGTATAAATAACTTGAATGCATGAGATGTTAACCTGACTGTGCCATAATCCTCACAAATTTCAGCTCTTGCAGTCTTCAGAATAGTGTGGATCACATTTTTCGAAAGTCAGAAGGTATGTCGCTTGACTTACGCACTTTACAGACCAACGTAAATAGTCATTTTGTTGCCACTTCCTCTAAAGCTTTAAGAAATTGCTATGAAATATTATCTATTCCTTCTGCCTTATTTGTTCTTAACCTCTCCAAAGCTCTCTTAAATTCCGAGTGTAACACTGGATCTCCTATCACCTCTAAATCGACTCCTGTTTCTTCGGGTACCTCATGAGACAAATATTCGCCCTCATAGACGCCTTCAGTGTACTCTTTGTATCTATCCACTCTCTCCTCTCTATTTAACAGTGAAATTTCCGTTCCACTCTTAATGTTACTACCATTGCTTTTAATTTCATCGAGGGTTGTTTTAACTTTCCTATACGCTGAGTCAGTCCTTCCGACAATCATTTCTTTTTGGAATTCTTCACGTTTTTCATGCAGCCGTATCGTCTTAGCTTCCTTGGACATCCTGTTTACTTCATTCCTCAGCGACTTGTATTTTTGTATTCCTAAATTTCTCTGAATATTTTTACACTTCCTTCTTTCATTAATCAAAACATTTCTTCTGTTACTCATGGTTTCTTCACAGCTATCTTCTTTGCACCTACGTTTTTCTTGCCAAACTTCTGTGACTGCCCATTTTAGAGTTGTCCATTCTTCTTCAACAGTACTGCCTACTGAGCTATTCCTTATTACTGTACCTATAGCCTTAGAAAACTTCAAGGGTATCTCCTCATTCATTGGTACTTTCGTATTTCACTTCTTTGCCTACTGAATCTTCCTGATTACTCTCTTAAACTTCAGCCTCCTCTTCATCACTACTGTATTATGATCAGAGTCTACATATGCTGCTGTGTACACCTTACAGTCCAATCTGATTTCGGAATCTATGTCTAACCACGATGTCGTCTAACTGAAATCTTCCCGTACCACCGGGCACATTCTAAGTATACCTTTTCCCCTTGTGATTTTTGAACACAGTATTCACTACTACTAGCTGCAATATATTACAGAACTCAGTTAGCCTTTCTCTTCTCGTATTCCTAGTCCCAAGTCCGTATTCTGCCGTGACCTTTTCATATACTCCTTCCACTACCATTGCGTTGCAATCTCCTATGACTATTAGATTTTCATCTCTCTTTACGTACTGTAATACCCTTTCAGTATTCTCATATTCTTCAGCTTGCGAGGTCGGTGTGTGTACCTGAACTATCGTTGTCTATGTTGGTTTGCTGTCGATTCTGATAAGAAGAACCCTGTCACTGGGCTGTCCACAGTAACGTACTCTCTTCTCTATCTCCTTGTTCATAACGAATCCTACGCCCGTTATAAAATTTTCTGCTGCTGTTGATATTACCCTATACTTACTTGACCGGTAGTCCTTGTCTTCTTTCCATTTCATGTCACTGACGCCTATATATCTAAGTTGAGCCTTTGAATTTTCTTTTTCAGATTTTCTAGCTTCCCTACTACGTTCAAGCTTCTGACATTCCACGCTCCAACTCGTAGAACGTTATCCTTCCGTCGGTTATTCAAACATTTTGTCATGGGCACATACCCCTTGGCAGTCCCCTCCCGTAGATCGGAACGAGAGATTATTCTGAAAACTTTTGCCAATGGAGAGATCGTCAAGACACTTTTTCAGTTACAGGGCACATGTCTTGTTGATATATTTGTCTTTAATGTGGTGGTTTCCGTTGCCTTCTGCATCTTCATGCCATTGACCATTGCTGATTCTTCCACCTTTAGGCGCAGTTATCAGGACAAAAGAGTGCCCTGAACCTGTGTCCGCTTTTACACCCTCTTTGAAAATTCCGTGGGCAGAATGAGGGTGACTTTTGATGGAAGTCTTCGGCTGCCAATGCTGATTATTAATCAAACTTTAAGCTGTGGCGGTTTTCGAACTCAGGGTCGAGGATGTTTTTGATTAGTGATGAAAGATGCTATTCCTAAATCACGGGCGACATTCCACATAGATAAGGAAGCTGTTTGACAGTTGCTCTCACCATCACGTAGTCTACAGGAAGTCCCACGAGAAATGGACAATATTCAGAGATATGACAGAGACACTCTTTTCAAGCAAAAAATTCATGTGGTTATATACCCTATTCCGAATGGTTCACGATACAGAAAAGATTTAATATACATTCGTTTTTGGGGTAGTGGCACGTTTTATGTGTTTTACCGTAATTGGTAGTGTAATTAACTGGTCGCCAGGATCTCAGTACCTTACACTACTAGATTTCGGTTTATGGGGTTGGATGTAGTCTGAGGTATACAAATCGAAGGTGAATACGCGAGATGAACTACCTGATCCGACCATGGAGCCCTCATTCCGGAACGTGCACAGGCACTGAGACAAGCTGCACAACTTTTTTCTTCCATGATTATAAAATTGCACTGAAGTCTGCTTTGGGATATTCGAACATTTATTGTGAACTGTACAATAGCTGTAATGCGTCGTTTACGATAATGCGTAGAGGTGAATGTGTTAAAAATTCCTAATTTTCGATAGACACGCTGTAAAATATAATAGATTGACCAGTTCAGACAGTGTAAAAGGTGTTTACATACAGGTGTCTAAACTGTTAAAATATAAATATGAATGAAAATCGAATAGTCCTCCGTAACTCTATTTATTTCAGCCGATTTCAGACTCACTCAACGGGTTTCGCAACTTTTAACTTGCACTTTCTGGTGTGTATAAATGCTATGTCATATGGTATAGGGAGTTGTTACAGAACACCTTTGAGTAACAGCTGGCGTGGCTAGGCAAAGTTCCCAGCCTTCTCTCAATTGATGATAACCGTCATCAATGATGACTGTCCCGTCTGTTTTAAAATTACGAATTTTCATCACTTTACTGTTTAAAATATGTTCCTGTGGGCCTGTCGAGCAAGATACGAACATTTAATTGTTGTCGGTAATGTATCCAGGCACATTTTCACTAGTTATGTGTGCTCAGTTCACTGAAGACAGTTCTACGCCAGTCAATGAAATTCCTGGCCGAAGACGTGTCTCGAGGCGCACCTGACAGCGGTGGAATACTAAGCCGACTATCGCCTGCTGTATGGCATGACATCCGGGGGTGATGTTATGATGTGCTGTTTATTTTAATAGCAAGACCCTCGACGGCACCCTTAAAGCACAGCGGTACGTCGACGATATTCTACGACTCGTGTTGTTACCTTCCTGGCAAGCTATTGTGGCCAGCCAGCACACGGTGAGAGTTTATACTGCTTGCCTTTTTTTTGGCAAACCCTGCATTGCCCAGCGAGGTCGCCGGATCTTTCCCCACTTGAGAACGTTTGGAGCATTGTGGGTGGGTGGTTTAACCATATCGGGTTTTTGACGATATAACGCGGCAGTTGGAGAAAGGTGGGATGGTATCGCTCAGGAGGTTATCCATCAACTGTATCAGTTCCAAGCCGAATACTGCTTGCATAAGGGCCAGAGGAGAACAATACGCGTTATTAATTTGCTCCATTTGTGAAGCTCTTTCTCTTGAATAGATCATGCATTTTTTCTGAAATTTGTTTGCCTGTACATCCAATACATCTACCGGTTTCCGTCACATTCCGATAATTCCTTCATGGTCCGTCGTTTCCTTTTTTTTATATATCTTACAGTGTACGTTCTCCTTCGTATTTACACAACGTCGCTACGAGCATATGGTGCCATCTCATGGCAGTACAACGTTGAACAGCGGATCGTAATACTACAGATTAGGAAGTCCAGATGGTTTGTGCACAAATTCTCTCATGCTCGAAAAAATTCCCACTGGCCCGTGTTGGCCACTTTATGGCTTTCATCTCTCTGAGGCCATGTTCAACGGACCTACCCGGGCAGAGACTTCATTACTACAGACGTATAATGTCTTAACGCATCAGGTATTCACCCATTAGGCCGCTTCTTTTTATCGACACAACCATTCACTGATTCCACGACGCATATTCTACTTCTCGTTATCTATATATTCGTTTCCCCTTCGCTTCTGTGGAGACACACCCCATGTCTGATGTCCATCTAGCTGTCATTATCCTTCCGCATCATCACGTCTCGTGCGGTTCGATTCTTTTATTTCGTGATTTTCCCACAATTCAGTACGATTTTGTACTGCATATAAACGTTCTTCCAAATGTCAGTCTCAAATTAAGACTTACATTTGGTACTAGGAAGCACATTTTAGTGAGGAATTGTCTCCTTTATTTGCTGGTCTGTTTATTTTCTCTTCATATACAATGCAGGCATTCTTGTAACTGGTTAACTATGTATAAGCCAGCCGGAGTGGCCGAGCGGTTCTAGACGCTACAGTCTGGAACCGCGTGACCGCTACGGTAGCAGGTTCAATCCTTCCTCGGACATGGATGTGTGTGATGTCCTTAGGTTAGTTAGGTTTAAATAGTTCTAAATTCTAGGGGACTGATGACCTCAGACGTTATGTCCCATAGTGCTCAGAGCCATTTGAACTAAGTAAAACGAATCCTTGGGACTGGCGTTGAAAAGTGAAAAGAATAGTAGATGCCACTGCGTGCTGAAAATTGTAGTTTATTGTCTTCGAATATGACTGATTATTCATGGTGTATTTAATCTTGAAGATGGATCACTGGCTAATTGGTGATATTGGCCTTTTTACCAGTCGTTGGCGCTACAAAAATCCGTCATCGTTATTCGCAGTTCTCGGCGTAACATTTTGTAAAGGGAATAAGTGCTTATTTTATCCTAATATACAATTCAGGCGTTCTTGGAGATGATTGAGCTGTGTTGCGGCCTGCGTTGATGCGGTTTGTAGGTTTCCACCTTCTGATGGAGGTCAGGCTGTATCCTTTACTTGGCACGGTTGCAGTTGTTTGTCTTCTTCTCGTTCTGACCGGCGCCACTCGTTTCGCAAGCGTTGTATGTCCGCTAGGGGCAGCAGTGGCGGTTATCGATATGTAGTAACTGTTGCCCTATCTTTTTGTTTTTCCGTGTCGTGTGAATGTGGCAGTTCGGTTGGAGACTCAGGACGAGCCAGTCCGCGCAGTGCGGAAACACGCCTGGACCGCTCGCAGCGCGCACGGACTGCCGGATGGAAGGGCTGTGGTTACGAAGGTGCATGATCTCGTCGTAAACCAGATCCTACAGGCTTTAAGATGAGTGTAGTTCAATTCAAGTAGAGAAACCTCCACCATTGTTACATCTCGCGGTTCTCCAGTGACGTGGGTTCTTGTTGCTGTTCGTAGTGTCGCCGAGGCGAAGAGCAGCGAGTGGAGCGCTAGGGGAAAGCGGATCTGATTAGCTTTCTTCGACTTCTTATTACTATTTACTGAGTTCAGCTTGTTACAATTTTTTAAGTTCAACCAGTGGTATTTTACCTGCCTGGTGGCCGCTAACACCCCAGTTACCTGCCCTGGGGGTTAGTGCATGTAATGGCAGTGTACGTTTCCTCGCCTTGCCGCTGCTGTCCGGTAAAGCGTGTAGTTTTGACAGCTTTCTTGATTGTAGGCCGTTTGTGATTCTTCTACTCTGGTGGTAGTGATTCCTTTCTCGTTCTGGGCACTCTAAGCACAGTATTCTGGGGGCAAAGTGCAGTCCGCCGGTTCCGGCTTTGGCATGTTGTTCCATTCTTGCATTTGGTTTATTCGACGTCAGGTAGCTTCAGCAAGATTATCATTAGTCATTCGTTAGACTGCCACTAGTCTGAGTTACCATCTTGTGAAGTGAATGCAACACTTGGGCCGCGCGAGATTAGCCGAGCGGTCTGAGGCGCTGCAGTCATGGACTGTGTGGCTGGTCCCGGCGGAGGTTCGAGTCCTTCCTCGGGCATGGGTGTGTGTGTGTTTGTCCTTAGGATAATTTATGTTCCGTAGTCTGTAAGCTTAGGGAATGATGACCTTAGCAGTTAAGTCCCATAAGATTTCACTCACATATGAACATTTGCAACACTTGGCTGCTCACGGCTCGCGAAAGAGTTTGTTGCCGGACCTTCTCAGAGGTCGACTCCTGGAGCACTGTCTGTGACTCGTCGTTGTGTTTTATTATTGTATTATTTATTATCATACCTTGTAATGCCTACATTAAAGGTTATGTGTGTCTAGTTAATAGTTCCGGTCGCCTTCTGGAATAAATCTAACAGTGTAATGGTTGTGTTACAAGCTACCATCATCTTATTTCGCACTTTTGGTGGTGAGTTGCTTGTTTCTTTTAATTAACCTTTGCTTATATTTGCTGTTTTACAGCAAGTTTCTAAATTTTTTTTATATAATTGCCATTCATGGCGTGTATGGCCTTCAGCTGTGATTGTAGTCATTTGCTTAGAAAAAATAATTCGATATTTGTATTTTAGCAGTAAGCCTTAAAACCTTATTTACTGCTATTCCTGGCGTCTGATACCTTCTGCTTTGTTAGTGGCCACTTACTTTTAATACTTCAATACCTGTAAGTTGTAATTGCAGCGAGTTCTTAAACATTCTTAATTTATTGCCGTTCTTGGCGTGTAAGGCCTTCAGCCGTGATCACAGTGGCGTGTTTTTGTTAAAAATTGTCTGTACCTGTTTTTTATGGTGATTTGCTGAGTTGTAACGCACTGAAAACACTATTATTTACACAGTTGTTTATTCTTTCATTAATAAAATGTGGAATTTTTTAAATTTATTGAGTCTGGATCACTGTCTTAGAAATAAATGGATGTAACTGTAAAGGCAAGCAATAGTAACTGATTATGGCGCCGTCAACAATCGTAACCGACTCCTGCCTTTTCTTGACGGACTGGTTATAATGATCGACCCAACGAAGATGAATTCTTGCGATTCGGATTGAGTAGTGAAGGAAATATTAGATGCCACTGCATGTTGCAAATTGTCTTTTATGGCCTTGGACTACGACTATACATGGCAGCTTTAATCTCGAAGCAGTTTCATTGGCTAATGAGTGATATGGGCATTATTGTGAGTGGTTTGCCCTGTAACAATCCATTCTCGGGATTCGCAATTGTCGCTGTAAGACATTATAAACACAGCAACATACTGCAGAACGCATATATCGCTTCACTGCTAAATTGACGAAATAGGTAGTCCCGTCGTACATGAATGACGTCGTATGACAACTACATGCTTTACATTCAATGGCCATGTATCTGCCGGTACACGACAGTGCATGGTACCAATATCTTCCAAAGAGCCGTGAGCGAAAAGGTGACATTTAAGGGGGCCACATCTCGGCTTTAGGGAACCCATGTTCTAGGGGTAGCGTATTGATTAATAATCAAAACATCCGCGGTCCTGGCTTCGAACCCTGCCACAGCCTAAATTTTTTACAGAAATCATCAGCCTTGGCGGCAGAAGACTTCCGTCATAATAAGTCACTATCATTCTACAGACAGCCTTGTCAAAGAGAGAGCTGTAGAGAGCAAAAACCGTAGAGGATGACAGAGATGGGAATACATCCAGCACATAATTGAGGATGTAGGTTGCAAGTGATACTATGTGATGAAGAGGGAAAAAAAATTCCATCTGAGGCGTAAAAGTAATTTTAGCTGATATGTGATCACATGGCAAGGGTTCCATTGCAGGATTTGTGAGGTCACAAAACTATGTTTTCAGTCAAGATTTTTTAATCAACACAACTTTATGAAGCGCAGTCTCTTGTACAGTAGTCGCTGTACGAATATGCCCAAAGAACTGCTGTAGTGACAAGAAAAAAGGTTCAAAGGATCTTAACATGGCTTGAAACGTCCTCTTAAAACAATTTATACAAGACTGTGCTTAAACTGACACACAATATTTTGTTAGCGCAACGCAATCTGACTTTCAAATTTCCCTACAAAAGAATGGCCCTGACTAACATTAAACTATACCTTTCACAAATCACTTACCTCACAAAAATCTTCGCTGCTCAAGCTACTGCAATACAGCGAGCGCCACTACTGCCAGCTAAATAAATGATTCAAACTATGGAAGGCACTAACTACTGATAGGGATAGTTAGCAAATGAAAGATATTAATAGAGAACAAACAATGTATTTACCCTGATATCATCATATATAAATATATCAGTACATGACAAATTTCAAAACTCCGCCATCTATCTCCCCACATCCACCACTGCTGGCGGCTCACCTCCAACTGCACAACGCTACGCGCTGTTAACATCCAGCTGCCCCTCTACAATGGCAGACAACAATGCAAACAAACCACAGACTGCACACAGCACAGCCAGTGATTTCATTTTCATACAGAGAGCGCTACGTGGCGGCGGCGTTACCAATATAAGAACCTAAACAGCCTACTTACATAAGGAAAACATAAACAGCCTACTTACATAGCCCCCATGCTCCCCACAAAAAATTTTTACAAATGGTGTTGGGCACTGGCCAATACAGATTTGACAAAAATTTTTCACAATTACAGTAACAAAGATATGAAATGCACACACTTATTGATACAACGTTGGTCAAAAGCTAAAATTTTCTCACAGTCCATAAAGACAGTCCTGATCATTCATCATAATAGTAATTACAGTTTATTTTCACAAAGTCTCATTAGTAAAAGAGAATACACACAGAAGTAGTGGATTTCCATGCAGTCATGAAGAAGTAGTGGTGTCCTTCCAACGGAAAGACATTGCTGACTCTTGACATGCTGACAGGTAATGGGCCACAACAGAGCAAACCCACAGCAGAGTCATTCGAAGTTTTGAAGAATATTGGTAGGTAGGTCATCACAGAGCAGACCCACTGCAGTCCTGGTAGAGAGTATTGGTGGGCCACCAGAGGTGCAGACCCACTGCAGTCCTTGTAGAAATTGTGGACAGGCCCACTGTAGTCCTTGAAGAGATGGCTAGCAGCCATCCGTTGCGACTGTGCAGGTGCACAATCACCATTGAAGAGTCTTGCGGATAATATAGCAAGTCCATAACCACCACTTGTGCACTCACAAAGTTTTTGGAATTGTCCTTAGAACCAGCAATGCTGTTATCCAGTCCCTTGCTGAATTATTAACACACGTGCAAATACTAACAGTCCCTACTTCTCACATATTGTCCATATACTATGACCAACAGAAACGTGTGCAGTGAAATGTAACTTAATTTGAAGAACTGGTGTCTATACAATTATAAATTTACAACATGAAAATAAAATTACAAAGGTACAAAATACATCATTAAAGAACATAATAGTACAGATAACATTTGTAGTAATATGGGCTTTACAAAAGAATCGAAATAACATATACATCAGTGTTACAGGAATTATGACATAAGTAAATACATAAAAGATCAGAATAACTTTCGAAACATCAATTTCACACATGAGCATTAAAACAAAACAGAATAAATAATGTCTAAACATCTTTACAAAGAAAATAGCATATTATAAATGCAAATTATATTTGAGGATAACAGTATTCCTCATCATAGTGAATGTAGCTGAGCATGAGAAAAATTCTACAACATAAGTCTTATGAGGTAAACATATAAAGACAGGAAGAACATATATACACAAGGGTACCCAAACACATAGTGGGATAACACAAAAGGAAAGGACAGGGTTTGTATCATTGCAGTATTTTGCAAACAGAACTTTCTTTGCTTCTTGGAGATCTCCCTTCATTCATCATTATTCCCAAAAGTCCTATCTAAGCCTGCCTTCTGTATTTTGCTCACATCCTCTGTCAAAAATAGTTTTTCTCTCTGCTTTCTGTATTCTGTTCACATCCTCTGTCAATAATAGTTTTTATCCACTGTACAGTATCCCTTTTATTTTGCCAGACCATTTTCTGATAGCTTCTCAATGCATTTCTTATAAATTTATAATAGTTAGTTTCTTATATAGTCTATCCCCCCCTTAAGCTAACTTAAATCTACTGAGCTCAGATGCTAAACTAAGGGACGAGGCAATGCAGCAGCACATAAAACAATTAATATAAACAGCAATGAAAAAAAAATGGAAAATCGCAAAGCAAGCTACAGCAAATCTAAATTACCAAGCAATTCAACATTACAACTAATATGAGGCAATGTGCAGCAAACAAAAAAATAAATATGGCTTAGCAGAGTAACACAAATTAAAGTTCAGTAGCACTATGCCTGGCAAACAGCAGCTTGTATCTAAACATGACATAGCTCAAGCAGAAAAAATAGTACACTAAAGATAACAATGCAGATAAGGGAAATGTATATTCACATCTTAATGTCTAAGTAATTAAAGTGGTGCACCACAACAAGTTATTGTAAAAGAAATATTACCATGTACTTGAAAAGAATATTATGTATGCAGTTACTGTTACTAGTCCCTTCTTATTGTTCTTTCCTTTCCAAGTGCTCCTTTTTTAAAGAATGTGGATTACAAAATTATCATTTAATAGATCTGTTGACAGAAAGTGTTCACATTAGCAAATGCATCTAAGTTTATTTTATAAAACTAATGCTGTAACACAGCTGGAAAACAGATGTCAAATGAAATAAGCAATTACGCAAACCAAAGCATAAAAACGCGAGGATAATGGCCTCCCCTTTTTTTTTTCTACCTGTGCCACTGAAAGGCTAATGGCTTTTTTTTTTTGGGCGGCTGTCGCCCAGGTGGGTGCCCGCGACGCATTACGTGCAGGTGGTCACTTAACTTTCTTACGGAAATATTTACGACAGCAGTTTCTGCTACAGTGACAGTCTCATATAAAAATATTTCACAGGTCAAGAATTTGCGTTGCAAATGTGTAGAAACAAAATCTTACAGCATAATACACATCGTCGTCGTAAAAATATCGTAACATCTCAGTCAATTCTCAAAATCGTCGTAGCTTCCTCCAATAATTTCAAAACGTAAAAAGAATTCTCTGCTCATTTAAATAGTGTCATCTACCTCAAACGTACTTTAAAAATCATGATCTCATACCAAATACATCATTCAAAGCTCTCACAATATCACAATGGGTCTGAAAAAATATGAACAGTTCACACAGTACAGACAAAATACAATTTCGTAAGTGTGAAGTTATACAACAGTGTAATTACGTAAACATGTCACTGACGTAATAAAAAGTTTGTCTCTCTCAGTTAAATGATCAGATAGCTGTGTAATTTGTGTTAGAGAAATATGGTACCGATGTGTAAAGTTGTATAAGCAAATACCATATTAGCTAGGGCTCCTTGTGCTTGCCAAACACATGGTACACAAAGTAGGCGTGTACCCCCTGAGGATTAATGTAATTATACCCTCAGGTGTTACAGATTAGAACAATGGAATGAAATGTTTCACTGAAAACCTTTGTATCATTGTACTTCAAATATTTTTAAAAAATAAATGTTTTAAGTACAAAATTAATCACTCAAATGCGTGTCCTGTAGCGCTAAATGTGCGTCTCGCTGTAAGATAATTCTGTGGAAGTGTCGTACTTATCGTCCTCCGACAGCTAAGTTCTGCAGAAGTCAATGTACTTATGATAAACAAAAGTGAAATGCTTTATGTATAGATATCTTAGTTATTACGCTTATCGCCATGATGAAGAAAGTACTGTGCTGTAACGTATTGTTGTGCTACGGAAAAGGCAATCTCATTATAGCTATACCACAAAAGTTACTACTAAAACATGTTTTACTTTGCAGAATAATACAGAAAAACTGTGCAGATATAAAACAGAAACACTACAAAAGCAACATTGTAAATTGTCACTCATTAGAAGCGTCGTGATAAAACCGTGTATTTGTCACTTAAACTAACCACTGTGTCGTCTGGTATCTCACAGAAAGTACATTAAACCCAGAATGTATTTTCAAGTAAACCAAAATGTTGCATTAAAATCTCATTAGCAGTACTGGTAAATGTTCTAAGTATGTGAGCCTTATAGTCGTTACGTCATCGTGCAACTAACAAGCAAGAATGTACAAATACAACACTGTGTCGTCTGTTCACTATAACAATGCATTCGTAATTTCTGTTTAAAAATGTTCCCTAGGTTCTAGACTGGATATTTAACTTCAAACATAGTTGTATGTTAACAGTTTCTTAAGTCTGGCACAGCATACTAGCAATGTAAAGTGAAAAGTTATATGGCAAAGACAAAGTTAAAAAGCAGATTATCTTTCAATAAACGGTTTTACATGTGAAATGTGGTGTAATCCTTTACTCTTCATAGTACTCAGAGTTTGAACTCGAATGCGATTGTCATGCGGTATACGTCGGTAAAGAATGCTAAAATTTTTGTCAAGGCTAGCGTCTTATGTTATTTTTCTCGGAGCCAGCGGGCGCACGCGGCTGCCTGCTGTGCGAGTCATTGTCTGTCTCTTTGTTGGCGAGCGCCGTTATTGGGATTTGGAGACCTAACTTCTACAAATTCACTCTGACGAGAAGGCCCTGCTCTGTTTGAATCCCGCCAGTTCTGATGCAATTCGGGTCTGTCGTTACGATCATATCGTCTGTCGTCATGTCGGTAGTTCCTGTAGTTTCTTTCTTGTCGGTTAAGTGGGGGAGAATTTCTCCCTGAATCGTAACTGCGCGCTGGACCGTTGCGTCTCAAGTTATTCTGTCTCCCGTAATAATAATTGTTTTGGTTCCCATATTGTCTGTTTCTCTGATTGTCTCTGTGATAGTCATTACTGCGGAGAGGTGATCTTTCCCTGTAATTATTACTACTCTGCCAACGGTTGTCATACGGGTGGTGTCTGTTTTGGTCACGATTTGTGTTGTGAGAATAGCCTTGTCGCATCCAGTTATTATCGAGGAATTGTGACGGATGTGACCTGTAATTGTTGTGTTCCTGTTTCCGCATTCCGCGATTGTCAGTGTCAATTTCTAATTCTTGTAACAGTCCCTGAAAAGCTTCAATGTCGTCTTTGCAACGTCCTGCCAAAATAATGTGTCGTAAATGTTCAGGCAATTTGATTAAGCAAATGCGGATAAGTTCTGGGGGGCTGTATGGGTTTGACAGGTACTGATTCTTGTACAACATGTCTTCAAAATATTTCATAAGACTGGAAAATTCAGATTGTTCGAAACGTTTCATCATTATGATGCTTTGTTTTACTCGGTCTTGTGTGGCCTGAGACCAATATGCTGAGAGGAAGGCATGGTAAAACTCTCCTTCACTGTGGCAATCGTGAATGACCGACCGCATTCTTACAGCTGGTTCATTCTCTAAGTAGCCACACATAAATTCTAATTTGTGCTCTAATGACCAGTTGGGAGGAAAACAATGAGAGAATTGATGGAGCCATGCTTGTGGATGAATGTCGTTGCCAGAATTCTTAAATGTTTTGAATTTACGTGTAGTAATGAACAGCTTATAGTCAAAGTCATCATGTCGGCGAGTCGCATATCGGTCATTGTTACATCGTTTCGGCGGTTCCATTTCAAAATTAGGTGCACCTTGCCAATTTCTTTCATAACTTCCGAAGTGTCCTGTGTTATTATTTTGTGGTTGTTCCGTATTTCTAAGTCCCTCTTCCCGTATTGGAGCGCGAGTGGCCTCTGAAATACATAATTCTTGTATTACCTGAGTCAGCTGATCTTGTACTTCCCGGATTTCTCTTTGGTGTTGCGTATTAATTTGATTCTGATTTTGTTTGAATTTCCTAATTTGTTCGCACTCTTCTGTGTCATTAAAGACTACCGGTTTTGTGTCGTTCAGATTATCATCTACCTTCGTAGATAAGTTAGTGAACTGATCCGAAAGTTCGGCTACTTTCTCCGATAGTGAACACATTTCCTCAATGTGTTTTTCTGAACCAAGTTTCAGAGTGTCCATTTGTGTTGAAATCGAATCTACTGTGTTCTTTAAGTTTTCGTGAGTTTTTGCAAGTTGCGTAACCGAATCGGTAGATGCAACTGAGTCAAATTCAGCTTGCAAGGTCTCATGATTTTCATGAACAATAATTTGCAGTTCTTTTATGGCTGCTTCGTGATTCTGTAATGCCTTTTCATTCCGCGAAAAAATAGGTTGAAAATGCTCACAAATTTGAGTTTTTACGTCATTACAGACTTTTTGACATTTCGATTCAATGTTATGTAACTCAGTAGTTACATCTTCACGCGTTTGTTCAAGAGTTTGTTCCAATGAGTCTAACTTTTGAAGCTGTTGCTGTGTTTGTCTCTGATTTTGTTCCAGTGTGTCTAACTGTTGCTGTGTTTGTCTCTGGTGTTGTTCCATTGTGTCTAACTTTTCAAGCTTTTGTCCCATTTGTTGCATCTATTGTAATAACAATGCACTGGTGTCTAAAACATGCTCCTTAGTGCTTTTCGGCAGTGAAGTTGCACCGGCAAAATTCACATTTTGACAAGCGGAAAATGTGTCTTGACTCATTTGAGAAAACGGTGAGAACCCAAAACCTGAGTCTGCAGTATTTGCAATATTGTGTTCTGTCATTCCCGATTCCTGAGGCGAGCTGTTGCCGACCAATCGATCGATAACGCTTCCCTGTTCACTACCTGTTTCACTGTCTACACCATTGTTTGCCGCCCGCTCCATTTCCCTATGCGCAATTACCAAATTACTACTTTGAACATTAGTTAATTCATTACTCTGCGGCGCTAACACACTGCTTTCGTCTTCACTGTCATTTCTAAGTTTACTTTGGAGCCTAGTATTACGTTTTTCACACGCCATAATTGTCACAATATTTCACACGATAACACAGAAAAGCACAATTTGAAGAGCAAAATAAAATAACATAGCAATGGAAATAATGTCTACTTAATTGCCAGCGCAGCTGCGAAATACTTGGTGCAAATCTACATGCATGCCACAACTGTTTTACTGTACAACAATGAAAAACTGCAACTGCAAAGGAAATTCTCTCTATGATTACGCGCTATCAATAAACAAAATCTACACTAATTACACAAACTACAAGAAAAAAATCAGAAGATTCCAGTGAGGTATCCTCGGCTAAGGGTCGACATATGAAACGTCCCCTTTGAACAATTTATACAAGACTGTGCTTAAACTGACACACAATATTTTGTTAGCGCAACGCAATCTGACTTTCAAAATTCCCTACAAAAGAATGGCCCTGACTAACATTAAACTATACCTTTCACAAATCACTTACCTCACAAAAATCTTCGCTGCTCAAGCTACTGCAATACAGCGAGCGCCACTACTGCCAGCTAAATAAAAGATTCAAACTATGGAAGGCACTAACTACTGATAGGGATAGTTAGCAAATGAAAGATATTAATAGAGAACAAACAATGTATTTACCTTGATATCATCATATATAAATATATCAGTTCATGACAAATTTCAAAACTCCGCCATCTATCTCCCCACATCCACCACTGCTGGCGGCTCACCTCCAACTGCGCAACGCTACGCGCTGTTAACATCCAGCTGCCCCTCTACAATGGCAGACAACAATGCAAACAAACCACAGACTGCACACAGCACAGCCAGTGATTTCATTTTCATACAGAGAGCGCTACGTGGCGGCGGCGTTACCAATATAAGAACCTAAACAGCCTACTTACATAAGGAAAACATAAACAGCCTACTTACAGGCTGAAAAAACTTAAAATGGCTGCCAAATTAATGTAAATCTAGAAAGAATGCAAATCCAGTAACACATTTCTAATAAAATTTTTACTTTTTTAACATACAAATTGTAAGCCGGACGTTTTCCCTCAAGGTTTGCTGTCGATAAGCATCTGACCTCTACAACTTCGTTTTAAATAATCAAAGCAGTGTTCTATAGCAGCAGAAAGAAGGAGACCACCGGAAAATTACTCCTCTCTGAGCACAAAAAGGATGAATAAAATCCTCTTTAAAAAGACTCTGACAGAGAAATGGGGAATCGGTTGCCTAATCCTCATTCGGCCTTCCCCACCAATAATTCTGGCATACCACCATATTTGCGCTTTTTTGTGCTGAACGAGATTAGCAGAGAGACAATGACGGCTGGAGAGAGAGGAGACATTGCCACTGGCACTGAAAGAGAGAGGAAACAAACATGCTTGGAGAGAGCAAGTGGCAGTGAAAGACAAAGAAAAATGAATGAAGACAATGACCATGGCAGTTAAAGAAAGAGAATACATTTACGATCAGTGAAAGACAGTGGCAGTAAAAGGAAAAAAAAAAATCATAAATTAGTGAGGAAGTACCGTATAATAACAACCATGTTGTTCACGTTTTAATTTATTATGGCGCGGATGTTTTGAATTCAACGATGCATTTCAGCTATGTTTTAACGTACCTCTGCCACAATTTGTAATGACTGTTCACTACTTCCACAAGAAAGATATTTTGCTCAGTTTTAAATTGTCTAAATCCTTTTCTTTGGCAACAAGCTTTGCGAAGGGGGTTACGTTTTCTTCATTCATGATTCAATAACCAAGAACATCAGAACTAGCTCTCTTGTTTCTTGACCTTCCAAAAAATGGTTCAAATGGCTCTGAGCAGTATGGGACTTAACTTCTGAGGTCATCAGTCCTCTAGAACTTAGAACTACTCAAACCTAACTAACCTAAGGACATCACACACATCCATGCCCGAGGCAGGATTCGAACCTGCGACCGTAGCAGCAGCGCGATTCCGGACTGAAGCACCTAGAGCCGCTCGGCCACAGCGGCCGGCCATTAAGAATTTGCTGACACTTTCAGAACGGTCTGCACTGAGTGGAGACACTTTGCAAGCTCCCAAAGTATATCTTCCACGGTCGGCGTGAATATGTCTGACGGAAACGAAGTGATCACGTTCAAGTGCAGTAATCTCCTGTAATGCATTGATCGACCTATGCTGAAATACCTGAACTCCCATAAACCTAGATAACCTGGCTGTATTGCACAGGGAGGAATTTATGCCTCTGTACCTCTTCAGATGTTAGGGGAGCTGAGGCTTGGTGATGCATTTGATACCCCTCGTGTTGTGAAAAGTAATCCAGCCAGTAATAGTAGAGACAATGATATCGACATTGTCGAGTTAATCTTGACTGCATGTTACACTTGGAACAGGCTCTTCAGTATGGCACACACTTGACAAGTCCAGCTGTTGAACATTTTTACACATTAAATCCTCTAGCAACGGCAAATAAGCGCTCATTTAGTAAACTGAAAATAGGTTCAAATGGTTCAAACGGCTCTGAGCACTATGGAACTCAACTGCTGTGGTCATCAGTCGCCTAGATCTTAGAACTAATTAAACCTAACTAACCTAAGGACATCAACACATCCATGCCCGAGGCAGGATTCGAACCTGCGACCGTAGCGGTCGCGTGGTTCCAGACTGTAGCGCCTAAAACCGCTCGGCCACTCCGGCCGGCAACAAACTGAAAATAGCTCCACCATATATACGCCAGTTCAGTGAAGAAACTTTGTCTACTCACGTATGAGACCTAGACAGGGAATGGCGACATACAGTCTGTCTGCAAAACGAAAAGCCGAGCAGTGCTCGTGTTAAGGGACTCTGCTCCGAGCACTATGGGACTTAACATCTATGGTCATCAGTCCCCTAGAACTTAGAACTACTTAAACCTAACTAACCTAAGGACAGCACACAACACCCAGCCATCACGAGACAGAGAAAATCCCTGACCCCGCCGGGAATCGAACCCGGGAACCCGGGCGTGGAAAGCGAGAACGCTACCGCACGACCACGAGATGCGGGCATGAGACTCTGCCTTTCCCAGAAGAACGCTACAGCTGCTGTAAGGATGACTAGGAATCTATTTCCCTTCTAACAGTGTAGAATAGTGTGTAGTGATTTACGTGGAATCTGTTTATAAGCGATTCGTTTGTCAGTATCATCAGTAAGTCGTATCTGCATTCCATTTATTGTTAATGCTCTATGCGGAAAATAAACACTCATCGGACATGTCTGCACACTGCGTCGCCATGACTCATTAGATGCATGACTCAGGATGGTTGTACCTTTGTGAAAGGCCCTGTAGTTGCTCTTGCAACGTAGTGGGCTAAAAATGGTTCAAATGGCTCTGAGCACTATGTGACTTAACTTGTGAGGTCATCAATCCCCTAGAACTTAGAACTACTTAAACCTAACTAACCTCAGGACATCACAGACATCCATGCCCAAGGCAGGATTCGAACCTGCGACCGTAGCAGTCGCGTGGTTCCAGACTGAAGCGGCTAGAACCGCTCGGCCACACCGGCCGGCCTACATAGATTGGAGAGTCACCAGCTCGCTCATCTGTTCGCACGTCTGTGAAGTAGGGAAGTGCGTGACCAATATCTGGCGACCTATATTCCCCCGCACTTCCGCTCTCCCCACCCTGTTACAAGTCTGGAATACAATTTATCCTTTAACACTGCTCTGCTGCACTTAGAGTTCTCACACACATTTATTACTTGCTGGTAACCCACTTTAGTTAACAGTAAACTTTAATTTATACCATTAAAATATTGTTTTTAGGAATAAGCAGTATTTTCATCCCCCGCAAAGTGAAAACTATTACTCTCAGAGTACAATGAATAGAAACGTTATGGAATTAATGTCATTTAATTTTGTACTGGAGAAACATTTTCGATAGAACAATTAATGCCGCCCCCTCTTCCCGTTCGCCCAAGCTCATACCCATCGCTGAGCTTTATTATTACTTCCCCCAACAATGACATTTATGGAATGCATCAGATGAACGTACTGAGAGAAGCGCTTCTAGGGTACAGAATTTTCCTTGTCACCATCCCATTGTTACGGGGTGACACACAGTTAGGGAGGCAACGTAGTCGTAAACCACGAGATGCTTTTGCGTGCTGGCAAAACTTCTGCCGTCTGCTTGACGAAACAGTAGCTGTGGATTAAGACCGTTACTATCATTGGTGTGTCCTTCCATCCAAATTGAAATCATATATGTTGCATGCCCGGGTATAGTATCAACTGTCAATACCGCTGTGTTAATTTGCTTCCCTACAACCTGAATACCGTCCTAAGTCTATTTTCTCTACAGTTTTTCGGATTAATGTGTTTATGTGGGTGGAACCAGTTTACTCAGTAATTCTTTAGCGAGATGCAACTCCCAACTTTGGGGTCGGTAGCATCTATACATTGGAGTTCAAACCAACTGAATTCAGTTGTAACATTACAGTATTTCTCAGCATTATCAAACTTGAAACTTCCTGACAGATTGAAACTGTGTAAGGTGTCAGGCAAATCCAACACTTCCCATGAAAACCCTGACATGATAGCAAATCCGGCAGTATGTCACATAGCTCCGAATAAATCCTGACATTAAATTAACCAAAGTAATACGATCAGCGAGTGAGCAAAAGGCATACCACAGACTAACACAAGACCGTCTAAATGCATGTCATACCTTCCCACTGTGAAACAGACGCAATTCCGAGGGAAGAACAGAAGTCGAGAGCAGAGTCGTGTAGGCTAGGACGCTCTACGATAAGGGACGGACACCCAAGTCGCCAGCCGAGCGCCAGGACCACCCCCAGCCCATGTTAAAAGATAGAGCCCTCCAGAAGAACGGTATAGATCTTACAATAACACTACAAGGACCACACCAGCTGAAAGGTTTAGCGTGAGACTATACGCGTCTCTGTTACGTTGCAAACGATAAAAACATTGCCCCACCACAAAAAGTATCCAATCTCATGGGATTGACAGAATTTTTGTAGGCGGAGCTTAAGGTTAACATTGAGACCCTGATTGTTCAGTTGAAAACACAGCCAGGTACCTTTTTTTAAACCAACTTTGGTAAAATGTAGTAACAAGAAGTCAGGAGAGAGTTGCTTCCGAGACGGCGCGGTGTGTGGAGCAGCACCGCCCACCGCCCCCTGATGCTGCCTAACACCGACAAGGAAATGAACGCATGCTGTGCCGCCATAAGGCTTCACTCAGAACTGCAGAAGTCTCATCTGTTACATCCCCTTTTCACGTAATACTAATGTCGATCGTCAGTTAAACTTCGTGGTATTCACATTTGCTACTAGAAGTTAAAATCTGAAACACGATGATTTTTCTATTACATAATTATTGAGAAGCCACATCAGCCTCTGTAATTTACAAGTTAAATAAGTGATTTAAGATAATTGAGGATCACTGTAGACCATTTTGAGAGTTTTCTCTTTTATGAAACTTGTTTTGTGAGTAGAATAAAATTTCCAATGGTAAACTTAACTGCTTTTTCGACGTTATTTTACCAGCTAAATAAAACTAGGAAAGCCTTGAACCCCTTCCACTAAATTTATTTAGTATTAAGATTCTTTTACAGGGAGTGCAGTGGAGCTGACGCTGAAATCATTAAGTATTTGATTATATCATCGCTAGTCTCACTGAACTCTTCTGAACTCTACATGTCATGTGTGGTCTGGCGTCTCCTTACCAGCAACAGGTCCCAGGTTCAAACTAGTCAATTCCCTAAACAACACGCTCAGAGCGTCGTTGCGCGAAAGTGGTAGGGAGACATGACTTAGAACAAACAGACACCACGCAGAATGTTAGAACTGTGTGCCGTACCGAGACTCGAACTTGGGACCTTCGCCTTTTGCGGGCAAGTACTCTACCAAATGAACTACCCAAGCACCACTCACGCCCCGTCCTCACAGCATTACTTCTGCCAGTACCTCGTCTCCTACCTTCCAAACTTTACAAAAGCTCTCCTGCGAACCTTGCAGAACTAGCACTCCAGAAAGAAAGGACTTGCGGAGACATGGCTTAGCCACAGGCTGGGGGATATTTCCAGAATGAGATTTCCACTCTGCAGCGGGGTGTGCACTAATATGAAATTTCCTCGCAAATTAAAACTCTGTGCCAGACCGAGTTGGGGAGTGGAATGTCAGAAGCTTTAATGTGGTAGGGAGGCTAGAAAATCTGAAAAGGGAAATGCATAGTCTCGGTCTAGATATAGTAGGGGTCACTGAAGTCAAATGGAAAGAAGACAGGGATTTCCGATCAGATAAGTAGAGGGTAATATCAACAGCAGCAGAAAACGGTTTAATGGGCGTGGGATTCATTATGAATAGGAAGGTAGGGCAGAGACTGTGTTATTGTGAACAGTTCACTGATAGGGTTGTTGCTGTCAGAATCGACAGCTAAGCAACGCCGACAACGGTAGCTCAGGTATACGTGACGACGTCGCAAGCTGAAGATGAGAATACTAAAAGGGTAGTGCAGTACGTAAATAGTGATGAAAATCTAATAATCATGGGGACTGGAATGCAATTATATGGGAAGGAGTAGAAGATAAGGTTTTAGGAGAACATACGCTTGGAACAAGGAATGAGAAAGGAGAAAGACTGATTGGGTTCTGTAACAAATTTCGGCTAGAAATAGGTAGTACTCTGTTCAAGAACAATGAGTGGAGGAGGCATTCTTCGAAAAGACATGGTGATACTGAAACATTCCAGTTATATTACGTCAAGGTCAGACAGAGACTCCGACATTAGACACTGCGTTATAAGACGTATCCAGGAGCAGATATGGACTCAGATCACAATGTAGTAGTGACGAAGAATAGGCTGTAGTGTAATAGATCAGTCAGGAAGAAGCAGTGTGCAAAGAAGTGGAATATCGAAGTATTAAGGAATGACAATTTACGCTTGAATTTCTCTAAGGCTATAGATACAGCAATAAGAAATAGCTCAGTAGGCAGTAGAGCTGAAGACGAATGGACATCACTAAAAACGGAATCACAGAAGTTGGAAAGAAGAAGATAGCTACAAAGAAGGTTAACGGGAGGAATGCCTCATTTAATCGATGAAAGAAGGAAGTACAAAAACTTTCAGGAAGATTCGTAATACAGAAATACAAGTCTCTGAGAAATGAAAGAAAAGCGAAATGCAAGGACGTTAAGAAGAAATGGGTTCATGAAAAATGTGAAGTAATCGAAAAAGAATTGATTGTCGGAAGGAATAAGTCAGCAGAATGAAAAGTCAAAAAATCCTTCGGCGAAACTAAAAGCAAAGATGGTAACATTAAGAATTCAACGGGAATTCCACTGTCAAATTCAAAGGAACGAGTGCAGAGGTCGAAAGAGGACATCGAAGGCCTCTATGATGGGGAAGATTTGTCTGATGCGATAGAAGGAGAAACAGGAATCGATTTACAAGAGCGTGATGATCCAGTACTAGAATCGCAATTTAAGAGAGCTTTGGATGACTTAAGATCAAATAAGGTAGAAGGAATAGATAATATTCCACCAGAATTTCTAAAATCATTGGGATAAGTGACAACCAAACAACTATTCACTTAGATGTCTAGAATGTATGAGTCTGGCGACATACCATTTGACTTTCGGAAAATCATCCGCTCCGTTCCGAGGACTGCAAGAGCTGACAGGTACGAGAATTATCGCACAGTCAGTTAACTGTTTATGGAACCAAGTTTCTGCCAAGAATAATATACAGAAGAATGGAAATGAAAATTGAGGAAATGTTAGTTGACGATCAGTTTGACTTTAGGAAAGATAAAGGCAACAGAGGGGCAGTTCTGACAATACGGTTAGTAACGGAAGCGACCCTAAAAGAAAGTCGAGACAAGTTCATATGTTTTTTCGACCTGGAGAAAGCGCCCGACAGTGTCAAATGGTCCAAGATGTTCTAAATTGTGAGGAAAATAGGGGTAATCTATAGGGAAAGACGGGTAATATACAACATGTACAAGAGCCACGAGGGGAAAATGACGAGTGGAAGATCGAGAACGATGTGCTCGGCTTAAAAAGGGTTTAAGACAAGGAAGTAGTCTTTCGTTCCTATTGTTCAATCAGTACATCGAAGTAGCGATGGTGAAAACAAAAAGAAGGTTCAGAAGTGGAATTAAAACTCAAGGTGAAAGATATCAATGATACAATACGCTGATCATATTGCTATCCTGATTGAAAGTACTGCTATCCGAGTGAAATTTAAAAAGAATTGCATGATCTGCTGAATGGAATAAACAGTCTAATAAGCACAGAATATCGATTGAGAATAAGTCGAAGAAAGACGAAAGTACTGAGAGGCAACAGTAATGTTGAAAATTAGATGGGCTGATAAGGTAAGATATGAGGTGGTTCTGTGCAGAATCGGAGAGGAAACCAATTTGTGGAAGACACTGACAAGGAGAAGGGAAAGGATGATAGGACGTCTGTTAAGACATCAGGGAATAGTGAAGACATTAGCGAATAAATTCAATAGTCCTAGAGGGAGCTGTCAAGGGCAGAAACTGTGGAGTAAGACAGAGATTGGAATACATCTAGCAAACAATTAAGGATGTAGGTTGCAAGTGCTCCTCTGAGATGAAGACGTTGGCACAGGAGGGGACTTATGACTGGAAGCATCAAACCAGTCAGAAGACTGATGACTCCAAAAGAAATAGGAGACTTAATCTTACGCTGTAATCAGCACTGTCGGGCATCCCAAGCAAGCCTAATATTATGCGCTGGTCTATGTGCGGAGCATTCCCAACTGATTGTAATAATCCAGTATAAAATAGTTCACATAAATATGCGAGTTTCCAACGATTTCAAATGACATCCACCCAAATCAAACGCCTGGACAATACTAGTATGGCACAACATGTTCGCGGGAAATCTTAGTGTTTCTTAGTTCGTATGATGTCTTAAAAATTTCAAGACTAATTAGAAAATCTTCGCTAGCAAAATGGAACTTGGAGCATTTGGATGCTGTAGTGGTCTCCACTACAGTAATACATCGTGGAAGCAGTCCTGTCTAATTCAATCCATGAATGACGAGTAAATAAATTTTAAGTGCAACCTGAATCTGCTGTTGCCAAGTATAGTATGGTATACAGGGCGAATAAAAATTGGCGCGCTTGGACATCGTAGAGAGATTGCTCAAATACTAGCAATACAAAAATGTCTCTACAAAATTTCGTCCTGTGCATATTTCCGACAGTAAATGGACAGTTATGATTGTAAATGAGGCAATACTGTAGTCACATGTACGGTAACTATCTCTCTTAGGGCGTAGGAGTGGTGCTGTGCTGTTGGTGCAAAGGGATACCGTTTTGAATTAGCACGCGCGAGGTGGAGGGATGGATTCTGCATTGCGGCTTATTTATTTTTATTTGCCAATAATAATAATAATAATGGTATTAATAATAGTAATAGCAATAGTAATAGAAATTCATGGAGAAACTTATTAAACAACATACGCTTATGTGATTCAATGTTGAAAGGCGTACTTATTGGTCCCTTGATGATACACATATAAATGGTAACCGAGTATGGAAGTTATTTGCAAACAACGTTGCTAGCCTTGCTGGTGATGTAAGGCCCTAAATAAAGGTAATGGTCCTGAACGTGGCAAGAATAATGGTTAGTGCTAACCGATGAGACCATTGGGGGAGATTACACGGAAAACAGGTTTCGAATCTAGTAGATACGGAGGTGTGAAACTATTCGCGTCCACGACATGCTAAGGGCTTTTTAAAAAGATGAGCAATCAAAATGATTCTACTTCTGTTTCTATATTCGTAGTAGGTAAGTTACAATATTTTGTTGGAGACCAACTGCAATCACTGCATGATGATTAAGGTGCCAGGTACCGTTCCACGCAGACTACATTTAGCAAAAATAAAAAAAAATACTTCTGGACCCAGAATGGAACCCTCACCCTCCTACAGGTAACCCAAACGCTATCCATTGCACCAATTGCACAGAACTGCTCATGTATGCTAACAGAGGTACGTCGAGTACATGTGGTCATAATGTTGCCAGATTTCCAATCATTAACTTCCATTTACTGCCGGAAATTTGGGGCGGGATGAAATTTTGTGAGGGACGTTTTTTTTTGTTTCTTGTTTGTGAGGAATCGCGCTGTGAACCCCAAGTGCACTAAGTATTCTTCACCTTTTATATATCCCTTGTTTCTTAATTTGTATCCGATATACAGCCTATCGCAATATTGAGAGAATAAAGAGCGATCATGAGTAGCTAATGCTAAGCATAAGCTGCTTGGTACGTGCGATGCATATTTTTTAATGTGGTTAAAATAAAATGAAATTTTTGCACATTACTGACGACTCTTCATTGTTTCCTCTTATGACAACTAAATCTAAACATGAAGCGCTGCATTCTCTATGAACCTGGCTCTTACATTTCTGCTCGCCTTATGATGCTACAGGGAATGAGTGCTGTCTGGGCCGGCCGAAACTGTGCGGTTATTATACAGAGCATCTCCATTATTTTAGTAGCTACTTCTGATATTTATGGAGCATGAAATAACTCCTTTGTGCTTATTTCCCATCTCGGGATTTCGCATAAGTAAACGGAAAGGGGCCAGGACTTGTTATATTGGCCACAAGTGAGAGATTCCGTCCAAGGGGGAATATTTGGCCTGTGAGTCGCGTTCCATTAAGCTTCTTAAGAGTGCCGGCAGCGTCGTTTATGAATGTTTCATCTCGTCGTGCTAGCTGCAGCAGACGACTCGCCGATGCTGTTCGCAATATTGCCGCGATCCGTTCCTCAATAATTCAGAACTCTACTTTCTGGCGAAGTAACTGAGAGCCATTTAAGGGGATACGGAATCACCTATCCCCGCAATGTTAATATATGCCTACTATAGGGAACATTTTCTCACAAACTACTGGAGACAGAGAGGTAAAAATTTTACTGTATGTGCATTCATATGTTACAACAATACTGAAACAACAGTTTATTGTCAAAGTATTTTCTTACAGAGATATTGTACATTTATTTTTAAGTAAATTTTTTCCATCGCTTTTTACTAGACTATCACCCCTAAGTCTTTTGTAAATCAAGTAATTAAAAAATCGTTGTTTCAGTATGTAATAGGGACCTATGTCACTACGTCATAAAAATTTCAGACTTCTAGGTTGACCAGTACCTGAGATAATGTTCCTAGATGAAGTAAAAAGTAAACTTACGGGAAACGGAGAAAGAAGATTAAAACATTCCTGATCCGTAGCTAATACCCCCTTCACAGTCTTCATAATCATCTTTAAGTCTTGTTTTGGCACCCCTCTGTACCTGTCTTGCTTTTTTCACTAATGTCTTGATTATATTATCAGCATGCCTTAGTCTGTGCTGATCTAAAAAGAACATAGCACGTACCGTACGGGAACCAACACACATACCCAACTTTTGAAGGACCTGGCATTTAGTTATATTTCCAAGATTGAAGGTTGCCACAGCATCATACACACCAAAATGTAGTGTATTAATTCCGACAAACACTGTTTTTGGGAGACGATGCCATATCACACTATTCAAGCACTCGTTGGGGTTCTACGTTTTTCCGTGAAGACATTTCATCAGAAGACTTCTGTCAGCCAGATCTCTGAAAATGGGCTTTATTTCTGCCATGATGGCTGATGGTAGACTGTGGTGGTGAATGTATTTCTCTCCTGTTGTTAGTCCCCTATTGTATTTACACCAGCTGTTTTCACCTTTGGGGCACAAACCATGTTGTGGATGCTCATCCGTGGATGCGGTGTGGAAATATAAAGCCCATATAGCTCTCCTCATTTCTTCAAGATTGCCTGTATTTTGCCTGATTGCAAGGCCATAGCAGTTCTGAATGTGGTCTATTATGGAATCAGTCAATCTTCCTCTGCCATCCAAGGTTTTCCCATCATCTAGTTTTTTCCCTTTCATAACTGATTTTAACCTTCTCAGCCTGGCACCCATTCTCTTCTGCACATGTCCTATACATTCAAGTTTGCTTATATTTACACTGTTCCCATATGGTTTGCTTTCCAAAACTTCTTTGAATGCTTTAGAGTCACCATCTCCCAGATATTTGACATAGCGAACATTATACCACTGTGAAGAGCGATGAAAAATTTTCTTCACCCCAGCAACCTCCATGCCACCACTACTACCATAATAATTAGCAATACAGTCATCACTGTGTTCATTTTTCAGCCTGCCTGTGCACCTACAGTATTTAGACATTATTGCAACATCAATAACCTTGCCAGTATCAACACTAGTTGCTGTTACAACACCATTGTTGGAGGTGTGGCCCCTTTTCTGCCACGTGCCATCAAACGCCACTGTGAGGTCACGACTGCCGTCATTTTCTTCCACTGCTTCTTCCACAGCAACCTGCATTGACTTCTGTGCTACATCTTCAACTGCAGATCTTAGTACATAAGTGTAAGCTTCAAACTTTGAAGGTGCACTTGGAAGATTTAGAACACCACATAGCATATCACCAGCTGCTTTGCCCTTACCAATTGCTCGCAATCCATAAACTAACCTAATATTTACACTATAAAGTTCAGTTTTCTTGTTTCCATTATTTACAGTTACTGAAACCGAACTTGGAAACTTACAGCTGTATTTACAAACACTGCATATTAAATTAAACTGGGCAGCCAGGCCAACATGGGATTCTACTTTCAGAGAAACGTTTCCATGACATTTTTTGCAGCACAAACTGTTTTCAAGAGCTTCACACAATATATTCGTATCAATGAGTTCAAAAACTTCATTCCCTCTATCAAGTAAATTATATTTCTCTTCCAAATCTCTTAGTTTTTTATGAGAAGCACTGTTTTCATTTGGTGTAAGTTCGTTCGGCAAATCAGTAATAAGTGGATTCACATTTTCCAACAGTGATGATGATGAACTGCTTTGCTTTGCTAATGAATCATTATTTCTTTTCTTTTGCCAGTTCACACGCTTTTTAAATACTTTTGCTTTAGCTCTAGGCATTTTCACTGCGAAAAATGAAGCACTAAATACGAAATAACTCAACAACAACTACTTTCTTATATCACACTGTTTACAAAACAGTCCCGCCACAAAGTCAAAGAGTAACTTGAGGAAACCAGAGAGAAACATTTTCGGGCAACTAGTGTATAAATAGTCGCTGGAAACCGGGATATTTGAATTCATGTCACTTTAAAGGTACTGCCAAAAAGTTCATGGTCAGCCACGAGAGACGTGTATAACTAAAGCGCAATACCCGATCTCACAAATATATAAAAATAAAATAGTTATAATTGTAGTAGAGCTATGTATGATACGTCATTTTAAAGAGGAAACATGTCAGAATATAATACGCCAATAAAAAAAAATTCGATTTTTTAACCCAAAATCCGATTCCGTATCCCCTTAATAGGACTTTATAAACTCCGTGTGTTCTTCCATTCCCCAATTAATACACAGAAGACCTGTAGTACTGTTTGAGGGCTAAGATGTTCAGAATGAAAGAAAATCAGGTAACCAGTCTTACATTGCAATTTCCTGTAAAATACAGTTCTGAAGTTGTAATGGCTAGAAACTGTCTTCAGCACCAAGTTTCATAGTATCAACTACGAGTGAAAAGATCATGTAAAGAAACATCTTTAAAGACTTGAAAACATCAGACAAAATAACTCGTATTTCATAATGTTGCCTTTTAAGAAAATGACCCAGATCAATCACACCTGTATCCCCAATGAAGATCATATACAGTCAAAGAGAATTTGTTCGTGATACAGAAATCGAACTTAGATATAGGAATTAGGGCATGATTTGTATTACTGTTTCTGTTTTTTTTTTTTTTTTACCATATATCACCGATAGGATGGACTACAATATTTTATCTTAATTAAAGATATTTCTTAAACTTATATGTATAGCTATCGTTTTGTCTCTAAGAAATGGTCGCAAAGAAATCTTTCAAATGTTAATATCCGGTCTTTTATACACCCTTCAGTTTTTTGTAATGTTGCCATATGAACTACTATATTATGCAGAATAAGACACTGACTATGGACCTCCTCTATGCATGAAGAAATTCCGATTCCTAAGCTAATATGAATAGCACCACCATGGCACCGCTAAGTTTATGGGCGCAAAAGCAGGATATGGCATATAACAAGTTACCTCAGACCAATAGTAATGAAAAAATTCTGGGGCTCGTTAACGTGAAATAGAATTATTTATTTACTAATGCATTTTCCATATGTTTTTCTGACATTTTTGTATAAAATGTTTGTGAATATTTGATTTGATTATATTTTTGGTAATATAGATATATTTTATGTTAGTTGAGGCAATCATTAATATATCTTCAATTAACAACTCGAAGAGACAACATAGAGTCATTAATAAACTTGACACATGACATTAAACAGATATGATGATCAGAGCTAGTTTCTAAACAAAGGCTTGTAGTAAAATTTGTTAAATGAGCAAGATTTAAAGTCGATTTACCTTCTAACAGCCAAAATAGTTGTTATGAATGACGCTGAAAGTTTAGTATATACGACCTGTATAACGCAATCATGATAGGCAAGAGATTTCTTGAAATTAAAGAGACATCATCACAAAAAATAAACGTAGGGAAAAAAATTGACCTTTATAAACCAGATAAGCGCTTTTTACTGAAGCGCACTAAGACAACAGAGAAGTCTGAATGTACATGACGCAGCTTTTGAATTCTTTTGTTGTATTTTCTTAGCAGGAATATTTTGTAAACTAAAATAGGCTCCCAAAACAAATTTTACACTGTACTCAGGAAATAAATACATGGTTTAAACTTCTAGTTCACAAATCTTGAATTTGATGCGTTTGTATGTGTACATTGTGGGTAATCGAACGGCGGTGCTTAGACATTTGGTTCTTTGGCGCGCCACCAGAGCAAGTCGCTTCTTGAAGCGGTCTGGAGATGCCGCGCGAGCGCGGAAGTGGAGTCTATGGCTTGGCCGCACCGTGGTAGTCACTTCGCCAGCAGTCGAAACTTGCGAAGATTGTCTTTGACAGCGGAGATTGTTCATATGGATGGGCAATAGGTTTTCCTCTTTAGATGTGCCTACGTGAAGGGTAGCAGCAGTGGAAGTTGTCATTTCACTCTTAGCATGTCCATTGCTGGTGTGGAACATTCAAAGAGCCGAAGCGAAGTTATTTCGCCACGAATGTGCTGCTGGGAGGTTTAGTGACAATTATGACCAACACACAATAACTTAATGGGAGTGTCAGCGCTAACTGTGTGTGCTTTGGGTGATTTAACGGTGCCGAACTATTGCACTACCTGAGCGATATTTTGTCATAAACGGCGTCCGATATAAGCCGCGCGATCTGGCATTAACTTAACTGGTGAAAATCTTATGAGTTAACGTAACTTATTAAATTTAAAATGGGTATATTTACAGTGAGACGGATTAGCTGTTACTAGTAGTCGTGAGGTGACAGTGGCAGACATGGCGTCTGGGAACTTACACTACGAACACTTGGCTGTGGAGCGAAAATGGCCGGGAGTTGCGTAGGCGCTAATACTTAGGTAGGGCGTTCAATAAGTAATGCAACACGGTTTTTTTATGAAATCAGGTTGGTTCTATTCAGGATTCCAATACACCGTATTATTCTCCATTGGTTTGTCTACAAATCCGTATATTTCAACGTAATCTGAGTTGAATTCGAGGGCCTTAAGCTAGCTTGCTGGGAGAGCCTGTATGCCGGCGAAGTACCACTCCACTGGTCGACGTCGCAGCCATTGTCTTGCTCCGTCAATAACCTCCCTACCATCCACGTACTGCTTCCCATGGAGTGCATCCTACATTGGGCCAAATAGATGGAAGTCGGAAAGTGCGAGATCCAGATAAATAGTCCAGTAAAGTTCTGTGAACTCATCTTGGGTGTGCGGACTTCTGTGAGACCTTGCGTTGTCATGGAGAAGGAGACGTTCGTTTGCAGTTTTGCGACGACGAAGACGGTGAAGTCGTTTCTTCAACTTCCTGACAATAGCACAAAATACATCACAGTTGATCGTTGCACCACGAGGGAAGACATCCGAAAGAACATCCCTTCAGAGTGCTAGAAGATCTTCGCCATGACTTTCACTGCTGAATATGCGACTTTGAACTTTTTCTTTGGAAGCGAGATGGTATGGCGCAACTTCATGGATTCTCCTTTTGTTGCCGATTATAAGTGATGAACCCTTGTTTCATTTTCTTTGTCCACGTTGAATAAAAAATTGCCACGATCAACCTCGTAATGCACAAGTGACTCCGTACAGATTGTCCTACGTTGCTTTTTATGAGCACCTGTTAGGCGGATGGGACTCCAGTGGGCACACATTTTTTAGTACCACAACTCGTGGACGAGTGTGTCAACACTGCCTACAGAGACGTCTAGCTGTGCAGTGAGTTGTTTCATTGTGATCCGTCGATCACCTATAGTGAGAGTGTCCGCACGTTCCACCATTCCAGGAGTCACAGCTGTGCGCGGCCCGCTGACACGCGGAAGATAGGACAGGTTTGAGCGACTTTGCTGTGATGATTAGATGCCTCGCCCCTTGACTCAACATGCTTTCGTTCACTGTCAGGTCTCCAGAGACATTCTGCAAGAGCCTATAAATACCTGTGAAGCTCTCGTTTTCCGCCAAAAGGAACTCATTTACTGGTCTTGGCTAGGAACATACCACTGCTACAGACGTCAAATTGAACGCTACGTATAGCGTTGCTATATATCTGATTTTCGTGAAATTATGGGGGTTGAAGCGGGATTATTCCACGATGTTCCACAACAAATTTCGAATTTTTCCAGCTGAAAGAAAGTGTTGCATTACTTATTAAATGCCCCTCGTACTTCTAGCTAACACTGTCGTATCTAAATCTACATCTACATGATTACTCTGCAATTCACATTTAAGTGCTTGGCAGAGGGTTCATCGGACCACAATCATACTATCTCTCTACCATTCCGCTCCCGAACAGCGGAAAAACGAACACCTAAACCTTTCTGTTCGAGCTCTGATTTCTCTTATTTTATTTTGATGCTCATTCCTACCTATGTAGGTTGGGCTCAACAAAATATTTTCGCATTCGGAAGAGAATGTTGGTGACTGAAATTTCGTAAATAGATCTCGCCGCGACGAAAATCGTCTTTGCTTTAATGACTTCCATCCCAACTCGCGTATCAAATCTGCCATACTCTCTCCCCTATTACGTGATAATACAAAACGAGCTGCCCTTTTTTGCACCCTTTCGATGTCCTCCGTCAATCCCACCTGGTAAGGATCCCACACCGCGCAGCAATATTCTAACAGAGGACGAACGAGTGTAGTGTAAGCTGTCTCTTTAGTAGACTTGTTGCATCTTCTAACTGTCCTGCCAATAAAACGCAACCTTTGGCTCGCCTTCCCCACAATATTATCTATGTGGTCTTTCCAACTGAAGTTGTTCCTAATTTTAACACCCAGGTACTTAATTGAATTGACAGCCTTGAGAATTGTACTATTTATCGAGTAATCGAATTCCAACGGATTTCTTTTGGAACTCATGTGGATCACCTCACACATTTCGTCATTTAGCGTCAACTGCCACCTGCCACACCATACAGCAATCTTTTCTAAATCGCTTTGCAACTAATAGTGGTCTTCGGATGACCTTACTAGACGGTAAATTACAGCATCATCTGCTAACAACCTAAGAGAACTGCTCAGATTGTCACCCAGGTCATTTATATAGATCAGGAACAGCAGAGGTCCCAGGACGCTTCCCTGGGGAACACCTGATATCACTTCAGTTTTACTCGATGATTTGCCGTCTATTACTACGAACTGCGACCTTCCTGACAGGAAATCACGAATACAGTCGCACAACTCAGACGATACCCCATAGGCCCGCAGCTTGATTAGAAGTCGCTTGTGAGGAACGATGTCAAAAGCTTTCCGGAAATCTAGAAATACGGAATCAACTTGAGATCCCCTGTCGATAGCGGCCATTACTTCGTGCAAATAAAGAGCTAGCTGCGTTGCACAAGAACGATGTTTTCAGAAAACCATGCTGATTACGTATCAATATATCGTTCCTTCGAGGTGATTCATAATGTTTGAATACAGTATATGCTCCAAAACCCTACTGCAAACCGACGTCAATGATATAGGTCTTTAGTTCGATGGATTACTCCTACTACCCTTCTTAAACACTGGTGCGACCTGCGCAATTTTCCAATCTGTAGGTACAGATCTATCTGTGAGCGAGCGGTTGTATATGATTGCTAAGTAGGGAGCTATTGTATCAGCGTAATCTGAAAGGAACTTAATCGGTATACTATCTGGACCTGAAGACTTGCCCGTATCAAGCGATTTCAGTTGCTTCGCAACCCCTAAGGTATCTACTTCTAAGAAACTCATGCTAGCAGCTGTTCGTGTTTGAAATTCTGAAATATTCCATTCGTCTTCCCTGGTGAAGGAATTTCGGAAAACTGCGTTCAATAACTCCGCTTTAGTGGCACAGTCGTCGGTAACAGTACCATCGGCACTGCGCAGCGACGGTATTGACTGCGTCATGACGCTTGTGTACTTAAAAAAAGACCACAATTTCTTCGAATTTTCTACCAAATTTCGAGACAATGTCTCGTTGTGGAACCTATTAAAGGCATCTCGCATTGAAGTCCGTGCCAAATTTCGCGCGTCGGTAAAGTTTAGCCAATCTTCGGGATTTCGCGTTCTTCTGAACTTCGCATGCTTTTTCCGTTGCCTCTGCAACAGCGTTCGGACCTGTTTTGTGTACCATGGGGGATCAGTTCCATCTCTTACCAATTTATGAGGTATGAATCTCTCAATTGCTGTTGCTACTATATCTTTGAATTTGAGCCACATCTCGTCTACATTTGCATAGTCAGTTCGGAAGGAATGGAGATTGTCTCTTAGACTTCTAGTGACACTTTATCCGCTTTTTTAAATAAAATTATTTTACGTTTGTTTCTGGTGGATTTGGAAGAAACGGTATTGAGCGTAGCTACAACGACCTTGTGATCATTAATCCCGGTATCAGTCATGATACTCTCTATTAGCTCTGGATTGTTTGTGGCTAAGAGGTCAAGTGTGTTTTCGCAACCATTTACAATTCGGGTGGGTTCGTGGACTAACTGCTCGAAATAATTTTCGGAGAAAGCATTTAGGACAATCTCGGAAGATGTTTTCTGCCTACCACCGGTTTTGAACAAGTATTTTTGCCAACATATCGAGGGAAGGTTGAAGTCCCCACCAAATATAACCGTATGAGTGGGGTATTTATTTGTTACGAGACTCAAATTTTCTCTGAACTGTTCAGCAACTATATCATCGGAGTCTGGGGGTCGGTAGAAGGAGCCAATTATTAACTTAGTTCGGCTGTTAAGTATAACCTCCACCCATACCTATTCGCACGGAGTATCTACTTCGACTTCAATACAAACACTCCACCACCAATTCTGCCTGATCTATCTTTCCTGAACACCGTCTGCGACTTCGTAAAAATTTCTGCAGAACTTATTTCAAGCTTTAGCCAGCTTTCTGTATCTACAACGATTTCAGCTTCTGTGCTTTCTATTAGTGCTAGAAGCTCAGGGACTTTCCCAGCACATCTACAACAATTTACAACTACAATTCCGACTGTTCCTTGATCCAACCACGGCCTGTATTTGCCATGCACCCTTTGAGGTTGCAGCCCACCCCGTACTTTCCCGAGGCCTTCTAACCTAAAATACCACCCAGTCCACGCCACACAGCCTCCGCTACACGTTTAGCCGCCAGCTGAGTGTAGTGAACTCCTGACCTATTCAGCGGAACCCGAAACCCCACCACCCTATGGTGCAAGTAAAGGAATCTGCAGCCAACACGGTCACAAAACCGTCTGAGCCTCTGATTCAGACCTTGACTGTTACTGAAACACGAGTCTGCGCCTAGATAACGCAAGGGAAACACGCAAAGAATGTGTGAACCTGTACAAATGCCTAACGACTGCGCAACAATCTGCCTGATTTTACGATTACAGTAACTAAAACTCGAAATTACACCTCCTATACGAAACTCACACGCAATTTAAGTAAGAATCTACGAAGTAAACACAGAAAAGAAGCTATATACGTATCTTTCTGCACTGTCGATGTGCACCAACTGGGAGCTCAGGCCACACTGACCAAACTTTTACTCCAGACCGGATTATTTTGATGCAAGAATCGTGCCTAGTGTTTATTGACAACAATAGTGGAATACGAATGATTAGGACACAAATGGTAACAGTCAGGCAGGGAAATAATCTTTAAAAAATGTAACTAATGTCAACAGGGAAACAGGCCCACATGTATTACAAATGCAATATGTAAACTATGCTACATAAACATTCTGTAGCACTTTGTTTCTGAAACTGGTGAAACAGAGCAGCTGCTGCCCTCTCTTTGAAATTTACAGCTTAAGTATCCAAAATAAATCGACCAATTGAAAATATTAATTGTAAATTCCTTGAGCAACTTGTCACTTCACTAATCTGTCCCCAATTTCTCTTATCGTACTATAGCATTTCATTAAATAAACTGTAATCCTATTGCACTCTTTCTTTTTTTCTCTCAGTCCTCATTTATATGGCGGTCCGCGGTCTATCTCCACCACTGGCAGTGCCTTTAGGGGCAAGTGGATTCCAGAAGCTAAGTCAACCGGTCACTACTTTCCATTATGGTACGGTCCATCGTTTCCACTCTCTTTAGGCCCTTCATGAAGTGTTTCATACGTTGTCCAGCTGCAATACACTGAGGTGACGAAACTCACGGTATGGCGACAAGCACAAATACAGATGTCTATAGTATTACGTACCCAAGGTATAAAGGGCAGTTCGTTGGCGGAGCTGTCATTTCTACTCAGGTGATTCATATGAAAAATGTTTTCGACGTGATTATCGCCGCACGACTGGAATTAACAGATTTTGAGTTCTTAATGGTAGTTGGAATTCAGTGTTCTGCGATCCGCAGTGTGAAGAGTGCACCGAATGTACCAAATATGAGGCATTACCTATCACCCCTACAATGCGATCGACAAAGCCTGCACATAGCGACCGAGAGCAACGGCGTTTACGTAGAGTCGTCACAGCAATACTACGTGAAATAACAGCTGCAATCACTGTGCAATATACGAGGAACGTGTCCATTAGGAGGATGCGGTGAAATTTGATGTTAATGTACTATGGCAGCAGACGACCGACGCCAGTGTTTTTCCTGACAGCTCGACATCGCTTGGAGCGTCTCTTCTTTGCTCGTGACCATATTGGTTGGACCCTAGACGGCTGGGAAAACTGTGGCCTGGTCAGATGAGTCCAGTGTTCTGAAGCAAGTGTAGTTTACAATCAGAAACATTATTATTGTTATCTTGTAATCAATGGTACGTTTTTCATCATGGTCGAAGGCAACAGTTTCCTGTTGTTATTGATAAGTGCGAATGTTGTTTATGAATAACATAAACATCTTTTATATAAGCTCGACGAAGTGTTGAAGCGATGTTTGACATGTTTCTGTTGTGCTTTCTTTTTTTTTTTTTAAATTGTACTTTGTTTGAGGAAGTTGCGTTTCATAGCACTACATGATAAATCCGTATTTCTGCCACAATATCTCACTGTTCCGTAGGTTATGCGGCCCTTTATAAATCCTCAGTTTCCGGTTACTTTTTCCAGGGAAATCTGTGATATATGACACCGCATATCCAAGCAAAGCCATCTAAATGAGGTAATAGAAGATATGTATGCAACACACCTAATGTCGATGTAACGTGGTTAACATCTTAATTAACCAAGGCTACAAGCAGAGCTACCGTAGCCATTGATTGATTACTTTTGATACTCTACGGTAGCCTACAGTAGTTTTACAAGTTTCACAGGGGAGGTATTCCTGTCAGGCCGAATTAAACCAGTCAGACAATTGGTGACCCAAACAGGAACATAAATGACATTTCCTATTAGGTAAACATAAATCCAACGGGCAATGACTCACAGGATAGTTGTATAATACTGTCAGCACGGGTTGCGGCGTATTGGTCATTCGTGGATTAACGGCGGGAGCTGGTCAGCCACTCAACCTGGCTGTTGTTTTTCGGCGGTATCCCACGCCCCGCTAGGTGAATAAGAGGTTCGTACTTACGTTTCGCCTCAGATCATTTAGGAAACGTTCTTACACATGCTCGCAAAATTAACATTAAATTCAGAGATACGAGGTGCACAGATTTCGCCCTGGTGAGGTCAATAAGAGACTGACGATCGTAGATATTTGGTCTCTTCAAACCCTTCATCAACAGCAGTATTTATCTCGTTCACCACTATCATCAGCACAATATCATATAAGATCATGACTTAAATCTTTATCCGTTATAAAGAAGCACCAACATAACATAGTTCTGGATTCCAAAAGGATTGCAAGACAGATTTGCTCAGCCAATTTCTGTAATTTTAAAGATATATTCCTAAGATTACGATTTCAGACCGTCTTGAAAACACTTTTTATATCTTTATTCGTTTTAGGCACACAGAGCTTCAAAATTACCCCAGTTGCACACATAAAATACGCACGTAAAATCCGGCGTGAGGTGAACAACTAACATACGAGGGCTGTTCAATATAGATTATCATAATTTTTCATGGTCAGAATTTCTCGTGCTAAAATTTAATCTTATGATATTCTGTTAGCTTAATGCGCAACAAAGACGCCGCAGTAGCTTCATTGTTGGGACTCCAGGTTCCCCACTGTGAGAGGCAATCGAGGTCAGACATTATTAGTATCGCCTACCGCTACAATGGAGGTAACATGCGAGGAACAATATCCAGCTTTGAAATTCTGCTTTCATCTCAACAAATCTTCAGCTGAAGTCTACACCATATTGAAGGAAGCCCATGGAGATCCTGTTCTTCCCTACAGCACAGCTCGAAGACGGCTCAACATGTTTAAAAAGGGGAGTCAATCAGTTTCAAAGGAAGGTGAACTCGGTGGTCCAGTTACTGCCCTTACGGAAGAAAACATCAGCACCGCTGCTGTCATTGTGAGAGAGGATCGACGAAGTATCTTAATACCAGTTTCTGAAATATTGAACATTTCATTGGGTCCAGCCACACGTTGATTCCCGAACAAAAGGACATTAGTGTGCAGGTCTGCAGGCAGTTAAAGTTGACTTTAGAGGAAGTTCCGAAGTTCTTGCAAATGTAATCACTGCTGATGAAACTTGGCTACATCAGTTTGATCCTGAGACCAAACAGTAAAGCTCAGTGCAGAAATCTCCTTCGTCACCAACCCTCAAAAAAGCAAAAGTGGTTGCTTCTGCTGGGAAAGCTATGGTCTCCTCATTATTTGATAGTCATGGAATGGTTTATCAGCGTGCTATACCTGCCCACACATCGGTAACTGGACATTACCACAGGGATGTCCTGAAAAGACAGCAAGTCCAAATCATGTGCCAAAGAACACATTTCCGTGAAGCAGGCTGGATACTGCACCACGATAATGCGCGGCCGCATATTACCAATGTTGTTGCTGAATATCTTGCAAAAATCAATGTGAAGTGCATACCTCATCCTCCCCATAGTCCGGATTTAGCCCCATGTGACTTTTTCCTATTCTCTAACATGAAGAAAAGCCTTTGTGGGAGGCATTATCAATCATCAGATGCAGTGGTGAAGACTGCGGAGGCGATTTTGAAGGACCTCTGTAAAGAAATGGCTTCCAGCATGCGTTCGAAGACTGGCAGAAACTCTGGGACCAATGCATCGCATTCGTGGGAGACTACTTTGAGAAGCAAGATCAAAATTATGAGGATGAGTAAAGGTATGTTGTCAAAAGAAGTATGACATGCATTACTGAACAGCCCTCGTATAAACTGACTTATCTCAGAGATATATTTTGTAAAGTGTATCGGTTATCATCAGAAGGGTTCTTTGAACCCCACGTTGTAATATTGAAGTACATACTAAGTTTTTGTGCACTAAAATATGATATGACGTATTACATTAGTTTTGCATTACTTGAATTTCACGTAAGTAAACTATCAAAATTTTACTGATCAATAAAATTGTTTTCATATGACTGATGTACCCTACTGTAGCAGGAAAAAGGGGAACCAGTGTAAAAATGTTCCTATCGGAGCACAAAATAGATGAATATGCTGGTGTTTAAAAGCCACTGACTGTAAAGTGGAATACCAGCTGCCTCACGTTACCTTCTTCAGCACCTTTCCTAACTTTCCTAAACATTGTGGCGTTAGAAGGTATTCGCTCTTTTATATGCTGAGAGAAGAGACAGTGACCATGGAAAGAGACGGAAAAATGATAAATATTGAAAGAGAGTGGACAATGGTTGTAGTATAGAAAAAGTGAAGGAGACAATGACAGTCTGAAATAGAGAGAGAGACGTAGTGGCACTGGAACATTGTTGAAGTGACAGAACAGTGCTGAGAAAGATTGAAGGGGAAAATGTCAGTAGAAGAGGAATAAATACAAGGACAAAATGGAAGTGTGGGAGAGCGAGCTATAATGATAGGCAGAGTCTATGCCAGTGACAAAGAGGATGAGAGGGATAGTGACAGTGAGAAGAGACAGCAACAATGGGACGAAATGAATAATTCCAGTAAGAGAGAGCGACAGGAAGACAGTGACAATGAGAGGAGACAGTAGTAGTAGGACAGAACGAAGGAGACTGTGAGGCAGGAGACACTGACAGACACACTGTGATAATGATGATGAGATGCGCTGAATGAATGAGTGCGCAAGTGGGAGTTGATGGGTTTGAGCTACTTACAGTAATGGACTAGTAGGTGTGGAAGGTGGGGAGTTAGAGATGAGCTACATGTTAGAAAAGAGCGTGAATACGTTCGCACACCAAAATTTTTGGGAGTTTTTAAAGCTGCTGAGTAAGGCATAATGGTACCGTATGAACCTTATTTTTAGTTAGTCTTTTGAACAGGGTCATACTCACCTTCTTTGTACTTGGGTAGGAGCATTTTTCCGCTGGTTGATATTACATGATATTAGTCTCTTTGTTATACTGCTATCTTTTACCTCCGTTGTCTCGACTGGCTACGAGGGGGTTTGTGGAATCTCATGTAGGCCTGCCTCACTGCTGGCTTGGTTACACAGAGGTAACTGACACCATCAGCGGCTTGTGAGACCGCTTGGCCAGAGTACTCGGCAGGCCAAGCTGCCGGCACTCCACCACCCCCCGGCAGCGCCGGCCAGCGCCGTGTAGCGCGGGCAGGCAGCATTAAGGCGGCGCTTATGTTGGCGAGCAGACCGTCAGCCCTCGGCCGCTTGTGCCGGCACGCTCCCACACGCCATTAATCGCCGTCACACCGGCGCGACCCCGCCGGTTATTAATTAATGACACGCCCCTGCCTGCCTCGTGGTCGTGTCTACTGCTGGTCCTTCCGTCTGGCTCTGCACTACCCGTCACTTTGCTTACACGAGCCACGTGTTTACGAGAGGGAACACATCCGCTTTAGTCATTCAAAGCCCTTTTTTTTTCTTGCAGTGAGTGAAAGAAAATAACGTATGCTTATTTCCATAAATGTCCTTGTTAGAATCAACAACAATAAAAATTGTTCTCTACTGTTCCGTTTTCCACTGCGTGAAAACTAGGTACGTACGAGGGCTATACAGAACGTACAGAGTGATCAAAAAGTCAGTACAAATTTGAAAAGACCGCAGCTCGTGGTCGTGCGGTAGCGTTCTCGCTTCCCACGCCCGGGTTCCCGGGTTCGATTCCCGGCGGGGCCCGGGATTTTCTCTGCCTCGTGATGACTGGGTGTTGTGTGCTGTCCTTAGGTTAGTTAGGTTTAAGTCGTTCTCAGTTCTAGGGGACTGATGACCATAGATGTTAAGTGCTCAGAACCAACAAATTTGAAAACTTAATAAACCACGGAATAATGTAGACAGAGAGGTAAAAATTGACACACATGCTTAGAATGACATGGGGTTTTATTAGAACCAAATAAAAAAAGTTCACAAAATGTCCGACAGATGTCGCTGGACAGCAAAACTGCTACCGTGACGGGTGAGAGGTACGCCGATATGTTACAGAATCGCATCATCCCCAGCCTGGCTCATAAACACCTGCTGGAACGTACGATGTTTATGCAGGATGGCGCTCCACCCCATATTACTGGACGCGTGAAAGATCTCTTGCGTCGTTTGGTGGTGATCGCGTGATCAGCCGCCACTTTCGTCATGCTTGGCCTCCCAGGTCCCCAGACCTCAGTCCGTGCGATTATTGGCTTTGGGGTTACCTGAAGTCACAAGTGTATCGTGATCGACTGACATCTCTAGGGATGCTGAAACACAACATCCGCCGCCAATGCCTCACCATAACTCCGGACGCCGGCCGCTGTAGTCTAGCGGTTCTAGGCGCTCAGTCCGGAACCGCGCGACCGCTACTGTCGCAGGTTCGAATCTTGCCTCGGGCATGGATGTGTGTGATGTTCTTAGCTTAGTTAGGTTTAAGAAGTTCTAAGTTCTAGGGGACTGATGACCTCAGATGTTAAGTCCCATAGTGCTCAGAGCCATTTGAACCACAGCTCCGGACATGCTTTACAGTGCTGTTCACAACATTATTCCTCGACTACAGCTATTGTTGAGGAATGATGGTGGACATATTGAGCATTTTCTGTAAAGAACATCATCTTTGCTTTGTCTTACTTTGTTATGCTAATTATTGCTATTCTGATCTGATGAAGCGCCACATGCCGGACATTTTTTGAACGTTTTTTTTGGTTCTGATAGAACCCCATGTCATTCCAAGCATGTGTGTCAATTTGTAACTCTCTATCTACATTATTCCGTGATTTATTGTTTTCAAATTTATACTGACTTATTGATCACCAGGTAGATTACGTTCCCGCCTGCAGCATAAATGGGTGGGGCTAGCACGGCCATATTGTTGTTCGTGTCATTTCGCTTTATTTCACAATAACAGCTTTAATTGTCTGCCGCAACTGAAAATCCCACGACCAGCGGAGTGCTGACAGTAATAAGGTATTTACTGGTAAAAAAATCATAAACCGATTGAAATGTACCGAAAGAATGTAATCGTTGAAGGGGGTTGCACAAATCGTTCATTAAGCTCAAAAGTTTCCGAACTAGTATTCACAATGGTGAGCAAGGTGGTCGACTAAAAATAGTGACTAGTTGCAGAATTTGAGGAGACGAGTCGCAATGACGGAGCTCTAGTTTAGTTTACCACAAATTTCATGCAATTCACTTAATGAAAAGTCACTCTAGATTTCTTTCCCCACGACGGTTTTCAGGCTTTGTATTAGGCGATTATCAAGTGCATCTGAAAGCTATGCTGTAGAGAATTAGTGTCAAATGATAGACGTTGCTTCTCTACAGCGTAAGGTATAGACGCAGTTGAAATGGCCCATAAAAGGCCAAAACCGGTCCCGTGAACTTATTGAAGTTCTGAAAAACAAACTATAACGGCTTTTTACTAATTGAACATTATTTACGGAATCAGCATCAGCATTTAAACATGGAGAAACTAATAATTAACGCTTTTTCTTGCATAAAATTGTTGCACAGAAGTTAGGCTGTCACAGATTGTGTGAAAGATGGGTAATCTTGACAGAAAACCAGAAGAACCAACATGTGGCCACATTATTAATATTTCTCGATTCTTACAGAAAATATGGATACTCATTACTTGATACAATCGTAACAGGACATGAGACTTGGGACAAACATGTGAACTACGAGACGAACTTGCAGTCCATGACGTGGTACGACACAAATTCTGCCAAAAAAAAAAAAAAACTCTGCCTGCAACAAACATTCTAGCGACTGACTTTTGGGACAGGAAAGGTATGTTTCTTCTCGATTTTCTTGAGCTTAACACAACAGTAACCTCTGCGTGGTATTGTGAAACATTAGAAAACTAAATAAAAGCAATTGAGAAACAGCATAGAGGGAAGTCGAGCTAAAAAATTTCTTCTATCATGGTAATGCTCTACCACACATGGCAATCGCACATGAGAAGTACTCGACGCTTTGAAGTGAGAAGTGTTTCTTCATCCATCGCACAGGACTGATATTGCATCCAGTGACTACCATCTGCTTCCAATTATGAAGGCCTGGCCACAGTACAGTGCTTTGACGACGATGCGGAACTGCAAGACGGCTTGATTAACTGGTTGAAGTCTCAGGCCACAGATATTTGTGACAATGAAATTTCATATCTCGTTCGCAGCTACATGTATGTTGAGACTATATTGACAAGTGGTATTTAAGCGTCACTTTCAAATAAATAAAACATCATTTTTTGTGGACTTCTTTTTTCAAAACCAAAACGTTGCCATTTTAATGGATAGCCCTCGTGTGTCCCGCTGGTACTTTAGCGTGCGGCCAATGACCAAACCCTGTAGTTTTATTTATGATTCATATTTTCATATAAACACTTGATCGTATTTATGATTATAAATGTTTGGTGTGGACTAGATTATTTCGGATGGCAAGCTCTTTACCATCAAATACAAATTCGAGTGTTTCAGGTGACAGTCACATCAAGCCTCCTACTAGTGATACCACCTGAAAGAGTTTTTGTGCAAACCAATGGACAAATGGCACATAATATCTTTCAAGTGAATTCCCAGTGCTACTCTGATAACCTATTCGTCCAGGTCATAGTGGTCGGTTTAAGACAATGTAACTTTCCTTTCCTTTTTAAGAGAACTGCTTGTTGTATCTACCTTACTTGAACGAAACATCTGCACATAGTAAATAAAAATCATAATAATAACCAAACAGCTCATGTCATCGGTCACTAAGCTTGTACACTACTTAATCTAATTTAAACTAACTTAGGCTATGGACAACACACACCCATGCTCGAGGGAGGACTCGAACCTCCAACGGGGGTAGACTGCGCGGACCGTGACAAGACGCCTGAGACCACGCAGTTACTCCGCGCGGCGACACATAGTATATACGCCAGAGGACACAACACATCTGTAAATCTTGGTGAAGAGAATTAACTGTGAATTAGTGACCGCAGCTTGATTATATTGTTTCTCAATTACAGATGGACATTCAAAAGAACTAAACCCGAATATCTCCTCTGAAAATTTTGAGAGAGAACGAGTCACTCTCTCACTGTTTCTCATATTCAAGGCTACTCTTTACTGCTAATTTTACATCCAAGACATCATTTATGTGAGAGAACAGGAAGTTATCAACATGAGCAGACACTGGTGGGAGCATGTACGTTGTTAATGAATGTGGGATCTTGAAGGTGGCTCTCCTTTGTATGGCATTTCATGGAGTTGAGAACAAGAAGGCAGTTTCATCATTTAATAGTAAATCTTGCGGTGGACGTTTGGGCCTTGGAAGCCACGTGCAGCTGTTAGGGAAAGGAACATCTTAAAGCACTTACTGAGGACAGAATGCTGGTCCCAAGAACTTCTCGGGTCGGTGTGCAAACTATGCTTTCGGCCAAAGAGGTGAATAGCTGGACCTAGCAGTTTGGCACGGTAGGGACAGGGGTGCGAGAGAAATCTAGGTCTAGGTCGCCCAGTCAACGCGTTTTGACAATGCCGTAAACGCTCTTTGTGAACAGGGATGGTGGAGGTTACATTTTCAACCATGGACCAGACACAATGTAGTGGGCCATCAGGTTGCCACGTCCCTCAGCGCGCCGAGAGTTTTGAGATGCCTCAGTGCTTTGAAACAATTGTAGGATGGAACACAACTTTTATGGCATCTCTGAAATGGTCTATGTTAGGACACAAAAGTACTTCTCTCAGCTCAGTCGGCGCCCCTGGTCAGACAGGCTGCAACGCTTTGTCCGTCCAGATAATTATCTACATGATAAATGTCTTGTTCACTTTAGCGCTGCCTAAAATGCCTAAAATGGCACACGTTAAAAACACATTGTCTCCTCTGTTCGGGAATTTGCGACTCACGGTTTCGATGCTTCTCCAGAAAAGAGAAGAATATTGTTAACTTGATTAGGATGTATTTATTTTTTGTTTTGTTTTGTACGTCCATCCTTTTGGCAGGGGTCTTTGGGACGACGGCCGTTTGCTGTTGTGAAAAACTAAGACACTTACAGCCATCCCTATGATATCATTTTATTTTATTACAACCAGCTTTGGCGCTTCAGTGCTCCATCTTCAGGCAGTAGTTGATGCGGAACGGGGCGATACAATCCCTATATTATATCGCATCAGTTCCCAGCATAGCTGGATATGCAGATAATGTGCCAGTACCCTAACCATGGTTGTGCGCATTGCCGTATAAAAGAGTCAAATTGTTCCATGGTACGACCGGCGGACGGGAGTGTCACACGCAGGAATCGATCGAGATTTCAGGGCTCTATTAAAGAGTAATTGCGACACGTTTAACAGATCTAACTTTGCATATTTCGTGCCCACGATAACGAATTTCCGGCCGCGGTGGCCGAGCGGTTCTAGGCGTTTCAGTCCGGAACCGCGCGACTGCTACAGTCGCAGGTTCGAATCCTGCCTCGTGCATGGATGTGTGTGATGTCCTTAGGTCAGTTATGTTTAAGTAGTTCTAAGGTCTAGGGGACTGATGACCTCACATGTTAAGTCCGATAGTGCTCAGAGCCATTTTTGATAACGAATTACAGGCGCCGCAAATCATTACTCTGCACACGCTAGAACCATGACCGTCACCTGAGACAGCGCTACACATCAAGAAAACTGTACAGTATTGCTGCTCCGGCTTGTTAGGGCAAACAGAAACTCAGTCCCGCCACATGTCCTCTGCTGCACGAAATGTGTAGAATAAATCCATCAAAGACTATTAAGCGTTAGATAATTTCAGATTGTGTTATCCATGTTTTGAGCGACAGTAAATAGTTTAATCAGACAAACCTCAGTCTTTGCAACCAATCGCCACCCATTCGCAAATTAACTCTTTGTTGTGCCTATTTGTGTTGCCAACAGTTCGTGATTTGTTTGTCATCACACTTGATATGTATTATTTCTACTATTTTACTATCAACAAACTTGTGCCATAACTTTTGTAAAAGATCAATCCTGTGTTGATATATTAATCACCCAACAACAATTGACTACAACAATTACAGGGCCACCATTTCATTAATATTATTTCAGCACTCAAGCTCATTTACATTCGAAAAATGTGATAACCTCTAATGCAGGCTAAAAACAACGAACAGAGACAAAGGGAAAAATCAATTTAGCACATGCATGTGCCAGGCAGTCAAGTGGACGGCTTACTAGTTAAAGTGATTGATGTCATGGCGTAAACTCACAGTTGCCTACTGCCTTTGAAATCGTACCGCAAGTCCGGTATAGTCTTGCAGCTCTTCCAACATCTACAGCCGCTTTCGTCTCATGTGCAGTCGGGCCCTTTGCGATCACTAGATCAACAACTACCTTATCACCAGGTATGACGCTCCCCACTGTTCTTTCACTTTGACCATCAAATAATGTGACACTGGGGAAGAAAACCTTCTTCAAATATCTTTTGACCTGATCAACACTTTGTTTGCCAGATTTCGATGATGTCACAAGGAAGTTTGGGGCTCCATAAAGAAATACTCGAATTGCCGGTCCAAAATCACCATTGTCACCATTTAAAGCAATGAAAAGGTAGTTGGTCAGTGTAAAAAAACCGTTTTAAGCGTTGTACGCGAGGACAAGGAACTTGTTCGTCCGGTGATCGCGAAGTACTCTACGGCACAGGTATAGCCATGTCACATATAGGGCTGTCGATGTTGAAAGAACTTGAAAGGTGGCTACACTGAGCCACAGCGCCAGACATTGCGCCAAAGAGTATTATTCAGTCGCCTCCACTGGCAGTTCTTGTCGAGAAGTCGTCGTGGAGAGTGTTTATTGAGAAGTAGCAGTAGGCAGTGTTTGTTGAGATGTGGCAGTAGCGAGTCGTAGTTGAGAAGTTGCGGTAGTGAGTGCTTGTTCAGAACTTGTAGTATTGTTTTGATGGGCTACACTCCACATGTTCTTGGATTGGGGATGCTGTAATGATCAGAATGTGCTTTTGGTCAATATATATGAAGGTACAAAATTCCTTTTTTTTCATTATTTCAATGTCTTAAACAATAATGCCTGTTGGTCACAGGTTCAGTCAACAAAGCATCTGGCTCGTGTTCTTGTATTAGACTGTATTTCTGGTTTCTATGGGCAATTATAGTATTTCTGGTTTCTTTTATTACTTCAGTATAAATGGTGTTTAAAATATCTGGTCTTATTGAGGAAGAACCGTGCCAGATGTGTACGTTGAATCACACTTCCTCACACAGAACAGCTACACTTGTATTACTTTTGAATGCATTTTAATAGTAATTAGCTACACTTGTGTTTTGTTGTTTCGTAGAGTTTATAGTTGATGGGGACTTAATTAATTAATTGTGGTAACGGAAATTTCCTTTCATTCTTTGTTGTTATTCTATGCAGTCAGATTGCATACTAATACTAGTCAGGGCCAACCGATTACGAGACAGCGCAACCGAACAGACAGCTACTAAATCAAAAAATTAAAAGTATTTGTATTCATTATTTAATTAAGCCCCCATGCACGTGGCGACCGCTGCTTCGGATCGTCCCTTGGTATTATTCTGATTGTAAAAATAGCAGACAGTAGTATTGTTGTAGTAATTTGTAGTTTAGTAATTGTAGTCTATATTGCATGTGTAGATTTGGTAAGTGTCATTCTTCTAATGGTAATTTTTGCAGAATTTAATTTTTTTTGTCTTGTATACGGGTTTGACAATTTTGTGGAATTATGAAGATTTCAATTGTTCGTTAATCGTATTTGAGGGAAGCATTTTGTGTGAATTGTATTGTTGGTGATAAAGTGTCATATTGTGTTTATTTTTCACATAGTGACGAGTTTTGTATCTTTTGTAAATGATTACGCGATCGATGAAAAAGGCAAAAATGATGGATAGTGAGAATGACGAAACTGTTAACATGGCGAACTCGCCAACAGAGGAAAACAGTATCATGAATGATGAAGTAGAAAACAATTTAATAAGCAGGGAAAATAGTCCATAACCAGTTCAAAACTTTACACAATTAAAAAATTTTCAGAATACGAGATTAATGACAGAAGATTCTGGAATAGTATCGAACACAGATAGCTTTACAGCTATGACGAGGGAATCTGGTTTTGCGGGAAATGTTAGGGGCGAAAGGAATTTCGAACCAGTCAATGTGGAGCACTTGATGGGTGCAATATTAAATCTGGGATCACACTTGGGATCTGAATTAAAAACAGTGGGGTCACAGTTACGATCTGAATTTAAAACAGAGACGGGAACTTTGGCAACATGGTTAGACTCACAAATAGGAACAATTAAAACTGATATGGGAACAATGGAAGCACGGTTATGATCTGAATTACAAACAGTGGCAGCACGTTTAGAAACGGAGATGGAAACAATGGAAGCACGGTTAGATTCACGATTAGGGACATGTTTCAAAAACATGAAAGATGAATTAAAGAAAGAAATTAGAGAAGAAGTACAACCGATTTTGAATGCTCACAATAATAGATTAATTTCAATAGAAATCAGACAAAAGGAACAGGATAGAGAACAGGAACAAAGAGATTGCGTGACAGTACAAAAATTTTCAGAGTTAAATTTACAATGTGCACACGATAAGGCAGAAATATTTGAGAGAATCGAGGAATCCGTACCAAATGACAGAATAAATAACCCAACACAACAATATGAACAGTTAATTACTAAATGTGTCAATACTGAAACCCGAGAGTGGAGGAGATTTCAGATAAATTGACAAATCTTAGTTTAAATGGGGACAGAGGTTCAGATGATACAGCTCCATTACCATTTGCAGAAACCGAAGAGTGCCAGAACATAAATAAGCATGTTGAAAAACAGGGAAAATTTAATGAACGCGTTAAAAGGAAATTTGAGGCATTAAAAAAGCAAGTCAAACAAATTGAAGGCGAAATCATAGGAAAAGACAGCAGAAGAAATTTAGAATCACAGATAGCAGAGGGCTTTGAAGACAATAATTTATTTCATTTACGGGATGCAACAAGAGAGCGCCAGGCGCGCGAACTTGACAATAATCGACATTCGGACTGGGACAGACGCGGTAGGTCTTTGTCGCCACGAGGAGAAAACTTTGACTATAAACACTTCTTAACTGTTCGGAAATTTAAGATCTTTCGCAATTCTAAGAACGACATATATCCATGTTCATGGTTAGATCAATTTATGTACGCACTTGCACCAAATTGGCTACTAAGTCACAAACTGGAATTTATGTGCGGCTATTAAAGTCCTCAGGAGATTCGCTACACTAAGTGAATATGTGCCATAGCGTGCACAGGGCCCCGAGCTGTAGTGGTGCTATTTCCCTTTTAGTTTTTTGCACTGCAGCCTACTCTTTTACTATTCTTTGTATCTATCAAAACAACTCTTCAACTATCAATCTATCTAGAGAGTCGATAAAGAATAACCGGATATGACTATTTTACCCAAAAGTGATTTTGGAAATTACCGTCTGGACTTACTGTATCTTCAGCAGCATTCATTCGTAGTTTAAACGAAATTTTACCTGTTTATCTTCGTGACAATATGACTTCATATGTTGACGATATTCTTATTGCTAAACGTTCTTGGAGTGAGCGCAACAAAATATTGGATTCATTATTACGTATTTTTGCAAGAGTTGGCATTACAGTGAACTTGGAAAAATCTGAATTTGGTCGTTCTCAGGTGAAATTTCTTGGTCATATTATTTCTACAGAAGGTATTCTCCCTGATCCAGAGAAGCTAGACGCTATTCGTAATTATGCTGTTCCTACTACTAAACGTGATGTTCGTAGTTTCCTTGGTGTCTGTAATTTTCTTAGACGCTTTGTTAAATTGGACGATTTGGCCACACCTCGTTTATGTGAACTATCTGGAAAGAATTCTAACTGGTGTTAGGATTAGGAAGCTCAATCAGAATTTGAACAACTTCATGATGCTTTAGTTGCTGCTCCACTTCTTTCACACCCGGATTTATCTAAAGATTTTTGTTTGGCGACGGACTCATCATACAAAGGCCTAGGTGCACACTTATTTCAAGAGATAGAAGATAACGGCGTTGTAGTGCAGAAAACTATTGCCGATCTGTTCTTGCCAAATGCAAATTATGTCAAAAGTCTAAGCCGCCAACTATTTCTCACAGAGCACCGTTGTTTCCTATCATTCCAGCGAAATTAAAGGACATGGCTGCAGTCGATTTGTTCGGTCCAGTGGTTCGTTCTACTAATGGTTTTGCGTACATTTTGGTAGCAGTGGAATTGACATCAAAATATGTGTGTTTGACACCTTTACGCAAAGCAACAGCTCGTTCAGTATCTAATGCTTTCATCAAACATTTTCTTAAAGAAGTGGGATCACAGTTTCGCTCTAAAATTTGGCTTCATACTCTACGGCATCGTAAGATTAAACCAATTTTCATTTCACATCTAACGCTTCAGAGAGATGGATGAAGGAAATCAATAAATTGTGTCGACTTTATTGTCATCAGAATCGCAGAACGTGGGATCAGTATCTTCATATTTTTCAAAACATTCTGAATGAACTCCCTAGTGATTCAACTTCTTTACCGCCTGTATTGATATTAAAAAATAAAGCACCGACAAATCGCATTTCTGAAATCGTTCCTTTTCCACCTACACGGAAACTGCGGCATTCTGAAATTGTCAACCTGGCTCTGCAAAATATTGCATCTGCGGCTGCCAGAAGAGAGAAATCAGCTAAACGTCCTGGTCGTTTAAAAAACTTGTCAGTTGGTCAAAAGGTGTTAATTAAGTCTCATCGTTGGTCTCACAAAGGAAAAGGCTTGTGTCGCAAATTTTTTCTGCTTTATAACGGTCCGTATAGGGTTCGCAAAATTATTCATGATAACACAGTTTAAGTAGAAACTCTTAAATCTCGGCGCTCTAAGGGAATACATCATATATCGAACGTTAAAATTTTTGTGGAATGACATACTTTTGAGAAACTAACAGTTATACGTAAACACACAGAGTGTACAAGGATACCGCGCCGTGTTCCGGCGGCGGCACATACTCAAAGCAACAGTCAAGTCTGCGCGGCCGGCCGAAGTGGCCGTGCGGTTAAAGGCGCTGCAGTCTGGAACCGCAAGCCCGCTACGGTCGCAGGTTCGAATCCTGCCTCGGGCATGGATGTTTGTGATGTCCTTAGGTTAGTTAGGTTTAACTAGTTCTAAGTTCTAGGGGACTAATGACCTCAGCAGTTGAGTCCCATAGTGCTCAGAACCATTTGAACCATTTGAAGTCTGCGCGGCGCACGGGGCAGTCGTTGACCGCAAACAATTACATCCTACGTCACGCGTACCTACAGCTGATCGAGCGCTCAGTGCGAATGCACTGACAGCCGTAAACAAATACACAGTCTAATTTCTCTAATTAAATTCAGTATAAAGCTATAGTGACTTGGTAAATTATGTTATTAACGTTCAGTATTTTTCACGATACGGTTGTATAAAATATTTAAGAACTTCAGGTAAATTGTGTGTGTGTTCGTCGTTAAGAGGCTTGCTATCGAGAAATTTTCAGGAAGAATGTCATTTCGAAGAAGAAAGTAATAAACTAAAAACGTAACTATTAATTGAGTTTATTTTTCAGGTAACATATTTCCACTTAGGTACGTAATTTAGACGTAATTTGCTGCTCGCGATTACGTGATTCATACTTTGTGCTAAATTTCATGTTCTATGAATTTACTTGTGAAGCGACGTGCTTGCGTACATTAACTGATTTGACAATGATTGATTAATGAACAGGGTTGTTATTTGTGTATATTATGCATTGCATGGCTACACTGCTTTTTCACTGATGTGATATTTTTCTATTATGTGCCTGCTGTGCGTATTTATTTAAATTATAATTGTCACCTGATTAATTGTACTGATATGGTTATTTATGTAAGTCATACTTTGTGATTTATCTGCTTGCGCCTTCATGTTTACTTATTAAGATTACATATGAACATTTATTTGCTTATGCTGACATGATGCTAATTCATGTTTTGCTTACGCTCAGTGCTTTATATTTTAAGATAAAAAAATGAACTGCTATAATTCGACGAACGACATTAGTACAAGAAACTTCACTGAAGTCACGTGAGCTGGAGGTTTTATGGAAGCTGTGAAAATTTATGCTAATAGGAAGGAAGCTAACGACATGACATACCAGCACTAGGTTTAGACCATTGACAGTTATTACACTGCATTCTTCGTAAGCAACTGAAATAGTAAGTGACACTTGACACAAGAAATACTCAACATGTTTGCTTCTGTTTTGCCATGATTCTTGAAGTGGTGTACATACTGTGAAATATTACGATCATTAAAACTCCGTACTCGTACTTACTTACTGAAAGTTATTCGAACTAAAGGCTGTTAGAGGTCATGTATGCATTTCTTTTATTTTATGATGGACAAGGTAACCAAAATGTATTTTATACTTCATAATGAGTAGAAGATTTGGCTCAGGTGGAGTCACAGAGGTTGTGTGTGGACACTGTGTCTTCGGATTGTATGGGATGATGAATTGAACTTTGCACTAGGATTTTATCTGTACTTGTTCGAGGAGACTGACTAGAGGAATGAGTCGTTATGGAAGGGAAATGATATTGGTAATAAAGTTTATATGTATCGACGTATTGAAGAGATATTATTGAGGTATTGAGATTGTGTGAAATTGATGATTATTGGAGTTTTGGTGGACAAGAGGTAAGGTAAATGATATTGATGATAAAGTTTATATGTATCGACGTAAGAGGTATTATTGAAGTATTAAGATTATGTGATGCTGATGATTGTTGGAGTTTTGGTGGATAAGAGGTAAAGTAAGTGAGGAGCATATTTTTTTTTGGTTTATATGGAACAAGGAGGATGAAGATGGCAGACTAGAACACTCAAGTGGAAAGAAGATTGTCTACACACACACTTTGTTAAATCAATAAGCAGTATATATATATATATATATTTTTTTTTTTTTTTTTTTTTTTTTTTTTTGGAGAGAGGAAGTAATTGCATATCTTGGCACACTGACAGTTGTTCAGCAACCGTACATTTTGATTTGGCTTGACAAACATTGGTCTTGACATGATGACTATGACGTTGACTAACTATTATTGACTGTTATACACTGCTGCCACTACTACTTGATACACACGTCGCACATCAAATCTTTGACAGAATTGCATTTACACAGTTAACACTATTCAATTACACAGTAGTACTTAATGTGGATGAAAGATGAGTGAGTGTGTTTTGTGTGTTTTCCTTTCCTAATCCCAAATAATTGGTACCGACCTATCTCCTAAATATTATTTTACTTCTTTGTTGTGGCCTGCACTGACACCCATAAATATTATAGGTTTACTGATATTTGTGTGTTTGTAATATTTAATATGACAAAGTAGGGGACTGCCTATAGGGGCGATGTACAGCGGGGACTTCGTGTGCCCCAGGACCGCTACGGTAGCTGGGAAGGCCCTATGGGAACCTTGAAATGTGACGGCTAACGGGGCTCTGGTGAAGCTGCGATAGGCCTAGCAAGCCAGTAGTGGATCAATCAACTGCTTTCAAAAAGGGAACATGTCTCGGATCACGGAACGGATTTAAAGGAAACCGACCAAGCAATGGAAAAGGATTACGAGATGGTTTACGACTGGGCACCTTAAACGTAAGGACTCTAACTGGGAAGTTAGAAGAAATTGTAGAAATGGTGGAAAGGAGGAAATTGGACATCTTGGGACTTGCTGAGACTAGGTGGAGAGGAGTTGGTGAAAAACCACTAAGTAAAGGATGTAAACTGTACTGGATAGCGAATGAGAGGGGAAGAAATGGAGTGGCAATAGTGGTCAGAGAGGGTCTGCAGGAGGAGGTGGAAGGTATCAATGATCGAATGATAAAAGCCAGAGTACGAGTGAAAGGAAAAAGCATTGAAATCATCCAAGCATATGCCCCACAGGTGGGGTGTACAAAAAAGGAGAAGGAGGAATTTGAAGATGACATGCAATAGCAGCTAAATGGAGGTAATCAGATTATAATAGGGGACCTCAATGCACATGTTGACACAGACAGGAAAGGATTCGAGGAGATAATGGGACCAGAGGGCTGGGGGAACCGAAATAAGGAAAATTGTTGCTGGAATTCTGCAAGAGGAATGGGCTGGCGATCGCAAATTCCTGGTACAAGAAGAGAAGTAGCCACAAAATAACTTGGTACAGTGGAGACTGGTCCCAAACTTCAGTAGTAGACTATATACTAGTGGATAGGCAGATGATGAGCAGCCTCACAGATGTTAAGGTCATTCCATCTGAGGCCTTAGACAGTGACCATCGGCTGTTGGTAGCCACCCTGAGAGAGAAAAAAGATAGGAGGGCAACAGACATACAGGAGAAAAGGTTGAAGACATGGATGCTGAAAGAGGATGAACGGAGGACCCAGTACCAGACACTGATCAGGAAGAAGGTGCCAAAGGACGATTAGAGAACAGTGGAAGAGGTATGGGGAGATTTTAAGAGGGCTCTAGTTGAGGCAGCTGAGACTGTGTGCGGAAGAACTTACACAAAGAGGAGAAGTAAGGAAACCCCATGGTGGAACAACATATGTAAAGAGGCAGTACTTCGAAAGAACAAAGCCTTCAGAGAATGGTTCCAGACCCGAACAGAGGAAGCTAGGGTAAAATATAAGGGAAGCAAGAAAGCGGCACAGACCATAGTAAGGGCGGAGAAGAAGAAGTGGATGGAAAAATGGACAAGAATGTTGGAAGAGGACAGTGAAGGGAACAAAAAAGTACTTTACACCATGGTAAGAAATAAGAGGAACGACAGAAGCGAGTGCCTGAGGATCATGGATAATAATGGAAGAGTTGTGGAGGAAATGCATGAGCTCAAAAAGATTTGGAAGGAGTACTTTGAAGATCTGTTGAATGCCGTCAAGCGGGTAACTAACAGCGATGGAGAGCCTAAGGCAGCAGACGATTATAATAGTGGGGAAATTGACGATCTAACTTGGAATGAAGTGGAAGATGCCATAAAGAGGATGAAAGGGGGCAAGGCACCAGGTTGGGACGAAGTAACAGTGGCTATGATACGAGCAGCAGGAGAAGTAGGAACCCAGTGGCTATACAGAGTGCTGAGGGTGGTGTGGAAGGAGAACAGAATCCCTGAGGATTGGAAGAAAGGAATTATAGTCCCGATCTTCAAGAAAGGGGATAAAAGGAGATGTGAGAACTACAGAGGAATCACCCTGCTATGCCACTGTGGAAAAATCTATGAAAAGATCCTGGAGAAGAGAATAAGAAGCAGTATTGAAAGTAGACTGCAAGAGGAGCAGTATGGTTTCAGACCGGGAAGATCAACAACGGACCTCATATTTGCGGTAAGGCAACTGCAGGAAAGGCACTATGAGTACGGGAAGGACTTAATCATGGCCTTTTTAGATACTGAGAAGGCATATGACAGTATCTATAGGGACAAGCTCTGGGATGTGCTGAACGCAAAAGGGATAGATGAAGAGATAACACGAAAAGTCAGAAAAATATATGAGGGAAGTGAGAGTTGTGTGAAAGTTGGGAGGGAACGTACTGCATGGTTCAAGCTGGAAAATGGGCTGCGACAGGGAAGTGCACTTTCGCCTTTATTGTTTATTATTGTTATGGATGAAATCCTACAGCAAGTATCACATGCAATTGGAGATCATAAAGTGAAAGCAGTGCTTTTTGCCGATGACCTGATGTTATGGGGAAATTGCGAGAAGGAGGTGTAAGAGCAGTTAGATGTATGGGAGGCAACGGCAGCATAATATGGAATGCATTTCTCTGCAAAGAAAAGTGAAATAATTGTCACAACAAGGAAGAAGAATAGGCCAAATGTGGATATAACTTGTTGAGGGGAAAAACTACAAATGGCAGAGAACTTCAAGTACCTGGGAAGCATGATTGAAAGTAAGGGGGGAAACGCAATGGAAATAAATGAAAGGTGCAGAAAAGCAGGGCAGTTCTTCAAATGCATTAGGGGGCTTATTTGGAGCAAGGAGGTGCCACAGAAATCCAAGGGAATTATATACCGAACCTACTTTGTCCCCATTTTGGCATACGGAAGTGAGACATGGGTAATGCACAAAAGCGACAAAAGTAGAATACAAACTAGTGAAATGAAGTTCCAGAGGAGCAGGTTGAGTGTAACAAGACGAGACAGATTGCGAAATGTGTATGTGAGGGAAAGACTAAAGGAGGAACCAGTACAGGACAGAATAGAAAAATCAAGACTGCAGTGGTATGGACACATGAAGAGAATGAATGAGGGAAGAATTCCAAAGAGGATGTTTGATCTGCAACTGGAGGGGAAGAGGCCCAGGGGAAGACCAAGAGATAGATGGGTGAAGGGAGTGAAGGAATGTGTGACGAGAAGAGGAGAGAACTGGACGAAGGTGGAAGAGGGGGAATGGTGGAAAGGTGGAAAGACAGAACACGATGGAGAGGCTTGTGTTCCCGACAGACCCAGCCAGTGGCTGGAAACTGTCCAAGATGATGATGATGATGAGAATATGACAATTATCTGATATCATTTGTGTGTTTATTATAATCTGTATGTTTAGTGTAAGAGCATCAATAATAATTTTGTAAAAGCAATTGTGTGTGCCTTTAAACTGTTGTTCGTGCTTGCACCTGTTCAACATTACTGGGTGCCATTGATGGACTGCTTCTACTGAAATAATGTCACTTGTTGGTGTCTGCACCTGTTCAACATTGCTGGGTGCCACTGGTGGAGCTATTTCTACTGACATAATGTCATTTGTTGGTGTCTGCACCTGATCAACATTACTGGGTGCCATTGATGGACTGCTTCTACTGAAATGATGTCACTTGTTGGTGTCTGCACCTGTTCAACAATGCTGGGTGCCACTGATGGACTGCTTCTACTGAAATAATGTCACTTGTTGGTGTCTGCACCTGTTCAACATTGCTGGGTGCCACTGGTGGAACTGCTTCTACTGAAATGATGTCACTTGTTGGTGTCTGCACCTGTCAACATTGCTGGGTGCCACTGATGGAACTGCTACTACTGATGAGGTCACTTGTTGCTGTCTGCACCTGTTCAACATTACTGGGTGCCACTGATGGAACTGCTTCTACTGAAATGATGTCACTTGTTGGTGTCTGCACCTGCTCAACATTACTGGGTGCCACGGATGGACTGCTTCTACTGAGATAAAGTCACTTGTTGGTGTCTGCACCTGCTCGACGTTACTGGGTGCCACTGTGGGAACTGCTTCTACTGAAATGATGTCACTTGTTGGTGTCTGCACCTGCTCAACATTGCTGGGTGCCACTGATGGAACTGTTTCTACTGTCACTTGTTGGTATTTGCACCTGTTCAACATTACTGGGTGCCACTGTTAGAACTGCTTCTACTGAAATGATGTTACTTCTTGCTGTCTGCACCTGTTTAACATTGCTGGGTGCCACTGATGGAACTGTTTCTACTGAAATGATGTCACTTGTTGGTGTCTGCACCTGTTCAACATTACTGGGTGCCATTGATGGACTGCATCTATTGAAATAATGTCACTTGTTGGTGTCTGCACCTGCTCAACATTACTGGGTGCCACTGATGGACTGCTTCTACTGAAATGATGTCACTTGTTGGTGTCTGCACCTGTTCAGCATTACTGGGTGCCACTGATGGACTGCATCTATTGAAATAATGTCACTTGTTGGTGTCTGCACCTGCTCAACGTTACTGGGTGCCACTGATGGACTGCTTCTACTGAAATGATGTCACTTGTTGGTGTCTGCACCTGCTCAACGTTACTGGCTGCCACTGTTGGAAATGCTTCTACTGAAATGATGTCACTTGTTGCTGTCTGCACCCGCTCAACATTGCTGGGTGCCACTGATGGAACTGTTTCTACTGACAAAATGTCACTTGTTGGTGTTTGCACCTCTTCAACATTACTGGGTGCCACTGTTAGAACTGTTTCTACTGAAATGATGTTACTTCTTGCTGTCTGCACCTGTTTAACATTGCTGGGTGCCACTGATGGAATTGTTTCTACTGAAATAATGTCACTCGTTAGTGTCTGCACCTGTTGACCATTGCTGGGTGCTACTGCTGGGTCAACTACCTGTTTATTGAATTATGGAAAGCATTTTATGTGAATATTTGTATAAATTGATTTTTTTTGTGTATTTAGTGTTTATGAAATGTTATGAGATTCTTATCTGCACCTGTTCGTCATTTCTGGTGCCATTGATTGAATAATACTTATGTAAACTATTATGTAAAATCACATGTATGCAAGCATTTGTATTCCTTACTGTATTTTATATATTAGGTTATTGAAGGGTCAGTGCAAAGCCAACATTTATTTTGTTATGTGATATTTACTTTTTGATATTACTTTTTAATTTTTGTCTGTATTTTTTGGACGAATTTGGTGGTATTTTCACCACCAATGCTGGCAAAAATACCATCAAATTCTGGCCCGTGGAGGAGGGGCATATGAAAGGTGGCTACACTGAGCCACAGCGCCAGACATTGCGCCAAAGAGTATTATTCAGTCGCCTCCACTGGCAGTTGTTGTCGAGAAGTAGTCGTGGAGAGTGCTTATTGAGAAGTAGCAGTAGGCAGTGTTTGTTGAGATGTGGCAGTAGCGAGTCGTAGTTGAGAAGTTGCGGTAGTGAGTGCTTGTTCAGAACTTGTAGTATTGTTTTGATGGGCTACACTCCACATGTTCTTGGATTGGGGATGCTGTAATGATCAGAATGTGCTTTTGGTCAATATATATGAAGGTACAAAATTCCTTTTTTTTTCATTATTTCAATGTCTTAAACAATAATGCCTGTTGGTCACAGGTTCAGTCAACAAAGCATCTGGCTTGTGTTCTTGTATTAGACTGTAATTCTGGTTTCTATGTGCAATTATAGTATTTCTGGTTTTTTTTTAATTACTTCAGTATAAGTGGTGTTTAAAATATCTGGTCTTATTGAGGAAGAACCGTGCCAGATGTGTACGTTGAATCACACTTCCACACACAGAACAGCTACACTTGTGTTTTGTTGTTTCGTAGGGATTATAGTTGCTGGGGACTTAATTAATTAATTGTGGTAACGGAAATTTTCTTTCATTCTTTGTTGTTATTCTATGCAGTGAGATTGCGTACTAATACTAGTCAGGGCCAACCGGTTATGAGACTGTGTAACCAGACAGTCAGTACTAAAATTAAAAGTATTTGCATTAAATATATAATTAAGCCCACATGCAAACTTCGTGAGAAGATTTTCAAATCTACTTATGTTGAGTGAGTATTATGTCAATATCCACATAATAAATAACGTAATCAAGCTGTAGGCACTAGTACATGATCAATTCTCAGCCTCATGCCTAATCAATGGACTGAACTATACGTGATACCAACATGGTATTTACAAGATCGCCTCTTAACAGTTTGAATTCCTGCTGAATTTTGTTTTGTATTGTGTTCTCCGTCGTGTATATTTTGTGAAATTTCGTTCGTTTTGTGTGCATGGTGTAAGAAGACGTTATGGTTTAAGCATCTCTTTAGAGGCTCATTGTTGTAATTTTGTATCACAATGATGTGTTACTGATTTTCAGTTAACGAATGAAACGTTTGTGAAAAGGAAAACTAAAAAAAAAGAACCATGAAAATAAAACTTAAAATAACAATTTAAAAGTAAAACATATATAAATTAAATAAGTAACAGGATAATAACTAATGTTTAGATGTTTTAATTAGGTGGATTGAAAATAATACATTGAAAATATTTAAGCAGCACACAATTTACAGCTTATTTTCCAAAAAATAACATTTCGGACACCAGCTGTATTACATGCAGATTAATATGGGTTGAAGGGTTCTTTAACTTATGTTGTAATTAAAGATGCCGCTATTTCAAAATTAATTGATGGGGGCAGGGTATCTTGCAAAATTCCAAGCTGTTACAAAAGTTAATTACACTGACGTGGGATACCTCCTAATATCGTGTCGGATCTTCTTTACCCCGGTGTAGTGCAGTAACTCGACTTGGCAGGCTTCAACAAGTCGTTTGATGTTCCCTGTAGAAATATTGAGCTTTTCTTCGTCTATAGTCGTGCATATTTCAGAAAGTGTTGGCCATAAATGTCGATGAGATTCATGTCGGGCGATATGGATAACCAAACATTCCCTCTGATTTTCAAAATATTTTTCGGACCACTCGCAAACGAATAAAGCCCGGTGACATGGCACACTGTAATTCATAAAAGTTCCATCGTTGTTTAGAAACATGAAGTCCGTGAATGGTTGCAAATGGTCTCATCGATTCAGTTGGACCAGAGGATCGGTCCGTTCCATGTAAGCACAGCCCACACCATTACAGAGCCACCACCAGTTTGCATACTGCCTTGTTGACAGCTTGGGTCCATTACTTTGTCGTGTCGTGAGTCTTCAGGTCGTCGAGTGAGACAATCAGTGGCCGTTAGACAGACAGTAATTAGTCTTTTGTAGATACCGAACAATGAATAGAATTGTCGTTTACGAACAGAGACCGCCTGCCTAGAAATTTAACTGAGTACCGTTAGTTCGGAACTCTTCTTTGAGTAGTACTTCGAGATAGAAAGTTTTCTTCCGACTATAGCTCAGAGAATATTATTTTATTTGTGTTCACGGAGCTGTAGTCAATGAAGAAATTCTCTCCCGCTCGGAAGTATGCTTAAAGTTAATAATACTGAAGTGGGCATCCTGTCTTGTCAATGTGCAGGCAAGTGTAAATGATAGTACTAATGACGGAGTACCTATATTTTCAGAAGACCAGAAAAATTCGTTTAGTTGATGGTCTGCATGCCGGAGAATTTCGTGGAAGTCTCACTGATGGAGCTGCAGGTCCTAAAATCTTAAATCGTCTTTACTCTTGTCGCATTAGATTCACCGGAGTGTGTCCTCGTCTATTGAGAGCAGCTTATGGGAGTGATTTGTAGTCCCATATATTTCGTAATTTCAAACAAGGGAGAGAAAATCCCCTTGTTATAGCGAAGACCGCGCTCAGGTTCGTCCTCCAAACCAGTTAGCGTTAATTCTAATAGACCTAAGGGAAGTTACATTGTTACTCTGTGAGGTATTCTCTGAACAATAATCTCCAACTACATGTTTTTAGAAATAATTATTTATATGGTCAATATTCTGATTCAAAATTTATTAAATTAAGATTTCATCCAATGGCAGCTTCCCATAACGTACCACAATACAAGGTCTTCATCTCTTACGATTAGACTACAAGGCAATGCACGAGATTATCATTGCTATATTCGAAGAGAATTGAGGAGTGTCTCCGAGAGCTGAAGGTGCACGCGTGCGAATATCTCTATGTGGCGCTCATCCGATATTAATGGTTATGTATACTAAAGTAAGTATTTCTCTCCCAGTAACACAATCGGATCTCCTTAGACTACTACAACTGTTATTGTGATATATTATACAAATAATGTACGTATGAGTAGGATAGCACTGTCAATTCTAGGTCACCATCGGCTATAACCACTTTTTTATCTCTAGATAAGAAAGGATATCCGCTACATGCTTGGGCTCGTTGGCACTCCCACTCCCTCTCTCACAGGGAACAATCTGGAATTGATCCATGTCACCCAGGGGGATCACCCATGCAATGTGTAACTTACATTCAAAGTCATGACGCAACTCCATACTGGTCGCGTGATTCTGCTACCACGTGCATATGGGCTAGGTACTGATAATGTGATATAAAGCCCTTCTCACCCTCTCAGGCAGTGGGGCACTATGAAATCCCAGCCTTCCTAATGGGTGAATGGGGATCATCCACCCCCTTTCCCTTATCATCTTTTATAGCAAGCTCAACAGTACTTCGCTCTTCTCAGGTCAGAGCGTCATGAGGAAGAGTTGCAGAATTCTTATCAACAATAGCAGGCTACCAAAAATACTTTTCCCCTGTACAGTTCAGCTGCGTGAGCCTAGTCAGTTGTACTCTGTAGTGAAAGCGTTTGTAAATAACAAAACAGGCTTAAAAAATAACTTATGGTTCAGTGAAAATATATTTTGTTGGTAATTTGTTCCGTTATTTACGAAAGCTTTTGATGATATATCTCACAGAGCTTTTGTACGTGAAGCTGTATTTTTTGTATTCACAAAATTTGCGAAGCAAATTTATTACAATTCTTTATTGATATATTTACACCGCTACTCTTTTTCCTTACATATACAGTAGTTTTATTTGCAAACATATATTCTTCTAATAACACTGGATATATTCTTTCACACTAATACGTGAAGAATCTTAAATAACATTTTAGATTTGTTTATATTTACACTTTCATATAATATTTTCATTTGATTTCTGATTGATTCCATCACTCTTTATTATTTATATTTCTATTTTGGATCATTTTTTACACTTTTCTTCATCATTTATTTCTTTCTATTTAGATTTAATTGATCATTTCTACCTATGTAAAACCTATACATGTGGTTAGCAGCAGCAGATAAAGAAAGACGCATAGATGCACATAAATATTTGCAATATTTTTAGAAGGACTTATAATATGTAGACAATGTATACCGACACATAATGCGCAATGAGACATTCATACTCACTCACACGCAAAACCATGGCAAATGACTCATCCAACTACTCCATGTATACGCATCTGCTAGCTACAAATAAATGCAGAGCCATATACCGAATAACTCCAGTGAATCGTGTGACTATGGGGAGGTCCCTATCATATCTTCACAGATGATCGTTTTGTCATCAACACAAGCCTCACTTCCACCTGCAGTGTAGTATAAACATCATAGACTCTTGTTACAAAGATTACCTGGGACACAACACGTAGAGCTATGCCAGTGCCCACCAGAAGTCATCTCTTGTAATCTCCTGACTTGAGTTCTTCTTGGTTGTACCTAATAACCTCATAAGGTTCGTAGCCTTTCTCACAGTAGATTACCTGTACCCAAAAATATTACCTTTGGAGCGGCGAACCTATGCTTAGCAAAATCATAGCAGAAGCGTTAGTAAAGCAAGCATGCAGTTGTATTTGTGTTTATGTTAGGTGTTGAAAGAAGAAGAGAAAGAACTCCTACTCATATATGCTTTCCTCATTTCATCGATGGTGGGTGTCATCTCCTCACGAGCTCATTGCAGAGAATGGTGTTGGCTCAACAGGGATCGCCCGCACAGATGGTAAACTGAGACGGAGTCGATTCGATTGTTACTGGACTCGGTGGCAGGACCAGTTCCATCCCCATTGCGTTGCAGGACCAGTTTCATCCCCATTGCGTTGCAGGACCAGTTTCATCCCCATTGCGTCGAGCTTACTGAATAATTCTACAAGAGTCACAGAAAAAACACCATTAAATAGTTGTAGGAGAGAGGGAGAGGTACCTAGTACTCACTTTCACATGAATATGCAGAAGTCATCCTCTGGAGCGCCAAGCTTTCTCCGAAGATCCTCAAGTGTGCAGGCAATAGGATGTTCACATCTGCAACAGATGAATGAGGAGGAGAAAAAGGAAGGAAACACACAGACACAGAGAGAAAAACAAAAGAAATAGTTTCTACGTACCATAGGTCGATGTGAGCCACTTATTAGCGACACTATCATTGTCAGCAACGGCAACACGGTGCTTCATGCTGCTGACTGTAGTATGGAGAAAAGAAGAATAGAGGGTAAAGCAGTGAGAATCAAAGAGAGGATGGTTACTGAAATGAAACAATAACTAGGCTACTCAATAGGGAATGAAAGAGAGGAATGAAGGGATAGCTAGTGAGAAGCGCCAAAGAGTGGCTTTGACCAATATAACTCACTAGTTGCAGGATGTACGTCTACATCTACATCTACATGATTACTCTACAGTTCACAATTAAGTGCTTTGAAGATGGTTCATAAAACTACCTTCAAGCTACTTCCCTATCGTTAGACTCTCAAAAAGCATGCGGGGGGAAACGAACTCTTAAATATTTCTGTGCAAGCTCTCATTTCTCTTATTTTATTATGATGGTCATTTCTCCCTATGCAGGTGGCCGTCAACGAAATATTTTCACAGTCTGAGAAGAAAGCTGGTGACTGAATTTTCGTGAGAAGGCCTTGCCGCAGTGAAAAACGCCTATGCTTTAATGACTACCATCCCAATTCGTATATTATGTCCATGGTCTTCTCTCCCTTACTTCGCTATAGTAAAAAACGAGCTGCCCTTCTCTGAACATATTCGATTCCCTCCGTCAGTGCTATCTAATGGAAACTCCGTACCGCACGCCAGTACTTCTGAAGAGGGGAGGGAAGCATAGTGTACGCAGCCACTTCATTAGACTAGTTGGATCTTCTAAGTGTTCGGACAATAAATCGCAGTCTTTGGTCTCCTTCACCCTCAACATGATCTGTGTGAGCGTTCGAAATAAAGCTATTCATAATTTTAATCCCTAGATATGTAGTTGAGTTTACAGCCTTTACATTTGTGTGATTTATCGTTTAACTGAAATTTAGAGGATTCCTTTTATTATTCACATGGATGACGTCACATTTTTTCATTATTTAGAGTCAGTTACTACTGTTTGAACCACACAGATATCTCGTCTGAATCATTTTGCAATTCGTTTTGATCATCGGAACAGTATCACCTGCAAACAATGTAAGAGACATGGTTATATCGTCTCCTAAACCGTTCATGTAAATAAGGAACAACAGAGGGCCTATAACACTTCCCTGGGTAACGCCAGATATTACATCTGTTTTCGATCAATTAATACGAAATGTGACGTTTCTGACAGGAAATCACGAATCCAGTCACACAACTGAGACGATAAGTAAATTAGAAATCGCTTGTGAGGAACAGTGTCCAATTATTTCAGGAAATCTAGAAATATGGAGTCAATTTGGTGCTCCATTTATGTAGAACCTCTTACTTCGTGAGAATTAAGGGAAAGTTGTGTTTCACGAGAACGATATTTTCTGAATTCGTTTTGGTTATTTGTCAACATATTGTTTTCTTTGTCGTGATTCCTAATGTTCGAGCACAGTGTATGTTCCATAACCTTGCTGCAAATTTACTTTAGTGATATGAGACTCTAATGCAGAGGATTGCTCCTGTTTTCTTTCTTTGGTATTGATGTGACTTTTGCACGTTTCCAGCCTTTAGGTACGGATCTCTCGACAAGCAGGCTACTCGTATACTGAAAGAAACCCGACTGGTATGCAGCCTGGACTGGAAGCCCTGTCTTGCATAAGTGTTTTAAGTGTTTTGAGCTGCCTCGCTACACCGAGGATATGTACTTTTAAATTATTCACATTGACAGTTGTTTCTGATTCGAGTTCTGGAAGATTTACTTCGGTTTCTTTGGAAGGAATTTCGGACACCTGTCATGGAGCAGATTCAAATGACTGACTGCTCTGATGCGCCCCCTTTATATAGGCGAGCGCCACTTACTCCAGAAACATTTTTCGCTGTATAATGTAGGCAAAGGCTGTCTGCAACGTCCTCTGTTCGCCACATTCCAGCAGTGCACCTGTGCGGTAGCACTATCACGCAGGTGCTTTGCGCATAGCCTTAACACTTCCTGCCGAACAAAAGAATTGCATTTTTCACATCTGCTCTGTGGCACAGCGTGGGTGTTATTATATTTCAGTGCAGATGCGGGGTATGACATTTTCAGATACATACGTGGGTCATCGCAAAACCGTTGACGAACGTCACCACTAACTGTAAAAGCAGTGGGCAGTAGTCACGTGCCAGCAGCAACTGAGCCGCCACGCCACCATTGTATTGAGAGTCCTTTTCACACGAGTAGCTCTGGGCCCCAGCCGAAAGCTGGCTACTATCTGAAGAATACTGTCCACACAGTACGCCACACCGCCGGTGCCTATTACGATCCTGCCTGCCGGGCGCCTAGCTCTGCCCTGGGCCGCCAGTGGCGCAAAGCGCGCACATGTGATATGGAAATGATGCCCAGAAGAACGTACATTTTCCAGAACAGGTGGGCGTATCAGTTCACGAATTAAATGACTGCCCACCTGCCTTGTGGGTCTTGGATGTGAGCAGTTGTTGACAGTTGTCAATGCCAGAAACGAGAAGATTTCAAGAAGAGAACACCAGTACTCAGTGAAATGCACAGACAGCGTATAATTACTTACTTGAACCCTGCAAAAGGAGGAGTGGGAGAAGGAGGTGGATTTGAATAAATAAATCATCACTTTAAGAAAATACAATACCATTTATTGATTATCTAATTTAAAAATATTTGTACATTTCCTGAAACAAAAATATAGTCACTTATGTGTCCACGCCTTCCTCTCAACCTCGAAGAGGTAGGCATTTCTAATTTTCAAGGTACCTTACTCACGCGCTTTTGAAAATGTCATGGAACCACACAGTTTTCATGACCATGGACGTAAACAGTGCCTTTATGATCGTAAAGCCGAAGCGTTGTCATCATTTCATGATATTGTAAACCTCATTGTCCAAACGCTTCCCATCATGACCAAGGGATAAGCAGGCTGTTGTCCGACGAATCTTGCCATTCTGCACTGTTCTGAATGCTTTGGATGAAGTGACAAATGTTGAGAACGTTGTCAATAATCGTCCATTGTTTCCACTTACAATTAATGCAACATCTTTGAGCACAGATTGTCCACTTTTGTCGTGAAGGCCCTTCACGAATACTTACAATTTTAGGAGCCATAGTGGAGTGTCTCTGGTGTGAAGCATAATCACCACATTTATACTATTTGCTGAGCATTTCCTGTGAGTATCTAGTAATAGGATCATACAACAACAATAAGTACTCTAGACGAAAATTGTGTTTGTTCTAGTCAAGTTGTTGCTGATTATATCGGTAACATACCGAATTGAGTAACACTTTTGCTTTGATTAGGACGCATTTGTCGAATACGCTGGAATCCTTAGTCACATTCACTCTCCTGTCTGTCTGCAGCCCCAGAATATCTCTGTGAATAGCTGGGTACCAACTACATTCTACTTTCTTAAGTCATCAGTACAGCTGGGTACTCTGAGTCTCAAGAAATGAAACTTAGTGCTAGCTGAACTCCAGAATTCAGCACATGTTAAAGTTTCAGGTAGGTTTCATCTGATACAGAAATGTGCAGTACATTCCACACTAAGTTATCCAAAATAAAATTTTTATGTCGTGCAAGCGCTTCTTGAATGTACGCATTATTAACTGTTGCACTTCGAATGAGAATCAGTTATTGTTTGTAATCCAAAAGACCCTCTTTGTGGCCTAAAGAACCCATAAATATTTTGAGAGGGATATACATACCAACGCCATTACTTACCGATCCGTCAGTGAACCATCCCGAGTTTTGTTGAATATTCAGGTCTGAACTTGATACAGAAACGTAAGTTTGAGTGTTGATGTGACTCCAGCGTTTCTTGTTTGGTCACCTCAATGACATTAAGTTTGTATCGTATCTTTTAAAACAGGAAGGTGAACGTGTTTCAGTGTTTCTGCTGGAGCACTTCCATCATTCTTCATAAATGCTTCTTCCAAGTACAGGAAACTACTGCTCGTAATTGGTCACTCATTTTGGTGCTGTTTGTCCTATTCCTGGTGAATGATTCGTTCCTCGTATTGTTATTTCACGCGATGCCACTGCAAGGCTCCAGTGTAGTTGACTTGAGGAACCTGTCATTCTGATATGCTATCGCTTAGTCCTTCTGCTGCAGAGCGCCAGACTCACTAGTATGTGGGTTGCTTGTATACCTAAATCCATGGTGCTGCTTCAAATAAAGACATATCAAGACTTACTCTTCTCGAAATTCAACAAATTTCCCATCCTTTACAACGATGTTCAACTCGAGACGGCCTAATGTCTAAATAGTCGCTGGGAGATACGTTGGACTACTGGGAATGAAGGTTGTATGGGTGTTTCAACACACCTTCTTCTTACTCCTATTTGCTTCTTCTCCATTATACTTTTTGCCGCCAACATCACTGACAGGACGCAATTTTTTAAACTCCCTGTAGGTTTCTTCTTCAATGTGCAATGAGCAGCATCCATTATTTTTTGAAATTTAAAATCGCACGCATGCCTAGTAAGTTTTACATTTTGCTTTATCAACTGCGAATGCTGCAAAACGTTGTCCTGTGCTATATTCCTTCTACGATGTATTCGCTTCCCCTTACAGCACGGCGTTCTACCAAACCTTGGTTTGCAGCGTAAGCTATGCTCCTTGCATGCCTCATTACGTACATTATTCTCATTATCATCACAAGCCAGTCTGTTTTTCAGTATCGTTCTAGAACCACAGAAACTATACCCAGAAAAGTGAAGCTCTGCTGGAAATTTATCGGGAATGCCACGACCTCATCTGCTGATGCGCTTCCTGTCACTCATATTGTGCTGCTGCATTTTCTAAGGTTTACACACCCTTTTACATAGAAAATGGCAAGCTTTAATCCCGGAGTTTCATGATTCTGGAAAACCAAGCCAATTCAGTAACACTATGTTCCTCAGGTGCATTCTGACGATATTATGAACAATTCAAACCACATTATATAACTCATCTGCACTGAAACATCTGTGAGCGGGCCTGTCAATTTCACGGATCATCGTCTCCGTTACTATCATTCCATAATGTTGGTGTATCATTTAGTTAGGTTTATTATGTCTGTATACTCCATAAATAGTATGCTTAGCTTTTTATGTTGATTGTCAACACCATGAGTTTCGGTAAGTTCACCACTTAATACCAATATAACAATATTAATGTATTTCCTTGTGTTTGTGCTGTGTAATCGTCCTTTTGGAGCGTTTCCATTCCCTATGTATGATAGCTTCATGTAATACTTCAAAGTATGATATCTTCTCTTACGACCAATACTTTTGAGGGTTCGATGTTTTCAGGAATATTAGCTCCACTAAATCAGGTGTTTTCTCAAATTCCCTCTCTCTTACGTGTATGGTCTCTTTCGTTAATAATGTAGGTAGCTTTTCCGACATACATAGGTGATCTAGATTGACCCCATACGTTGTATCTAGTTCACTAACACTCTGGCGGGATGATGAAATCAAAGTTAGAGTATCCTTCTTCCTAATCATCTTCTCCCTGTACAGCCATCCAACGCTGCTACATTTGCTGTTTAATACTTTCTATTAGGCGTCTAAACATTTCAGAGGTAGGCTCTTCACAATCCAGTAACTTCAGTATCGAGAGTCGCAGTTCGCGATGAACAGAATTCCGCATCCCTAAGACGTTGCGCTTTTGTGAACATCCTGTCACATATCGATCACACTTCGAGATACTACACATCTCACATAGTCTTGTTGACAGCCTTCTCAACCTAGTCAACCTTTCCATTTACTGCATTGATTAACCACAGAACGATTTCATTAGCTCCTTACTGAGTTTTTTTTATCCGTAATATTTATAAGAGGGGATTTTTTTCTCTCTTCTAATATTTTTTGTGCCTTAACAGTCGCTGAAAGAGCCTCGCTGATCTTTGTGTTTTTCGTCTCGATGTATGACTGTATTCTCTCATTGAACCGCTGCACCTGAGACTAACGTTTCGTACTGTTGAACTGATTAAGCTTCCCAATTCCGTTAACCTTGTGCTGATTGCTTGTTCGCTTCGCTGGATCTCATCAGTCAGTTATTGTCTCATTTCACAGCCGCTGGCTTGAAGTTATTATTCAATTCCGTTAATTTTGCTTCATCCCATCGGGATGAGTACGCTGCATCCTTGGGATTTTGCTCATAGCCTATAATACACTGAGAGGTTTAGTTTTAGTACATTGCCTTTTATACAGAATATCATTGAAATTTCATCAATTTTATCGTTTTGTCAATAGCCAGAACACCACAAAGCGAGCTATTCCAGCAATCCCCACATGTAGTGACGAAGTCACTGAATGATACGTCGGTCCCTACATGATATTGGTAAATATGCATTACATTCAGATTGTCCTGCTTGAAAGCAGTAAGAAGATTTGCATTATCCCAGATCAACTGCTTCTGTATCCTAGAGTACATCTGGCTCAAATAAAATATATCGATTTTGATATGAGGCCCAAAGCACATATATTTTCTGATTTCATTCAGGTTTTCCACGGCAACATCGTCACATACGAATACACTGTTTGCCTTCACTTTTTAAGGTGGTGAAATATAGCTACTTTTGCTGAACGTCTAGTACGTTATCCCCTCAGCTGTGGAATATCTCCTGTAATAACTCTTATTTTAGTGAATCAAGGTTTATTTAAAAAAAATTTGCATGCTCCAAGTGGTCACGCCAGGATGTGTCAATAGTGCTAGAATTTAAGTAGTTTTTCCATCAACCTGAATAACTCACAATTAAACCACGAATGTTATCGGCAAACATTTTTCTTCTTTCTGCTCTGGTTTCAAGCATCATCAATGGAGGACTGACCGGTTACCACAAGACTCTTGTGAAGGGGATGTTCCGTCCACTCTGCCATGGCGACAAGTAGATTTTCACGTTGAGATATCCAGCATTTTATAGAGACCACACGCTAAACTTGTTTTATAAACATCCACACAATGCAGGATGTATGAACAGACATAAATACGAGTGTAGTTCTGCGAGTATACCTGTAACACTTGACTTATAAATTTCTACTTCCAATCCAGTGCAATAAGAATCATACAATTAAGCAACAGTTTCTTCCAATGGTCGCAGAGTTCAGCGAACTTACTCCAAACGCTTACTCCTAAGTGCATTGTAGAATCGTTGGCGTACGATTTCCATCTTACAAACTTCATTATAGTATTCTTGTATACAGTAGATTCTTAAATGTCTGTTCCGGCAGATGAATGCACTCTTTGTTGTTAAATATTTTAATTGTTCGAGGGAACATTTTTTGTGACAAGTTGTTTACTATCTTTTCAATGAAAATACGTACGAGAATTTGTTTACTAGTTCCACATTTATGATTATCATTTCACTTGGGATCTGTGGAAGATACATTAGCAAATTTGGTTTTCTTTGTAAATATTTAGTGATTATTCCTGATTTTCTGAGATCTACATCCTGGAGCATCTGCTCATTGTGGTTCCATTGGACCGAAATGTACAGATAAACTAGTCTAATCTGCCTGTCGAGAAGAGGCAAGGAAAAAAACTGGTGAGGTTCAGGAAACTCTACTTTAATTCAATGAAACGTCACCAAATATGACATTCTTCTGAAAGACATATGTTGCATGAGTGAATGAAGTTTGTTTACAAGAAAATACAGAGCAAGTGTATAGAGCTTAATTATAAATGACGATCCACGGTATCAGCCATTTGACAGTATGTTAGTGTTAGAGATTAGATTAGATTAATACTAGTTCCATGGATCATGAATACAATATTTCGTAATGATGTGGAATGAGTCAAATTTTCCAATACATGAAATAATCAAGTTAATTTAACAACATACGTAAGTTAATATAACTACTTTTTTATTTTTTTGTGTTTTTTTATTTTTTCATAATTTTTTTTCTTAATTTATATCTAAAAATTCCTCTATGGAGTAGAATGAGTTGTCATTCAGAAATTCTTTTAATTTCCTTTTAAATACTTGTTGGTTATCTGTCAGACTTTTGATACTATTTGGTAAGTCACCAAAGACGTTAGTGGCAGTATAATTCACCCCTTTCTGTGCCAAAGTTAGATTTAATCTTGAATAGTGAAGATCATCCTTTCTCCTAGTATTGTAGTTATGCACACTGCTATTACTTTTGAAATGGGTTTGGTTGTTAATAACAAATTTCATAAGAGAGTATATATACTGAGAAGCTACTGTGAATATCCCTAGATCCTTAAATATATGTCTGCAGGATGATCTTGGGTGGACTCCAGCTATTATTCTGACTACACGCTTTTGTGCAATAAATACTTTATTCCTCAGTGATGAATTACCCCAAAATATGATGCCATATGAAAGCAATGAGTGAAAATAGGCGTAGTAAGCTAATTTACTAAGACGTTTATCACTAAAATTTGCAATGACCCTTATTGCATAAGTAGCTGAACTCAAACGTTTCAGCAGATCATCAATGTGTTTCTTCCAATTTAATCTCTCATCAATGGACACACTTAAAAATTTGGAATATTCTACCTTAGCTATATGCTTCTGATTAAGTCTATATTTATTAATGGCGTCATACCATTCACTTTACGGAACTGTATGTACTGTGTCTTATCAAAATTCAGTGAGAGTCTGTTTACAAGGAACCACTTAGTAATTTTCTGAAAGACAGTATTGACAATTTCATCAGTTAATTCTTGTTTGTCAGGTGTGATTACTATACTTGTATCATCAGCAAAGAGAACTAACTTTGCCTCTTGATGAATATAGAATGGCAAGTCATTAATATATATTAAGAACAACAAAGGACCCAATACTGACCCTTGTGGAACCCCATTCTTGATAGTTCCCCAGTTTGAGGAATGTGCTTATCTTTGCATACTATGAGACTGCTTATTTCAACTTTCTGCACTCTTCCAGTTAGGTACGAATTAAACCATTTGTGCACTGTCCCACTCATACCACAATACTTGAGCTTGTCTAGCAGAATTTCATGATTTACACAATCAAAAGCCTTTGAGAGATCACAAAAAATCCCAATGGGTGGTGGTCGGTTATTCAGATCATTCAAAATTTGATTGGTGAAAGCATGTATGGCATTTTCTGTTGAAAAACCTTTCTGGAAACCAAACTGACATTTTGTTAGTACTTCATTTTTACAGATATGTGAAGCTACTCTTGAATACATTACTTTCTCAAAAATTTTGGATAAAGTTGTTAGAAGGGAGATTGGACAGTAATTGTAACATCAGATCTATCCCCCTTTTTATGCAAAGGTATAACAACAGCATATTTCAGTCTATTAGGGAAAATGCCCTGTTCCAGAGAGCTATTACACAGGTGGCTGAGAATCTTACTTATCTGTTGAGAACAAGTTTTTAGTATTTTGCTGGAAATGCCATCAATTCCATGTGAGTTTTTGCTTTTAAGCAATTTTATTATTTTCCTAATTCCAGAGGGAGAAGTGGGTGAGATTTCAATTGTATCAAATTGCATAGGTATGGCCTCTTCCATTAACAGCCTAGGATCTTCTAACGAACACCTGTATCCTACTATATCCACAACATTTAGAAAATGATTATTAAAAAAATTTTCAACTTCTGACTTTTTGTTCGTAAAGTTTTCATTCAATTTGATAGTAATACTGTCTTCCTGTGCTCTTGGTTGATCTGTTTCTCTTCTAATAATATTCCAAATTGTTTTAATTTTATTATCAGAGTTGCTGATTTCAGACATGATACACATACTCCTGGATTTTTTAGTAACTTTTCTTAATATAACACAGTAGTTTTTATAATGCTTGATAGTTTCTGGGTCACTACTCTTTCTTGCTGTCAGATACATTTCCCTTTTCCGGTTACAAGATATTTTTATACCCTTAGTAAGCCGTGGTTTGTTACAAGTTTTCTTACGAGTATATTTAACTATTTTCTTGGGGAAGCAGTTTTCAAATGCATTTACAAAAATGTCATGAAATAAATTATATTTTAAATTGGCATCAGGTTCACGGTACACCTCATCCCAGTCTAACTGCTGTAGGCTTTCCCTCAAATTTGCAATTGTTAAATCGTTGACTGAACGTACTACTTTGGAGGACTGTTTAGTATTGGTGAATGGAGCTATGTCATATATTGTAACTAGCTGTGCACCATGATCAGAAAGACCATTCTCAACAGGCTGAGCATTTATCTGGTTAAACTTATCTTGGTCTATAAAGAAGTTATCTGTCAGTGAGTTGCTATCCTTTACCACCCAAGTAGGAAAATCAATAACGGGTGTCAAATTGAAAGAACCAACTAATACTTGAAGGTCATTTTTCCTATTACCCTCTTTCAGAGAATCTACGTTGAAGTCCCCACAAATAATAATTTGCTTACCCCTGTCTGACAGATAGCACAACAAGGAGTCCAAATTTTTCTGAAATAGATGAAAATTTCTTGATGGGGACCTATATAAAGTTACAATTATAAATGTGCCTTTATTTAATTTAAGCTCACAGGCACATGCTTCTATATGTTTCTCTACACAAAACATTTTTGTTTCTATACCTTTTGTACAATGATAACTTTTGGCATATATGGCAACTCCTCCTTTCTCCATATTTTCTCTCATTACATGTGCAGAGAGCTTATATCCACTTACATTTACCTTATCCATATCAGTAACAATGTGATGCTCAGACAGGCATAGTATATCTATTTCATCCTCAGCTTCAGTGTCATGGTGCGAACTAAGAAATTCACTATCCTGACAATTCTACCCAACTGCAAAATTGATACAGTAAATATTGAATAAAGAGACCTTATAGATTAAATAAAAATCTGTTATCACCTTACTTACGTGGTAAACCACAAAATATAATTCTTTTCTCCATAGCTACCGAAAATAGTATTTACTGTTTTAATACCATTAGGCTAGGTACATACAAGCTTAAAGCTGTTGTAATGAAGGGACACTAAGCTTCTGCATACTTTTAGAGCGGTTGGGAGTACTTCCTGGACCTAACACATATGATGTCAATGTTAGTACGGTGTCGTATGGTATGGTATTGGTATGCTGTGGCATGGAATTGGTAACATAGGAAAGCGCAGAAAAAAAGAAAACCCACAAAATTAGGACAGAAAATAGCCAAAGATGAACTAATAACTGCGTTTCTTTATATATAGTAAATTATGAATTCAGAAAAAATGTGAAATAAATGTCATTGTGAACAGCATTTTAGTCAGCTATGTTGTTAATGGACATTGAATGTTTCAAATACCAAAGCTGAAAGGATTGGAACTGAAAATATGTCACAACAGAAGGAGATTGTTTTCACATGAAATATTGTTAATTCTAAGGTGATTATACCAGGTATTCAAATATTGAGAAATGCTCGCATGTAATGTCTACTATTACAACATGCTTGCAATATATACTCTCAGGAGCGTTGCGATAACGTTACTCCCCCATATAGCTAGCTTACTAGGAAACGGGATCGTCTTTGAGGTAAGCTTACGAAGAAGATAAAATATAAGTTTCTTCTTCAACATTGATCACTCTGTATTCTGTCATTGCGACGTTTTGTTTTCCAAGCACTTTTCGCTTCAGAACGAGTAGCATTCTCGTCTTTTCGACTAAGAAAGTAATTCACCGTCCTTCAAAGTATCGCAACCCATAATGAACATCTCCCCAAAATATGCCATATTCAACTTTAATGAACAGTTCTTTATAACACACAGCAGCTGCATGACAAGAGTAAATGATGTCTAAATCTTCGAGTGAATCTTTCGTTAGATGTTCGCTGTAAAAACCTTACCTTTGAAGTGGTTTATTAGCAGCTCTCTTGTGAAATTCGTTTCTTTGAGGTAAACCATTGGGGGTATGAAATTCTGTGAACTCTGAAAATCCGCTGCTTAATACTGCTACGCAGTACTGCTTGAGAATTCATTTCTGCTTCAACTACTTGCAAAATTTTCTAAACTGTGTAATGTATAGAACCGTGTGAAAAGAAAACATAACGTTATTTTGCTGACAAAATGTAAAGCCAATAATTCAACACCAAACAAGTGTATTCACTTTTAAGGCTAATAACACCACTTAAAATGAAGGGCAAAATAGGATATGTTTTCTACATTCAGTCAACTAATAAAAATTGGAGGAAATTCCGGTTCATGAAAGCAACAGTTATTTTACTTTTATTCTAATCATACATAGTTTCAGTGTGCACTGTTGGCTACTATTTCGTAAGGAAATTATTGTTGCATTATAAATGCTTGTAAAGCTTCAAAAGAAATTCGACATCAGTCTAGATTTATTTATAAGTAACAGCTAAAGATACATATCACACAGTTGTAGTATGAAGAGTCATATGTTTCTAATATGTTGATAGTTACATTTACAATACTAATTAAGCAAGTAATATTGTTGTATACAATTGTTGTCCTATGTTCGCTTGTTTTGTGTGTTTTTAAATCGAAACAGAACGTTCAAAAATATATCCAAGAGTCTTTGTCATCCTAATGAGAAAAACAGAACAGTCAAGAACATAATTAACACTGAATGAGGTATCAGTAGCTCAAGAACGATACGTATACGTCCTGAGAACTTTTTCCAGAATTCAGTATACAACTGTCCGCTCTTCGTTCCTTCCATACATAAGCGCAGCCCCCAGAGCGTGGTTGTAAAGGATCTGTTAAAACTGTAATGTCCTAGTGCTTCATGAAGCGTCTACTGGGTCACGATCCATTCAATTTGGAGTACTGCGTTTACCTCATCATGTATTATGTTTACATAGAATGATGCTACAGTCAACAGACTCTTGGCTGCAAAAGACTCCGTTCTCAAATTCTTGGTGATTCGCACTATGCTATGTGAGGCTTGGAACAGTGTTTGTCTTTAGTGTGGCTAATCGAACATCGAACATCCAGTCCCAAGAGCGTGTGAATCCCGGGGAGACGTACTCTGACTATTGCAACCTAGATTCTTTTGTAACACGCTAATAGCATGGCGATGAAATTCTATTTGTGAGTATCCCAAACCGATTTTTTTGCTGTTGATTTAGAAGACACTGTTTTACTCGTATTATTAAATAAAAGAAAAAGACACGTAACTGGTCATGAAAGATCATAATAACAAGCGAAATGTAATTTGTGCTGCAGCTGCCAAATGAGTTTTCGTATCGTGTGTGTAAACAACAGTATTGAAGCCTGACATATCAATTAAATTAGAAACAACTGCGTAAAATTTTATTTATTAAATCACTCCGAAGTTACAAGTGAGGTGGGAATAGAGTAACGTTTATTAACCAGATACAATTAAGTGATATAATGGACAAGCACAACATTTGTCACGATCTGTAATACGCAGTGTATTACGTTAAACAAATTTTTGTAAAGATAAACATACTTTCTTTTCTTTTTTACGACTAATTTTGTGTCAGATTTTAATTTTTTTGGCTGAAGAAGAAAAGAGAAGAGGCGCATTTCACCGACTTTTAAGGAAATCCATTGTGTACATTTATTTGCCTCGAGCTTTTGAATCCAAAAGCAGAATACGTTAGCAACGATACATTTCCTCACACTTGGCTTTTCTGATGATATTTGGCCCGTAAAATGATGTGGTTGCACCTGACAATCGCTCTGTAGTCAATAGGGTGATCGATAGCCAGAGAATTGTGCTGAATGAAATGCGAATAAGAAAATACCCACGAATAGCAATAACAGCGAAAGTGTTAGTGATGCCCGTTTCGAACAAACGCTATATACGTCACTGACTGACACAGAATTTCTCTTATTTTTGTTCCTGCGGTCACTGTATGTTCTTTCTCCTTCTGTCACTGTTTAGAAGTTGCACCCTTCCTTTCTTTCGGCCTGTCACTTGTTGGCTAGATGGGTAGATGGGAACATGAAACACCCATTGGAACTACTGCTCTGGGATGGGGAACGGATGGAAACTGCAAAAGGAACAATGGGGATGGGTGGAGGGGTGAGGTGAGAGGGAGCAGGTCCCGATAGCTTCTTCTGACAACTAAAAAGTTTAATGTTTTCTTTAGAGATTTTCCAGGAACCAGGCAGAATTTTTGTACTGGAATTTAACCGATTGGCATATTCATTGCGAATGCCTGAAGTGATGGCGGATAACATATTATCATGAGAGCTACGCAGAGTTCAATTTTTTTTTAAATGTTGTGACAGTCACAGTTGCAGTAAGTCACCCACGATCAATGGCCTCGATCACTTAATGAAATCTAAGAATAAAAATAAAACTTATTAAGTATGCATTTTATCCAATATCATAGAACGAAAGTAATTAAAATTCTTAAAATTATACCTGATTTACACGAGTACTGAACATTTAAAATTTGTATATTGTATAAGCTAGACAATTTATATTCTTTTCAATTGTATCCAGTAGTTTACTAATCCCCAGTGGGGAGTGATTGGTGAGAGGGACGGGGAAGGTGGGGTGGATAGGAATCTGATACTGTGCAGTAATAAATTAAAGACGATCTCGACCAAAACATGCAATAAAATTAAATCAGATAAGCTGTCAGGATAAATGAATCAAATACTCGTACATGAGACATCATGCTAGCCATCGGCCTTGCCAGAGTAGTAACACGGGTTCCCGCGAGGTCAGAGAAACTGAACTCTGTCGGGGTTGGTTAGAACGTGGACGGGTGACTATACTAGTATGCCGAGCACTGTTGGCAAGTGTGAGTACAGCTGAGGAGCTACTTGACAGAGGAACAGCAGCTCCGGACATAAAGTCTGACAACGGCCTCGAGAGTGCTTTGCTGACTTCCTGCCCCTCAGTATCCATAGAGAAAGTATATGAGGATACTGAACGGATAATTCAGTACATAAGGGACAAGAAAATATTATAGTCATGACGGGCTGGAATGCGTTTGTAGGGGAAGAAGTGGCAGAAAGCGTTACGTTGACATTAGGCATGGGAGATGAGAAAGAATTATTGAGTTCTGCAACAAATTGCAGCAAGTAATAGCGAGTACTCTTTTCAAGAATCGTACGAGAACGAGGTATACTAGGAAAAAACCGAGAGATTTCAGTTACATTATGTCATGGTCACACAGAGATTCCGAAATCAGGTACTGGGTTATAAGGCATACCAGGAGCAAATATAGACTCGGATCACTTTTTATTGATGATAAAGAATGTGTTGTAGTTGAACAGACTAATCAAAAAGAGTCAATACGCGATGAAGTGGGATACAGACGTGGTAAGAACTGAAGACATAGGCTTGAAGCTCCGTAAGGCTACAGATACCGCAATAGGGAATAACTCGGTAGGCAGTCCAGTTCAAGAGGAATGCACATCTCTAAAATTGGAAACCTAAGAAGTGGGAACAAAAACATACAGGTAGTAACAAAGAAGATAATGGAACAATTACTTCAGCTGATCAATGAAAGGAAATTCAAGAATACAGAACTAAAAGTCTCTTAAAAATGAAATTAACATACTTCATAAGCCGCGATTGCAGTGTTCATACTTTTGTTCCTCTCAGATGATCGGTTTCAAGACTCTTATGCTGCCATCATGTGATCTTCTTGAACTTGGTACAAAATTGCCATGTTACATTATACAGAATAGTTTAGCATATATTACATAGCATATTATATTATGGCAAGTTCAGAAGATTGGATAATAGTAGCATCAAGACTGTTGAACCCGATTATCTTGGAGCTGTAAAACTGTCTACATTACTATCGCCGCGTATGAAGTGTATTTTCAACCGTACCGTTCGCCCCAAATCACAGCATGTGTTGCTCAGGAACGAAATTAATAGGAAGTGCAGGGAATCTAAGTCGAAATGGCTGCTTGCAAAATGAGAAGAAATCGAAAAAGAAATTATCTTCGGGACACTGACTCAGCACACAGAAAAGTGAAAACAGCCATCGTTGAAATGAAAAGGCGGGGTGGTAGCATGAGGAGTACAATGGGAATTATACCAGTGTTAAACAGAGAGAGAGTGGATGGAGGTTAAGAATACACTGGAGGCGTCTATGAGGGTGAGCCCCGTCTGATGTGACAGAAGAAGAAACAGGAGTAGATGTAGAAGAGACATGTGATCCAGTATTAGAATCGGAATTCGAAAGAGCTTTGGGAGACTTATCATCAAATAAGGCAGAAGGGAAAGGTAACATTCCATGAGAATTCCTGAAATTATTGGGGGAAATGGAAACAAAACGATTATTCATGTTCGTATGATTCTTGCGACATACCATCTGAGTTTCGGAAACATAAAGGCACCAGAGGGACAACTCGGACGATGCGGTTGGTAATGGAAGCAGTCTAATGCGTGCAGAATGTGGACTGAGAATAAATCGAAGAATGAGAAAGATAATGAGAAGCAGCAGAAATGAGAACTTTGAGAAACTTAACATTAGGGTTGACGTTTACAAAGCAGATGACGTTAAGGAATTCTGCTACCTAGACAACAAAATAATCCATGACAATCCCGCGTCCGGCCATCCTGATTTAGGTTTTCCATGATTTCCCTAAATCACTTCAGGCAAATGCCGGGATGGTTCCTTTGAAAGGGCACGGCCGGCTTCCTTCCCTAATCCAATGAGACCGATGACCTCGCAGTTTGGTCTCTTTCCCCCGAACAACCCAACCCATGACGAGCTGAGCAAGGAGGACACAAAAAACAGAAAGCAGACTAGCACTGGTAAAAAAAAGAATAAATAAAATAAAAAAGACATTCTGGCCAAGAGAAGTCTAACAGGCCTTAATTTGGGGATGGAATTTATGAGGATGTACGTTTGGAGCACCGCATTTTAAGGTAGCGAAAAATGGACTGCGGGATAACCGGAACAGAAGAGAATCGAAGCCTTTGAGATGTGCTGTTACAGACGAGTGTTGAAAATTAAGAGGACTGATAATGTAAGGAGTGAGGAGGTGCTGCGCAAAATCGAAGAGGAAGGGAATATATGGAATACACTAACAAGAAGAAGTGACAGGGTCATAGGAAATGTTGAGATGTCTGGAAATAACTTTCATAATACTATATGGAGCTGTCGAGCGTAAACACTGAGACTGGAATATTTCCAGCTAATAATTGTGGATGTAACTCCGAGATAAAGCGGTTGGTGCATGAGAGGAACTCGTGGCGGACCCGTGTCAAACCAGAAACCAGTGAGAAGGCTGATTACCCCAAAAAAACTAAAAAAAAACTGAGGATGAAAGGACCGCAGCTAGGGGAGGTACAACAAAGACGGGGGAAAGGAAAGACAAATGGAGTATGTCGGACGAAAGACGGCTATTGTTTCACAAAGATAACTAAGTTATTAAACTGATTACACGCAAACATTATAACACTCGCGTGTATTTTGCCTTTTAAGTTCATACTGTCGGCATACTCTAAGCAAAAGAAAATAAAGAGGCGCCACGAAGTAAATTGGTAGATGTGATGCACTCGTACATGTCCGCAAACTAATGATTATATTTTCAGAAACAATTGGTGGTTTATTCAAGAGACAGGCTCCAGAAACCGCCAAAATTAATAACGCGTTGGTCCACCTCTGCCTCTCATGTGAGCAGTTATTTAGCTTGTCAGTGATTGATGGAGTTGTTTGATGTCCTCCTGAGGGATACCTCGCCAAATTTTGTCCAATTGGCGCGTTAGACCTCCACAATTCCAGTGTGAATGGAGGATCCTATCCAAAATGCTCTAAATGGAGAGATGTCTGACGACGTTGCTGGCCACGGTAGGGTTTGGCAAGTTCGAAGACAAGCAGGACAAACTCTCACCATGTGCGAGCCGCCATTATTGTACTGAAATGTAAGCCGAGGATGGCTTCCCATGAATGGAAAACAGAACGGGGAGTAGAATATCGTTGACTTCTGTAAGGGTGTAGGGAATGACAATCAAAGGGGTGTTGCTATGATATGAAATGGCACCGCAGACCATAACCTTTGATTATCGGCCCATATGGCAGGCGACATTCAGGTAGATATTCCACCGCTGTCTGGGATGTCTTCAGACATGTCTTCGGCCTCCAGTCTCATTGACTGCAGTAGAATTGTCTTCAGTGATGAGTCCCTCATCGAAGTGAGCCCCAGTGACCAGGATGGTACGGATCGAAGTTATCTAATGAAAATATAGCATTTAGCAACGCGAATGAAGTGTACTTCCCCTCTAGTTTCATGAAAAAACTATATGAATGTAGACAATAGTTTGTCAATTGTGCGAGAGAAAGTTGTGTTGCAAATATTTGTATGACGATTACCACTCAAAAAACTGTACATTCCGCAAATGAAAATAACTTTTTCTGACTATTGCACAATCAATACGAATATTAATTAATATATCTTTTTTTAGTCGCGTGGTTGTTATTTTTAAATGATTAAATATTACAGTATGGAGATAAAAACGAATTAAAAAAATATGAACAAAGACTCGAAATGTATAGGAAATAATTACAGGAAGACAATACGAGAGCAATTAAAGAAGTTAATACAGTGGTTAAACTGACTTCGCAAAGGACTAGAAACCTTAATAACATTACTTCTGAGGCAAATAACTAAAGAAAATGAAAATTAAAATGAAATAATAAGAGTCGAGCGCACCACCTTGAGTTCTCCCGTCTTTTATCCTATCCCTTACGCTACGCCGGCATTTGAAATTCTGTTGTTAATTTAATGACCTAGAGGAATAGGATAAATTTTATTTCAGTTGTTACTCCTAAATGGGGGCCGACCAGGATAAATGGTTTCAGGGTGTGATACATGGGTTCATGACCTATACGACAATATAGGTGGTTTCAAAATGTCGATTGCACCATGGGGGACCCGTCCTCGTAAATCTAAAACTGCTCTTAATGATTTAGGAATCTCTGCCTGACTACGGTGTAATGTAACTCGCCTTTTCCAGGTATACCTTCTCCTCTTGTGATTCTTGAAAACGGTATTCGCTATTACTAACTGATATTTCTTGCAGAACTCAGTCTTTTCTCTCAGTCATTCCTACTACCAAACACTTCCTCTCCTGCAACCATTTCTCCTACTCCCTCCTCTACAACTGTATTCCTGCCTCTCACGTTTATGAGAATCTCATTTCCATTTACATACTGAATTACCCGTATTATGTGTCGTGCGTTCATACAGCGCGGTCGTCGGAACCTTTGACGCACCCACCGCCTTCTCGAGCACCGTGTGCCAACGCTCATACGGCACCAGCGTGGCATACTTTACAGTGCTCACAGTGGGGTCGCCACAAGCGATGCAGCAGTCGTATCCTTGGAGTCGACGGGGCCAGTCAGAATGCAGCCCCATGTGACTAAGTCGCGTTGTCGCGGCCTGGGAGGGGAGTCGTCTGGTGTGCCTTCTGCTGTGCGGAGCAGGCCTTCCCTCAGTCACTACTCTCTTACTGTGATAGTGTTTACCGGAGGTGAACTCTGGCTACGGACCTGGACAAGAGTTTTTTCGCTGAGCTATTTTTCACCTTGTTTTCAGAATAAATCTTCTAAGTTGTAATAAATTCCGACTTTCCATTTCGTAGTTTGTACCTGAGACATAACACCGTTGAATATCATCATACATTTTCTCTATCTCTTTATCCTCTGCTTCCGACGTCGGCATGTATACCTGGACTATTGCTGTCAGTGTTTGATGTCGATTTTAGAATTGTTTACATATCTCTCTTAAAATAATACAGTGTTACAGAGGGAATGACACGAAACCAAAAAACTTTAGATTAACTTTTATTTTGAGAAATTTTCGTATAATATATCGCCAAAAAGTTTGACATTTCATGCTATCACACATTATGAAATCATATGAATTTAATCTTCATCTTCCAAATTTTCCACCGTATCACCTACTGCAAACAGTTGTTGTTGTTGTTGTGGTCTTCAGTCCTGAGACTGGTTTGATGCAGCTCTCCATGTTACTCTATCCTGTGCAAGGCTCTTCATCTCCCAGTACCTACTGCAACCTACATCCTTCTGAATCTGCTTAGTGTATTCATCTCTTGGCCTCCCTCTACGATTTTTACCCTCCACGCTGCCCTCCAATACTAAATTGGTGATCCCTTGATGCCTCAGAACATCTGGTCAAGTTGTGCCACAAACTTCTCTTCTCCCCAATCCTATTCAATACTTCCTCATTAGTTATGTCATCTACCCCTATAATCTTCAGCATTCTTCTGTAGCACCACATTTCGAAAGCTTCTATTCTCTTCTTGTTCAAACTATTTATCGTCCACGTGTCACTTTCATACATGGCTACACTCCATACAAATACTTTCAGAAAAGACTTCCTGACACTTAAATCGACACTCGATGTTAACAAATTTCTCTTCTTCAGATACGCTTTCCTTGCCATTGCCAGTCTATATTTTATATCCTCTCTACTTCGACCATCATCAGTTATTTTGCTCCCCAAATAGCAAAACTCCTTTACTACTTTAAGTATCTCATTTCCTAATCTAATTCCCTCAGCATCACCCGACTTAATTCTACCACATTCCATTATCCTCGTTTTGCTTTTGTTGATGTTCATCTTATATACTCCTCTCAAGAAACTGTCCATTCCTTTCAACTGCTCTTCCAAGTCCTTTGCTGTCTCTGACAGAATTACAATGTCATCGGCGAACCTCCAAGTTTTTATTTCTTCTCCATGGATTTTAATACCTACTCCGAATTTTTCTTTTGATTCCTTTACTGCTTGCTCAATATACAGATTGGATAACGTTGGGGAGAGGCTACAACCCTGTCTCACTCCCTTCCCAACCACTGCTTCCCTTTCATGCCCCTCGACTCTGATAACTGCTATCTGGTTTCTGTACAAATTTTAAATAGCCTTTCGCTCCCTATATTTTACCCCTGCCACCTTTAGAATTTGAAAGAGCGCATTCCCGTCAACATTGTCAAAAGCTTTCTGTATGTCTACAAATGCTAAAAACGTAGGTTTGTCTTTCCTTAATCTTTCTTCTAAGATAAGTCGTAAGGTCAGTATTGCCTCTGTGCTAACAGTAGGTTGTTATAATTTCAGTAAATATTTGAGACCTTCCTGTAAAGTAGAAAAGTTTTGACTGCCCTATCCGCTTCAACAAAATTTAAGTGGAACTGGACTGCATTTTGTGGGTAAAAAAGCAGTGTGATTAATATGCCCTTAATGTAACAATTAACATATTCGTTACCGACACAGAAATAGTTCTGTGCAATAAATGTATTCTTACCTACCATACACCTCGAAAATATCAAACTGTTCAGAAATTGTGCAGCAGTCTCTTTGAAGCGAGTGCATAGTTTTCCCTTTCACTTCTGAGAAAACATTGAAACTGCCGTAAAATACAATGACTTTATTGACTCAACACTTGAAAATTTTACACTCTTGTCAATTAAACAACAAGGTACAACCATTTTCTTTTAGACATCCAAAATTAATATCTCTTGTAGATCCACTGCGTGACACTTTGTGAGTAGGAACTGACATTTGTTACTCCTCACAAAAAATCAATTGTAAATTTTTTCGAAATCAGCTGGGTCTACGTTGTTCACCCCTCCGTGATAAATTATCCACATGTTATTGTTGTGATGAAAGTTAGATTCATTGGCACTGATACTCAAGATTCTTGGTCAGAGATATACCTTAGACTTTCAGGAAACCCACAGTACTCCCACTCCAAATGTGGTGTTGGTACACCTATCTCTCAGTACTGGATGGCGTTGTTCCTTCTCTAATGCCAGTAGTCCTTCATTACATACTGTGCTTCCCAGATACTTCTTCTGTAACGCAGAAGCAGAAGAAACCCTGCTCTCTTGTATTCCATTAAGCAACTGAGAAGCAAAAATATAGATGTAATGTATGTTGTACGGTACTTGCACTATACAAAGAAAGTTATGACATTGGCTAGACGGCGGTTGATCCAGCAAAAATGATAAGCTACTCCAGCAAGTCTTCCAGATTTTACAACACGCCACCGTACTGATTCAACAAGGTAAAAATGTGATTACTCGATACAGATCAGCAAGTTCTATGCCACTGACGTATCATATTTCACATAACCCACGTCCGCAAAGAACATGATCTTCGAGGAATACAAATTCCAAGATAGCCTCATAATCAACAAATGTCAGTCTCTGCACGTATGATATTTCACATAACACACGTCCGCAAAGAACATGATCTTCGAGGAATACAAATTCCAAGATAGCCTCATAATCAACAAATGTCAGTCTCTGCAATAGTGAATAGATAAGCGTTGAGGAAGGTGCGGTTCAGTGTAAAACTGTACATAGTAACATTTCGATTTGTCTGAATGTTATCATGTTGGCATCTTGTCTTTGACTTTTTTGTGATCTTCATTTGCCTTCTGTTGTGGCCGATGTACCTTGGAAGCAAGTAAAAATAAGCTTTGGTGTGTAGTGAACAAAACGTGTTTTGAGGTACGGTATGTGAAGAAAATTTTTGGCATTGTAGAACGTTCTTTCTTTTGTTTACAGCAACTAACGATACCTGTAAATCTGAGTGTTATTAACATAGTGATAAACTATGTATTATACTGCATTTTTAAAAATTCGTAGTGTTTTGCAATTGTTTATAAACTTACGAAATTATATGAAGTTGCACATTGAGGCACAGTGTGACAGTTTAATGTGGGACACAGTGTAACATCGTTACTGTGTACCCCATTACGTTGCACGTTGATAAAAATTAGCTACTTGCCTCTAAAATGGTATATATGGTAACTAATGAAGCAGAACATAAACTAGAGCCTGTAAATACGGACATTATGTTATAAGTCATTAACACTGTTCGTAAAAGAGCACAAAAAGCCAAAATTAATTTCTTTACTCAGAATGACGTAAGGGCTCCTGTTGAACTGATGTTGTCTGGAACTATTCTGCGCAAGGCAGATATTGTTAAGACTGTAAATTATGGAACCCTTTTGAGATAAAACGTTCTTTGGGTTTGTTTTAATTCAAGCACCACATTATAAAAAATAGCATATATTTTTGAAGCACACAATTTATATTTAATATAATCCAGGTGTGTTAAGAAAAGCAAGAAATAGGAATTACAGTTATTCGAACATGTCCAAAATATGATTTCCGGCGAATTTTCTTAGATGAACAAAATCATTCATGGCGACATGTGTTCAAATGTGCAGTACCCTCGACAGTGTAAAAGTAAGGCGTCTAGTATTCCAGATGGCTCTACATAACATAAAGTCCCAAGAAACTGTGAAGAGAAGAATATCACTGGCACAGACTGTCTCTATGCTTTTAGAGAACACCATCCAAGGCTTATCTTCTGACATGAGAAGCTAGCAGTTCATCAAGAATCACGTCATTCAGTGAAACTAATGTTGGAGGAGTGTTCAATAATCTGAGGAATATCTTGAATCATAATGTAGCACTTAGTGATTTAACAAGGATTTTCAGTTGGTATGAGACAGCACAGGCTAAAAAGAAAGAAAGAAAGAAATTTCAGAAATTAAGTAGTTGAACAAGGTTACCAATGGAGAAAAAGTTAGACGTATAACCGCAGCCTGCAAAATACAAGCTTCTGGTATTGCTCTTCTTCCAGATATTATATTCCCCGAGTTTCAAGGACCACATTCTTACTGGTGTTCCTCCAAGCACATTAAGAATTCAAGCTTCATCAGGATGGACGAATAGTGACTTCTTGCTGTGTGTTATGGAGCATTCTGTGAAACACACACTCAGTCATTAAAGGACAATCCTTCACTACTCATTCTAGAAAACCGTGAGAGCCATCTTGCTGTAGAGGCACTGGATGTTGCTTAGGAAAGAGGTTTCCATAAAGCTGATGAAATAATCAGCAACAGGGAAAAAACAAAGAGGGAAATGAATTGCATTGCAACATATACCCCGTTTAAACAAGTGTTTGAAGAACCTTCAAGACATCAGAAGACAACAGAGGAAATAAAATATTAATCACATGAGACAATTTTGTTTTTGAAAGGAATTGACTTACCTAGGACAGGTGAAGGTAAAATGTGTGACCCTCTAGATTACTCAGACAATTGAAATATCAGAGATCAAACTGCAGACAAAGAAAAAGAAAACGGACCAGCTGTTAAAGATGACTGAGTTTTAATGGTTTCCGGGGGAGAACCCAGTTCACTGCACTGGTGAAGAGGTCAAGAATAAGGATGATGATGGTGGCTGAGAAGTGATGTTCCTCCGTAGCATGCCCAAAAATTCAAACGCACTTGTATATCGGCATACAGCTGATACACTATGTGATCTGAAGTATCCGGACACCCCCAAAAACGTACGTTTTTCATATTAGGTGCATCGTGCTGCCACCTACTTCCAGGTAATCCATATCAGCGATCTCATTAGTCATTAGACATCATGAGAGAGCAGAATGGGGCGCTGCGCGGAACTCAGCGATTTCGAACGTGGTCAAGTGATTTTGTGTTACTTGTGTCATACATCTGCACGCGAGATTTCCACGCTCCTAAACATCCCTAGGTCTACTGTTTCCGATGTGATAGTGAAGTGGTAACGTGAAGGGACACGTACAGGAGAAAAGCGTACAGGCCGACCTCGTCTGTTGACTGACAGAGACAGCCGACAGTTGAAGATAGTCGTAATGTGTAATAGGCAGACATCTATCCAGACCATCATACAGGAGTTGCAAACTGCATCAGCATCCACTGCAAGTACTATGAGAGGTGGGAGGTGAGAACACTTGGATTTCATGGTCGAGCGGCTGGTGACAAGCCACACATCACGTCGGTAAATGCCGAACGACGCCTCGCCTGGTGTAAGGAGTGTAAACATTGGACGATTGAACAGTGGAAAACCGTTGTGTTGACTGACGAATCATGGTACACAATGTGGAGATCCGATGGCAGGTTGTGGGTACGGCGAATGCCCGATGGACGTCATCTGCCAGCGTGTGTAGTGCCAACAGTAAAGTTCCGAGGCGGTGGTGTTATGGTGTGGTCGTGTTTTTCATGGAGGGGACTTGCACCCTTGTTTTGCGTGGCACTATCACAGCACAGGCCTACGTTGATGGTTTAGGCACCTTCTTGCTTCCCACTGTTGAAGAGCTATTCGGTGATAGTGATTGCATTTGTCTACATGATCGAGCAACTGTTCATAATGCACAGCCTGTGGCGGAGTGGTTACACGACAATAACATCCCTGTACTGGACTCGCCTGCGCAGAATCCTGACCTGAATCCTATAGAACCTTTGGGATACTTTGGAACGCCGACTTCGTGCCAAGCCTCATCGACGGACATCGATCCTCTCCTCAGTGGAGCATTCAGTGAAGAATAGGCTGCCATTCCCCAAGAAACCTTCCACCACCCGACTGAACGCATGCCTGTGGGAGTGGAAGCTGTCATCAAGGCTAAGGGTGGGGCAACACTATATTGAATTCCAGCATTACCGATGAAGGGCGCCACCAACTTTAAGTCGGGATACTTTTGATGACTTAATGTAGATCGTAAGTTCAAATGGCTCTAAGCACTATGGGACTTAACATCTGACGTCATCAGTCCCCTAGGTTAGCACTGTTCAAACCTAACTAACCTAAGGACATCACACACATCCATTCCCGAGGCAGGATTCGAACCGGCGACCGTAGCAGCAGCGTGGTTCCGGACTGAAGCGTGTAGATCGTATGTGTCGAAAAGAAAGTGTAGTAATGCTCTTCCAAAAACTTGTATGCTTGTTAAAAATCAAAAGACGGCGTGGATGCCTGACAGAAAACTGTTTACATGCATGTCTCGAAATACTGTTCCTAGTCCATATTGCCGTTTCTGTCTGCCAGCCTTGCACTGTGGTCTGATGACGATGTAAAACAGACTGAAACCGGTCACCCTTTTTAAATAAATGTGTATGTGTGATTAAAACTGCCTTTTATCAAAAAAGTATGGAACAGCAACTGTCGGTTATCTCCCGGGAAAATACACTGAAACTGAACATGCATGGCAACTCTGTACAAAGGGAGGTAAATCTTCTTCTGCGTACGCAGTCTACCGTTCAGAGATTTTTTTTATGTTCTTGTCTTTTATGCGAGTGCAGCTCCGAAATGCTTTTTCAGTATTATAAAATATGCAAGCATTATGCCATCGAGCGGTGGAGAAACACCAGGCTGCTGCGATCTACACTCCTGGAAATGGAAAAAAGAACACATTGACACCGGTGTGTCAGACCCACCATACTTGCTCCGGACACTGCGAGACGGCTGTACAAGCAATGATCACACGCACGGCACAGCGGACACACCAGGAACCGCGGTGTTGGCCGTCGAATGGCGCTAGCTGCGCAGCATTTGTGCACCGCCGCCGTCAGTGTCAGCCGGTTTGCCGTGGCATACGGAGCTCCATCGCAGTCTTTAACGCTGGTAGCATGCCACGACAGCGTGGACGTGAACCGTATGTGCAGTTGACGGACTTTGAGCGAGGGCGTATAGTGGGCATGCGGGAGGCCGGGTGGACGTACCGCGGAATTGCTCAACACGTGGGGCGTGAGGTCTCCACAGTACATCGATGTTGTCGCCAGTGCTCGGCGGAAGGTGTACGTGCCCGTCGACCTGGGACCGGACCGCAGCGACGCACGGATGCACGCCAAGACCGTAGGATCCTACGCAGTGCCGTAGGGGACCGCACCGCCACTTCCCAGCAAATTAGGGACACTGTTGCTCCTGGGGTATCGGCGAGGACCATTCGCAACCGTCTCCATGAAGCTGGGCTACGGTCCCGCACACCGTTAGGCCGTCTTCCGCTCACGCCGCAACATCGTGCAGCCCGCCTCCAGTGGTGTCGCGACAGGCGTGAATGGAGGGACGAATGGAGACGTGTCGTCTTCAGCGATGAGAGTCGCTTCTGCCTTGGTGCCAATGATGGTCGTATGCGTGTTTGGCGCCGTGCAGGTGAGCACCACAATCAGGACTGCATACGACTGAGGCACACAGGGCCAACACCCGGCATCATGGTGTGTGGGGAGCGATCTCCTACACTGGCCGTACACCACTGGTGATCGTCGAGGGGACACTGAATAGTGCACGGTACATCCAAACCGTCATCGAACCCATCGTTCTACCATTCCTAGACCGGCAAGGGAACTTGCTGTTCCAACAGGACAATGCACGTCCGCATGTATCCCGTGCCACCCAACGTGCTCTAGAAGGTGTAAGTCAACTACCCTGGCCAGCAAGATCTCCGGATCTGTCCCCCATTGAGCATGTTTGGGACTGGATGAAGCGTCGTCTCACGCGGTCTGCACGTCCAGCACGAACGCTGGTCCAACTGAGGCGCCAGGTGGAAATGGCATGGCAAGCCGTTCCACAGGACTACATCCAGCATCTCTACGATCGTCTCCATGGGAGAATAGCAGCCTGCATTGCTGCGAAAGGTGGATATACACTGTACTAGTGCCGACATTGTGCATGCTCTGTTGCCTGTGTCTATGTGCCTGTGGTTCTGTCAGTGTGATCGTGTGATGTATCTGACCCCAGGAATGTGTCAATAAAGTTTCCCCTTCCTGGGACAATGAATTCACGGTGTTCTTATTTCAATTTCCAGGAGTGTAGTAGGTAAGTCCGGGATGGTTCAGTAAGGTTGCAGCTGTTGTTGCGCGCGAGTTGCGTAGTCTGCCTGTAAAAGTGAGAGAAGTCGCTGTTCTATTATAACTTCCCGGACCATTTCCAAGTCTGTCATAATTTTTTTCTTGAGAATCAACTTTCAGTCCACCTAAATCAGTATGTTCTTCGCTACCTTCGGATACAGTGCCGTTCGGAAAAAGTTGTTTATGGTGGTTACTGAAACTCTTCTCAACGGAAAGATCTAATGTTGTAGTCTGTTCCCTCCTTGTCGTCGTTTATTCTTCATTTAAAGAATTCTATGGCATGGTTTGCCTTTCTCGTTTGTGGACGGTATGTCATTACATACAGGAAACGAAGAGATAAAATTCGTCCGCGAAAATCATGGGAAAAACTGTTGAATCGGTAATTAATAAAACGATGACCCCCGAAAAAGATCAAAACTATTTGTTGTGCCTGTGAATACCTTAAAACGATACGTAAAAGTGAAAAGTACAATCCCCTTTCAATAACTGACAAAACCTGCTGAAGTCTAGTGAACTTGACTTTTATTACAATAGTAAAACGTGTGTCTTCAGTAAGGAACAAGAGTTACAACTCGTCAAATATGTTAATGATCTGCAAAAGTGACGTTTTCATATGACTATGAAAGAACTGCGCAGATTAGCATATTACTGAAATCCACTTACTTATTTCATTGATATAACAAATATACTTTTATATGCAAATTTTATTGTGAAAATGTCTGAATAAACGGTTCCTAATTTTTCTAGAAATCAAGCAGCAGAGAATCTGTAGCGGTCGAAGAAGAAGAAAAAGACCTATGTCTCCTAGTAGCACGATTTTCTACTTTCAGAATAATATATTACTGAACTTTTAACCGTGGTTGTGCTTTCACATAAGGGGTTTTGCTATGATGAGCGATCGTAAGCAAACTGTTTTAGGTGCAACAACGTCAGCTTCCATCACGTGTCTTCTGCCAGTTCGTGTATTGACGTGTACCACCCCCCCCTCCCCCCCCCCCCCCGAAGCTGTCTAACGCACGACGACGCAGCAGGTGCAGCGTTGCTGTCGAGTGGTGCGCGCAGAGGGGCATGAGCATCCATACTATGTGCAGTGCGTCTACATTACGCAACAACTTTAACAATATTTAACATGATTTTTAACACGATTTATATTCATTGACGTAAAAAAAGCTATCCCATTCCTTACTTCATCCTCTTAGCTGACGATTTATTAGGTGGCCCATGTTCTTCTTCAGGGTTCAAGCTATCTCCATAGAAAATTTCATCGAATTTGGATCACTCGTAAGAACGTAACTGACAGAGTTACCTTCGCGTTTAATACTATTGGTACGGAAGAATGGATTACACACGTTGAAGACTGTATAAGCTTTGTATTCTGTTACCCGCGGCACCGTTCGCGTACGATTAAATAAAATGTGGGTATGACGTTAATGGCTTCATGACACTGTTTAGGATGTTCAGCCGCTTCCTAGAAATTTTCCTATTTGAAACCAGTTCGACGACTTGCGCACTGATGATAAAGAACTGATGGGGTCAATTCACACACACAAACACAAACACACACACACACACACACACACACACACAAACACACATACATAGTTGATTAAGAATCGAATGCTATCCACAAGATCATAAGACACTGAAGAGTATCAAAGGTTTTGTTTCGATTAGTAATGGTGGCGGCACCATAGTTGTTGAGCGGCGTTAAGCTACGAAGAAAGAAAATAAATTATAGTTTGCTTCAGCGCAAAATTTTATGATATTTGTACGTGCAATAGCGTCACCTGCCCTCACTTATCTGCTTCTTGCTCACCGCTGCGCTCCCCATACCATAATCAGATGCAGTCTCAATAAATGTCTCCCACGTTCTACTTGTGAAGGCACAATGTTTGTCTGCTGTACAGTATTTACATGACGCCGTCGTTGTAGGATTTCCAACAACTCTGAAGCTCTTAAGAGACATGTGTCACACACCGTCTAAAACGGGACGAGATTGTGGCTGGTATCAATAAGGAACTATGGATTAAACACGTTGAGGACAGTACAGGCATCATATCCACTAAATCGTATTGTGTAAGACACATCCAACAATAAAACGATTTTCTCAAATATGTTAGGGTTTTAAAGTGTTCTGCTGACTGAGCTACCCAAGCACGACACAGGCCCCCTCGTCAAAGCCTTACTTTCATCAGTAATGAATAACTTTCCCAAAGAATAATTATTGATCTATATTTCGTTTTGCTGTTGTTGTGGTCTTAAGTACAGAGACTGTTTTGATGCAGCTGTCCATGCTACTCTATCCCGTGCAAGCCTCTTCACCTCCGAATAACTATTGCAACCTACGTCCTTCTGAATCTGCCTAGTTTGTTGATCTCTTGGTCTCCCTCTATGATTTTTACCCTCCACGCTTCCTTCCAATACTAAATTGGTGATCCTCTCATGCTTCAGAACGTGTCCTACCAACCGATCCCTTCCTCTAGTCAAGTTGTGCCACAAATTTCTCTTCTCCCCAATTGTATTCAGTACCTCCTCATCAAATATTCAGCAGTCTTTCGAAAACTTCTATTCTCTTACTGTCCACACTAGTTGTCGTCCACGTTTCGTTTCCATACATAGCTACACTGCATACAAATACTTTCAGAAAAGTCTTCCTGACACTTAGATCCGTACTCGATGTTAACAAATTTCTCTTCTTCAGAAACGCTTTCTTGGCGTAGCCACTCTAAATTATATATCCCCCATAATCCGACAGTGATCAGTTATTTTTCTTGTGGATGTTCATCTTATACCCCCCTTTCAAGACACTGTCCATTCCATTCGACTGCTCTTCCAAGTCCTTTGCTGTCTCTAACAGAATTACAATGTCATCGGCGAACCTTAAAGTTTTTATTTCTTCTCCATGGATTTTAATACCTACTCCTAACTTGTTTCCTTTATTGCTTGCTCAATATACAGATTTAATAACAACGGGGATAGGCTACAACCCTGTCTCACTCCCTTCCCAACCACTGCTTCCCTTTCATACCCGTCTACTCTTATAACTGCCATATGGTTTCTGTACAAATTGTAAATAGCCTTTCGCTCCCTATATTTTACCCCTGCCACGTTCAGAATTTGAAAGAGAGTATTCCAGTCAACATTATCAAAAGCTTTCACAAAGTCTACAAATGCTAGAAACGTAGGTTTGCCTTCCCTTAACCTAAGATAAGTCGTTGGGTGAGTATTGCCTCACGTGTTCCAACATTTCTACGAAATCCAAATTAATCCTCCACGAGGTCGGCTTCTAATAGTTTTTTTCCATTCGTCTGTAAAGAATTCGCGTTAGTATTTTGCTGCCGTAACTTATTACACTGATAGTTAGGTAATTTTCACATCTCTCAACACCTGCTTTCTTTGGGATTGGATTTATTGTATTCTTCTTAAAGTCTTAGGGAATTTCACTTGTCTCATACATCTAGCTCACCAGATGGTAGAGTTTTGTCTTCCAAGGCTATCAGTAGGTCTAATGGAATGTTGTCTACTCCAGGGGCCTTGTTTCGACTTAGGTCTTTCAGTGCTCTGTCAAACTCTTCACGCAGTATCATATCTCCCAATTTTTCTTCATCTACATCCTCTTCCACTTCCATAATATTGTCTTCAAGTACATCGCCCTTGCTTAGACCCTCTACATATTCCTTCCACTTTTCTGCTTTCCCTTCTTTGCTTAGAACTGGGTTTCTATCTGAGCTCTTGATATTCATTCAAGTTTTTCCTCTTTCCTCCAAAGGTCTCTTTAGTTCTTGTAGGTAGTATCTATCTTGCCCCTAGTGAGATGAGCCTCTACATCCTTACATTTGTCCTCTACCCTTCTCTACTTAGCCATTTTGCACTTCCTGTCGATCTCATTTTTGAGACGTCTGTATTCCTTTTTGCCTGCTTCATTTACTGCATTTTTATATTTTCTCCTTTCATCAATTAAATTCAATATTTCTTCTGTTACCCAAGGATTTCTACTAGCCCTCGTCTTTTTACCTACTTGATCCTCTGCTGCCTTCACTATTTCATCCCTCAAAGCTACCAATTCTTCTATTACTGTGTTTCTTTCCCCCATTCCAGTCAATCGTTCCCTAATGCTCTCCCAGACACTGTCTACAACCTCTGGTTCTGTCAGTTTATCCATGTCCTATCTCCTCACATTACTAAATTTTTGCAGTTTCTTCAGTTTTGGTCTACAGTTCATAACCAATTAAGTGTGGTCAGAGTCCATATCTATCCCTGGAAAGTCTTAGAATTTAAAACCTGGTTCCTAATCTCTGTCTTACCATTATATAATCTATCTGAAACCTTCCAGTATCTCCAGGCTTCTTCCATGTATACAACCTTCTTTCATGATTCCTAAACCAAGTGTTAGCTATGATTAAGTTATTCTCTGTGCAAAATTCTACCGGGCAGCTTCCTCTTTCATTCCTTACCGCCACTCCATATTCACCCACTACTTTTCCTTCTCTTCCTTTCCTACTATCGAATTCCAGTCTCCCATGACTATTAAATTTTCGTCTTCCTTAACTATGTGAATAATTTCTCATCGCATCATAGAATTCTTCAATCTGCGGAACTAGTTGGCATGTAAACTTGTACTACTGTGGAAGACGTGGGTTTAGTGTCTGTCTTAGCTACAATAATGCGTTCACCATGCTCTCGTAGTAGCTTGTCCGCGTTCCAGTTTTTTTATTCATTATTAAATCTACTCCTGCATTATCCTTATTTGATTTTGTAGTTATAATCCTGTATTCACCTGACCAGAAGTTTTGTTCCCCCGCCACCGAAGTTCATTAATTCCCACTGTATCTAACTTCCCTTTCAAAATTTTCTAAGCTATCTGCTCGATTAAGGGATCTGATATTCCACTCTCCGATTCGTAGAACGCCAGTTTTTTTTTTGTTTCTGCTGATAACGACGTCCTCGTGAGTAGTCCCAACCCGGACATCCGAATGGGGACTATTTTACATCCGGAATATTTTACCCAAGACGATATCATCATCATTTAACCATACAGTAAAGCTTCATGTCCTCGAGAAAAATTACGGCTGTAGTTTCACCTTGTTTTCAGCTGTTCGCCAATACCAGCACAGCAAGGCCGTTTTGGTTGATGTTGCAAGGACAGATCAATCAGTCATCCAGACTGTTTCCCCTGTAACTACTGAAAAGGCTGCTGCCCCTCTTCAGGAACGACGCGTTTATCTGGTCTCTCAACAGATACCCGCCGTTGTGGTTGCACCTACGATACGGCTCTCTGTATCTCTGAGGCGCACAAGCCTCCCCACCAACGGCAAGGTCCATGGTTCATGGTGGGAGGCGTTATAATCTTCAAATTCAATAAACATACTATACACTTTCAAAAATAGGCAGTGGTCTCCCTGAGCTTCCAGACTATCTCCATATCAAATTTCTCCAAAATCGTTACAGCTGTTTAGTAGTGAATGTGTAAAAACGGGAATTACTTTCGCATTCATATTATTAGTATGGATTAGCAGTATGCGTGAACCGGCACGAAACCACATTGATTACGTGATCTCAGATTGATTGTTGTTGAGTCTGTCGAGTGTGTACAGGTATAACAGAAAATAGGGTTGCGTTACAAGAACCTATATACTCGTAAATCTCGACTGCCAGTTTTCGAGCCTTTTAGAACAAAGTTAATATTACTAACGAACCTCTTGAAGCCAGTTTTTACACTTATCTGTGAGTTTCTCTTCCGCAAGTCGGATGAAAAAAAATATGTATCGATGCAAAGGATGGGAGTTTAATGCCATCCAAAATTACTGATGATTGGTGCTCGATTAATTTCATTGGTGAGCTTTAAGGGAACATGACATTTTTAGAGAGAGATTCTGGCTGGACCTTAAAGGTAATATAAGCTGCCAGTCAGTGTTAGCGGTAATAAGTGGTTTTAAGCTGATGTAGACACGAAACTGTCCAAAGTGATAGTGAACAAACAGACAGTAAAAAACGTCCAGTCAAAAGACAATAGCAGTTTTATATGATCAATCTTGGTATGGTTGTATTCCGTAAATAATGATGTACAATGTGTGCCTAAATATATTCCAAATGTAGTAAGATTAAACTTTGCCTACAGACCTGAAACTTGTCCACACTTTCGAAAAAGAGAATGAATATGTCTCTGTAAAACTCTACAACATCCAATATTGAGATTATGAATAGAAGACGGTATAAGACAAGACAGATGAGGAAGAATTTCGAGTTGTACAACTACGTATTACAAAGCATTAATAAGATGTTGCAGTTTAATAGTAAAGATACATAGTATTTCCTCTGCGTAAAGTTTTCGAGACTCGCATTACTGATCACCAGCATTCAATTGAAATCTGTGAACTCTGTATCACTTTAATTTCCAGGAAACGTTAGATGCTCATTTATTTGAATGTGCACGTTTTAAACCAGTTAACAGAATACTACTACCTACTGCAAGACGATTTAGTAAAATTTACCAAGCTCAACAACAAAATGAGGCTCTGTTTTGTAATAAATGCTGATATGCAATGCAGGTTGGAACCAGTTGCTAGTTGCAGTCACAGCAGAGACTCTGGTTCTAATAATGATCAGGTATATATGCATAAACCATATAACGATGGCTACACTGTAGCTGTGATCAGGGATATTCCGAGCATAACTTGGACAGAGGTAGTGGATGCATGGTGTGGATCACTGAACAGCTGTGTGCTATCGCTGTTAGTGTGAATAACATTTTATTGAAAAAAAAAACATGGAAATAAACCCTGAAGAAGAATTAGCGTTTCCCTTGGCAAAGGTCTGTCTAATTTGCAGGGAACCATTTGAGGTAGGCAGAGACCACTGCCATTTCGCCAGTGCGTACCAAGGCGTAGCACATCCCAGTTGCAATGTGAACTGTAGGCGCCACTATACAGTCTCCATTGTATACCATTATCTGAGCAGCTATGAGAGGCATTTCTTGAAATCCTGGTTCATATCTCTTCTGCAGTTTTACAGGGAAAAATTTTAATATTTTATAAAAGTTATTTCAGTGTTGCACGAAAGGCAGTGCAGCGATATAAATTCCGCCTTTTCGATTTGCTAAATTTCTTGATATACTCAATCGAAAATTGTACATCATACCTGAAATCTGATAAATTGAAGACAATGTAGCATATTTTCCCAATGACTGAGACATTAATCTATTTAATCAGAAGGAGAATTTTTTCCGTATGAGTATTAGATCAATGAACTGATTTTATTGGAAGACCTCCTACCATCAAATGAAATATTTTAGACTTTATTAACAAGTGAAACATAATTTAAATCAAGTAGCAAAGAACTTACAGAGTGTGGATTGTATTCAGCTCTGAAACACCTGGTGACTGGTCCAGTTTACGTTTTGTCGTAAACTACATGAAATGGATCGTGTTCGTTACATTACTTCACCTGGCTTAGCATGGGATAATACTTCGTTGAAAATGACTTAAGCGGAATTACAGTTTGTAACCAATCTTGAATCACACTCATCCAAAGGAAATAGAGGCAGCACTGTGTACTGTCCTTGTAGACATAATACTGCTAACAACAGATTCATCTCCAGTTATGATGACGAAATTGACGAATCTTACTGCAGTCCTCTTACCTACGATGGGAAACCAAAAGGATACATGAAAGGGCCGAACCATCATAATCGCATCATTTTCCCTTTGACGGTTCACAGTTATTTTCAGAACACGTTACACTAATAAGCAGAATTCAATATTAGCCATGAAAAATAATGAGCAACAGAAATTTTTTCCACAAATAATCGATTTATGCCGCTGATCAGAGGCCGCAAGCCACAAGCAAGAAACGAGTAATGAATACAAAATTTTAAGGTAATAAGGTAGACACTTCTTAATTAAGCAATTTGGCCTCAGAATAATTAAAAGAATTACTCTCCCAAAACCTTAAGAACAAATGACAAGTTACAGCCCTTGAAAGGGCTTTAAAAAAGAGAAACTTAAATTAATTCCACTTGCAATCAAACTAGACTTTGAAAGGAACGTCTGCAGCTACGACTACTAAATCAAAAGTCGAAACATTCGGTCTCCAGAACAGACCAACCATTAGAGTTAAGTGCCAGCATTTACGATCCAGTAAGATTTTTTTTAAATCCATGCAATGAATAAAATACCGAAATGATGGCAAAATAACTACAAAAGCACCTCAAACATAAACCACTAGAGAAAGCAAGCCCAAATGTTCCATATGTTAGCGCGGCAATACAACCTAAAATACTCCGATTCACAAAATCTGAAGGTTAGTGATAAATCAGCTAATATTACGCATTTCAGAAGTGACGTAAAATATTTCGCGAAATGTGTTAACATAAGAGCTTGTAGATAAGAGCGCAGGCTAAATAAGCTTAAGAAATACGCTGCTAGCGTGAATATCTCCACTGAGATAAGGTCGGACACCCACAAACACTCCCAAAATACACCACGCTGGTGCGTAACAGAAACAGGTCCCTACTGTCAAGCGCTGCCCCAAAGAGCGGACCCGTAACTCGTAGAACTCAGAGCTGTTGCCAAACGTTATTAGGCTAAAACATGAGCTAAAACATACAAGTTAAGGAAATGTATTTGCCCGCCTCTTAATAACTTAATGGCATAAAACCTTCAAATCTGCCATAATAATAATACACTAAGATAAAACGGTAAAATATTGACGTAAAAGACGTCTCCCTCAAAAGAACTGCATAGGGTGAAATTATTAAACTCAGAAAGTTACTTGAAAATAGTAAAACAGTGAATAAGTCACCTAAGCTACATAGCCAGGGGCTTGCTTGCACAAAGCTGAAATTTTTATGAGGAAAAGGTCTTACTTCCGGAAGGTGGTACTTAATTGCTAGCATTTACAAGTAAGACTTTCTTCCATGACAGATTTCAGAACGATGTAAAACACTATTTGAACAGCCTCTGTTAGTTGGAAAAATTTTCTTAAAATAATTGAACCACGAAAACGTCTAAAGGCCATAAAAAATAACTGCTTAATAAACCAGACTCACCGCGGCGTTTATCAACAATTTAACAGCACAATTTCATAAAACAATAGTTTCGAACCCACAGGAAAATAACCCTGATTCGAGAGCTACCAGATTCAAGGTATCAGACAGCTAGTGGCGTAGACAAGTAACAGTAAGGCAAAACTCCAAGTAGCACTTTTCATGGCAAGCAGTCACCGTTACACGTGCGGAACAAGCACTGGCCATTAAATGAATCAAAGTCAAACAGACCGGTTGCGGATAGCAATAATTACAACGGACGCAAACTTCTTTTTGAGATCCACAAAACGAGAGCCACAAAGGCGGGCATGTCTCAGGGTAGGGGATACCAGCCACTGCTGCACCAAGAAGTTGTTACTTCGCAAGTTCAGCTCAGTGCAACACGGCAACATACAAAAACGAACAGCATGGACATGAAAGATGACGGTTCAGCCGAGGCATACTGATGGGCGTGATATAAACTTGGATCCAGACACTAACGGAACACTCGCAACCACCCGGCCTTCGCACAAACAGAGCCAACGGGCCGACCACTGTCCGTGTGGTCCTGTCACCACGTACACAGATACTCCCCTCCTCGACACACTCCGGCGTAGTTTGAAGACTCCGCACCAGCGATAACACACAGTAAGCTAAGGGTAATTCTTGCCACATAGCGGGGCGCCAGCAATCGAAGGCTGAAGAAAAGATGAAATGAAGCCGCCACGGCTTACTTAACATCACAAATCACAATGTGAATAGCCTGCAAAAGCTGGCTGAATTCGGTGGAACTCCACTTCACAATGATGAATAGCTTTCTCCGGAGAGTACTGAAACTCTCTGGTAGAAAAAGTATGATTCCAAATCAGGATACAATTCAGAAGTGGATCTCGAATATCGCAAGAGTATTTACGGCTTTCATTAATAATTTTCCTTATGTCAAGACAAGATATAGTTATCATCTGATAGCAGGAAACGAAAGGAATCATATTTGACCTTTATAATAAGAGAAATTACGGTGATCATTACAGAAATCTGAAACAATATTTCAAACATAAACTGGTTTTGAAAAGATTCATCGAAGTTTATCGTTTAGGCAACCTCCATGGATGAGGGGATGCACTGAGAATAATGAACAAAAGCACAGGATGTTCAAATGTGTGTGAATTCCTAAGGGACCAAACTGCTGAGGACACTACTTCAACTATCTTTCGATAAGGACAACCGATACACCTATGCCCGAGGAAGGACTCGAACCTCCGGCAGGAGGGGTCGCGCAATTCGTGATACGGTGCCTCTGACCTCTCGGCCACTCCGCGCGGCTCAAGCACAGGAGTGCAAACAATAATAAAAGAACTATTTCAGACTGATGAACAATAATGTTTTTGGTAAAATCGCACAAAATACATCTAAAATGGAGGAAGTGAGACTAGAAATATCGAGGACAGTTAGAAATGAGGCTGCTGCACTAATTAGTAAACCAAATATTCGAAGAAGTGTACCATTTAAAGAAAATTGAGTCACCACTGACCTGAAGAATCTTAGTGTAGTCTCTGAAAAATTAATTGCAGTAGAAAAGGCCATTCTGGGTATTTAATGAACTCTTCTTATCGACTTTCGTAATGAACACATATTAAACAACATTCTGGGATATCATATACAATTGCTGCACAGAACCGTTAGCCAAATCTTTTCTTCACGTTTCCCTGCAAATAGCACACACGATATTCTCTTAGTGAACAAGAAAGTGGTTACATTAATAAAGACGAACTAAATGGAGAGCCAATTACGTAATTTGACAGTCTATGAGCAAAAATGTGTGTTCTTGAGACAGAGACTGGATACGTAATGAGCAAATCAAAGGATATAAAACAGTTGCCTAGGAAAAGGTTAGCCATTGATGATTACAGGTAATGTGTTCAGTATTACAAACGACTTTGCAGTACGTAATTCAATCAAATCAGTATACTGTTTCTAATTTTAGGTAAAGTGATAATCTGTTGGATAAGCAAATACCGCGATTGGGAATGGTTATTATGTGAAAAATGTTGACAGATTGTATAAAAGATACCTGAAAAAATGTAAATAACTTAAAAAAATGGGTGTGAACAATATAAATTTTTGTTTCTAACTTAGCAATTATCAAACATCTCTCTGATTAAACGCATGTTATCATTATAGTGAGTTCGTCTGATGTAGAATTTTCGATGGAAATTTAGTTTGTTTGTGATCCACTGTAATCGCTCAGATGGCGAAAAATGTGAACACTGTGTACAATTTAATGTCTGAATATCCCCTGTTGTAGCTATAGTGCAAGTAAAAGACAATGATGAAGTGTGATAACATTGAGTATCAGAACACTGTATGAAAATGTAAAACACATTTAAAGTAAAAACATGATATGGTAAAAATTTGAATGTGCAAACATAGTAAAAATAGTTCTTATAATAAGTTTTATATCTATAGAGTTCTTTGTTTTTCCTTCTCATTACACTTGTAATATATCATTTGTGATCCATGGAACACAAATTTGGAAGTTGGCATACATCATCTCTGTTGGCATGCCGTCAAGGCAATGTGTTACCAATTCCTGAGACAAGAGGAGATATTACTACCTTTCGTACTTACCCTCATTAGGTCTGTGTCTCACAGCAAATGGCGGCACTTTGTATTTCTGTATGTGTGTGTGTGTGTGTGTGTGTGTGTGTGTGTGTGTGTGTGTGTGTGTGTTATTTACACAGTTCACAGGGAAAGGTTTGACCATAAAGCTACCTATGTTATACTAATACCTTTGACCTTGTCTCCATTTTTTCGAATGAATGACTGCCTCGTAGACTGAATGCCTCTTTTTAATATGAGATTGATGAAATGCAGAGGCATGTGTGCACAATTAACTGTCTTTGACCATAGCTCTACTTTGATGCAAATATCTTTGACTTTATGCTTATTAAAGTATTCCTATAAAAGGTTACTTTTTTCAGAAACAATGCATACATCTGAATATGGTACAAATTCAAATGAAGTACATAATTTCACAGCTACATTCTGTCTCGCTCCCTCATTTTAATAATCCTCTATGAATTTAGCTGGAGAGGGGCAAGGAAAGGAGAGGTGAAAGAAGCATGCCTTGTCACATGATGTTGACGATACTGATAAAGGAAAATAGGGCTTATTGCCTTCTTGGATCGTGACGTCATTACCCCTGCACGTAGGCAACCTGTGTCAATTGTAAGGCGAGGAAGGTACAGTACTGCATTTAAGTGCAATGTGCTACTGAATGACCGTAGATATACTACTAACGTAGGAGGTCTTACCGTAGCTCCTTCCCCTAAACCCTGAATAATTATGACAATAAATTAGTGTTGGGATATGCGTTGACAAAGTATGGCCTGAAGTGAATAATAGCAAAGCTTCTCTAAAAAAAGGATTTTAATTCTAAATATTTATTTTGTTATTACCCAGTTATATCTTTACCAGTTATCAGCTGGTACAGTAACTATCCAGAAGCTACAAAATATAAAACTGAAATACTATTTTACTACATAATTAACAGTTCACAGGTAGAGTCAGTGAAGTCACACAAATATCGAGAAGCAAACAAGTTTCCAGGTGTGTAGTGCAATGAATTTCGAACTGTAATACAAATTACTAACTATGACTTATTTGTAAAGTACTTGGAAACAGCTCAATGTCGGTAGTTGATAGGACTGATATGGAACACGGATCCTGAGGGTAGTTATCTCGAACAGTCGCAGATAAGGAATAAAAATCAAAAATCGAGGCTTTAACTTAAAAAACAGGAGTGTGGAGAGTTTCCAGTAGAGTTTAAGGCCTTGTGAAACTGAAATTTAGTTACCATTTGTAGTGTGATCAGTGACTGAGGAACAAGAATACTTCCGTCTCGTTCGCCGCTATCCAGTTTCCATTTTATATTACGGATGTTACTGTTTGAATGTATAGCGATCATTTACTCACTGTGTAATTGAACTGCTATAAAACACCCTGCCCAGTGCTTGTTGGGCACTGTAAACAGATACCGGTTCTGTGAAGTTTCCCCGAACTATCGCCAGCAATTATAAAAGCGGTTCGCTACTCTGCCTGCAGCAGAAACTCGAGACTCCAGCCCAGTCGAGCTTGCCCTTCTCCGCATCATTAGTGTAGACACTAAGGGTCCGGCGCAATATCGACGTCAATCTGCCGATGTTACTCTCGAAATTTATACTACTCCCAATCCAACGATCGGCGTCACTATTATGGACTTGGGGCCTTACTTCATACGTTCTTTTTATCCTATCTCGAATTTTTGTAGGTTATTTTTAATTTTCTTGTGGTTGAACTTCAGATTTTTCCTTGTTGTGATACACAATAAGTTCAGGAGAATACGTCTGAAGTCTTTCTATCAGATTTATAAATCCCGTACATACACGAACCTTGTACTTCTAGTTGGAAGGTTCCTGACCAGAAGGAATCTTAAATTCTCATAATCGATTAATACTAATAAAATGTCCGTCCTCCAATATCTGGGTAAGTGCGGACTACCGAAAAGCGTTCACTTTATCATGGTTTTGTTGGAACTCTGACATTTCTCAGAGTCATCCAGAGATGCTGCGTCAGTCTTTTCCATAGTCCTCACAGACATATTCTGATGTCGAGTTTGGCATGAGTAGCAGCGATGTGAATTTCCGAGTCGGCAACTGTTTCGTTAACGAAGTTGATTTTTCAAGGTAGTAGGAACTGAAACATAGGGTAAGACGGTGGTATAGAGATTTCTTTCCACACAGCTACTAGAAGTGATAGAATCCGATATAACTCTGTAACGTTCTGATAACTTTCGTGTAGACAATGCAGTTGCTTATACCAATGGAAAAAGTTGGCATTCTCCAGTAGGATGTAAGATCTTCCTTGAAAATTCTAATTAAATTGCAAATTTCCATGTTCGTAACGTTTGGCGATTTCGCCTTTGCGGGAGACGACTTACAACCGACCAAAAGTGACATGGGAGACAAATTGTGTACCTACTTATTCGTGAGGGTCTATAATTAACTAGCACATAAAATTAATGATAAATGAGGGAAAAGCTCTTATGCAATAACATACGATGTTCACTTATTTGGTTTAATGATCTTTAAACCAGAAAACACTCCTATATCCTTCTTATTCACATTGATGCAATTCACAAATTCTAGTCCGTTCATCCGGAGCAGCCATAGCACGTTCGAGTATGTTCACTACGTGTTTGATTATAAAAACATTAAACTCCTATAATTTACGCGATTGGATAGCTGTACGTGTTCAAGCACCGCTTCCGGAGCGGAGAGGTGTGCCGCCCCCGCATCTAGTTGACCTGGCCGATTAACGACGAGGGTAGGTGCGCCACGCAGCCTGGATGTGGATCTTAGGGGGTTTCCCATATCCGACTACGGGAATGCCGGGTTGGTACCCAAGCTCCGCCACATACTCGGAGCGAGCACAAGAACTAGCACTAACAGTATACGAAATCAGACAAGTGAAAGACTGTCCGATATCCATCACAGAATTATGGAGTGACTGCTCATAGTTTTATTCTGAAACAATCACGCCGCTTTCTCAGGAGTGATATCGATGGTCATTTGAACTGCGTTCTCGCGAGGAAGGACCAATATCCGAATTTTACCGCCTCTTCCGGTTTTCGTTACGTATAACGTCGGCTCAATCTCATAGACTCTAATTATTGAGGAATCATTTCCCGCCCCGCAATTGGAGCCAGCCCGGTGAAGGCGATTGACAGGTGCAGCTCAATTCTCTTGATCGTCAAACGCTTAGAGTTGCTTTCACCAAGGCGTGTTCCCAATCTTCAAGACGAGCGGTCACCAATTCGTTTTTCCACACCAGGAGCATCTCTGAGTTGTTGTTTTTTTTTCTATTTCCTATGTCAAACAAAGGAGTTTTTTGTTATATTTATAACACTGTATAACTAAAAAAACTACGATTATTATGTTCATGTACATAAATTTGTTTTGTTATCAGCTTTCCTAACTGAAATATTCGTTTTTGTAATGCTGGAAACTCACTATTGTAAATTTTGATTGCAAATAAAATAATATCAAAAGCGGTTAAGGCGACAAAAAGAAACGTGGTTAAAGCGACCAACCGCAGTAATTGGGTACTCCAAAGAAAGATAGAGAGAGAGAGAGAGAGCGACAGGAAGAAAATGATTAAGGCGATTGTAACCAAAGATATCCAAATCCATACATATTTTTAAAATGTGTGTGTGTGTGTGTGTGTGTGTGTGTGTGTGTGTGTGTGTGTGTGTGTGTGTGTGTACGCGTGTGTCCTAAACCTCTTCCTTAAACACTGGCTCGATTTCAACCAAACTTGGTGCACATATACCTTACTCTCAGGCCATAATCGTTGTGGGGGGGGTATGAACCACAAACTTATCAAAAGAGTGGGGGTCGAAGTGAAAAAGAATCGCACGTCATCATGTGTGGATTCTGTACTATTCAGTCATTTGACACTTTGCATTTTTGCACCAAATTTTAAACTACTGCCATTACTGGCACTTTCATGCGACTAGTCCTTTTTTTGTAATTGATATTTATATTTGATGTCGTTCTTCTTCCCGGCTTTACGGCCGTTCTTGTGACTTGGCCTGCTCTAGAACATCTTTCCATTCGTCGCTGTCCAGAGTCTTCAGTCTCCATCCCCTGACACCAATAATTTTAAATCTTATTGTATGTCATCCAAGTATCGAAGTCTTGATATTCCCCTGCCTCTTCGTCCCTCTGGGTTTTGGAGCAGCGCTATTTTTGTTCCAGGCGAATAACACGGCCGACTCATTTCAGGCGTTTTATTTTAAAGATCTTTATGATTTCAAGATATTTATATAACCTTTAAAGTTCAAAATTATATCGTCTATGCCATGCTCTACCTCCATTGGTCACCCTAAAGATTACTTGTAACACTTTTCGATCAAAACATCCTATTAAATATTCACACTGTTGTATTAGTATCTAGATTTCTGAGCCATATATTAATAGTGGATGTATTAAAGCTTTCTATAGTTGACTTGTTTTTCTGGACTTAAGTTGCAGCGCCAGCCCATAATAGCATCTATTAATTAGCTTGATGCGCCGGTTTATTTCCATACTAATACGATTCTGTGTCACACAGATAGACAAATCCACTAACGTATTCTGTTTGCGCCTGGTTACTTTCCGATGTTGCAAGTTGTACTTGTCGTATTATTCGCATGTTTTGGCTTAACTGATTTTGGCGTAACTGATGTTCACTTCCAGTCCAGTTTCTATTGCTGCTGCCACAAATGCTCTATATATTTCCTTTGCAGCCAGTTGTTTTCATGCAAAAATGTCCACATCACCAGCATAACCCAGAACCTACACCATTCTACTGTGTATTGCGTCTGTTATATTGATTTGAGCTGTCCTTATTACCTTCCCTAGTGCTGTGTTAAATAGCGTACATGATAATCAGCAGTTAGTTTCAAAACTTGGTATTGAATTTCCTTGGATCCATACTTTATATACCACTTTTCCTACCGTCAAACCTATGAGGCGTATTATGTTGTGGAATGCTTAGTTTATATTAATGGCTTCAGTAAGCTTATTTCCTTTTATGGTGTCATATGTAACCTTAAAATCAACAAATACGTAATACGTTTCTATATTGTATTCCCTTGTTTTCTGCAATACCTGGCTCAGGATGGATATTTTGTCAGTAGTTAGTTTGCCAGGTCTGAAGCCTGCCTGATACTTTCCAGTTTCTTTCTCTGTCACAGGTTCTACAGGGTTAAAAGTTGGGAGAAACATAATTTATGCGCGGTGTTAAGTAATGTAGTTCCCCTATAGTTTGTATATTCCAGGACGTCCCCTTTGTTATGTACAACCCATATTACTAAACTGTTCCTATCATCTGGAACGACTTTCTGCGTTCACATAGGTGAGATAACGCTATACTTCCATCTAACTAGATGTTCCCAATCACACTTAATAAACACTTATATTTGTTACAAATATGGAATTTCACTAAAAATAAAAGCAAAACTTGCTGCTACTGGGAATCCAGCCAGTAACTTTTCGATTACATGCAGTACTCAACTACCAACAACTACGTTAATAAGTTATGGTTGTTTCATATTAATCAGTGCTTGGAAATCTTTCAATCCACAAAAGTTACTTTTTCCATGTTTTTTTAAAACTCTGTCGTACTGCTTTAGGAAACTGATGTCCTGGCAATGACCTTGAAGTCGTACGTGAAGAAAATCGAAGACGTCTGTGTGTAAGGTTCCTTACAACACAGCTCCTATACAAACTTTATATTTCGAACACTAAATTATGGAAAACGGTTAAAGTGTATAAAGTATTTGGCAGAGAATACGAAAGGATCAACTGCTTTCCCTATGTTCAGGCCGATGTCTCAGTGGAGAGAAGTAATGTATAGAGAAACACTCTCTCACATGTAGGCATATCTCCTTTCATCTCGATGTAAGACGTATTTTCTCCTGTCGTGGTCCTCTTTCCTTAGAATAGTATCTTTGTGGACATAGTTCACTACTTTGCACCGCACCACGCTCATTTCCCAAGACGCACGCCGCGGGAGAGCCGTAAATCCCCAGCTGGCAGCAGAGTGCAGCGTAACTAATACGCGACGCTCCGAAATTATTAGTCACTCGCTACACGGAAAGCTGCTGGAAAGTTGCCGCCAACTGAGGCTCCTCCCTTTCGCATTTCCAGATGAAAAGCGACAGTAAACAAGACGCGCGCGCGCGGGCGAGTTAAGCAATTTCGTTTCCTCGAAATATCGAGTTTAAATGTAAATAAATGGCGGCACTCAATTTCCGCAGTAATTACGAGCACAAACGACCGGGTGGCGGTTTCCGCTCCGGGAATAGCTTCCGGCGTCGCCGCGGGGCGCGCCACCGCCGACACCTGCCGCCGTGACGACTTCACACCTCCGCAGATTCCGCAGACGGTGCCGTCAGCGCCTCTCCAGTCGCCCTCACTCCGTGACATTGTTACTTAGCAGCCGAGCGGCAGACTTCCCCTCGTCACGATGCTGATCTTCACATCTGTAAAAACCGGGAAACGTACCACGTTATTTCCGTGTTTACGCTTTTAGGGCTGTATACTTAAAATTGGACATTTGCCTGCGACAGATTGGAACCACTAACGTAAAGTGACATTGAATCAATTATGTTGCTCATAGTCATTATAAACTTCGAATTCTTATACATCGAAAGATAAGTGTACGTCCACGCAGTATCCGCTAGTAACAAATTAAACTGATGAAAGGGGATCATGAATCATATTTATATTATTATAGCACTTCTAGTGTGATTACAAAGAGGGTGCCTAGACTAGAGTGACAGTTAAAGGAGGGATAATGTACAGAAAGGAGAGCTGTATAACATAATAAAGAGATGAAGTTCGCTGAGGCTACAGATATTGCAATAAGGAATATCTGAGTAGGCATTTCAGCTGAAGAGGAAAGGCCATCTATAAAAAGGTTAGTCATAGAAGTTGGAAAGGAAAACATAGGTACAAAGAATGTAACTGCGACGAAATCATGGGTAACAGAAGAAATTCTTCAGTTTATCAATGAAAAAAGGAAGAACAGAAACATTCACGGAAATTCAGGAATATAGAAATACAAGTCGCTTCGGAGTGAAGTACACAGGAAATGCAACGAATTTAAGCAGGAATGGCTGCATGAAAAATGTGAAGAAATCGAAAAAGAAATGCTTGTCGGAATGACTTACTCAGTGTATAGAAATATCAAATGAACCTTCGAAGAAATTAAATGTAATAGTGATAACATTAACAATGCTACCAGAATCCCGTTGTTAAACGCAGAGGAGAGGGCGGATAGGTGAAAAGAGTATATTGAAGACCTCTATGAGGAGAAGATTTGTCTATGTGATAGAAAAAGTGGCAGGAGTACATTTAGAAAAGGTAATAGAGATCAAATCCAAAAACGGCTCTGAGCACTATGGGTCTTAACTTCCGAGGTCATCTGTCCCCTAGAACTTAGAACTACTTAAACCTAACTAACCTAAGGACATCACGCACATCCATGCCCGAGGCATGATTCAAACCTGCGACCGTAGCAGTCACACGGTTCCAGACTGCAGCGCCTAGAACCGCTCGTCCACCCCGGCCGGCGATCAAATGCAGAAAGGACAGATAACATTCCCTCAGAAGTTCTATAATTATTGTGGAAACTGGCAACCAACGGGCTACTCATTTTGGTGTGTAGAATATATGAGTCTGGTGACATACCATCTGAATTTCGGTCCGAAAAATATCATCCACACGATACCCAAGACCGCAAGAGCTCACAAGTGCGAGAATTCTCGCGCAGTCAGCTTATCAGCTCATGCATCCAAGTTGCTTACAAGAATAATAAACAAAAGAATGAAAAAGAAAACTGAGAGTGTAATAGTTTGGGTTTAGTTGAGGCAAAGGTACCAGATAAGTAATTCTGACGTTGCGGTTGTAATTGCAATCAATACTGAAGAAAATTAAAATCGTTTATTGGATTTGTCGACCTGGAAAAAGCGTTCGACAGTGTGAGACAGTGCAAGATTTTCTAAATTCTGAGACAAATAGGGGTAAGCCATAGGGAAAGACAGGTAACAAACAATATGTACAGGATTTTGAAGAACATCGTTCTTACACAACAAACCAGCGATCTGTAACTATTATAAATAAACTGGAGGAAGTCTTGATCGCTTAACTTTTTTAATGGTGATCGGTTTCGATCTTTTTATCAGATCATCTTCGGACCATGAATATCTGCCGGAGTCCGTGGCGCATGGCAATCTTCTTGTTTATGGCTAGTGGTGTCCTGATAAAAGGATCGAATCCGGTCAACATTAAAAAAAGTTATGCGATGAAGACTGCTTCCAGTTCGTTTATAATATGTATAGGAGCCAAGAGAGAATAATAAGAGTGGAAGATCAAGAACCAGGTGCTTGGATTAAAAAGGATGTAAGACCCACATTTCAAAGAGGCAATTATGGAAATAAAAGAAAGATTCCGGAGTGGAATTAAAATTCAAGGTGAAAGGATTTCAATGACACGATACGCTAATGCCGTTGCTATCCTCAATGAAAATGAAGAAATGCATGAGTTGCTGAATGGAATGCATACCGAGTATAAATTCAGCGTAAATCGAAGAAGGACGAAAATAATGGGAAATAGCAGAAATGAGAACACCCTGAAACTTAACATCCAGTTTGATGGTCACGAAGTATATGATGTTATGGATTCTAATATACTACTGGCCATTAAAATTGGGACACCAAGAAGCAATGCAGATGATAAACGGGTATTCATTGGACAAATATATTATACTAGAACTGATGTGTCATTACATTTTCACGCAATTTGGGTGCATAGATCTCGAGAAATCAGAACCCAGAACAACCACATCTGGCCGTAATAACGGCGTTGATACGCCTGGGTATTGAGTCAGAGCTTGGAAAGCGCGTACAGGTATAGCTGCCCACGCAGCTTCAACACGATATCACACTTCATCAAGAGTAGTGACTGGCGTATTGTGACGAGCCAGTTGCTCGGCCACCATTGACCAGACGTTTTGTATTGGTGAGAGATCTGGCGAATGTGCTGGCCAGGACAGCAGTCGAACATTTTCTGTATCCAGAAAGGCCTGTACAGGACCTGCTACATGCAGTCATGCTTTATCATGCTGAACTGTAAGGTTTCGCAGGGATCGAATGAAGGGTAGAGCCACGGGTCGTAACACATCTGAAATGTAACTTCCGTCAATGCGAACAAGAGGTGACCGAGACGTGCAACCAATGGCACCCCCCAACATCACTCCGGCTGATACGACAGTATGGCGATGACGAATACACGCATCCAATGTGCGTTCACCGCGATGTCGCCAAACACGGACGGGACCATCATACTGCTGTAAACAGAACCTGGATTCATCCGAAAAAATGACGTTTTGCCATCCGTGGACCCAGGTTCGTCGTTGAATACACCATCGCAGGCGCTCCTGTCTCTCATGCAGCGTCAAGGGTAACCGCAGCCATGGTCTCCGAGCTGATAGTCCATGCTGGTGCAAACATCGTCGAACTGTTCGTGCAGATGATTGTTGTCTTGCTAACGTCCCCATCTGTTGACTCAGGGATCGAGACGTGGCTGCACGATCCGTTACAGCCATGCGGATAAGATGCCTGTCATCACGACTGCTAGTGATACGAGGCCGTTGGGATCCAGCACGGCGTTCCATATTACCCTCCTGAACCCACCGATTCCATATTCTGCTAACAGTCATTTGATCTCGACCAAAGCGAGCAGCTATGTCGCGATACGATAAATCGCAATCGCGGAAGGCTACAATCCGACGTTTATCAAAGTCGGAAACGTGATGGTACGCATTTCTCCCCCTTACACGAGGCATCACAACAACATTTCACCAGGCAACGCCGGTCATCTGCTGTTTTTGTATGAGAAATCTGTTGGAAACTTTCCTCATGTCAGCACGTTGTAGGTATCGCCACCGGCCCCAGCCTTGTGTGAATTCTCTGAAAAGCTAATCATTTGCATATCACAGCATCTTCTTCCTGTCGGTTAAATTTCGCGTCTGTAGCACGTAGTCTTCGTGGTGTAGCAATTTTAATGGCCAGTAGTGTATCAAAGTAGCAAAATAAGCAATGAAGGAGGGAGCAAGGGGGACGTCAAAACCAGACTAGAACTGTTAAAAAAGGGCATTCCTTGCCAAGAGAAGTCTATTAGTTACAAGTTCAGGAAGAACTTTCTGAGAATGTATGGAATGGACTGTGGGTAAACTGGAACAGAAGGGAATTGAAGCATTCGAGCTGTGGTGCTACAGACGAATATTCACATTTAGGCAGACTGATAGGGTAAGAAATGAGGAGTTTCTGCTCAAAATCGGAGAGGAAAGGAACATGCGAAAAACACTCACAGATGGAGGGACAGATTGGTAGCGCTACTGTTAAGGCATCGGGGAATAACTTTCATTTTAGTAGAGGGAGCTGTAGGATAAGAACTGTAGCGGACCGCAGAGATTGGAATACATACAGCAAGTAATTGAGGATGTAGGTTGCAACTGCCACTCTATGACGAAGTAGTTGCACAGGAGAGGAATTCGTGGCGGACCGCATCAAGCCAGTCAGAAGACTAGTGACTGAAAAAAGAGTAAAATAAAGAAATTAAAAGTTAAAAATGGCGCAAAAAGGATGAATAAGGACACCTAGCACATGAACGAGATATGATAACGATATTCGTGTTACGTTCACATCCTAGCTAACTCTCGCGAAATGGTTGAACTGCATCGGCCCCATAATTCCATTAATTGTGATTGTGTGGGGATGAGATTAATTTACTACACAAACACAGTGGCACATATTAACATGCGGAATAACACAGTATGCAGTATGATCAATTGGGTTCATTAGCTACACTCCTGGAAATGGAAAAAAGAACACATTGACACCGGTGTGTCAGACCCACCATACTTGCTCCGGACACTGCGAGAGGGCCGTACAAGCAATGATCACAAGCACGGCACAGCGGACACACCAGGAACCGCGGTGTTGGCCGTCGAATGGCGCTAGCTGCGCAACATTTGTGCACCGCCGCCGTCAGTGTCAGCCAGTTTGCCGTGGCATACGGAGCTCCATCGCAGTCTTTAACACTGGTAGCATGCCGCGACAGCGTGGACGTGAACCGTATGTGCAGTTGACGGACTTTGAGCGAGGGCGTATAGTGGGCATGCGGGAGGCCGGGTGGACGTACCGCCGAATTGCTGAACACGTGGGGCGTGAGGTCTCCACAGTACATCGATGTTGTCGCCAGTGGTCGGCGGAAGGTGCACGTGCCTGTCGACCTGGGACCAGACCGCAGCGACGCACGGATGCACGCCAAGACCGTAGGATCCTACGCAGTGCCGTAGGGGACCGCACCGCCACTTCCCAGCAAATTAGGGACACTGTTGCTCCTGGGGTATCAGCGAGGACCATTCGCAACCGTCTCCATGAAGCTGGGCTACGGTCCCGCACACCGTTAGGCCGTCTTCCGCTCACGCCCCAATATCGTGCAGCCCGCCTCCAGTGGTGTCGCGACAGGCGTGAATGGAGGGACGAATGGAGACGTGTCGTCTTCAGCGATGAGAGTCGCTTCTGCCTTGGTGCCAATGATGGTCGTATGCGCGTTTGGCGCCGTGCAGGTGAGCGCCACAATCAGGACTGCATACGACCGAGGCACACAGGGCCAACACCCGGCATCATGGTGTGGGGAGCGATCTCCTACACTGGCCGTACACCACTGGTGATCGTCGAGGGGACACTGAATAGTGCACGGTACATCCAAACCGTCATCGAACCCATCGTTCTACCATTCCTAGACCGGCAAGGGAACTTGCTGTTCCAACAGGACAATGCACGTCCGCATGTATCCCGTGCCACCCAACGTGCTCTAGAAGGTGTAAGTCAAATACCCTGGCCAGCAAAATCTCCGGATCTGTCCCCCATTGAACATGTTTGGGCCTGGATGAAGCGTCGTCTCACGCGGTCTGCACGTCCAGCACGAACGCTGGTCCAACTGAGGCGCCAGGTGGAAATGGCATGGCAAGCCGTTCCACAGGACTACATCCAGCATCTCTACGATCGTCTCCATGGGAGAATAGCAGCCTGCATTGCTGCGAAAGGTGGATATACACTGTACTAGTGCCGACATTGTGCATGCTCTGTTGCCTGTGTCTATGTGCCTGTGGTTCTGTCAGTGTGATCATGTGATGTATCTGACCCCAGGAATGTGTCAATAAAGTTTCCCCTTCCTGGGACAATGAATTCACTGTGTTCTTATTTCAATTTCCAGGAGTGTATATGAAAAAAATGCTGAAGACCTTGGAGCAAATTAAACACGTGGGAAAGGACAAAGTTTGGTCTCATATGTGGTATCAGTAACAGATGGAGGTCGGTAATTTCAAAAATGGCAGTTAATTTACCCATAAAACGTGAGTTAGCTTCGATTACTGACAATGGAAATACAGGAAAACCTTCAATTTGTAAACACTTTCAACCAGAATAGTAATGTAATCTTAATTAAACGGTATCTCAACACAGTTAACAAAACACGATTAAAGGGTATAGTTCGATTTTACAGAAGTGGTCGACCTCATGTACTTTGTGGACGTGGAAGATAGTATGGAACAAGAGGTACTGGAATAAATTGCACGAAGTCTCAGAAATACACGTTCTAAGTTGGTTCCTGTGCTAAGCTATAGGACTGAGAACACAGGCTTGATACTACCAAAATATCGTAGTGGCAAAGAATGCTCTGAAGTCTATGAATGAAAAATGAGAAATAAATAATTATGGGTGTTGGTAGTGTTCCTGAACGTAATTTCATGTATTACAATATGGAACAGAGAGTTACTTGCCGGACGCAGAATAACCGACACATAATACAGTCCACTCACCACGACTTTCATCAACACTTAAAAGAATTATTGTAACCACTTAATATATTTCAATGAAGACGAGTACGGAATAAAAAAACTGAATAGCTTAAGGGACTAATTATTCCATGTAATTAGTTGAAACTGATCGTAGAGACGCTGTGGTGTCACATGGCATGATCATGGACTAAGTGAAGCGCTATCACAAATCACGTTTCCAGTATGTCGTTGTGGCTGGGGAGCTTGTTTCCAAATTTGTTACAATCATCTTGTTGTGGAGCATGGCAGCAGTTATCACTTCTATGGAAAGTGGAAGCAATTCAAAAAGTGGACTGTGGGACAGTATTCCAGTCGCACCAGTGGAAGACTTACCTCCAGCGTCAATGAATAGAAGTTCGAACAAGTTATGAAAGAGCTAGGGAAACAGTGTTGTTTGTATTGCCATAAGCAGCCCTACAGTTGAGACATGTCCTTCAACAGCTAGCAGGAAATGATGAACAAAATGTTTGTTTCGCCTTCCTGCATACCCTGCAGGTGGGAAGTACCTTTCTAAAACTCTCTCCATGTAATTATCATACTCTATCTCTCTCGATTTTGCACAACATGTTTGCGGACCGAAATGATCATAACCAAGACTTCCAAAACAGACCAGTTAATTCACCAACTCGTCTCTGACGTCCACTACCCATTTCCTGTCCCAAGGATTCTTTGTGCGGAAAATACATTGATCTTAATCATAATGAAGTTGTGGAATACTAATTCACTTCTGTCTTCTAATTTAGATTTCACTATCTTCAAAGCGGGATCTTTGTCCTGCTCACGCTTGAATTTTTTAAGTGTTGGCACCATGTAATTTTCGAAAGCTACCCTCCCTACAGATGTATATTAGACCATAGTTACCTTCATTTACCTCCACATCGCTTCCTCAGATTAGTCACCGAGCAAGGTGACGCATTGGTTAGCGCGATTGACTCGTATTAGAGCGGATGATAGTTCAAACCCATGTCAGCCAATCCAGAGTTGGGTTTTCCGTGGTTTCCCTAAATCATACGAGGCAAATACCAGGATGGTTCCTTTGAAAGGCCAGTTTTCTTTCCCATCGTTGAAATAATCCAAGCTTGTGCTCTGTCTCTAGGAGCCGATAGGATATTAAACACTACTCTTCCTTCCTTCCTTCAGATTAGTCCAGTAGGAGCAATGGATAGCATTAACCATTGACATTTTGTGGTCCCAGAATTTAAATGATTTTCAACAGAAACTCCTGTAGGTAAAGGGCCCGGTGTGCTCTGCGTACATGAGAAAATTTGCCTGCCCTCGGAAACGGTAGGGATTTATGATAAAAATAGGATTTAGATACTCAACCAAAAAGAAGACACCTAAATTTTATAAAGCCTCACATAATGACTAGTGCCTTCAGCTTTGTGACTCAGTAATTTTTCTCGATTTTTTTGAGGACTCTGTTTGCAAATGCGATTGTTCGTGGAATAGCCGCTCCGTCTCGTTTAGATTTGAGAAAGAGTATCATGCCCTGTCCAGTTTGGTAACTGTCCGGTGGGAGACGGAATTACTCAGTTCGGGATGATCCAATATTCGAGCTGACAATAATGCCCCTTCATTTCCACAAATTCGTCCTCACTCCAGTTCGAAATCGATTCTTTCCTGTCAGGTTATTAAGACAGGCAGCATTAGAATAAATATTATGTAGAAACCTGTTAGACTGAAAAATCGTCACACTTGTTCATTACCATGGCCCACATAAAATAATGTTTATAGTTTTTTGATGCTAGACGGATCCCTTCAGATGAGAGAATACAGCCTAAAAGAATTAATCCTTTCTGTCCAAATATCGATTTTCCTAGATTTATAGTTATATGGTATATGTGAAATACATGTAGAAAGGAACACAAGTTTGTTTGCTGCTGCTGATGATCTCTCGGTCAATAGTACTTCGTCAACATACAATGTAACTTGTTTTTACAATGACTAAGGTATTACTGTGTCTAATAATCACCGACGAAGTCAAGTTCAGTCCAAAGGGCAGCTTTCTAAATTGATAACACTTTCCATAGCACAGAAATGCAGCGTATTCCCAGTATGAAGGGAGGAGTTCAGCTTGCCAGAACGCACGCTCAGGCTGACCTTAACTCATTGAAATCTTTGGGAGCACTTCATCTAATGTTACTCGATCACCTCTTTCCATTTGAATGATAGTACCAATCTGTGTCAAGTCGCTTTTTTGGAGCACAAAGTAATTGGCTATTACATCAGTTTACTGCAGACACAATAATGCCTTGCATTAAAAACACAGACTGAATTTCTGCTCCAACATTGCCTTTGCACACCAGTAGTATGGGATAGCGTGTACAAACCGCTTTTGACGTTCGCGCGCATGAAACTCATATACAGAATTCTTAATAGTCCATGGTGGTTCATAAAACACATCTATTTGTGACCTTAACATCGCATTTAATTGTTCTAGTGGTCTTTGAATCTTTATATGTTGCACTAGCTTGCTAATCAGTTCAGCTGAATTCATCTCAGTGTTACTTTCACACCACAGATTTGATGGAAATGAAAATGAGCGTCTGGCGTCATTTGCTGGGAGGCTCCTTACTGGGCAGGTCTGGCCGCCTTGGTGCAGATCTTATGACATTCGATGCCACATTGGGCGACCTGGCGACGGATGTGGATGAAATGATGATGAAGACAACACCCAGTCCCTGAGCGGAGAAAATCCCCAACCCAGCCGGGAATGGAACCCGGGCCCCATCGGACGGCAATCCGTCACGCTCTCATTTTGTTCGTTATAGTTCGTTGTAATTGTTCGTGGCGGACGTCACCTAACGGCCGTCGAAGTTTATTATTGATCTATTCACTCAGTTTTTTTTTATTACAGAGGGCAGTTAACCCTCTGACCGAACACACTGAGCTACCATGCCAGCTTACCATTCAGTTACCAGGGCGGACTATAGCTGCCTATAATAACATGGAGGTTAGTCTCTTACGTCTGAATAGATGTTCTCTCTTATTGTCCCTTCTTGTAATCATTTTCCATGTATTACCTTCCTAGCCGATCTTCAGAGAATTTCCTCGTGCTACACTTTATCAGCTCACCTAATTTTTACCATTTATCGGTAGCACAACATCTCAAATGCTTTGATTCTTTTCCGTTCTTGTTTCCCCATAGTACAGATTCCTCATAGTAAGATCTTTGTTTGATACTGGTAGACTTGTTTTGGCCAGGCATAAATGGCGTTTTTACCAGTGCTAGTCTGCTATTTTCGTCCTCCTTGCTCTGTCCGTCATGGTTCTTTTGCTACCTAGGTAGCAAACTTCCTTAACTTTATCTATTTTGTGATCCCAAATACTGACAAATTTTTTGCTGTTTCATTTCTCCTACTTCTCACTACTTTAAACTTTTTTTTTATTTACTCTCATTCCATATTGTCTAGTCATTGGACTGTTCATTTCATTCAACAGGTCTTGAAATTCTCCTTCACTACCATTGAGGTTAGCGATGTTATCAGCGAATCTTATCATTGATATCCTTGAATTTTAGCACCTGACTTAAAACTATCTCGGTTCTAGACGCTGCAGTCTGTAAACGCGAGACCGCTACAGTCGCAGGTTCGAATCCTGCCTCGGGCATGGATGTGTGTGATGTCCTTAGGTTGGTTAGGTTTAAGTGGTTCTAAGTTCTAGGGGACGGATGACCTCAGAAGTTGAGTCCCATACTGCTCAGAGCCATTTGAACCATTTTTAAAACTATCATTTTCGTCATTGGTTCTTCATTGCGTAGATCGAGCAGTAGGGGCGAAAGACTACATCATTGTCTCACGACACTTTTAATCCGAGCACTTCGTTCTTGGTCTTCCAGTCTTATTGTTCCCTATTGGTTCATGTACATATTGTGTATTACCCATATTTCCCTACAGCTTGCACCTATTTTCCTCAGAGTTTCGAACAACTTACATCATTTTAAATTGTAGAACGCTTTTACCAGTTCGACATATGCTATGAACATGTCTTGATTCTTCTTCATTCTTGTATCCATTATAAAACGCAACATCAGGACTGCCTCTTTTGTACCTTTTCCTAATGCCAAACGGATCGTCAGCTAAAGTGTGCGTCATTTACGACGACGGCCGAGTTTAGGTTCGTTCTGCGCATCTGACGTCACAAAACACAGTCAGCCAATGAACAGAGAACAACGTTGCCAGAGCTCGACTGCAGTGTTGGCTTCGGTCACACAGCTTGAGGTTGTTGCCAATAGGAATCACTGTGGTGGTCCGGATGGGGGTTTGTCGGGGACGGCCAGCTCGTCCCACGCATCCCCCGATTGGACTACGACTGTGGCTGCCCGGGATACTGCCCACAATGAGGCTGATCCCTCACTTGTGGTAGAGTGGGAGGTCGTCTCGAGGTGTGGCAGGGGGCGAAAGACATTCCGGAGGGCTGAACGGAAGGCCTCTCCAGTTTGTCTGATGAACCGGTTTCTGGCTCTGTCTCAGGCTGATACTGATCTTCAGGCGGACATGGCTGCTTGTCCTGTTCCAGAGGTTGCCCCTCAGTCTGCAAGATCCGGGAGGTAGCAGAGGGTGGGCTTTCTGGTAGTTGGGAGCTCCAACTTCAGGCGCGTAATGGGGCCCCTTAGGGATATGGCAGCAAGAGAGGGGAAGAAAACCAATGTGCACCCCGTGTGCATACCGGGGGGAGTTATTCCAGATGTGGAAAGGGTCCTTCCGGATGCCATGAAGGGTACAGGGTGCACCTATCTGCAGGTCGTCGCTCATGTCGGCACCAATGATGTGTGTCGCTATGGATCGGAGGAAATCCTCTCTGGCTTCCGGCGGCTATCTGATTTGGTGAAGATGCCAGTCTCGCTACCGGAATGAAAACAGAGCTCACCATCTGCAGCATCGTCGACAGGACTGACTGTGGACCTTTGGTACAGAGCCGAGTGGAGGGTCTGAATCAGAGGCTGAGACGGTTCTGCGACCGTGTGGGCTGCAGATTCCTCGACTTGCGCCATAGGGTGGTGGGGTTTCGGGTTCCACTGGATAGGTCAGGAGTCCACTACACGCAGCAAGCGGCTACACGGGTAGCAGGGGTTGTGTGGCGTGGACTGGGCGGTTTTTTTAGGTTAGATGGCCTCGGGCAAGTACAGAAAGGGCAGCAGCCTCAAAGGGTGCGGGGCAAAGTCAGGACATGCGGGGCCAAGCAGCAATCAATATTGTTATTGTAAACTGTCGAAGCTGCATTGGTAAAGTACCGGAACTTCAAGCGCTGATAGAAAGCACCGAAGCTGAAATCGTTATCGGTACAGAAAGCTGGCTGAAGCCAGAGATAAATTCTGCCGAAATTTTTACAAAGGCACAGACAGTGTTTAGAAAGGATAGATTGCATGCAACCGGTGGTGGCGTGTTTGTCGCTGTTAGTAGTAGTTTATCCTGTTGCGAAGTAGAAGTGGATAGTTCCTGTGAATTATTATGGGTGGAGGTTACACTCAACAACCGAGCTAGGTTAATAGTTGGCTCCTTTTACTGACCTCCCGACTCAGCAGCATTAGTGGCAGAACAACTGAGAGAAAATTTGGAATACATTTCACATAAATTTTCTCAGCATGTTATAGTCCTAGGTGGAGATTGCAATTTACGATATAGACTGGGACACTCAAATGTTTAGGACGGGTGGTAGGGACAGAGCATCGAGTGACATTATACTGAGTGCACTATCCGAAAATTACCTCGAGCAATTAAACAGAGAACCGACTCGTGGAGATAACATCTTGGCCCTACTGAGAACAAACAGACCCGAACTTTTCGACTCTGTAAGTGCAGAACAGGGAATCAGTGATCACAAGGCCGTTGCAGCATCCCTGAATATGGAAGTTAATAGGAATATAAAAAAAGGGAGGAAGGTTTATCTGTTTAGCAAGAGTAATAGAAGGCAGATTTCAGACTACCTAACAGATCAAAACGAAAATTTCTGTTCCGACACTGACAATGTTGAGTGATTATGGAAAAATTTCAAGGCAATCGTAAAATGCGTTTTAGACAGGTACGTGCCGAGTAAAACTGTGAGGGACGGGAAAAACCCACCGTGGTTCAACAACAAAGTTAGGAAACTACTGCGAAAGCAAAGAGAGCTTCACTCCAAGTGTAAACGCAGCCAAAACCTCTCAGACAAACAGAAGCTAAACGATGTCACAGTTAGCGTAAGGAGGGCTATGCGTGAAGCGTTCAGTGAATTCGGAAGTAAAATTCTATGTATTGACTTGACAGAAAATCCTAGGAAGTTCTGGTCTTACGTTAAATCAGTAAGTGGCTCGAAACAGCATATCCAGACACTCCAGGATGATGATGGCATTGAAACAGAGGATGACACGCGTAAAGCTGAAATACTAAACACCTTTTTCCAAAGCTGTTTCACAGAGGAAGACCACACTGCAGTTCCTTCTCTAAATCCTCGCACAAACGAAAAAATGGCTGACATCGAAATAAGTGTCCAAGGAATAGAAAAGCAACTGGAATCACTCGACAGAGGAAAGTCCACTGGACCTGACGGGATACCAATTCGATTCTACACAGAGTACGCGAAAGAACTTGCCCCCCTTCTAACAGCCGTGTACCGCAAGTCTCTAGAGGAACGGAAGTTTCCAAATGATTGGAAAAGAGCACAGGTAGTCCCAGTCTTCAAGAAGGGTCGTCGAGCAGACGCGCAAAACTATAGACCTATATTTCTGACGTCGATCTGTTGTAGAATTTTAGAAGATGTTTTTTGCTCGCGTATCATGTCGTTTTTGGAAACCCAGAATCTACTCTGTAGGAATCAACATGGATTCCGGAAACAGCGATCGTGTGAGACCAAACTCGCTTTATTTGTTCATGAGACCCAGAAAATATTAGATATAGGCTCCCAGTAGATGCTATTTTCCTTGATTTCCGGATGGCGTTCGATACAGTTCCGCACTGTCACCTGATAAACAAAGTAAGAGCCTACAGAATATCAGACCAGCTGTGTGACTGGATTGAAGAGTTTTTAGCAAACAGAACACAGCATGTTGTTCTCAATGGAGAGACGTCTACAGACGTTAAAGTAACCTCTGGCGTGCCACAGGGGAGTGTTATGGGACCATTGCTTTTCACAATATATATAAATGACCTAGTAGATAGTGTCGGAAGTTCCATTCGGCTTTTCGCGGATGATGCTGTAGTATACTGAGAAGTTGCAGCATTAGAAAATTGTAGCGAAATGCTGGAAGTTCTGCAGCGGATAGGCACTTGGCGCAGGGAGTGGCAACTGACCCTTAACATAGACAAATGTAATGTATTGCTAATACATAGGAAGAAGGATCCTTTATTGTATGATTATATGATACCGGAACAAACACTGGTAGCAGTTACTTCCGTAAAATATCTGGGAGTATGCGTGCGGTACGATTTGAAGTGGAATGATCATATAAAATTAATTGTTGGTAAGGCGGGTGCCAGGTTAAGATTCATTGGGAGAGTCCTTAGAAAATATAGTCCATCAACAAAGGAGGTGGCTTACAAAACACTCGTTCGACCTATACTGGAGTATTGCTCATCAGTGTGGGATCCGTACCAGATCGGGTGGACGGAGGAGATAGAGAAGATCCAAAGAAGAGCGGCGCGTTTCGTCACAGGGTTATTTGGTAACCATGATTGCGTTACGGAGATGTTTAGCAAACTCAAGTAGCAGACTCTGCAAGAGAGGCGCTCTGCATCGCGGTGTAGCTTGCTCGCCAGGTTCCGAGAGGATGCGTTTTTGGATGAGGTATTGGATATATTGCTTCCCCGTACTTAAATCTCCCGAGGAGATCACGAATGTAAAATTAGAGAAATTGAGAGATTCGAGCGCGTACGGAGGCTTTCAGACAGTCGCTCTTCCCGCGAACCATACGCGACTGGAACAGAAAAGGGAGGTAATGACCGTGGAACGTAAAGTGCCCTCCGCCACACACCGTTGGGTGGCTTGCGGAGTATAAATGTAGAAGTAGATGTAGATGTACAGAGCACGGACGAGTGTCTTCAGTTTTAGAAACGTTCAGTCATAAATAAAGTAATTGAACAAAAGCAATGTCTTTATAGCAGACTTCCTTTTATGGGAAGTTTGGAAAAAGCATTCTTTATACCAATTGATCCGTATTCTATTAATTAATTAAACCAAATAAGCAATAAGCCTCCTGATTCTGGCGATAGCAAGGAAAGGTGTTTGTATCATTTTCACTAACCGCTTTTCCGCAATAAAGAACAGCGGTAATTGTTTATTTCCTGTTGTACTTCGACGAAACGTCAGTAATTCATGGTCATACCAACAGTGTTTGTCGGTATTTTGCGTGATATTTTAAAGTCCTCCTGGATATCTATTGAATAACGGGCTGCGTTAACGTAATGGTTAAAGTGTATGGCTGCTGAGCGAAAGATTATGAGTTCAAACCTTGATCTGTGCTTAATATTTTCTTTATTTAAAAACAATATCGAAGTGTCACTCCATGAATTTTATTCGTTTCACTGTAATTTTTTGAAATTCATAGTGGCAACTAAAATCGACCATATGGAAAGTATACGCTATGGACTTTTACCTCTGCAAACTTTTCAGAATTTCGTGCAATGGTTTACTACATCTAATGCTGCACAATAACTGCGTTGAACATCGACACAAAATTAAGTCATTTATGGGGGGAAGGTATCAGTCAAGAAGATGTGTAAAAATCAGATTTTTGGCCAAATAGTTTTTGTGAAATCGAATGATAAAATGTGTCAAAGCAGTCGAAACACCATGTGTCTGCACAGCCGAGCAGTGCAGTGATGACAAAATCGCGCACAACGCGGAATGCGGGGAGCACGTCTCTGTAGCAGCGAAAGGGTTAATGTGACCGTGGTGGCATTACCTCATAAACTGCGCGCTTTCACCTAAAAGTAAGTTTGCGAACTGGTGCCGCTTCTCTTGGCGCGTACAACTGGCAACGCAGCCATCTCCCGCGTCTGGGAGGGCATGCGCGAACCGCCAAGATAAAAGAATTGAACTATAACGCATCTTAAATTTTCTTTCCAATTTTTCTGTATGTTATTCCTGTCAGCATTAGTTGTTAATCTATTTGTGCGGTAATAGACACAATTGATGGCGCTTGCTATCTTCGAAGTAGTGTGAATGATGTTTTGCCAAGGGTCTGACGATATATCGCTACTCTCATACATTTCCACTTCCCCAGTTGTTTTAGAAATACCGACGGAATACGGAATTTTACTATCCCCCCCCCGAGTTATTTGGTCTTGAGTCCTCCAAAGATCCTTCAGATTCTGTTTCTAATATTGGATCCCCTAACTCTACCCAGTCGACTCCTGTTCCTTCCTTTATCAAAACATCTGTCTCTTTCCCCCTTTTCAGTACCACAAGCATCACACACTTCACCATCCATTAGCCAGTTTACTGGATTCCAGCCTCTCCCACATTACTCTTGTTATTAAGGGGACCAGCGGATTGAATTTTTGTGATATGTGAAGAAGGTCAATTCTTCATGGTCTGCACATTCTCGTTAAAACAGCACCGATCATTATAATCTAGATGTGGACTCTATGAAACATGTCTACTCTTGCGATCCTATCACTAGTAGCTATAATTCTGCATACAGTCTAGGCTCCAATTCATCTGCCTGCGATTGTCAGTATTTTGGTGAGAATCTCCTCTCGACCGTCTCCCGCAGTGTTAGTCCCTATCAAAGCCCGATTCTTGTAACACTTTCTGGAATGAATTGCCATGCTGCATGTTGCGCCCGCGTATCTCATTCCCCCATCACAACGAAGACAAATTGTGATTAACTCGAGTGGAATGTATATTGTGTCCAAGCATTGGCTGCTCTTGACCATTTCCTTGCAGTATACGATAGGGTTGCGGTGATCTGCATCACTGTAATTATCGACCATTAAGGTGCTCAATCTTATGCGGTCTTGTATGCTACTGGACCCGAAATAATACAGTTCAAGAAAGGTCTCAGAAATCCTCATATTCTTTTGCAATTATTGACTAAGATTTTCATCCGTGCTGCTGCCGCTTCTCACTGGTGGTTGCAGCCAAAATTCATCGTCAGTAGTGGTGCCCATGCGAGTGTAATGCAAATTAAAACTCATCTAACATCTTTTACAGTTGTTCTAACGAAGGATGATGTAATAAAGAACATTTCTGTACTGAGACAAATACTGACTACATTCACCGCCACTGGTCTCCACGTTCACGTATCTTACAGTAGGTTTAACGACTCCGGAGGTATGCGCACATTACACAGTCTCTCTTGAAGATTACTCAAGTCTTCCTATTATATCCTGTTTAGCTTGTTATGATCGCCTCATGCCTCCGATCAGCAGTCCTAAGCGTTCGCCATTCGTCAAGGCTTACATTTGTGTGCAATCGAAACAGTGCTTCACAATTGCGTCTGTAGGTTTTTGATTGAGTATGCTTGAAGTGTAGTAACGACTTAAACTCATCGATACCACCCACAGGCATCGCCAGGTACGATCTGAATGAGTCATCATCACATCCTTAACGGAAGCCATTTAATTGCATTCGTAAACACTTTTCTTTTTTAGTTACCTTTGCAGCCTTAAATCCTCATTTCTGCAATACTACTTCCTGGAGTGCGACCTGTTGGTTGAAATGATCAGATAGCTTTTGTTGTCGCGTGTAAATCTCGCCCACTATTGCTTTAATTCGAGCAATGTCCATCTGTACCCCATCAGAATGCACCATCAAATTCACAGTCGCCGCTACCTGGCCGTCAAGTCGGTTTGTTATTGCTTGTTGAGTTTTCTGAGCTTCACTGATTATTCCTACCACTTCGTCCTCTCACTGATTTACTGGCCATTTCTTGGCGAATGCTTTTCGTGGTGGCTCGACTTTCTGGAACTACTGAGTCCAACTTAGTTCACATAGTTCACAGTCCATAAAATTACTTACTCTTTTCATTTAATACCTTTCTCTCTCCATCAAATAGTTTATTAGTCTCCACTTTCTGTTCATATAATTTTTACCAGTACGTTCCTTTTCATCCTCATGTCGGTTTCATCTCCAAACTTCTGATTTTGATAAGAACCTGTAAAATAAGCACATGGCTTTCCAGGTTGCCGGAACAGCCAGCATCCCAATTGCTTCAACTTGGGCTGGTGATTCCCCAGAAGTTTGACCACTAAACTACTCTGTCACGTTCTTCCTTTGTCCTTATGGTGTTCCGTCCTATCGGACACTGTGGTTTCCGCGCATTCTTTTCCAAGTGACTACCCAACTTCACCGTGACATCCATGGCGACTCTGAAATCTAGCATGTCTTTCCTATAGTGAGTCCTCTTGTCTTACGAAAACATCCATTACCCAAGTGAACATCTTCGAATCACTGTAAAAATTACACAACCCTATTTCCGAATACAAAAAAAATAGCAGTTCCTTAAAAAATTATTGCTATGAGAGCACATAGATCTTTTACAAACAGAAAAACAAACCCAATATCGAAAATATTATATCCCAAATGATACAACATATGAATACACTTATTACTGAGAGTATGCACTGTTGTTCCTCAACGCTGACCATGAACACGAACAAATGGAATTTCTGGGAAACAATATATAGCACTTTATATCCTACTGAACACTTTCAGAAAAATCTCGCTACCATCAGCAAAAAAAATGGTTCAAATGGCTCTGAGCACTATGGGACTCAACATCTGTGGTCATCAGTCCCCTAGAACTTAGAACTACTTAAACCTAACTAACATAAGGACATTACACACATCCATGCCCGAGGCAGGATTGGAACCTGCGACCGTAGCGGTCACGCGGTTCCAAACTGACTCGCCTAGAACCGCACGGCCACACCAGCCGGCGCTGCCATCAGCATCCAGGGCCAAATCATTAGCTGAAGAGTGGGTGTATGGATAATTATTATTATTATTATTATCAAGCGTCTATCGTGATTACATGTGTTGTGACCAGGAAATAACGCTATATACCAGAGAATTCATTTGAAGAAGTTTATTCCCATATACCGTAACTGGAAGAGCTTGTTTGTAAAAAGTGATATGGTGCACTCGAAGGAAAACTGAGTTATTGCATTCACAATATAGCACTAGACAAACGATATGCTTTAGTTCTATTAGTCGGAAGTTCCACGATAATCGAAAGGACAGCAGCTCTGTATCGAAATTGAGATTCTAGTCAGTGGTGACTTTGACAAGATGTGTGCGTGTAAACGGTGGTAACTGACAGAAACAAGGCTGTAGTCGTAACGTGAGCGGTGGTCGCGCCAAGAAAATGCTTTCCAGAAAAGATCAATACGGATCTGAGAATAATGTGAATACTGATGACTCCAGTAAAGATTTTGCATCGGTATATAGGCGACACCGTACGTGTCTGTTCCAAAGCGCCGTACACGAGAATAGGATTTTCCGCTATTCACACCTCTGGTTCTATCTGTGATAAAAATGGAGGGTCAAGTGTTTTGGATAGCCCTTGGGCTAGTGGCCATTTGTATATCCAACAGAAGGATCTTGTTACTGACTGTATTCTATAGTACAGGGTAAATTTTTGAATATAACACACTTCCTTCGGCTTAGGCATATGAAGAAAATCGGCTGGGTCTTTTTTATTTGATGTTGTCTACGGTGGGCTTCATGGGGATTATGGAGGCACAATTGGCAGTTCCTCCGAAGACACCAAAAATGGTTATTTTACCATGTTTTTGACGTCACAGGAGGACCAGTACCTAGCCGATGATTGCAAGACGACTATGCGTAGCAAATGGCTGAAATTATTAAGATACGAGACTCACTCCAACAGAAATGCACACTATTTTTGTAAAAATACAGTTTTCATTCTGCATATGTGAAAGTTTTAGTGTGTAGATACATCCTTCCAGCTTGTTTTCAAACTTAGTTCAATCTGTTCCCGTGAGAGGCGCCGTCACAGCATGTCTTCAAGATGGCTGCTACACTTGACGTTCGTCAGAAGCAACGTGCTGTCATAGAATTACTGTGCTGTGAAAACGAGGCTGTGGGAAACATTCACAAGAGGTTGAAAAAGGTGTATGGAGATGTTGCTGTCGATCGCAGTACAGTTAGTTGGTGGGCAAGCAGGTTACGTGATGAAAGCGGGCACAGCAATATTGAGGATTGTCCTCGCAGCGACAGGCCTCGTACTGCACACACTCCAAACAATGTGCAGAGAGTTAACGAATTGGTGACTGCTGACAGACCCATCACAGTGAACGAATTGCCACGCTACGTTGGGATAGGGGAAGGAAATGTTTGCAGAATACTGAAAGTGTTGGCGTTAAAAAAGGTTTGTGCCAGGTGGGTTCCCAGGATGTTGACAGTGGCTCACAAATAAGCAATAAAAACGGTATGCAGTGAACTTTTGGAACAGTACGAGAATGGTGGAGATGAATTTCTTGGAAGAACTGTGACAAGTGATGAAACATGGCTCCATATTTTTCACCAGAGACGAAGAGGCTATCAATGGAGTGACATAATGCAAATTCACCCAAGAAAAAAATTCAAAACCACACCTTGTGCTGGGAAAGTTATGGCTACGGTGTTTTTCGATTCCGAAGGACTCTAGCTTGTGGAAATCATGCCAAGTGGAACCACGATAAATTCTGATGCATATGTGACGACACTGAAGAAACATCAATCTTGACAGAGTCGCGTTCGACTACATCGGCAAAAGCAGGATGTTTTGCTATTGCACGACAATGCACGGACCCATGTCAGTCAAAAAACCATGGAAGCGATCACAAAACTCGGATGGACAACACTGAAACACTCGCCTTACAGTCCTGATCTGGCTCCATGTGACTATTATCTCTTTGGCAAACTGAAAGACTCTCTTCGTGGAACAAGGTTTGAAGATGATGACTCCCTTGTGCACGCTGCCAAACAGTGGATCCAACAGTTTGGTGAAGAATTTTACCGTCTGGTATACAGGCGCTGGTTCTAAGATGGCTTAAGGCAGTTGCGAGCGATGGAAATTATGTGAAGTGAAATTATTGTTCCTAAAGGATATATCTACACACTGTAAAACTTTCAAACATGTAGAATAAAAGATGGATTTAAAAAAATAGTGTGCATTTCTTTTGGAGTGACCCACGTATATGACTGAAATCTCAATCTCGAACAACCTTGAAAATCTCCTCTATATCTTCATCCTTTCTCAAGATACAGAGGTTTCAAGTTACCCTACTTCTGCACGTAAAATGCAGTACGAGGTAAAACCTAGATAACAGCAGAATATCGCTCAAATTTAAATGCTATATTCTCTAGCCATTCATGTAGAAGGGACGTCTCTCTGTTTTCAAAAAAATCATTATTCGTTATTGAGAAACACCCCTAAATCTTGTCTTTTGGGTAAACTCAGTCGCAGATTTCGAGATGTCTATACACAGCAAATGAGTGTAATTTTTACGATGTATGACTAAGACCCCGATTTCGAAGAAACTTGAAACTCTTCTCGATGTCTCTATCCATTCCCGAGATACATTGCTTCAAATTTACCTTACTTGTACACGTAAAATATGCACGTAAATTCCAGTGTGAGGCGAAAACGTAAATAGTGACATGGCACGGAGCAATATGCTGTACAGTCTCCGTTATTGTCTTGCAACCCCATGTTGTAGTACTAAAACACATGCAAAAATGTTTTGCATGTAAAATACGATCTGAGGTGTAAATTTCTATTTTCGTCATTTCATTGGCACGTAAGTAGACTATCTTCATTTTAATGACCGATAAATTTCTTTTAATTAGAGTTGCATGCTCTGCTGCAGCAGGGAAAAGAAGGGAATCAGCGAAAAAATAATCGTATCGGAGCATCAAAAATGGGAATCCGTTCTTGTTTATTTAAAATACTCTGACTAAAAGGTGGGGCAGCAGTTGCCTCGTTCTAACTCCCTCATCACCTCTAAAAATGTTCCCAAAAATTTAATCATGCGAACATTGTTGAGAGTAAGAGAACAGTGCTACGAATGGAATGAAGGAGACATTGCCAAGGGGAGGAATTAAGAGGAAGAAAGTGGGTATGAGCTAGTGATAATGAGAGAGAGAGAATATTTGACAATGACAAAGAGGAAGAGAGACACAGTGACAGTCAGAAGAGGCAGCAGCAGTAGGTAGGAATGAATGAGATATTAGCAGTAAGAGAGAGCAAGAGAGAGACGGTGACAATGGGAGTAGACTGTATCAGTAGGACTGAACGAAGCGGATTTTGTGTCTGTGACACAAGAGACAATGGCAGAGAGACAATGAGTTGGACTGGATGAGACAGAGGGAAAGGGGAACTGGGAGTGGATGGGTATGAGTGACTTGCAGCGATGGACTATTGGGCGTGAAAGAGTTACAGTTAGGGGAGCCCGTGTACTTCTGAGGTGAGTTGCTCGTTAAAAAAAGCGCGAATATGTTTACACCTTTTAAAAGTGCCGAGGAAGGTAGAATGAGCAGATGGTGCCCAATTTTCAGTCAGGGGCTTTTAAATAAACAGCAACATAGTCGCATTTTTTGTACTCCATTAGTTGCATTTTCCAGCTGGTATGTTCATAAACGGAAATGCACAACAAAAGGTGTTACTAATCATATATATATGTGTATATTTAATTACACATCTAAATTATGTTAAGTCACGTCTCTTGCCACAGTTTACAGGTGTTTACGATACAGTGCAATGACAGGCACATTTAACGCCTTCCTCAACACTGTTGACACGCCGTATTAAGATGCTTGCATTCGTTCCCTGTATGGAATTCTCAACAGCTGTATCCATATTTTGAAAATCGAACCAACGAAAGTCAGTTTACCTATTTACCCACATATTACTGCATCTATATTTCCTATAAGTCCTGTTTTGCGGTCTTACATATGTATTTGGCGTGTGTATGAGGGTGTTAACGAGTACATACTATAAACTGTCGACTAAGGTATTTTACTTTTTGAGTGAAATTGTTCTGAAATATATAGAGGTTGTTAAGCTTATAGCTCATAATTTTTATAGGATCAGAAGAGCATCACAGAAATTCTTCCTTCAGAAGATGCCCTAGGTCTTAAAATTCTGCAAACAGATGCAGTTGATGCTAACGGTCAGCAGAGGATCCAAGAAAAATGAGGAAATGAAAGATAGAAATATGGAATAGTGTTCTCAACGTCAGCACGTCCAGGCCTGCTCCACGTCAGGGATTCCTACTACCACCAAGGAATGTAGATCTGATAATATTCTCTGTAGTAGATCGAAATCGATCATCCACAAATAAAAAGTAGTAACGTATACGCGACTACGACGGTGGTTACTAAATAACTGTAATTACGTTTCATTCCGGTAGTTACTCCAGATACCATTGTTACTGTGAAAACACCTTCAAAACAATGATAAATCTTGTAACATGCAATCACCAAACCGTGAAACACAAGGTTTTGGTTCATCGACGGCTATGTACAGTTGCTACACTACTGTTATGTGGTTGCCGGTTTTGTGTGAACAGCTCAGCAAAGCCTCATTACCTCTGTCTTCCATTGCTTTCAGCTAACCTACAACCGGTGTGCACGACGACTAACTCTCCATCAATTAACCACACTTTTGGACATCATTGTTAAAAGAACCATTAACACTGCCAGTAAAATAAACCCGAGACAGTACCAAGCAAGCTTGATGGCGAACAGTAAAATGGGCACTAATGTTGTAAACAGCACGTACTGCGAGAGAATGGTACATGTTTGATTCCAAACAAGACACACAACACATGCAATCGACATTTTCGCAGATACTTTTAGTACAGTAAAGAAGATATGAAAATAAGTGGGAATAACATATCAAACGAGACGTAATTACTATTTAACAAGCTAATGAAGGTCATGGATACCTGAAACCATAATAGCCACAAATTATTGCTATGCAATTGAGCTGTGCGCGGCTCGTGTTCACGCCGTTTATTGCTTGACATATTGTCTTTGTGGTACTGCCATCCCTTTTCTTATTCGATTTACTGGCGTCTCTAAGTTGCCGGCTTGCCTGCCCGTGAGTGGCAGCAGCAGCGCTTATCGATAAGAGCACTGTCGTATTATCTTTGAAGCGATCGCTAGTATTTCCTGGTCGTCGTGCGTCGGGAGTTCAGTCGACACGGAGCAGCAGTGAGGTCCGGACAGCCATGACTCGCCCGACCATTCCGACACACGTGACTTGAGTGGGGACGACCTTGATTGGTCGTTCGGTCGGTCGTCTCATTGGACGACGTGTATTTGGTCGCCGACCGCTTCTGGGTTCTCCGTGTGTGTCGACTTGTGATTCGTCCTTGTTCCACAGTCACTGGTTTTAGCATTGTGCGAACTGTTTCTGGATGTGTTTCCGTGGAACCATGTGAAACTTGTGTGGTTTTAGCTGAGCAGCTATTTTAATGCTGTCTGCATGCTGCATAAAGTCAGTTGGTTGGGACGGAGCAGAGAGGAAGTCTCCATGGTGCAGAGCCAGGCCAAGACCCCTGGCAGCGTGCATTTACTGTTGGATCGTGAGGCGCTAGCTGCGAGAGCGACAAAGATCGTTGCCCACCGAACATGGACGTTGAAGTTGAGTGATCAGTTAACCGGATATGAAACCTCAACTATTGTGACGTCTCTTGTTCATTTGCAAGCTGTTGCTCCCTGGGCCGTTCGGGCTAGCAGCAACGTATGATGTGTTGGAGTCAGCGAAATCTTGCAGCTGTCGTCCTATATTGTGATTAAATTGACTGTTATTTGCCAGTGAAGTGCAGCGGTACTTCCTGCCCTGTGACCACTAACGCCCCAGTTACCTGCCGTGGCCGTTAGCATAATTTTTCGACAGTGTGTCTTCTCCCATCGTGTTGATGCTGTCTGGCATGGCGTGTGGATAGACAGCCTTGGTTGTTGGTTTGGTTCATATCTTGCTTGGAGTGGTTATTGTTCCCTTGGCTGTTTTTAGACGCCAATTTCTGAAAACGTACTGCTGTTCGTATCCTCGTTCTCAGCCAAAATTTTCCATCGTTGTGCCCTTGGTAGGACGGAAGTGGGTAAATTGTTGGTCGGTCCTTCGGCCATCCCTGGTTTGGGTTACCATCCGATTATTTAACTTCAACACTTGGCTGCCTGTCTCACCTCAACTTATGTTTGAGCTACCTTCTCAGGCCGACCTTTGGAACACTTCTGAGCACCACTTGTTCTGTTTGTCTTAGATTGCGATTTTCATTTTTGTTTGAGGTATGCGAGGCCTTCGGCCTTGTATTAATTCAGATCGGTAGCTCAGTTGGTAGAGCACTTGCCCGCGAAAGGCAACGGTCCCGAGTTCGAGTCTCGGTCGGGCACACAGTTTTAATCTGCCAGGAAGTTTCATATCAGCGCACACTCCGCTGCAGAGTGAAAATCTCATTCTGGAAACATCCCCCAGGCTGTGGCTAAGCCATGTCTCCGCAATATCCTTTCTCTCAGGAGTGCTAGTTCTGCAAGGTTCGCAGGAGAGCTTCTGTAAAGTTTGGAAGGTAGGAGACGAGGTACTGGCAGAAGTAAAGCTGTGAGCACCGGGCGTGAGTCGTGCTTCGGTAGCTCAGTTGGTAGAGCACTTGCCCGCGAAAGGCAAAGGTCCCGAGTTCGAGTCTCGGTCGGGCACACAGTTTTAATCTGCCAGGAAGTTTCATATCAGCGCACACTCCGCTGCAGAGTGAAAATCTCATTCTGGAATTCAGATCTTATTAAATTTTATATAAAGGCCTTCAGCCGTGTTAAATTAAAATTTTAAAGATTGATTTTATTTAAATTTTTTCCTTATAATTTGTTCTATCTGAAATTGTAATCCAGGCCGTAAGCCCTTAGTTGTTCGATGCGTTATGTGTGGCCTTCAGCCTAGGATTTACGTCAACCCCTTTTGATAACGCCTTCAGCCGTGTGTATCCTTTAAAGGATTTTTTTTTCTAAGAAGGAAGGGGTTTACTTTAAATTGTTTGCTTCACTTGTTGTTTAGGCCTTCAGCCGTTGTTTCAAATTTGTTTGTGACCTTCAGCCGTGCAATAAGTTAATATTTCGTTAATTGAGCTTTTGGCCGTTCTGTTGTAAGTATAAGAAGAAATTTCTTCGTTAGAAAAGTAGTTTATTAATGTGTTTTAATAATAGTTGTCCTTCAGACGTGCAGTGGAGGCCTTCAGCCGCTAATTGTTTTCAATTGCATGTTTTTTTTAATTTGCCTTCTATTTTTAATTCTATATTTTTAATTCTATTTTTCTAATTCAGGACTTCAGCTGTTCTTGTTTCTGGTGTGGTTTTGGGCTTTCAGCCCAAAAAGCATCCCAAGTTTTCTTTAACTAGGCCATCAGCCGTACTGTCTAATTGTGATCTTTTAAGGCAATGTGTAAAAATTGGTTCTTAGAAAAATAAAGTTGTGTGTTTGTGCAACTCACAGTAACTGTTTACGGCCCCATCCTCAAGCGTAACCTTATCCTGCACGCTCCCTGAATATCTACCAACCAGGTTTCAGCAACGGTGGAATTTTTTTCCAGTCGAGCTCGGGTTCACCCTATATTGTTTAAATATCAATGCCATCCTGTCTAGGAAGTATTAAAGATACCATATATTGATGTTGTCATGTTAGTTCCGTGGTTCCTTAGATAGTTTACTGTTAGTCTGCTGTTTATAATTATTCTGTTAGTACGGGTACTGTATAAGTGATACCTGAGATAACGCAATATTGGATAATATGTTACCACTGGACTGTGTGTGTGTGTGAGAGAGAGACAGAGAGAGAGAGAGAGAGATAGGGAGAGAGTAGAGAGACTGGGGGACAGAGAGCGTCCTGCACAGCGTTCCTGGTGACGTCGCATCACATAATACAAGCGAGAAGACGGCCAATGGTCGCCTACACAAGGCAACATATATGCACCAAAATGGAGGGCTCTGTTTGCCCAAAACACAGGGGAGCACTTTAATAAATTGTATCAACCTAGAAAAGCGGCGGTCGGGAAAGGACGGTCGAGGTGAGCGGTTGCCTGTCGGACGCAGATCCCTCTGATCACGGTAGAATGTGCCATATCAGTTAAATTGTGGCACTTTTTAGATCTTGTCAAATCTGTCATTGATTTGCCATGATATGAGAATCAAAGACCGTTTTAATCTACATAAGGCGCACATGGATGATAAGTGACTGTGTAAACGTGTTTTGTAAACAACCACTAAGGATATTACTAGAATTCAAAAAGCATCCCGTCAAAGAACTTGCGCGCTATAATTCGATCACTAAATAGTGTCAGACTTCACATCATTCTTCATCGCTGCAGCTGTTCATCCAGATCCTAAGTCTGGGGAATCCACGATCAGCGTTTCTCCTGTGAAGAGAGTATACCATCATCTGAAAGACACAGGACAGTGCATTTCAGGAACCGGCAACGAGATAAGATGAACGTGCGTGTTTCCACGAGCAACACCGCAGATTTCAGATATTCTATCATCAACAGGTTCTGTGACCAAGCACAAGAGGAATGTTGAACATGACATCCCTGCGGGGAATGGGTGAATAAATATGGACAGAATGGATGGATACAAAACGTAACAGTGTATAAAGTAAACAGAAAAATTATTGTTCGGAACAACTTACGTTTTGAGAAGTGATGAAGTCGTGAAAAACAATGTGTTACGAACAGTGCGGCGTCAATAAACTAATGTCCAGAACGGAACGCGGGAGAGTACGGGCATCGTGAAGAGTGGTGGCTGTTGTGTAAGAGCACAAGAACACGTGAGCACCTAACTTGTGACACTTTGTAGATTTATTGGTTATTTTTCCTTGGAATGCTGTTAAACGTAATTTTGATGCGGTAATTTACCGCCCGTTGCTACATTGCTCTAGACTCGATGAAACCTGGCATCAGGGTAGCGAGTACACCTTCAGTTTGCCATGTTTTAAGGAGCTTTTCCGCATGCGCAACTGGCGTGACGCAATTGCCTTATCGGCCAAATACATACGGATTTCATAAACAACTTGCGCGGTTCACGGCGTGCTCAGCTAACCCTTACCATTCACCTAAAAGTTTCCGCCAGTGCCATTAGGTGGTACCACGCTAGATGCTACCACTGCAGCTGACTTTTATCTGTGTCCCCTTGGCATACCTTTAGATATGCCACATCACTTACTATACAGTAAAACTAGGTCGGACATCAGTATATGTTACAGTTATACTGATAAAAAACCTATGTTGTAGATCTGAATGGAATATAGCGTATTACTTTTTGGATTTTATCATACACTTATCCATTTGAGGAGCTGAGAACCATAAAGCACATCATCGTCGACTGTGAGACTGCAGTAGTTAACCACAATTCAAAAAAATGGTTCAAACGGCTCTGAGCACTATGGGACTTAACATCTGAGGTCATCAGTCCCCTAGAACTTAGAACTACTTAAACCTAACTAATCTAAGAACATCACACACATCCATGCCCGAGGCAGGATTCTAACATGCGACCGTAGCGGTCGCGCGGTTCCAGACTGAAGCTCCTAGAACCGCTTGGTCACACCGGCCGGTTACTCACAATTGAGACATATGTTGAACTGATGGTGGGTCCGATTTATCTATATTGAAGGCCCATATTGAAATTATATATAAACGTTCACAAAAAGCTGTCTCACTGGTTTCTCTGATATTCACTTAAATGTGCGGTCAAAGACAGTGTGCCTTTGGTCCTTATGGCTGTCACCGCCTCATTTGTATTCTAGTCCTGTGACCTTGTTTGTAGATCATACTGCTTGAATTTAATCATTTCCACAAAGGACAGTTTCTACTTGGAGTTGGTTGTTTACTGTGTAGAAATCGGCTTCCCTGTGCAGTGTCATCTTGAACTCTGTTGAATCTGTTTTAAGTGCTTGCAGGAAAGAAAATGACCAGGCAAATTTAGCCGCAAAGGAATTATGGCCATCGGGACCAGATATATTGTCTGAGAAAGTGAGAAAATCAAATAAGCGTGACTACAAGCGAACATTTAAAAAATAAGAGCATAATAAGAGCAATTCTTGTGTCAGTGCAAGGTAAGAATGTCCGATTTTTAGACTGGATGTTAATTCGTTAACTAATACATGAATTAGGGATCTTGCACATTTGTCCGGAAAAATAAAAAAGGCACGAATGCTTTCACTTACACAAAAATGCGAAACGGAGACTAGTGAAAGGTTAAATATTATTTCGTTGTTGCCATAAAAATACTTAATTGTGTTTCACAAATACTATTCTTTCTGAAATTACAATGAATATAGATCTTTAGCTGCTTACGGGCGTTGATAAATATCAACGGGGACAGTTGAAAATGTGTGCCTCGACCAGGACTCGAACACGGGATCTGCTGCTTACATGGCAGACGCTACAGTCGTCTGAACCACCGAGGACACACAGAATAGCGCGACTGCAGGGACTTATCTCTGTCATGCTCCCCGTAAGACCAACATTTCCTACTTACTGTACACACACTACATTTGTAGTGCCCTTGCCCATTATACTCATTACTCGTGGCAGTCAACCTACCGATTCTACATCTACATTTATACTCCGCAAGTCACTCAACGGTGTGTGGCCGAGGGCACTTTACGTGCCACTGTCATTACCTCCCTTTCCTGTTCCAGTCGCGTATGGTTCGCGGGAAGAACGACTGCCGGAAAGCCTCCGTGCGAGTTTGAATCTCTCTAATTTTACATTCGCTATGTCCTCGGGAGGTATAAGTAGGGGGAAACAATATATTCGATACCTCATCCAGAAACGCACCCTCTTGAAACCTGGACAGCAAGTTACACCGCGATGCAGATTGCCTTTCTTGCAGAGTCTGCCTCTTTAGTTTGCTAAACATCTCCGTAACGCTATCACGCTTACCAAATAACACTGTGACGAAACGCGCCACTCTTCTTTGGATCTTCTCTATCTTCTCTGTCAACCCGACCTGGTACGGATCTCACACTGATGAGCAATACTCAAGTATAGGCCGAACGTTTTGTAAGCCACCTCCTTTGTTGATGGACTCCTTTGTTGATGCCCGTTAGAGTTCTGACAGTATGAGTGCATCAGCATTGAAAAAGAGCATTGGACGGTAACCCTTATCTGTATGAAGAATGTATCTGTTCTTTCGGACAGGTCCGAAAGAACAGGTACCATTGGAATCTTGCAGCTCTCGAAGAATGAAATTACAATGAATATAGACCTTTAGCTGCTTACAGGCGTTGATAAATATCAACAGGGAGAGTTAAAAATGTGTGCCACGACCGGGACTCGAACCTGGAATCTCCTGGTTTCTTTTCGCATATTATTATTATTTTTATTATTATTATTATTATTGACAGTAGCTGAAGTTGTATAAATACGTTGATCAGCAAAACTGTTATACCGCAGTTGCTATTAATTCCACACTTCCATATTTATCTGAATTTAAAAATCTGTAAACATCCATAATGTATACTTACGAGGGGCCACCGATTGTGACGAAATCGGGCAGCTTGGCAGCAGCGAGCGAGGCGCTGACACAGCTATCGCGGCTAGAGCAGCGCATCGCGGCAGGCGAGCAGCGGAACCAGCCAGCGCGGCAGCGGGGACGGCGAGCGGCAGTCTCTTAACACGCAGCGTACGGCAACCTGCCCTCGCAGCAGGGCATTAGGGAGGGTGAAAGCCGTCCATCACGAAGCAACTCGGCACGCGGAACTGCTCGTCCGAGGTCCGTCTACTCTAACGTTAATATTACAGCCGAGCAGCGCAGCTGAAGAGAGTGCAGTACTGAAACCAGTTATAGCTAAGAAGGGAGAGCAAATTGCAAGTAAAAAATCAATTCGATACAACTATTATGATTCATTTACGTGTAAAGCTAAATCTGTAAGTAAAAATCGGTAATAATAAGAGTATCATGAGGCTTCTCAGGAAATTACAGACTACAGTACTTCAGGACAGTTAAGATACACCTAAAGAGACGAATCGAAAATTCGAGCAAGTTAATCAAAAAATATAGCAAAGTAAACAATTACTGAAAAGAGAGATTCTCTTAGAAACATTAATATTAGTTAAGGAACTGGAAGAATTACAACAATTATTATCCCTTCCAAAACGAGTATCTACAAATACACAGAAGTTGGAAGATTAGTAACATAGGATGACGTATTCAGAAACAGATGTTAGAAAATGAATGAAAAGATAATAAGGTCACTTTGAATTAGTGTTTTTGGTGACCTGTAGGATTACTTAGGAGAATAATGTGGGGTTCTGCCCACTCGTCTCATATAGGGTGCCTTAAGGATGCTGCATTCTCCGAATGCTATACAACAGTTTAAGCAAATCAAATTAATAGTTTGTACTACAATAAAGAAGATAGCCAATACTTGACTTAGTATTACAGAAACGTGTCGCAAGTGATGGGCGACAGGCAAACAGTGTCTTTCTCTATATAGTATTTCCATACAAGCAATGGATGTGGATCACTAATAAGTGCTATCGTAGTGCTCTCCTAGTGCCGGCCTAGTACTCTGCGGCCGAGGCTGGCAGGAGCTACATTTATCTTCTCTTCTTTTAAAGGCCGCTCCTGTCGTGGTGCGGTCCTAGTCAGGAAGATATTGGCTGACGTCGTCGCTGGCATTTTTACATTACTGCTCCTCAGTTTGAACGTATGACAGCACAGCATAGACAGCTTTAACGATGTTAGCTTGAGCGCTAATGAAGGAACAGGTACGGATTCGCCATTACGAAACAACAACGGAACGGCACAAGACAGTGGTACGTGTCGCTGGCGCACTCTTTAGACAGGCGCGCCTGCTTGAGGGTTACTCTTCACCACTACTTAATTGTGATACGAGTCTATATCTGCTCCTGGATACGCGTTACAATTCGCTAAGTGGTTTCGAAATCTCTGCCTGACCATGACATAATCTAACAGAGATCTTCGTATATCTCCCAACCTTTTCCAGGTGTACCTCTTCCTCTTGCAATTCTTGGACAGAGTATTAGCTATTACTAGCTGAAATTTATCACCGAACGCAGTTTTTCTCCTCTCACTCCTAACACCAATCTCATATTATCCGGTAACACTTTCTTCTATTGCTCCCCCTACAGCCGAATTCCAGTCCACCACGACTATTAGATTTTCATCTCCTTTTACGTACAGAATTACTCATTCCGTGTCCTCATATACTTTCTCTACCCCTCCATCTTCAACTTCCTCTATCTCTTCAGGTTGCGACGTCGACCTGAGCTACTGTTGTCAGTGTAGGTTTGCTGTCAACTCTAACTGGAACAGACTTATCACTGAACTAATCACAGTAACATGCACCCTGTGTTACCTTCCTGTTCATAACGTATCCTACTCTCATTATACCATTCTCTGCCGCTGTTGATATTATACTATACTCATACGACCAGCAGTACTTGTCTCCTTTCCATTTCACTTCAAAAATAGAACTGAAAACCTCGATATGTTTTACTATAAAATGGTAAAATTATTAAGATTCTAACTGATAAGAATAACTCAATAACACCTCATAATTTATTATCAATTGATCGTAAAATTGTGTAATCAAATAAGGAGTATCATTCTGTTTGAATGTGAACTCTCTATTTCGTGATTGAGCCTTCCCATCTCCCTTTTCAGATTTTTAGTGTCCATACAACATTTAAACTTCTATCATTCCATGCCCAGGCTCGTAGAGCGTTGTTCTTTTGTTGGTTTTTCAGTCTGTTTTTCATGGTCACCTCCACATTAGTGGTCTGCTCTCAGAGATCCGATTGGGCGTCTATTCCGGCATCTCTTGCCCATAGATAGATCGTCATGACACTTTTTTGGTTGTACACCACGTGTTCTGTGGATAAAAATTAGACGTCGTTAATCCAGTTATTTCCATTGCCTTCTGCATCCCCGAAACTGCGTCCGCTCCTCTGCCCGCATTGACAAGGCCGTAATCTGCGCTTCTAAAACAAAAACTATTTTTCAACTAAATACCTTTACAAAAGCTTGCACCATCTTTTTCCGTTACTAACATACGTTTCAACGTATTTAATGGTTTTTAAGTATTCGAAAGGCCTTGAAAGCGAGGTAACTAATAACTAATGCGTTTTTCGCTATTGTTATCATTTTGGCTTTGCACATAAATTCGAGGTTTTTATTTTTATTTTTATTTTTTTTTAATTTTTGAGATTCAGGTGCTCCCTATAATGTCAGCCAGTGTGCAGGCGAGTAAGCGTTTCTTGCGACGTAAAAGTAAGCAGGTTTGTGTTTTCTAAGTTAGGGATGGAAGGTTTAAGGACAGGTTAATGATTACCAACCGTAAATTATTTCGACATTGGTGTCATAGCCAAATCAATATTCTATTGATATTATACACAAACACTTCACAGATCGTATTGCGCTTGGCACAAGAGTGTAACGAGCACTACGAAGGAAAGTTTTCCTATTGTTACTGAAAAACACCGCTGACGAGCTTCCAGCCAAAACAACCTAACCTACTCGTAGGTACACTGGGCGAGATGCTCCTAAGTATCGGCTCCTGATAATCTGACAAATCGGCAGAATTATATGAACAAGATTCAGGTATGCTACTGGGGAGTCGTGTATAAAAACACTTCACTTCCTTATGCAGCAAAGCATTATAAACATTACGATATCATATTATTCTTGAATGTTAATTAAAGACACATTTTAACAGCAGACGTACAAAATAGTTCAAACTGTGTAATCAATGACGGTAAAATCAGTGATGTAATAGGTAAATTAAGACAAAGCCTGACGTACACGTGATCGAGAGCAGTAGCAAAAAAAGAAGTAATGATACCAGTGCTATGTATTGTGCGAAGGCATGCAGAAAAGTAATGCCAACTCTTAAAGATTTTGAAATAAAACAGTCATTAACATTCTACATTTTTATTCTTCGTATCTGCGTATTTATTTCTCAACAGTCATCCCGCTTCATCACTGTCAACGTGAAGTCCTCGAAGGTGTTCCTTAATTTCTGGAAACAGATGGAAGTCGGATGGGTCAAATTCTGGGCTGTAAGGAGAATATAGAGGACAGTGAACTCCAGGTGTCGGATTGTTGCAGATGTCGCAGCTCTCGTCTGGTCTGTCATTGCCATGCTGAAGGAGACCGTACTCTGTGTGTCAATTGCGGCAGTCGATTATGGCACCGTGTTTCTCAGGCACCTACATAATTACGTTACACACCGCCATATTACATGTTGCAATTTGGAGCCATCTAGCGGCAGAGAGTTGCAGCTTGCGTCAGCGAAGTGGAAAGGTCTACCGAGTACCATGCAATATATGTAGTACCTATATCTATATTGAGAAGATAATAAAAAATTCGGAGACACTACATTCCAGCACTCGCTCGTAAACTTTGGGCTGTGCAAAATGATAAAATAAAGCTCTAAGGTAAAACTACGAAATGAGGAGGTACTGGGCCAAAAGACAAAGTATAGCTTGCAAAAACTGCTGACCATAAATATGCAGTACACACAGTTCACGAAGTCTCCTGTTATAATGTCCTGGAGAAGAACACAATGACACATAGTTAAGAAAAGTAGTAAAGCAATACTATCAACTGTGAAACAGTACTCTGCGTATCTTTCTTCCAAGCTCTTTCCAAACCAACAGTCGCCCTTTCCTCGCCAAATCTCCGCCAAATTCTTCAAAGTGTAGCACACGAGAACCGCCACACAAGTAATACGTAACACTGAAATGTAAAGCATGTAGTCATCTGTGGCCCAGAAAAGAAAGAAAGTGCTATGCGGTACTTCCACTGTATTATGCAGATTTGCAATGCTCATGAAATTATTGTACAGCACAAATGCAAACTCATAAAACAGTTGGGAAAGCAAATAAAAACATTCTTGCTAAGAAAATAACCAAACGAACTGCTTCTGTCAGAAAGGTAACAAATATTATAATGTAGATAATATAAATTACGAAAAGGAAATTATTCAGAAACGTTATTTAAGTTCATGTGAGTGGCGAAACTTTCATGTATCCGACGAAATTTTCTTTGCACAAGTAAAGGTGGTAAAAATTGTATCAACGATGAAATAAATTATTGAGGAAAAAAAAGGGCGTTAAAAAATCAGATCGAAAACCTCACCAAATAACTCACACTACGGCCTTTGTGGAGTACTGAATACACGGTAGTATCTGGTAAATATCATAGCTGATAAGGAAAAGCTGAACGAAGCGAAAAAGAGCGTAAAGAGAGCAATGAGAGAAGCATTCAACGAATTCGAACATAAAACATTGGCAAACAATCTAAACAAGAACCCTAAAAAGTTTTGGTCATATGTAAAATCGGTAAGCGGATCTAAATCCCCTATTCAGTCACTCGTTGACCACGATGGCACCGAAACAGAGGACGACCGAAGAAAGGCAGAAATACTGAATTCAGTGTTCCGAAACTGTTTCACTGCGGAAAATCGTAACACGGTCCCTGACTTCAGCCGTCGCACGGACGCCAAAATGGAAAATATTGAAATAAACGATATGGGAATTGAAAAACAACTGCTATCACTTAGTAGCGGAAAAGCATCCGGACCAGACGAGATACCCTTAAGATTCTACAGTGATTATGCTAAAGAACTTGCCCCCTTTCTATCAGCAATTTATCGTAGATCGCTGGAAGAACGTAAAGTACCTAGCGACTGGAAGAAAGCGCAGGTCGTTCCCATTTTCAAGAAGGGTCATAAATCAGATGCGAATAATTATAGGCCTATTTCGCTTACGTCAATCTGTTGTAGAATAATGGAACATGTTTTGTGTTCTCGTATTATGACGTTCTTAGATAATACAAATCTCCTTCATCATAACCAACATGGATTCCGCAAACAGAGATCATGTGAAACTCAGCTCGCCCTATTTGCCCAAGAAATTCACAGTGCCGTAGACACTGGCGAGCAGATTGATGCCGTATTCCTGGACTTCAGGAAGGCATTTGATACGGTTCCGCACTTACGTTTAGTGAAAAAAATACGAGCTTACGGAATATCGGACCAGGTTTGTGATTGGATTCAGGATTTCCTAGAAGAAAGAACACAACATGTCATTCTTAACGGTTCAAAATCTGCAGATGTAGAGGTAATTTCGGGAGTACCGCAAGGAAGCGTGATAGGACCTTTATTGTTTACAATGTACAGAAATGACTTAGTTGACAACATCGGTAGCTCCGTGAGGCTATTTGCAGATGACACGGTTGTCTACAAGAAAGTAGCAACATCAGAAGACTCGTACGTACTCCAGGAAGACCTGCAGAGGATTAATGCATGGTGCGACAGCTGGCAGCTTTCCCTAAACGTAGATAAATGTAATATAATGCGCATACATAGGGGCAGAAATCCATTCCAGTACGATTATGCCATAGGTGGTAAATCATTGGAAGCGGTAACGACCGTAAAATACTTAGGAGTTACTATCCGGAGCGATCTGAAGTGGAATGATCACATAAAACAAATAGTGGGAAAAGCAGGCGCCAGGTTGAGATTCATAGGAAGAATTCTAAGAAAATGTGACTCATCGACGAAAGAAGTAGCTTACAAAACGCTTGTTCGTCCGATTCTTGAGTATTGCTCATCGGTATGGGACCCTTACCAGGTTGGATTAATAGAAGAGATAGACATGATCCAGCGAAAAGCAGCGCGATTCGTCATGGGGACATTTAGTCAGCGCGAGAGCGTTACGGAGATGCTGAACAAGCTCCACTGGCGGACACTTCAAGAAAGGCGTTACGCAATACGGAGAGGTTTATTATCGAAATTACTAGAGAGCACATTCCGGGAAGAGATGGGCAACATATTACTACCGCCCACATATATCTCGCGTAATGATCACAACGAAAAGATCCGAGAAATTAGAGCAAATACGGAGACTTACAAGCAGTCGTTCTTCCCACGCACAATTCGTGAATGGAACAGGGAAGGGGGGATCAGATAGTGGTACAATAAGTACCCTCCGCCACACACCGTAAGGTGGCTCGCGGAGTATAGATGTAGATGTAGATGTAGATGAAGTTACAAAGCCACATCACGCTGACAATTATCAGCTTTCAGTTTCCAATAGTTACCAAACAACACTGTAGTTTTGATTAAATAATCTCTCCTTGGTTGGGAAATCATAAATACTGTAGAAATATCACTGACAGATATAATCGTGTTGATGGGTATTCAGTGTCTTTGTCTGTCGTCACCGATTCAATCTTCTATGACGCGCCGTAGCTTTGGCGTGAGGCCGCTGCGCGCTCCATCTGCGATACCTCCCCGCAACACGTCGGGTGCTAGGCCCAGAGCTTTGTCTCCGTGAATACGCATCCAGCTGCCGTTTGCTCTGGAGTGGGATATTTTCGGACGCTCCCAAACAGCTTTGCCCTGCGATACACATCCATACATATTGACGCAGTTATCCGTGTCAACACAATCGGCACGCAATATGACATGCAGATCGCTTCCGATTATTCATCGGTTGCTCCGAGCGCGGTTGACCCGTGCGCCGACGGGAACTGAAATGAATCCCCTGTGGTGTATGCGTCGCACTTAATCACGCAATCAGAACGGTGCCATCAATAGAGATGAGGGCGAGAGATAATCCTATCTGTTAAATATTCCGTACAGGTATCGCTAACTAGTGGTCACATTAATGAAACATATTCGTTTCCAACAATGCAGTAATTTTAGCTTCTAAAATTTACAAAAGAAGGCACTCCTTGCGGGGGAAACAGCGACTGCTGAAATTACATTTATCAGGACAGCCACAAGTCTCAATCAGTATGATTTATTTTACTGGTTTCGCTCTATAATTTTACAATGGGACAAAAATAATCTTTAGCATGACAATAAATAGCATTAAATACAATGAAGAGCCAAAGAAACTGGTACACCTGCATAATATCGTGTAAGGCCCGCGCGAGCACGGAGAAGTGCCGCAACACGACGTGGCATGGACTCGACTAATGTTTGAAGTACTGCTGGAGGGAATACATACCATGAATCCTGCAGGGCTGTCCGTAAACCGGTAAGAATAGGAGGGGATGGAGGTGTCTTCCGAACAGCACGTTGCACGGCACCCCAGATATGCTCAATAACGTGCATGACTGCGGAAGATTGTTCCTGGAGCCACTCTATAACAATTCTGTAAGTTTAGGGTGTCACATTGTCCTGCTGAACTGCCGAAGTCCGTCGGAATGCACAATTGACATGAGTGTATGCAGGTGGTCTGGTTTCAAATTGTGTAGGGTGGGTGGACATATACGGGTATGTTGCTACAACGTAGTCTGAATTGCGCGCCAAAAACAAGACAATTAATCAGAGACTGTGCTCGACATCTATTGAGCAACCCAGAGAGCATCCCAGAGTGCCCAAGAGAGCATCCCAGAGTGCCCCAGAGAGCTAAAACACCAAGAAGAATCGCTTCTCGGCTTTTGGCAAGATCAATGTGTAGTATTTGTGGCCCTTAAAAGGGCCGATTTTGAGAACTGCTTTCAATGATTATATGAAGTACCTTGTGGACCTTGCATGTCAGCAGGGGACTGTTCAAGCTGATGGAGGCTCTGTATTGGTGTGGATCGTGTCCGGTTGGACTGATATGGGACCCCTGATACGTCTAGATACAACTCTGACAGGTGACACGTACGTAAGCATCCTGTCATTATTATTATCAAACAGGATGCATACGTACGTGTCAACAGTCAGAATCGTATTTAGACATCAGGGGTCCCATATCACTCCAACTGCACACGCTCCACACCATTACAGAGCCTCCATCAGCTTGAAGAGTCCCCTGCTGACATGCAAGGTCCATGGATTCATGATTTTGTATCCATACCCGTATACGTCCATCCACCCTACACTATTTGAAACGAGACTCATGCGACCAGGCAACATAATTCCAATCATCAACAGTCCAATTTCGGTCTTGACACACCCAGGCAAGGCATAAAGCTTTGTGCCGTGTAGTCATCAAGGGTGCACTAGTTGGCCTTCAACTCCGAAAGCCCATATCGATGATATTTCGTTGTACGGGTTGCACGCCGACACTTGTTGATGGCCAGGCATTGATATCTGCAGCAATTTGCGGAAGGGTTGGACTTCTATCACGTTGAACGATTCTCTTCGGTCGTCGTTGGTCCCATTCTTGAGGATCTTTCTCCTGCTGCAGCGATGTCGGAGATTTGATGTTTTACCGGATTCCTGATATTCACGGTACACTCGTGAAATGGTCGTAGTGGAAAATCCCCACTTCATCGCTAAATCGGAGATGCTGCCTTCCACAGCTCGTGCGACGACTATTTTATAACACCACATTCAAACTCACTTAAATCTTGATAACCTGCCATTTTAGCAGCAGTAACCGATCAAAAAACTGAGCCAGACACTTGTTTGTCATATATGGGCGTTGCCGGCCGCAGCGCCGTATTGTGACGGTTTAGACATCTCTGTATTTGAATACGCATGCCTAAACCAGTTTCTTTGGCGTTTCAGTGTAAAACAAAGTGAGAAGTTATAGAATCTTACACTGACACTAAAGAATATACTTTATTTACAATGTGGTAACTTACGTTTAAAATTCAGTACATGAAATCTCCGAAGGACCAGTCCATCGTTCTTAACAACACAAACACTGTAATATCATAAAATGCAGTAGATGCCTCATTACCGAACATTGTTGCACAATAGTGGTTGCAGTATATGGTAACATGTATTCAAAGATGATGTAGTAGTCCTATAGAGCGAGGTAAGGTTCGAAAAGCATTGTATTTCTACAACTATACTAATGTCGAAATATGGTAAACTCAGCCGGCCGCGGTGGTCTCGCGGTTCTAGGCGCGCAGTCCGGAACCGTGCGACTGCTACGGTTGCAGGTTCGAATCCTGCCTCGGGCATGGATGTGTGTGATGTCCTTAGGTTAGTTAGGTTTAAGTTGTTCTAAGTTCTAGGGGACTGATGACCACAGCAGTTGAGTCCCATAGTGCTCAGAGCCATTTGAACCAATTTTTTTTTATGGTAAACCCAAGCCGTTTGTTACGAAATTCATACGGCTATCGGAAATAGAAATTAACATTTCAATCGTCACGTTTATAGGCGTGGGTATAGAAACGTCATTTCTGCAATGGACATAATTTCACTGTGCTGCCATATACGTCTAAAACATTTCAAACAAAAATATAAATATTACTTACATAGATTCTTCCAGTAGTGTGAAGAGGTGCTGTGAAAATCATTCAAGACATGCTCTCGACTACTTGCCGTATTATCCAGAAATATTGTTAAAAAATTGTAATTCTGAATACATATTTTTGGCGATATATTTGTGAACATACTTTTCAATATGTATTTTTATGACGTATATTGCAATACATTGACATATTTTGTAGCACAATGACAAGAAGGACAGTGTACTAATTACCTTTCTATATAGACACCCAGAAAAGTGAAATTGAAATGTAAATTTTGTTTCTGGTAGCAATATGAATTTTCTAATAAATGGCCGTAGTTCACCACATTTCGATATTAGTGTAGTAGTAGAAATGTGTTGATTAGTCGAGAAATAAATTCGAACCAATGAGTATATACGAGTAATAGAACCTTATCTCGCTTAATAACACTTTAAAGTTAACTTGGATACATATTGCCATAGACGTTGCAACCATCGTTTTACACAAACTTCATCTCTGATGCTAGTAGTATTATCAGCTAACTATATTTTAAACGTAAGATACCATATTGTTTCGTTTCGCCGAATGTTTCTTTGATGTCAGTGTAAGTTTGCATACTGTCACACATCGTTGTTTAAATTTTATGATGATGCTCTTGTAAACTTACAGAGCGAAACCAGTAAAAATACGACATACTGATTGTGACCTGTCGCCATCCTGATAAACATATAAAATGTCGTTGTGGCGTTATGTCGGGATCTCCCATGTAAATCTACTAATATAGTCAGCAAATCATTCAATAACGTCACATGGAATAACGTTCTGGGGTAAAGAAATAATAGGGTTCATAATTACAATACTAGAAGGAAAAATGGCTTTCGTTACTACACACTGAAGTTATCTTTAGCACAAAAAGGGGAGCACCGTGCCGAAACAAAAATATTTGATCACTGAACCTGTGATATACGGTGTCTGACAGACAGAAAGGTAAAATTTGATAACGAACTGACAAAGTAGCTCTTTCACAACTCCTATTCTGCAAAATAATTTCTTTTAGTGAATGTGCAAATGGTGGTGTATAGCAATTGCCAACTCACATCTGTATAAATTTTCTCTTTTTGAATGTATATGGAACATATAACTAATTAACTAACAAACTGTACGGTAGAAGGTACATCGTAACAATACTGTCCGTTTCCTTTCCTATTCTGTTAGCTTACTGAACAAGGGAATACGCCTATGTATGTGCTATAATCTACGACCGACATACAATAGTGGTCAGTATAATGATCGAATAGACCTCTTCACACACAAGATCTCTAATTTACCAAACAGGATTTTGCGAAAACTGTGTCGTGCTGCTTCCAGCGATTTTCTTTTAAGTTCTTTGGGATGTCGAACCTGTTAAATAAGGACTTGTAACACTGGACCAATGCGTATTCTCCTTATAGTTTCGCCGACTGAAATTGAAGCTTTTGCTAAGAGTGTTCCGTGGCGAGATAAATGCGGAAGAATATGAAGATGTGATAATCTTGGTGAGAGAGCAGTTATAAAGACCCAGAATTATTGTTACCTTTAATCAATAGCATATTATGATACGAAGCCTGTTTGGGCAATCCCATTCTCTTTTCAGCCTTGTTTTACCTAGTTGCGAGTCAGAAGAGTGCAAGAGCCCATCCTATGGGAACATCGTATGGAAATATTTATTTATATTTCATAACGTTCCAGGTTCTCTGTAATACAATGTAACTTTATTTTAATTTTTGATTTTTAACGACGCTAGGTATATTACACATTCTATTTGTGTTATTTGATCTTAAGTATCGTATAATTAGCTCTTTGTAGTATTTTAGTTAACGAAATTTATGGTAACATTTTATTATCTTTTAAATAAGAACTGCTATAATTTTTCGAGAAAGATCTCAACTTTTCGTAAAAAAAGTCTTATGAAAGAAAATTAAAAACGTTTATTATTTTGACTATAACAATGTTTACACAACTCTATTTAAAAGTTTTGTACATTGATAGACAAATGTGTTTTTAATTTCAAAATATTTTACTAACTACAAGTGGCGTGTTTCCTTTGTAATTGTTCATTCATGTAGGCAGAAAACTGTGCTTTAAAAGTTAGTATCACCCACTGCCGGTACTAGAAAAATGTATAACGTCATGTTGTAGTATATCGTTTGTCATACGTGTCAAAAATAGGTAGTCTTTGCCACAAGCTCGAGTGGTAGAGTTGTAATTTCTTGAAGGACCTCATATTCACTGTTGACTATAGATATTAATTATTCTACTATTGCAAAATGTTTTGCTCAACACATGTCAGACTTTAAAATCCTCCGACAGGTATATATATCACCGCCAAAAATAGGCCGTTTCTTTGTCAAAACGTAATAACGTCAGACGTATGCGAAGCTCCGCAAACTGTTAAATGTTGACAAGTGCTGAAGCAAAATCCTTTGCAGTACCACTTAAAGTTGGCCCAAAGGCCAAAATTTCAATCGTGAAATAAATAATTTCTAGAGTAAAAAGCGAATATGACCCCATACAGATAGTGTCCCCAAGGTGTTGAAAACGCTGTTTTCTATCTGACTGTTGGAGCAATATTGTATCCACTCCCCAAGTCCACTGTCAAGAAGTACAGGCTTTGTTCGAGGTTATCCATCGTCTCCGTAATATTAGGAATTGGATAGGCGACTATCGTAGTCTTACTATTCAAATGCCAGTAATCGCAATAAATCCGATGCTTCTTTGGGCTATCTGTAGATTTTTTTGACATGATTACAATTCCTGCTCCCCCCCCCCCCCCTCCTAGGGATTGATAATCTCTTCTGCAATCGCGTCAGCCAACTGTTGGTCCATAAATTCCTCAAACAGTTTCCGGCTATTGTGGGATTCTGTACAGCATCTGATACGCTGATACCTTGGTTCCTGTCGACATCGTATTGTGTTACTGTCACAGCAGGCAATATCCCTTGAAGAAGAAAACAAACCTTGAAATTCTAGCAACAGGTCCTCCACCTGTGCCCTATCCGTTCCCTTTCCATGCTTCAGTTTCTCACGGAACACAGAGTGATTATAATTACAGCTAAACTTTCGAAACGCTGTAGAAATAACACCACTGGTGAGAATGACCTCAAATTACAACGGAATATTATCAGAGAAGGGGAAAAACGTATGGCAGAAGAAAAACTAGTGATGTGAAAATTAATCAATAGATGGCGCAGTATGTGTCAGAATACGTAAATGAAAACACGCCGGGTACACGGCTTTGCCTCCTTTCGCATCTGCGACGTTCGCCATAACTGTTTCAATGCAGGATAGCTCTGTTCTTCGAAAGCTATATTACAAAAATGATGACTGTGCACACGTCGCTCTGCAGAAGTTCCGGACACTGAAGGGTTTGAAGAAAGGCGTTGGTCCGATGACTGCCGTGGATCTGGAGAAAATGATTCGGAAATTCTAAAAGACGGGTTATTTTGCTGTGCAACCTGGTACAGGGAGGAAAAGAATTGACTCGACTTCAATGGAAGCAGTGTCTACCAATGCCGGAGGAGACAAGTGGTGGTGTGTAAACGTGTAGTGCACCGAAAATTGCCCGAACATTGGACATACCCGTGAGCACGGTGCGTAAAATCCTACGAAACATCCTTCTTTGCTATCCATTCAAAATTACTCATGTGCACGAGTTGCTTCCCGCTGATCTGCCAGCAAGAGAGACCTTTGCTTTAAAATTTCTTGCTCGTATGGAAGTGGACAATGATTGTCCGTGGCAAATTTTGTAGACAGACGAAGCCCACTTCCATCTGACACGATATGTCAATACACAGAACTGTCGAATATGGGCAACGGAAAATCCACACGCAAATCAACCAGTACCACTTCATCCTGAAAGGCTCACTGTGTGGTGCGGGTTTACGACATTATTTATCAAACGTATGGCTTTATTCAAAAATTGACAAACAACTTAGTGATGCATTGTAGGTTTTATCCTGATGGTAGGGTACGGTAGCAGAAGCAGTGAAATTAGCAGCTAGTTGTGTAGCATACTATGGCTTTGCTTACAATAAATACTCTGTCTCAGCAGACGTTCAAACAAAAACTGATGAGATGGCTTGCCTATATGAATATATAAATCTGATGCTTGGCTGTGCTCACGAATGATTAGTAGACGAAAGGATGACCAACATTTTTTTGCCCCCTTCCCGCAAAAAGCAACATCATTGATTTATTTTTGAAATCACGCTAGTAGTACAGTACCTATCTCTTGATACTCTTTGTAAGCTATTCATGTAACAACCAATGGTACGTTATCTTGATGGAGACTTTGCTTGAGGAATCCTTGGCGTAATGACTTCGTAAAATTGTGACTGATTTTATAGTCAACGACTTTGTGAATTGTTCACAGTACCGATCAGTCACTAGTATCACGCCCAAATCAGGGATATAGTTCATAATATTTGAGTCATACAACGAACAACTGAAGTTATCGTTCACCATGATCGAATACTTGCTTCAGGAAGAGTTACCAACGAAATTCATGTGGACAAAATCTACACTATAGCAGTCTATGTGTACTGCAGCTACAGCGACGAATTGTAGTGACGTAACAAGACTGTTACGCCACACGGTAGTAGCCAAAAGAAAGGCACGCTAGACTAATGCAGACGGGCGTGAAGTCTGGAACATGAGAACTTATGAATGAATAAGTAGAAAAGTATGTAGATGCTTTTTACTTAACTTTTATTTAGTTCGTGGAATACATCTCTCTTGAATACTCGTACGCTATAGGCACTGATACAAATGGCTCCTTGCTAGTTCGTAGCCATTAACTTAGCTGATGGCTATTCTGTCTCTCGGCTAATGAGAGAGAAAGGCTTCGTACAACTGGGCGATAGCTAGGTTCGCGTACAACTGGGCGGTAGCTTGGTTCTCGTACAACTGGGGTAGCTAGGCTCTCGTACAACTGGGGGCGAGTCCACACTCGTATCACGAGACCTGCCTAGGTGGTGGCGCTAGGTCTGCGATCACAGTGGCGACACGCGGGTCCGACATGTACTACATGGACCGCGGCCGATTTAAACTACCACCTAGCAAGTGTGGTGTCTGGCGGTGACACCACATTCCTCCCCCGCAAATCGGCGAACGGTCGTGAGATAAGGCTTCCGCCCGCCGTGGGGAGGACCACATGTTGACGTATGCGATGAGGTGGGGAGCCTAACAACAGGCGAGGCTGTGCCACCCGCACCCGGCCATCCGGTCCGAGGGGAGCTAGGAAACGCCTGCAAAACTAGTCCAGGGTGCACGTCAACATGCGGTGTATGCGCCCGTAATAAGACATGAGGGACCGAAGGGTCGATGTCCATGGCGTCGGGGTAGCCGACGCGCGATGACGTCATGTGGTCCGGAGCGGGCGGGCGTTCCATGGCGGAGGACAGCTGGTCACGGGAAACGATCGGCGGCGCGTGACCCTGGGAGGCGCTTGGCGGCTGCAACGAAGCGTCGAATGCGGTCGGCGGCGGCGGCGGCTGCTGCTGCGGCGGCGGCGGCGCGTCGCCATGGGGCAAAATGGAAGGCATCGTCGGTAACACCTGGGGATGAGGCGAGCCAGTAGATGGGTCCCCAGGGCGCTGACCGGACGGCACCGTCGCTGAAAGCAGACGGGGAGCGGCAGAACCCGAGCGACGACAGAGGCGCAGCTGATTGAGATGCCGACGCACCTCACCAGAGGCCCCCAAAACCAAATACATCGCGCGGCCGAGGCAGCGAAGAATGCGCCCTGCGAGCCAACGCCGTGAACCTCGATAGTTGCGATAAAATACAACGTCGCCTGGAGCAAAAGCAGGAGTCTGCCGCTGCGCAGGAACCTGATGCGGCGGATGCAGCAAAGACATCAAGGTGCGATGAGGACGACCGTGGAGCAACTCAGCCGGCGAGCGACCATCTCGGGGCTGAGAGCGATACGAAGACAAAAAGAGCAACAATGCGTCCTCCCGAGAATGCGACTCTTTCAATTTCAACATCTGTGACTTGAAAGTCCGGACCAATCGTTCAGCGGCACCGTTAGACTGAGGCGAAAACGGCGCGGATGTCAGATGTTGAATACCATTGGCCTGGCAGAAAGACTGGAATTCTGCGGACATGAATTGTGGGCCATTGTCGGAAACAATAGTCTGCGGAAGACCTTCAATGCAAAAGATAGCAGACAACGCTTGGATGGTGGCGGAGGACGTCGTGGAAGACATCCGAACAACAAAAGGAAAATTACTGAAGGCGTCGACCAGAACCAACCATCGAGCATTCCAGAATGGACCAGCAAAATCAATGTGCAAGCGTTGCCAAGGGGAAGTGGCTTTTGGCCACGCAAAGACTTTCCGCGGCGGTGCGGACTGTTGTTCGGCACACGCCGGGCACGAAGAACACATATTCGTAATCGCAGCATCGATTCCGAACCAAGTACAGTGCTGACGAGCAAGTTGTTTCGTTCGCACTATACCCCAATGTCCTTGGTGAAGAAGCCGTAAAACAGAGGACTGTAACGAACGTGGGACCACGACTCTGGACTGATCGTGATCAGAACGCAACAACAAAACACCACGTCGAACAAAAAGTCTCTCCTTGTGAGCAAAAAATCGGCGAACCAACGGATCCTCGATCCGAGACTTTGACAAAGGCCATTGCGTAGCAACAAAACGTAAAACAGTAGCAAGGACAGGGTCAGCAGCTGTGGCTGTAGCGACACGACGAAAATCAATCGGAAACGATTCGACCACTTCATCGGTTTCCGAATCAATGAACATGCAAGCAAGTTCGGAAGAATCGAATGCTTTATCCTCAGCAACAGGCAAACGGGACAACGCATCGGCGTTTCCGTGCTTAGCAGTGGACCGATACAAGATATCGTAGCGGTACTGCGAGAGGAAAATAGACCAGCGAATGAATTTCTGCGCTGTACGTGGAGGTACAGGCTTGGACGGATGAAAAAGCGACGTCAAAGGTTTGTGGTCTGTGATGATGGTAAAGTGACGACCATACAAGAAATCATGGAACTTAGTAACACCAAACACGAGAGCTAAAGCTTCTTTCTCTATCTGTGAATAATTTCTTTGCGCAGACGAGAGCAATTTGGACGCAAAGGCAATAGGGCGATCATGTGAGCCAACTTTGTGCGCAAGCACAGCACCGATCCCGAAATCCGATGCATCTACCATCAACAAAAGGGGTTTCTGGGGATCGAATGGCGTAAGGCAAGTATTAGAAAGCAACGCCGATTTCAACTGGCGAAAGGCGCGTTCACATTCCGTCGTCCAGACGAACGGAACACCTTTACGGCGTAAGCGATGAAGCGGAGCTGAAATGGAAGAGGCATTGCGCACATATTTATGGTAATAATTAATTTTACCCAACACACTCTGTAGCTGTTTCAGATTTTTAGGGGACGGCAAGTCTTGTATGGCACGGAGGTGCTCTGGACTCGGATGTATGCCTTGGGCATTAATGACATGTCCCAGGTATGGTAAGTCACGAGCAAAAAACACACATTTGTCCTTCCTCAAGCGAAGACCATGTTGCCGCAAGACCTGAAATAATGTTCGTAAATTCGCAAGATGATCTTCTTCTGTCTGTCCGGAGATCACTATATCGTCCAGATAGTTTGCTGCAGTAGGGACCGACGCACAAATAGTTTGTAAATATTGCTGAAACAAGGCAGGGGCGGATGCACACCCGAATGGCAGTCTTTTGAAGCGGTACAATCCAAGATGCGTGTTAACCACCAATACGCGCTGGGATTCGTCGTCCACCGGTATTTGCAAGTACGCATCGGCTAGGTCCAACTTTGAAAAATATTTTCCCGGGCACAGTTTAGCAAAAAGATCTTCCGGACGGGGCAAAGGAAAAGTAGCAGTCACTAGCTGTGGATTCACTGTGGCCTTGAAGTCCACGCAAAGTCTCAATTTTCCGGAAGGTTTTGGCAAAATTACTAAGGGTGAGGCCCATAGAGAAGCTTGCACACGTTCAATTACACCCTGTGATTCGAGATCGTGTAACGTTCTTGCGACCTCATCACGCAATGCGTGGGGAACATTGCGCGCCCTGAAAAATTTCGGTTGCGCGTTTACCTTCAGTTCTAAATGTGCTTCATAGTTTTTAGCGCAACCTAAGCCCGGTGCAAAAATGTCTGCAAATTCGTCACACAGCCGAGAAACACTGTCTGTAGGCACAGTCTGATTCACTGATAGGACCTGATTTACAATAGACATGTTAAACAACTTAAATAAATCTAGACCAAACAAGTTCACAGCAGAAGAAGAACGAAGAACGTAAAATGACACAAGTTTTGTTTGGCCCTTGTATGTTGCAAGAAGGCTGCACTGTCCTAACACAGGAATTGTCTGTCCGGAATATGTGGTTAGCTTAACATTTGCGGCACGCAACGGAGGGTTGCCCAGTTGTTTGTACGTGTCGTGATTGAGCAATGAAACTGCAGCTCCGGTATCGAGCTGGAATGGTATCACTTTGCCTTCAAAGTCTAAGTCCACAAAAAGTTTATTGTTCTGCTGACGACAAGAGCGACTGTTTTGTGCAATTGGAACAGACACTGGTACAGAATCACTTGCTAATTGACGTGATTTCCGGCGACGTCGACGCACAGTTTTTGTGGGACGATCTCTGTTACTGTTAGAGAAAGTGTCACTGGACGAAGTGGAATTAACGACATGAATGTCCATAGGCGAAGGTCCACGAGCCTGAGTGTCCTTGGTTCGATTCCGGCGCGAAGCAAAGGGCCTGGAACGATTGTGATTGTCTGATCTGAGCTTTTTCTGGCACACACTTTGAACATGTCCTTTCTTATTGCAGAAAAAGCAAATAGCTTGGCGTGACGGGCAATGTTCACGCGAATGTCTAGTAGCACACCGCGGGCATGATTTCACTGCATTTGTGGGCTGGCGCGGCACACCTGGCTTAGCACGCGGCGGTCGCTGTGTGTCCGTGCGCGAGGCCCGGTTACCGGGCCGCGGAGCGCGTCCAGCGGGCCGGTTAATGTTACACACGGCTGGCGAAGTTTCAAAAGATTCCTGTGCACAGTCCAGTGTGTCCTGTCTATCCAATATGTCTATCACTTGTTGAAGGGAGGGATTAACTAGTTTCAAAATTTGCTCCCGTATGCGAACATCAGAAACGTTCTGTGCAATTGCATCACGCACCATTGTATCTGAATAAGAAAGACCACAGTCACATTCAAAGGCACAGTCCCTAGTAAGTCCTTGCAATGTCGCTACCCACTCCCTATTAGTTTGACCGGCCGTACGTTTTGTACGAAAAAACGTATACCGTTTTGCAACCACATTAACTGTTTCTTTGAAATAGGCATCTAATGCAGACAAAATTTCCTCGTATGACAAAGTTGCTACGTCGCGGCGGGGAAACAATTTCACTATCACACGGTATGTGGACACACCGACACAAGAAAGCAAAAACGGCTGCCGCTCTTTACCTTGAATTCTGTAGGCTTCTAGATGAAAGTGGAACTGGCGAGACCACTCTTGCCAGGTCTCGTGGTTCGGGTCGTAGTGCCTAAAAGGCGGTGCAACGGCAGGTTGTGGCTGCGGTAGCGGTGAAGCGGCTGCGGCCGCATCGGTGTGCAGCGCACGTTGACCCTGGACGAGCTGTCCAAGGGCATCCAGTAACGCCTGCGTCTGCTGATTCTGCAAGCGATAAAATTCGGACAGTACATCTGGAGAATGTGGCGAAGCCATGACACAATGAAATGTAAGCAATCAGAAATAAGTTTTTACTCGTCGCCAATCTGTAGTGACGTAACAAGACTGTTACGCCACACGGTAGTAGCCAAAAGAAAGGCACGCTAGACTAATGCAGACGGGCGTGAAGTCTGGAACATGAGAACTTATGAGTGAATAAGTAGAAAAGTATGTAGATGCTTTTTACTTAACTTTTATTTAGTTCGTGGAATACATCTCTCTTGAATACTCGTACGCTATAGGCACTGATACAAATGGCTCCTTGCTAGTTCGTAGCCATTAACTTAGCTGATGGCTATTCTGTCTCTCGGCTAATGAGAGAGAAAGGCTTCGTACAACTGGGCGATAGCTAGGTTCGCGTACAACTGGGCGGTAGCTTGGTTCTCGTACAACTGGGGTAGCTAGGCTCTCGTACAACTGGGGGCGAGTCCACACTCGTATCACGAGACCTGCCTAGGTGGTGGCGCTAGGTCTGCGATCACAGTGGCGACACGCGGGTCCGACATGTACTACATGGACCGCGGCCGATTTAAACTACCACCTAGCAAGTGTGGTGTCTGGCGGTGACACCACACGAATATTGAGCGTTTCAACTGCAGTGAAGATCATATTTCACGCAATCGTTTAGAAAAAAACTCTATCTTATTGTTGAGAACGTAATTGAGTTATTTGTTGCAGAACAAACAGATGATTGTTAGGTCGGAAGACGCTTTTCGAACAGCAGAAATTTCTCACATGTAATGTAACTCACTTTTATGGTAGCTGCTGTATTTCATAATCTAACGAATTACAAACCACATTTATTACGATGAATCTCTGAAAACAATGGAAAACACAAATAAAATAAATTCAGGCCATGTTTCTATGATTGCAAGGAACACGGAAAAATACAAAACATCCAATAAATATAACACAAAGGGCTATCTTAACTACATAAAATGTAGTTTTACACGTTCCAACAACTTCGTGGCATACTTTATGAAAATAAAATGTGTCTCATTATTTAAAGCAAGAACAAGGAAGGCATGTTTCTCTACAACCCCGTAACTAACGAATCCGTTTTGTTGGAAGAACTGTGGCCGCCGATCGAGGTAACTGAAAAGCTTACTTTCGAGTGAAAGAAATCCCTAATAACTGCATTACTGAAGAGCGTGCACTGAGTGGAGCATACGTGAATAGAAGGTATTAGGATTCCCAACTGTCAGTCCTGGTAAACTTGACTTTCTCAGTAGCGGAAATCTGTACATGATTTACCACTGAAGAGTGAATGACGTGAACACAACTGACTTCTAAATTAATGATACATATTATTTGTAAGTGTTTAGTAGAGGGAAACTACATATGTAGAGATGTGGGTTTCTAATCATAAACTATCAGACAGCGTAACTACTAGCGATATCAATATTAGACCTCTATGAGAATAGGTTGAATATGTTGTGACTCCGTGTTGAATTTGCAAGTGTGCTTTGTCTCACACACAGAGTCATCGGTTTTGGTTTTAATTTAAATGCTATTTCAGAAGTGAGTGTAAAGACACTACATTTGCCATTTCGATTTTATGAAAACACATACAGCTGTCAAAACTTCGGTGTGTAATGGAGATATTTCAAATACTTACTTAAGTTATAAGAACCTACTATTTGGAACAGATTATATTCTAAAAATTGATGAAGATGATGATGAAATCCGTAATTTTCCATTGTCTGTGTTACCGCATAAAAGGTTAAGCGATATATGCTACAAGCCAAACTTCACTGTGATTTATTACATGAATTTCAACATTAATAAACTATATATATATAAAGAACTTTTCGTTTCTCTTCTCTATTCCTTTTATTTCCTATGTAGGCCTACACTTGTATGCAAAACTTAAGGAGAAAAGTAATTTTAACGTCAGGTGTCAGTTTCAAGTAATAAAGCTGGCTGGCACTTGAACTTATCTAGTAAAGTACATAAGGTAACAGAGAGAAATACGCTATGAGAAATGACACAAATATTCAAAAGCAATGTTTACACTTAATTCACTGCGGTTTATGACGACCCCTTGAACATTACAAAAGGCGAGGCGTGGTTCTTAACAGGGTGTGAGTACCATGTACTACCACCCATGCTCTGCAACCTGCTCCCCTGTTGGTCATAAAGTATTTAAACAGTTCTTCTGGTAGAGAGTTCCATTTCTCCAACAAAGCGATTGACAACTAATAAATAGTCGTTAGTGCATATGGACGTGCGCCAATACAACTCTCTAACTCACGCCACACGTGATCGACTGTATTTTAGTTGTAGGAACGGGTAGGCCAATCCGTACGTCAATATCCTCTCGATCCAAGAGCTCCTCTACCTGCCCAAATCGATGCGGTCGCACATTGTCATAAAAAGGGAGAAAGTTAGCGCCGCATACAGGCCTGAAAAGACATGCCGGTGGAAAGAGCGCAGTGTCGTAATAACGTTGAGCACTGAGTGTACCGTGTTTAGAAGCCAGTAGGGTCTTTTAACATTTATGGCATCCCCAAACCATAATAGATGGAACGTCAAAACTATCATGAGTGACTACATTCCTGGGTGTATTACGTGTACCCACTTCTCACCACTTGAAGGTGCGCAGTGCAGCTAGAAATTTTGTCGAAAATGACTTGGGCTTGCTCTTAATTTACGCCTGGTCTAATACGATACATAAACAGTAATTTATAATACGATTACACAAAGAACAAGGGTTACGAAAATCACAGGCAAGTGGCGCTCGCGAAGACTTCCCCTCCCCCCCCCCCCCCCCCACCCCGCCACTCCACCCACCTTAGCGAACAGACTGCGGTGACAGGAGTATCCGGGGTCACCAAATGAAGTAAATTTATCAAATCCGAGTACAGCGGCGACCGTCCTATAAGACATAAACGCTAAAGGAAAGAAGAAGAATAATAATCAATTCTTTAAATATATTTCGTGAAAAGCTTTGGAAACTGATTACCCACAAGGAGGAGAGCAGTCTCTCAAGCACTGGCGTAGTAGAGTAAAAACTAGGCCGGCAGTTAGGGTGCATGGTGTACACATACTTCAGCGGTCGTTATGGTTTCGTTATCAGTTTCACTTGAAATTAATGTAGGGCCTGTGATCTAGTGCTAAAAGTGTGTACTGGGATACAGAGAGGTTGTGGGATAGGACTACACTCACTTTAGCCCAAGCCAGTCACTAGCTGGAGCTGCTCTGCGTAGACAGATTTGATCAACCAGCGGGATTTCAGCCGGACACGTTGTTTTCGGTGCATATGCATCGGGTGTCGAGGATCATTCTTTTGTTTTGATCTTTCGATCTCGGCAGCTACTTGTCTGCGGATAGTGGATGGTGCTATGCCTATGATGGGATAAATTTTGTCTTTGGGAGTTGGTTTGAGGCATCCTGTGGCAATACGCACAGCTTCGTTTACGGCGACGTCAACTTGCATAGTGTGAGCAGAGTTCTTCCAAACTGGCGCCGCGTATTGCGCTGCTGAGATACTCAGCGCCAGACCCGTGCAACGCCAACACGGTGAATAATGCTTTTTCGTGCAGCCACAGGACGTCAAATGTGCGCAGTAGGCTGCGTGATGCGCAACTTCACTCCTGACGTCCATGGCGACGTCCATCTTTGCAACTACGACACCATGCTGCGCGGTGCGGATGGCCCAAACAACATGCCTAATGGATCGCTCAGGATTGGCATCACGTTCTCTTCACCGATGAGTGTCGCATATGCCCTAATCCGGACAATGTTGGGGGGCAACCCGCTCGGGCTGAACGCCTTAGACACACTGTCCAGCAAGTGCAACAAGGTGGTGGTTCGCTGCTGTTTTGGGCTGGCATTATGTGGGGCCTACGTACGCCGCTGGTGGTCATGGTAGGCACCGTAACGGCTGTACGATACGTGAATACTATCCTCCGAACGATAGTGCAACCATATCGGCAGCATATTGGCGAGGCATTCGTTTTTATGGACGAAAATTCGCGCCCGCGTCGTGCACATCTTGTGAATGACTTCTTTCAGGATAACGACATCGCTCGACTAGAGTGGCCAGCATGTTCTGCAGACATGAACCCTACCGAACATTCCTGGGCTAGATTGAAAAGGGCTGTTTAAGGACGACGTGACCCACCAACCACTCTGAGGGATCTACGCCGGACCACCGTTGAGGAGTGGGACAATCTGGATGAACAGTGCCTTGATGAACTTGTGGATAGCATGCCACGACGAACACAGGCATGAATCAATGCACCAGGACGTGCTGCTACGTATTAGAGATACCGGTGTGTACAGCAACATAGACGACCACCTCTGAAGACTCGCTGTATGGTGGTGCAACATGGAATGTGTGGTTATCATGAGCAATAAAAAGGGCGGAAATGATGGTTGATCTCTATTCCTATTTACTGTAAAGGTTCCGGAACTCTCTGAACCGAGGTGATGAAAAACTTTTTCTTTATGTGTGTATAACACTTGACTTCAGAAGCAAACACGAGATGACTCACTTTGTGCTTTGTGATCATTTCCACTTCCTCTGTTAGTGTTGCGATCCCAAGAGCTGACTAAGATCTCTGTGTTCTCCATTCACACCCTCCGTGACATTTCAGCGCGTATACCACACAAAAATAATTCATTACTCTATTTTCCGCCTCCTGTAACAGCGCCCTCTTAGATTCTGCATCTCTTTGCCTTTAGCTTACGGATTGTGTCCGAGAATGCATCCACAGACTCGTTGCGCTACATCGACAACGTACACAATTTCTCCCGAAAAGATCGCTCACTGCTCTGCTTCTGGTATCGCTGGCACGATCCAGTGGCCCACACATCGAACGCAATGTCTAGTTGTAAATAAAATACGCTTTGGCATTCCCGCCAACCGCATTTTAGCATATACAGGGGTTCTTCATCCGTCCATCCACGCGCATCTGCAACGCCCTAACACCCTTAACTAAAACTGTCACTGCTTTATCGTAGACTCTGTTTCGGTATTTACTTCGAATGCAGACAATGGTTACCTCCTCCTGACATTTTGTTTTTATGACACACACCAGCTGCTTGTCACAATGCTTAGGTGAATGTCCAAGGCCCCAACAGTTGAGACATTTTTTAGAGCTATATATTCTTTAATGGTCAGTGCTCCAAACTGTATGTAAGCCGTCTCTTTGGAATAGGAGTAGGCTAACCATGGGGAGACCTCAGTACGCTTCCCGTTTGATCCTATCTAGAATTTTATTGCCTTCTTCGTTAAATTCTTGAGCAGCGATTTGTTTCATTGTGAGCTCTCGATCACTTGGGATGAGAGTTTACGCACGTCCAGCACTGCAGGTGTCAGAACTACATGCGGCCGGCTAGCCCGTGGTACGTTGGAAATGTTTTCCTGACCATGTTGCGAATGTCACCAACGCCTCGTCCAATGATTCACCGTGCCTTTGTTCACTGCCATATCTCCGTGGACAATTTACAAACCCCTAAGAATATTTGCGACGCTCTGGTTTTCTGTCAAAGAAAACTCATTGGCAGTGTTCTGTTGAGAATGCACCTGCGTTGCACATGCGATTTCGAAGTCTATGCACAGAGCTGCCACCTATCGGAACTTCATGAAAATATAGGAGTGAAACGGGACTATTTCACGATGTCGCACTACAAATTCCGGATTTATTCGACAGCAACTGGGAGATAATAAATGTGTTGAATTATTTATTGCACGCCCCCCGCTAGCGGACGTCGATCACTGACCTAGACGCTGACGGGTTAGGGAGCCGGCCCGGGACAGTTGGCGACGCAGCCGCGAGTCAATTGAGCTGGGCTGGCAAGTGGCGCGCGCCCGGCCGCCGGGCCGAAGCGGCGCCATCCGAGCTCTCCAGGCACGCCGCGCCGCGCCGCGCATCCGAATTGCAAATGTGCTGCCGCTCAGCAGTCGCCCGGGAGCTGCGCGCGGCCGCCGGGTGGCGACTGCACACGGGGGTTCCCCGATAGCACGCGTGACGCGGTCTCGCCCCAGGCGGTGTTCGGCAACCTGTTACCTGATGCATCGGCCACGATTCCGGATCTGCAGACTCTTGCGAGGCGAAGGCCTCAGATACTACCAGTCTATCGGTTCATATTTGGTTCATTAATGGCAGTACCCACAGGTTGAATCACCACGATGACGTGCAAATTTGCAATCAGGGTGCAGTAGGGTAACAACGCAAAATCTGCTGCTTTCAAACGAGATACCTTTAGATATTGAACTGTTCTATCAGAACTCCCATATACCGACTAGCATGCAAAATGGAAGACTGAAATATTTGGTCTCAGTACCCCCCGCCCCCCCCCCCCTTATTTTTGAGAAAACTGACCCTAATGTTTTCAAATAACTTCCGGGAATTCAGCCAGGTAACACTTTCAGCGACCGCCGATATTTCGGCGGGAGAACACCCCGCCATTTTCAAGGCAAACTGCAACGGACAGGCGGCGTACATGCAAATTTAATACCTCGGTTCTCGGACCCAAGCAGGAAAGATAACACACACACACTGAACACTAGTGCCACCAAAGATGGCCAAAGTCAGAGCTATCGATAGTGAGACTATGAATTCGCAGGTGAGGTAGCATTGAGTCTGTCCCTCTGTTTCTTGACAAGGGAGAGAGCCGGATTCCAAACAGAGTTTAAACAGAAACCTCCATCCCTGTTAACAAGGTTGCTCGCTAATTTAATCTCAACTGCCTCCCGAATCACACTGTCCCAATAGCTGGACGTGCATGCCAATATCTCGGTGTTATTATATAACATGGAGTGACCAGTATCCAAGCAATGTTCGGCAATAGCAGATCTATTTGGCTGCTGTAATCGTGTGTGCCGTTTATGCTCAGTACATCTGTCCTCCACGGTCCTGATAGTTTGACCAATATATGCCATGCCGCAGCTACAAGGGACACGATATACACCCGCCTTACGCAGTCCAAGATCATCCTTAACGGAACTCAAAAGTGCTCTAATTTTAGATGGAGGTCGGAAAACACATTTCACATCGTATTTCCGTAAAATACGACCGATCTTATTGGACGTGTTTCCTACGTAAGGCAAGAAGGCAGTAGACTTAGGTGTTGACTCAGAATTATCATCAATCACCTGATGTACAGTTGGTCGATAGCGCAACGCACGTTCAATCTGTCTATCACTGTAACCATTTTGACGAAATGTAGCTCAGCTGGCAAAGTCTCAGCGTCAGAAACGATATGTGCCCTGTGTACCAAGGTACGAAGTACCCCTTCACGCTGAGCCGAATGGTGACAACTATTAGCTTGCAAGTACAAGTCGGTGTGAGTACGTTTCCTGTAGACTGCATGTCCCAATGATCCATCATCCTTCCTCCTAACCAACACGTCGAGAAAGGGAAGGCAACCATCCTTTTCCACCTCCATCGTAAAACGAATGTTCGGGTGGATCGAGTTCAGATGTTCTAGAAAGACATTCAAATTCTCCCTACCGTGAGGCCAAACAACGAAGGTATCGTCAACGTATCTATAGAAACAGGCGGGTTTTAAAGGCGCCGACTCCAATGCACGTCCCTAATATTAATGACGCTCACCCCATTCAAAATTATGGTGTAGAATAATAACACTACCAGTCAAGATAGAAAGTGATTTTATTTAACACACCTCTTCAGAAGGTTTGCATTCATGTACACGTTTCCATTTTCAGAGCTCGAGATCACTCTTTAAATCAAAAAGAAATAATGTGATGATGACTAAATGGACGCAACTGAAACACTAGAATTGGCTAACCGTAATGTTCTCCAAAATAAGATAGTAATTAAGTATAGCTGGTCAATCCATATCGTTTTCACGTTGGTTGCAATTTCTTTAATTTTTAAAATAGGCTGATGGAAAAATTATCGCAATACCAAAAAGTAATTAATGCAGAGTAATGAAAATTAGGTAATACAGTAATTTAGGTAATACATTCAAACGATTAATGTTGCAAGATCGGCGTCTTATGATGTCTTATATGTGCTCGATTGGAGACATATTTGGTGACCAAACAGGCCAAGACAAGATGTCGAAATCTGTAGACCACTTTGGGTTAGAACATCGATATGTGTGTGGGCGTTATCCGGTTGGAAAACACCCCCTTGAATGTTGTTCATTAATGGCAGTACCCACAGGTTGAATCACCACAATGACGTGCAAATTTGCAATCAGGGTGCAGTGGGATAACAACGCAAAATCTGCTGCTTTCAAACGAGATACCTTTAGATATTGAACTGTTCTATCAGAACTCCCATATACCGACTTTATCTCTTCATCTTCTGCTTGTGATTTTGGCATGTATACCTGAATTAGTGCTGCTGGCCTTGGTTTACTATTGACTGTAATGTGAAAACGCTGTCATTGAACTGTCCATTGTAACTATTCATGACGAAGCCTATACCCGTTACACCTTTTTCTGCTGCTGTTGGTATTACCCCATATTCGTCTGACCAGAAACCCTTAGCTTCTTTACACTCTACCTCACTGACCCACACTATGAGTACAGTGAGGGTTTGCATTTCCCTTTTCAGGTTTTCTAGATGTCCTACCATGCACAAACCTTTAGCATTCCCTGCACTGACTCACAGTATATTACCCTTCTGTTGGCTATTTAACCTTTGCTCATGCTTAAATCCATCTTGGCAGTCCCTCCCAGGCATCTAACTGGGAAACTAATTCGGAATCTTTTGCCAGTGGACAGGTCATCATGAAATTTTTTCTACTACATGCAACATGTCCTGTGGATGTACAGTGTGTATCTTTAATGAGTGCTTTGCTGCGCCTTCTGAATCCTCATGCCGTTGATCATTTCTGTTTCTTCCGCATTTCAGTGGCAGTCTTCCCTCCCAAGGGCAAGAGCTTGCCCTGAAATTCTCATGCAGATATCTTCGGACGCTATCCCTTATGATTTTTATTCAAATATTAAGCAACAGCTTTTTCCGATCCCAGCACGCAGTACGTTCGCATTACTGGTATACTGCGATTTGCTTAGATCAACTGCATTATTAATAACAAATGTCGCAGTCAAGAGCTAGTGCTTCATAACTGGTGGTTAATTCTAACTTGGGACTCAACTAGGGACCGCATTTCAGTAGTTACACGTCCCAGTTTTGGTCCAAACAGAATTCACTACTGCGGCTTAAATAAACTGTTGTGCGATTTTGATTGAAGTTGGCAATAAGAAATCATAACTAATAACTGTATGTGTGTGTGTGTGTGTGTGTGTGTGTGTGTGTGTGTGTGTGTGTGTGTGTGTTGGGTTGACGATTGTGGCTCTTAGGGGCTATTCGGAAAGTAAGGAACGATAGGTTGCGAAATGGAAACCACAGTGAAAAAAAAACTGTTTTCTTTCCGACGGATAACTACACCTTCCTGCTACTTCTCTACACAGTCGCCGCTCAGACTTAGACATCTGTCGTAGCGTTGTGCCAATTTTTCAATTCCCTCGTTATAGAAGACAGCCGCCAGTGCTTTTCGACATTTTTCTACTCTGGTCTGCAGCTCGTTGTCTGTCAAAATATTGTCTTCATAGCCAGCGGTTCATTTGAGCAGACATGAACCTCAGGGGTAGCAAATTACGGCCTGTATTGTGGGTGATCAAACACTTCCCATCAAAAACGCTGCAGGAGCACCTTCATTGCCCCTACAGAGTGCAGCCGAGAATTGTCGTGTAGAACGAACCGCATGAGAGTTATGATACGTGGATTGCATAGCTTAAGGCGAAATCTTTTGCCAGGTCTCATACTTGGCGGGAAACGCCAATTTCTAGCCATCTTTACGTTGTCACTATGAGCTCAGAACTGAAAAGAGCGACATGGTGCGATCGACGGGCGTACTAGACACAGTGCATCTATGCAAAACTTGATCAGATTTTCACTGTACTTTCCATTTCCTGACCGATCGTTCCTTACTTTCCAAACAACCTTCGTACAATATTACATTTGTGTGTAAAAGAAATAGAATGATTTCCGCAATATCAAGTCTATCAGTGTAACCTCATACTAGCTATGTTGGTGTGCGCAGTGGGCAATAAATCTGTAACATAAATTCATTTTTTTTTCATATACACCATGTTCTAATGTTTGCGCATCAGTTCACACGTCGTCTTTACACACCTGACAGCCAAATAAACAAAAAAATATCAGTGGTGTAATCTTTCTGGCATCCATTATATTTTATTTATATTTGGCACACGGAAGGGAACACCTTACAGCATTCAATAACATTGTGTTAACTTACATATTCGACCTTACCGATCATGACCAACAAAATAAAAGAGGTAGGAAAGACACAAACAGAAATGAGAGAGGGGTTGGGACTGTCTCGCGGAGACGTATTACTTTCTCCAGTCGAAGGAGAAATCTGAAGAGAAAAGGCCGTAGTCTCGACGCAATAGAGGCAAGAGCTCCTGTGGGAACCGACCGTGCGGCAGCGCCAAGTTTGTTCAAATAGAAAGGAAGAGTCGGAAGTATTTTCCTACCCCGTCCCTCTGGTACCACATCCACTGGAAGAAGAGGATCCAGAACGTGACTGGAAACATTGCGAAAACGATAGTCAAGCGTTTCTAAAGTTGCAGTGTGCAATACGGAATAGTTACGCCCTTAGGTCACTAATCTTTATCAATTGATAAAGTCTGTAATTGTGTCCTCATGTCATATCTGGCACATTATTCATTACCGAATTTGCAATGCGACCGTTTTCGATTTACTTTGTTCATGGAGGTATATTGACCTATTACTCGCCTCCTCCCATTCCACTTAACTTACCAACGTCCTTCTTTTTTTTCATCCTTTTTTTAACAAAGTTATCATAAAAATGGAAAGTAATGGTACTGGAAATTGCGTAATATCGGCGTATGTTTGAATACGAGGCCGTTGGGCACTGTGTCTATTATGCCTGTCAATCGCATCATGTCGCTCTTTTCAGCTCTGGGCTCACAGTGAGAACGTAAATATAGCTAGAAATTAGCGTCTCCCGCTAAGTATGAGAGCCTGATGAAAGATTTCGCCTGAAGCTATGCAATCCACATAACATAACTGTCATGCAGTTCATTATATGCGATTATTCTTGGCCGCGCTCTGCAGGGGCAATGAAGATGCTCCTGCAGCGTTTTCGACGGCAAGCGTTTTATCACCCACAATACAGCCCGTAATTGGCTACCCCTTAGCTTCATTTCTGCTCAGATGAACCACTGGCTATGGAGACAATATTTTGGCACAGACAACAAGCTGCAGTCCAGAGTAGAGAATTGTCGAAAAGCACTGGCGGCTGTCTTGTGTAACGAGGGTATTGAAAAGTTGGTACAACGCTATGACAGATGTCTAAGTCTGAGCGGCGACTGTGTAGAGAAGTAGCTGGAAGGTGCAGCTAACCGTTGCAAATAAAACAGTTTTGATTTTTCACTGTGGTTTACATTTCGCAACCTATCGTTCCTTACTTTCCGAATAGCCCTCGTATTTTATTGCAGAAATTGTCCGCCAGCAGGTTGAAGCAAGCATATACTTCGCTTGTCTGCACGCAGTCAAATTATTATACTCATATCCTCTTACAATGCACCGAGCGAGGTGGCGCAGTGGTTAGACACTGGACTCGCATTCGGAAGGATGACGGTTCAATCCCGCGTGCGGCCATCCTGATTTAGGTTTTCCGTGATTTCCCTAAATCACTCCAGGCAAATGCCGGGATGGTTCCTCTGAAAGGGCACGGCCGACTTCCTTCCCCATCCTTCCCTATTCCGATGAGACCGATGACCACGCTGTCTAGTCTCCTTCCCCAAAACCAACCAACCAACCATCTTACAATGCAAGGAATTTCACAAAAGCTATCTTGTGAGATGCTTTTGTCTGCCGTACAAGACCATTCAGACATGATAATTATAGGTCACATGAAGCACCCTCAGATATGTAGGCCAATATACAGGGTTTTCATAGATTGTGTTTCAAATTAATACCTTAATAAACTTAAATTATACTAGCTTCTAACAAATGGTTTCCAACATGTAATAAACTCTTTTTAACTCCCAAGCGACGCAATTTTGACACAAAGATGAACTAGGAATATGGTTGCCACAGGAAACGCTCATTGTGTAGCCTAGTTCATACAGACGACATCCGATACCCAACTGCAACGAAACTTTCGAAACGTTATGGAAGGCAACCACCACCACAATCAACTATTCGGGTTTGGCTTAGTCCATTTGTGGATAAAGGAAGTGTTCCTTATAAAATTGGAGATGGTCGTCCATGTGTTTCAGACGCCAACGTGGACAAGGTGCGGCAGGAGTCCGACAAAATCGATGTGTTCGGCGGCCAGAGAGTTGGAAATGAGATTATCAACAGCGCACAATTTCTTGCGAAGAAGGTTACGGCTGCATTCCTACAAGGTGCAGCAGCCTCAGTCATTAAAGCCTGCGGAGAAACCACAGCGGAATAGTTTGCAATTGATATGCTACACAAGATTGACGCAAACAATGACTTTTTGGAAAAGTGTTGTTTCTGCAATGAGATAACGTTTCACGTATCCTGCAAACTAAATCGCCATAACATACGTATATGGGATACAAAGGATCCTCATGTTACACCTGAAATGCAAAGATACAGTCTCTCGGTCAATGTCTGGCGCGGACTCATACACAATTGCCTCACTGGTCTATTGTTTTTCATCGAGTCTTCCGTCAACGGTGGAGAGTTTACTATACAAAATTGGAACAGCTGCAACCTGACGCCATTATCTAGCGGGATGGGGCACCACGTCATTGGTCGTTAAATCTCCATCAATTTCTAGATGAATAGTATCAGGTCAGATGGACTGGTCGAGATGGTCCAGATGTCAGCCAAGATCCCTTGACCTCACACCGCAAGACTTCTTTCTGTCAGTTTTGTAAAAGATCTGGTGTACCGAACCAAGATTAGAGACGTACACAATTTGATGGCAAGCATTCGCAATGCTTTGAACACATCACCGTGGAGAACTTAGATCGTACGTGTATAGAGATGAAATTCCGAGTACACATTATCCGTGCCAATAAGGATGAATGAGGGAACAAAACTTTATGAGTTATCTTATCGCATGTTGAAAACCACCTTTTAATATCTAGTACAGTTTTAAGGCCAACGGCCTTGCCGCAGTGATAACACCGGTTCCCGTCAGACCATCGAAGATAGGAGCTGTCGGACTGGGCTAGCACTTGGATGGGTGACCATCCGGTCTGCCGAGCGCTTTTGGCAAGCGGAGTGCACTCAGCCCATGTGAGGCAACCTGAGGAGCTACTTGATTGAAAAGTAGCGGCTCCGGTCTCGTAAACTGACATACGGCCGGGAGAGCTGTGTGCTGACCACCTCCCCCTCCCTATCTGCATCAAGTGACGCCTGTGGACTGTGGAAGACAAGGCGGCCGGTCGGTACCGTTGGGCCTTCCAAGGCTTGTTCGGAGGGAGTTAAGTTTAGTTTTAAGAACATTAAGGTCCCAAGTTGTAAAGACAGTTTATAGACGCAGAGTTTTACAGAAGCTTTTCGCTACATTTTTATAGCATATCACTCACATCTCTGCTACGTCTATAACCGGGGTATAACAATTACATTATCATTACCATATTTTGCCGGTGACATCAGCATTACTTTTTCAGTTACTGCTACCATCAAACCGTTTCTGTATCTACAAAACATGGATTACATTTTTAGTACTTTATAGTCACATGTGTTTTACAATTTCAGCTTGCATCTTTCGGCCCTCTAGAGCTCGTTGGTTACGGTTTCAGTACATTACATTCACAACTAGTAGGCAACAGTTTCATTTTCATCCACAACCAGTGTTTTACTGCTAAATTAATTCTAAACACCTCCTATTGCGCACATTGTTATGCTGACTAGCACTATCTTCTCCAAAATGACCCCTTGCTGTAGTGCTCACTTTATCAGTGAGCTTGTAGCGTCAACGTCTTTTGAAGAGAAGGCCAATTTAAATAGTTGATACTGAAAATCTTATGTAGCTTGAAACAAATCATATACGTAAATGTAAGTTTATCAACATTTTTTTATTCCCTTAACTGATGAGCTTCAGAAAAGTTCCAATCTGCACATCACACAGCGTGTTTCAGTGTTTGAAAAGTTTTTTTTCTGTTCAATGAATTTTGTAAACAGCTTCCAGGATGTGTCGGATGTTATAAAAATAATTGAGGTAATCCGAACTGTGAAATTATCTGTGCGCATCACATTTAATAACTTCGTAAGAACACTATGTGATCAAAAGCATCCGGACACCCCAAAAACAGAAGTTTTTCATATTAGGCGTACTGTGCTGCCACCTACTGCCAGGTACTTTACATCAGCGACCTGAGTAGTCATTAGACATCACGAGAGAGCAGAATGGGGTGCTCAGCGGAGCTCACGGACTTCGAAAGTCGTCGGCTGATTGTGTGTAGCTTGTGTCATACGTCTCTATGCGAGATTTCCACACTCCTAAACATCCCTAGTCCACTGTTCGCGAGCTGATAGTGAAGTGGAAAGGTGAAGGGACACACACAGCACAAAAGCGTACAGGCCGACCTCGTCTGTTGACACATAAACCGCCAACAGTTGAAGTGTCTGTAATGTGTAATACGCAGACATCTATCCAGACACCACACAGGAATTCCAAACTACATCAAAATCCACTGCGGGTACTATGACAGTTAGGCGGGAGATGAGAAAACTTGGATTTCGTAGTCGAGCGGCTGCTCAAAAGCCACACATCATGCCGGTAAATGCCAAACGACGCCTCGCTTGGTGTAAGGAGCGTAAACAGTGGACCATGGAACAAGGTAAAAACGTTTAGTGGAGTGTTTAATCGTGGTACACAATTTGGCGATCCGATGACAGGGTGTGGGTATGGCGAATGCCCGTTGAGCGCCATCTGCCAGCGCGTGTAGTGCTAACAGTAAAATTCGGAGGCGTTGTGTTACAGTGTGGTTGTCTTTCTCAAGGATGGTCTTGCGCCCCTTGTTGTTTTGCGTAGCGCTATCACAGCACAGGCCTAGATTGATGTTTTAAGCACCTTCTTGCTTCCTATTGTTGAAGAGCAACTCGGGGATGGCGATTCCGTCTTTCAACACGATCGAGCACTTGTTCACAATGCACGGCTTGTGGTGGAGTGGTTACATGACAGTAACATCCTTGTAATGGTCTGGCCCGTACGGAGTCCTGACGTGAATCCTATAGAACATCTTTGGGATGTTTTGGAACGTCGACTTCTTGCCAGACCTCACCGGCCGACATCGATACCTTTCCTCAGTGCAGAAATCCGTGCAAATGGGCTGCCATTCCCCAAGAAACCTTCCAGCTGAGACCTGATTGAACGTATGCCGGCGAGAGTGTAAGCTGTCATCAGGGCTATAGGTGGACCAACACCGTACTGAATTCCAGCGTTACCGGTGGAGGGCGCCACGAACTTGTAAGTGATTTTCAGCCGTGTCTGGACACTTTTGATCACTTAGTGTATCTGAGGTAATGCCGTGGTAAATCAAGCTATCCGAATCTGTGTTGCACATTTTAAAATTTTTGCTCCAAAGGTTTTCGAAATATGCCAGTAATGGGCACCTACAAAAAGCAGCTTAGACGTATCTGAAATAGCTATTCCTGCAGCTATAGATTTGTTAAAACGAATATTAAGTCTGCTTAGTTCAACAGAAACCAAATTTTCCTCAAATACGACACTCTGCCTGAAATTTGGTTTGCAGTCAGAGCAGCAGCTCCGTATCTTACTCCCCACCTTGTTTCTAGTTTCACCCATTTATGACGTAATTATAATATGAGGCGCATTTCGCATAGAATAAAATTAATGTTTAGACACTGCTTCTTGTCGCATACTGAGGAAATCAGCTTTCTTGGACTTCTGGCTTCTTGTTGCCAGGTGGTGCTACTATTTTCTGTGGGCATAATGGTAGATTAGAGCGATGCTGATTGATATTTTCAGAACACTCAGAGTCTCCCCCCATAATGTAAACCACGTCTAAAGCATCAGATATGGTGATTACACTAAAACTGTGCACAAACAGAAACGCAAAGTCAGAAACTGGTACAAGTTGCAGAACTGCCCAGCTGCAGAGACCATTAACCTCGATGTATATCACAAAAGGTTCGTCGTTTTCTCTTTATAATCAGCTCAGTACTTATTTCTTGCAATGGGACATGTATGGAAATAGTGAGCCCACGCTGAACAAAATGTGGGTTTCTATGTCTGTGATAAGTTGCTTTTTTACATTAGCAGGTTTCAGCAAAGTAACTCACGCTGAACCGGATGCCGTCACATTGCGTGTTGGATCCAGTTCGTATATTTAGACACAGACGCTGCAGAAATTTTCACACAGATTGGCCAATTGTATGAGGTTTTGAAAAATAAGTCAGTAACCTCCTAATGTCTTGTATTCAGACTAAAACCTCACATACAAAACCAGTAGCTATTGCCATAAAGCCAGCTGATGTTCCCATAAATCGCATGTTAACACTACAAACCATTTCAGAAAGTATAAGAAAAGTTCTAAGCCGTCATATATTATCCAGTGTTCTCTTTTCTACTTCTCCTTCTCCAAGTAAACCTGGTTCTTCATTTCCTAGAAGGTGCTGCAGTGCTAAATTATTCAATTCCCACTTTTTCTTTGTAAAGGGACCACTTTTATAGCAACACCTGTTCCATTTCTTCCTTTGTTTCATTTTCTACAGCAATGGAACTTCGCTTTCGCTTTGGAGCACTTCCTTACGTTTTTTGGTCATTTCATGTCAGATTTTCGTCACTCTAACGTTGTCAGTGCGTTTCTTTCCAAAAGAACATTCCCGACTTCTTACGCCACTCTGAGCATGTGATCTAACTCTCATTACTTTATCGTCGACGGGAAGCTAAATTTCACTGTTTTATTCCTTGTTTGGTTTGTTTCTGCCCAGGTATGTGTCCAGTGGTTGGCAGTTGAGGATAGGCAGTTAGGGACGCTGTACCCTCTACATGCATCAATAATTTATGAGTGTTCCAACATTTCTACGGAATCCAAACTGATCCTCGCTGAGGTCGGCTTTTACCAGTTTTTCCATTCGTCTGTAAAGAATTCGCGTTAGTATTTTGCAGCTGTGACTTATTAAACTGATAGTTCGGTAATTTTCACATCTGTCAACACCTGCTTTCTTTGGGATTAGAATTATTATACTCTTCTTGAAGTCTGAGTGTATTTCACCTGTCTCATACATCTTGCTCACCAGATGGTAGAGTTTTGTCAGGACTGTCTCTTCCAAGGCCGTCAGTAGTTCCAATGGAATGTTATCTACTCCCAGGGCCTTGTTTCGACCCGTGTCTTTCAGTGCTATGTCAAACTCTTCACACAGTATCGTATCTCCGATTTCATCTTCATCTACATCCTATTCCATTTCCATAATATTGTCCTCAAGTACATCGCCCTTGTATAGACCCTCTATATACTCCTTCCACCTTTCTGCTTTCCCTTCTTTGCTTAGAACTGGGTTTCCATCTGAGCTCTTGATATTCATGCAAGTGGCTCTCTTTTCTTCAAAGGTCTCTTTAATTTTCCCGTAGGCAGTATCTATCTTACCCTTAGTGAGATAAGCCTCTACATCCTTACATTTGTTCTCTAGCCATGCCTGCTTAGCCATTTTGCACTTCCTGTCGATCTCATTTTTGAGACGTTTGTATTCCTTTTCGCCTGCTTCATTTACTGCGTTTTTATATTTTCTTATTTCATCAATTAAATTCAATATTTCTTCCGTAACCCAAGGATTTCTACTAGCCCTCGTCTTTTTACCTACTTGATCCTGTGCTGCCTTCACTACGTCATCCCTCAGAGCTACCCATTCTTCTTCTACTGTATTTCTTTCCCCCATTCCTGTTAATTGTTCCCTTATGCTCTCCCTGAAACTCTGTCCAACCTCTGGTTTATTCAGTTTATCCAGGTCCCATCTACTTAAATTCCCACCTTTTTGAGGTTTCTTCAGTTTTGATCTACAGAGTCCAAATCTGCCCCTGGAAATGTCTTACAGTGTCAAACCTGGTTCCTAAATCTCTGTCTTACTATCATATAATCTATCTGATACCTTCTAGTATCTCCAGGATTCTTCCATGTATACAACCTTCTTTTATGATTCTTGAAGCAAGTGTTAGTTATGATTAAGTTATGCTCTGTGCAAAATTCTACGGTGTCATATTGATATTCAACTCCAGTAAATGGTTCAAATGACTCTGAGCACTATGGGACTTAACTTCTGAGGACATCAGTCACCTAGAACGTCGAACTACTTAAACGTAACCAAGCTAAAGACATCACATACATCCATGCCCGAGGCAGGATTCGAACCTGCGACCTTAGCGGTCGTGCGGTTCCAGACTGTAGCGCCTAGAACAGCTCGGCCACTCCGGCCGGCCAAGTCCAGTACAGTAGTAAAATTTTTTATTATATGATGCAGTTCTCTATTCTATGCCGGTCACTTTTTAGTTATAGTTACATTTTATTGGTTCACCTACCCACTAAGATGATTTTTACGATGTACAACCTACTTATGTTTCCTTTTATCCCAAATACGAATGTCTGTTTGAAGAACAATACCATGTAACATTCCCCTTATTACGCTTTATTTAAATGCTATCGATTAAACTATTTAACGATGTGAAACTTCCTGGCAGATTAAAACTGTGTGCTCGACCGAGACTCGAACTCGGGACCTTTGCCTTTCGCGGGCAAGTGCTCTACCAACTGAGCTACCGAAGCACGACACACGCCCGGTACTCACAGCTTTACTTCCGCCAGTACCTCGTCTCCTACCTTCCAAACTTTACAGAAGCTCTCCTGCGAACCTTGCAGAACTAGCACTCCTGAAAGAAAGGATATTGCGGAGACATGGCTTAGCCACAGCCTGGGGGATGTTTCCAGAATGAGATTTTCACTCTGCAGCGGAGTGTGCGCTGATATGAAACTTCCTGGCAGATTAAAACTGTGTGCCCGACCGAGACTCGAACTCGGGACCTTTGCCTTTCGCGGGCAAGTGCTCTACCAACTGAGCTACCGAAGCACGACTCACGCCCGGTACTCACAGCTTTACTTCCGCCAGTACCTCGTCTCCTACCTTCCAAACTTTACAGAAGCTCTCCTGCGAACATTGCAGAACTAGCACTCCTGAAAGAAAGGATATTGCGGAGACATGGCTTAGCCACAGCCTGGGGGATGTTTCCAGGATGAGATTTTCACTCTGCAGCGGAGTGTGCGCTGATATGAAACTTCCTGGCAGATTAAAACTGTGTGCCCGACCGAGACTCGAACTCGGGACCTTTGCCTTTCGCGCGCAAGTGCTCTACCAACTGAGCTACCGAAGCACGACTCACGCCCGGTACTCACAGCTTTAACGATGTTATATGTGGTATATATTCCGGTCGCATATAAATGGCAACATAACCGATACTATATCGTAAGGAAAAAGGCAAAGTAAAATGATACTCCCATTCAAGTTGAGACAGTCAGTGTGCAGATTATTGTTGGAAAATTCATTTCGTCTATGGACTCTGTCGCATCAAAATATTTTTTAGTTTCCCTGAGAATGTCCAGTGTAACGCCCGAGAACCATCCACGCAACGCACTGTAGTTCATTTAACTAAAAACATTGTTTCAGGAGTATTGCAGTGTGCTGTAGTAGCCAAAGATGCTTTTTCTTTTCAACGGTATGTTTTAAATCAACAAATATCTGACATTGTCCACTGGAGAGCGGTCAATTAATTCATTGTAAGGAAAGAGTGTGATATGAAGTTTTTTATTACCTTGACGGCCTGTATATACACTGGGTTACTAGTTTCAACAGGACTAAGCTGCAACCTTCAGATCCACAAAGTACAGGTTAGGAAATAATGCTGTGCAACAAAAGGCAATTTTGTATTCGTACCGTTGTAATGGACTCTCTTTTCATTATAAGACCCTTACGATGGTACGAATACAAACGTGCGGCTTATCACAAAGCCACACAGCATAATGCAGCCTGTACTGTATAGCAGCTTAGTCATGCCGGAACTGGGAATGTAGTGTACATACCTGCCGTCAAGGGAATAAAAAGCTTCATATCCGAATCTCTTTTACATTCTTTTAAATTTATATTGTTAGAAGAACCTGAACTGGAATTTACATGTTACAGATATCCTAAAACGTCTAATCTGTCTAATCTTTGCAAATGATCAAGTCAGAAATTTGAATTACTTTTACCTGCTTTCCTACTAATGCCTTATGGCATCCTATTCTGCCGTGTTCATCTGCAAGGAAAAAGTGTAGCTCGTAATTAGGTATTATTTGGTGTCCACTCTAGAAGATCTTCCAGACAGGTGTTTAAACAGTTGCCCAACCAGACAACAGCCACATATACTATGTTACGAAGTTTGCTGTCAAGAATCTGTCACAGATTCAAAACAACAGAAAAAATTATAGATACAGTGCCAGAAGAAGGAATACTTTGAACTATACATCCGTCAGCGTTGTTGTGCCACTAAATGGAGTGAAGTATTCAACCATTAAATATTTGTCTACTTTCCAAGTAATATAAGAAAAGAGTAGATAGCTGTCACACGACAGGAATTAATGGACTTTGACCGCGGAATGGTAGTTCGAGCTACGTGCATGGTACATGGCGTTTCGGAAATTGTCGGTAGGTTCAATATTTCGAGATCCACAGACTCAAGAGTGTACCGAGAACAACAAATTTCAGACGTTACTTCTCAACACGGGCAACGCAGTGGCCGACAGCCTTCACTTAACGACCAAGAACAGCGGCGTTTGGGTGGTAAAAGACTGCGTGAAATAACCGCGTAAAAAGATTTCGGACGTACAATGAACATATTCGTTAGGACAGTGCGGCGAAATGTGGCGTTTACGGGCTATGACAGCGACCAACACAGGCGGGTGCCTTTGCTAACAGCACGACATTGCCTGCAGCGCCTCTCCTGGGTCAGTGACCATATCGGTTTGACCGTAGATGATTAGAAAACCTTGACCTGATCAACTTAGTCGCACGTACATCAGTTGGTAAGAGCTGATAAGGGTGCAAGTGTGGCGCAGACCCCACGAAGCCATGAACGCAGGATGTTAAGGCACGGTGCAAGCCGCTGGTGGCTCCATAATGGCATGGGCTGGGTCCTCTGGTCAAACCGAACCTATCATTCACTGGAAATGGTTATATTCGGCTACACGGAGACCATTTGCAGCTCTGGACTTCATGTTCGCAAACAACGATGGAATTTTTATGGATGACAAGGTGCCATGTCAGCGAGCCATAATTGTTTCCCATTGGTTCGAAGAACATTCTGGACATTTTGATCGGATAATCTGGCCACCCAGATCGACCTACATCAGTCCCACTGAACATTTATGGAACATAATCGAGATGTGCGTTTGTGCACAAAATCCTGCACCGGCAACCCTTTCGCTGTAATGGATGCCAGTAGACGCAGCACGAATCGATATTTCTGCAGGGGACTTCCAACGATTTGTTGAATCCATGCTTCGTCGAGTTACTGCACTACGCCGGGCAAAGCGGTAGACACAATATTAGGAGGTATCCCACGATTTCTGCACTTCAGTGTATTTACAAATGTTTTATTGAATGTATGTTGATCACAAAATTTAGGAACAACGTTCTCCTGTTTCTACTGCTAAATTTCTATCATCAGAACTAACGAAGCAACATTTGGACGAGCATAGATATTACGTTTTTAATACGTATGCTACACAGTGTGAATTAACTAAAACTGCGAAATTTTAAAGTGCTATTGAGCGGTTTTTGCATAATGTAGTCAGGGGCTCGTACTGTTAGACAATAAACACATTGTAATAATTCTTATCATTTTTTGTGCAAACATACACTTTTTAAATGGAACAATGCCTATAAACATTAACAAGTTTAAGATAGTGTAAATTAGAATACCAGTGGTGTTTGTTGCAGTATTCTAATGTGCGTCGTTTAGTAGATACCGTATTTTGAAAAGTTTCCGCACCGACACTTTTGTGTGCCATTCAGCCTGAATAGTTGCTAGGTACGACGTCGTTATGTTTCCTTACAGAGTGCTTGTGTGTCCCTTGAGTTCATTGCTACTTGTTAGTCAGACCAAGTAGCAGGTCGTGGGTGGACGACGGAATTTACCAATGTAGAAATAGCCGTTACGTTCGTGGTATAGGGAGAGTGTAGGAATAATGTGTTTGGTTCTTGTACAGTGTATGCTGCAAAATATCCCACTAGACGTCAACCACCGAGGCAGTTATTTATCTCCTGTTTAACCAGTTACGTGAAAGTGGTAGTGTAACATCTAAACGATGCAGCAGAAGGAAAGAAGTGACGACAGAAGAGGGAGGAATTAATGTTGTTGCTGCAGTAACTGCTGAGCCCCATTTTAGTTCTCACGCAATCGCACGACGTCGTGGCACGAGTCTGGTAAGTGTCCTACACATTCTTCATCGACATAGCTTCCATCCTTATCACTTCTCTCTCCATCAACAACTACAGGCAAAAGATTATCAGAATCGTGTTAACTTACGTACATGGACATTAAGACAGGATACTCCAGAGGTATCGTGTATGCTGTTTAGTGATAAAACCACATTTACAAACCATGGCCAGGTAAACCGCCGAAACATGCACTGCTGGTCTATTGAAAATCCCGTCGATTGGTCAGGTGGAACGTCTGCGTCCATGGAGTGAAATCGTATGGTGGGGGATACAGAGCAAATAAGTTCGTTTTTCATAGACGGAACACTGAACGTGCACAAGTATCGCCGTCTCCAAACATCTTCCACGGATGCTAGAAGACGTTCCTCTATAGACTTGGAGGAACCTATGGTACCAACATGATGGCTGTCCAGCTCATAGTGCTCGAAGTAGTACAGCATGTCTTCGCGAACTGCTTCAAAATTGTTGGATTGAACAGAGAAGACCTGTACCTTACGTGGCCAGGTCCCCAGATTTGATGCCTATAGAGTCTTATTTCTGGGTAAAGCTGAAAGACACTGTTTGCAAGGACATACTAACTATACCCGATGATATGCAACGATGTATTATTGCAGCCTGCTCGGACGTCTCCTCTGAAATGCTAGCACGTATGCAACAGTCGTTCAGTACCTACTTGAAGCGTGTAATGCCGCTGCCAGTGGTCATTTTGAACACAACCTGTGACGATAAATTGTCTCATTACTGGTCAGAATGCACATACAGTAGCTAGTGTATTCACTTTTGTTACTCTTTAGTGAGTAATACCAAGGGTCAGTGTGGGAACTTTTCAAAATACGATATCTTGTAAACGGCTTGCATTAGAATCGTGCAACAAACACTACTGACAGTCTAATTTACCCTACTTTCAGTTTGTCGACGTCAATAGATATTGTTCCATTTAAAAATCTATATGTTTGGAAAAATACACTATTAAATATTACTACAATCTGTTGATTGGCTACAATACGAGCCCCTGACTACCAATCCATCCTGTGAAAACTGCACATTAGTAGCACTTTCCATTCCCGCAATATTTGCGGTGAAATTTTCAGGTGATTCACCTTGTATAACTACAACGAAGGAAACATATCGCAAAGCAAAAAATTATTAACAGAGAGTGATGAAATTTCGGGAATGCATTTGTCTAGGTACCATCTTTCAGTGACTAATGTTGCCAGGTCACAGCTTACTGTATGCGGGAGACAAGCGATTGTAAATGTGAAAGGCTGCTACATTAATAACCTGTGTAACCACCAGACTATTGATTTAAAGCATGAGAACGTGCATGCATTGCGCTGTACAGTTACCAAATAACAGTTTTTGGTATGGATTTCAATGCGTGTTGCACTTGGTCGATCAATACAGGATGTGGATGTGGTTTGGATGACGCTGGAGTTGTCATCTGATGATGTCCAATACGTGCTCACTGGAGACAGATCTGATGATCGAGCAGGCCAAGGCTACATGTCGCCACACTGTAGAGCACGTTTGGTGACAACATCGGTATGTGGGCAAGTGTTATCCTGTTGGAAAACATTTCTTGGCATTGTGTTCATGAATGACAGCTGGACAGATCGAACCACCAGATTGACGTCCATTTATGCAGTCAGGCTGCACGGGATAACCACGAGTGTGTTCCTGCTGTCATACAACATCGCACCCAGACCATAACTCAAGGTGTAGCTCCACTGTGTCCAACTCGCAAACAGGTTGGTTGAAGGCCCTCAACTGGCTTCCTTGTAACCATCACAGGGCCATTACTGGCACCGAGGCAGCACCATCTTTCATCAGAAAACGTAACATATTTCTACCCTGCCCTCCAATGAAGTCCAGTGAAGTCGAAAATGGCAGTGCTTTTGTGTCGACGGAAAGTACGCTACAGGAGTCTGGACTAGAGCTGTCCTTAAGGTAACCGATCTGCAACATTTAGTTGTGTCACTGTGGTACCAACTGCTGCTCAAGTTGCTGCTACAGATGCGTTACAATGCGTCAAAGCCTTTTGCGGAAAGCGAAGGTCCCCTCTCTCGTCAGTGCCAGGTGACCGCTTGGAGCCCAATATTCCTGCAACTATACATTCTCGTGACCTTTGTTGCCAGCGATCACGTACAGTGGCTACATTACTGCCAAGACTTCGTGCAGTATCTCAAAAGGAACGTCCAGCTAATCGTAGTCCTAATACACGGTCTCTTTCAAACTCAGTTAGGTGTTGATAATGACGTCTTTGTCGCCTTAAATGCATTCTTCACTAACATGAACTCACAAAGTCTTAATCGCCGAGGTATCTATCACTCAGACCGTGACAGCGTGTATTTAAAGCAAACCTGATTTGCTTCCTCGTTCGTACTGGCGTCACTCTGATGGAAAATTTAAATAGACATCATCTTTCAAATGTAGAATTATGCCTACCAACTTTCGTTTATGTCACACAACTCTTTCTTGGGGCTTCGACTTTCCTTTATGTCAATGTCATTATACAGCCTATAACAGGGAGACTTTGTTAGCAAAAATCTCAGAACGTTCTTGTACGATTTACTTCGAATTCTAACACGATACACCTAAACATACAGATGGACGCATGGTAAGTATACATTGAACTGACAAAAATCATGCGATACCACTAAATAGCTTCTAGGAACTTCTTTTGCCCAGCATAGTGGAGCAGCTCGACGTGGTATGCACTCAACATGTTGTTGTAAGTCCCTTGCAGAAATGTGGAGCTATGACGCGTTTATAGCCGTCAACAATCGTGGAAGTTTCGCCGGTGCACGAACTGAGCCCTCGATTATGCCTCATAAGTGTCCTATGGGATTCATGTTGGGAAAATCATTCGTTGTCCAGAATCTTTTTCAAACTAATCATGGGAAATTGTAGACCGGTCACATGACTTCATTGTTTGGTAACACGAAGTCCACGAATGGCTGCAGATGGTCTCAAAGCAGCCATTCATAATCATTTCCAGTCAATGACTTATACAGCTGGATCATAGTTCCCAGTCAATTCTATATAAATACAGCCCATACCATTATGGAGCTACTACCAGGCTGCACAGTGCCTTATTGACAACCTGGGCCCATGGCATCGCGGGCTTTGCGCCATACTGAAACTCTACCATCAGCTCTTATCAACTGAAATCGGGACTCATCTGACCAGGTCACGGTTTTTCACTTGTCTAGGATCCACCGATCCGACCATGAGCCCAGGATGGGTGCTGAAGACGATGTCGTGCTGTTAGCAAAGGTGTTCGGGTCTGTCGTCCAATGTCATAGCCCATTATCGCCACATTCGCCGCACTGTTCTGACGGATACATTCGTCGTACGTCTCACATTGACCTCTACGGTTACTTCACGAGGTCTTGCTTGGCTTTTAACACTGACAACTCTTCGCAAAAGCCACTGCTCTCGGTCGTTAAGTGAAGGCTACTGCATTGTCCGTGGTGAGAGGTAGTGCCTGAAATCTTGTAGTCTAGACACATTCTCGATGCTGCGGATCTCGGAATATCGAACCCACGAACTATTTCTGAAATGGAATGTCCCATGTGCCTAGCTCCTACAACCATACCGAGCTGGAAGTCTGTTAATTCCCCTCGTGCGGCCATAATTGCGTCAGAAACATTTACACTTCTATTACCCGAGTACAAATGCCACTTACCCCAAAACACTGTCCCTTTATACCTTGTGTACGAGGTAAGCAGCCATCTGTACATGTTCATATAACTGTCACATGATTTTGGTCACTTCAGTGTATTTTTGTGTTAAACCGACTTCGAGGTAGAAAATGCTATGCTGCGCTGTGGTGTGAAAATGTGCGGTTTAGTTTTGTTTCTCGCAGTCACGTGTAACTGCGGTTGTAGGGCAGTAATGTCATTAGAGAAATCGTTTTCCCATATGTATTCTTTTTCCTTATAGTTAATTTTAAACAAAAATTGTTTACGTAACTCTGTGCTGTTTCGTTTTATTCCTTGCTGTCGGATTTCACTGAAAACAGGACGGTTATATTTATGGCTTATCGGAATATGATAACAATACCATTATGGAATCAGAATCGTCCGACACTTTATAATCCTACTAGTTTGCAGATTAAAACTTTGTGAAAGAGAGTCATAGAAGCTACTATCCTCATAGATCCAGCAGCAGGAGATGTCTCTCATACCGCTTATAGCAATGATCCTAATATACACTCCTGGAAATGGAAAAAAGAACACATTGACACCGGTGTGTCAGACCCACCATACTTGCTCCGGACACTGCGAGAGGGCTGTACAAGCAATGATCACACGCACGGCACAGCGGACACACCAGGAACCGCGGTGTTGGCCGTCGAATGGCGCTAGCTGCGCAGCATTTGTGCACCGCCGCCGTCAGTGTCAGCCAGTTTGCCGTGGCATACGGAGCTCCATCGCAGTCTTTAACACTGGTAGCATGCCGCGACAGCGTGGACGTGAACCGTATGTGCTGTTGACGGACTTTGAGCGAGGGCGTATAGTGGGCATGCGGGAGGCCGGGTGGACGTACCGCCGAATTGCTCAACACGTGGGGCGTGAGGTCTCCACAGTACATCGATGTTGTCGCCAGTGGTCGGCGGAAGGTGCACGTGCCCGTCGACCTGGGACCGGACCGCAGCGACGCACGGATGCACGCCAAGACCGTAGGATCCTACGCAGTGCCGTAGGGGACCGCACCGCCACTTCCCAGCAAATTAGGGACACTGTTGCTCCTGGGGTATCGGCGAGGACCATTCGCAACCGTCTCCATGAAGCTGGGCTACGGTCCCGCACACCGTTAGGCCGTCTTCCGCTCACGCCCCAACATCGTGCAGCCCGCCTCCAGTGGTGTCGCGACAGGCGTGAATGGAGGGACGAATGGAGACGTGTCGTCTTCAGCGACGAGAGTCGCTTCTGCCTTGGTGCCAATGATGGTCGTATGCGTGTTTGGCGCCGTGCAGGTGAGCGCCACAATCAGGACTGCATACGACCGAGGCACACAGGGGCAACACCCGGCATCATGGTGTGGGGAGCGATCTCCTACACTGGCCGTACACCACTGGTGATCGTCGAGGGGACACTGAATAGTGCACGGTACATCCAAACCGTCATCGAACTCATCGTTCTACCATTCCTAGACCGGCAAGGGAACTTTCTGTTCCAACAGGACAATGCACGTCCGCATGTATCCCGTGCCACCCAACGTTCTCTAGAAGGTGTAAGTCAACTACCCTGGCCAGCAAGATCTCCGGATCTGTCCCCCATTGAGCATGTTTGGGACTGGATGAAGCGTCGTCTCACGCGGTCTGCACGTCCAGCACGAACGCTGGTCCAACTGAGGCGCCAGGTGGAAATGGCATGGCAAGCCGTTCCACAGGACTACATGCAGCATCTCTACGATCGTCTCCATGGGAGAATAGCAGCCTGCATTGCTGCGAAAGGTGGATATACACTGTACTAGTGCCGACATTGTGCATGCTCTGTTGCCTGTGTCTATGTGCCTGTGGTTCTGTCAGTGTAATCATGTGATGTATCTGACCCCAGGAATGTGTCATTAAAGTTTCCCCTTCCTGGGACAATGAATTCACGGTGTTCTTATTTCAGTTTCCAGGAGTGTATTTTCCCATGCACTTTAAGCGACGTAAGTTCACAATACAAGTTTCATTCGTAATAACAAAAACAAAAGTCTCAAAGTAAGAGAGAGGGAGAGAGGCCGGGGCGAGGAAGTGGACTGACAACGGAGGAGGAAAGAGGAAGTGGAACAGAAATATGGGAGAGGTGGAAATGGAGAGAGATTGGTAGGAGGAGACGAACAGAGAGGGTGGGAGGAGGTGATGGACTGAGAGTGTTGGACGAGATGGACAGAAAGCGGGCAGAAGGAGATAAGGACGTACAACGCCGGAAAAAATTAGTACACCCTTTTAAAGATTTCAGTTCAATCAGTATTTATTGTTGCAACAGCGTGTGTAGCGTACATGAAATAATTCCATTTGTAGATCAATAGCATAAGCGGTTCTGAGGAACCAGGTATCGACCCATGCTGAAACACCAGTGGTGTAACCTGCACAGGCGGCAGTGCAGGCGCTGACTTTGACATCCAGCCGATCGTCAAGATAGCGAATACTGTCATGGGTTACATTATGCCACCCCTGATCGACCTGTTCATATAGTTCTGCAAGATTTGTCGGTTGTAGAGTCTCACGAGTGACTTCTCGTCCCATCATATCAAGAATGTTCGATTGTAAAAAGTCCGGAGATCATGCTGGCTAAGGAAGTTGGCGAACGTGTTGCAGAGCACATCGAGTTAAATGGACAGTGTGTGAGCGAACGCTATACTGTTGGAACAGCACTTCATCCTCGTGCTGCAAGAACGGCAAACTAACGAGTCTAGCAACATTCTGCATATACCGAGCAGTGGTTGGGTTCCTCTCCAGAAACACCAAAGATGAACGAGAGGTGTAGCTTATCGTACCCCTGAAATAAGACCTGTCGTGCTGCCAGGGCGTCTTGGACAAACGCACTCTACGACACTGCGCTCATTAGGTCAACGTCGTACGTGCAAACGACCATAACTTTATGTACGTTTGCAGGCAGGAATATTCATCCGCTAAATAACTGTTAAAATTCATGGTGAAACCTGTCATTTATTTTGCACTATTTGCTTCTAGTTTCAGTCAATAATCTTTATCAAGCTTATCTGGCCTAAATGGCAGGAAAGTTAAACAACAAATTGTGCAGAATAAATGACAGGTGAAGGTTTCACCATGAAATTTAACGACCATCGCTTTCATGCAGGCAGAATCTGCTTTCATAGCTGAAGACAACAGCGCGCCATACAACCTATCAGTGCTGTGGCGTGAGTAGAATACGGGCTAGATATGTGCGAGCCCATTATGTCACTGCTAATAAAATGTTCGCAACAGGCTGTATTGACATGTCCGGGCTCACTACCCTCTTATCTGTACTGTGGTAGCTGTAAGATAAGCCACTGTTGCCCCTATAATACGACGATCCTGGTGGGCGTCTGTTCTGCGCGGACGTCCAGAATCTCGTTTACGGGGCTTGAATCGTAACCTTCAGTACTAGCGATGGTTTAGTTAGTATTAAAACTCGACCTGGTAGGAAGATTGGCGTCGCTTATCATGTCCTACAGCTCTTGCAAGTTACCCTGTTTAGTAATGGTTTAACAAATTCGTGTGATCCACGAAATTACAGGCCCCGGCGAATTATTGCCGGGTATTAATAATTTCTAGCGGGAGACTCTAACCAACTGGTAAAGGTTTGAACGCAACGGATAACACAATATTTTTAGAACCACTACAGAAAGCACCTATGCAGGGCTTAATAGGGAGCACAAAGGCCTTATTTACTTTCAGGACTCAGCATTCAACTATGGTACTGACTTTCACCAATTCTTTATGACGAGGGGATGTATTAATTAGTCGAGTATCGGTTAATTAATATTTATTTTATACCGATGGCGTTTCAATAACTAGCCGCGTGTCTGTTGGAATACATATCATCACAACTGGTCTCTCTAGTTAACATGATTCACTTTCGCCACGTAATTGTGGAAAGGGAGAGGTGAGTGCAGACCTGACTTCAATGTAATTTTATGCAGGCACACAATTATACCTAAACCCATACTTATTACAGTCAGTTATTAAACGTCACGCAGAACAAGTTCAGCAAAGACACTGCAATCAAACTTTGTCAGGGTGGAAGAGTATTTGCCTAAGTATTTCAATTTTCGTTGAAACGTACACTGAAGAAAGGGTAGCAAGTGGTGCACTTAACTGTAATTGACAATTCTGGTTTAATCTTGCATTCAGAACCAACACCAACTTACTGAGTTGGGGGTGGGGGGCTGGAGAATATTAACCAACATATGGCGGGAAAATTTTGCAAGTCTTTATTCCATCAATGGGCATTAAAATTTGAACTTACCTTGATACGAGAATGAATTCAAACCGCGTATTTTACGTAACGCACTTCATTGTAGGCGGATCAAATGGTTATGGGGGGGGGGGGGCACAAGAAACATTAACTATCACATAAATACTATTCCACACACGTGGCCAAGTAGCGGTAGCCAACAGAAATACAAAAAATACGGACACACAAGATTATTCCTTCTCTATCTTACACTCACACTCTACCGTATGGTTATTCGCTCGACTACTATACATTTTCAGACCGAAACTGCAGTTTACCAATGTGGCGGTTGCTCCAACAGACCACGTGGCGGGAAAGCAAGTACACAAAGAACACATATGAAAAATAAATAAAAAAAATCCCCCAAAATATTACTGTAAAAGAAAGACACTATTAAAATACATTAAATGAGTGAACTTCCGTTAAACACAGAGTAATAATACGACCTTGAGCTTAATGACCATGGTTCCTGGCCGCCCCAAGGTACAAGTTCTTACTGAAATTTGACTAAATTATGAAAATTAACTCCCTTATGGGGTTTTGGTGGTAATTTCATGCCTGATTTCAACATCTGGACTTTATTAACGAGCAGGTTTGAGACATTCTAATACCTTTGTTAACATCTCCAAAATCGAGAGCTGCGTCCTCATGTCTGTCCAGCACCGCAACCCAAGAACAAGCCGTACCTGCGGACACCTCGTCTAACCGTTGTTCGTTCAAGAGGTGGTGGAGGGGATGGTTTACCAACCTGGCAGAGCCAATACTCGTGCCTTCGCGACCTCTCTGACCTAACTTACACACTATCGTTGCCAAACTTGTTCGCGTTTAAGAGGTTGGTACTGTCCTACCACAGAACCAGTCTACTCATGCAATGGTACGACCTCTGACCAAAACTTTCTGCTACTTCACATAATATCTACTTCATACAGTCCAGTACAGAAGGTGAGCACAGCATGAGGTTCCGAAGCGTTGTTGAACTGCTTAGTCGACGAGTAAATTCGCAACTGTGCTACAATGCTAGTGGTGTTGATACAAAGCAGAAGAGTGGCAATAATAAACAAAGCTAACTTTGCATTATATCTACAACAACAGTCGCCTAAGTTAACATTTCGTCTGAAAGGAACCAAAGTAATTTCGCGGAGTAAGAAAGAAATGACAGATGAAATATTTGCGTTTCTGCAAGATGAGTCAGTGGAATGTGTGGTGTTGTATAAGCACGACTGTGCGGACAATGTGCATGAGGAGTACAATGATGACGATACGTGGTTAACAAGTGGTTCAAATGGCTCTGAGCACTATGGGACTTAACAGCTGTGGTCATCAGTCCCCTAGAACTTAGAACTACTTAAACCTAACTAACCTAAGGACATCACACACATCCATGCCCGGGGCAGGATTCGAACCTGCGACCGTAGCAGTCGCGCGGTTCCGGACTGCGCGCCTAGAACTGCTAGACCACCGCGGCCGGCTGGTTAACAAGTGAAAGTGATACTGAAACAGGTGTGAATAGTTCGTCATCCTTGCCGTATAGGAAGCCACAATCTCATCTCCAGTGGAACGTCGCAAAGGACAAACGTTGTCCAAGAAGCCAGTATCAAACGTAATTACGTACATGGGTCATCCGCAGCCTAGTAAAAGAAATCATGAACAGATTTCGAACAAGTCCGCAGCAATATAACCGTGTAACCCATACGAAAAACTGCCGATACTCAAGTGATGTCAAGGCGCACTTGTTATAAAAATTGGTGTTTGCGTGTTTCAAGCGAGCACGGTACAATTCACAGGATGTGGGTGATAGTGAACCACTAGGTTATACACATCAAACTGTGCGCGACATAGATTACAATTGTAAGTAGGCTGTTTATGTTTTCTTATTGGCAACGTTACGTAGCGCTCAGTATGGAAATCACTGGCTGTGCTGTGTGCAGACTGTGGCTAGTTTGCATTGTTGTCTGCCATTGTAGTGTTGGGCAGCGGCAGCTGGATGTTAACAGCGCGTAGCGTTACGCAGTTGGAGGTGAGCCGTCAGCAGTGGTGGATGAGGGGAGAGAGATGGCGGAGTTTTGAAATTTGTAAGACTGGATGTCATGAACTGCTATGTATATTATGAGTTTTCAACACTATTAAGGTAAATACATTGTTTGTTCTCTATTAAAATATTTCATTTGCTAACTATGCCTATCAGTAGTTAGTGCCTTCCGTAGTTTGAATCTTTTATTTAGCTGCCAGTAGTGGCGCTCTCTGTATTGCAGTAGTTCGAGTAACGAAGATTTTTGTGAGGTAAGTGATTTGTGAAAGGTATAGGTTAATGTTAGTCAGGGCCATTCTTTTGTAGGGATTATTGAAAGTCAGATTGCGTTGCGCTAAAAATATTGTGTGTCAGTTTAAGCACAGTCTTGTATAATCGTTCAAAAGGAGACGTTTCACAATGTTTTCAGAGGAAGCAGTGGATGGTTTCAAAACTTCAAAAAGTGCTACAGAATTGGAAGACGTAAGATAATGACATTTAAAACAAAGCATCAACTTCATAGTGGACAGAAAAATAAGGAATCGCCCTGAAAATTTATATATGAGATAAACAAACTTATCCCATTGTTCAGAAAACATTTTTCTTTCAACTCCAATGAATCGGGGTTTGAAGAGGAAATGCAAATGAAAAGAATCCTGGGTATTAGACACAACTAGAGAGTTGTATCAAGATTAACTAACTTAAAAGCCTCAACACATTCGCATACAGGTATGCCGACTGTTAATATGAATGGTAAATTGTCTGGAAAGTTATTTATTATGCTGTGAGAAGTTGGAGGTGCTGCCCCCTTCGATTCTATCTGGTTTGCGTGATCTTACAAGGGCAATATGGAGCATTTACGTCACAGCAAACAAGAGGGAGAAATTCTAAAGCTATGATTGAGCACTGCTTTCGACCAATAGCTGGTCAAGGTATCTTGTTTTTGCTAAATTCCTTGTCTGCGTATAAAAGGTTGCTCTCTTAGAGCAAACTATCCCTCCTGAAAAGTGCGTGACAATGCAGTTCACACGACCTGGAACACAGATTCAATCTATGGATGTTTGTTTTCTCCTTGCCTATAACACTTATTACCGCACCATCTGTAGTTACGCTTTAAAGCACAGCTCCACGACAGACTGCTTGGTATTCGGTTGCATGCCATCACACTCCATCAGTTCTCATCATCCCGTTACACAAATCTATATTCATTCCTTAAGATTGGATACCTACCTGAACGCCCTGCACGGTTTCTAGCTCCCAAGAAGTTCACATTTGATCTTTATGGTGTGAAACTGTGGTGATTCATTTTTCATTCGGAGCGAGATACTGCTTTGTTTTGAACATTTCTTGGATGTCGACCAAGTCCATTTTGAGATGTGTAGTACATCCATCCCATAGAAGGTTGATCTCTGCCCCTTCAAGACACTCATTTTCTGTCACGCTCCTGATGCACATGGTGAGTCATTCATTACCAGCTAATATTTTTCCTACCATAACTGTTAAAACAACACTCTGAAATGACCTTTACTAAAGACTGAACTTGGCGACCTCGCATTCAATGGGTTCCTTGTTAGAGGGGACGAAATGTGTAAGTTAGTAAGACTGGGTATTTACGCACCACTTGTCAAACGTGTGAAATATTTACCACGACATATTTCGGGGCAAAGTTATACCATTATCAATTACTACAAAACAAGAAAACAAATTAACACATTGTATGATAATGATCGTATGGCACTGATGGCTGGGAGTCCCCACATGCGCAAGTTCGGCCGCCAAGTTGCAAGTCTTTCCAGCTGAGTCACGTTGGACGACCTGCGTGTCGATGACGACGATATGACGATGAGGTCAGTACGTCAGTACCCGAGTGGATAACATCTCCAACACGGCCAGCAATCGAATCGGAACCCGCTGTATAACAGTCAGAAACGCTTATTACTGAGCTAGAGGAGCAGACAATATACCGTAACAATACACAAACAGGCAATTATGCAAATGTTCATATCCTCTTGTAGTGTAACGTACCCCAAAACTTCTACGCCGTTAGGCACCATCAAAAGCAAAAAACCAGCAGCATACATTCACTGTAACATATGAAGCTAAGACCTCATACCACTTCCACAACAAAGTCAGCTTTCTTCAAAAGTACTGTGCACAGAGCTAATTCACCCGTCTAAATCCTAAGAACAAAGATAAAAGAAATTAGAACACTCTGGAAAAGAGCCTCGGAAGGTGGTTTTGACGTGTAAACTGGAAATTTGTAGTAAGGTCTTATGGAACCAAACTGCTGGGGTCATCGGTCCTAATTAACTTACGCTAAGGACAACACACACACCCATGCACGAGAGAGAACTCGAGCCTCCGACGGTGGGAGCCGCGTGGGCCGTGACAAGGCGCCCCAACACCGCGCGGCTACCCCGCGCGGCCTTTGACGTGGGTTTAATAGAAAGGATAGCAGCAGTGGTACAGCAAAGAAACCAACGAAAGAAGTAAAATCCGCAGATCGTATTCAAATACAGAGCTATGTAAACCGGCAAAATACGGCGCCGCGGTCGGCAACAAGTGTCTGGCGCAGTTGTTGAGTCGGTTGCTGCTGCTACAATGGCGGGTTATCAGGATTTAAGTGAATTTGAACGTGATGTTATAGTCGGCGCACGAGCGATGGGACACAGCATCTCCGAGGCAGCGATGAACGGGGATTTTTTCTTACGACCATTTCACGAGTGTACCGTTAATATCAGGAATGCGGTAAAACATCAAATCTCCGAAACAGCTGCAGCTGGAAGAAGATCCTGCAAGAACGGTACCAACGACGCCTGAAGAGAATCGTTCAACGTGACAGAAGCTCAACCCTTCCGCAAATTGCTGCAGATTTCAATGCCGGGCCATTCAAAGAAACGAACGAAGTATACCGACAATCATTCTTCCCACGCACTATTCGCGAGTGAAACAGGATTGGAGGGATCAGATAGTAGTACTTAAAGTACTTCCCGCCACACACCATTAGGTGGCTTGCGGAGAAATAGAAAAAAAAGAGTTCATCGATATGGGTTTTCGGAGCCGAAGGCCCACTCGTGTAACATTGATGACTGCATGACACAAAGCTTTACATCTCGCGTGGCCCCGTCAGTGGCCCCGTCAGCACCGACATAGGTATCGAGTGGGTGGACCTTTATGGGTATGGAGACAATCTCATGAATCCATAGACCCTGCAGGGGATTTTTCAAGCTGGTGGATACTCTGTAATGGTGTGGGAAGTGTGCAGCTGGAGTGTTATGGGACCCCTCATATGTCTAGATACGACTCTGAAAGATGGCATGTAAATAAACATCCTGTCTGATAACCGGCACCCATTCATGCCAATTTTGCATTCCGACGGACTTGGGCAATTCCTGCAGAACAATGCGACACAGCACACGTCCAGAATTCCTGCAGAGTGGCTAGAGAGAAAACTCTTCTGAGTTTAAACACTTCTTCTGGCCAACAGACTCCCCAGATATGAACATTATTGAGCGTATCTGGGATCCCTGGCGATGCGGTGTTCAGAGGAGATCTCCACCCACTCGTACTCTTACGGCTTTATGTAGAGCCCTGAAGCATTCATGGTGTAGGTTCAGACAACAGTCGAGTACATGCCACGTCGTATTGCTGCGTGCTCTCAGGGGCCCTACACGATATTGGGCAGGTGTACCAGTTCCTTTGACTCTTCACCGTTAATTGGCCAGTTTATTGAACAAAAAAGAGGTTAAAATTGCTTCATGACGAACAACAGATTGGGCAGGAGCTGAAGCACAAAACTGTCACAGGGGAGTTCTGGATGGGAAAGGCGAGAGTTAATGAAATAAAGTATCAGTATTGTGAAATGAAGTGCGGGAGAAAACGGATAGAAATTTTTTTAAGTAAGGTTTAAAGAGCATAATAATACAGACAATTCCTCACCGGCGATGTCGAAGCGCTTCAAGAGTGAGCAGCATTCATTGGGTAACATCACAAAAAACATGGGAATATTGCACAATGATAACAAAGGTTGGTTGCTGCCAAATTTAGAGGCAGTTGAGATTTATTGTGTTTTAAGATAGAAATACGTCAGTGTGTTAAACGAGAAAACTGAAGTGCGCAAGGGACACTTTTGGGCCCACTTCAGCGTCGTCCTCCTTTGAAGCAGCGTATTCTAATTAGCGGCGTTAGGTGCAATTTTTTCTACTGGTTATTCTGTATGGATGCACAAATTGCAATTTAAGGGTGGTACTGGTTTTAGACATGAAAAGTTCTACGGAAGGGGCAGCGGAAACTGTATAGATCCGTTTTGTAAAAAGATGAAACCGCACAACAACTGCTTAAGCAACAGTCTTATTTCGCACACACAAAAGGTCTCTGAACACTTAAACATCCATCAGCTGGTGTAAAACTGTAATGATGAAAATACTGAGGAACATGACAGTGAGAGCAGGTCCTCAAGCGTGAATTGTTAGACGAGGAACAATGTAGCAAAATTTCTAAAATAAATGGAAAGAGGAAACAGGACGTTACTTATAAATAAAATCAATTAACCTTCTGAGACCATCCTCACGCCCATTGTTGGAACCAAAGTTCCGTGTCAAAAGGACAAAAGCGGAGGCCTAGAGAAGTAAGTAAGAAACGGACATCATGACTGGATACCAAAAGTTACCAGAGTCTTGATACATGTAAAAGGCAATAAAAAGATGAAATCACACACTGCGTGGAATTACTTAAAAAAATCCATGGAAACCGCTCTCGCATGCTGCGCAACCGGTAACACGAACAGGAAAACAATGTAATAGTAAATACTAGCCGTGGGTACTGACTCTGCACACGGCCCATAACACGGGCGCGGTATGAAACAGGTATGGGCTTGGTGAAATGTTTTATCTGGAAAAGCGGGAAGTAACAGCAGATAGGAGATGGAACCACCATAATAGTAAAATTGAAATGAACTGGTACACTAAAAAAATGTTACGTTGTGTGCACACCTTAACCTGCCTGAATAACGTCATAATTAAGTAAAGTATTACTGGTACACAGGTCAGTGCGTTTATTAACTGTATCGAGAGGACGGGAATATAGAAACCTTAATATTTCAGTTTCTTCCACGACACTGAGTATCCGACATTTCTCTGCAGTGTTTAAAACAGTTATGTTCTCGCTAACTTACGGCAGATGATGTTGGTCGTCAATCAAATGCACTGTCGGAGCTGACCTGAGATTGAGCAGGTCTTCAAGTCTAAAAATCTCGTATAAAAATTCCTGCCCATCTGGCCAGTGTACCTGAGCGTACAAAACTGTCTTGTATCGCACTCAATACGACAGGCTGCAGTATAAGAGAAAGAATCAAACTTGAAGACTTCGCCATTCCCTAACCCACTGCTCAATTTTTTTGGTATGAGAAATAAAGGAGCTCTGTTGGCTCACATAAGTTTTCTTTTTCAAACGTCTCTGATACGGAACCGTGATATGGTATCTTATAAAACTTGTCCTTTTTCTCTACAGGGTTCAGAGTGAGTTCCCTCACGCTTCACAAGTAATTAAAAGTTCCTCTATTATAGACACCGGATACCCATTATACGCGGCAGTGTACTTGATTAGTACCGAACTCCGTTTCATACGCCTCCGATGTAACATCAGCCTACCGTTTAGATATAACACTGATGGCTCTTAAACAGATTAAATAACGTTCCTTTCACATCAGAGGCATGTGAAACTGATAATCAAGTATAAGCCATGCGAAATGCGTGATTTTTGGTGTCCCGTTTTTTAAGATTTTCCTAGGTCTCCCCTTTTATCCTTTTGACACGGAACATTTGATTCCACGACAACGTTGACGGGTGATGAAAACCTCAGATTGTTAGTTAATTTTATTTGTGAATAACGTACTGTTCTTTCTTTCAATTCATTTTATTATTATTTAAAGGATGCCCTCCCGTTGTCACGTAACGCAGTTACTTTAATATTACAGTTTACAACAACTGATGGAAGTTTAAGTGTTACGAAACTGGTCATGCTTACAGTAAAAGATTGTTGATCAAGCAAGTGTTGTGCGGTTTTTTTTTTTTTTTTTTTTTAAAAAAAAATATTCTTTATTATCAAAATCATTATAATCATACACGTTTCACCCACTACCTTAATGCATTAGTGGGTCCTAACAGTGATACATTATTTACACTTTTGCAGCTTAGTATACTTAATAGTAGGTGAGCTACAGTTAACATTAACATTAGTAACAATGGGCATCTAATCTACTTATATTGTTTATCCTAATTCCTATTTCTAATCTAGTTTATATATATATTTACTGCAGCGTCACATGCGTGCCAGTAGAGATATAAACCTACTATTTACTGCCCTGCTCTTCGAGCTAACCCCGAAGAGCATGCCCCTGGCACTGGGCGGGCCTCAATGTTAATTCGCTGCAGTCCCTATCTTAATTTCCTATATCTAATTCCTACAAACTAATCTATCCTACGTCATGTCCGGTGTGTGTGTCACAATCGGTAGTTGTTCCCTACTCCCCCTAGTCCTGCACGTGGCGGTTCCCAACTTAGAGGTAGTCGGCCAGTCCTCGCACAGGCGGTATGGGAATAGGGCTCTCAGACTCAGTTGGTGGTTATTGTCGCTCGTTATTTACTGTATCTCACCTAGATAGTCGATTAATATTTTTCGTGATACCTCGTTTGCCAGGGTGTTCAAGGTCTGAAACGTTTCTTCTCGTCTAAGTAATTGGTGTGTGTCTCGGTTGGGTTGTCTGTCTCTTAGTCCGTTGGCGATATCATTGAAGAGAGGACATTCATAAACTACGTGCTCGGGCGTGCCCTCCGGATCGCCACAGTCGCACGCTGGTGTCGCCCTTTTCCCAAATCGACATAAATATGTCGGGTAGGGACCATGGCCAGTGAGAAAGTGGATCAACCCTCGCGTAGGCTCAAAGTACTTCATGCCAAGTCGTTCCCTCACATCGGGTAGGAACTGGAAGGTTCTTCGTCCAGTCTCTTCTGCCTCCCAATTCTCCTGCCAGAGCTCTTCCCCTCTTATCCTTATCTCTCTTTTGTCCCTCAATCTGATACCCATACTGTCAACTATTTTCTCATTATTTCCCTTCTTGGCCCAATACCAAGCCGCCTGTTCTCTAATCTTTATGTCCAGAGGGCAGAGTCCCATTGTGATTAATAGGGCTCCCCCTGGAGATGTTCTGTAGGCACCTACGGATCTTAATATCATGCTTCTCTGAACCCTTCTCACCGCCATGGCGGGCACAACCCTCGTGAGCCTGTGCGCCCAGACTCCCGAGCCGTAGCCCACTACTGAGGTTAAAATACTGTTATGATAAAGTCTAATTAGGTGTGGAGGAAGATGAAATCTTTTGTGACCTATGGAGATTAAATTATTTAATATCTGAAGTGCTCTCTGAGTGACAGTTTCAATATGCTTCCCAAAATTCCACCTCTCATCAATGATAACTCCCAGGTAGCGTGTCTCTCGTCGTCGGAGAACTGGTGATCCGTCTGTTCTGACAGTCGGGTTTCTGATAAGATTTCCTTTTAGTAGTAAGTAGGTCGATTTACTAGGTGATATCGTCATCTTTGTCGATTGGCACCACTTCTGGAGTTTGTCTAGTGCTGTCTCTATTTTTGGTTCCATGTCTTCGCGGCTACGGCCGCCAACCAACAGGAGGAGGTCATCCGCGTAGGCTATCACCTCTAGCACCTCATCGCTCTGTTGTAATCTGTCTAATAACGGCTCCATATGTATGTCCCGGAAAAGGGGTCCTAAGACTGAGCATTGGGGACATCCTTTGGTGATTTTCTTACCGACTCTTTCGCTAGATGATGATAACCAGACCTCCCGTTCATTGCAATAGCTCCTCAGGCAACCATATAGCGGCCCTGGACACTCTTTCTCCCGCAAGCAGGAGAAGAGCGAAGGCCACCAAAGGTTGTCGAAGGCGCCACTGATATCCACCATGATGCCAACCACGTATTTATGCGGGGTCGAGCTGCAGACCTCGGCCGCCAGGGCAATAGCATCAGATGCTGATCGCCCCGGCCTGAACCCGAACTGCCTGTCGCTCATCCCGCACAACACTCGGTGTGCCGTCAATCTGTCAGCCAGCAGTTTCTCCAATATTTTTCCGAAAATGTCCAACAAGCAAATCGGCCTGTAAGATTTTACATTAGCAGGGTCCTTATCTATTCCTTTCTTTATAATGATTACATTTGCTGTCTTCCATCTCTTCGGAAATTTCCTCTGTCGGAGACATTCATTATAAAGATGCGTTAATGGCGCGATTAACTGAGGCGCCAGGAACTGCACTACCTCCGCCACAATGCCGTCCGGCCCAGGTGCTTTACCTTTTTGCAATGACCTTATATGAGCTGCCACCTCCTCCTCTGAAAAAGGGTAGACAGCCGTCTCATTATCGTATTCCTCCTGATCTTCATTTCTGAGTTGTTTCTGCCCTTCTGTTTCCCCTTCCGCGTTGTCGTCAGGCAACAGGGACCGGAGGAGGACCCCTGCAGTTTCCTGCCAGGACTCCGTCATCCCGTCCCCGTACCTGACTGTTGATAACTCCAGAGGAGAGCGGATTTTTTCCCTTACCAGCTTATATGGAAGCCCCCATGGGTCCGTGACTAGCTGGTTAAGCACGAAATTCTCCCAACTTCGCATCCTAACTTCACGTAGTTCCTTTTGGAACTTCAGTTTTTCCTCCCTGTATAGTCTCTGCCACCTTTGGCGTTCTTGCCAGACGACACTGCGCTGGTAGTGCCTCCTTAGCCGTCTGACAGATCGACGTAGTTCACCTAGTTCTGCAGTCCATGGTGACGGAGAGGCCGCCATGGCCCTCCTCCTTGTAGGTACGGCTGCCTTCACCGCTCTTGTCACTGCGTTCACCAGTTCCTCAGTTCTTTGGTCAACGTCTATGTCTAGAAACATGTCACCTTCCGGTACTGGAGGAATGTCAAACTCCCTCGCTAGGCGCTCCCATTCAGCTCTTCTGTAATTTAGTTGCACCTCCCACCCCGTGGCCCAGCGGCATTCTCTTTCACCCAAGGTAAAAGATATCAAGTTGTGGTCGCTTGTGGTGGCATTTTCTAGGACTTTCCAATTTTGAATAAGGTTAGCCGTATTTGGTGTTACAAGAGTCACATCAATATTCGTGCCCTGTCCTCCCCCTGCTGCGTAGGTAGGAGGATTGCCAGGCCTGTTAGCCACCACAAGTTGTGATGCCATTATAAGTTCTTCAATTTTTTCACCGTTGGCATCCCTTGTGCCACTGTACCACAGGGGGGATTTTGCGTTAATGTCAGCTGTTATTACTACTTTTCTTCCCTGCAACGCCGTGGTGACTCTAGCCAGGTGGTCTATATAGAGTTCTATGTTGTCCCCATATTGGAAATACATGTTAATGAGGATTATTGTTCCCATGGGGGTTTGAAGCTCCACGACGTTGCAGTGGCTAGTTGCGAATTGTGACAGTGTGGTAACTCTGAGGAGCTTATTTGTGATTATAATCACCGCCTTCGGGTTATCTCCCGTGCTGACTATTTGCCAGCCTGCAGCGGCAAAAGCTATTTTTCCAGCCAGGGAGTATGGCTCCTGTAGACAGAGTACATCCAATCTCCTCTCTTCCACCTCCCTCCGGAGCTCCTGCATGACGAGTCTGCTGTTGTGCGGTTTATTCATTTTACAAAATCGGTTTTTGAATCAGCGCGGACTTAGAACTTAACGTTCATAGATTTTATAATCAGAAGTACCATCGTTGGCGGCTGTCATATATACGCTATGTGATCAAAAGTATGCGGACACCACAAAAACATACGTTTTTCATATTAGGTGCATTGTGTTGCCACCTACTGCCAGGTACTCCACATTAGGGACGTCAGTAGTCATTAGACACCGCGAGAGAGAAGATTGGGGTGCACCGCGGAATTCACGGACTTCGAACGAGGTCGGGTGATTGGGTGTCGCTTGTGTCATAATTCTGTACGCGAGATTTCCACACTCATAAACATCCCTAGGTCCTGTGTTTCCCGTGTGATAGTGAAGTGGGAACGTGAAGGGACACCTACAGCACAAAAGCGACTGACAGATACCGCCAACAATTGAAGAGGCTCGTAATGTGTAATAGGCAGACATCTATCTAGACGATCACACAGGAATTCCAAACTGCATCAGGATTCACTGCAAGTACTCTGATAGGCGGGAGGTGAGAAAACTTGGATTTCATGGTCGAGCAGTTGCTCATAAGCCACACATCACGCCGGTAGATGACAAACGACGCCTCGCTTGGTGCAAGGAGCGTTAATATTGGACGATTGAACAATGAAAAAACGTTGTGTGGAATGACAAATCATGGTACGCAATGTGGCGATCCGATGCCAGGGTGTGGGTATGGCGAATGCCCGGTGAACGTCATCTGCCAGAGTGTGTAGTGCAAACACTAAAATTCGGAGGCGGTGGTGTTAGAGTTGGTCGTGTTTTTCATGGAAGGGGCTTGCAGCCGTTGCTGTTTTGCGTAGCACTGTCACAGCACAGGCCTACATTGATGTTTTAAGCACATTCTTGGTTCCCACTGTTGTAGAGCAAATTCGGGAATGGCAACAGCTTTTTTCAACACGATCCAGTTCCTGTTCATAACGCAGGCCTGTGGCGGATTGGTTACAAGACAATAAAGTCCCTGTAATGGAATGGCCTGCACAGCGTCCTCACCTGAATCCTATAGAACACCTTTGGGATGTTTTGGATAGCCGACTTCATGCCAGGCTTCACCGACCGACATCGACACCTCTCCTCAGAGCAGCACTCCGTGAAGAATGGCCTGTCATTCGCCAAGAATCCTTCCAGCACCTGATTGAACATGTACCCTCAGAGTGGAAGCTGTCTTCAACACTAAGGGTGGGCCAACACCATATTAGATCCCATCATTACCGATGAAGGGCTCCACGAACTTGTAAGTCATTTTCAGTCAGGTGTCCGGGTAGTTTTGATCACATAGTGTACGTATGGTCCATATTTGGGAGGCGAAGACAGTTTATTAACTTTACAAGTGAGCTTTACGAGAGCATGATACCCAGCATGAGATATGCTAGGAAAAGTTTGATGTTTACAATGCATGTTTGGTACTGGCGTTTTACTTTTTAGGTTGCGTAATATCACGACAAGATAAACGTTCACATAGCCGCCAGTATGTGTACTATTACGATGTATTGATTTCTTGCCATGTTTTACAGCGCCTGATAATGGTATAAAGTAATTCCGAAACAAGACATGATAAATATCTCACACGTTGACTGGTGCGTAATATCCTTAAAACTGATACGTGAGACAGTTGTTAAATGGCTTGACAAAAGATACGTCTAACTTACGTTAGGAAGCCCATACACATGAATGGAAAACTTACTCATTCCCTATCACATTGCGAGGGCGTAATTACGATCGATAGAAGATGAAAATGGTGAGCCATCCCTCCCCCTCCCACCCTCCACCCATGCTCATGCTATTTTTTAAGTAAACTTAGACCACTCCGTTACAAATAAGTACTACCAAGACAAGGCAGAGCAACGCGCCAGCAGAAACGACAGGTTCCTTCCTATCGCAGGGAGTGAGTCGTGTGGCAGACAGAGCACGGCGCCCACGGTGGAGACGGCTCTCTCCGGGGCGGCGGCGGCGGCGGCGTTGGTGGAGGCGGTGGAAAGCGATTCTCGGCGCATGCCGGCGCGCGCGTCTCGTGGTTTAGTGCCGCCCTGTTTACGGCGCCTCCTAGTAGAAGCCTAGAAGCCTTCCCTTGTCGCCAGGCGCGTGGCGGTGCGTCTGGGCGTGAGGGGGGGGGGGGAGTCGGCAGGCGGCTCACTGCACGGTCGTGTGTCTGCGCCACAGCGCGGGAGTTCCAGCTGACACAAGGCACAGGTGGCTGCAGCTGTCTAGCCAGCAGAATTGTAACCACTCCCCGCACTCCTGTAGCTGCTACAGAGCAGAAGCACACCCACACACTGTCCTGCCACATTAGTGTGACCACCGCAAATGCTCGATCTCAGCGTGCAATAACCACTCACAGCTTATAGGTGGCAGACTAGCAACGGAACGCATATAAAGCTTGCGTGTCGCAGGAGCGCAGAAAAATAGTGCAGTCGTTGTCGTAATGGGGAAACGGAGAGATTTATCTGACGTCCAAAAGAACATGATACTTGGCTTTCGGGCCACGAGTGGAAGCATATGCGAAACGGCTAAGTTTGTAAACCATCTGCGTGCCGCCGTGGTTAAAGTGTACCTAGCATGACAAAATAACGCTATCCAAAACCGGCGCCAGGCAACTAAGTGCACCACGGGCAATAGATGACAGGCGTGAACGACTGCTTGAGAGATTTGAGCATGCGAGTAGACGTGCAATTGTTGAACAGCTGACCGCGCAGGTGAACCGAGAGGCTAATAACAGTCATTGCTCCAAGATCCTTAAAGAAAGTTGTTATGTATGGCCCGCCGCAACAAGCGCCTGTTTCATGCATACATTCTGACTGCTGTTTATCGGCGACCTTGGCTGAAATTTTCATGGTGGCAGCAGGTGGCCTTTCTAGATGAATCACATTTTTATGTTCCATCGGACATATTGCCGTCGGTGTTGTAAGGGGTCCGTAGGCCTTTAATATAACTTTGCACTCGGCACAGGTTAATAGGGTGAACAACGATTGTGACGTGTTGCGAGAGCGAGTGCCGAGATGCGCCAGAGTGGTTGGCGGGAATGGTGTGTGTGTGGAGGCCATTATTGGAATACAGGGTTTTTAACCGAGAAGGGTGTCACAATCGCAGTGGTTAGACCCCTAAATAATAAATAAATACCGGGAAAGTGATTAAGTAACTTTATAAAAATGATCAGTGACGTTACTAGTGACGATATTTGGTTCGCGTCTACCGCGCCGGCCTAACCTTGGATTGCAGTGATGGATTAGCGTGTGACGATAATGGCAAATCAAGAAATCTTGTGCTGAGATTAGCCGTAACTAGATATGTATGACGAAGGCAGTGGCTGTCTCCCTTTTGTGTTTTGAGAAGAATATAAGTTTGTAATTAGTAAAACTGTGTTGGTGTACCTTATTACCATACATTCAATATTATAGTATTGAACAGGACGAACTGGAAAGTAACAACTTCCGTAGCAGTCAATTCCGATTACCAGCCCCATTAGGTTCACGGTCATGTTAATAATAAATATTGGGCTGCTATTCGATCAGATCAGATCGGGATAAAAACGGAGGTGTTACAAAATATGTGGTGAAACGTCTGAAAGCAAACAATCTGCATCTATTGACGCAGCGATCTGATTTTAATAATATTTTCTTGTCATTCGCTGGTTGATCCCGTCATTGTGGAAGGCAGAGTGGGTCACACAAGTATGCACCCACCCTCTGGAATTATGTCCACTCCTACAGGAAGTTTGTTTTTTCTCGACACGATGACATCTACCAGCAGGTCAGTTAAACTTGCTGCACAGCTTGCAGTGTACGTCTTTGTTTGAAATGCGTCATGATGAATTTTCTGTACTCTACTGGCCACCGAACTCCAGTCGAAAATCTGTGAGACCATTCAGATCTGGATGTTCGCGGCACGGACCCTGAGCCGAGAAACCTACCACGACTGGCCCCAGTCCTCGAGCCAGCATGGCACCGCATGTCCGTCGGTTCCTTCCAGACACCCACTGACTCCTTACCTGCACGTCTCGCAGCGGTCAAGTTGTGCATGGTTTATACACGTGGTCACATTAATGTAACTGGACTGTTTATTATTGTAGATTAGGCTCCATACCAAATATCCATGTGCTGCTATTTTTTTTTTTTTTTTTCAGTGAAAGTCAATATCCCTCTGACGGTACTTTCAGTTTCATTTTTATCTTATTATCTACTGTTACTTTTATAATAATATTTTCTCATCTACAGGTACATAAATCAAAGAACACACATGTAGTCATCTGCATTACATTCACCGTGTAGTTGCAGATATTGATCAAGACAGTGTACATACAGAAAAACATGACGGGGCACTGAAATAACACGTTTACAAATAACACTACCTACGACATTTGCATAGAATGTAATTGTATAAAATCCTACTTGCGGTAAATCCACCTCTGAAATGTTCTTTTGTTTCATTCTCAGCTTGAGAGTGCAGGGCGGGCTGATCGTGTGTGTGTGTGTGTGTGTGTGTGTGTGTGTGTGTGCGTATATGTGAGTGTGTCATTACACTGTCTGACAATAATATAGCGTTACCCAGAAGCGAAGCAAGGAACGGGAAAATCTTCATACGTTGCGATAGTATGATATATTATTTCAAAAATTACAGAATCGAGACTAATTTACTAATAAATTGGCAGTGTGAACCCAGTTATCAGTATGACGTTGCCTCGCCATTGGGTTAGATGTGTCTCTTAATTCGTTGGCGAAGGACGTGATAATGTCGTTATAGCTGCTCCTGAGGCCAATTGACCTACAAGCGTTGTAGCTCATCGTTAATATGATCATATTAAATGGTCCCACATGACGATGTTTGGTTTGTGGGGCGCTCAACTGAGCGCTCATCAGCGCCCGTACGAAATCTGAATTTTTACACAATCCAATTGTTACGCAGTCCAATCTAGCCACTGTCACGAATAACGATGATGATAATATGATGAGGACAACACAAACACCCAGTCCTCGGGCAGAGAAAATCCCCAACTCGGCCGGGAATCGAACCCGGGTCCCCGTGATTCAGAGGCAGCAACGCCAGCCACTAGATCACGAGCTGCGGACGGTCCGACATGATGTCGTATAGTCAACAGCCCTGGGGTCTCGCTGTCAACTCGCTAGGTCATAAAGAACCATGAACTGAACGGACGACCATTTTCCTGTTGACAAATGGCCCCACTATACTGCGATACGAGAGGTAACACATGGGCATGCATCATGTCTGTAATGTACTATTGTGCCATCACAGTTTCCTTAAGCACAGCCCCCCATTTCCTGTTGTCATGGCATCCCATAACAACCCTGTATACTGTCACTGGGACAGAGTTGACTTTCGAACTGGTGCCACGTGATGTTCTATTGGGAACAGCTCTGGGGCCGTTGCTGTCAAGGGAATAGTTCATAGAGAAACATAACGTGAATGTATGATCATTTTCTTTTGAAAAATTGCACCATTATATCGCCAAAGGGGAGGCCACACATGAAGATGAATGATGCCCATAATCTACCACTGCGTCGTCAGAGTTCCCTTAGTCACTACCACCCGTGCCATGCTGCCATGGCTTTCGACATGATGAAGCTAGGAGCAACACTACTGAATCTTTCCAAAACGATGGAAGTTGAGAACCTCCTACTAGGTCGGTGTTGTACCCATCGACGATGGTCATCAAGAATAGTGCAGAACCACAATTCTCCGCTGATAACGGTGCAACGACTTTCATCAGTATTCTATGCTTCCCGGTCACAACAGCACTCCAAACACCACGTTTGTGTTCTTTTCTAGTGCCACTCTACAAATGGGACTCTAATTTCCTATTGTGACTTCTAGTAGTCTATGATCAAAAGTGCACAATGACAGAAAAATGTTGCAGAGACTCCGTTACAAATATGGGATACGAAATTAAGACGTGATGGTTTTACGAAGTGCTTGCCGAACAAAACGGCGATTCTTCCTCGTTGTTGTCAGACGAGGTCGATCCGAATCATGACAACGAGTAAGTCTGCCCTCACCTTCCTACGCAGTCCACCATGGCGACATTGTCACAACCGAACATCGTACAAACCTGCATACTGCACGATTTGACCAGCTGAGCAGAAAAAGTCTACCGGGTTAATGATGCTGTCACGAACGAGTACGTGAGATCTACATGCCGGGGGTGGTGGCCGAGCGGTTCTAGGTGCTTCAGTTTGGAACCGAGCGACCGCTACGGCTGCAGGTTCGAATCCTACCTCGGGCATGGATGTGTGTGACGTCCTTAAGTTAGTTAGGTTTAAGAGTTCTAAGTTCCAGGGGACTGATGACCTCAGATGTTAACTCCCATAGTGCACAGATCCATTTGAACTATTTTTAGATCTACATGTCCTTCACTCTGACCACACATCTGACGCTTTTCATGTCCCCTATATATCGTGCCAGGACTGGTAACAACACTAAACACGAGCAGCACTAACGTACGCTGGTGGCGTTTTTCTGCTTGTCACAGACAATTCCAATTCTCTGGATTTACAGACCTGCTAATGGCATGTATGTCTACTGAAGCGTATCAGTTATCATCTATTCAATTTAATATTATGAAAATACATCCCTGATCTGATTCTAGTAACGTCAATTCCATATTTTCATTCGTCTTTTTTGTAAAACAAACGAGCTTCTTTCGAATCCTTCGACCTCATCTTACTCTAATTGATAATAATAACCGTATTTTATAGATACAATGAGTAAATGTTCATTAGATGTTCCCGCCATGTATGAATAATTGTATGTATAAGTGCGTTATATGTTTCAGCTCTATTTCCGTCGTGAACAACAAGTTCGATGATTTGACCATTTCGCGCCATCCGCACAATACTACATGCTTAATTAAATCATTTATTTTAGAACTTGGAATCGGATTTGTTGTAGACATGATGTCCGATTATTCAGGCTACGCACTACGACATATTTCAACGCACTGTATTGAAGTTTCATACAGTCACACATGACTGAACTTTCCGCTGTCCAACAGCGATCTTCGCACCGTACTTCGTCCGAATAAAATCAAGAAACGATAACACGCTCAGTCAGTTATAGCGGCCATTTTATTCAAAACTTATTTCAGTTCAAAATCAATCGGAGTCATTTCCACTCCTACTGCAGCTCTTGCAAGTTATCGGGCTACAGTAAAATTAAAATTTCACCACAGCTTTGTTATGATGACGTCGACTATATTACACTACGACATCATACCGCATGTCTTCTGAGTGTTCCACTTTCGTTTCCAGGCAGTGTATACATGCTATGATATCAAAGAATTACTAAAGTTCGTTTACACACGAGTGGGCCGTCGGCTCCGACAGCCCGTATCGATGATGTTCGTTGAATGGTTCGCACGCTGACACTTGTTGATGTCCCAGCATTGAAATCTGCAGCAACCTGCGGAAAGGTTGCACTTCTGTCACATTGAACGGTTCTCTTCAGTAGTCGTTGGTCCCGTTCTCACAGAATCTTTCCCCGACCGCAGCGATGTAGGAGATTTGATATTTTACCCGATTCCTGATATTCACGATACAAGTCGCGATGGGTAGCCGCACGGTCTAGGCGTCTTGTCACGGTCCGCACGGCTCCCCCCGTCGAATGTTCGAGTCTTCCGTCGGGCATGGATGTGTATGTCATCCTTAGTGTAAGTTGGTTTCAGTTAGATTAAGTAGCGTGTAAGCTTAGGGACCGATGACCTCAGCAGTTTTGTTCCATAAGACCTTACCACAAATTTCCAAATTTTCGCGATACAGTCGTGAAATGGTTGTAAGGGAAAATCTTCTCTTCATCGCTACCTCCGAGATGCTATATGCCATTACTCGTGCGCTGACTATAACACTACCTTCAAATTCACTTAAATGTTGATAACCTACCACTGTAGCATGAGTAACTGATCTAACAACTGCGCCAGACACTTGATGTTTTATATAGGCGATACCAACCTCAACGTTGTATTCTGTCTGATCAAATGTCTTTGTATTTGAATACGCATGCCTATACCAGTTTCTTTGACGCTTCAATGTATAATACCATACGTAATGAAAGACACTGAAACGTGCGCGTCGTTTCTTTCGTTTGTGGTGCATGTACATGTGCAGTCAGACTTAACATACGATATCGTCTAGACGAGCGAGTGTAGTGCTCGTTATACATCAGTCAAGTAGATGATTACAATATCTGCGTGTAATCAGAATGATCAGAAGATGTGGCCACTGTACTGTAACGGAAGACCGTCACAATAAGACAAAGAAATTAAAATTTTAGGTAAATGAACTATATTTTTATTGGCTCGCTTAACCAGAGTCAGTTTTGGAACAAAATTTTCATTCTGAGATTCAGATCAAGTCTCAACTTACTCTAATATCTCAACACATACAACATTAAAATGTTAGAGAACAATTTCTCAAAAAGTCTAGATCACCGAAGTTAAGCGCTGTTGGGCGTGGACGGCACTTGGATGGGTGAGCATCCAGCCGCCATGCGCTGTTGCCATTTTTCGGGGTGCACTCAGCCTCGTGATGCCAATTGAGGAGCTACTCGATCAAATAGTAGCGGCTTCGGTCAAGAATACCATCATAACGACCGGGAGGGCGGTGTGCTGACCGCACGCCCCTCTTATCGGCATCCTCCTCTGAGGATGACAAGGCGGTAGGGTGGTCCCGGTAGGTCGCTCGTGGCCTGCAAACAGAGCGCTTTATGTACTAGAAAAAATTCTTGTTTACGTGAGAGTTGTTTGGGAATCCCTACAAGCTTTCCTGATCTGCACAGATCGTAAAAGCGAAGCGAACGAGTCCAAGACCCATGAAACAATACAATTACTCAGGTAATACAAGTTTCGTAACAAATCCTGCAAATTTTTATCTGCTCAGGAAGTGGATAATGCTAATGCAAAACGCGTCACTAGCTTCTAACTCGTCAAATTTGTGCCAGACCGCGCCTATCACCATCGGATAGAGGTCGCCCCAGTCGGCGGCAGCAAACGTGCTCCCCATTCAGCGCCAGGACCAAAAATACCTCTTACTCTGCGGCAGGACTGAAGTGACCGAAATTACTCTTATCTAAACCTAACTCCTAATTTTTTGAAAATTCAGCGTGGAAGGGATAACTCAATGTAACTCAATGCTCCTGACAACTAGATCCTTAGGTTAGCATCGGCTGTTAGCAATGTTTCACTGATTGGTCGATCCATTTGTGCCGAGACACTGTGACGGGGAAGACAGTTTGACTGGACGCTAAAATCTCGAATGTTTGACTACGAATTTTCTCCCGGTGGTATAGTAGAGCCGCGGCTGCGTGTTCTTATACTGTATCTGCATACAGGAAGGTGAATCGTCACGCTCAGTGATACTCTCGGGACTAGCGCTGGATTTATGGCAGACAGCCTACAAAGAAGAAAACCGCATTTTCAGAACGATTTTATTGCCACCAATATACACGTCACTCCTAAGGACCAAGAAGGTAAAATACGAGAAATTAGGCCTCATACGGAGGATGAAGACAGTCACTTTTCCCTCACTATATTTTGCGAATAGAACAGGAAACAGAAAGACTAGTAGTGATAGAGGGTACCCCCCCCGCCACCCGCCACGCACCGCGCAGTGGCTTGCGAAGACTATATGAAGACGTAATTAAAGCGCTGAGCATCGTCCTACCACAACTGACTTCCAGAAAAAGCTGTGCTCTTGGGACCCACGTCCCTTCACTAGAGGCCGGCCGGAGTTGCCGAGCGGTTCTAGGCGCTACAGTCTGGAACCGCGTGACCGCTACGGTCGCAAGTTCGAATCCTGCCTCGGGCATGGATGTGTGTTATGTTCTTAGGTTAGTTAGGTTTAAGTAGATCTATGTTCTAGGGGACTGATGACCTCAGTAGTTAAGTCCCATAGTGCTCAGAACGATTTGAACCATTTGAACCCTTCGCTAGAGCCTCTATGACTGACGTCCTGTGGTCAAGACAGACAATGGGACTAACACCTGGGTCCATTTGTTCTCTCTGCAAAAATAGCTAAGAAATATCAAATATCGGACAACGCTATGTGACTGCCATGTCCCAACTTTGCATATAATTTTATTTCATTTTGTCTATCAAGATTGGCGGTTCTAATTTCATTTCCTCCCTTTTAGGGATGTTTTACAGTTTTACCTACTTAATTCCCCAGTACACTTGCCTGAGCCATGAAATTCTGTTTTGAAAACAACGTTTTCCTTCATCACTGAGAGCGCCTTGTGTTTGTTTAATCGTTTCATATGACTGAGTGACGGTTAAATATTGTTCAAATGTTGGTTTATTTAACATCATTAGATCGTTCCTCAAACTGGAGCCAGGAGCATGTGCTATTAGCGTATCCCTCAAGTCCTTATACGGAAATGAAAGATTACAGTTAGGATTTTCACATTTAAATTTACAGTTTCTGGTTATATCTGAAGCGTAGTGACCCATTCCTTAAAACTGTGACTGGTTCTCAAATATGCCTTGCCAAAGCTACGGCGTGCTGTCACTATCAGAATTTTACTTGAAAGTATTCAAACAATTTTCGTCAATTTCTGTATAGCCTAACGCATCCTTGTCCAGAGACACCTGAGTACTAAACCATAAATTTCGGCTTGAGTATTAGGTGAAAGAAATGCTCTTTGAATTACTTCGACTGTTTTTCTGTGCGTCGTGAAACGCTGCTCCGTCCGGGTGATGTTCATTGTTCATTCTTCCTTTTTCTAGTTAATTGGATAGAATTCGAGCAAAGTTTCCCTGACTTCCTCTTGTCCTTGGTCCCAATCGCTAAGCTTTCGCAGCAGCTTTCCGTGTGTACTGCCGACAGACTGCATGAGGCGCAGTATTTGCAACGTAATGTCAGTTTGTTGTGCCACCAGAGAATATACTCGAAACAGATCCTGTTTCTTCATTTTGTTGCCTGAAAAAAATTTTGATTAGACAGCGAACTTTTTACACAGGCTAGGCCTAAAACTTCTCAAATGAAGTTCAACGCATTAAAGATGTTCGAAAGTTCTTGATACTCTGCCATCTTAAGCCAATGAGTAATTAACGATGTACACAGTCTGTTCTTTTGCACTGAGTCTGTCGTATAGTCCGTATATCCGTCCAAACGCAGGCTCGGGGTTGCCTGTATACCTTACTAGCTGACCCGACGAACTCTGTTCAGCCTTAAAGCCAATAAATAATCATTTTTTAGATGTTAAGTTCAATTTTTTATTCGGAAATACAAATTTAAAAAATTAAGTATTCTAATGTTTCTTTATTCTTTATGGTTTTTGGTGCATAGCTTCCACTCTTCAATTAAGTACCTTGTGATACACGACATTTTTTGTTTTACTATCAGGCGCAAGAACAAACAACGCAGATGGTCTTCCGACCCGTGAACATGTCACATATAATTGATATTCCAGATTTAAACCACAAACTTTCAAGGACTGGCCTTGTGATTTGTTAATGGTCATGGCGTATGCAAGACGGATCGGAAACTGAAGTCCTTTAATCTCAACGGCATATCGTTTGGGATCATCGGGATCCTCGGAATGAGAACTTCCTAAACTTTGAATTTTCCTTTGAGTATCGTCGCGTAAATAACATTGTTCATCAATTTACTTACCTCCAAACGCGTACCGTTGCACAGTTTTGGTTGTTTATGTTTCGCAGCATGGTTACTACGGAGCCAGCTTTTAGGCGTAAATTGTGCGGTGGTAAGCCAGGCACATCCAAGGAGTTTAAAAATTCAATTGGATAGTTGGTGGCTTCATCTTCATTTGTTACACAGTCAATAGATTTGAATGAATGCATTTTACCAATGATCTCATTCTGAATTATGTCTGCCCCAAATGAGGTCATTTGGAAACAACTATTGTATTCTTGGGTGTTTGCAAGAAAATGACGTGATTCGGGTGTTTTGCCACAAAGCAATGAATGCAATGCTCAGGTGGCTGAGTCAGTCATGGCAATTTCACTTTCCCACTAAGGCAGCACAATCCGTGCGTTTCTCCGGAAAACTTCAATGCGCCATAACACTCCCAAACAACGTCCATCGGCAAACGCAAGGATGCAAGTAGTAATCAGTGCTGCAATCGTGTCTAAGCGCTGCTCAATTCATATCATCACGTGATAAATCTCTTCTTGTATGTCGAAAATTATCTACATGTTGATCTCTGTTGTTCGCTCGACGATTTTGCATTGCCAACCGAGCCATTCCACGGGCTGCCTCACTTTGCTCTTGTGACTGAGAAGCACGAAGTCGAGCCATACTAACGCGGCGCTCTTCACTGGTAATTTGTTGTTCTTATTCATTCCTTTCATTCACAATGTTTTGTATCCTTCTTGCATTACGGCTTTGTCGAGAAATATTCGATCGCCATTGTTAATGATAATTCAAAGAAAATACAAATTATTTCTTTAAATTTTTAATTAATGATATATACTGATATTTAACCATAGACGTTTAGCTGTCAATTGCGTTTTTTTATTGCATGTCAGATGCGTTTTTGTTATACCACGTTTTATAGCGGTCGAACGGGATAAAAAGTACCCTATGTCCGTCTCTTGGGTCTAAGCTTCCTCTCCACCAATTGTCAGCCAAATCGGTCCAGCCGTTCTTGAGTTATAAATAATGTAACTAACAAGACTTTCTTATGACCAAAACTTGACTGTTATAGGTAGTCCCTGTTGCAAAGTATGACGTTGGCAACAAAACACACGGTACCTCTGCAGATGGTCGCTTGTGGACTTGCTTCGCCTGCTCATGTATGCTCTCTCATTCACCCCACGTTAGGGTGAGTACGTCTATCTGGAAGGAAGTCTGTTTATCAGTGGTCGCGACACGGGGTCACAACAGAATGTGTACTGATATTTAATGTTACATGTTCATTGAACCTAGTACCAACGACTGCTTCATCTGAATGATACGTGTTACATCACAGTCAACACACTGTAGTCTAAATAGACCAGAAGACTGAAAGGGAGATATTTCCTGCGCAGAATTTTTCAGCAGCCCTGTTCTGAGAATATAATATTTCATCAATTCTTCTTTAAACTTCCTAAATGGGCGTGATCTTTTTAAAGTGACTGGTTGGAGAGCGTTATCCATAATGTTCCAAACGCTCTCAGTTGGGGAGAGAACCGACGAACTTGCTGGCAACCACGAAGAAAAGCAGTATACAGTCTCGCCCTGTGCGAGTGGGCGTTATCTTGCTGAAATGTAAGCTCATGAAGGCTTGTCATGAAGAGCAACAAGACGAGATCTAGAATATCGTCGAGGTATCGCTGTGATGCAAGGGTACCGCTGTGCTGTAAGGGATGACAACTGAGGAGGTCTGATATGAAGTGAAATAGCGGCGGTGGGATCCCACTGCTGTTCGGGGCGTCTCCAACACTTCTTCTCCGATCGTTGAGGCTCACAACGAAGCTGAACTAATCAATGAAGATATTTCAACATCAGTGAATGAAATTCCAGAGAGAAGACTTGTCTGGAGATCCCACTGATAACAGTGGGATACCAACCTGAATGTATCCCGCCCATATGTTCCTACAGCCAGGAGGGATGATCTGGGGTGCCGTTTCTTTTTATACCAGGTCACCCTTACGGCACAGCATTACAATGAGGATATTCTACGCTCAACTTTGTTGGCCTCTGTCGTAGGCCAACCTAGGTTTACATTTGAGTAATATAATGCCCGCCTGCACACAGAGAGTGCTTCTACTGCTGCCTTCGTGTTTGCCAAACCCTACCTCGGTAGTAAGGTCGCCGGATGCCTACAAATTGAGAACGTGTGGACCATTATGAGCAGGGTCCTCCAACCAGCTTCATATTTTGACGACGTAAAGATCCAGCTGGACAGAACTTGGGACCATATCCCTCAAAAGGACAGACAACAACTCTATCAATAAATGCTAAGCCAAATAGTTGATTGCTTAAGGGGCTAAAAGTGGGCCAACGCGTTACTGACGAACTTTTTCTTGAATAAATCAACCAATTTCTCTGAAATTGTGTTTATTTGTTTGTCGGTAGATGCACGCAGCAAATAATTGAGGACATAGATTACGAATGCTACTTTGAGATAAAGAGGTACGCACAGGAGAGGAATTCGTGGCGGGGCGCATCAAACCAGCCAGAAGACTAATGACTAAAAAAAAATAAAAGGTCAGAGATATATCACTGCCGTCCCGTTGGAGTAACTCCTTCACCGTGCATCTTTCTTATTATTACCAGCCTAATGTATCTAGTAGTTCACTGACAGTTTTAATATTTCATCAGCAACAAATCCGCATATTTTGTCCTCAGGTGCTAATGTTCTGTTATTTTTCCCATTCATCTAAACCTACACGATAATCAACGTTTATTTTGTAAATAAAGTCGTCTACATCGCTCACTGCTTGTCTTTAGTTAATGTTAGCGTTATTATCGGATGAAAACTTTGAGCTTATGAAACAATAGTAACAACAGAAACTCCGCCCAAGCCGGATGACAATTGTCCACGTGGGACTAGGTTCCATTGCTACTGGGACTGAATGTTCCTTTACAAGTTCAAAGTTACGATATGATGATGGCAGTCGCCAAAACGATGTTATAAATGAAAACATGTATTAAGCGATCTAGATGGTTTTATTTCCAAAATATCCATAATAACGCCGGTATCAGAAAGGAAATTTATTTCCTTTCTTATGTGTGGTGTCGAGCGATGTGTGTCTTGCTCGCACCAGAGATTCATTTTTGATGCCGTGTTGCACTGTCGCTGTGCGAGGGTGGGCCACACACGTATCATTGCCGTGAGCACCAATGGGGAGGAGGAGGAGACGTGTCGGGCGAGAGTAAGTTAGTTGGTGAACGGCCGAGAATGAGAAGCCTACTTGAAGCTGGTACACGAAGGAGCTGGTTGCAGCACATCGCGAACTTGTGAATCTGTTCTCTGAGGCAGATAGCCATTTTGATTTCGTTAATTACATACTTTGAACGTGACTGAATTGTACGTTTTATTTTATGAAGGTGGTCTACTTTTTGTTATGCCGCGAGCGTGACTGATTTGTTTTATGCTATTTATTCAAAGACATTTGCCTTGTTATTTTACTCTGTGAGAGTGATTCGTTTCTATTTCATTGTATGGAAGATTGTATTGATATATATGCATAGTTAGTTCTGTACACAGTTGATAACAGCTTCTTGTAGTGACTAGTTGGTGGTGGAAGTACCGATAGAACAATATTTGACTGTGAGCTATAGGGTTAATCTTAGTGTCTGAATGTCCTACGGCCATTCCCAGAAGCTATACATATTGTCGTTTCCTGTCTGTGACCAATTGCCATGTATTGTAATTGTTACTGTCGTTACCATATTCTGTATGCTGGGGCAAAGTCGATTTTAATTCTATTGCAATGAATTCAGTTCTTTTTATTGAAGGTATTTTGATTGTTGTTCTCTTGTTTGAGTCACATTTTTCGAACTATTTCGTGTTGGGTTCTCTTTAATTCTTATTGTTCTGTTTCACGTTTAATAAACTAGTTGTTAAATTGAGCCCATACCTAGACAACCTCCATTCCGAATCCCACCCAAATCCTACGCTACAATTAGTGAATCAACAGTTGTTCTATAATCAGAGAGAGACAACTGCGATTGCCCCAGAAGGCATCGTCAGTGCCCACCAACAATGGTAATTACATCACCACTAACACACCCTTGTATGAACTGATGGCAGCCCTATTACCCTTGACTGTCAAATTCGTTCTCTCCTCACTTCTCACTATGGCATGCTTTTCCCTCTTCACTAACCGCCACTTTTCCACACCATCTCTCTGTTACCAAATGTAACCATATTACTGAGTGATATACATGAAGCACCCGCGATCTAGGATCCCGCATCTTGTGCGGTGGTGTAGCAGTAGAGCATGGTTGTAGGACTGTAGGACTGAATCCGGGCTGGGTCACTTTGCCGACACGGTAGCTCAGTGTGTTTGGTCAGTGAGCTGTCTGTCCTCCGTAAAGGAAATTTCTAAAGAAGGAAATCACGGAAGTTGGAAGGAGAAACACTAACACAAAGAACGTAGCTGCGAAGGCGTTATAGGTAACATAAGAAATATTTTAGCTGATCCACGAAGGAAGAAAGTATAAAAATGGTCAGCGAAAATTAGGGCCATACAAATACCAGTCAGTTGGGAATGAAATTTCTTTGGACTTGGAGTTATTATATTCTTAATGGAATCAGATGCTGACTCATTTGAAACGTACCATAGTATAAGTTTACAATGTCACGGTTGCTAAATACTAACACGAATTCTCTACGGAGGTATGGAAAAACTGGTGACCTCCGGAAAGATCAGTTTTGATTCCAGAGAGATGTAGCAAACGCGAGACAGTACTGATCCTAATATTTTCCATAGAAGATAGGTTAAGGAAAGGCAGACCTACGTTTATAACATTTATAGACAGAGAAAAAGCTTTTGACAATGTTGAGTGGTACATTCTCTATCTAATTCTAAACGTGCCAAGGGTAAGATACATGGAGCGAATAGCTATTTACAATTTGTGCAGAAACTAGATGCAGTTATAAGAGTTGACAGGCATGAAAGGGAAGCACTGGTTGAGAAGGGAATGAGACAGTGTTGTAGCCTATCTCCGATGGTATACAATCTGTATATTAAACAAGCAATAAAGGAAACAAAAGAGAAATCTGGATAGGAATTAAAATCCATGGAGAAGAAATAAAAACTTTGAGGTTTGCTGACGACATTGTAATTCTGTCAGAGACAGTAAAGGACTCGGACGAGCAGCTGAAAGGAATGGGCAGTGTCTTGAAACGAGGATCTAAGACAAGGAGATAAAATGAATATCAACAAAAGCAACAGAATTTAATCTCATTAAATCAGGTGATATTGAGAGAATTAGATTAGGAAATACGCCATTTAAAGTAGTAGATGAGTTCTGCTATTTGAGCAGCGAAATAACTGATGATGGTCGAAGTGGAAAGGATATAAAATGTAGACTGGCAATGGCAAGAAAAGCATTACTCAACAAGAGAAATTTGTTAATATCGAACATAGATTTAAATATTAGGAAGTCTTTTTTTAAGGTATTTGTCTGGAGTGTAGCACTGTATGGAAGTGAAACGTGGACGATAAATAGTTAACAGAAGAAGAGAACAGAATCTTTGGAAACATGGTGCTAAAGAAGAAGGCTGACGATTAGATGGGTATATCACGTAACTAATGAGGGGATAGCGAACGTAACTGGGGAGAAAAGAAATTTGTGGCACAGCCAGATTAGAAGAAGGTATCGATTGATAGGACACAGTCTGAGACATCAATGGATCACCAATTAAGTGATGGGGGGAAGCGTGGGGGGATAAAAACCGTAGCGGGAGGAAAACAGATGCAAACAGAAAGCAGATTCAGAAGGATGTAGGCTGCAGTAGTCAC